>NC_071402.1:143864337-145252837 GCF_017976375.1 Cuculus canorus
GATGAAGTAGCAATTCCCATCATGGTAGCAACAGTACCTGAGGAAGGACCAGGATTTAATGGAAAACACCTTGGGTTTGTCAATTACAGCAAGTAACCCCACTTATTATTGGACAATAAGCAGCACAAATCTCTAGCAAGATCTCTGTTATTGAACAGCTGCATAAGCACAGGAAGAATTACTGCTAGATTTTTGTTTTCAAACGTCTAACAGAATATGATCCAGCTCTGTACACTAACTATACTAAAAGTAAAATTACAGGAGTCTTAACTGTCACGCTGGTTTTCAACTCAGTGTTCTAACTATATAAGGAAAAAGAGGCTTTTAAAAAATTAAAGGTTGTAGAATATGAAAAGGTTTTTGTCTCTGGAATTGAGACACAGGCCCACTCTGAATGGGTCTCTAAATTTTATCAACTTGTTAATAACCATATAACACCAAAAAGAGAGTACTACAAATAATAGTGTCATCAAATTCTGAATACAGATAGGGAGATTTGAAAGCATTTGAGAAATAAAATTGCTATTTTTTTTTTCCTACATTCCACTAAATCAACTATATGAAGTGGTCTGAAAATAAAACAAGTTACAGGTCTGTCATGGACTATGGAAATACTGTTTTTAAAGTGTTCCCAGATGCCACATACCACTTTCTGTTAGAAGGAAAACCTCAAGCTCATTACAAGAGCTCAGACTGCAGCATGAGAACCCAAGTTGTATGAAGATCAAAAAATAGTACTACGAAGACGTAACTTTAAAATGCTCCATGTACAGTCTATTTGGTATCATAATTTAAAATGTTATTTTTAAAGTAAGTGTTATAAACTGTTCAACCTCTTACTTTGTTTTACAGTGTCCACCTAAAACTTCTACATTCTTGATTTAGGCTGGCTACTGCAGGAAGCTGTGTGTTTTCCTCTAAAAAGATGAATAAATGACAACACTCAACACTGTTCTGTCTTTCAGGGCTAAGTACACATTCTGTAAAATACAAGTAAGCAAAGAGGAGAAGTCATCATCACACATATCTTCATATGCCTTGAGGTGAGGTGTGAGCAAAACTGAAGCTCCCATCACAGTCAGTGACATCACGATCAATCCCACCTCCAGGACATTGATACTCAAGAGGACTCAAAAGAGACTTCCTCAAACGCTTTTTCTTGAATGTGGTCGCTGTCTACATGTGCCCATTTTCTTCTGATAGAGATAAATCCTATTCCAAGACTAGTATTTTCCCATTTACAACATTCGAATTAAGCTTTCTTACAAATATTACCACCTTTGAATGATAAGGCAAGCAACAGGCTTGCTACAAGCAAAATTCCAAGATTTGACACCATTATTTTCAATGTCGCTGCTAAGATACCCAAGTTTGTACTAAAATTTCCTAATTTACTGTAGCAGTTACTGCAGCGCAACTACAGTTCGGTCTTGCACAAATACAGAAAAAAAATTTGCACTGTTCCACTCCGCAAGATCTTGTGAAACCACTACAAAATTAATGTGTTTTATTAGTCCCACTTCTTCTAGCATCATATTTGTGTAAATTCAAACTACAACACTGAACTACTTTTCACACAAATGCCAAAAACTAAAGCTGTGAATGATCAAATAAAATATAGATCTCTTTTCTGCAGGCCTGAACCTCTCCACCATGTTTTATTAACAGCTAACATGCAAGGGGTATCACCAACACACATCTGTATTTTATACCAAGGTACTGAACAGATCATCTGAAAATCTGTTGAGAAATACAACAACCAAGGAGTACTCTGGGGCAACCGAAATTAAAGACAGATTAATAAAGCAGTAAGGGGCAAAGAACAAAAAAGACTCATTCCCAGTTTAAAAAAAGCACAGAAGAGTCACCCAAGCCCCCAGTAACACAACAGCAACTGACAATGTAATTGCTGCACAAACTAAACTAAAGGCTAATCTGTCCTTCCCCCAACAGAGAAAAAAAGATAGTTATACCTATATTTAAAAACATAATTAAAAAAGCTAAATGAACACTGATTTTAGGAAAACTTGTGTATCTCTCCACCTGTTGAATAACACGACACAAGCAAAGGAATATTATAGCATCTATTGATACTTTTTTCACTCACTACTGAAAAGGAGGGAGAAAACCTTATTAAAAAAATTAACTGTTTTATCTCCTTCTTACATAAAAACTAAAAGCCCAGGATCTACTCAAACTTAAGGATAATTTCAGCAACTGCCAGAGCTATGCCTTCCAACTCAAATTTCTCCTAACAGGCAAAATAATCCAAGCAGTAAGATACCGGTCTTCTCCACAGGACTCATCTGCACGATGAATTAACTGGAAACATTTGACCCTTCTGCTAACAATCTTACAAATGCTCTTGTTCCAGAATTAAAGAGTACCTTGTTCCAATTTAGCTTAATCCACTTAATTCATTTGGAGAGACACTTACACAACAGGAGCCAGATGGAATTCAGATACTTAAGTCTGAAATTGCAAGATCCAGTCATCTGAGTTTACTTTACAGCTTGCTTCGTTGTCTGAATGGACAACTTTTTGGGTGTTTGAAGATGCCTAGTGTTCCTAGTTGCCTAGTTGGAAGACTTCCTAGTCTGAGGAAACAAGTCTTTTGCATTCACCTAGTTAAGCGCCAAAAAAACTGCCATCCCTCTGCCCAAATTCTCCAAGGTCACAATCCAACATACATGCTGAGCTCATCTAATGCACTGACAGGACTCAGGGTTCTTTATGAAACCCATGTAGTTCACTCAATGTTTACAGAAGAGTTACCAGGGTAGGAAACAATGCCAACACACCCTGCACGAGCCTGGCGGTTCCCTTACCCAGCAAATGGGAGGCTTGGGTTCCACAGCCTCCTGCTGAACTAACCACAGTGTAGCTGAGCATGACAGTTTGTGTGGCCAGAAAGAAGAGGAAGCAAAGACACAGGTTGCCTGTGTAGTTTCTCAGTGGACTTACAGAAGGCAGGGAGAAAGTCTGGACTTCTGGTGAACCTGAGATGACTTCTAAAGTTTGATTTACTGGGCAGCAAGAACCAACGGCAGCATTTCAGTACAAGCACATTTAAAGCAGACTGAAAACAAGAGGAAGTCCACCAGTCTTTCCTTCACAACCCCTCATGCTTCAGTCTTCTCAAACCAGGACTCCACATCCATACTTTCTCTTTATTCTCCACCCCAAAAATTAGGACCCAACCCAATATATGCACCTCTATTCCTTTAAGGTGATTAGCAGAAACTGCTCATGGGGAGGCACCTGAACGGAAGGGTAAGCATCTCTGCAGAGACAGTTACAGACTAAGAGTGACTGCTTGTATATGAGACTTTACTCCACTGCTCGTATAACCACCCCCACATAAAAAATTACTTTCAACATGCCACTCGCAAGCAGTTCCTTTGGTAACCACTGAACTCTATCATACATAACAAACATAGTTCACTTGCAGAGCACACACTCAAATGGAAAGCCCTTGTTGATTACTATAGTTGTACATGCTGGGTAACTACTTAAGAAGTACTGCTATAAAAGCTAGGAATAATCTCACCTCTAGTTACGTCCTTTTATTTGGAAACCAGGTGGAGGCGCTCCTAATGTAAATTTAGGAAATTAGACCAGTGTTCTAGCTGCACGTAACTAAAACTTCCAATCAAGCACAGGTAGGAGTTTCAAAAAATGTATCAAATAAGCTACAAGACACCCAACACATCAGTACACTTTCGTAAGATGAACTTTTGTCATTACAGTTCCTAGATTGTAAGCACTCCAGGAAATTACTGTATCTAATCCAGAGAGTTGTATAAAGTCAATACAAAACAAAAAAGTTGTATAAAGTCAATACTAAAATGAAATCAGGAGTAAATATGATGCTTTAAGTTTATAACCTGCCTTATTTCAGGCAAACTTTGTTGCCAGCTAGGCCTCCAGAGCAGCTGTAATCCACAAATTATCATTTCTCCTCTAGCAATACTTTGCATTAATGCAGTTTGCATGTCTTCTAAACAAGCTGAGGCTGTCTGAGAAAAGCTATTTATGTAAATAAATATGTAAAGGTAAACCTTTTTCACTACTTTTCCAGGTAGTACAAGTCTTGACATAAAGGTTACCAATGAACCAAAAGGTTACCAATGAAAAGGACACAGTAAGTTAATTTGGATCAATCCAGAATATAATGGCAAGAGCTATTTTTGAGTAACAATTCTGCAGGTGCACTTACTTCACAATGACTACCACACTTGGGAGTTATTCTACAAAGAGGTAAACCCTACAAATAGGGTATTATTGCTCTCCATTTGTGAATCTGAATTTAAAGTGAAATTTTACAGATTGGGATCACTGAATGGAACTCTAACATTTCAACCTTTTATTGGAAAGTTGGGAAGCCCTAGAGTGTATAAATTCTAGGTAACAGTTATATTTTCCCTTAGTTTTGTAAATTAAATTCAAATACCGACACTATTTTAGTTTTGACATTCTAATAGCTACGCTTAGACGTAATAATGAAGTAGAATTCTTTGAAGACTTGTAAGACTTTTCTTAAAACTTCTTTAGTTTTAACAGCCTAAGTAGAACAAAAAGAGGCATTATTTATAATACATGACTATTCTAAGGCAAACAATACTGTCATAACCTGTCTCAGACAATAACACAAGAAATGAACTGTTCTCTATAAATGAACTTTCTGTGCAGATTTTTCTATATTTTATTCAGACACCTTCAAATTCAGATTATAAGCAGCAAGAGTTCACGTATGCAAGTCTAGAAGCCCTTGTTCTTTAGTTAATACCTTTTCCCGAATCTTCCTACTTTGCAGTACATTAGTTACTACTACCAGACTAAGTGAAGAGAGAATGCCAAGGAAGATTCAGTCAAATAAACCACTTTTTTGCTACTAGAAAACATCAACATTTTAGTGCGTCACTTCAATATGAACAAGGTGGTCCTGAATACTGCGGTACTACAATAGCAGTGCCTCTCAGATAAATTTTTATCACCTTCGCACTACTTGAGGGAAGTCAGTGGAAACACTATAAAAGCAAACTCTTGATTAACTCAGTCAGGCTAATCTCTAATGTAGCACAGCAACTAGAAGAACATAAAATTTGCTTTGTATTATTGGTGAAGAGCTACTACTGAACTATTCACATCCATGTACCCTTGGATGCACTTGCACCTGAAAGACAGTTATCAACTAAGGAGATTACAATTGTACTTCTTTCAATTTAATTAATTGCTATAGAATGAAGATTTACTTACAAGAGGCAGCCTAAAAATAAAGTTACTGCTACAACACCTGAATGAGCAGGACAAAATGCATGTGTATGCACACACAAACTAAAAATAGAAAACAGGACTCCTGAGATTTCTGCCATGCTGTTACCTCTACTCTGATAGCTAAACTAGGTTCTATTTTAACCTCATCTGTAAAAATGCCAGACAGCTACAAACTACTTCCCATTTTCTACTTTAAGCTTTCAATTGTGTTTACTTCTGTCTATTCCAGGATGTTCACCATTATTTACAATCTTATTATTTAATAGATGAGTATAAAAGGCACTAAAAGTAAGGTTTCCAGAAGTTCTATTATTGGCTTTTAGCTAAGATTATCTTCTTTTGACTTGTATTTAACTTAGCATTATTGACTGAACCCTGGTAGGTTCACCTACTGCCCTAGTTCACCACCTAGACACTACCGAAAGTCATCTTTTCGTATCCTTAAGTGGAGTAAGTAGTCTGAGCGTACAAGATGTAGCTGTCTGCGGCACTGGGCCCTGCATATGGGAGGCAGGGACTTGCATCAAACCCTGTCTTTCACTACAGCGGGTCTCCTTTCTAAGCAATGCTCTTGAGCACAGCTTCAGAAGATGCTTGAACCACATACAGTCTCACACTTTAAGCCTTCATTCTTAAGTCATGTTCTCTCATCTTATGGCTCCAACATTCCAGGTAGGTGACAGATGATTCTAAACAGGGGCTGTCTTTGCGCATGCATCAGACAGAACTCCAAATACCTAGAGGAAGCTAAATGGTTGGTTTCTACTGGTCCTCAACAGTAAAGCCTAAGCATCTGTAAAGTGAAAAGAAGTATCTTACCTACGTGCATCTACTAGTTTTCAAACAAGAATTCACTGGTAGCCATCCAAAGCTAAGCAATAAAAGACGATTTTTTTTTCGCTGTCTTTAGAATAGCCTTGAAGCATCACCACGTCAAAACTGTCAGTCTCACATCTGCCTCAACTACCTATCCACAATATATTATTAGTTTTGCAGTATTTAATTAATCAGATCTTTGTTTAACAACAAAACAGCAACTTTATTTCCTCTCCCAGTGCATTTAAAAACTATAATAAAAAATACAGAAAGGTTGGAATAAAATCCCTCTCTGTTTATACTGTCATCATAAGGTTCTGTGGCTAACCACATTTCTCACCTAGTGGAACTTTAGCACTGTTGAGTCCAAACATTTGACCATTTCATGTTACACTAGTTTTCATTTCTGTCGTATGTTTTAGGCTTCCCACTTCCTTCTTCAGAACATTAAGCAAAGTTCTAGAACTATCCAAAATCTTCATGTAAGCAGCTTCAGTTTCAGCAAGAATTTTATCAAGCTCATTCCGTGAAGCTACCTTTTGGGCCAGGTCTTCACATATACAGTTCAGTTGTTCATTCAGGACTTGGATTTCATGCTGGAGTTTATTTTTTTCCTCTTCTGCTTGCTGGATTTGTTTGTTCAGCTCTTCTTTTTGCATACACAAGTCTTCAATGCATTTTACTAGTTCATTGTTGTAACCCTGAAGAACAGCCCCCTGCTGAGTCATCCTCTCACTGAGGTCTGCCACCGCTCTTTCAAGTCCCCTCTCAGCAATAGCCTTCTGCACTCTAAAAAGCACAAAAAAAAAAAAAACAACAAAAAAAAGAAAGAAAAATGCTGCAAGAGTTACCATTAACAATGCTATGCTAATACAGAGCCACGGGGAAAGATGCTCTGTTTAAGCTTATAACGCACTAGTTCTGAGTTGTGCCACTTCCTTTTCAGGAGGAGCAGGACAAAATTTGGCCTCTACCCTGTACTTTTATTGAAAACCGGTCTCTCTTTCGATACCCTCAAAGCAATGCTCAACTCCGGCATCAAAAAATTTCTATGACATTTTTTACTATCGCATTGCCATTCCAAATACACGATGCTCGGTACCTCAGATTGCGAGGGTTTAGTCAGAAACAACCAGAGGACGCTTTCCCAGGAGAAGGCTCAGCCGTCCCCATCCACTCGGCCTCTGACAAAGGGGCCACCTCACCCACCGAGCGGCAGCCACCAGCTTCCGAGAGCCCGCGGCCACCCGACGCAAACCCGCTGCCGGGAAGACGATGTTACGGGTGTGGGCGAGCTGCTCGGTCACCGGGGGCGACCTTCGTCTATCATACCCTTCGCCCCCTACTCCCAACTCCCAGGAGCCCCTCACCCTCTGCCTCCACACCCTTCTCTGTGGGCACCACTCGCCCTCTGCCCCCCACTTATCCATGGGCGCTCCTCGTCCCCTGCTCCCCCTGCTTCCCCTCCCTCTGTGGGCGCCCCTCGCTCTATAACCCCTCTCCGTTTTCTGTGCGCGCCCAAAGCCCTCAGCTCCCCACACCGCCTTCCCTCTCGCTCTCTAACCCCTCCTCCCTTCTCTGTGGGCACCTCTCGCCCCCTGCCCCCCTTCTCTTTCGGCGTCCCCCACTTTCTGCCCCCCTTAGCCCCCTCCCCACCCCGTTCCCCTTGGGCCGCTCCGCCGGGCGAGGTTTCCCCCGGGAGCCCCCTCGGCAGGGCAGGGCGGCCGGTTCCTCAGGGACATCTTAACAGCCGCCTCACCGCCGAGCGCTCCCCGCAGCTGAGAAGCCGCACACAAAATGGCTCCTGCGCGCCCGCCGACCCTCGCGCGGAGAGGAGGAGGAGTGATCGCTCTGAGGAGACCGTCCCTTCCCTTTCCCACCCACGATTTCCCCTGTCGCCCCCACCTGCCTGGCGCTTCCCGCCCCGCCGGCTCGCGGGCCGGGCCGAGCCGAGCTGAGCCGATCCGAGCCGCCCTCCCGCGCCTCCCCAGCCCCTCCCGCCGAGGCGTCACGGAAGTAGCCGAGCGTTTCCGAGCGCGGCACCACCCCGGCGGGAGCGCGGCAACGCCTCTACGGAAACGACCGATGTTTTCCGAAGCCAGGTAGCGCTCGGGAGAGAGGGACGAGGCGGCCCGGCCGGCAGGGGGAGGGGGAGTCACGGAAAGAGCCGATGTTTTCCGAGCGGGGGGACTGAAGGGCGTCAGGCTCGGCGGAAGCCGCCGATGTTTCCCGAAGGCAGAGTCGCCGGAGAGCAAAGGGGACAGAGGGGACGGAGCGCGTCGGAAAGAGCCGAAAAGAGCCGACGTTAACCGAGCGCGGCGTCGCCCGGGTTTCCCGGATGTAGTTGGAGAGCGGCGGCGGCGGCGGGGGGAGGAGGCGGCGGCGGAGTCCGTGCTCCGGGGTGTCTCAGCGCGGGGCCGAGGTGCCGGCGTCTCCCCTCTGGCCGTGCGCGGAGGCGATGGGCCCGTGAGCGCGGCCCCCAGCCCAGCTGCCCGAGCCGCCCCGTCCCTGCCGGCGGCCCGGCGGAGCGCTGCCTCCCCCTCCTCCCCCCTCGGCGCCCGTGGCCCGGCCGCGGCTGTGCCCTCCCGCTCCCCGCACGCTCACGCACACAGGCCGGGCATTGATGGTAATGTATGCGAGGAAACAGCAGAGACTCAGTGATGGGTAAATCCCCTCCTCCCCGGCCCCGCGGGGGCTCCCCCTCCCCTCCGCCATGTTTGGGCCCCTTCCCCGGCGGCCGGGCGCGGGCGCTCGCTAACGCCTCTCTCTTTTCTCTCTCTCTCCAGCTGTCACGACCGCAGGGGGGACTCGCAGCCCTACCAGGTACAGCGGGCGCCGGACGCGAGGCCCGGGAGGAGGCGGAGGAGCTAGGGGAAGGGGGGGGGCACTACTCCAGCGGAGGCTTCTGCCGCGCCGCAGGCCGCGCCGCTCCCTGGGCCCGGCCCAGCCCCGCGCGAGGCCCGGTGGCCCCGGTGAGGGGCGCGGCGGCCGGGGGACCGGCAAACGCGGCTCCGGCGCTCGGCCGAGGCCTGTGGCGAGGAGCAGAGGCCTAGCGCGACCCGTGCGGGGCTCGGGCCTAGGAGTCGGGAGGGAGCGGGGCGGGAGAGCGGGCCGGGGGCGCTCGGAGCCCAGAGCCAGGTGAGGTGAGTGTTTGCCTTTTAAAAACAAAAGGTGTTTTGTTCTTCTCCCTCCCCCCCTCCCTGAGCTCACTCTTCTCCCCAAAACTGCTGCTGTAGACTGTAACCTGAGCGGGGCATGATTTTAGACCCGGAATAATTGGGGTTGCCAATAAGGCTTAATTTCTGCAGTTGCCATCTGCTAGGCATGTTGAGAAAGCATCAAATCCTTAAGCTGCTGACAATAACCTCAGTTTCTGTAAGGTGGGTGCTGGAGTCATCTGTCTACTGACAAAAAAAAACCCTGATTCTTGGGGTGTGACTCTGAGGGATGCCGTATATTGTGATATAGGTCTCCTTAGGGCACAGAATTGAACTGTTTTATTACACTTCTGTGTGTTTGTATCACTATGAAGTGTAATCTGACAGTCCAAGGCAGCTGTTAGTGACAGTTCATGTAAATGTAAACATTTGCCACTCAGAAGCCCACACTGCAGTATCAAGCAGGTCAAAGTGAGGCAGAACGTATAATTTTTGGTAATTACTTCAAAGTGAATCATATCATTATGTATTTTGGCCCCCCAGAATTCTGGAGGATTATTACATCTGCTACAGGGTTGCTAGTAGCAAAAAACCCGTGCACAGATTTAAATTAGTGATGAAAATAAATTGCCTTGACTACAGTATGGGGGATATATTCAAAGTCTACACTGATTCATTTTAAGTTTCTGTTTATATTCTTAATACCAAGTGAACACTTGTGCTTCTCACAGAAGTGCTAAACTGCTGAAAGCGTGTAGTCCACCAGCAGGAAAAATAGAGAAATTAGTTTTTTTCTTAACAGCAAGTGTTACATGGGAAGTAATAATTGGAGAAAATGGTTTGAGTTCTAATTACAGAACTTGTTGCTATAATGTAGGTAATTAAAAGTAGAAAGACTAATGCTGATTGTTTAAATAGGGAATAAAAATTAATTAACTTTAAAAAGTGTTTTGGAAAGAGATCTAAAATTTAGAAATAGTATTTTAACATCAGTTCTGTTACTTCGTATCTAATGTACATGCCTGTTCTCTTGTGATCTGTTACAGGCTCTTAAGTACTCATCCAAGGGTCATCCCAGTGGTGGTGATCACCGTCATGACAAGATGCGAGACGCCACAGATCCTTCACCACCAAATAAAATGTTGCGGCGCTCTGATAGCCCTGAAAACAAATATGTTGACAACACAGGGCACAGTAAAGCAAAAAGTGTGCATACTCACAGAGTTAGAGAGAGGGATGGTGGTGAGTTATCTTTAATTAACCTTTATTTAAGCAATTACTAATTTCTCATCGATATTACAATTTAGCCATTATGACTTAGGTGATGAGAGTGTTGACACTAAATGTGCCTTGCATCATTCTTGGAAGATTGCAGTGAAACCAAAATGCAAGTTTCATTGGAAGCAATCATTTAGGCATTGTAACACCTGATAATTTTCTTATTTTTCAGGTATAGTAGTTTTTCTTATAACCATAAAGATTAAAGAAACTTTTATTGTTATTTAAACTGGGATGTTTCACTCACTTTAGACAAACTGTAGCATTTGATAACATGAAATAGCATTCTGGATTTTTCACTAAATATTAGCTGTTTTGGAGACTTTTTTAAAAAAACATTGTGTGTGGTGCTATACTAGTTACCTGTAGTTACCTGTTTCACAGACTGAACCCCATAAGAAATGGAAAAAAAAGAGCTTCTTCATATTTAGCTGCTGCATAGAACTTTTTAACAGTCAGAAAATCATAACCAAAGTTAGCACTTCCTAGAGACTCTCTTTGCAGGAGCTTAGAGAAGAATGTTCACAGTTAAGTCAGCCTCCTGTGTTTTCCATGGGTTATCGTAGACCATAGTAATATCCCAAATATTTTTAAACTGATGTTATTTTTTGTAGTGTCTTCCTAGAAAAAGGAAAGAGGAGGATATTCTTTTTGATAAAAATTGGTAACAGTTGCAGTTTAGAAAACTGCAGTTACTGACTGAATATAGGAGCATGTTTTCCATTTTGTAAGTATTACATTTGATCTCTGTATTGAGTTATAAAATGAAGTATTCAAGTTGAGAACTTAGAGCTTTAAATCAGCGCTTCTTTCTTCTACATAAAGTTAACAACTTGTTATGTGCAGGTATATTTGTTGTTGCACTGTTGTTACTTGTCGTAGTAGTTAAAGAAAAATAAAGAAAATATCTGTAGGCACATTTTAGGAATACTGGTTCCACATTGCAAATGTGTTTATGGTATCTGAGTGTTCTTAGAATTTGTATTTGCTTTTTCTTCTTTGGTTTAACACAGAGGCTCTGTAGACCACTAGTAATGTGATATTGTGTAGAAGGATTATAAAAACAGGCATCTTTTGTTAGTAAACTATATCTAGTCATACTTAACAGTGTAGTAATCTCAGAATTAGCTGCATGTGCGAGGCCAGTAGGCTACTATTCTGTGCTACTTTTTAGAACACAAAGGTGTCCTGTTATTTCCTGTTCACCTGTCCAAAGATACTTGTCATACAGACTCTTGCAGTTCTGCTTAATTTTGCTACAATTGGTAGTTTTGCTTTGGTGGAGCCACATTTAGTGCACTTACGCATATATGAAAACATCTGGAGGATGAGGCTTTGTATGGGGAGTGTTTTTGCTTATTTGTGTGTTGGAATTGTTTTTAAGATAGGAGAGAGCTTCTGAAGTTGAGTCCAGCTGGTTTTGATCATTGGGGAATGACCTGAAGCATGCATGTGTACAGAAACAATGAAGAAAAGTGAATTATTTTTGGTTCTGTGAGTGGAAGGAACACTATCCCACTGCACCTTCTCCCTTTGCCAAGCTGTTAACACAGTGGACAATTTCCTTCATTCTGATCTGAAAGCGGGCCTTTGCACATCATATATTATCAGACTGGGAAAAGGAAGTGTCTTCAACAGTGTGAGGGAAATTATTAGTTTTAAATAGTTTGGCCCTGGTTTCAGCTTTTTAAAATACATTAAAAACAACCAAAGTTGCGTTAAATCATGTGTATTTTATGTAGTAAGCCAAAGCTGAGCACGTGCGAGCAGTAGGATGTCAGCTTTGTCTTCAATTTACTGAATATTTCTGTCAGTATGAATTGAAACAAAGCATAATCTAATAATTTAACTCCATCAAATCTCACTGAGGTACTGTTATTGATGTAGCATTCCCTTAGTTTTGCAGTTACAGACATTCAGTGGAAAACATTTAAAATACCTTGCTAAAATTTTTGATTGAAATCTAATATGACTGAAGAGCATTAATTGGCTTTGATGTTAGTGTAGTTTTATGGTGAGGTGGGGAAGTTTTGTTTTGTTTTTTTTCTGTAATTACTGTGCATTTCATTATTCGAAAATAAGCCGTGCTTGATTTGGAAATACTACAGAGGTGTTACTGCATTCCTGTGATCTCACTGAACTTAACAAAGCAAACCTCAGAAAAATCTGGAGTATTTATTTCCTTAAACTGCGCTGAAGTCACAAAGAAACAATCTCTTTTTCTCATCCCTTAGAAAAAAAAAACCTGGAGTATTACTACTGAAAATAAAGTCAAATTGACCTAATCTCTTCATTTCAAGTGACTTTAAAAAGTCACTCCTATGTGTCTCTTAGGGATTTCTAGCTCTGAAGTGAAACAGGAAGATTCAGTGTTGCAGCATGCTGATACTCGGGACTCATTTAGTTATGACCGGTTGACTTTTTTTTATGGTAAATACAATCAGCTGAATGTCAGTTAAAGATTTAAGTGTATACCTATAAAATGAGCTGTAATGAAATTGGTTGAAAATTAATAACTTTGAAGTGGTAGTACCTCTCTCTGTGGATGCATTTGGTACCTGTATAAAGGTATTAGTTATTACAACTTATTTTTGCAATACTCATGGCAAAGTCTTTTGTGTTTGTAGTACTGTAATCCATGGTAAGAAATTAAATTGCTTCCAATTAAGGTTTTAAAGTGTGTGTTATGGGTAAGCCCTCTGTACTGATACAGTGCAAACAAAGCATTTTTCGAAGTTGCTTACTGCATGGTTTCTGTGGAAAGAGATTACATACAGAGATGATCGTTTCTCTGGAGAGAGACTTCCAAGTTTACCTTGGACTAAGCATAGCAGAGGACTTGCAAGTTTTTGTCACATCTCTGGTTTCCAAAAAGTACTTGTATATCCAGCATATCAGAAGTGCAATAACTTTGTTCTTGCTTTCAGGTCCTTACACATGAGGATGTTTGTTGTCTCTGTATCCAAGTGTTTAAAACATAATGAACAGCTACCCCCCTCAGTGCATCTCTTATTTCTAGGTCAGCTGCTGTAAGCAAGTGTGGAGTTTGAAGAGATTAGGGGGTCTTATGAGACCAACTCAAGTGTGAAGTTCCTGAACAGTAACAAATGGGAACTTAAAGTGAGCATTGTTTAGAGGGAGTAGAACTACGAAGGGCCTTGTAGATGTGGACAAGTCTTTCCATTAAAGAAAAAAGGGAAGTACAAAGATTTGAGGGCTCTCATGCTTGAGGATGAACAGACTGAGAGCATAGATGAACCTGTAGGTCTTTTTGAATGCATAAATGAGGTAGTGCTGGTATACAGGAAAGAAAACAAAGAGGTCAAATAAGTAGGGTAGCTTTGGGAATGCTGCAAGGGAGATACAGATATTATTTAGGAGTAAAAGTACAAGATGTGACCCTTGGTAAAAAAGGGAAAAAGATGTTTTTTTCTACTTAAATGTATGGAGCGGAAAGACTAAGATAAAACTTTTTGCAAAAGCCTTAGATAAGCCACCTGTACTCAGCTGCTTCAAAATGTGAAGATGGTACTGAGTCTTCTGCTACATTTGTGTTTAAGACTTTGAAAATGTCTGTTTGCTTTATGTCATGATCTTACTGATTTGTTTGAAGTAACAAGTGGAGGACATTGATGTCCACGGTATGAAGTATTTTGCTGGATTGTGTGAGATGTAGGCTACTTTCATGAAATTCGATATTTAACTTGTAAATTTATGATATTTTAATTCCACAATATAACCAAACTTTTGTGAATATTTTTCTTTTGCGTGTTTTTTTTTTTTTTTGTTTTTTTTTTTAAATTAGCAGTTAAGAATTCTGCCAGGGACCACTGTTGACTGTAATATAGTTCTAAGATTTAAAATCCTACTGCCGTTGAGAGACTGAACGGACTATTTTATATCTTGACTTCCTAGTTTTGTTGAAGTAGTGATGAGAGCTTCTGTTACAAAGTGTTGACTTGCTTTGTTTCCAGTGGTTCATGAAAGAGTTCAGAGGCCTCAAAGCAAAGTCTCAGAGAGTGAAGAGCTGGAAACAGGGAGCTAGCTTTTCTTTTCTATCTTAGCAACTCTCACAGTAGAGGAGGACAAGAGGCTAACTGCTGGTTAAATTAGCGTGATCATTGACCAACAGTCAGAAGTTAACGTGGCATTGGGGGAAGGCACAAGGGAGTGGAAGCTGCCTGGACAACGTGCATTGGAAGGAGGACATGCAGGGTATGTGGAAAGAGGGAAGTCTGAGAGTAATGAAGCATAGCAAAGGGTTGAGGAAGAAGCTGGAAAAGATTCTGTCTGTTTAGTTAGTATTAACTGCTGTTAATGTTGAGCTACTTATTCATTACTATGGAAATAATTTCCTCACTGTGACTATATAGTCAAAGCTGGGATGAAAGGAGCCTGTGATCACACGTGAGAGTAAACTCCCCATGAAATGTGCTTTGAACACCCCCCTCCACAGTATCCCAGGTGTAAAAGAGGTCATTCACTTCTCTGTTCCTTGAATGTTGACTGTTTGGATGGTGCTAGAGGAGGTGGGGTTTAGTGGATTGTTTGTTTTTAAAGATAAATAAAATTGCTTTCAGGACTATTGACCTCTTAAATGCTTTTCTCTGGATTAAAAAACATGGAAAAAGTAGATTTCTGTGGTTTTCAGATTTTGATTAAAACTTTCTGTCAAGTCTCGCTAGTAGTACCTTCAATTGTGGGAGTAATTTTAAGTTTGCTTGAAAAGTTTAGATAGAAAGTAACTTTACTCATTATATTCGTCAATGTTTCTCAAGTGAGCTTTTGCTGAGTCAGTTGTATAACCATTTTTTTATTACTCGGTTGTATCTCTAACAAAAGAAATTGGAAAGTGTGTGATCAGAGTAAAGGACATAACTCGTGTGTACTTTTTTAAATTTTGAGGTTTAGAATGCTGATGTTCAAAATTGCTTTTGAAAAGTAGCTGCAGAGTTTGCTTTTAAAAAGCAGAAGATGAAAGATATAAGAACCTTATTTTAATTTATTGATATTAGAAAAGAATTGTGATATTAATATGATGGTATTAAATGCAAAGTCTTCGTGTATTTAGGTGAGTGGAGTCCTCTGTTTCTTTTCGTGAAGTTCGAGTGTCTGGTGTGGGTTGTGAGAGTAAAGATGTGCCAATGGAAGATTTTATCCAAAGTGGAAGTTTCAGCTAATAGCAATGAGAAGTGCTGTTCATTTGTAACCTATTGCTGCAGCCACTTCTCCAAATCCTCTGCTCTTAGCACTTCACACTGGGAACTTCCAATTTCAGTTGCTAGTCTTACTTCTTCTGTTTGCTAGTACATATAATACAAACCTGTAAATAGGTTCTCAGAAGATTTCCCTTTACAGTTGATCTGTTTAAGGTCATATGTATCTAAGTGTTATAAGAACTAAAAATTTTTTTTTGAATTGTAAGTATTATATGTTCAAGTTGGGTCTAATAGCTAGACCTAGTAAGCTTTTGTGTATAAGCTTATTTTATGCTTAGGTGAAGGGAAGATACTGGCTGTGTACAAGACAGTAAATTTGCTTATCTTTGGTACATAAGCTGATCATAAGAGAATGGTTTTTACTTAGCATCATGCTTTCTTAGCGTACGCTTGTAGCCTCTGACATTGCAGAAATAGAACGTACAGAATTCGTTGTACTTCTGGGTTGCTTTTCTGAAAGTGAAAAGAAGCAATGCAACCATTAGTTTCTGATGAGCTGCCTGCTGCTAGGCCATAGTAAAGATAGCAAATTGTAGAGCATGTAGCTTCTTTTTACTGGGATTACTCTCTGTTTTCTAATGGCCTCCAATTAAAGTTAGTTCCTTAACCAGTGTTTCGAACGTGGCTGCTTTCTAAGAAGGATTGACGGTTTAAATTTGTTTTCCCTGCTGTTTCTCCCTATCCTAGATGAAAGTATTGAGTAAGCCAAGTATCTTTAAAACTGTGCAGAACTCGGAAGAGAAAGCTCTTTTGACTGAGAGAGAAGGTGGTGCTGTAATAACTTCGCTGTGGAAAATACTAATTTAGTGGCACCCAACTTGCAGTGTTAACTACGTTTTTTATGAAGTCCGTCTTTTATACAATTTCATAGGCATTTCCAGCGGAAAACCTTTCAGTGTGCAGAGAAATTGTTCCTTACGTAGATCTTTGGTAAGGAAAAACTTGAACTGGCAGTGAAAGGCAGTTCTTAACACCGATGCTCTTAGGTTTATGCTTTGTCAGTAGCTTGTTGCCGTGTTAAAATGAATCCCTCCTGGACCTAAATGGTAGTGCTTGAAAAAACAGAAACATTTCTTATATTGATGAAAATTGTTACCTTCTTAATGTTTTCTTTTGAATTATGAAGGGGTCACCAAACTTTATTGTACTTGACTACAGGTGTTTTGCAGTTCCTTGCTGTAACTTCAGTATTAGATTCTGTTTTCTTTCTTGAAGACCTTTTAACAGATTTCCAGGCTTTTAACACTAAAACTAACCTAGAAAAAGCATATAAGCTCATTAGCTGTTCCTTTATGCCAATAGTATTTTGCTAGTAGTAAAAAAGTGCTCTTTGATTCTAGCCTTACTTGCTTGTTTTATACATTTTGTGCAGGTTTGGTTTTTTTACAGAAGTAGTGTGGGTTTCAGTTTGAAAGCACTAGCCTAGTCATACGGGGAATTTGTGTGTAGATTTTGACATGAACCTCTCTCTCTTTAGTACGTTTGCCTATTAAAAAAAATGCTACCCAGAGCAATTGTGGCTTACCAAATTTTGGTGGATAGTTTATGCCTTTTCTGAAATCGCAGCTTTGTGCCTACCATTGTATGCACAGGGAGTAATCTTAGAATTATACCATAGGCTAAAATTTTTATTTGTTGTAATTTTTTTGGAAGTGTTGCTTTGTGAAACAGTATTTTGAAATAAAATAAATTGCTAATCGTGTAAATTTTAAACACTTCCTAGATAATTCAAAGACACCTCTTGATCTTATATTCCACTTTTATTCCTGCTGCAGAAAGTTTTTCTCAGACCTTCAACAGCAAAAAAATTCACAGTGAAATAGCTTGGAATTCTCCTACATGCACCTTGGCATCCCTCCTTTTCTTCTTGGGCAGTGTTTAATTTTTTTCCCTACTTTCAAGCTTGTGAAGAGAGATGCATGTTTTAAGGCACAAATTATACTGGCCTACTGACTAAAAGTAGAATCTTGGAGCAGTGTTAAAGGATAACGTTCAGTTGGAAAATCTGTCGTCCAAGTTACTGGAAAGAGAAATTTTTGAGCAGATGACTGACAAGAGACCACACTATTCACTGTTTTTATTAGATGGATTGAGATACCTGGTAAGCTTTAGTGGCCTTGACTTAGGTTTTCATGCATGCAGCAGTGTTACATTGTGTTTGAAGTGAATGGAAATCGAGAGGCCTAAAACTTTTGTTGATTAGGCCCCATAATACTTTGGGATAACCATTCTGTTCCTTATTGTGACTGCTAGGATGACAGGAGTCACCAAGGAGCAGTATGTCAAAGTTCAATGTTGTAACTTTTTCTGCCTTAATTTTAAAACGTAACTAACTTTGTTTCTACAGCAGAGGTACGATAAAAATATTAATATCCTGCTGTTGTTGTCACTCAAAAAAAGAGATGTAATGCAGTGTTAAAGTGCTTCATGACAAAGGCAGAGCAGTCAGAAATGAAGAATTGGTTTCCAGAGCTGAATTCCCAGTGTCTGAGGGTCAGCAGGAATTGTCAGGAGGTCTTTTCTGTCTAAACTTTTGTAATTTATTTTCTGATAAATGTCAGTTGACTTCTTTGACCTGCTATCTTGGATAGACAGGAAATAGGTCGTCCTTAGACACTGAGTAAAATATTTTGATATCTTTAACTAAGAAAACTTTGTTAATATGTTTCATAGATCAAAACCTAGTAACTGATAGATCCCCAAAAATATAAGATTTGTGATCATCAAATTAGCCAAATTTTATTGATTTCTTTATTTTTTTTTAAACGTGCTTAGGTTTGCTCTTGAACCTAAATAATATTTTTTTATCTACAAGGAAGAATTGTAGAATCATTAATACACTATTAGTAATTTGAGACAATGGCAAATAATAAAAACTATTCGCTATACAATTATGCAAAAGTAAAATTGCTAATTAATTTGCAGGAACATGTAAAAGTGGTCTCCTGTGTAAAAAGATACAGGAAGGAGATTACAGGAAGGTGTGTATGTCTTTACCGAAAGTAGATATTGTGCAGAGCGATGGCTCTTAAAAGACATGAAACTCATACACTATTGAGAACATAAGGATTGAGTGTGGTGTTAGGCAGAAAGGATATATGAGCAGAGGAATATCAAACAGGACTAGAGAGATTACCTCTGCCTGCTCATATGACAGCTACTGGGATACGATCTGTGTTTTGATTCTCACAGTTCAGAAAGTATGCAAAACGGCAGATTTTCAGAGAAGAGGCAGGGAAATGACTGCTATTGAAACTCATGCATCAGAAGGAGAGACTTGAAGAGCCCTTGGTACAGTTTAAAAGAAAACATTAAGGATTTTTTGATTAATAATTACAAGGAATAAAATGGCATATTTAAGAGCCCTTTATTGTAGCAAACAAAGGCTCAAGATTGAGTTAGCTTAACCTAAATATTCAGAAAATAGAAATTTGGCACGATTTTAATGTAGGTAGTAACAATTGGAGTGACTGACTGTGATGATTTTTGCAGAGGTGGAAATTTTGAAACTGGATGACAGTTTTCTAAGGTTTGCTTCAAATGGAAAGTTGAACTGGTTGATCAGAGATGCACTGACAAATTAGTAATGTGAATATTTCTAGTTCAAAAATTGTTGACTAGTGGACTTCAAATTGAAAGGGATTAAAAATTGTTAACTCTGTAAATAGCACTTCTCTGATAATGTTTTTTTCCCCTCAAGTGGTTGATCTTGGCTCATGGCATGTGAGGATTATGAAACTGTGAATGTGTTTTTTAATACATTGTAGGATTTTCAGTCATTGAGAACATGTTTTGATGGATCCATGACCTATGATGGACCCACTGACAATAGAATTCAGTATTTGCAGGTGCCTGCTGCACTGGTACAGTTCTAAGTTTTATGTACTTTATCAGCACTTTTTGTTTTAGGAGCAGCTATACTAAAGTCTTTTTAGGATTCTATCTGATCTCTGAAATTTCTTACCATCTAAATTGTTAGGAATTTTTCTGCAGTTCAGTACAATTTATACCAGATTTGTATGTAGAACGCGTTTCTTTGAAGATGATTGCACACTTCAATTTTAATGCAGGCTTTGATATTTTTCGGTGATGCATACGTTTACCAGATTTGATTTTAGTTTGTTGGCCCTAGCTACACAGCTTCACCTCCTTGGGCAGTATCTTGAGTATCTTGAACTTGCTTTACTTTTTTTACAGTTCTTAAGTTACTTGCTTATTCTGCCAGAAGAACTTGTTACAGATGTGTTACATGTTGACATGCTTGTCTCCTGTGCTTTTTAGTGATACAGAAAGCCTTTGCCTTACCCCCTTGCCACATCCCAGCGTACAGTTTGATTTCAAAGTTAAATTTGTTCATATGAATGTTGGAGAATAATTGATAATTTCTCTAAACTGGTATTTCTCTTTGACTTAGAGAAGTGCTGTACTCCTTCAACTCATGGTGTGTAGGTTATGTTTATGCACTTCTAAAGTGAAGTGAATTTAGAGAATAATGAAACTAAAATTTTCCCCCAAAAGTATGGGATGACATTTAAAAGCTGGTTTAGGATTATCAGATTCAGTTGTTTCAATTTCAACATCTTCTCATTTACTACAGTTGAGGTTTTAGTTTAAGTGTACTGAGAATTAAAATGAATTTAGATATTATTTTCTGCTTAATTCTAATGAAGTTTTCACTCAACAGAAATTATTACTATGTCTTGCAGAACTTATTGAAGAGGCGTGTTTTATAGGTAGAAAGAAATCGTAACATTTATTAAATCAAGCTTTCCTTGAAATAGTCCTCTTCCAGGATAGCTTTCTAATATGTAAGATAGTGAAGTAAGATACACAATGAATTAACTGAAGGAAACTGTAGTTAGGTATTTTCCTCCATATGAAGTCTGCTGACCTGCCTGGATATTTGTGTTGTAATTCATTGTGGCCATAAAGGAAGCAGAGAGGCTAATTGGCCATAGGACAAGGGCTTGACAGTGACATCTAGTTCTTTGCTGTTCAGTTTTTTGATTCTTGTCCTTAGCTTTAGCTTTGACTGTGAATATGAGAAACAGATCTGGGCTTAAGAGACTAAGATGGCTACAGGATGAGATAAGAAGCAGGATAAACTAGGTTACTTCTGCTTATATAAAGATTAAAACAGTTTTATTTAAATCTTCAATAAGCCAATATTGAATGGAAATCAGTCACAGCCTTTTTGCTGAAATTTTACGAACATTTTGATAAATAATACCTGATCATGGTTCACCTAGTACAGCTTCTTACAGGAGAGAAAATACAAATAAATCTTAAATAAATATATAAGCTATATTTTCCTATTTTTAAGTATTTGTGGCATTTGTTTTAAAAATGCAGAAAAAGCTGTATGTTACGAAAATATTGTGTCATTTTGTATGTTTATATATTTGATTAGAAAACATTAGCTACATATATTTGATCAGCTCATACCTTCTCTGGTTTTAGTAGCGGTGGTTGAAGGCATATGATTTTGTGGCTCAGGAAGATCCTACTATAAAATCAGTGTGGCCTAGTTTTTGTTTGGTTTTTGGTTTGTGGGTCCAGTTAATTGGATAACATGAAATTGCTTCTTACCATTTTTTTACTTTTAGGAAGTTGACATAGCTACTTAAAGGGTAAATGAAAATGGCTCTCCTATGCCTCCTTATGGGCAGGTGGTTAAAACCCCAAAGGTTGCTGTGTTTTATGTGGGGAAGAATGGAGCTTTGAGGCGCATCTCCTTGTACAGGTGTGTGGAGCTCGCTTAGTGGAATGCAAGTTCCCACTTAGTGGGTGCTGAAAGGAGAATGGTGTTGAACCACTTTGGTGAATTAAGAAGAAAAAAATGTATTTAGCTGTTTCATATTTGTATGTCTTTTTAATTCCAAATACTATGCATCTTGAATTTACTACTTATCATTTTCTCTTGAGGAGTGTGCTTCAAAACTGGCGCCGTTGTTTCTCTGTACAATTGTTCTTCTCTCAGAAAGCTGCCTACCAGAGGAAAGCTTGTGAAAAGATAAACTGTTAACATTAATTTATGCAGAAACAAAATGCTGTCAGGTAGTACATAGAAATGTTTGTTAAAATATACTTTCAGGGATTTTTATTTTTTTTTTAATAAAAACTTGAATAATTTCTGGCCTGTTCTAGTGAAGTGAGAGCTTTGACTTTATTCTGTAACTATATCTAAAGATCTGAGAGATTATTGATTTTAACAGTAAAACTCTTTTAATATGCTTATTCTGGGAACCTGAAGATCGTCCTTCTTGTTAAAAGAAAACATAATTTGAAAAAATATCTATAGTTATGAGCATGTTAATATTAGGCTTTACTAGATTTAAACTAAGTTATTGTCTTAAATTGCCAGTATTGGTACTTTCTTATGGAAGAAATCTCAGCATAGTTAAACTTAAAAAAAACAACAAAAAACTCTTCTGCCCCTTTTTCAAACCTATTATATCTGTTGCTGTAAGAATTTCAATACCCCTAGTAAGACTAATTTGTTTTTAACTTTTTTCTTTTAAGAGAAACATTCTGCATTTCACCACATTACCATAGAAGTATGATATATTCAGCCATGTTGGGCTTTCTGAAGATATTTTTAAGAAGTGATATTTAAAACTCCATCCCAGTTACACAGATTAGTTCCTCTCCCTTGGTATCCTAGTTTTCTTAAATATCATGCTGTTTTATGGCCTCTAAAGCAACAGTCTTCCTCATTGCTTTCCTAGGTAGATTTGTTACTGGGTTTTGTTAGAGTAACAGTTAAGAATTATGCATTTCGATCAGTAGCAAAAATGGGGAAAGAAGATTATGATTTGCTGTGCTTGTCTCATTTATTATGTTTCAAACATACCTATTGACTCCCAAATGTGGAAAACCCGAAAACAGTGCTTTTTTATTCAGGCTTATAATTATAAATAATGCATATCTGTGCATAAACTCTTCAGTACAAATTAGGTAATGCACTTTACCTGTTTTCTTCTGCTGTGTTTATTTCATGTAATTATGTCCTTCTGGATGATGATGTGTTTGTGGCAGGTGTCCCCCTTGAGTAACATCAGTGGGAGCTTGGATCTTGTCCAGTTAAATAGTTTGAGCTCACTCAGACACCTGCACCTGACAGGTTAACAGACGTAATTTTCAAAGCCTCTCATTTCTTTGCAGGAATATTATTTCTACTTGATGTAATGTGAGAAATAGTATGATTCTCTTCAAATTCAACTAGTATAAAATTCACCTCTTTTATTGGCAAAACGCTGTCTATACCAATGACTGTAGTCTCTCTATAGGCCTATTGAGAGTGTTTACTTAGCTAGGGAAATAAAATGAGACACTTAGGCAACCACGCAATTATAAGATAAGTTTTTGGTTTCTGAGCATACCTTTAGCTTTTGTGGAGAGGCATATTTTCCTCTAGTAAGGAAATTCCAAGAAAGACCATTTGAATTTTAATTATATATTTAAGAATTGTTTCATGGGAATGATTGTCTTGTTACCTACTGTGCTTTTAGATACTTGAAAACCATAGTGCACAATAACTTCTATTAAGCTGAGCTAAACATCCAGCCTGAAACTAAGTCTGTGAATCCATTGTATTAAAGCCACAACACTATATATTAATTCTTAGGTGGATCCTTGCTGGCTGCCTCCCACCTCTGCCTGGAGCCCTGAGCAAGCATTTGTTTTTTGGGGGGTGTTGACTTGTTTTTTTTCAGTGTTATTAGCATCTCTTTTTCAGAAAATTCCCAGTTGAAGATTAAGTAAGCATAAAATTAAAATCCTTAGACTTGCTGCATTGGTATAGCATGTCCTGAACTGAAAGAGTAGTTAGTCAAAGTCTCGTAATTTCACAAGTTATCCTGTAAAAGGTTATTGTGCAATTGCTGCTCCTAATAGTAAATATTTTCAAGTTAGCTTTCTCACTTGTGATGAGTTAACTAGAAATTTCATGGACATTGCTGTACTTTTAGAAGAGAAGCAAAGTTCTCCTCAGCTGGCAAATATTAATAGCACTTAAGCAGTGATCTTTTATTGAAGTGGAGTTTGTTTCTTGTCAGATATGGTTATTAAGTAACTGGAGGACAAAGAAGCAATGTTATGTTAACCTACAAAATAAACCTACAGAATAGAACTGAATGAGGCAAAACTCTGCATGCCTTTTGAGGGTAGTCAAATTTGATGTATCTTGAATTACGAATTTTAAGATAATGTGACTTGCAGTTAATATTTTTAAGACGCATTTAAGAAGAGATTTGCCCAGTGTCTTTTTTGTTCTTACCTTTTCAGAAATGTGGTTAGGCATTGATTCTGCCACGGCCTTTTTGTTAAGGATGGAAGTGTGATAGTTATGTCTGTGACTAACCTGATTGCAGTGGTATTTTCTAACAAGGAAACTCCTTTTTTAATCTTTCTACACCACCAGTACTAGTAGAGTTGCTGATTGTGAAGAGTGCATGCTCAGTTTAAATGAAGGAAACTTTACGAACATTTGTCACTGTATAGCACTACCTGTCTTCAGAAAAAGCTGCAAATTCATCTTCCCTATTTCAAACTGAATAATGGAAACTTGGCTGCAAGTTAAATTGTAGGTAATAATTGCATTCACAGAATCTTCTGCCTAAAGTTCATTGTCCCAAATAAACTATCCTCAAAACGTTAAAAGAAAATTGAGAGTTCTAAACAACGTGGCCTAGTTCCTATGTAATTTTTGTTTAGAGGATTTTGTCAGGGAGATTAAGTTGTCATACCTTGCTTAATTGTTTTGAGTTTGTGAGTGGGAGTACTAATTCAGTGCTGTAGATACATAGAAAACGGAGGAGCAGTCTCAGAGCTGTGTTGAAGCCACTGTTTTCGGTTTGTTTATTTTTCCTCCTTTGTAAGCAGAAATTGTTTTGCACAACCCCTGACTTTGTTCCAATTTTTGTCAGTGGTGACCAGTTCATGGTGTATCAGTCTTTCATATTATTACTGTGCTGTTAGTAGTTTTTAAACACTGGAATACGCAGTTTTTGTAGAGTGTCTGCGCTGAAGCAATTTCCATCTTACCTCGCTGAAGTGTATGTTGTTAAATGTCAGCGTTTCTTCCAATATATCTGTTTTATGTTCTTGGGGAAGCTCCTTGAAGGAGAAGTAAATATTGTGACACCTCTCCACCCAGTGCTAAGGGATTTGATTATCCAGTCTTAGTAACCCTTAAGTCTAATTTTGAGAAAGCATTTGAGTGGGTGGCCAGTGGTAATAATTTAAAAATACTCCAGATGACTTGATGCCTAGTGAAATGTTTTGTTACCAAAAACTGCTTGTTATCAGGTGCTTGGCCATAAAGCTAGATTCTTCTTATGGCCCAGTTTAAAAACTTCAATATACCTCGTTTGGCATAAGCTGAAATCCTGTTCACGCCTTTCTTGCTGTAGCTGTGTAGTGGAATTTTTACATCTTGAGGAGATACTAGACCACTCAGAGGCACAAAACAGTAGCATACACTCTTGTAAGGATTCATAGAATCATAGAATGGTTTGTGTTGGAAGGGACTTTGAAGATCATCCAGTTCCAGCCCTGCTGCCACGGGCAGGGAACACCTTCCACTAGACCCAGTTGCTCAAAGCCCCATCCAGCCTGGTCTTGAACACCTCCAAGGATGGGGTATCCACGACTTCTCTGGACAACCTGTTTCAGTGCTTCACCACCCTCAAAATAAAAAATTTCTTCCTGGTATGTAATCTAATCTAATCAGTTTAACACTTCTGATTTTGTGTGTCATGAGAATTAAAAAGCTGCTTGCTCTGTGAAGCTTTTACTGGACGACAGAAGAATCTCTGTTGTGCGCTTTTATGCTATATTAGAGAACTTTTCTGTGCAACCGTCCGGAATGAAAGCATAGTTTGGCTTCTTTCTTGACTACCTGTGGTTTCTTTTTAGAAGACTGTCCCACTCCACTTAAGACAAATGTGATAATGTTATTAAGTGTTGCAAGATTAAAAAGACTTTAAAATTTACTATCATCAGCGATGCTGTAGAAACAAGTTTGGTTTTTCTTTAACACATTGAGATCTTCTGGGATTATGAGCTAGAGGGTTAGGATATGAGACTGTGTTGCTAAAGTTCATGGTACTTTTTTATATTTTCAGTAGGTAAAATTGCTTTAACTGCTTTTCTGAGTTGATTTCAAAGTATGTGCCTTAAAAGTATAAAGGAGTGTTGAGGATGCTGCTAGCATTTTTATTTTATTAGGTGACCTGAACCCAAAGAGGAAATAGGAAATGTAAGTCTGAAGAATTTGTTCCTGTTAAGAACAGGTAGTTCTTAACTTCAAGTAGTTTCAACTTGTAGATTTCAATTTGTTTAGAACTATCTACTTTATTACCCATGAGTCTTTCTAACGAGTTATGAATGGAAGAGTTTAGAAGCTGTTTGGATGTTGCCTTAATTTAGGAGAAATGGGCAAATCCTTTCAAACAGTATTGCTTACTGTTCTTCAGAAATAAAGAACAAATTTTTACATGTGATGGTAGATTTTTTCCTTTTTTTTTTTGCTTATTTTTGTTTTTAATGGTTGAAATATCAAGAAAACTGTCAATATACTGATTTTCTTTGAAGAAGAAAATTGGTAGGGATTTGTCTAGAGTGCAGTGGAAATGCATGTTTCATCCGTTGCGCTTTTTTGAAGGATATAGCTTGGAACATTTGAGTGCTGGGTCTTACAGAAGCTTAAGGATCTAGTGGATCTTGTTCAGTGAATCTGATAATTTTCTGTGTTGTTTATAAGTCCAAAAGTGATTTTTCACTGCTGCTGGGAGGTGTGCTGAGAGGAGGATAAACCCCCCAAAATTATTTAGTTCTTTTGCTGCACCTTTAACAAGGAAAGGAGCAAAGTAGAAGGGGATGAGTGGACGGGAATAAGTTTGTATCTGTTCTACCAGTGAGGACAACCCAAGCTGTTGCATCAATTTATACTGAAGTACAGTGGTAGGAAAACAATCTGCCTGTTAGCTGTTGGAGTAGTATATCACCAAATTGTTACATGAGAACCCAGAAGTCTGAATTTAATTTGAACAGTTTTATCATTGCCTGTTGGTTTCCTTTTTGATGGGCAGATAATTGCTTTTCTTTCTGGACCAGTTTATACTGTTTGCCCTAAAATTAAACTTAAGTTTCTGAAATAAATTGAACAGATTTAATTAGAAATAAAAATGTAAGAAGACAGCAAAATAGGAAACTACTGTTATGTTATGCAATGTGTAGGATAAAATTTGAAGCTAATCTTTTTCATTTTAATTATTAATATCTTCATGTTATTTGAGTATTTCACTAGTAAAACAATGCAAGTCCTTGATTTTCATTGGTTTACTGCCCTGGGCTTTTCCTTTTCCAGGTGTTGTTTTTTCTATGATTTTATCAGAAAAATTCTATATGAAGAAAATTGTATGTTTGTAGTGTAATTTTCATCTGCTATCGGTCATTTGTGCCCTTCCATGTGTATATGGCTCTTGGTTTGTTTATACTAACATTTTGGACTATTTTTCATGAAATTTTGTGTGAATCATAACTTGGAGAAAAAGGTGAAAACTTCTTTATTTTGGAATGATTATCCTTTGAATCAGACATTACAAAACAGCCCAGCCTTTGCTGTTCTGGATGGGAGATACAGTAGGAGAGGAGGATAGGGGAGGAAGTGAGGCTTTTTTTGCTCATAGAGCTACTTGTCGATGAGTATAAAGCATTTATTAGGGGGGGGGCGTAATAAGTATGTAATGGACAGTTGGACAGTACAGTGATCAGCCTGGATTTTCTTTCTCTTGGCAGAGCAATGCATTCAAATTAATATGGTGTGAATTACCAGAAAATGTTACTGCACAGTTGGTGTATTCTCTGAGGCCATTGCTCTACTAGAAAAATTGTGGGGTTTCATGCTTTTCGTTGCCTGTGGAAGGCAGCCACATTTTATTTCAATACAGCAGGCCACATGAAAATGCAGTACAGAAAAAATGTATTTTGTCTTATTACTTTTATATGTGGCAAGTAAAAATGGCCATATTACTGCTGAGATATTGGGTATTATATTCCTATTGTGTTACTTTTTTTCCTCCTGTATGCAGAACTGCAGAGAGTGTTTTGCACAAAAACTTGCTTGCACTGAAATAACCAAGTTGTCAGTTGAAATGCGCTTCAGCTATTTTAATTTAGGCTCACCCTAGATATTTTTCACTGTTTAAACCAGTTTTAATCAGTTATCCCCTTAAATATTGCTATGATAAACTATCTTGCTGCTAAGTTTTTACTGTTAACAGTTAGTGTCTGTCAGTTGGCCAATATTTGTTCTGTTAAGGAAGTTCGAGTTCTAATATTGTCTCTCACTTAATGAATCTGATTACACAGGAAGTAAAAGGTGGAACATGGAGTCATAGAATAGTCTGTATTGAGTTGAAATGAATAGAACGAACTGGCTTTTCTGCTGTCCAGGGTTTCTTTGCATATAACTGGTTTCTGAGGGCAGAAAAGAAGGTTCTCCTAGAGCCCTTCCTGAATTCCTGTTCCCTCTGGAGGGAGGGAAGGGGCGGCCTGCTTTTGAGTTCCAGTTACACCACTTATTGCTGTGGAACATTTTTGTGCTTCGTGTCCAGCTGGTGAGCATTTGTAAACCTTCCTTTGTATTATCTGCACTGGCACTTTTTATTATGGACAAAAGGAGAGTTAGGATATTAACAGAGTATTTGTTAGACTGGAAAGGAAACATAAAAGCTCTGTGTTGGACTGTAACACTTGTATAGTGTAAGACTATACTGCACTACTGCAACTATGGTATTTTTACTATTTGTGCCTGGCTAAAATCGTGGGTGTGAGTGGATGTGTGTGAACTTGTTTACTGTCCAACTTCTCAGTGCACATTTGTTTGTTTTTTACTGTTTGCTGGATTGTATTTATCTTTTGAAAGTAGCTAATATTTCTCAGTGTTTGGATTTGTGCATTTCAGTTGGAGCTTTTATGTTTATGGTACAGCATAATTTTATCAGCTAAAAAGTTTTGATTGCACAAAGGCACTTGAATGCCAGAGAAAGGTGTGAAATGCATGGTGATGTATTTGCCTCTTCTAATCAAGCAGCAGGAAAATGTATTTTAGTTGGTTATAAATAGATGCCGTAGTTGTGAGTATAGGTGTATAAGTTTTGGAAAGGAAAGAGTTTCAGCTTGTTCTTGAAAGATGGCAAGGGTGAAATGAGAGAAATCACTTGGTTTGTTAGAGCAATTTGATCCTTAGCTAACGTAGAATTTAAACTTCTCTTAATTCCTCGGGGTTGAAGTGGTGGTAATGGATATATTAATTAAATGTGATAATTACTGGAGAAAGTTGACTGTGTTTCAAAACGGAATATTCTGGTTTACCCTATGTTATGTTTTTTCTGAGTCCAGCATAGCGTGGGACCCTTGTTGCAGTTTAAACTGTCTTAAAATCAGCACTTTGAGTCTGGAAACTACTTAAGAAACGCTGCTAAAGTGAGTCTTGGCATAGCATAATCTCAAATCTGTAGTAGTCACTAAATTGCTGCCTGTTTTTTTTTTTTTTGTTTTTTTGTTTTTGTAATTGGTTCCCAGAACCATGCTTTTTGTTCTTTCTGGTTTTCATGCATTGAAGAGGAGGATGTCATTTTCATTTGAATGATTTGAAGATAGTTGTGATAATTTAACCTTGACTTGACCCATCCTATGACCTGTTTATCAGCGGACATAGATAGTGAAGGCTTGCTCACACAGTTGCACTGTTACTTACAACTGTAGTGCTGATGCTCTTGGCCATCTCCCAGTTAGGCATTGTTCTTCCCAGATTTAACAGCTTCCAAAATAATGATTAAGCGAAGGAAAGTCACAGTGGTGGTGCAGTAAATGTTTCCTATGAGGAGTTCTGTAACTGAATTGGAAGAGTTGTAACACAATATAATTTCTATATGGTTTATCAAAGGTGTGTATTTTAAATTGCTAAATATTAAGGTATGCTAATAAGCATTTTAAAAACAGAAGTCTTTTGATCCCTCTTGAAGAGACAGTAGTCAGGAAGGTCTATCCCTAGGAGGGAAGGGACTATCATGAGGGACAGTAACATGCTGTCGACCCCATCAGGCCTGTTTCTGAGATATGAACTAATCTTACTGATCCTGTTCTCATGATCTACTTACCAGGCATGCAGCTGGGAGGTGCAGGAACTGATTGTAAGTCACAGCCACCTCGAAATAGCTCGGTTAGGCTTTGCTAATGGTGAAAGCTAGCATACAAGTAAGGCAAACACCTTTTTAGGGTAGACCTCCACTTGCAGATTGCTCTCTGCATACCATTTTTAACTTGGCCTTTTAAGGATCTTGAGTGACTTTCCTTGGCAACCTGAGCTGATAATGCTTGCTCACCCAGGTTGTCAAAATTCCTAGGTGACTGCTGTGCAGGAATGTACCTTTTTATACTGACAGTAACATTTTAATATGTGGTTAATATGGTTTTGGTGTTTACATAGGAACCTTAAGCCCTTAACTTCTATGAAGTGCGTAAAACTTCTGTTCCTCAGAGCATCATCTGCTTTGGTCTTGGAAGTTTCCGAAGAGCAAACGTCAGTTTGGCAGCCCTTTCATATGCTCATTCCCTGGAAGACTGGGTATTGGTCCAAATGTAAAACAGTATTATCCATAAAATAAGATGGAGGTATGAGGGTGAGCCTGCACCTCTAATTACAGCATGTAATCATCCTAGACACCGTCCGGTATATGTTGATGGTTGGCCCTTGTGAAAGTCCACATAGCTTGTCCTGGCAACCTAAGCCAAATGGTATTGCTGGAGCAGCCATGATCAGTTTTTATGACACTGAGGCCAGCTCAGGTAGGACAGGATGCTTGATACAGGGCAAGACCGTGGATGTGCAGCCTGGAAGTTCTAGGAAGACTGCAGCTTAGTGTGGAGAGGCCCAGGGGCTCCTTACAGAGAAACTGCTGCGTAGTAGGGGTTGCTGTTATCGGGCTGGCTGTAGGTGGGTGTGACTGCTGCAGCACTCTGATACTCGCTTGGAGGTGCTTTGTGACTCAGTACTGGGGCTGGGAACAGTGTGAAATGGTGAGGGGGATGCTGCTGAGCTGTTAGACCACGTGGGGGCTGAAAGTCTGCTCGTAGAGTTGGAGGGATTTGTTTATGGGTTGGATATAATTGGTTTTAAAGGATTCTGTTGATTTAATATGTGTTGTGTTGGATCTTAGCCATGTTTGGAAAATGCATGTTAGATTAGATTCATTGTGCTGGTGTATTTAGACCACTAGTTTAAAAATCGCCAACTGCATCTTGAGTACGCTGAACAAAGGTGTAGAGTTATTTGGTCTGTGGTAAGGGATTACAGTAAATTAACTACAGTGGTGTTTTCTGAAGTTTTCAAGTGACTTAATATCAAACTGTTCTAACAAGCCATCTGGTATATTTTCATCTTTTTTTTTTTTTCCTTTATCATGAGAGTTGATTTTTACTTCATAGTAGAAATGAGCTAATATGTCTGCTTTAAGGAACCTATAGAAATACATGAAGAAATTTAATGACTTCATCTCAGTACAGTTTGGGAAGGGTATAGTAAATAAATAAAGACTGTTAAAGGAATGATTAATACAAAAATATTAAACAGCCATTTCATTCCACAATCAGTGTCTAAAAAAAATTAAGACTGTTGGTGTGGTGGATTAGGGGGTACAGTCTTGTAATTATAATACATTTGCGTATATTTAGGGGAATTAAATACGTCTGGGTTTATAAATGTATAAAGAAAAGCCTAATTTCTGGAATTTTCTGATGTATGTAACGTGAAGTCCTGTCATTCACTAGAAACTCTGTTTTTCATTGTTGCTCATGTACATCACAAGCCTGTGCTGTTGTGTGTATTGCTTTGACAAGTTTAGGCTACCCCCATGGTAAGTCATCCCACCTGCCTCTGAACATGCGAGATACTTTTGGTGTAGGGCTAATCGTCTTGCCTTTGGAGAGCTGTATTTGAAGACAAGATTTTCCTTTTTTTTTTTTTTTTTTTTAACCCCTCCAAATCTTTAGAGGGAATGAGGTCTGGTTTTGTCCAAAATAGTGTAGGGAAAGGTTCAAAGTTCAGAGCTAGTGATGGTTCAGGTAGCAGTAACTCATGCATGTGCAGATCAGTCTTAAACCTTCATAGGGTACTGAACGAATTAGTCATGGTGTACCTCCTTGCTTTTGTGGACTGCTTTTCTAACCTGCTTGTGAGGCAGGGAGGAAGAAGTTTGAAACAGTAATTTTGTCATTGCTTGTGTAGTCAGAAGGCTCTGAAGACAGAATTAACATTATAATTTCCTCTTCTGCAGCATAATGTATCATTTAGTCATCTTCTGAGTGCATTGCTCTCGGAAGGCTTAAAGAAAATACTAGTTGTTTTAATGGCTCCATTCACTCTCACCTATCTTTGTAGTTCTCTGTAGCTCCCTATAAGATAGTCTGTGCCAGTTGCAAAGCACTTTGACTTCCTATTTAGATTGCTATATGGTATGTGAAGCTAGTGATACCTAATGTAGTATCCCTGCATATTTAGAAACGTCTTAGTAAGCAGAGGAAAAATAAAGGCAGAGTGAGTGCCGCATTTGGAATATCTAGGTTTTTCCTCGCAATGTGTAAGAAAAATATATTTCTTAGTTTTGTGTGACTTATATAAGCATTTAAAACTTAGGAAGAGGAAATTGGATCAAGAAGAATGGAAGAGTTTTTACTTGATTAGAAATATTCAAAGAATGTGAGGCCTTAAGAGCAGGGCATTTAAAATAAGTTTGTGAAGGGTTTAATGTATGGCCCTGTTTAATTGTAATTGGAACTGTTCAGGTGCAATTGGTGATGTGAGCTTAGGCACAAATTTAAATGTAAAAGTTAAAAGTTACCTCCGTTCTCATTTCCCAGCTGTTGTTTTGTGTTGAAGTGTTTTCAGGGTGGGAAGAAATTTGGCTTACCTTGAGAAGCAGTTGTTAGGGAGGCCAGAAGTAGGTTGTGGTTTGGGCAGTGCTCTATTTGTTATTCTAGATGTTGATACTTATATTGCAGAGGCTGAGGTGTAGGGATGTTGATCTATATGCATAAATAGAAATAAGTTACCTAGAAGCAGTTACAGGTAGTCTCAAAAGGTTTAAGGAAACAGCATTGCTCCAGTGAACTTAAAACCTAATTTTGTGTATCTATGTGCGTAGGCTGTTGGTAAACACATTTAAACTTTCTGACTTGAGAAAATGTCTCTTAATTTATGACTTGACATGTTGGGACTCCTCCAACCATCAAAAGATATAAAGGCTACTTGTTTGTTTGTAGTAGAATAAAGTTTAAGTGTAAGACTAGTGAAGGGACATACTCCTTTATTGGTTACCATAAAAAGGAAAAGTGAGCTTTATGCTGTGTGAAAAAGGAATATGTGTATGCTTTCCTGAAATACTTCTGCATCTGAACTATGCTGTGGTCCAGGCTGTGGACAACTTGCCTTCTCCGTTCTCCATTCCACCTCCTTAGAATACAGATGGTTGATTTCTTTGAGAACATACATGGTGAACAGTCTTTCTTTTTTCCTTTAGGGACCAGTTACTCTCCACAAGAAAATTCACATAACCACAGTGCTCTTCATAGTTCAAATTCACATTCTTCTAATCCCAGCAATAATCCAAGCAAAACTTCTGATGCAGTGAGTATTTACGATTGGTATTCATCCCTGTGTGACCCCATTCATACATGCTGTATAGTTGTCCTTTCATCTCAAACAGGCGGCATGTACATTATCTGCTTCATTGAGTTTTCCAGCATCAGTCTTTATTTTATAAACACTCTGTAAACCCAAGCTGCAGTTGTTGTATGTTGTGAAATTGTTCTAGTTGATAATCGTTAGAGCTTTGAGGTACCTATTTTGAATTTTAAAATACTAGGTTATGTAAATGAAAATGTTATCAATATTGATATTACATTGTCCCACTAAACATACTGTTAGATTTTGTTTCAGGGTTGGTGCAAATAAAGCGGGGGAAACTTGCTGAGCGCAAGCAGGAGCATAGTGGTCACTTCTTTAAGCTATCAGAATGAAAGAGGCGTTTAGAAGTGATGGTGTAAATGGAAGGCAGTGATATGGGTGCATATAAGGAACACCATGTAGTTTTAAAAGTGGCGGAAGCTTTTAAATTTTGTGTATTAAAGCTCTTGAGTCATCCTTTGTCCAATAATTTTATTTTAAAGGCTTATGATTCTGCGGATGATTGGTCTGAACACATCAGCTCCTCGGGAAAAAAGTACTACTACAACTGCCGAACAGAAGTTTCACAATGGGAAAAACCAAAAGAGTGGCTGGAAAGGTATATGTGTGTGTCTGTGCTGATTGTATAAAGAACAAATATTCTTAAGCTCATTTAAGAGTAGTTGAGCTTATCTAATAGATTACTGCTATAAAAGATTGTGGTCTAGGTCTACCTTGTTTTTACCCTTATCATGACCTCGGGCAGCTGTTTTACCCTTGATGATCCAAAGCAGAGTGTTAGGGGGATGTATGATTGGTTTGGTTTTTTTCTGTTTGTTTGGTAGGGTGTTTCTGGTTGGTTTGGTTTCGGGCTTTTCTTTCAATATTAGTGAACTGGTATACTGGGGGCTTCGACAAGCACTGCTGTAAGGAAGCAGTGGCTGGAGTTTGCCTACCCCTTCTGTAGCAGCAAGCTCCTGAGACAGTTTAAATACATGTGACCACACCTGTGGAAAGTGTTTTATTACTAGATGATGTCAGTCCTTGCTTAACTTGTGTTTTCTTTTCTTCAGAGAGCAGAGACAAAAAGAAGCAAGCAAAATGTCAGTTAACAGTTTCCCAAAAGATAGGGATTACAGAAGAGAGGTGATGCAGGCGACAGCTGCCAGTGGGTTTGCAAGTGGAAGTATGTGTGTTTTTTTAATAGTAATATAGTCTTGCCTTGTTTGCATTACTGTTATCTTTTCCAAACTCAAGGAAGGAAATTGATTTTTTTACTTTTTAGCTGTTTTTCTCACCTTTTTATATAAGAAGGCCAAAGTGGATAGCACAAACAGCTTTCCCAAATGTTTCTTAAAATAACTTTGTGCCTTACTAGTCCCACGCGTGCTTAATGATTTTCATGATACTCCTTCTCTTTGCAGCTTTTACTGCCTAATTTAATTATCTTAATAGGTAGTTATTGAGACAACTTGCACAGTTTATGGTATAGTTGGCCTGTTGTGATCATTGAGACCTGTCAGTATCATATTCTGTACTTAAAAATAGAGATGCAGAAGTTGCTTATAAAACCTTGATTTCACATCTGAAAATAATAAGCTAATTGAGTGGGATACAATAGTGGGGTTTTCAGAGGCTTGTATTGAAAGCATATATTTGCTGTGCTAATATTCTTAGCAAAGCCTTTCCCAGCTTATGAATTTCTGTTACTTAATTTTTTTTTTCCTGGTATCTAACTTTAATCTTTTTCAAATTTTTCTGGGAGATGATTGTAATGTGACATTATTGAAGCATGCTGATGTAGTTTGAGTGCATTTGTAGCATAGTTCTCAGGGTGGTTTAAAAGTAGAAGCAGCCCCACCACCACCCCCCTGCTTGGGACTTGACAAGGCAGAGATGTATAAAGGGCTGGTTTTTAACGTATGCTGAAACATACCGCATATGCTAAAGCGTACTGAATGCTACAAAAGGATAGCAGAAACGCATATTGCAGTAACTGTTCGTTTTATGACAGGTGATACTCTAGGAAGCAGTAACAAGAATAACTCTATTTGCTTGGTATTTTCCCTGTGTAGTGTATTTTAAAGTGTATAATTGTGTGACAAAAGCATATTAGTCACTCATTTAATACGTAGTCTTCTTGAATTAATTCAATTGAAAGTAATTTCTTTATAGTAGTAGTCTAGTGACTTGAAGTTGAATTTTTTGAAGACTGGAGTTTGAAACTATTACATTATACTCAGTATTCAGGATTTTCAGTGAACAAAAAAATGGCATGAATTCTCTCTTCACACTAGATATAAGATGGAAATAATAGATTTTGATTTAGATTTTTTTAGGAGACTTCAAAAGTTAACTTGACTGTAATACTTGCTATAAAGCAACCTTTCATCAAAACACAGTGCTTAACCGGAACTGTAAATCAAGCAAAGGTCAGAGAAATTAAACTTCGGTTTTTTGATGCTGATGTGCTTGAGGCTTTTTTTAATTGTAAAGTTCAGTCAACTCTAGTTGTTGATATGCAGCTGTATTAATCAAAGTCATTGCAGTTCTAGACAAGTTTCTAATTTAATCTTCTTTTCTTATTGCAACAATACTTGGGAATCGTCAAAAAAGTGGAAGACAAGCATTCCAGTGACGCCAGTAGTATGCTCCCACAGAATATTTTATCTCAAACAAGCAGGCATAATGACAGAGACTACAGACTGCCAAGAGCAGAGACTCACAGTAGTTCTACTCCAGTACAGCATCCCATCAAACCAGTGGTTCATCCAACTGCTACCCCAAGCACTGTTCCTCCTAGTCCATTTACTCTACAATCTGATCACCAGCCAAAGAAATCCTTTGATGCTAATGGAGCATCTACTTTATCGAAACTGCCTACATCCACATCTTCCATCCCTGCACAGAAAACGGAGAGAAAAGGTATGCCTAATGAAATTCCTTCTGGTATTTAAGGTAGCGCATTTAATTTGTGTTGCTTGTTCCAAGTATGCTAGTTCTAGAATTTAAAGATATTTTTCCTGTTGACTGTGTGTGCTTTGATGTGTTCGTTTCCTCTTAAACCATGTTTGCTATATCTTGCACAACTTGAAAGTGACACTGCAATATTTGCTGTTAACTGGCTTAATCTTAATTTCAAATGATGATTTGACAGATATATTTTAGTAGGACATATTTTAATTTTTGTCCTCCCTTATGTTATTTTGGCTCTTTGCCATTATCTGAGTTCTTAACATAGATGTGGTTATACCATTTGAAAGTCATTTTGGACTTTTGTATTTTATGAGCTGCTCTTATTGTTTCAAATGCCAGTGTCAACTTTTCAATAAACAGAAGTGCAGTTTTTACAGAAAGCAACACAGTTTTCTACATGTCTGTAACAGCTATTGTGTTTTGATCCATGTCTTCTGCTATACTGAATCTTCAGTTCTAAAGCTGCTGAAAGTTTGTATTTCTGTATAATATGTACCAGAAACATTTAGAATCGTCAAGCGAAGATCAGAACTTTACTGTGTGTTGTCTGTGGCCCTTGAAAAGTCAGTGTTTTAATTGGATTTGCTTCACTATTGGGAAAGAAGAGCTTAAGAAGATTCTGAGAGTGGAGATGTATGTTGTTAGTAATCGTGGGATACTTTAGTATTGTTGAGTTCTTAGAGAGTAACATTGAATGAGAAAATTGTATTTTGAGGGCTTGGGGAGGAGGAGGTAATTTTTGATAGGCATGCCTGGTTTTAATTTAAAATATTACTTCATTAGTGTAGCAGTGAATACTTTTTTGAAAGGTGCCGTGTTACCCTGTTGATATTTGCAAGTCTGTCTAGTTGCAGAATAATAGTACAGAGCTAAACAGAAGAGACCAGAAATACTCAGATCTGACATTGGTGTTATACTCTGCATGTGCTTTCCTGCCCTCCAGTTCTCTTTATTAAAGAATTCCAGGTTTTACGTACAGATAAGTGCGATTAACCATCCAAAATATCCAAAGAAGACCATAAATTGAAAAGTACCGCAGTGTAAGAAAATTGTGCATGTGAAGAACTCAGATATATTTTTCTTGAGACCTCATGCTGGTTTTACATGCCCTGGTATATAAGTATTGTCTATAAACTACAAAGGATCAGAAGATTTTCATCAAGCCTTTTTATATTCAATACAATAAAGCAAGAAGCAAGGTGTACTGTTTTATGCGTGATTCTTATACTGATGACCAGTTACCTGCTTCTGTTCAACATCTATGTTTTGACTGCAGTTTGCGCTTTCAAACATGACAGTACAAAACATCCATGTCAAGTGTTGTCTCCTTTAGTGTGTACCTTCTCTATTTTCATTGCTATCTTTAAAATACCCTTAAAGAAAACGCTTGTTATTACTCAGTCCTGGCATGTGCTTGTTTTCTGTTTGGTGTGTGATCAGACTTCAAAATGGATATTCTTTCCTTGCTTTGCTGCATGTTATTAGTTGCTTCCAGTGAAGTTGAGCAACTGAACCTTACTGCAATTGAAGGAATTTCCCATTGTGTCAGCTGCAAATGTTGGCAGGGAGTTATAGTATTTCTTACATATGACATTCATTTGAGAACATACAATTGGGTCTGAATAGTGAAAATAATCACAGGGCGATCTTGACACTGTAAATCTTACTTTAGAAGCTGTGTTACCAGGGATGGTACCATATTAAATAATCACTTAATGTCTGTATTCCTATGTGGTTTTTTTAAGTTTTTATATGGGCTAAATGGATAGAGTCTCAATAGTACTCATACCTTGTTGGTGTGTTTCATGGCACTTCATTGTGAGCAAATATAATACTGAGCTTCAGAGAAGGTAGATTACAGAGACTTTTTTCTTTTTAAAGAAATTTGGCCTGTAGTATTTTACGTATTTACGTTTAAAAGAAGGGAGGAAGCAGTGCTGTACATCAGGCTGGTTTTGGATAGTTTGCTTCTGTTACTTATTCTTCCAGAGGTGACTGTGAAACTGTAGTACTACAGGTATGTGATTTTTTTTAAGGTCTTGTTTGTAACTTGTTTGTAGAAAATTAAAAAAAAAAATAAAAATCATCCTGAGACACTCAGTTCAAACAGTTTTCTAAAAGTGCCTTTGTAGCATCAGAAAATAGTCTGAGAGGTTTATTTTTACACTAGTAAAGAAAACAACCTTTGATCTTTTTCTGTTCACTAGCAGTGCAACCGCTCTCTGAATTAGAAAGAGGTAAAGCTGTAATTTTTGCTTATAAGAATAGCGTGATCCAAATGTCTGATTAGTATGTGCAGTAGTCCTTACCTAAATGAGTTGTTGCCTCTTGCCCATGTGTTGCTGGCAGTGTTACGCCAATATATATATGTTCCACTGCTTTAATAGTTATATTCTTGCTGTGTAATGCAGTAATGGTATGAACAACAGAACAACCGCAAAAACCATCAACACCACTTTTTTCAGCTCAATCTCTTTTGCTGCAGGGGTATGTTGTAGTCCCACAAGGAGATTGAATAAAATCCCTGGCTGAACTATAGCTCAGCTGTTAGCGGTAGTCTTCTGCCCTCAATGGCTGGCAGTAGTGGAGAGTTCCCGGGGAACTATTTGGCCTCTACTCTTTGGTTTGAATGTTCCAGTCAGAATCTGCTGCTTCTCTTTGTGCTCACTGTGAGTGCTTTATGCAGGTAAAGTGTGGGGTTGCTTGTCCTACTTTTTGGCTGCTTTATCTGTAGGGCACATCCTATTTTCCTCTTTCTAATTCTGTTACTGAATGAAATGTTGTATTGTCTGTATCTTAACAGTGTGTCTGTAGGATACTTCTTCTCACACCTTTCTTCTGAGTCCCATCAGGCAGCACTTCTGTTTCTAGTGCAGCATCACTTACATTTTTCTGAGAGCACTTAGCAAGCTGGGCAGTGCTGTGCTGAGTGGGTTGTGACCCTGGTCAGTTACTGACAGCTGAGTTGCTTCCTCTGCTTTTTCTCAGTCCTGTGGTTTTCTTACTTGCAACACTTGCTAATCTTTAGGAGGCAGTTATTAACATCGCCTCTGGTATCATTGGAGCTTCTTTGGCTGAGTTTTGCAGTTTTAAGTATATTACTCAATTGATTTTTTTTTTTTTCTCAGTACTTTATATTTGTTTGCCGAGCATTGCTGTTACATTTATTTTGGCAGCAGAGATAAATTATGAGAACTTAGTTTTAAGGTTGGAGTAACCCAAATGAGAAAATATAGATGCTTTTTTTTTTGGTATAGTAGAGAATTTGTGTTATTTGACAACCTAGTTACTGTTGTGGCCACAATTACATTTGGCCAAATGTGTTTACAAAATGCATTGCTTTTAAATATACGTATACTTTGAGGTGGCTTAAGGTCCTTAGTAGATCAGGACAGAACTGTGTAAAAAAGTGAAGTATGAGCGTCACAGCTCAGAGAACTCGATTGGTGGACTATACATTAAGGTACTTTAGCACAAGTGAATGTATTGTAATTCTTCAGCAGCAGTAATTCAAGCAGTCCATACATGTTGTGTATGGAGTACTGCTATGCTAGTTGTCAGAAGGAGCACTATGAAGGAAATTATTGCACAAAAAATGCATTTCCTCCTCATTTTTCCCCTCTCACTTCTCTGTCACACTAACATCTCCGTAGCTCGGCACATCATGGACAAGGAGGGAGCAAGCAAGTACTAGGAATAGGTATTTAAAGGATTCCAGCAGGTAGAATGGGGTCATGGAGGCACAACACAGATATGGGAGTGTTGGTGTCTTTGTTGAAACGGGGTAGCAGTCAGAAGACTTCATTTTTCACCCTGCTGCATTAAACCTGATCTGAATAAGTTTATTTTAACTGTAATATATGATTGCCTTTCAGAATGAGGTACTGTGAATCCACGAGTAGATCAGCTGTTTGCTTAAAAGCAAAGATTTGTATCATGTGGGGCAGAGATGGATAACAGCAAGATTCAGCAGCATCTTAATATACTGTCTCAAACTCTGAGAAGTGAACTATTTGCCTACTTGTATCTAGGTTGTAATTGAGGAACATTGTGGCACAACTGCTGAAAATTATCTGTGGTGAATTTTCTGAAAGGTGTACTTGACCTTGTTATTAAAGGGAATATGCAGTGTAACGGTTCCATTCTGGCTTGACATGATAATTCTGGGGCAAGCAGTAGCCTGCTGTTACTTCACTTCAGATACCTTTTTGAAACCCGCAACAAAAATGTACCTTTATCACACAGGTCATAGAGAATATTGCCTCATATCTTGGACTGCTCTGCTTTTTGTCCAAAAGATGTGATTGCTGGTCACACTCCAGCACAGTAGGTTAGGAATAGAAAGCTCTTTCCTAATCATTACAGTTTTCAAAAATTATTTTTAGTATAAAAACTTTTTTTTTCTCCTCCATTTTAATGTAAAACAAATTAATATTTCTTCACATTAAGTTAATCTCCACCTAGTTTTTTTAGTTTGCCATCTAGTTACTTTGGTTTATGTTTTTTGATAGTTTTATTTCTTGCTCACTTGCTTAGTTCTGTGTTATAGATCTATATGTAGACTGCATCTAATTAACTTGTGCATATGATTGTCAGAAGGCAGCTGGTGCTTTCAGATTGCCATAGCAAAATGAAATATTTTTTATTAGAAGTTTTCTTAAAAGCTCCTGAAGTTGAAACTTTTGCTGTGCTTGGCTTATCATGGAAAAAAATGCTGAAAAGCCATATAATTAAAATCATAAAAGGTAATTAAAAAGTGATTAATTTTATTTTTTTATTTATTCAAGGGAAGAGCTAGAACAAATTTGAATTAACAAAGATTTTAACAGTTAAAAAAATTGCAGAGGGTATGGTCTGCTTTTGGTTTTAATTTATTTTTTTATTTTTCCTTGGTACTGTCATGGTAACAGCTGAAATTTTTCTGTGAGGTTCGTTACTTGCACAGCATTTGTGTGGAAATCGGTGTTGACAATGAAGTGGCTGCGGAGTTGCCCTACCAATAGTAGGCAACTTCATTCATAGTCTGAAACTTTTGCAGGCCTTGCAGCCTGGTTCATTTTTCCTTTAAGACTTTTTTTTTTGCATAAGGGACAGATGGAATTTGCGTTTTCTATCTGCAGAGTTTCAGTTGTGAGTTCAAGATTAGTATAATTAATGTTAACTGTTCAAATTATGTTTATTAATGACTACTGTGTAATTAAACCCCTTATTTTGCAATAATACTGTAATTAGCTTGTTAATAAACATGAACTTATGTTGGCATAGGTATAGAGATTGATGTTTCAGAGTTGTAAAACTAAAGGATGCTGATTTGTAAAGAACTTTTATCAGCACACTGTTGGTTTTGATCGTTACATGACTGTTGAGGCTTCAAATGCATTTAAGAATTAAAAGACTGTAGTTCTAAGCATTTCTTAAATCCTATGAAATGTTTTAGAAATGAGGAAATAGCATTTGAACTTGGAAAAATAAACTGGCAAAATATACAATGGAACAGTCTCAAAGCAGATCAGAAAAGGGGGGAATTAGGGAGGAAAAGGAGGGAATGAGAAGTTTCTGGTTCTGTTTGTGGAAAAAGCAGGGGAAGTGCACACACCTTGGTGAGTGATTGATGAGGAGTTTTTGTGAAACAAACCTTTCATCTTGAGGAGTTCTGACTAGTTGTGTTAACTTTACAAGGTGAAACTTGCAAATTCTATGTAGCATTATTAATTTATCCAGTTTTATACTTTGTAATTATAGCGTACAAAAATTGATGTGTAACTATTTCATAGAATCACAGAATCATAGAATGGTTTGGGCTAGAAGGGACCTTGAATATTGTTTAGTTCCAAACCCCTTGCCACGGGCAGTGGCACCTTCCACTAAACCAGGTTGCTCAAAGCCTTATCCAGCCTGGCCTTGAACACCTCCACATGTTCCAGAGGCTTTCTTTTATTGGCAGTATTTCTTGAGTTTATTTCTGTGAAATAAGCATGTATTCTGGAAGCCATGGAGTAAGATAGTTTGGTTTAAATTAAAGTAATGAAAGTTGTGATTATACAGAGCTAATTTTTAGTCTGTATGTTTTCATCACAAAGGCGTTTCACTTTGTAGAGAAGAAAATAGCTATTCAGACTACTTAATATAAACAAGAAATACTTGTATTTCCACAACTATTTTTGCAACTGTTGTTTTGGCAGAAACAGGTTTATGCCCTTTATTTTACTATGTTTAACTTAACATTACTTAATTTGTGAAGTGCGGTGATATTTTGACCATCCATTTTACTCTGCATTCTCTGTGATGTTCAGTAACAGTTACAATGTGATGTACATGGAGATAGTTATGATCAGAGAGATGTCTTTTTGTAACTCTTGAACTGTTTGGTTTGTAATATTAATGATCTCAGAAGGTTGGAATATTGGTTTGACATAATTTTTTCATGTCACTTTCTGTAGGTGTTCAATCTGGGTGATTGTACAAAAAATATCCTTCATGAATATGTTTTAACACATACATTAAACACCTGCAGTAATACAGCTACAGAATAGTGTTTTCATATTGCCTAAAAGAATGATGGGATTGTGTTGTTTTGATGTAGTTTAGTTTGCATTTTTATAGCAGAGAAGGTCACCCAAATTTTACAGACCTTATGGAATTCAATGGGTTTGTGGCATATTTTGAGTCCTTTTGTTCAAGAAATCAGTAAATACCCAGAACTGCTCTTCAGGTTTGTCTTTACTGCATTGTTAGCTTGAGTTTGCCTTTGATTGGGTTTGTTTAGTGGTCAAAACTGCAGCATGGGTGAAAAATACATCCAGCTGTTTGGTATGGTGGTGTGGTTGAAGCTCAGGTATCGCTTATGTGAATTAATATAGTGAGCTGCTTCTTTACTTGGAACAGCTCAATTCAGCTGTGACAGCGAGACTAACTACATTAAATATGTTTTGAAACTAGGGCTAGTAGTTGCTTAGTATTGTTTTCGTTTTGTTTGGTTTTTTTTAATGAGGATGTTTTGTTGGTTTTTTTTGCTTTATTGGGGTTTTTTTGTAAGGTTCTTAAAACAGTAGGGTAGGAGACTTGTACGTATAAGTACTAATATGTCCCTCTGTGCTTAATTCCCTTACTTTTGTCTGCCAGTCTATCTCATCTTTTTGTGGACTGTGACAGATCCAAGTTCAGCTTAGCTTTACGTGTTGTTTAGTGTGACAAGATGCTTGTTTGCTTCATGTGTCTTGACTTGCTGTTGCCTTAAGTTTACTCTAAACACCATAATGTAAGACTTTAATATGTGATATTTCTATAACAGAGACTTTTACTACTAACTTAGGGTTTTAAGGGGGACTAATATCTAGTCAGCTATCCTAGTCACACATTACTGGAAAACATATACAAATTTTGTGGCTGCTTTTTTTCCTCTTTTTGTGATTTTTGTAAACACTTCTTTCCCTTTGTAAGTTCTTCCCATGAAAGCTCCTGGCCAAGTGACCAGGCCATTTTACATATAGAATGGAAAGCCACCCCATTGTCCTTGGGATTTTGTGACTAGATAAGGCCATCTCTTTTTTAGAAGTTTGCCTGAAACATCCAGATATGTCGGTGTGCCCTGGCTGTTGCATCCTTGCAATCTGTTAAATACAGATTCTTCATGTTTTTTTTCTGGTTTAGATTTCTCAGCTACTTGGGTCGAAATATTTTTTTTGGGCTTTTAGCATTTGTGACCTCCTAGGAATTATTTCTGCTGTAACTGCATGGAAACAGAAGTCCACTTTCTTTACACAGAGATTTCTAATTTCGTTTGCTTTACATATTGATGCTCACTTAAGTGATTGTTTTATTTTTCTAGTGTTTTTCTATAATTTAGCCTCTAAAATTGCAATTAAGGCTATCAGAAAACAAAAGCTTTTAGGAATTTTCTAATATTTTTTTCTTACACAGTAAAACAAACCCTTTTCATATTTTTTCTTTACTAAAAGCCTCTTCATAGCTTGACCATCTCTTCAAAGGAAAAAAACCCCAAACACACCTCTAAAGTAAAAGAGTTTCCCAGCTGGTTATTTTAGCTTTCATTTGGATTTTTGTCCGAGATGTGGAGTATCCAGGTTGCCATTCTCTGCCCAGTTGGAGGTGGATTTAAAATCCATGTCTTCAATATTATGGGTGAGCATCCTGGGTGAGATTTTGGATCCATATCTGTATTTCCACTCTTCATCCAACCTCTTTGGTTCTGCAGAGGCATTAGTCTTGGCAGAATTTAGGTCAGGGGTCTCTGAAGAGTTTAATGGGGATGAGAAAAGAGGAAGTTAAAATTGAAATGCAGGCTCCTTAGAGGAAGAATACTTAAATGACTGATGGTATGCCTGTAGGAAGTGGAAATACTTTCAGAGCAGGAATTTCTTACAGTGCTGGAACAGAGGAGAAACTTTCATGTTAACTGGAAACCAAAATTAATCACATAACTCACATTATTTAGAACAAATTTCCATACAGTATAGTTGAACTTAAGCATTTTCTGTGGGTAACAAGTATTGGTACTTGCTAAAAGGAGACTAGTAAAACAAAGTATATAGGTCTTGATGCATCAGGAGGAGCTGAAAGATTTGAAATTAGTTATGGGCAGATAAATTTTCAGATGTTTTTCTGTGTCAACAGCTCTTGTTTTAAATTTCTAGTATGGCTCATTATCCTGTCTCTGAATCCTGAGCAATGTAGCTGAATTGCGTATGATAGACTTGGTCTTCATTTTGTAGCTTCTTTTAGTCTGGTCTCTGAATAAACGAAGTGGGGCTTATACCTTCCCCTCAGATTTTGACACATTAGCCTGCTTGTAAACTCCATAGATTATAAGGTTTTTGTTCCTAGTATGTTTTCCAAAGAAAGATTGGCATCATCAACACAGAATATGAGTATGTGCACAGTAAATGAAAAAATAACTAAGAAATTTTTGGCCCCTGTTTGCCCTAAAAATCACGGGGGGGGGGAAAAATCCTGTTTGTAGTACTGGTAGCTTTCAATCCAGTATCTTGAAGTGTAAAATTTTCGTGTGTGTTCCTAATAAATACTAGAGTCAGTAACATAAATTACACTAGATGTCAAATATCTTTAATTTTTGTTAATTTTTTTCTTATAATGATAGTTAAGCATTTGATCTTCTGAAGTTAATATGAATATTGAACTAGTGAGAAGCTGTCACTTTGTATTGAGGAAAATGAAAATTGCTGTCTGTCTTCTGTTCAGAGTCTGCGTCTGTGGACAAGTCTGTATCCCATACTTGCACAACTCCTTCTACATCTTCTGCTTCTGGACTGAATCCAACTTCTGCGCCTGCTGCATCTGCTCCTACAGTTCCTGTCTCACCTGTCCCGCAGTCACCAATTCCTCCATTACTTCAGGACCCAAATCTCCTTCGACAGCTGCTGCCTGCTCTGCAAGCCACCTTGCAGCTTAATAATTCTAGCGTAGATATATCCAAAATCAATGAAGGTAAGGAATCTTCAGAGTTGAGGTAATCTCTTATTTGCAGGCATTAGTATGTTATTTACAGGCATTAGTATGTTATTGGATACTAAGCTATAGTAACAGCAAGCCTTACTTTTCTTTCAAAGTGAATGAATAAAACTGTTTGTGGGGGTTTTTTTCTGTTAAACTTTTTTAAATAAATGAAGTAACTTTTAAGGTTAGTAAGCTGATAAATATTGATCCATGTGAGGAGTCTGAGACTGGGGACCTAATTGCTGCATCAGTGATAATCTGTTGCATGAAATTTAGAACTTTTTATTCTTTTGTGCCGTGTTCTTTGTTTTCTATAGTTTGTGCTGCTATTCTAATAGTATCTGCCTGCAAATACTGAAACTTCTAGGGATGCTTAGGCTGTAACATTTTTTCTGACAGCATGTTTGCCTCCGAGTAAATATAGTATATCAGTAATTTTGCTAGCAAGTTACATTATGTGCATGTAGTTGATGTATCTCTTAAATTTTTGTCATGTTAGTTTATTAGAAGACAGTTTAGAAGTAGCTATAGTGCCATTTGCTGCAAGAACAGGTAGACTTGGTGCATTTTGAATGTAATTTTATATAATACGATGTCTGCGCGTGGCAGGTTACTGATGAACGAAGTTGTGTGGGATTTTTTATTTGTTTCTTTGAATTTCTTATGCACTGATCGCTGATGTAAATAGGAAGAAAAACATTTCCATGTAGTGCCCAGAGTTAATTGACTTTTAAAAGGTGCAAATCATGGAAGTAAAATATTACTATTGTATACATTATGATAATTTATTAGGAGGAGCTGTCAATTGTCTTCCTTTTAATCAGCTAATATTATAGTTTCATTCAGTACTAATCGTTGAGGAGGTTATTGTTTTTTCCTGTGCAGGGAGAAGCTTTTTAGAACTCCAGTGCGCTAGGTTGAACTAAAAATGTAGGAGTATCATGGTGATTTGTATTAAAAAATGAGAAGTCTGATCAAGACTTCAGTTGTATTTTATTAGAAAGCTGTCAATTTGAGTTCCTAGTCATTTTCTTTTGCTGTATCTGAGCAGCAGCTGTGTCTGTCCTGGAACAAGAGCCTTTAGCATTGTTCTGCTGGCACAAGTACCTTGCTGGCAGATCCTCATGGGCAGAGTGACTTCAGCTTGTGCAGCAGGACTGCCTTTAGTGTGCACATGAGGCAGAGTTATTCTATGTTTGTGCTCGTGAGTCAGGTTTTTCAGACTTGTGCATGGGTAGTGTATATTCAGAAAGTATCCCACAGAGGCTGCAGACCTGTTTGGAAAGATTAGTTGAGAGGCCGGGTCTCATCAGCTCATGCTGTGAGATGCTCTTCCTATGTAATGGAGTTTTAAAACAGTTGGTTGAAAATGATTAATTTCTACAGGAGGAGTTGGGGATGGGACAGCTAAACCCAGAACAAATACTTTGTTTTTTTTTTTAAAGAAGAAACACTGAATTTTTAACTTTTCTTTTTCCTTGAACAGGAAGTATTCCCACCCTGCCCCATCTCTTCTAGGGAGTTGAAATGATCCAGCTTTTTTACATTTTTCTTTTATTTAAAAAAAAAAAAGTGTGGTTTAAATCCCCCCGCCCCCCAATTCTGCTTAGTACTATAACAAATTGAGCAAATTTTGTCTTTGTCTTTACAAGAACTGTTATTTAATATGCAAGGTCAAGCTGAAAGGTTGAAGTTATTTTCTAAAGTAATTTTTTAGCGTATGTCTCAGGCAAAGCTACTAAATAAAGGACTTGGTTAGACAGGCCTTTGTGAATCAAATTCAAGTCATGGAAAAATAGTTGACGTTGTTCTCTGATCTGTTGTGTATATAGGAGCAAAATCAGAAAGAAAATTATGGCTTAAATGTATTTAGCAACTTTGAACAGTTTAAAGTGATGTCCTGGAATTGCCAGTAAATCAAAATGTTTGTTTTCAGTTCTAACAGCAGCTGTGACACAAGCCTCTCTGCAGTCTATACTCCATAAAATTCTTACTGCTGGACCATCTGCTTTCAATATCACTTCCCTGATTTCTCAAGCTGCACAACTGTCTACGCAAGGTATTCAAGTGTCTTCACTTACGTAAATCTGTTACATTGCATTTTATAAAGGCTGATTCAATTGAAATTGTAGAAGCTGTGTCTTGTCATACCTCTGGCCATCTGGTGTGAAGATGTTGAATGACTTCTTTTTCCAAAGACAGGATAAGAAATTGTTAGCTTTGGAAGCAGGAAGCTGACATGCAACTTAGTAAATGTGCTTCTGTGTCTTGCCTTTTGGGATTTTCTTTGTACGTTAACTAATGCTACATGAGTACCATCAAACATGTGCGAGAACTTCTCAATTTATTCTGAACCTTAATTAGACATTTTTTAATGTTCAATATAAAACACAACTGTTATTTGGTTGAGCACCCTTCTTGTAATACTGTGCAACTGTGATTCTTTGAGGGAGGCCTTAGAATAAACTCTTCTAAGAACTTAGCTGCCAGGTTTTTTTGTAGTCTTCTGTAAATAGTATTTTTCAGCTTCCAGGCAAGGTATTCCTTCTGGTATCTTCAATCTGTTGTGATTTGTAACTTAATACAGCTAGAAACTTAAACCAAAACAATAAGTGCAGTCGTGATTCAGTAGGTGAGCAGTATTATGCTAATGCTATTTCTTAGTAATTAAAACACGAGTGGCGGAGTGTTGGTAGATTCCTAGAATTGGTGAATAGGTTTCTGGATAAACTGTTCATGCATTCTTTTGGTTAAATAGAGTCGAGCAATCTACAATAGGAATTGCAAGTGAAATTAATTTAGTCCCTTTTATGTGTAAAAAGCACTACATAATAGCTTTTGCTCTTTCCCACTCCCCTCAAGTTTTAGAAGTGGAGGGTTTGGGGAAAAAAAATTCTTTAGTTAAGGTTTGTTGAACATTTGATTGTTCCAGTTGTTCAGCTCTCTGAGCATCTCAATTTGAGTATGTTTGTATGTTATTTAATACAGCATGCTGCAGAGTACCAAAATAAAATCTAATTCACACTTAAAATAGGATATATTTTTCTTTAAAAAAAATCTTTTTTTGTTCCTTCACAGCTCAGCCATCTAATCAATCTCCAATGTCTTTAACATCTGATGCCTCATCTCCAAGATCATATGTATCTCCAAGAATAAGCACGCCTCAGACTAACACAGTTCCACTTAAACCTTTGATGACTACGCCACCGGTATCATCGCAGCAGAAGGTAAGCTACTCTTGATTTGTGCCGTATTGTAGTAAGAAACCATTATAGGAGTACTAAGTATTGCTGCCTTATATCCATGTTCTAGCAGTTACATGTAAGACAATAAAATATGTATGTTGTCTTTCTCAATAGAAATAAAACCAACTGGAAGCAACTACTGTGCTGTACAATCCTAGCATACAATCGTAATACACTCCTCTGTTCTTGAAGAAAATCTTCTGCTCACTTCAGGTGCTGTCTGGAGATATTACCAAGAGATCAGTATATTAAAATATTAAAATTGAGACAAAAAGTTTCTCCAAAGGCAACAGCTGATATTGTTCTATGGACTTCAGCCAATAAAAGATTATTAGAATGGGAGTTTCTTGAGGAGGTTGACTTGATATAGTCTTGAAGTTGGTTTAGAAATGTTCTAGGTGTTTATGAGGTCAATAACATGACATCTCTTTTTGTCCCTGTCCCTTCACCTCCATTCATTTAGAATTCCTTAATTGTATCAGAAGTTAGGAAACATTAACTGAGGCTAACGAATAAGGTGCTAAGGCTCTTCCTGAGGATGCAGTAGAAAACATAAAGTTGTCCTTTTTACTTTCTTTTTTGTGTGATCCATCTAGTGGGTCACTCTTCAGAGAAGTGTCTTTGGCAGAATCTGAGTTTAGTATTCCATATACTGCAAGTGGTGATATTGAGGAATAAATGTGACTGAAGCTGAGATTATTTATTTATAGAAGTTCTCTGTCCAGCAGATCAGAGATTCTGTTCTGCTGTGTTTAGATGAGGAATGTAGATGTATAGTCACTCAAGATGAACTTCCACTTTTCCTAAGAGGATCCTTTTTCTTGCTTAAAGACTTGTGATTCATACTACAGAGCAGGGGTGGGAAGAGGTACTGTATTAAAGGACCTATTATGAAGGAGAATTTTGTTACTGAAGGGGTCTGAAGGCACAGCTACTGATTTGCACCCTCTGGTGAAAAATAGCCTTTTACGTTCAAGATAGTTTGGGTTTTGGTTTTGTTTTGGTTTTTTTTTTTTTAGTGATAGGTAGAACTGCAGGGCATAACATTCTTGTGCCTTTTAGGCAAGAAAAAAAAAAAAAAAACCAACCCCAAAATTTAGCACTTTACAGTGTTGTTTGGCTGTGGAAAATATAAGTCTGTTGAGGAGGATTTGAGCCTCTCCTAGAGGTTTGCTGTTGTCATGCAATAGGAACTTGTCCTGTTTCTTCATTGTACAGCTCTTTCTTTTAAGGTTAAGACCCCTGGATTTTAACCCAGTGTTCTGGTTTGAGCTGAAGTAGAATCAAATTTCCAACTTTTCAGTTAAATCTCATCTAAGTAACTTCATTTTCTGAGAGTTAATGGGATATTTTTCAGAGTGTTTCGCTCTAGAAGTGATAACACAGGGCATCGGTAGGTAGAAAGGCCATTGTTTGTACTCATTCCTACAAGACCATCGTTGAGCTGACAGAGTGCTATAAGTCAGAGGTGAAAAAAAAGTCACATCTGCGGGGAGAGGTGGGCAGGACAGGTGACCTAGAACTGACCAACAGAGTATTCCATCTTATTAGCGTAAGAAGCATGCCTGTAGATGCTGGGGTGAGACCAGTCTTGTTTGATATTCCCCTCTACCCCCAATTCCCTGTGTACTCCCCCAACTTCACTACAACATTGTTCTTTCCATTTTCTGCTGCAAAGAGAACCTCTTATTTTGAAATATTAGCATGCATTATTTGTCTGTTAGTCCCAGAAGTTACAAGTTCTGGTTCAAAAGCAGTTACTTTTCCAGTTGAGCAGGGAAAGAAATTCCTTGATAGTTCTTGTGTTTACATAATTCAGTTCCATAAGATGGGATTGAGATGAGGACTTAGGTGGTGATAGCTCCAATAGGAGCATGTCTGTTTTAGTACTGCTTTGGATATGTCAGTCAGGTTGGCTTATCCAGAACTAAGAGTCTGAGGTAAATGATGCACAATCAAGATACAATGCTGTGCCAAGACACGCTTGGTTTCAGAGCACAAGCTACTTGGCTTAGGTTACTTCTATGCAGCAGCTGTAGACAAAACTGAACTGGCAGCATGCGAGCAGAGCCCAGTGCTGGATGCACAGATACTTCCGCTGGCTCTGGGAACAGTGTAGTGCTGTTTGCTCAGTAGGGGCTGTTACTTCATGGACTAGTACTGATTTTAAACTCAGGCTGGTAAGTATCTGGAGCTGTGCTGTATGCGTGTGGCAGCTCAGGTGTTACAGGCTCCAGGATCCTAGACGTTGTGTTTTGCTGTTCAGCTGTGCCTTTGTTGTATGTTTAGAAGCTATTCTGCATTTCTGCAAAATAACTGTGCAACACGTGTCACACAGACCTTTCAAGCTCAGTGAGAGTATTGCTTATGGAACTTCTTTTTTCCGATTATTAGCCCTTGTTGTTTTTCTGTTCTGGTACACTTGCTTACAGTCTTTGAATTACTTGGAGAATAGGGTATACTTAGGAAGTGTTGTAGCTCATTTACCTCACAAATCCCAGTTTTTCTTTACAGTCCATTTTTTATTTTTACCAGCTAAGGAGCTGTTTAGTTTTCCAGTTTGAATCTGCAAGGTGATTGTGTTATTTCTGATGGATTTCCCTATTGAAATTTTTCTTTGTTTGTACAGTCTAAATAGTTAAATCTGTTCACAGAGTGAGCAAAATTCAGGCATTAATAGCAAAGTTCTTCATGTCATATGTTTCATAAAGATACTTGGGTAGTCTTATTTCATAAATCAGACTATGAACTGCTACTGTTTTGCACCCCATTAGCTGTATAATTCTATTGATTTTGTATAATTTGTTATTTTTTGTATAATATTGATTTTTGTATAATTTTATTGATTTTCTTACTAGAAACACAACCTCTTCATGTGCTATTAAGACTTTGTGGGTTTTGATGATGATTTTAAAAGGTGGCTTTTAGTCTTAGACAAATAAATAGGTTTGAGATTACATTAATGTTTCTTGTATATTTAAATAAATGAAGTTATGTCTTGAGTTTACTTTGGCAGATGCTATCTGAGTTCATGTGGTTTGTTTCACTGGAGTCTGTTTCTAAAACTGAGAGAATCTAAACCAGAAGGAGATTTAGATGGCCACTAGTTAGTAATCTACCAGCTTGATGTCAGTGAATGTCAAGCAGGCTGCCAGATTCATGCTTTTTGTCTTTATAGATCCCTAGAGTTCATTTTTGTTCCTTCCCTCTTTCTTAAAATTGTTAGCTTGACTTCGCAGAGTGGGGGATAAATTTTGAAGCTAGTTCTTTTCTTGTATGTACTTCAGAAAGGACAGAGTTATGTGGAATATGGGGCAAAAAAAATGTATCTCAAATTCCATTTTCTACAACTTAGACACTAGTGTATTCCCATCCTTTTCGTTCTGTTGTGGTTCTGGATTTCACAGAAAGAAGACTGTATCTGACTGCTGATGTTTTAGTGTCTTGAATGTGAATGTGTACTACAAAGAAAAAGCAAAAACCATTGCTGACTTCTTTCTAGTCATTCATTAATTTAGAACTGGCAGAACAGTTAAGAAGGGGGAGTAGCTTACTGATGATTATGCCTTAGGTTTTTTTTCCGTTTCTGATAGAGATGTTATAATATGGTTATGACCTAATTATGCTCTTGACACTGCATAATGTATTTTAAAGTAGGTAACTTGTAACTTTTTAAGTGAAAATTTTAACTTATTAAGTGAAAATTTTTCTTTGGATAATGAACAAGTCTTCTGAGGTTAAAAATGATCTTGGTGCTTACATGGAGGATATGGTGAAAAAGGAAATTGTGTTGAACTATTCGACCTAATAAACTTGCAGCATTTTGACAAATCAGTTGGATCTAAATTTGCTTCTGTCTATTAAGTAGTCTTTCTATTTTAGTTGAAAAAAGCTCTGAAACTAAAGGTGATTTTTTAATTAAAACACTTCGGCAGAACTTTTATGCTCTTCACAATGAAAAACCTTGTATCAAACGCCCACACTGGTAAATTTGTAATTTACATGCCTTCCTCTAGTTTTTACACTTCATATTTACTGTGGAGGAAATCTAATGAAGTTTTGAACTTTCCAGGTTGCTGCTCCAGTTATTAAACAAGGACCAGCTTCACAGGCAGCACCTCCGCAGCCGGTAATAGCTGACAAGCAGGCAGGTCATGAACCTGCCTCTCCACGAAGTCTTCAGCGCTCAAGGTATGTTAAAATATTTCTCTGTGCTGTCAGCTCTATTTGCTCTGGATCCAGTGTGTGTTGTATGCGTTGCAACATGTGAGCTCCCCTTTGCCCTATTTATTGGATATATGATTTAACTCTGCTATTGAAAGGATGCAGCTAAATATCTCTGAAACAGAGCTAATGCAGTGGATTCTCCATTTTAGCCCCATCACTAGAGTTCCATTCACAGAAGCAAATCAGAATTAGTATTTCTGCCCTGTCACTCTGGAGTCAATTTTACGAGTGATTCCTTGTATTGTGATTACTGAGTTTGGAGGGTTTGCTTCCTTCTGTGCAATTATGGGATTAAATGCTTTAACGTAATTTGCTTAGTGTTAGGTATTTGTGGTGTCTTGCTGTAGTGTAATTTGATTTTAAATTAGTAAGAACTTTTGTCTATCAGGCAATTTTGCTGTTTAAATGAAAAACATTAAAACACAAAATAAGTTTCACAAATGCTTTTCTTTGGCCAATTTTTTTGTCAACATTGCAACATATTCAGAAGTTGCATGATAGGAACATTTAGTCATGGATTTACAAGGTGGATTTAAAATCAGTATCTTGTCTGAAATTTTTCTTTTGGGGAGATGGGCTTTTCATTGTGTAAGGATGCTGTGCACTTCATCGCATTGCTTCCAGGGTCTGTAACCAAAGATTTATCCTAAGATCTTTCTGTGATGGATTCATGGCCTGGAATGTGGTAGGAGGAGATTGCAGGCCAACTTTTCAAAAAGTGCATCATCACAATGGATTCCTGTAGATCTGCAAGGTGTTGCACTGTGAAAAGAGACTTCGAGTAGTTGAATAATGTATGTGGTATGATGTTAAATAGAACAAACAAAAAAACAAAACACAAAAAAATCTCAGCAACAAAACCCTGTCACTCTTTGCTTGTCAGCACACCAGAAGTGACGTGGTTCTTTTCAAATCACGAAATAGTGAGGTCCTTTTCTCTGCCCTTCTGGGACTAATTATACAGGGCACCTTTGATTGTGTGTCATCAATGTACAAACTTATTCTTAGGTTTTTCAAATCTGTGTTGGGTTTTCCTGGTTTTGTGGGGAGAAGAGGGTTGGTTTTTTGTTTGGGTTTTTGGGATGTGGGTTTTTAGTTTGTTTGCTCATCAGTCCTGTCCCAGTGACTGCTTTATTGGAAACACTGATATTGATTAGTGAGGGTATAAAGAGAAGCAAGTTTGAAGTTTTTGAGTCTTTAATGTTACCTGTCTTACAGACACTGGGTTCTAAACTTTGCCAGATGTCTAACCTACAACTCATTTTCACCTATGGGTGTAGAATAAAGGTATAGCCTACCAGCTCCGGTCTTCTAGTAATTATGAATAGTGCTGTCTTTCTGAATTATGGTACCAAAAATAAAATTACACTTGACAACTAGCTAAACCTTTCTAATAAAGGGACTAGACCTTTCTGTAAGGCGCAGTGAGATTTTTGGGGAGCAGCTGTCTGTCACAGATCCTTCTGTCCTTTACTGATCGCCTTTTTCCATAAGAAATCCGAATACTGAAGATAATCTTATTCTTGGAAACATTCACCATGGCCTGGAGTCTGTGTGAAGTTATACTGGTGGGCGTTTCGCCCGCTAATCTGTACTACTCCCTCCCTGTGGGTTTATACGCTTCCTACTCTGGCTTAACTGTTACCCACATCGAGTTCCCTTTAGTGATCTGCTGACCCCCTGCGAATAATTGCTTTGCTTGGCACCAGCATTTTGCTAGAAAAGGGAAGCTGAGTTCATCACACCAGTTGTACCACTGAAGCAGAGGTGTCATGTAGGTAGCACTGTCCTGTGTTTGGAAAGGAGGCAGCACAGGATGCAGTGCACAGGTAGAACAGTGCGCATGCTAGTATCAAAGATATTGTGACAATATTAGTGTTGTTTAGTGTCCTGTATCTCTCAAATTGTTACGCATTTGTGACTGTTATATATATGTTATATATGTATGACTGTTATATGTTATATATGGTGCATCATATATGGTGCATCACGAGTTCATATATTCTGTTTCTTTGGAAGTGTCTCATTTGCAAAAAATGGAAGATTAAGGAGCAAGTGGTTTGGAAAAAAACGTGCAACTGGTATTTTCTTCTGTTCGGTGCAGTGGGGTTGAATGAAAATGGACCAGCTCAGGTGTAGATTTGCTGATCTGCAAAAGATTTCTGAACTGATATAGAACAGATTATTCCTTCGTAGGTGAACATAGGTGAAAGCAGTCCATTGGGTTATGAACTGTGCTTTGGCTCACTCCCTTTGCTTTTTTTTATAGGAATGAACTACAACCTAGCTACCAGAACTGTGGACAAGTGGTCCCAAAAAAAAAAGAAAGGTCTATTAATTAAGCTGTAGAAAAATGCAATCTTAAGTGCAGATTCATTGTGCAGAAGTTCATCACAACTACATTTCCTTTGCTTTTACTATTATTAAAAGTTTTAAGCCAACGGAGCTAAAATTATTTTTAATGTGTTTGGAAATATTATCTGAGAAATACATAGATAGCTATTGATAACTTTAAAGTTGCACACATTTTGGTCATGTGTGTTAGAAAGTTAATGCAGCGTAGACATACAGTGAGTCTTTTTGTAAGATATGATTCCAAAGACACATAATGAATTATGGCTGCTTTAAAAATAGAACTAAATAAGTGCTTTCATAATTAATAGTTTTGTCAGGTTGCTATTTTTTCTTTATTTGTAAAAGGACTGGAAGTATTTTTCCTTTACTTTAGAAAATGCAAAACTGCTGGAGGGGAAGGTGTTCCCTCCTGTTTTTTGTAATTGTACGATTTTGTAGTTTGTGGTAGTACATTTCAGATCCATCATGTTCTCATACTCTTGTACAGATGTTTTTGCCTATTTGGAAGCATTCCATTACCTGCATGTAGTCAGTATGTAACTCAACCAGAAGCTATGGCAGGTCTTTGGCTTTATTGAAACATTTATTATTATAGCAGTAGTTTGGAACTGTCTCATTGCTGCATTCGTAGCTCCCCCTACTGCTGAAATAGTGGTGCTAGGATATTTTGTGACATCATGTTTTATTTGTAATTGAGATACAAATATTTTTGAGAACACACAGATTTTAGTGATTTTCCCAAAACATTTGATATTTCTGCATGAAGTTGGTATCACAGAAGCCGGGTTAATAAATTGAGAGGATGCGAATTGTAGGGGAACTTTGATCCTATTAGAACAGAGTAGTAAATAAGCATTGAAGGTGATGCCTCATTCCTACTTAATTAATAAATGTAGCCTTTCTCTGCACTGTCACAAAGCTGATGTTTTATGAATACACAGAAGCATGGAATAATTCAGGTTGGAAGGGGCTTCTAGTTGTGATCTAGCCAAAGTCTCAACTCCAAGTAGAATTGGCAAATTTGAATTGCGAAGGGCATTGTTTAGATGATTTTTTTAATATCTCCAAGCATCATCTTCTAATGTTTGACTACCCTTATGGTGAATGATTTTTCCCTGTCAAATTAGAATTTCCGTTGTTGCAGCTTGTGTCTCTGCCTCTTATCACTGCATACCTCTGAAAAGTCTCTGGCTGACAGCTTTCTCTGTAGGTACTTCAAACAGTAGGAAGATTCTTCAGTCCCTTTCCTTCAAACTTCTCTTTTCCAGACTGAAAAAACTTTTAACTTCTCTTGATAGTGAGGAGCTGAAGCACATGCTGTCGTCTGTGTGGTCCTCTGCCGCATTCCTTTGGTGTGGTCGTTTAATTCTTTTCCAGTTCTGGCCCCCAGTATATGGTGCTGAAGGTACTGTGGACCTCAGGCTCTGAAGAGAGGGGAGGAATTGTTTTCTTCAACCAAGCCCTTGCTAATACAGCCCGACGTGCTGAGTCTGCTTTACCACAGGGATACATTGCTGACTCATTTAACTTGTCGACTAGGATCCTCAGGTCCTTTGCTGCAAAGCTGCTTTCTACCCACTCAGCCTGTGCTGATTGTTGCAGTACTATTTCATGATACTATTCCACCCCAGGTGTAGGACATTGCTTTTGCTTTTTTTGAACTTTGTTCCTGTTTGCCCATACAGGTCTTTCTAAATAACAACTTACCCTCCAGCTTATTGGCTGCTCCCTCAAGTCAATGTCATCTGCAAACTCCTAAAGATGCACTGTGTGGCACTGTTTAGGTTTTTAATAAAAACATTAAAAAGTATTGGCCTGGTATATAATCAGTGATGGACAGTGCTGGTCACTGGCTTTTGGTTGGTCTTTGCACTGCTGACTGCAGCATTTGAGATCAGCAATTCACTCAATTTTCAACTCTCCTCACATATGACATACGGACAGGATAAGTGAACAGTTTGGCTAAAACAGTACTGTGGGAGATGGTGTTATAGGCCTTGCTGAAGTCAGTGTGAACAGTATTGCTGCTTTCCTCTTATTCTCTGAGCCAGTCATCTCATTATAGAAGTTAGTGAGGTTGGCCAGGCATGATTTCCCCATGGTCTCTGTGCCTTGTAGAGGGACAGCCCACCTGCTTCTTAACCTTTCCTTTGCCCTTGTGCCTCATCACATTGTTGACTAGTTTCAAGTCCAGCTTCAAAATCTAAATGCCATTTTTTCCCAATCACCTGCACATTGTACAGTTGTTTACACCTGTCCATGGTTGAACCAATTACTAAAGAGAACACAGAGCACAAAACCCAAATGGCACTTTTCCTGCCAGTTACATCATATATTTCCTTTTGCAACTTCTGCTGCCTGAAATCGGGGGAAATTGATGTACACAGCTCTACGAAAGCTGCCTGCCAAAATCTTTCTGCATGATTTTTTAAAACATCCTAAGTTTTGGGTTAGTGAAAGGAGTGAGGCTCAAGTCTTTGCCATGGAGCAGTGTGCTGTACCTGATTTTTTGGCTGTTTGGAAACCTGCTGTAATTCTTTGCAACTGAGGATGATGAGGATAAATGACTGCACACTGGATTGTAAAAATAGCTGCATTATGCGAGGATGTTTTCATTCCTCAAGGAGGTGGGTTAGGTAATGAATTGAGATTCTTCTCAAATGTGTTGTTTCTTCATTATACTTTATATCACTTGCAGGCAAGTAGTAAAGTTTTAAGAAGTAGGCTGAAATTATGGCCTGTGTTGAAAAGCTGCTGCCAGTAGGAGAGTTATTTTAAACATAGTCTTAACAGTAATGGCTAGGTACTTACATAATCAGTACAACTATTTCTCTGTATATGCAGTGCCAAAGAGCGTTGTAACTGTAAGGTGCCATCAGTGTTAATGGTGCTAGGATGGTCTTTTGCCCTGCTCAAGATTACTGCTTCCTTTGTCTTACCTTACAAAGGTGGAGAGGATGGAGCAGATTGTTTTCATCTTGACCTGTCTATGTTTGCATGGATAACTAGTGCTGATAGCTCTTCTTAATGAAATAGAAAAACAGAGGCCCTCTCTGTGAGTGTGGCGGGGAGATGGGAGTGATTGGGGGAATGCTGGAAAGGGAGGTAAGAGTGTTAAGGCCTTGGTTTTGCAAGAGATGGGAGGGTGCATCAGCATGTGCTGAAATGTGAGCTTCTGAGCTTCCCCACCATGGGTTACGTACCTCTCCCAGCACAAGTTCTGGTTTCCTGAGTCACACCACTGGCACAGCAGTGCTTGTGAAAAGACAGCTCCCCACAGTCTGATCTTTCATTGGATAATGGTATCACACCAAAAAGCAGTTTTGATGCTGGTAAAAGTTGCAGTGTGATTGTCTATTGCTTATAATACAGAAGTTGAAGAACAGCAATGAACTCTTACACATGGCAGAACTGCGCAGCTGCAGCTCTGGTGGTTGTGCCAGATGTGGTTGCATCCGTATGATATGAGAGTGTAGTGTCCATGGTGGCCCTGAGACTGGGGCTTCTGCACACATGGACAGTAAATTTAAGTGTCAGTGATTTTTATGTATTTTGGGGAAGCTTCTGTAGGTTTTGGGGCTTAATGCTAGATGTTTGGGTTGTATTTTGTAGCTTTGGTGAGAGGAGTAATACAAGTGAAACAGAAAAACCTGCTTCTCTACCTAGAGGGCTTAGCATCCAAGTGTAAGGTGGAGGATCTGTATTTACAGACTGGGAGTACAAGGGTCCTTGTGGATCAGGTCAGTCATACCAATTTACCAAAGATTTACCAAACTAGTACCTACCTTTTTAAGTCATTGCAGCAGGAATAGGCTTTTTATAAAGAGATGAGATTCTTAAGAAGAAACTCTTAAGTAGGCCTTTCCCATACGTGAGGAGCATTATGAAGTAGAGAGGAGAAATATCTAATAAAGTGGAGCAAGAAGGTAATTATTAGAGGAATACAGTTTGAAAAAAAAAAAACAAACCGCAAATCAACAATGTTGCTTAAAGCAGTAGCTGGAATGCTTTATAGATACCATAATCTTGAACACTGAATGGCAAGACTGCTAAGCCAAGTTTAACATGGGAAGTTTTTAGTAAAAATTTGAGAAGTTCTTTACTGATGATTATAGTTGCAAAGGAGAATTGGAGAAGCTGTGTATTGGTATAGTGTTCAGATAATGAAAACATTGTGTTTGCTTGCATACAGAGATCTGAAAGAGGACAGTTAAGGGCTTTGTCCAAGGCACACGCTTCTGATTCATCTTCAGTACGCACTTCAGCAAACATGGCTCTATGCATCTGTTCTCCAGCAACTGGTTAACACACCAGCTGGAAAAACAGCAGTATGAATAGGTTCCAATAAAGCAGTCAAGTTGGTAGCTACAAACATGCTGCCTCTGTGATACTTTTGTTCTCTTGGGCATTTTTAAGTGAGGATGAAGTACCACAGAGTCACCTGAGTGTTTATGTTTTGGTATTAGTAAATGGTTGTACTCCTCAAAGCCCATATGGCTGTGTTTTTAGATCAAGTTATCAGGCTTTGAACTTAATGATTATTGTGATACTTGCTGATGCTTTGTTGGATAAACCTACTTGACTCTGACACGTCATTACTGAAAACCTTAGGTTTGTAGCTATTTGAAGGAACAGTGTACGTATATATATATATATAGTCTCTATCCAACACTAAAATGTAGTCAAAGCTTACGTCTATTAACAGTTATCGAAATTCAAAAAAACCCACCTGAAAAACTCCAAACAAACAAAAAATACCCTGTATTACATTTTATCACTCAGACAGTTGGAGCTTTGTGGAAAAGTGGTAGAGGTTTGGTCTATCCCAAGTATTTACCTGTGATTTAAAAGCTTTCTGTATTTTTGTGGCTGGAAGCAATTAATTTTAAGTGTTAATTTCTCTATAGCTTTGCATATGTCTTTAAATGCTTACTTTCTTTTTCAATTCTTTTTTTTGTAGTAGTCAAAGAAGCCCATCACCAGGTCCAAATCATACCTCTAGTACGAGTGCATCAAATTCAACACCTGCACCACAAAATACATCTGTACGACCCACTTGTTCATTAACACCTACGCTAGCAGCACACTTCAATGAAAATCTTATAAAGCATGTTCAAGGCTGGCCTGCAGATCATGCAGAAAAGCAGGTGAGTACACTGGTGCTTTGTTCCCTGTGAGAGTGCAAAATGTGTAGCTTAAAATCTGCTTTTCTTATGCAGATACTTGTAAAACCTAGAAAAAGCAATTGTAAAAAACACAGTGCTTGGCCCTAGCCAGAAAAAGGTGATAGGAGAGAGACATTAGGCCAAACCTGCAGATTTTATGATTGCCATTTAGTTGTTTTCAGTCTTGCTTAAAGTACCAGTGCTTTCAAAATTCTCTCAGACGAATAACTATCCTTGTAACTATTTTCTTACTGCCAGAGTTCTGTTGAAATTTACAAAGAACATAACTTTCAACAATTTTTTATACTAGTGGTATTTTTGTTATGTGGAAAATGTTATGAATTAGGTGTCATAGTTAAAGTATTTGAGACTGCTCCACAGTTTCTGTCACCGAGTTGTCAGCTCTACACAGTGAAATATGAACTCTGCCTTGTTTGTTGTACCCTGGTTTTAAGATGATGTAGAGGGCTCAGGCTGAATTTGGGCTATTTTACATAATTGGGAAATCCAGTAGAATTGCCATCCATGTTTTATAACTGCAGGAAACCTATCGTGTTGTGATAATACGGAGAAACTGGATGCATGTCAGCTGCTTGGAATGTATTACTCAAAGGAACTGTATTGGCTGAGTCTGGTTCAAGTCCTTTTGCAGGCAACCCTGTCTGACACAGTCTGTATGGGATTTTAATCTTGCCTAGCCGGGTTTGCTTTATGTCTTCTGAAGAGTAGTTCTCATGCTGGCTCAGGTCTCCACTGAAGGCTCTTGGTAGTAACTTGCAGGATGACCCTTTAGAGTGCAGTCTGGACTGATACTCCATTTGGACTCTGATTGCGGTTCTTGTTTCTTATGTTATTTTTTTAAATTAGTTTTATGACATGATCAACCTGTACAGAGTCAAATGACTTGGACATTGCTAGGGAATATGTGTTTAAGGAAATGGTATAACAGCTTCTTCTCTCTGTGGCCTTGGCCCATAGCTTTGATAGTATTATTTTTGCTGTGTACTGAGGTGACATAGATCTTGATGCAGAATATATAGATCTACGCGTAAGTAATTTCCCCCCTCCCCCCCCTGCTATCAGTAATAAAGAAATTAAACAAAAACCAGCTAGGTGATCATGTACTGAGTTGAATACTTTAACCTCTGTGCCTGGTGTTACATGCTGTATTGTTCTGTCTGCTATTTCAAGCGATTTCATGTGACTGTTGTTTATAGATGAGTTTTGAATAATAACACTTGAGGGGCCTAAGTCAGGTATTTGCTACAAAAGAAAAAGTGAATGAAAGTAGAAGTGCAATGCACAGTGAAGTGGTAAGCTAGATGAAGGTGGCGAGGCTAAAACATGCTGTGCCTTGGTTTCTTCAGATTTCTAACCAGATGCATAGTTTAAACTGAAATTAAGGCACAAGAGCAGGTGGCAGAGTAAACTGAAAAATCGGTTAGTAAATAAAGTAGAAGAGCCAGGACAGGTATGTGTTTAAAGCACTCAGACTTGGAGAAATGTACTGTGCAGTAGTTAGTAGCTAAAACACTTGAACCAGTAGAGTTTATCATGCAGAACTCGTAAGCATTAGTTAATGTGGAAAACTGGAAAAAAATCCAGTGGTGTGTTTAATTGGAAAATAGTCACCATAACTGCCTTATCTTTAAGGAATGTGAGCAAGAATCTTATATGTAAAAAGATTTTAAGGCCTTCTAGATGAGGTTACTTTAAGGTGGATGACCCGTCAGCTTAAAAAGAAGTACTTTCTTCTTGTTGTTATTGATAGTTTGCCTATTGATAGTTTGGCTTTGGAGTTGTGGGACATGCAAAACGATGTTGTACTGGTGACCAGGGTACTCCTGGATGTCAAGATGCTTCAGGAAAGAAGACTTATAATGTATGGAGTTAGAACGCAAAGTACTACTTTGAACTTGAGAAGTGCAAGGCTAGATACCATTGTTCAGTGGAAGGAAAAATTAAGAGTACAAGTAGTTAAGCAGATGTTGTGGATTAACCCCCACAGGCAGGTAGGCACCACGCAGCAGCTTGCTTGCTCTCCCCCAGTACAATGGGGGAGAGAATAGGAAGACCAAAAGTGAGAGAGTATTAAAATACTCACAGTGGGGGTATTAAAATAATGGAGTTTGTCTGGAAGAGAATACCTGAAAAGGGTTGCAAAGGATCTTTTTCCTTGTATAAGATAGCTTAAAATAAGATGATGTTCAGTTATTTTTGTCACTAAGGCTTAATTTAGATGGGAAATTTAAGTCTGCCATTGAAGCAGTGGACGAGACTTTTAACTATGTGAACAAATTACTTTGGAAACTTGGAGCCTTGTCATGTACTGTCTTTCGAGGTGGTTGGGTAAACTTCTGTTAGGACCAGGGAAATCTAAACCATCTCTGCCTTAGCATGAACGAGGGTTAGACTGTCTCTTGGCAGCTCATTTCTGATTCTAAATGGGCTTTTGTAGGGAATTTAAGTACTTCTGATTGAATGTTCCGTTTTGAAGTTAAGAGTGCCTTGCTGTCTCAAGGCTCACTCATCCATCAATCCTCTGGCTGCAGCCTTTTGTTTCTAATGCATGATTCTGAATCCTTACCTTTATGTGTAACCATTGCAGGCATCAAGATTACGTGAGGAAGCCCATAACATGGGAAGTGTCCATATGTCAGAAATTTGTACTGAATTAAAGAATTTAAGGTCTTTAGTTCGAGTATGTGAAATTCAAGCAACTTTGCGTGAGCAAAGGTAAGTGTGTGCTCTATGTTTAAGTAATTTTCAAGGTGGTATCGAATTCCTGTTCGGGCATTGTTTTGCATGAGCTTTATTTACTAGTAACTTCGTAGGTATGCTAATGCTTGTCAGGTTTGCAGGCTGTCTTCCCTGTGTACATTCTCTTTCCCACACAGGTAATTGTTAGTCTCCAGTGAATAGAACCAGATACACAACTTCTGTATGTATTTTCACAGAGATGGAAGAGAAGTATCTTTCCAGATACATTAGTGCCTTAGGAAAAACTGATTAACTCACACTACTTCAGCATACTTTTTAAAATATTTGTCCATACGTGATGCATGCAGGTACGCATCTGCATAGTTTATACTGGCCTTAAACACTAGCATTCGCACGAGGCATTTATTATGTCTAACACCAGAGGAAGTTTGAACAATTGGGTGGTATCACAGTCTAAGGAAAAATTAATGCTTATTAGTTGGGTAGGAGAAATCTGAGGAGAACTTGAAGTTCTTTAGTGAGATGTTGATTATGGGAAGTTGGACTTCTGCCTCTTAAGTCAGTAGCAGCGAGCTGAAATAGACACTGAAACTTTTTACCAGTAATCATGATCCTGAATCTGTCTTCATATTCAGTTTCCTTTTTGAATGAAGTTATCCCATCTATTAAGTCACACTACAGTTTCAATAGTGATTCTGATTTACTATTTTAAGCTGCTGTAATAGCATTGCATGCTGTTTAAATACCAAACTGTAACCTAGAAGCTCTTGTTTTTTGGCAGTTAGTAAAACAAGCCTTTAATCAGAAGCAGGCTGTAATATATTTGTAAATCGTTCCTAATAAAGAATGGAAAATATTCATTCTTTCTGTAGTTTTATGTCATAACGTCATTAAATGTACCACGTCATTAAATGTACCACAGAAATAGTTATTTCTATAATGAACTGCTTGGCTTCTTACAGGTTTCATTTCTGGGTTTTGGGTGTGCATTCAATGTGAAATAACATGTCATTGTTCAGCTCACTAAAAAGCACCTTGTTTCTTGTACACTGTGTATTCTTAAGCTATCAATGGATAATGATAATTATGACTGAATCTGTGATAACATGTATCTTTTATTTTCGCTGCAATCCCAAAGATGTGGAATACATGGCATAAGTAACAAGTTGGTGGGGGGAGGCTTTTGCAAAGGATGGGATTATCAAAGCCAATACATTTTAATGGTGATACTGTTTCTATCCTTTTGCACAGAAGAGAACTATTTAAAATTGTTCTAGAAGGGGACTTCTTTCTGTAGGCAAAGCAAGTGTGTTGATTTAACCATAGGTGACAGCACGTGAAAAGGCACTTTTCCTTGATGTATTTTATATGTCCACACCTTTTTAAGTTTGATGCCTCTTTCAGTGTGTCTGTCTTAATTGTTTTTCACCTCCTTTTCGGTAGAAAATTCATTTTTTCTGTTCTGGGCTCATACTTGATAACTGTTCTCCACAAGTCAGCTGAAGTGGATGCTTTTTCTGTATTGCTTCAAATTGTTGCTTTGGACTTTATGGGATATTTGTATGAAACATCAGTTTTCCCTTTCTTAATTCATTCACGTACTTGCGTTACTTCAGTGTCATGAAAAGTTGTTTCAAAGTATTCATTAAAAATTCTGGAAAACAGTTAATGTAAACCAAATGTTCATTAATCACAATAGTTGTTTATGTCAGTTCAGTAGATGGAAAAGTGTATAAGGGAATTGCTAGAAATATCACTTATTTCTAAGCCAAGCGTAGTTACAACATTTTTTTTAGATGTCTTTTAATGATAAAATATTTTGAGATTAAGGCTTACTGTAACGAAAGACTACCACTAGTTACAGAGCCAAATACTAGAACAAAGGAGTTGCGCCTAGAAGAAAACTTGCTTGTTTAAAAAAAATTATGAGCACTTCTGTTTGTTGTATGGTCTGGAAAACAGCATGACACAGGCATGATACTATTCTTCAGAATATTCAGTTACTCAGTGTACTCTTCCAGTGTCCCACTTTTTCTGGAAGTTAAGTTGAAGTGAAGAGCAGGCTTGAGCATAACTGCATATCAGTCATGATAAAATATAGAACTTAATTTTCTGAACTAAGGTATCAAACGCGGCAGATCTCTGTGCCTCTGCATATGGTGTTTGTAGGTGATTGAAAGATTGGGAATTCATTTAAAAATATCTGAATTTTATTAATAGAGCTATGGAGCTTGCTGTGATTCACTGAAATTGTAGAGGTACTTGTGTAGATAGTTAATAGCTCTGTGTAACGGAAATGTTTGCGCTAATTCATTTCTTTTCTCTTGCAGGATACTATTTTTGAGGCAACAAATTAAAGAACTTGAAAAGCTAAAGAATCAGAATTCCTTCATGGTGTGAAAAGTAAACAATTGCACATGGTTTTGAGTACAGGAACTATTAAACTGATGCCCAGTCTTAACACTTTTGAGCTGCATTTGAGTAGACTTTGGACCGTTGAGCTGGGCGGAAAAAAGTTGACATGGGGAAGGGGACAGGAGGGAGACAAATTCAGGGGAAAGATACAAGAATGATTTGTAAAACCCTTGAAATGTAGATTTCTTGTAGATGTATTCTTCACGTTGTAAATATGTTTTGTAGAGTGAAGCCATGGGAAGCCATGTGTATCAGAGCTTAGACATCCAAAACTAATCAATGCTGAGGTGGCTAAATACCTAGCCTTTTACATGTAAACCTGTCTGCAAAATTTTGGTTTTTTTTTTTTTTGGTTTTTTTTTGGGGTTTTTTTTTTTTTTTTTTAGTTAATTTATCATTCAGAAGCGCCAGGCGATCTGTGTCTAAGGCTGCAACAATTTGGGTAATGTACAAAATGTCATGAAACAACCGTTTCCACACTTGCACCGAATCGAGAGCAGTGCTTCTCCATTTCTGTTTTACAGAGAAATGTTTTTCATTTTCTGTGTTCCATTTCCCCTGAAATCCTAAATCCGATTTTATCAGTTTTTTAATGCTTCTAATTTTCTCTTTTCTTAAGGCACTGTTGCTATGGCACTTTTTCTATAATCTTTTCATTCCTGTGTACAGTAGCTTAAAATTGCAGTGATTGAGCATAACCCACTTGTTTGTATAAATTATTGAAACGTATTTCCATTTGCACCCTGTAAGAATGGACTTCTAGTACTGCTGGGCATGTGTGCTGAAAGTACATTACTTGCTCAAATATAAGGAAATAGCCCAATGAACATGTTAACATGGTTGTGGGAGGGGAAAGAGGAAAAAAAAAAAAGCTAGTCAGATGTGAATTGTATCTGTTGTAATAAACATGTTAAAACAAAGAAACACTGGTTTTCATTTCCTTTGGTCAACCCATATTAAAATTTGGTCTATTTGGGGACTCTTTATTAGAACTGTTCTTGTTGAACGTTTTTGTACTTAAATAATTCCTCAAGGGAGGTTTTGTTTAAAACTTGTAAACAGGAAAATGTGTATAAAATATTTAATGAAATATAAAATTCAACAAGAATGATTTAGACACCTCCCCAACAGTTGTCATATGTTAACTCCTGGTTTACCTGTCTTGATATTATGACATTTCATTTCGAAGGATGTTTGTGTTGTAGCTAACTGTTTAAGTCTGGTGCTGACTGCTGTTCTTAACCATCACAAAACGCTGAATTTGTGTAATTGGAGCAACCCACCATTTGAAAATGGTGGCAAAGCTCAGCTTTGTATATTGTTTCCTAAAGTATATTAAAAATAAAAAAGAAACTATTGCTACTACAAAATAAACGTGGCTTTTTCTTTACTTAAAACCAACCAAATAATAGTGATGGCAGAACTAGTTTAATATCTGCAGAGGTGTATATGTTACAGTAGTCTGTTAAGACAGACTGTGGGTGATGGATTAAAAAAAAAATAAAGGAATGATAAAGGTGTTGACATGTGATGCTACGTGTTTTGTTACTGCTAAACACTGTCTTTCAGCACCAGAAACATTACTTGGTTTTTATTTTGCCTTGTCTCGTGTTGAGTGGGCTCGGTCTGATTTTTAAAGTCTGTTTTCCATCAGTGGAAGCTGAATGCTCTGACCTAACAAGACATCACAAATGGAGCAAACTGAAATACCTTGACTTAACAACCACAGATGAGAAATCAGGATAGATTAATTTGTTCCTCACTTTTAAACCCAGTACGTGCTGTTGTGTTTCATACCATGCAAATGTTTGGGTTTGCTCAGGAACTGGGAACAGAATAATCTTGAATGAAATAATTTCAACATACATTGTTTATGCATTTTTAGAAACCCAAGGCCAAATTACAGAAGGCTTCTGGAGACTCGTTTTGTCTGATGTCCTATGTCTTGTAATGCTCATTGTCTTAAGGTTGCCCATATGTAGGGAAACAATGTGTGAAATGGATGGACATTTGGGTGATCTTCACCAGTGGTTGTCCTTACCTTTGGTATTTTGCTGTTGAGTTACATGGTCAGACAAAGGTTGCTTCTGTCTTAATAGATATGCTGGGCCTATTTTCCATGAGCTTATTTTGTTTCCTTTTGTTTCCTGTGGTGCCCTGTAATATTCTCTATCAATGAGTTAAACTCTGGTTTGAAGGAATTTTCTTGTATGCTTAGCTGCTGCCTGTTATCTTTTATTGTTTATTGTTTTACAGAAGAGTCTCTTCTCCAGCTTAAGGAGAACTCCTCTGTTCTATCATATGGAAATTTTCGTAATGTATGAATGGTCACAGATGACTTGTAGGTAACAAGGATTAATGTGCTTCTTGAACCCCTTAAAAATACATGCATACATATACATCCATCACACTGAGACAGGCTCTTCGAGTGATGTCCTCCTAACTAATGCAATGAAGGCTGCTTTTTTGCCAGCATCAAATGGTGTACCGAGGGCTTGTTGGCTTCTGTATTTGCTCACCATGCAGTGGCTTTTGTCCCCCATCCTCCACACCCTTCCAAACCCTGGAGCTGCTGTTACAGCTTGTCAAATTTTCATTAGCATTAGACACTGCTTTACGGTAGACACTAAACAAATGGCAAGGTCTGGGTAAATGTCCTTCAAAGTGGCTTTGTAAACATACAAATGCAATTTTGGCCTTGCTGCATGGTTGAGATCCTCCTCACGCAGAAAACAGCTCTTTGTACATTGCTTGATGAGGGGAAAAAAAACCCTTTTTTCTCCTTCCTGACAAAATTCTGTCTGAAGCTAGACAGCAAAGAAATGAGCAGGTGCATCAAGACCTGTTACTAGATTGTCAGCTTATAATTTGTTATCCATTCCTAAAGTGGTGCTACCCTTTCAAATGTAGTTGATATTGCTTAATGAAAGGGGCTTTATTGGATTGTTGTACACCTGCAAGTCACATCAAACGAACTTCTGGGGAAAATCTTGTTTTCTTCCTAGGCAGGTGTTCAGAAAGTACTTACTCAATTTGTGGGCTGTGTGTTCTATATTGACTACTTGGTATGGGTGGTCAAGAGATGATCTTTAAGTTCCCTTCCAACCCAAACCATTCTATGATTCTGTAAGCAGTACAGCCAGTTGACATAGTATTTTTTAATATGTGATGGCATGCTCAAGAAGTCCATCAGGAGGAGAGGCCCAATATAATTATAAAACTAGTTAACTGATCCAAGGAACTTCCAATTTTTGATGATTTACTGGTTTGCACTGTCTTTTTTTGGTTATATAATAAAGGTTCTCTGATATCTTTCAAGATCTATGTATTTTTTTCACTGGCCCTGATCCTAAGATGCTGTGGTCAACTACTCAACTTTGGTCAACTTCCCCAGTTTTAGACTGATCTCTTGCAGAAACGTAGTGTCTCCTTTTCGGACTTGTTTTATTAATTGTATCTCCTTTGGTAGGAGCATTTTACCTTTTGATGGAGACTAGTGCTGTCTTTACTGTTGCAGTTAAAAACACATACAGAAGGGGTATAAAGTTAAGGCCAGAGAGAATTAAAAAGGTTTCTGTTCCTTTTTGGAGCAGCCTTATTGCAGGAGTACTCCTAAAGATATGTGAGAAAATACTGGTTAGTTATGTTGTGTCTCCTAAGACTATATGTCGAAGAAGGTCTTACTGTCAGCCTTACATTCCAGTGTCACCTAGCCTATGATGACATCCTGAGGACTTACCAAAGCAGAATTCTCTGCTGTGTTTTGGCAGCAGTGTCCAATATTGCACAGTCTGCTGCAAGGAAGAAGCAATGTGCTTTAAGTGTCACTCTGTCACAGTGCCTTGGGGTGTACTCGAGAGCCAGCTGGATCTAAGGGGCAGTCAATCTAGCTGGAAAGTAACTTTTGCCTGCTGCATATATAGTTAAATTCCAAGTCCATTCTTAGAATTGGGAGCTGGACTTTTTTTGTGAATACTTCATCCCTATTACTGTTCTTAGAATAACATTCCGTCCTCACCAGAGCACAATCTCATTTATAGACTCAAGATGATAATGACGCAATTCTGAGTGTTTTAAAATGCTGCCTTGACTTTTGGAAAGTTTCCTGCAGAGGAATATTCTGTGCCAGAGTGCCCATCTCATTGACATTAGTGCTGCACGTCTACCCATAATTACTGATTTGTGACATGTGGGGGTTTCTTCTGTGTTTTGTTTTGGTTGTCTTACTTGTTCTATCTTATTTCATAAGAATCGGAGCTTTGAATGTAGGAGGAATTTGTTTCTTTGCTTAACTTCTTTGGCAGTTGTTTTCTTTTGCAGTGAGTCAAGAAAAAGATTTCATTTGCAACTGAGAACCATAAATATATGTTGACTTCTTTTGCAAAGAAATTGTTTTCAGCTGTGATACAGTTTTGGATTCCAGTTGCACATCACTCTCTTCAGATTAGCATTAATTTCCTCTGTCTTCTACCTCTTTGCTCTCCTACAAGTGTTTGGAAAGATTTAGTCCTTCATAGCTGTAGACAGAAGCTCTATTCTTCTAATTTTCTTGGATGCCTGTCTTGCTACTGCTGTACTAATCTTCCTCCCAAATTTCTAGAGTTGGCATGTGGAGGTCTGTCAGCGTGTTGCCTTTTGGAGTTCTGAAGGAAGCTCTCGTTTTCCTTCTGCCTGGCCAGGCAGATTTGTTGCCAAGGTCTTGCATGCTTCTCTGTCCCAAAATCTGTGATTGGATCCTTTTTCAGTGTAACTGGGATGCTGTCAGAGTTTGATTTGGGTTCCAGTTCTTCTGTAGATGCATCATTAGCAGCAGAGAGCTTGTGTACTGGGAAGAATTATTTGGCAAACTCAGTGAAGCCAGTGGCAGATGGTGCTACAGAAGGGGAATGTGTTGTCAGCAAGTCTGGACCACTTGCTAGTGCCAAGGGGCTCTGGTGTCCATCAGTTCCATCCAGGTTCCTTTAGCTGCAGCTCTGCATTCTCAAAATCAAGGCTTTTTCTCTCTTCCACATTTTGGAAGGTTTAATTGAACTTCTTCTTGTTGAGGATTCAATTCCACAGTAAGTCTTCTATCTTTTTTTCTAAGCGGGAGAGCTATTAAACCACTGGCAGCATGTCCCTGTCTCCACTTGCTAAATAAAACTGTCTTTCTGCTTGCAATAATATTGTCAATAGAAGGGATGGATAACTGAACCTCTAGATACTATTGGTTTTTTTAGGATAAAAATCCTCAGAGTTCACTTTGACCTAGGGTGGTATATCAGTTTCACTTAAAGAAATAATTCGTTTGTTGCATATATTGTTTTCATGTCCTCTGGCGTCTCTTCATCTGAACAACTTAGAGAAGGGGATGTGGTGCAAACATACATGCATGTAACGCATAGTGATAGAACAAGGTCTTTAAGGACTCGTTTGCTTCACAGATGTTTTGTTGAAAGAATTGCTCAGTGAGGGTGAGGCTTCACACAGTGGGAGAGCTTATCTGACATCCAGCTCCCTGCAAAAAGAATAGACCCTTCCTTATTGCTCTCCTGCTGCTGGTGACGTGCTCCCCCTGAGTCTTTTTGCCAGCCCCGAAGCAGATCAGGGGGCAAAGCCTCAGCAGAAACCTTGCCCAGTCAATGTGTCTGTTGACTTCACAGGCTGAAGAGGCTCACAGCGAGGGCAGGGCTGGCACCTTCTGGCATTGAAGGGCAGGTCAGAGTAACCCTTTGGGTAGCAGTAAGTTCCAGTGGTGAAGACTACCTGCTCTAAAAACTCTGAGGTGTGAGTGCGGAGAGAAGGGCTCGGGGCACTGACACTGTTCCAAGTCAGGCATGTTTTTCTGAGGTTTGGAGGCCTGTATGCTTTCATCTGAAAACTTCATCTCTATGAAAGTTTACTTGCTCTGCAGCTGAACAAAATCCTAACCTAATAACCAAACTGCCATGTTAACTGCTACATGAACTTTCAACTAAGCGCGAATAAATATCTAATGATCAACCATGCTCTCAGTAATATATTTAGAACAAAGCGCCCATCCCAAAGCAAACAGTGTGTGTTTAATAGGTTTGGAATACGAATGGAGGAACGTCTCCAAGGAGATGCTGTTCCTTTTCAACTATTACTCTTACAACTATACAACTATTACTGTTAAACTAACACTGAGCTGCTATTCTTGACCTGGATGGTTTCTCTAGATACCAGACCTCTGACAAGAATGAGGAAAAACCGGCTTGGCCATCCTCATCTGCCATCTGACAAATTTGGAGTGTTTCCTAAACTCCTTAGTTGTACCACAAGGAGTTTGCAGGCTCCTCTGCGGGAGCCTTCTAGCAAGCACGTGTCCTCGCTGCGGGTCCGAAGCAGCATGCCAAGTTGGGGATCTTCCATGGTTTGTGAGCCAGCTTTGGTGGCTGGCAAACCTCTGCCTTGTGCCAGTGCAGGGAGAGGTGTAAGCTCCTTCTCTGCATGCGCTTTCTCTCTCTCGCTCGCTCTCTCGACAATCTGCCTCACTTCTGTGGTGGCTGAAGCTATGTTTGGTGCTTGCTTTGGGGACAACACAGTATCTGAGCTGGTCCAGCGCTGCCCCTGGCTTGGCCGGGACAGACTGCTGCATGGCCTGGTAAAAAGCCTCTGCTTCAGCTGGCACTTCTTTACTCTATTGGAATTTTTAGTGCCGTAAAGGCTGAGGAAGCTCCAAGGTACAGGAATCTCTCTGGCACCTGTGAGGGATCCAGCCCTGGAGGGTGGAAACAAGAGACCCACCAAAAGGAGGGTTCAGAAAAGCACAGCGGGTGTCAGTACTCACTGAAATGCACTGAGCACTGTTATCTCAGCCAATTCTGTTCTGATTTTGGTAGTGCTACGACAGACCCCTGTTCCTCCAGAAACTGTGTTTCTCTTGCCCAAAAATCAATGTTACCAGTTTTGGGGCTCTGATATCCCACCTAGAATAATCTTTGGTATAAGCCCCTAAATTTCTGTGGTTTTCTCCTGGCTAACATGCATGGCTTTCTCTCTTAATCGTTAATATAGTTGAACTTCTTTAATTCTCTGGTGTCTAGTTTCAGTACTGATCGTCAATATAAGACTAAGAGTTTATATGTTAGGTGTAGATTTGTCTAATTTTTTTAATCTTAAATGGAAGCAGTTGTTCCAGCCTCCTGGGGTCTAGAGGTATAATTTGGAGTAGTTTATTGAACAGGAAGCAACATTTTGGTAGCTGATTCGTGAGAGTTTGCCTTGTGCTTTTGCCATTTCACATGACTGATTTTTATCGCACTGGTCAAATAACAGTGATCTGAGTTTCACAAAAGCCTAACATCTTGTGCATCTTGGAGAATGGGGTGATACACATCATCCCTGAATAGTACTTAAGAAGAGGCTTTGCTTCAGGCATGCTGCAGATTGATTATTCAGCATTTTGTAGTCTGAAAACAGGTTTCCATTATCAGGCATTGGCACAAATTGCTGCTACTATTTTTAGGTAAGCTCTTCCTATCGCAACAGGAGCTTCTGCTCACATCCAGTGTGCCCAGCCTTACGCACTACATTTTGGAGGATGTAGTATGAAAACAGCAAGATGTAGGGAGGCTGAAACCTACTTCAAGTTTGTGTGGTTATACATAGTTTTAGATGAGGACCACCTAAAAGAAACCTGCTATTAACCTTTTAAAGAGTTGTTTAAAAAAACACTCATATTTTTAATGACATTATACCCTTTTGTGGTGCTTTGTTCAACTCTGGTGGGATTTCAATTATTACAAGAATTTTCACAAGGGAAATTTCATTAAACACGTTTTTTTAGCAATGGCTTTACCTGGCTGACAAGTAGAAATATTAATATAACCTTATATTTTGTACCTCTTTGTGGTAGGGTTTATGAGGTTTTCCCTTTACAGGAGGAGGGATTAATTCACATACACAGAGGTATTCAAGAGAGAATCTCTAGCTGGGAATCTAATGTGGTTGTGATGTACTTTCATAATGCCTTGATCTTTTATGTGTGCATCAAGCAAAGTATACCTGTATGAGAAATGTCTTATTAGTGTATCCTAAAACCCCTAAATTCAGAAAAAGCTGTGAGAATCCGTAACTTTGCAGAGAGGAGGGGAGAGTTAAAAATGAAATCAGATTTGCCTGTTCATTTTGTTACACACTTGAATTCTGCACAGGCTTGAAGTTTACAGTGAAGTTGGATTCAATTTCAATAAACACCATTTTTTCCATTTTGTGGAATTTCCTGGGACAAGTGATGGGACTTTTGTGAATTATGGGAAGTAGTTTTAACTGAATCTGCTTTTCAACATCAATCTAAAACTCAGAGATAATGAATGCATTTTAATCAATGCAGAAGTAGGCTGCAGGGGCTTCAAAGAAACTTCCCTGAACTGAGAAACAGATCTGCTAGTTTTGTCCGTTAGGAACCATCTGGGCCATTTTATTTGAAATGTTACTCTTCCTTTTTAATATTTGAGGGTTGGTTTTCTTCCCAGCCCCCCTTTTGCACCTCTCAAGATCCTTACTGTGCCCTGTCATAGTGGATCTTCATCTCTGGCCATGCATTGTGTCCCCTCTTCTACCACATAGTGTCCTGTGCCGAAAGTGTCTTGCTGTGATATTTCAGTCATGCAATTTCTCTTCTTCCAGGTAGGATTTTTATCTTCCATTGTGGTCTTACAATCTTCATGCTGAAGTTTTGACTGTCACAGCCTCATCTTTCTCTGCCTAATTTTGTTTCCCTGCTGCTCTTTGTCTCTTTTGGTCAGTGTCTTACAAATCCCACGGTCCTCCTGTTGTCTAAGGGCAATTCCCTTATTCCCCCCCTCAGGTTAAATCTCTCCTTGAGTACTTGGTGGATGGTGTGTATGTCTTCAAGGAAAATTCCTTCTCCTGTTAGTGACTGTCAGCCCTTACACTGTCAACTCTCACAGTCAGGAACCAGCACTCGGTGCTCTGTACCCGAAACATCTTGGGCAGCGACAGAAGTGTTCTCTGTTTAGGTGGAAGCCAGCGGGGAGAGCAATGGGTGCCCTAGTGCGGTGGGTGCTGCTGGATGTCAGAGTTTGGTCAGCAGGGACGGGAGTGGCTCTCTCCCTGAGCCCTGTCCCTCTCGCGCCACCTGCCCCCTTCCATTGCCCTCCTCCGTGCCCAGCAGTCCCCACTGCCCCTTCCATCTCTGTTCCAACAGCGTGTTAGGCTGTAGCACAGTGAGATGCAACATGCAGGACCAAGGCCTGGGGTTCCTGCTGGGCTTGCACACGGATAAAGTTAGCTGGGGACGGGTTTTATCTCTTCTAGCATTTTTCTCCAAAGCAGCAGGAGGAGCTATGCTGTCTCAAAGCTGAAAACATCATACTCACACGGGTGAGTATCTCCTGCACCATTTGTGTATGAAGGTAAAAGGATGCCAGCTCTTGTCTGGGGCATAACAGGGAGCTGTTTTCTGGGCTAAAGTGCAGTTTCCCCTTCTCTTCACCACTGACACCTTAATTGTATTTCCTTGGTATTTATCAGAAGAGACAACGCAGAGGCTTGTTTTGAGGCCAAATGTTTCAAATCCTGCAGTTCTTCACCAAGCACAACCCCTCCAGCTTCCTCTGGAAAAGCTCCATCTTCTTCCAGTGCTACAGCTGGTTTCTTGTAACCAAACCCCCAGGGAACCTAAACTTTTTTCCTGATTAATGCTAATGAAGATATAAGACTGGGTAAAAAACTGAATGTGTTACATGATTTAGGAAGGGGCAGGGCTTTGGGTACTCCTATATCATCCTGGAAAAGACGCTTGATCTTAAAGCCTATGTTTGAATTGGTTTTGCAGGTTAGTGCCCTTCCCTTCTCACCACTCCCCACCTTTGATTCCCTCCTTTCTTAGCTGAAATAAAGAGAGTTTTAATGTAAAACATAATAGAAGTATAAAAACACAGTATTTGCTAAAACGATAAAAGGATCCAGCCATGTAGGCTTTATTCTTGCTACTGTTAATTCACTGGAGTGGATTACACCATTTTGCAATGACTGCTGATTTCACCAGGGCTGCCCTGGCAGCACTGCTCAGACCTCTGTCTGCTCCGTCTGGATCCTTCTTTCAATAATTTGATATACTTAGGGACACAACTGCAAAATTACTGGGAAAAACATTCTTTTCTTGTTGGTTGTTTTTACGCTTAAGTGTTGACACATTCTGTCCCTCCAAAGCTCGGTGGTTTAACGAGGAGACTTTTGACCCTGGAGATGACAAAGAAATTCACTTTGTTTGCCAAACTAGAAATGGAGTGTCTTGTGACAAGAGAATGGTGATGGTTTCTTTAAGCCTCCCCTACCCTTGCTCTCCCTCTCTGCACCCATCCTGCTTCCCCACTTTCGTAAGTGGCAAAGCCACTCTGTTTCACTGACTGGTGGCCTTACATTTTGACATAGAAACTGCAGGAGTGCTGTGCCTGGGTTTGCGTACCCAGCCCTAAACCCCGGTGAGCTTGGAGGTCACAGTGTGATTTTAAAACTTGCTTCTTCCTGGAGGGACAGGCTTTAAACTTGCTTCTCTTTTCACTGCAGGGTGTTGAGAGTGTCCACCATCAATCCCAGAGAAGGGAAACGATCTGCTCATTTCTCTCGAACCACCAAACTGAGATGTTCACTTAAGTGTCACCACTGATGGAAGACAGATCCGAACAACTCTGAAATGCTGAGGTTCTTTGGTACCTTCTCCCATCTGCTTCTCACCCTTCTGGTCTGTTTGTTCTCCTGTAGTGGGAATAAGGCAGAACCCCCTCCTCAGGCAGTGTTCGCCCTTCAGAAACACCAGAGGATGAGGTAAAAGGACAGGAACCAGTCACCCGGGACTGGCCTGCTCTCCTCCCAGAGAAATGCAGCTTGACTTCAGGGTGACCTTCAGGCTTTTACAAGCTTGAAGAGAGAGTTACAGAATTGTTAACAGCTATTTTATTACACTTACAGATTGTGCGAGTTGCGTTTTATTGGAACGCAGCACTTGGCACGTTCTCTGCTTGGCTGCAAGGGGAAATTGAAGGGCTGTGGTTACTCTGACATGTTAACCCACTGCTTCCAGCACCTCCCGCTGTGCTGAGCTGAGCCAAACACTTGGGCACAGCTGCAAGCTCTTTCGTTACAGAGGTGCCATGCCAAAATAACAGTGATATGAAGCTAGTAGTTTTTGACCATGACGGGATATACCATGGGGTTGAAAGCATCCAGGGACAGAAGAATGCTTTTTGATCACAGTGCCATATACTAATGCTATGGCTTATTGCTCAGCTTTAAGGAGAGGTGATGCTGTTTGGGACCTCGCAGAGTCGGGCTCCAAAGCTACTTTCTTCCAAATGCTTTTTGAATACGAATTCTGAGTAGAACACCACCACCTTGGAAAGAAAATTTCTGCTTCCTTTTTCTTCTGTAGGCTTCATTCTGCAGTTTGATTTAGTTAATGTTTTAAATTGATGATTGCAGTGATAATACACACAATACTGCCTTAAACAGCAGAAAAAGGCCTGTGCCAGAGTGGAATAAGAATTTGAAGTCTCGATGGCAGTATGTGGCAGTGCTCTGCCTCTGCTGGGATGAGGCCCTGGCTCCTGCAGGAACTTGCTGACAGTGTTTGCGCAAGGTGAAGCTGGTAAGAAAGGAAGACTGGAATGTTCCAGAAGGACATCATCATGAGATGCTTTGATTCATGGAGGAGAGCAGTTATGCGGGGATTCTTTGTTTCCTGAAGAAATGTTAATCTGTGCTTTTGAAAATATTTTTTATTAATATACATCCTGGGTAAAAAGCAGGACTGTCCCCTCGGACCTTGCTAGGCAACTTTGTTTTCTTGGATATTTCTACTCATTTATCACTGCTTTTTGCTCCATGACACTAGCTCTCCTCTGCAGCTCTGTTGACGTGCCCCTCACTTCTTACAGAGCTGCATAAATTCATTTTATTTCAGGTTTTAGAAATTTGGGAGGCAGAAAATTTGTACAAGAGGATGGCAATGTTGTGACCGCCCGTTGTCTTTGCTCTGCTTTCTGGCCTGATTTCACATCTATCTGGCTTCATGAAGGACAAGGCCCTGGCAGTTCCTACAAGAGGTGGGCTGCTGTAGCCTGTTTTGCTAGTCCCAGCATATACTGGAGGGAATGCAAAATCTGTTCACTAGCCCAGCTTGGCAGCACAACCAGAATGTTGCAATGAGATGATTAAGAAGTCTAATTGATTGATTTTAATGTGAGAACCAAGACTTGGCTCATGTATGTTTGACTTCCCAAATCTGTTTGGACACAGGCTGTTCTCTCTGCCAAAATATCTCCTGTGTACCACAAAACCCATGCCTAGCATTAGGAAAACATTTCCCTCTGTGTGACCTAGGTGGACATCCTGTCTGTTACCTGTTCATTTGTGGGTCAAGTGTAGCCACGCCATAGCAGATGACAGGGTTGTGAGGGTCTTCTGTGGCTTTGGGTTGTGCCAGCAGTTGATCAGCTGAATAAAAAGTCGCTTAGATTTGGGAGGAATTCTGGGACTATCCTCATCATTTTAGTTGAAAATAACTGTGGCATTTCAGAAACTACACAATGGCCCTCGCTCTGCACTGCCCAGTCTGTTATAAAACAGGATGCACTGAGAACCACTGAAAGTACCAGGAAAGAAAGGAGGAAACTACTGTGATAAGCAATTATCTTAGCTTGATCAAAACCTGAACTGCCTGAAGAATTGACTAAATAAACAGGGGTACATAGATACCATCTCTTTCCTAATGTTCAACACAGGAAGAACCAACCTTATTGTGTTTTCAGAGATATTGAAAATGGAAAATATTTGTTCAACTGGATAAGAAGAATAGCTAAAGTTACATAGGTGAGGCCTTTTACCTGCTTCTTGTTGAATGTTAGTGCTCTTAACGCTTAACTCGCATATTAACAGCTAACAAAACTGATGGTCTGCTTACCAGAAAAACCTCCCTGAAAATGTTTGTCTCCTCTTACCCATAGGCAGGTGCCCACTTAGAGGAGACCATCTCATCCAATTGAATCTCAGCGCTCTTTATGATAGGACAATCTTGTATTGAAAAAAAAGCTGATCTGTAGAAGTGGTGCAGTTAGTCCGGTTTCTGCTGTTGTACTACAAGTTGCTCTGGCTGCCAGTAGCAATATCTTTGTTCAGAAACAGATCAAGAATTTTTGTTGTGGATCTGATGCTCCTCCTCTTTACCTGCTTTAGGACTCTTTCTCATTTAGTCTTTCCAGGTCAGGAGAAAACTAGTCTGACTGAGTTGAGTTTATAGGGAAACCCAGCACAGCTACATAATCCCTCCAGCCAGAGCCATCTGGTGCTGCTTCTCCAACTGCATCAGTTTAATTAGAGGTAGCATCTCTGCCCTCCTTTTGCAACCTAATAAAAGAGCAGGACGCAGCCAGGCTGGGAGATGGTCTGTGAACCCTCAGCCCCAGCAGCTGCGAGTGAACAGGGGGCATCAAGGGGGAATTTCACTCAGCAAACAGCTGGGTCTGGATCACAGTCTGTGAGGTAGGAACAATGAAACACAGTATTGCTGGAGCTGAGCTTCCTTGACCTGCAGCAGTGAGGGCCAGGTCTGCAAGGTCGTCACAAACACACTTGCTTTAGCCTCGATCATGGGCTGAACTACCTAGGGCCGTGCTTCACACTTTTCTGCTGGTGAGAGAATATCCTCTAGTGAGGAGAGTAGTGCTGGGGAAATCTCTGTAAAAGCAGACTGCAAGAGTTATGCAAGGAAAGATCAGATGGAGACTGATCCATCATCAGGAACGCTCTGGTAGGGTGAATGTAGAGACCTCCAAAGAGAAAAGCTAGGCAGCTGGAGGCTTGCAGTAGCATCACTAATGGAAGAGGAAACACTGCTCTGAGAAAGCAGTCACTGCTTTGGTGGTGGTATCTGCTCCTTACTAGGCAAGACTGACTAGATAATTTCCCAAACATAAAGTGAGGACTAAATGTCATTAATGAGGCAGGGAACACCACACACCTTAAACTTTGTGCAGTTTGGAGATATTACGCCAAAGAAGAAACAAAAGATGGCATTGGGAGTCTTTCTGCTGCATTCACAAGGTGTTACTGACAGTATCAGCGATGACAAAAGGAGGAAGAAGGAATACTGTGGCTCTACAGTTTCTGCAGGCTGCCATACCAGGAAAATCAGGTGGACCGGGTTGCCTTTCAGCAACTAACAGTGTCATCCAAAGCACAGAGCAAGACGATCATGGAGGGCTATAATCATCTGCACGTCTTCTGGGAAAGGATAAGTGGGATGCAGAGTGGCGAGAAATTCCAGCACCTGTTGTCATGAGTTTCATACATATATGTGTATATTCCTACTTATATGAATGAGATAGAAAATGATTTCTATCTTCTTTATGTATATAAAAAGTAATAAAAAAAGAAATTCTATGTTTGAGTCTAACCAGTTGAACAATACAGGTTGACTGTGAAGATGAAAGGTAATGTATGTACTGTTCAGGAATAAAAAGTGAGAGAAGAGCAAACTAAAAACAAAAGTCTTGAGTAAAATCAGAATTTGTAGGTAATTCTAGGGAGGAAGCCTAGAAGTAAAAAGGAATTAAGCAGACCAGTAATTCCTTTAAATAACTAATAATAAAAATATGCTAAGAATAGCAAAAGTGGCTTCAGCATAGATAAACAAAAGAAAAAGCAGCAAGAGGGGATACTGGCTAAAATGTGATTTCTTCTTTCGCAAGGTAGGATTGTGCAGAAGTGGAAAAGTACAAGTGTGTGTAGATGTGATCCTGCTCTGAAAAAGGAGAATGATGACCTTTTAAGGCCCTTCCTAGCCCTGTTTCTCTATGCAATTTTTTTTTTTTTTTAAATCAACCATTACTTTTCTTTTTCCTTGGTTCTGAAGTGATAATGTATGCTGGATACTTTATTGCTGCCTGCAGCTCTTTCCTTGTCATTTCTAGATCATTATAAATTAACTTCCAACATCTGTAGAACTTGATGGCTTCAGTTTTGGATGCTGAGCAAATCTTGTCTGTTATTCCATGTACTGGTGCAGCACCTTGTATAACTTAATGCCTTCTGAAGTTGGATTGAAAAATACAGTTCAAATCTGTTCCTTTCTTCTGTTCTTAAGGGGACTAACAACATGGTAGCAGATGACTTCCACAGAGATATGGCTAGTGTTTCTGGTAAGGGCCCTGTTCAAGAGAAAGCCAGGAGAAGGGAAGCTCTTGCATATTGAGGTCTACTAGACTCCTGCACTTTTTCCAGTGTAAGACCGTCCACAGTATACTGCCTTCTGCTGAGAGAAAATGATCTGTCAAAGTAAGTGTAATTTTTCTGACGGGGATACTTTAACGAGTGTTACTGCTGGGTGTGCAAATTCACTGACTTTTTCTGGCTGTAGGTTCTGCATGGCTTTTACTGATGACTTGCTCTGCTTCCCAAGTCTGCCATGTTTAGACCTGGTTTTGACTATCGCTCTTTGGTAATTTGGTGTTTCTAGGGCAAATGGGAGCTTAGCACCAGTAAATTCCCCTGAGGAATCCCAGTCTTAATTGTTCAGGTTGGAAGAAATGAGAAGTTTGTGAACAAGTTATTGTGTTTTCTGAATCAGCTGTTGGATTGTTCTTGGTAATGGTCCAATGAAGTTTAATATCATGATAAGAGCCGCCGGGACTGGTGACAGAATGATGTGTTTCACAATTTATATAGAATCAATCACTATTTATTTCACTTCCTTCAGTGTTGGCACGTGCATTTCTATTCAGGATTCTCATCCACACCACAGCTGAGGAGGCACAGGTCTTTTAATCAAGTATTAATAAAGAATTAATCATTTAATCAAGAATCAATCATTCAATCAAGAATTAATAATTTTGGCTGTTTTTGTGCTAGACTCGGGATCTTCTGGAAGAAACATGCTTTATAAGGAGAAGGTATCTCTTGACATATTATCTGCCAATCCCTGTTGGTTAGAAGTCATTGCACATCATCACATTTTTAAGCAGTCTGTGCTGAGGGAGTCTGAGGCAGCTGTGTAGTTTTAAGGATTAAGGTAGGACCCTGGCAGTTTTCATTTCCAGATTTCTGACAACCTCTTCTTTCAACACAAGTGAAGTAAATGGCTGACACAAACGTAGCATGGAGGACTGCTCCAGATGTGCCAGCAAAGAGGGAAGGAGCATGCTTTCTGAAAAAAAACACGTCATTTGTGCTTTTCTAATTATGTCATTGAAATCATAAAGGAAAAAAAATCAATCAGCCAGGGTGAGATATTCTTCATTCAAGTGCTCCTGCAGGATGGTCAGGGATGGAGGAAACCATGAGGAGACTTATTTTCTGGGCACAGTGAAAAATCCTGAGCTTGGCAAACTGGAAATAGTTATCCGTTTCTGGAGAAAGGTACCAGGTTTAAGGAATGAAAATGTGGTGCTGTTGCAGAGTTGCCAAGAAGGATGCAGTAGGCTCCTTTCTGCAGAGAGAGAGACCCTGACAGCACTGTCCTGCACAGGGGGCGTCTCTGAAGGCTCTTGCCAAACATCTGCTCCTCAGACATGCATCTCAGCCTCTTTGTGTTCTCTCTGAACCTACCCCTCACCCCTAGTCGGTCCCAGCAACTCCACAGGGTCAGCTGGGGTCATTGGCTTGTCAAGTTGCACACCACTAGAGAGGACAGGGAGGATAATTTTTCACACATGGGTGTTTGGCAGTGCCGGTGCCTGTCAGTCAGCATGTCCTCAGTCTTCATTACCGCATCCCTTTTTCCTGGCACATCTCACCTTGCTCCTCCAGCACATGCTTCAACCAGCTTTTCTCACTGTGGGGTTTGTTCTTGGATCTGCTCACTGCTTTTCACTCTGGTGGCTCATTTCTTGTCCTTCTCCCCGCTAGCTCTTCAGGCTCCTCTCTGTTCTGGCTTATTTTCCCTCTGCTTCACCTCATTCAACAGCTTTGTGCATCTTCTCATTCCTACTGTCTAGCTTCGTATCCAAGTGACAGGGGACAGGACAAGAGGGAATGGCCTGAAGCTCCGTCAGGGGAGGTTCAGGTTGGATATCAGAAAAAAATTCTTCACAGTAAGAGTCATTGGGTACTGGAACAGGCTGCCCAGGGAGGTGGTCGAGTCGCCTTCCCTGGAGGTGTTTAAGGAACGGGTGGATGAAGTACTTAGGGACATGGTTTAGGGAGTGTTAGGAATGGTTGGACTCGATGATCCAATGGGTCCTTTCCAACCTTGTGATTCTGTGATTCTGTGATTCTGTATGTAAACACAGGGAAAAACAGTGCGAGCAAGAGAAGCAAAGGTGAGTTTGGCTTTGCAGTAAAAGCATTCAGGTGAGTTCAGTGTGACTATTTACTGGACATGCAGCATGCTTGAGAAAGCCTTCCTACCACAAGTGATTTACCTTCTGGTGCAAATATCTACTTTTATTCTCAGCTCCTCACCACTTGCCGCTGCTGCTATATTTTAACCGCTTTCCCCATCCCAGCTTTTGAGGGTGGGAGAATAAACCAGGCTCACCCCAGCACAAGGCTGGCATTGAGTGAAGGGAACCCCCAGAGTTGTGTGAAGCCCTGGAACCCTGCATGGCTGTGCCAGCTACTGTGTCTCAGAGCTGCCATGTCACGGGGAAGCAGCCTGAAATTGTACCACATGCAGCTTTACAGGACAGAGAGTCACAGCCGGCACAAGAGTCCCTGTACACGTTTTCAATATATTTCTCCAAAGACAGGTGGAGGGAAGGTGTAAAGGTAGCAACTTCTCTTTTAGAAGGCCAGGGGAGAAGGAGTTTTTGGACAGTAAATCACTTAACATAGGGGATGAAACAGAGAAGTCTGCTAACTGCCCAGGAGTGGCAGGAGGAGGAGGCATGCGGTACTCCAGAGGAAGGTTCTCCTGGCAGGATGCCCAGGCTCCCACCCATAGCCTCCGAGCATCTTCAGCTGGTGCTGGTGTTGTTCTCATCTTAATAAGTGACCTTTGCTTCTCCTTCTCCCTTCACTTCTGTCTCTCCTTCACTTTCTTAATGAGCTCTTCTTTTGCTTTAATGGTACAAAAATTATGTCTAGTGCATGCAAAGAAACTTTGGGCATCTAAGTGCCATCTCTGCTGCAGCAAGGGCAATGGGCAGAGCTGCCAGGCAAACAGGCAGAGAAATCCTGAGCCAGGCTCCTTGGGGCTGAATAGAGCGGCACCTCCTGCTACTGGAAATAGAATTGTTTCACTTGGCACTTGTGTTATGAATTAGCCAACTTTGTTGGGCTTCAGGGAGGGCAAAGAGATTGGTTCAAATGAAGTGGTGCTAGCCGAATGGGGCACAGGGGGCAGAGCTGGTGCCAGCACTCCCCCGTGCTGCTCTTGCTCTGAAAATAGCAGCTCACAGGGTCCCCTGTTCCTTAGCATGTAGTTCGAGTCCAGCTTCATTTATGGGAATGCAGTTCAGATTAATATATCCTAATTGATTTAGAAATGCAGGTGTCTAGGGCTAACAACAGGTATACCAATTAATGCAGGTGGTTGTGTCTGATTTTTGTCATGCTACAGGCAGTCAATAAGTGTTCAGCAGCAGTTTCTCTTAATAGGGCTTCTCATATCCACCCTTCTGTTACTGCCATAGTTAGAACAAGATGAGTTTAAAATCTGCACTCGGGAAGGAAAGGTTAATCTGCCTGCCGGGCTCCCCAGTCAGGGCTAAACAGACACAACTAGTACCAGGCTGAATGTGTCTAAAGAGATCGATACAATTTTGTTTCAACAGGACTCTGACAGCGAAGAAAAAATTGAGAACTAGATTATGATAGAATTGATGGAATTGATTGAAAAAGGAGGCAGTCAAGGATGTGCCACTTTGAGGACACGGTCCTGCCTGCCAGGGTATAGGGGTGTGCAGCAGGCAGGGCTGCAGCAGGCGCAGACAGCCCAGTTCTACCATCAGTATCAAAAGCAAAGAAGATGAGACAAAGCAGTTGTCCAGCACGTTCACAGTCTGTGTCAGACTGGTGTGTTTGCTGAAGACCATAATTCAGCCTCTTTATTGGTTTTAGTAGGTAGGAGGTTGATCCTCACCGCCCAGATCACTGTCTCTCAGATTGCAACAAAGACACTCTCACTACCTCCTTTTTATAACTTTATTGTGTTTATAAACAGAAAGGAGGAAAAAATAGAGGAGGAAAAAATAGAGGAGGAAAAAATAGAGGAGGAAAAAATAGAGAAGGAAAACTATCCCCTCCCTAAATGTGTTACAGTAGGGAAAACAAAAAAAGTGGAAAAGCTGCATGTTGCAGGGATGGCAGAGGAAGGCAATGGTAGCCTGAAGGAGGCAAGCACCAATCACATTTGGCACCACAGAGATGTGAAGTCAGAGGGTGCAGGCAAAGCTCGGTGGTGGCTGCCCAGCAGCTCTGGCTCTGGGGCTCTGGGCAACACTCTCCTGCTCCTCAACTCCAGTGCCTTTAACTCTCATGTTTCACTCCTTCCTCACAGGCATTTACCTGTAGGGAGGACCTCACTTTAATGTCCCCCTCTGCTATATAATACTCTGCATTATAAAGGATGCTCTGAGAATAAGCAGGACTGCTTTCTTATTGTGAGGCTTCTTAATTCTTAGTCCCGTGTAACCTCAATGCCTTGCACTCTTTCCCTTAGTGGTTATGAAAACATAGGGGTCACACTTCTTCCCTCTTCCAGAATTATCAGCTCTCTAAACTCTCCCCTCCCCCCTTGCTGCCTCTCAGACCTGGGGTGTGAGGAATTTGAGTTTCTGTTCCATGTGGTATACCTTTCTGCCAGCGCTCTGCTTCCCTCCACCCATCCTTTTCTCTGCCTGATCTGCCTTTAATCTCACAGTGCTCCTAAAGATCCGCCCATGTGGCATCTCAAGATATTACTGGCAAGAGCTGTGTGTGTCCTCCAGCTGAAATTATCCTCTTCACTGGAGGGTGGCAGGACAGCACCCAAACCTGTTCCTTGGGTGCTTCAGTGACAGGCTGTGGATGGCTGATGCCTTCTGCAGTCTCTGCCACAAGGGTGGGAGTCCCTCGGGGAAGGATGGCAGAAGGCTGAGGACATGACTACCTTCACCCTTCTTAGTCAAACTCACCGGAGATGGGCTTTGGTCTTCAGATCCTGCCCTGCCCAGCAGCTGGGGCATTCCGTGCCTCCAGCCTAACACCTATCTGCCAAAGCTCACTGCAGCTCCTTTTGTCATGTTATTTCCTTATTTTATGATTTTTCTGGCTTCCAGTTTTCAGAACTTCCAGCTGTCTTGGATGTAGTTACTGATCCTGCCCAAGAGCCAGAGGACAGAAACCTCCACGCTCTCTCTTTGTGGCCTCCTGGCCAGCTCAGAGCGTACCACCTCATGCTGCTAGAATTTAAGCTAAGCAGTCTTTACTGACTCCCAGCTCCTCACATCCTATACCTCACAAATACTCTTGCCTCTTTTGGTTTTCATGGTGAAGTGAGAATTAAGGTTTTATTTTTATTGCATGTCTGTACTTAGATGTCTTGCTGACTTATTTTTCAAACAGCAGCTTTCTGGGGCTGAATTATTAAGGTCTTAGTAAGATACATATCCATTTTCTTGAAGTTGCTGGTCCTTACTCTGAGATCTAGCTTACCTTTGGCCTTTCCTATTGCATTTACAAATGCCTGTCAGAACTTGGTGTAAACTGACAGAATTCTGCCGACTTAAGTAGCTGAGACTCCAGTCTGTTATAATGTGCATAGGTTTTCCCGACTCGCATTGACTGCCTTGTCTCTGGTGTTTGGTTCTGAAATATGTGGCTCAGAAAATAGAGATTGAGCAATAAATATTGACTAATACTGAGCACCATCACTGCAGAGCTTCTTTGTCAGCATTGAAAGCTTTTAGAGCTGCTGTTGTGGAGGGTCTGCTGACGACACTAATATGTAAGAGCAGAGAACAACCTTGCATAGCCCCCCAGCTCCGGGGTTTCGACTGCTGGGTGTAAATCTTCCAAGGAACTGACATCTGTGATCTAAGTCATGGACAGTCTGCCTTTCATGTGCAAATATGACCCTGGGATGTTTCCTTAGAAAGGCAACAGGCTCTTTTTTTGAAAAAAAGCTCTTTTTTGACTACCCTACATGACTGTTTCACTAGCTGTGCTATATCTGAACCACAGCTTTCTGTAATAAATATTACTTGAACTGTATGTTTTGTCCTATTACAGTGATATTCAATTTCCAGGGCTTTTTGACCGTGTCATGACTACAGTGCTACCTCTCTTCTCCTTTCTCTCCTTTATGCATGCTTTGCTGTGTCAGGACATAACTAATGGTTTCTCCCACTTGGGATCTAAAGTGAATTCCTAATATTTGCCATTCCTTATCTCTAGACACTTGATAACTCAGATCGGATAGGCGGTGCTTGACTTTTTAGGTACAGTTTATGACATGGAACACCTTTGCATGGATGTTTCATGAGATGATGGTTGAATCCTGGATGTTAATTTCCGGGGGGGGGGGGGGGGGTGCGGCCAGGGGTAGGAGCTGATGTATTAATGGGTCCTTCTAAAAGACCGATTCAAACAAGCATCCAAGGATCTGAACTATCTCAGACTAGAACTTCTCCCAGGCAAGCAGCTGCTCAGCATAAGGTGTGCTTTCACCTACAATCACATTGAAGAAAAAGCCCTTTGATTTTCCACCGGGAGCATGTGAGCAGTGCAGACATGCAAGACTATCCTTCCCCATGTCAGCTGGTGAAATCCTTCCTATGAAATCCCAAACCTCATCCACCATCCCACCCCGGGGCACCCCCTGGTCCTGCGTTGCTCTAGCTGTTCTGGCAGTGGAATTGCCGCTGCATCCTCCTGTTCGAAAAGCGGCTGTAGCGCTATCTGGCACCTTTTAGACCCTCGTTCGCACAGGACAAATACCTAGGCTGGCTGTACGAGAGGGTTCTGGCATCTTCCTGCTAAGGTTGGCTTTGCCAGCAGAGGGCAAGACGTGCCCGCGGTGAGCTGCAGCCGCCGGGGCTGCTGCCTCCCTCCCGGCTTTTCGACTCCGGCCCCGCTGCTCTGACCTAGGGGAGGATTGACAGAGCCGAAGCGGGGCTGGTCCCCCCCGCCCGGCTGCCGGCGCGGCGAGCGGGGCTCCGCGCGCGAGGTATCAAAGGTGAAAATGCAGTTGTCTTCCCTTCAAAGACCCTGACAAAGGCTGATGTGAGCTCTGCTCTAATACCAGCAAACGTGCTTGGCCGGGTTAGAGGGGTGCAGGAGAGCTGGGGAGGGACTCTTTACGAAAGCTCGTAGTGACAGGACGAGGGGCAACGGGTATAAACTGGAGAGGGGCAGATTTACACTAGACATAAGGAGGAAATTCTTCGCAACGTGAGTGGTGAAGGCTGCCCGGGGAAGCTGTGGCTGCCCCATCCCTGGAGGTGTTCAAGGCCGGGTTGGATGTGGCCCGGGCAGTCTGAGCTGGTGGGAGGTGCCCCTGCCCATGGCAGGGGGTTTGGAATTAAACAATCTTGAAAGACCCTTCCAACTCAAACCATTCCACGATTCTATGATATACAAACACCTATACCGTGCCCAGATAGAGCCAGAGGAAAGCTGGAGACGAGCAGCTCTCTTCAAGCATCTCTCTGCCCTCCAGACAAGCCCATTCTGCCCACTTCTCCTCGTACCCTGTGGAAGCTGCAGAGGAGCGAGGCCGGGATGGCAGAAACGGGGTGTGCAGGGGAGGAGTGAAGGTTAAGGGATTGGGACTGAATTTGTTGTCCTGCCACAGGCCTCAAACTTGTCCTTGGCTGAAAGATTTGGTGCTCAGTGTTTGACTTCCAGTGCACACTGAGGGTAAATACGCCAAGCTACAGACACGGGAGTTCCCTGTGGAAAGGAAAAGGGGATCCGTGACCCGCAGAGCGGTCAGACCCAGAGTGTCTCGCCCAGACGCGTGGGGAGCTGCGGTGCTGGGCTATGGGCACAGGCGGCAGAGCCCGCCGGGGAGCGGCGGTGCTGGGCTATGGGCACAGGCGGCAGAGCCCGCCGGGGAGCGGCGGTGCTGGGCTATGGGCACAGGCGGCAGAGCCCGCCGGGGAGCGGCGGTGCTGGGCTATCCGCACAGGCGGCAGAGCCTGCCCCGGAGCAGCCGGCGGGGGGCTGTAGCCGCGGGGGCTGTGCTAGGAGATAAGGCGGCGGCTGCGGCGGGGCCGGGCGCGGGCTGCGGGCTGCCTCCTTCAGCTGTGTCTCGCTTTGTATTGAGTGATGTTAAGCAGAGCAGGAGCTGGCGCCTCGGCCTCATTACCTTCAATTACAATAATTGTTGCCTTTCTCCAGTGTTTTGCATTTCTCCCTGGGGGAATCTCTCTGCTGCTTCTTTTCCAGCCGCGCTCCAGCTTCCCCCTATCGATTGGATCGCTTTGGCCCCGGTCCTGGCAGCGATGCCTCCAGGAGGATAAATGCAAATCATCCTATTGATTGGGAGGAACGGGAGTGCGGCTTCTTTCGGGGGGCAGGGGGGGTTAGTTTTAAATAATAAAAAAAAAAAAGTTAACTGATAAGCAAGGCAGGAAGTGCTTCACTTTCTGGTCTCCTTAAGAAGAGTCTCTTTATCATGCCCTGTACCTGGAGGGGAATGCAGATTGGGGCTATCTGGATGATAGACCACATGTGCATGGAGAAGTGGATGCTTCTAAGCCTTGTTTCCTTTTTATTTTATTTGTGCAGATATCACTGAGCATCTCTGGAACACCACTCCCCTCCTCCAGTTTGCAGGCAACTGAGTTTCACTGGGGACGTGCTAATTGCTGCTGAAAGTGAGCAGGTGTGTAGTGTGCGGCCCTCCGTCCACCCCTTTGAACTGCCCCAGTCGTGGGAGGTAAAGCTCCTTGGGATTTACTCACCTGCGGGAGTCTGTTTGGCAGCCTGTCTGTCACCGCGAGCGGCTGGGGAGGCAGCCAGGCTTGGGGCTCTCTACAGTCTTTGCTCCTGAAATGGCTACTTGACTCAATAAATCCATGGCCAGCGATAGAAGTGGGAAACCAAAGAAATTGCATAGAGCCATATTATGTTCCCTGCCCCCTGGGCTTTATGTAGCGCATAGCTATGCTAGCTTAAGCTTTAATTAGTTTTTAAAGGTAATAATCAGCATAAATAAAGGTAATTCAGTAGAATTAGCTTTGAGTATCATATGCAAAATGCTAGCAAAATAACTGGAAAAAGAAAGTTTGTTGGCTTGTATTGAGCAGTTAACAACAAAAAATACTGTTCTGATTAATATTGCTCCAAAGATGCTTTAAGCAGTCACAGTTCTTAAAACTATATGTAATGTTCAAATGAGAAATTCCCAGCCAAATCATAATTTCAAGATGCAAAAAAGAATGGATATGGTGCCCAAACATTGCTTTTGACACCAATTTGAAATGGCTGCAGTGTAGCAGCACTAACCTTTCTTTGCTAGTGAAACCAGCATCTTATGTGGCAGTACTGGCAAACGCTAGTGTGCACATGCAAATCCAGCAGTTTGCAAATCCTCAGCTCTCAAAGGAATGTGTTTCCCGAGAACAGGGCTGCTGTGTTGCCCTGACTATAGAGGTGAACTTGGATGCATTTCTAAACTGCAGTTGTTACCCATTCTTTTTTTTTTTTTTAATTCCTAAATTTTTTTGAGGGGGGAGGAGATCGGTGGGGGGCTTCAAACAGGAAGAGAATACTGTGTTAACATGTTTGTTGTCAGAGATAGATTGAAGGGTTACATCCAAACATTCGAGGGGAATTGTGGCAAGTTGCCAGCATGCCAGGAAAGTTTATAGAAGGGTGAGGAATTTGTGATAATATTCAAAGCTGCCAGATGAGGGACTTACTTTTCACTGCAAACCATTTTTCTAGGGCTAGTTTTTTAAATCGGGGACACTTGCAGGCTGGGGTTTCAACTCCTTTTAGTCAGTTTTACAGGCACACTGCTGCTGGTGGCATGTATGCAGTAGACAGGAACAGCAGGGACAGGTGCTGGTGCTAATTAATGTGAAAAAGAATAAGGGAACATATGAAAGAAGCAATACAAAGGGAGGAGGTTGATTTCCCCTCCAGAGCCAGAGAGGAACTTTTCTTTCATTTAAAGTAATGTACTAAGAAAGTGCTGCCAGCTCGGCCTCTGTCTTGGCTTGTCTTATTTTGCTCCTTGATCTGGGAAAGACCTAAACCCCTCATGCCAGTCATCCTATTGTGTCTGTGCTGCTCTCTCATGCACATGGATCTTCTGGAGTAGGTGGTGGATGTGGTTGGGATTTCATCCGAAGGATTTCACCAGCTGACATAGGGAAGGAGACTTTCCTGCACTGCTCACATGGTCCCAGTGGAAAATAAAGGGCTTTTTCTTCAATGCGATTGTAGGTGAAAGCACTCCTTATGCTGAGCAGCCACTTGCCTAATAGGAGAAGTCCTGGTCTGAAATAGTTCAGAACCTTGGATGCTAGTTTGAATTGGTCTTTTGGAGGGACCCACCAATACTGAAGTCCTCCTGGCAGAAACTTGGCACTGCTACTATTGGGAAGAAGTGAAGTGAAGTGAAGTGAAGTGAAGTGAAGTGAAGTGAAGTGAAGTGAAGTGAAGTGAAAAAAACAAACTAGCATTTTGACCTGCAAAATCTCTTTGGATGGATCTCTTGTTTTGTTTGGGAATTTCATCTTCTTAAAGATAAAATTTTGCATCTCTCACACAGTTTTGAGCTGATGCAGTGGGGAACGTGCTCCTGTGAGGTGCTTCCCAAAGCAGTCCCTTTCCCTGAGGTGCCCAGAGGCTGATTGTGCAACCAGGTCCTGTGTTCATGCTGGTTTCAAAGGGCTTCACTGTATCTGGTGGGAGGGAGCAGCCCTGTGCTCTGTAGTCCGTTCAAGTGGAGGCTCCAGGCTGCTCTCCCATGGCTGCTGGAGACACGTCATGCGGCCTCGGGCTCCTGACGCTTTCCTTGATGGTTCCTTGTAGTCATTATCCCACATTCCTTCTGGTTGCAGAACATGTTGTTATTACTGCTTTATGCTGGGTCTGTCTCCTGTCCCTTTTTCACAGGCCAGTCTGGCCCTGTTTGCTCTTGCCTCTAAAATAAAAGCAAATTAGCGCTGCAGAAGCTGAATTATTTTGTTTATGTTATGGTCTGTGAGAGGACCCCATGCCATCCTTGTTCAGCTCTCTAACCAAAGGACCAGCGAGTGACAAGACATGGTAAGTCAGTCAAAGACTCCTGACACCCTGTCTTGATCCACAGGTTCCTAAGAGTCTTTAAATTAGTTGCTTTCTGGGGAATCAAGGCTGGGAGTGATCTTTGCCACCCCTCCAATCACTTGTAGCATACAGAATTAGCAATTTTTTTACAGTAAAATGTAGCTCGCAATTCAAGCTTGACAGCTGTCAATGAAATTTGCTGCTCAAAGCTGATCTTGAGCACATTGCCTTCTGGCCAGTCTGTCCCTGCTCCCTCGGCCAGGATGTTTATAATATACAGGGAGTCTCTCATGTTACTTAGTGCAGTAATGTGGCTCCACGAATAAAAGCCATTTCCAGTCTGTCGGTATCACATGTGGCAAATGAGATCTGCTAAATGCGCTTGTCACCAGCAGTAGGAACAGGAGAAACAGAATTGCACATGTTGCTGTAATGATTCTGAATTATAATGAATGATATTTTCGTATGTTTGCAAATGAGTGTCTGATAGCTGGTGCCAGAGTGGGAGATATGGCTTGGCTGATCTCGCTGTTTTTGTAATTTCTAAACAGAAACAAGAATTAGAAAATTACTTTGTGGTGGAGTGCAAATATGTATAACGTAAGTGTAAAGGCTGCGGTGCAGCACACGTGTATCTATCTTATACATATGCAAATAGCAAGACTCGCAGTAAAACCATTATAATGTGTGATGGAATCAGCACTAATTAGCTGGAGATCCAGTCTGCTCCTCTGCCAAAGTAAACTAGGGTTATCTCGATCTCAGATTTTGTATTTCCTCCTTTCTCTTTCAGGGGAGGAATGTCTCCATCGCAAGGTATCGTGTCCTGAACAGAAAACACCTTTAAAGACGCACAAAACATTTCAAATTAAAATTCTAAAGTAATTTTTGCTGTTAACTTATTGTCTTTGCATCATCCAGCAGCTTTAATACTAGCTATGGACCCAAATACCGAAAGCATTTTGCCCATAAATGGGAAACAGTCGGTGTGCAAATGCTGGAGGAATCAAGGCTTATAAAACATAATGAGAACAGAAAGGAGAAAACTTAGCAAAGAAATTTTAACTATGGGGCGCGTTGTTTTCAGGACCAACACGTGAGGGAAAACTATCCAAACTAAACATGACCTAGAGGAGCTGTGTCAGAGCGCGGTGGTGGAACATCACCTCCTGCTTCCATTCCCAACAGCTGGTTTATAAAGGAAACTCTGGAAGGACGGTAGTTCCCGTGGGTGTGTTTGCTATCGGCTCTGAACCCCGGGACGTTCCAGCAGCGGGGAAGACCCCGAGGAGCTTCGGGGGAGGCGCAGGAGCCCCGCACGCCGTGGGGAGGGTGCGAACCCACTGTTTTCAGCCGAGCTGCAGCAAGCTCCGCGCCGTACCGAGCCCGAGCGCAGGCTGCTCACAACCTGCCAATGAAAACCCCGCTGCAGCGAAACTCCTGGCACCCGACGTGTTGCAACACTTTTGCATCCCGGTATAGCCTTGAGCGTCGGAGCAGGAAAGGCTGGAAGGGCTGGTGGCGGGGCGGCACCGGCGGGGAGGATCCAGCCTCTGCCTTTCCGCACGGAGCGAGCGCTTTGCCGTGCCGATCGTTCGCTGCACGCAGCTCGGCCGAGATCGCACCGGAGCGCTTCCATCTGCTCACGGAGCCCCCGCAGAGAGCCGCCCCCGTGACCCGCACTCAGCGCCCGGCACCGAACGCAGCGGGACCGCCCGGAGCCGCCGCCCGGGGGCGCCGCGGAGCCGCGGGGGCGGTGCGGGGCGCGGCCAATGGGGCGGCGTGGGGCGGCGCTGCCCGGCGCCCGCGGTATTTACGGGGCGGGAGGCGCCGCCGCCGTGTCAGTGGGGCAGCACTGCCGTGCGGTCGCTCCTTCGGCGCCGTCCCCGCCGCAGCGGCGCTGAGCGGCTCCGGGGCGCCCCGGCGGGGCGGCGGCTCGGCCGTGGCTCGGCCGTGCCTGCGGGGCGGGTAAATGGATCGCCACTCCAGCTACATCTTCATCTGGCTGCAACTGGAGCTGTGCGCCATGGCCGTGCTGCTCACCAGAGGTGAGACGGGGTGCGGGGGGTGCGGGATCCCTCGCACAGCCTTTGTGGCCGCGGCCGCCGGTGCCGCCCCCGCCCGGGACGGCGGGGAGGAGGCGGAGGATGCCCGAGCGCCGGGACGGTGCGCGACCCTGTTTATTTATTGTGCGAGGCAGGCTGTAATTAACCCTAAATAACAGCCCGTGCAGGGGGGAGCCCGCTGGCCCCATCAAAGCGGGGAGCGACCCAGTGATGTGAAGTCGCAGATACTGAAACTATGTGCCTGATAATGATATAATTAGGGGATCACAGAGTTCTGGCTGCCGCCGACTTCAAAAGCTTTAAGGGAAGCCTGCAGTCTCTCCTGTAGCCATCTTGACTAAAAGCAGACATTTTTCTTTAATAGCTACATACAGTAACAAGAGAGAGGAGGGAACAGAAGGGCATTGTTCGCCGTTTCAAAATACGAAGTACCCTTTCTGGCCTTTTGCATAGCGCAGGAAGAAACTTTATGAATTGACAGAAATACAGTTTTAATACAGTGATACAAAGTCCATTCTGTTTCACCCCAAACCTGGCTTTAATTAAGAAGCGGCTGAATTAAGCCGATGATTAGCCCGTCGGATTTTGGTTGTAAGATTGTCTTGTGTCAATGAAATGTAGAATTTTAAGCAGGATTGTATAAACGGTTGAAAGGGAAGTATGTGTATTGTTTCGCTTTCCTCCCGTGCTGTGCTGAGACTCATTGAGAGGACTGTCAGCGCTGGTGGTGTTCCTTTGCATCTTGTTTTTAACTCTCATACAGTGAGAAAATGATGAGAATCATTTTTTTTTTTCGGAGAGACTAAGAAGAAACTATCACATAGGATGCTTAGAACGCGGTTGAATCTTTTTTCCATAGCACGCTGGGTGACAGTGTGTGTGAATTCATAAATAATTATATTACTCGGTTTGAAAGCCCGAGGGAATCGGGCTGGAGACAGTGAGACACTCCATCATTTGGCTTCGATTAAGCAGAGCTCTTAAAGAGCAGCGGGAACTTCAAGGCCTGGAGCCCCCAGTAGCATTTTTGGAAAGTATTAAGGTAGACTGAAGAGGGGCAGTTAACTTGTTTGGAATGGTTTTTAACGTCTTTCAGGATGCTTAATATGGGGTGCAAGGGAGCACCAGGAAAAAAAAGGGTGTCAGCGGAGCAGCATCTAGGTTCAGTTTTGGAGCGCAGGCTGTAGAAGGAAGACATCTGACAGTTCGTTTGACCTTCAAAGCCCTGATGCTGCGGTGATAACTACACCAGGCACATTAGAAGTAGTTTTTAAGTCCACTCTTGTAAGGATGGCTCCAAATTCTGGCTTCCTCCTACACCTTGGATCGATAGCACATGGAATTAGGTTTGACTTGCAGCTTGCCTAGAGAGAGTAAGTTTTCCCTACAGCACAGGACGCATATAATTTGTACCAGAGCAGTTTGGAGAGCACAAAATGAAAAGTTTTGTGAAGGGGACTTTTTATCGCTTCCTTCAGAAATTTTTGAGGTTTCCCGAGAGATTTTTCATAGAGCCAGTAGAGGATTTTCAGTCTAAGTGTTTCCCCTTTTGACCGCATGTTGGATTTCGTGCAGAACTGGGGAGGGGCAAAAGGGAGCTTTTAGCCTCGCAATTTCACCTCATTTAATAACTTTACATTTGACTTGAGAGACATTGACTCTAGTGAACAGATTAATTATAAACGGCACTGTTTTACTATACTGATAAAAAAAACCTTTTTGCTTGAATAGCTACTTAAAGAATTTTTCTGGAGAAATTACAAATGTTTTCCCAGTTTCACAGACTAAAAACTTCTTGTCTGGGAGATTTAGATGGTACTGTTTCTAGCTAATAACTTTATAAGGTGTTAGTTAAATCTTTTAAATTTTGGCACAGTATTTATTGAGAGGTAATAAACAATTCAGCAGTTCCGATTTTTTTGTCATTTGTCACACAGACATTTAAACCCAGTATTTTTGTTGTGTGCTTACGTCCAGTTGAAAGAATCATTACCTTTACAAAAATAGAATACTGTTCCTACAGTAGTGGTTTAAAACATAGATGTGACTTCCTTATAGGGCTGAAGGTGTGTATTGCTTTTAAAACTGGGACTTAATTTTAAATGTGGCTTAATGCAACTTCTGATAGTGAGTGGAAGTTGCTATAAAATGGTCTTGTTAGTGATTTACCTTGGAAGTAAAGGCCCCAGTGACCTTCCTCGCACACCCTCCCCCAGTCTCTGTTTTAGTGAAATGTTCTTGCTTTAATTCAAAGGACTGTAGTACTAGTAATTAAAACAAGTACCTCAAGGCATTTGCAGGGATTAAGGTTACAGTTAGGTGGGCACTGTACAGAGATGAGAAGGGAACACCCCCTGCGCTCATGGATTTATAGTCTAGAGGAGTACCATAAAGCTTGTACTGAGTTTGGTCGTACAATGCTCTTGGCTAATAAGAATACCTAGTGAGGGTCCTTAAAGGACCAAATTCTTACCTTTCTTGCACAATTTTTATTTTTTAGGTGAAATCAGATGCTACTGTGATGCTGCACACTGTGTTGCAACCGGCTATATGTGCAAATCTGAGCTTAGCGCCTGCTTCTCCAGGCTGCTTGATCCTCAGAATACACATTCCCCACTTACTCATGGCTGCTTGGACTCTATTGCAAGCACAGCTGAAATTTGCCAAGCCAAACAAGCACAAAACCACTCTGGCACCACCACCGTGTCCACATTGGAATGCTGTCATGAAGATATGTGCAATTACAGAGGACTACATGATGTTTTGTCTCCTTCCAGGGGCGAGACTTCAGGTAGGGCAAGGAAGCTTCTGTGAAATCTGTCTCCTAGCCATCAGGCTGGTGACAGTTGACACTTTAGATGTCTGCTGTTGATTTAGTTAATTATGTAAGTAGGGACACCAGAGGGAGGAGTGGGTGGACAGTGGCAGGGGAGCATCTCTTCTGAATAGCTTTTTTTGTCTGCCTTAATATTGGAGGTCTGTACTGCCAACTTGATGTTACTTCTAAGAAGCAGTGGCATAGTTAAATTTGCTGGCAGGATAAGAAATTGTATGTTATAAACAGCCTTAGAACCTCATCTTTCGCTGTACAGGAGTATTTTCTGTACATAGTACAGACTATAGCTGTGGGTCTTTAAACTTGCCAGTGTCATGTTTTAAGGGAGTTGCTTATATATAAACCAGGTCTTGATAGTGAGATAAGCTTCTAATTTTTTCCCTTTTGCAGGACAAGGGAGCAGATATCAACATGACAGCAGCAGGAATCTCATCACCAAGGTGCAGGAATTAACCTCTTCAAAAGAGTTATGGTTCAGGGCAGCTGTAATTGCTGTTCCGATAGCTGGTGGGCTGATCTTGGTGCTTCTTATCATGTTAGCCTTGCGGATGCTCAGGAGTGAAAATAAGAGACTACAAGATCAACGTCAGCAAATGCTTTCTCGTTTGCACTATAGTTTTCATGGACATCACTCAAAAAAAGGGCAGGTGGCAAAATTGGACTTGGAATGCATGGTGCCTGTGACTGGTCACGAGAACTGCTGCATGACCTGTGATAAAATGAGACATTCAGACCTCAGCAATGATAAAATTCTTTCGTTAGTCCACTGGGGAATGTACAGCGGACATGGGAAGCTGGAATTTGTATGACCAATTATTTTTTTAATCTGAGCTAAACTTAATCTCTGAACTCTTCAAGGCCTTTGGGTTCTGCTGGACAGGAGCACTTTATCTTAAAACAAAAACTCTCATAAATCATCTTTGAGAAACAAAGGACCTCTGCAACAAAACCTTGGATATTTCTTCTGAAGGATTCCAAAAGTTGTCTTATTTGCACAGAGTAAAATACACTCAAATGTATTGTTTGCTTTAAAGTTAGGAAAGCAAAAATTAGAAGTTGTGAACACTGTCACCGGGATAATCTGAACTGTAGGGAGCTGAGAACTGAGTTACTATAATAAACTGTATGCAAGCTCCTAAGTTTCCTGACTTATTGTATAGATTTTTTTTAAATATATATATTTTGTCTGAAACTTGCTTGTGACTTTTTGTTTTGTAAAATGATGTTGGGGAGGGGGATGGTGGGAAACAAATCAGGGTGGTATGCATGATATCACTATGAATAACAATTAATTTGGAAACTAGCTGTCTGTTTTCCTACTGGGTGAGGGAAATGAGGTGGTTGTTCCAGAGTGAAGGTGACAGCTTTGTTTGATACTCAAGCAGCAGTGAATCCATATCCTCAATTCTTGGCTCTTGTGTTTTGCTCATAACCGGAGTGAATTCTTCTGCAGCTTTGTATACTAACATTTCTTCCTCTGTTAACGGAGAAGTGCATTCTCTCTCTGTGCAAAATATGTCAGAAAGTGTCTTCTAATTATTTATAGCTGTTTTTCCACCCTCGTCTCAATCCTTGTTCTCTGTGATATTTTTCTTTTGAAACTTTTAACTTTTTTGAGGCCTGGGGGGAAGGGAAACCCCCAAACCACAATGCTTATTCTGCTGTATGTATGTATATCTTTTTCTACTGATAACCCCTTGGGGAACAGTGGAAAACATCTGCCTTTCTCTTTTATACTGTAACTTGGTATTGTGTGCTGCTGCTTTTGTTGTGGGACAGAAGAATCAGCAGTGTACTCGCTTTAATTCCTGGTTGCTCCTTTATGCTATTCCTACATAGGCTGCTTCTCTTCCCTGCCAGTGTTTGTGCACTTAGTCATTTTACTCCTTTCAGTTAGTTGTCTTCACTTGATCGCTTAGTTTATTTAATGCCTAGCTGCTAAAAACAAAGAAAACCAATGGGTTATCCAAGGGAGCTTAATGTATTTATTTTTCTTGTTTTATTAGACTTTGCAGTAGACTTGTTTAAAATGCAGATGCCAGATGATGCCATCTTTCATGGATGTGGTAAAAGAGAAGTTCAAAATGCTGCTGCATGAGATGATACTCATCTATGTTTTTAAATAGTCTAGAAACGATTCGGGCTCTGAAGTTGAGCCCCGGCCATGGTCGCCAGTGAAAAGGGGATATTACAAACAGGGTTACAACAACCTTGCAGCAATGCTCTGATCTTGAATGCTGCTTAGTAAGGTAGATTGTTTCGGGATGTGCAGCCTGAAATGCAAAGGGATGTAAGAAAGGGAAACGTGCCCCTCCAAGTTACAAGTTTCTGTTCCTAAAAGGACCCTTAAACTATGTGGTGGGCTTACTGGAGACCAATTGGTCACTTGACTGTGCAAACAGAGGTATTGATATTGCAAACTTAACCCATATAATTAAACGCTCATACTGACCGAGTGCAGTGAGAGCTTTGGGTATGCCAAGGTCCCACCATGCCCATGCTTGCAATATGTGTAGTTTAGAAGGATTAGTTTCACCTATGTACCTCAAGCTGTTGACTCTTATTACTTTCTCGAAATGCCCGGTAAGTTGCTTTTAATGTGGAGCACTGTGTTCTCTGATTTCTACCTTTTCCTGCTGCTGAAGTTTAAGAAATTACGTGGCTGAAACTGCAGTTGGAATCTGGCCTGTGGTCTTCTGGCTGACCTTTCAGAATGCTGCTTTCTTATAAGAGCTCTGCCCTTCCTTTGCACTGATCTGAAAGTTTAGGGCAGTTGTCTACTCTGCCAAGTGTGTTATTTTTGGGAATGACTGGCTGGGAACTTCATGCTGAAAGAGAAAAACCTGAAATAGCGTCTATCAGCTAATGGCTAAACCTTTCAAGCCTTCTCCAGAAATCTGAGGGGAGCCTGTTGTATAGCAGTTCAAGCATCCTGCCACCTTCACCACTGATTTGAATATATAAGGGTCTATTTATGCTTACCCTTAAAAGGCTAGGAAGACCAGGATGCTCTAATTGGACCCTTGCTGTGGAGATGCCTTAAAGAAAAGGGCTTGTTTACCTTCCCCTGCGGTCTTGGGTCTTGGGAGCAGGGCACTGAGTTTCTGGGGTCGCTGACGGTGGCCCTCTGGTTAGGAGCCATCGGGTCTTCTGGGGCTGTTCTCTTAGTTTTGGTGTGGTAGCTTCTAGGCTGTGAGTCTTCTAAGGATGAAATTTGCATTTCCAATTTGTTTTAAAGCTTATATATTCAGGAAACGTGCTCTGGTGTCTGGCAGCAGCGATGGGAGTTAAGGATTGAGCCCCGGATCTTTTCATTGAAAGTACTTTCTGCAGGGTCCAAAAGGAGTTGGAGCGAGCAGTACCTGTCGGCATCACAATTTCTGTAGTGGCTGCTTGCGTTACCTGCAGACCTCGGCAACACCAGCTTTCCCTTACACTGCTTAGAAAACCTGTACTCCTGTGAAAAGGAGAGAACTTAGTGGTGATCTGTGGGCTTCCTGGCTGCTGGTGCTGGACAGATGTGGAACCAGGCAGCCCCAGACATCCACTGCTTGTGACCATCAGTAGCTGAAGAGCCTGGCCCGAGGCTGAAGAGGTTAAATAGTAAGTGATGGCTATCCTTTTAAAATGCATTTTCCTTAGGAGCCTGGATTTGTAGTTGAGCTATGCACTCTCAGATTTCTCCTGCAGACAATAACAAATACTCCTTTCTTTGAAACCACTGCAAGCCTTGGAGCATAAGGAGGACAACCCTCTATTTATAACTGAAAATGTGTCTCAGATTGGAGTAAATGAAATCAAATGTCCAAGATGTAATTTCTGCATTTCTCTCTTTCCCTGATTCTTTCCCCAAAACAATAATGTTTGTTGCTTTTCTGATGTTTCTGCTTCTGGCTTTGAGAGCTGCTGGGCTGGTATGTCTCCTTAACTCCTGCTGAACTGATTCTATTAAAACCCTCTTACTCCACAGGGCGCTTGACCTTTTTCTGAAATACCAAATGCATCTGCTTTGGAAATCACAAGCTTCTCCTCCTCTAAAGTGCTTGTAAATCTGGTTTCAATATTGGGTGATTACAGGCTGTGCGGAGAGCTTGAAAGTAAGCAGCCGCTTCTGGTAGCAGTGTGCAGGAGCCGGGCTGTGTGAGCTGAGCCATGACTCTCATTTTTTACCCGGGTGTGTGTTTAGCATAAAGCCACTGACGCCAGCAGATTCACCCTGGATTAGTGGTTGGGTGACTGGCCAGGGTTTGGTCGCAGGATGGCTTACCTTCTCTTATCAGGACCCTGGAATCCAGTTTTGTTGTTGTAAAACCACTTGCTCAGTTGTAAATCCAGCAACCTCATTGCAAGCGGATGCTACCCTGGAGGGTAAACACTTGGAAAAGCCAGGGGAAGGAGCAAAGCTTTTCCTTAGGTGTAATGGATGCATCTGCACCTTCTCTTGCTGCTATTGTGATTGTTAAAACAAGGTATAAACTGGGAAAAATATTGTTAGGTTGGCTGTGAGACAGGGTGTTCCTGATCAGTGGGGTTCCACAGCAAATGAATGAAAGCAAAATTTGGCCTCCTCATTGAAAAGGAGGGGGATAAGAAGATTACCTCCCAAGGAAAAAAGATCTGTGGTCAAAAAAAGACCTCCTTAATAAGGCACAAGTTGAGTGAATAAAAGAAGGTGGTCTCTGAAGGAGGAAAAGTTTAATTTATTTCTTTTTTTCAGATGCTTTCCCATGTGGAGATCAATGGAAGTGTGTTTGTTTTGTTCCAGTGGTTGGACACTTAGCAGTAAAAAAACCCTCTTTCTTGTTTTGGTTCTAGGAGTTACTTGGGGAAATGGTATTTTGAATCTGTCACTGTATTTTATTTCTGGAAAAAAAAAAAGTTGTGGAGAGGTGCTGTAAAATTATGGTTATCTCTTGGGAGGGGCCCAATGTCTCCAATGTTATGAATTCTGTCTCCCTCTAAATAAACAACCAACTTTGTTTTCTTTTTCACCTCTAACCCTTGTCTGCAGCCTTCACAGTCCCAGGGGGTGAATCCTGAAGTAAAACAAACTGCAAGGAAAGGAAGGCGGGAGTGAGCCGCGGTGCCTGCCGACTTAGCAGAGCCTTCTGCTCTCCAGCCAACCTTGACAAAAGGATTCAATTCTGAACTGACCTTCAGTGGGAAAAGCAAAACAAAAACCTCCTTGACTTGAACTTCAGAGATTGTAGGAGTTTAATGCTCGGTTTGGTGTCTCCTAGAGGGAGCAGGGAATTAGAAATGCAGAACACCTGTCTTGGAAACCCAAATTCTAACAAGTTATCAGAAAATCTGAGCCCCAAATCAAATGGCTTTGAAAATTTTAGAATTTGCTCATCACTGTTTCCAAATAAGCCATTTTTTGCTAAAAGGGCGTAAAAATGTCCTTCTTTTTCCTTTCAGTGTGATTCTCTAGGCAAGTTTGTAACCTCTAGCTCAGCAAATAATGACTTCTTTTGAAACATCAATATTTAGATGCAACTTTTCACTATTTCTACCTTAAATCAGGTTCTGCCCCACAGCACAACTGCTCTTTCCCATAGGCAGGAGGAAGGTGAACAATCGATCCTGACTTCATAAAAAAAGATGCTGATGTGAATTTAGAGTGAGACTTTAAATATTTTTCTTCCTGCAGTTATCACATTCTATTGTAATACATCAATGGCTGTGCAGCTGGGAACAGCTTGTGAAATGTATGATTTCTCTCACCTTAACTGTCAAATGCCTTTAAAAAATTGAAACATTTAATTATGGACTTGAGACAGCTTTTTAAAAGCAGAGACATCTCTTTCATTGCTTTTTCACATGCTAGATTAAACAGCCTTTCAGGATAGTGGCTGTGGAGCAGCAGAGGGATCAGCACTTGCCTTTCTTTTAGTTATGTTTCCATTTGTAAAAGGAGAGTGACCAAAAAAAGGTAAAATCTGCATCATGATGAACTTCCAGCATCTGTGACAGAGTCTCTGTCAGTCTGACCATGCTGGTGGAGGCTAGGCTGCTCACTTGCCCTATCCCAAGCTGGTCTCCACTTTTGGGATTGTTTCACCCTAACAGCCTGAGGGCTGCAGGGGTAAATCCCCTTAGTCGCTCAGGAGGGAAATACCGATGCAGTAGATCTCCTCCTGGCACTTGGCTGTGACAGTGGGAAGGGAGGGACAGTGCAGGCTCAAGGTCCTGCCCAGGCTGGGTGGTAGGGGGTGCCTGTATTTGTGTGTAAATAAGGGTTTGTGTCAAACAGGTTGCTTTGAAATGCTCGATTTCTTCAGTTCTGGCTGTGAAGTAGATATTTCATCAGTGGAAGAAGATTTATTAACCATTTTTTTTATGGCTATCAACAATAGCTCCAGCAGGGTCCCTGGCACTTTTATGAAGTGCAGTGGGTTCCAGAGGCAGAGGTGTTTTATATTGTTCTGGTATTTTAACCCAGTGAACCTCTATCCTGCAGACACTTAAGGATGTGCATAATTCACTCTGGTCCCAGGGGGCATGTTTTGTCGCAGTGACCGGTGAGGTTTTGCTAAGCTCTGTGCAGGGCACCTGCAGTAGCAGCAGTTCTGTTGCTGCGGGGCTGCAGCAGAACCTGGGGTAGGGGAAGTCACTCCTGCCATGGTGTTTATTTGCTTTGTCAAAGCCTGGTGAAGGGGCTTGAGAGTTAATGCTGGGAAGCCAGCTTTCAATCACACCGCGGGTGGCGACTGGGTTAGTATTTCCCCATGGTGGTGGCGTGGCTGTCCTGGTTGGAGGTGGTGATGGAGGAGTGAGGGTCCACGCTAGACACTGAGGTTCAAATGATTAGCATGGAGCTGTCTTCGTTGAGGCAGCCTCTCATCTGGTTCAGGAACCTTTTCCTTGGCATTTCCTGCGCTTATGGGGTGCTGGATGAGCTCCACTGCTCGGTGGGACTGTGCTCTAGAGGTACCATATTTTAAAAGTTTTGAAGTCATACCTATTCTAGCTTCCCAAACGCAAAGCAATGGCCCCAGGCAAATCCACACCATGCCTACCCCCTGCTTAAGGGCACCTCACAGGTATGTGAGCCCCAGGCCAGGCCATAGCATCATGTGACTGATTTCCAGTCCTGGGTGGTACATTTCCATCCTCCCCTTCTTCCAGGCAGGACCCCCGTGCTCTCTCCTGAGCGTGCTTGCTTGCGGTGCAAACGAGAGCAGTATAAAGCAGCAAGTCCAGAAGCACAGTTGCTTCTGCAGCAGTCTCGCTGCTGGTAGGATTGCTTCTTTCCATTTCTCTCTGCAAAAAGTTTCCACCACCTATGGCCTTTTATTATTTTGCACACAAGAAATCACAACATGATTTCTAGGCCTGCAGAAGACCAGTTCTCAAAGGCTACCAAGTGCCCAAAGCTGCTCGTTCAGCTGCAATTCACCTCCTTTGTGTACATGCATGATGATGAAGATTTTAATTACATGAATGCATGCAATGGTTTTCCCACAAAACGCCCTCCTCAAATCTCACTCCCGGACCACCTGGGTCCCCAGTCTGTCTGGCTGCAATCTCTCCTCAACTCATCTAGTGGCAGGGCTCCCCTCAGTCTCTCCTCTGGCTCCCTCCCTCCCCTGGATGCCTTTCCCCGACCTCTACCCGCAGGGCTGGCGGTGCAGGGGGCCCTGCCTGTGCTGGAGCAAACTCTCCCTGGCAACACGTACTGTTCCCAGCCTCCCTAGCTGTTATCAGTCTGCAATAACCTTTCCCTTATTTGATTATTTTTCTCCCTATGGGGACTGTAAAGGACAGGCAAAGCTATGTTTCTTCCAACCCAATCCCACCTGCTTCCTTGCTGGTGGGAGGGTGGACAGGATCGTGGTCCCCCCACAGTGGGCTCCTAGGTGGGCAAACGGATTTGGTCTCTGACAGCCTCCACTGAGGAGCAGCTTCACCTTGGGAAGGGGCAGATCCAATACTGGGGTCTTCCTCTTCATAAATAAAAAGTATAAAACCAACTCTATTGGAACTGAATTTTCACGTAGCTTTTATATTGAAAGCTGACAGTTCTTTCTGCATCAACAGGTGACACAATTAATCCTCCTTTCTTTTTTTAGAAATGCCCTAAATTTGATGCCTGCTCAAGCTCTTTTATTTATCATAATGCCATAAGCTTGTGTTCTTATAAACATACTATCCAAAGCATTGTATTTCTAATTGTAGGCTAGAATTGGAACTGCTTTACAGCAGCTTTTTGCTACAGGGTGGATTGATTGTGGGGTTCTGTAATCTCTGCCTTCATTATACGCTGTTATCTGTGTCCCGATTACTGCTGTGCTTTATGGACTGGGACAGTTTTGTCTGTAGAAAGGTTATTACCCTTTACCTCTCTGAAATGAACTTTGTCCCCTTATATCTGCTGTTGGTAATCAATGTTCCTGTCTTTCCCCTGCAGGAGAGAGGGATCCGTCTCACCTTCAACGACTTCTGTGATCCTGAGTGGGTTTAAGTCATTCCTCAGTTTCCCCCTTTCTCTTACCCACAGAGCGAAGCAAAATGCTGGTAGTTCTGCTGGCATCTGGCAGCTGCCAGTAGAGCTGCCTCCAGGAGGCATTTTATGGCAAGAACCTTATCACAGGTTATGGCTGAAAATACACAAGCACCCCTGGTGACCAGTGTAATCCGCTCTTTACTGGTATAATTTGACTTTATTTTCTATTTGCACAGGGAGGTTTGGGTGGAGTGTTATGTACACGGTATCAGAAAAACAGTCTGCTCCACCTTGGGCTGCATGCGTGCTGGAGCCAGCGCACCTGCCCCCCCACCTTCCCAAGGGCTGCAGGAGTTCTTTGTACTCACAAAGTGTCTCCTCACACACAGGAGGCATTTGACTTTCTCCTGTCAGCATCTTAGCAAGTGGATTGTGCTGGCCCAGTAATCTTCGATACACGGCCAAATATTCAATGACGTTTCTTGTTTTTAAATGGCAATCGATGAGCCTGATTCAACAGTCCTGAGTACAGCACGGAGTGGGTGCCCATGGAACATGGCTAATTCTTATCAAACCAGTGGATCGCTTCTGATACTGCACCCTATCTACACATTAATATTTGATTGCTCATGAACAATTTGCAAATTTTTAATAAGTAATGAAATACCCTGAGAACTGTTTGCTTGCAAATACTTTCTGGAGTACTTCATTACATATGACAAATTTGTAAGTAAGTAGTTGTCAGTATTAGGATTCCTGATTTTTCTGCTCTAGAAGAAAGTGTTGTTGCAGGACTGATAGTCTGGTGTCTGCTTAATCACAGTTGCGAATGATTTCAGTGGATTTTTGTCCCAGTACCATTTGATAGAAGCATCCAACAGCAATATCACAGGGATCTGATACCTAAATGATTCAGTGAAAATGAAACAGGAATACAGTACGTAGGTACAGTTTCTGGTTTTTCCTTAAGTATCTTATCCCATTGACTTCCTCCAAACCCAGCCATTTTCATCCTTTCAGTAAAAGTTGTCCATCTGTACTTTCAGACACTAAACCCATTTTTTCTTGATTTTTGGGGAGTTTTTTTCCCAATGGCTCTCTAAAAAGCTTGTACAGTTGAATAGCAGTAATTGGAGGGTAATTACATGAAACGCTAGGTTTCAGAACAGGACAGTGGAGTCTTTCAGCCAGAGAAAGTTACTAAGAGTATTTGTCTGGGCCAAAGTGGACAGATTCATCACAAAGGGAAGATCAGAGCATGCATGCAAAATCTATTTTCTTCCCTGAAAATAGTCACAACTGTAGTTGTAGTGGTAAGCAAGCCCCTTCTGAAGTGATGTATAAAGAGGGCAATAGCATTATCAGGACTATCAGGATGTTATACAAAATTAACAGAAAAGGCAACAAATTAACCCATTTTAGCACTGAAGACTGAACTCCTGAGTTGGCTTCCAGACCTCAGTGCCCATGCAGAGAACGAAGGATTGGCTTCAGTCACAGCCTGTGGATGGCTGTGCTGGGCAAGGCTCAGGAGACGTCAGCATTAGGAGATGTACGGGGTTTGACTCAATTACAGATCGTCAGTGATGGTCTACTGTGTGTCTATAGCACTTGTGGTTCAGGTGAGTTCGGTCCACGCAATGCTTGATGCTGCAGCAGGCATTGTCCCCCGAATCTTGCAGCTCCCAGAGAGGGGCAAAGCCATTGCCAGAGACAGCTGTGTGGCAGTGGGAGCCACCAGGTGCCCACTGTGGACAAGTTCCTCACAGAAGATTCCAGCTCCCTGAGGTGGCCAGCTTGCAGGCAGAGCACAGAAGTAAGGTTAAACCTGGAATTAAATGCCTGGCTGCAGAGGCTGGCAGCCTGTGCTCGGGCCAGACTGGGTCAGGTCGCCTTGCTAGGGCACTGTCACCGTCATTGCTGTTACTGTCACTAAACAGTCCTCTAGTTCTTGTGTAAGTGAAAGCTGGACCAAAGTTCTCCTGTTTCTCAGGAAAGTGTCTCACCTGCTGAGCTTTGGATTATACATGTTCTAAAGTACATAAATAAAATTAAGCCTTGTAACTGAGGCCAGAATTGTGTAATTAATTTATATATTGGTACTAAAATAATTTATTTTATAATTGTGTAAATTTTTTATTATAATTAATAAGACATTCAATAGAACATGAGTTATCTGAGTGCCTTGTCCAGTGGACTGTACACTCATGCACCAGTAGAGGTTAGGGGTTGACCTGCTGGAAAGTAACTCTGTGGAGAAGGATCTGGGACTCCTGGTGGAGAACAAGCTAACCATGAGCCAGCAATGTGCCCTTGTGGCCAAGAAGGCCAATGGTACCTGGGGTGCTTTAAGAAGAGTGTGGCCAGCAGGTCAAGAGAGGTCATCCTCCTCCATTACTCTGCCCTAGCGAGGCTGCTTCGGGAGCACTCTGTCCAGTTCGGGGCTCCCCAGCTCAAGAAAGACAAGGAACTACTGGAGACAGTCCAGCAGAGGGCTGTGAAGATGATTAGGGGAATAGAGCACCTCTCTTACGAGAAAAGGCTGAGTGTGCTGGGTCTATTTAGCCTGGAAAAGAGAAGACTAAGAGGAGACCTCATCAATACATATAAATATCTAAAGGGTGATGTCAAGACAAGAAGGCCAGACTCTTTTCAGTGTTGCTCTGTGACAGAATAAGGGGCAATGGGCATAAACTGGACCACAAGAAGTTTCACCTCAACGTAGAGGAAAAAACTTCTTTACCATGAGGGAGAAGGAGCAGTGGAACAGACTGCTCAGCGAGGTTGTGGAATCTCCTCTGGAGATACTAAAAAACCCTGCCTGCATGTGTTCCTGTGCAAACTGCTGTAGGCGAACCTGCTTTAGCACAGGGGTTGGACGAGGTGATCTCCAGAAATCCCTTCCAACCCCGACCATTCTTGTTTTGTGATTCTGTGATCCGTTGTTCTTCTCCATGCCTCCTCTGGTTGCTCTCCTCCATGCTTCCTATATGTTCTGCAGGTAGGGAGTAGACTTCTAATTTCAAGGACTTTTTAGGCCTGTTATAGACACAAGCTGCAGATTCCCACCAAATATATGTATGTGCAACAATTCCTGTGTATGTGCAACAATTTCTGTGTATGTACAAGCGTGTGCAAGGTTCTATAGATATGTGAGTACAAACAAACATAAATGCTTCCCAGGGAAGGATGTGTGATGGCAGCTGATTTTCTAGATCAGCCTTTGAAGGGCTTGATGTTCCTGCCAGGCGACCTGTTTCCAAGGGTATTGTGTTTCTAGGTTGCATCATTAGAGATGCCCTCCTTACAGCTGGTATTTCTAGAGCTGATGGGGACTTCTCCAGGGCACCAGAAAGAAATCTGCTTTGTGTCATGGCAATGCTTGTTGCCCAGAGCAGACCGGCTCTCTTCTGTAGACAGGTTACAGAAACTTTTCCCCAGCATCTACTCTGAATCTGAAATGAATCCTTGGAGTTTCCTTCCTTCTTGTCCCATCAGCCAAGAAACATTCACATTATTTCTTAAAAATAAAAGAAAAGACTTATGATGCTGCTCTAAAACTATGTATGTGTGGGAAACCCCCTACTTGGCCAAAGGAGGAAACAATAGAGACATAGCAACAATTACTACTAAGCTTGTTTATGTTTGTTCTCCCCAAAACATGAAGAATGGCAGTAAATACAATTAGTCACCAGCCACTGGTGAGGGAGTGGAGGCTGATGAGTCATGACCGCACTCAGCTCTGTCCCTGGAAAAGCCATTGCCAGTGCCCAGTGCAGGGACTAGACCACAGTGGCTCCTGCACATCACTCCTTGGGGACAGTGGCCCCAGTGCTGGAGTGCTGCAGGGGACCAGGTGTTGATCCTACCACTTTTCCTGCCCTGGTTGTGCTATAGGATACTGATCCACATGAAAGGATGGGATTACTCCTCTGTCTCTGCTCCCTCTGGGTGATGTTGTGCTGTTTTTTCAGCTCATGCTTCAGCTGCACGGAGGATCAGGCCACTTCCTTCCCTCCTGCCCAAAAAATGGTAACTTCAGATGACGTGGGCCTAGACAAGCAATCAGGCACTCTAGAGGAAGGGATACGATGGAATTTTTCTAGCCTGATGTGTATAAAGTGAATTTTAAGGAATTTGTTGGTGACTGGGATGACTCCAAAGGAAGTATGTCTTACCTGAGACTTTCCTGCCTTGTGAGTGCACAATGTTATCGTGCAAGAATCTTTTGAAACCTCTGTCTGATTTCTCTGATTTTCCCCCTCGAGGCAAACAGATGGAAGTTTAATCCTCTCCTCTTAGAGTCTCTGGATTGCAAAGCCTTTGTCAAAATGGAGTCTGAGATCTTAAAACCTAATGCTTTTTCCTAGATATTGAGATAATTGCTATGGGCCGGATATAAGGAGAATAAAGAAGCCAGGCTAGGCAAGTGGGAAATGGTAGCCAGTGAGAACTAGATAATGGAAAAAGGAATTCAAAATTATTTTCTTCGTGTCTCTGTATACCGATTCATTGCTAGGACAAATGGAAATGAGCTTAATGGATTCTTCTCTGCTCTGAAAGTCTGAGACTAGGTGAATTGAATTTCTGCCAAAGTAGGGAAGAATCTGGGCATTTCTGTCCAACAAGAGGAGAGAAAAGCAAAACAAAAGAAGGAAGGAATCTTTCCCTAATCTAGATTTCTAATATGTTAGGAAGTAATGCAAGTGGATATGGTGAAAACTGAGACGTCTCTTCCAGCTCGCTTCTTACTGAAAAATACTCCAAGTGGAGCGCACACACAGGTATAGAGGGGAAGCAAAGCTTAATTGCTGTAGACTGGATCGTCCTTCGTGAGGTGATGCCACGACTGGCCTGGTCTGGTGTTAGTGATGGCCCTTTCTGCAGGAGGACACTGAAGGAGCTGACAAGTATTTCAGCTGCACTTGGAGGGAGCTGAGATCCTTCTGCAATGGCTCTTTCGCTGGGGATAGATTTTTCCCTCAGAGACTTTTTTTCCCTCAGAGAAAGCGGAGGCTCTTCACAGCGTGCCTCTCTCAGTGTGTCTCTGTCAGTGTGTACTCATGCCTATGTGGGTGTATGGAAGCCAGAAAAAAAATCAAAGTTGTGCGGAGGACATTACTTTCCAGAGTAGTTTTATTATTGTAAATCTATTATTCGTGTAGCTTTTGCTATCTGTAAAAAAAAAAAATGGATAACTGTAGATGTATGTAAACCGGTGCTTTCTCCTGAACAGGAAGGACAGCAGTCCTGGAGATGCCTGGTCAGGTATCTGTTTCTGCAAACTAGTTTTGTGGCATTGACTTCAGCAAGACAACAGTGATCTCTGCATCAGGCTCTACGAGTGGGCATTTTCTTGTGCTTCATGGTTGTGGTTTTATTTAACCCTCACTGTACACAGTCAATAACAGGAAGACTCTTGCAACATTTTTAATAGGCAGCAAGAGATCACACACTTGCAGAAAATTTCCTGTGTGAAACCACTTCTTGAGAGCAGTGTCTGTGCAGAGGGAGAATGAGGGGAAGGTTCTTTCATCTCTAGTCCCCAGACAGGAGCTGCACCTCACCCGCCCTTTGGTTTGGTGATAGAAACTAGCCTCAGCAGGAACCTGAGGATTTCACTGTCTGTCCCCATCAAGAAACTGTGAGACAATTGAAAGTGGACAATTGCAAGTGTTTGGTGATAATATTAGCGGGGGTAGTACTTTTCTTGGATGGAAAATGTATGGTTCTCCCTTTTAAATTGAATGTACAGTGTAAAGTATGATGTGTCACGGGAACAGCTTAAACACAGGTCTCAGGTAGATCAGTCCAAACAACATAAAGGCAGAGATCAAACATAACTTTTCCTGTATTGGCATAATGCACTTTGCAGTTTCAGTCAACAATAGCACAAAAAAAAATTAGAAGGCAAACTACACAAACGATCAATGATAATAATTACAGTTCTCAATGAGGGAGATAATAGCAATGCAAGAGCAAGTAAATACTTATTAGCTCTGAGAAGCATCCTGTTATCTGTATGAAAAATAAACACATTTATCTAGGCATCACCTTAATGGCTCAGGCTGTGAAGAGGCAGTGTGCTTACTTTACCGAGATGTTGGCATGATTTATCATGTCTGGTGGAAAACAGAGGTAGCTGCATTGATGCTAATGAAAGTAAAACTGGTCTGAATGGCCAACTGGACCTCAATATTCACTTCATCTGGTGTCAGGACACTGGCCTGTTAGCTTGCAGCTACAGCAGGTGTTAAGTATTACTTAGAAATGTGCTATACATTATATAAGTAATATGATATATAATACAACCCCCCTCCCTCCCAGCCATCTATAACCCTTTTGAAGATCTCATTAGCCCTAATGCAAAGTCAACGGGCGCTCAGTTTAAAGGTAGGTAGGACGTGCTGATGGGCCTATGGAGCCCAGATGGCACTGAATTTAAATGTCTTCTTTGAGATCCACATGACAGTTTTGCTGAAAGCTGTTGTGGTTTCATGTCTGGAGGTGCTAAAAAACCCAGTGGTTACAGAGTGGGTGGCAAGTGCTCAGCACCTCTGGACGTCATGCCAGGCGTGTCCTCACTGGCCACTTCTCCAACCATCTCCAAATGATTCCCCAATTTATTGCCACTAAAGGCTTCAGCCTCCTCTCAGAGGCTCTTCATTAAAGGCATAATGAACTGATACAACGATAAGTCAAAGGATTCAGAGCTAGTGTGCAGTAAACATAAACATATGTTTAGTGTTGGGTTATAAACTACTGCAGCCAAAGTGGGCAAGTGTTATAAACTTCAAACACAAAACAGATGCAAGTTAATTAGAGGCATGAAAGTGATGACAATTGAAGTGAGCTGTAGCAAGGAAATGAAATGTTAGTTTAGGCAGAACTTGCTGCAGCTTTGCCTTACACTGAAAATTACTTTGGTCTCTGCTGAAGATGGGAAGGCATAGACATATTTTATCAGGACAACCAGGCATGTTGCCCATATGCTGGAAATGTTAGTCACTGCTACGAGTGAATGCTCAAAGGAAATGCAGTCTGACAGGCTTTTGAAAGCTGGAAATCAGCTTGCTGCAAGGTTGGCTGTGGCTGAAGTTGGACTACAACACATGTGGAGGTTCAATGCTCTCTGTCAGTGCATATAGGGTCCAGCATGGCCGTGGAAGAGCAGATATAGCACTGGCATGGGCATCCCCTGGGAGAAAGGGACTGGGTGCTGCGGTGTTGCAGCCTCCTGCCCCTCAGTGGCTCAGGTTTGCTCTTCCCCTCCAACTTCCCAGCCCTTGTTTCCAGCCAGGAGAGATCTGCTGGCCTTGGCCATGTGCTGTTAGGTGCCAAGCTAGTGGCATGAGTCCCAGTAATGAGGCAGAGGTACTTCACCAGTACTAGGCAATCCCTGTGACTACAAGTCTGTCGCAGAGGATGTAGTCTCTCCCTGCCTTGCTCTTGACCTTCCTCCTCCCTGTCAATGTAGATGACAGATTCAGTGACTCTCTTCTTGCCAATACTTCTTCTCCCTAGATGCTCATACTCTGTCTGTCTATCTAATATCTGAGTAGTCCTAAACCCAGTGATTTGGAGTGGTCAGTGCTGTTTTATTAGGGTCTTATGGGCTGGGATCCTCCAGGGCCACGTGACTTTCCATGGCTTGCATGGATATTGTACAAGAGGAGGAGTGTCTGATGTTGAAGGCAAAAGAAAAATCCCAAATAAATGCCTTCATAACAGGAGCGCTGAGTTAGCTACAGAAGCCTTGGATATGTTTATATCCTTAGTCTCAGATGAGCAAGAGTGAGTGTGCTTCTTAGTCCTGTGAAAGGCTGTGCCTCAGCACAGACAGACTGTCTTTGTCCTTCTGGAGTGCTGCACTGATGTGCCCTCCAACATTTTCTACACCTCTGCCTCAGACAGACTTGGGAGCCAAAAGGCCTACCCACTGAGAAGATGGTTTAAAATAGCTCTCCTGACAAAAAGGGCATTGCTGTTCAGCCTCTGCTCCTTTCCTGTGTCCATCACCCATCAGCACCAGCACTGCTGGATGCCAAGCCTTTGTGCCCACAGCTCCCAGGACCAGCAGGCTGCTTGGACTTCTGCTGCTGGGGCACTGCACGTCCCCACCCCACCTGCTCAGCTCATGAGCATCGCTGTATACAGCCAGTGCCATCCTGCCACCACACAGCTGACGGAACAGAGAAACTCACCCTGGCATTTGGCAAGCCTGCCCAGTCCAGCCTTTGCCCTGACACCTCTGGTGCAAGCCAGGGGCTTGGAGAGGTACTTTAGGGATTTCCAGCAGTAGAAGTCCTCCTCTAAATGAGAATTTCAGGTTGGGACCTGAAACTGTAACTGTTTGGAAAGCACCCAGTGGCTGTGCTGTCAGGGAGCGCTCAGAAGCAGTAAAATAAAACCATTGCCTAATTATAGTTTCACCAAGGGGCACTGTAATGCTATTAGCTCCTTGCACGTAAATGGTGATGGGCAGGGGCTTGCCAGCAGTACTCATACCTCCAGGAGATAGACAGCTAACAGTACCATGGTGCCGTCATCCCAACGGTAGACAGCTGCCCAGCAATGAATGTGGAATTCCAGGCACATTTACTCATTCTGTACCAAATTACACATGACTGGGGCAGGAATTACACCCAAGTGTTATCCAGCTCTTTTTACCAGAGGAAAAAAATCTGTAATCTGTGTTGTGAATGAACAGGCTATGGCGGTGCAAGGCAGGAACAAAAATGTGGCTTCACACCAATTGCAGAAATTGAAATTAAAACAAATAGATAAAAAAGCAGCATGCCAGGAAAGGCTGTAATTACTCTACAATCTCATTTAATGAAATCACACACTGGCACAGTGCTAACAGGAGGGTCTCAGCTGGCAGAGGGGTACAAATTGAAGTGAGGAAGCTCAGATATTGTTGATATCTTTATTTGGGGAATGCTTTCCTCCTTTCATTATTATAGATAAGATGATCAAAAAAATCCCAAACCAAAAAAACCATCAGGCTGCTGGAAACATCTGCTTCTGAGGGGAGGGATGGGGAAGTGTGTTGGCAGGGGTTCTTGTCCATTCCAGGACTGGGTACCAGGGTTCCTATGCTGCCCTGGCAGGAGATGGGCAGGGATGTGCTGCAGTGCCAGGGTTGGCTCGTGTGGGCTCACTGGGGTGACAACTTTCTCTCGCTGTGCGCATGCTCTGGGAGTATACACCATGGGAGAGTGGGGAGAGAGAGCAGACCCTCATCTCAAAACTCAGACTTGTAAGAATTCCTAGTACCCTGAGCAAATGTTACAGGTTGGTTATATCCTTCAAGTCTTGGGGGAAAACTATGTAGTTTTGTTAGAGCTTCCAGATCTGTGTGTGTTAGGTAAGAGTGTCACCTGTGATGAAGCACTGCCACACAGGTAACCATTATATGGGACTCCTTGCACCAGGAAAGATTACTCACATGGGCAAGGGAAAGGGCTGGGAATACTTTTCCACAATGATGCAAGGTCATATTTCATTTCCGTAGTGTTTTCTCTCCCCAGGAAGCAGCTGGCAACCAAAGCAAAGCTCCAGTCTCTGAAGAATTCCCTTATTAAAGATTGCCCAGCTCCCTTGCTGCTCCAATATGTCTCTTAGGAACTGCTCATTTCACACAGAAGGTATTTTGCTTTGTGTTTACATGGCTGGGTTTTTTTTGGAACTATTTTTTTTTTTAATTTAAAAATATTTTTCCCCTTCCTACCATTTCTCCAGGTCAGGATAGATGTTCTTTGACACAAAAAAGTTTTTTTGGCATGTTGAATTAAACCTTCCTGACTTTGATGAAAAGTAACTGCAGAGCCAAAATAATTAACTGGGCTGATCTGGTGACTTATCTCCCTAGTTCATTCTCAGCAGCAACGCCTGCTACCGAGCTTTGATAACTGCTTCTGGACACCTCAAAAAGTAAGGGAATTTAATCACCTTTCAGGATGTTTTTCAATAAACCATACATTATTACTTGTTCTTAATTATTAATTTGTGTTGTTCCAGCTGAGCAGAACTATTAGGCCATTTTCTATTAAAATGTTCTCCTTGCTCATAATAGAAGCATGCAGTCCTTCAAATGTCCCTGTGAGCAGGAGCCAGTGGCCCCAACGCTGCAGACAAATACTCCTGTGCTATGCTGTCCCCCAGGGATGGTCTATGATACCTGCATTATTTCCTCTACACTCTGAGACAGAATGGCATGCGAACAGCAGTTCTGTATTTTCCCTCAGCCAGTAGAGGTGAGCAGCACCGGGACCTCAACTGACAGCTTGTGAAGGCCAACCTGAACAAGCAACCAAGGTACTACTTATTGGTTTGTATTCCCCTTGGCATTGTTCGTGTGATCTCGGGCTCTCCAGTACACTCAGGTTTTTGGTTTCCCGAGTGTCTTATTTTCATGGGAGATGCAAGCAGACCTGGGTGCTGCTCCTCTCTCCCAGTACCAGTTTTAGCAGGCTGCAGGCTCGAGGCCAGTCAAGGAGATGCTTCTCCATGACTTAAGTAATTAAGCTGTGGAGCTCCTTGCTGCAAAGACAGTAATGATTACATGTGCTCAAGAGGCGATTAGATATGCTGGTGTAAGAAAAAACACTTGGAATAAAGGGACACTGCTTCAGTTCAGGACACGTGTGAGTGGGAGATTGCTGGAGGCTGGGAGGGTGTCCTGAGCAGGAGCTTTGTGTGCTTCTACCCTTTCTGCATTCCCTCCGAGGGATGACAACCTTGTTAGATGGAATTATAGTCTTACTCTGGAGGGCCCATCTCTTATCCACAGCCCTTGCTGAGCGTTCCTGTTGGCTTTTTAACTCTTGTGAGAGGAGAGATTTGATCATACATGGCTTTTGTATGTAACCAAACTAAGAGAAGGTGGAGCAGAGCTCTTTTCCTGCTCCAGCTAAGCTTACCTGTTATCTGCCTTTTCTGCCTGTGAACATAGGGCTGAGGCCAGGGCTTAACTGGCTAAACAGGCTGGGCTTAAACTTGACTTCAAAACCAGATTCAAATTCAAATTATCGGGTAGGATGGAAAGGCCTCTAGCATGAACAGAGCTGCTCTGTGACAGCTTGCTCCTTGTCCTAAGATCTCTGGCAGTGATCTGGGCTCTTCCACTGAACAGAAGAGAAAATCTGTCCCTGCAGAGAGCCAAGGATGGGATCAGCAAGCAACACGAGTACTGGCACTACCTGTGCAGCAGCCAAAGGGAGAGAAACATCAAGGCTACCTTGGCTTCTTCTCCAGGGTGGTCAAAAGCTGTTGAGGTCTCACAGTGCTTGGTGTGTGGTCAAAATCTGGTGCCTTCCTGATATGGCTGGATGGACTCTGATTTGGTTAGCCCAGCTTCTTTTGAACAAATACAATTATGCCATTTCTGGTTCAGGTTTTTTTAGGCTTATCAGCACTTGTAGATGCAACATGAAGAGTCTCTTAACATAAAGTAAGGAGTTCAAGATGAAATATGAATTTTGCAGTCCTCTTGCTAGTTTTTGCTAGTTTAGGAACAGTTTTTAATCTTATTTTTTATCCATTTTTATTGTGTGATCTAATGCTTGTTTTTAAATGTAGTAAGAAAAGAAACAGCAGCTATCAGGTTTTGCACATTGTTAGTAGTCCTTCAGTGCTGTTAGCCCACAGTAAATGGATGGACCTAAAGTACAACTCTTTCATGAAAAGGTGTTGATATGAAAGTAGTCAGACTGCAATGTTACATCCCTCTTATCTTCAGTTTGATAGCTTCTGTTGCTATCTGCAGAATTCCCCGAATTTGGTCTATAAAAGGTACAGGAACTTGTGATTTTTGTAGAGTCCACCAATGGAAAAAACACACAGGTCCATATAGAGTCTGCCCAAATTTAGGGAGTACAGCTGTGCTCGTGGAGGATGCTGCGGGACTGAGCTTCAGAAAGTGTACTGGGAGAGATAGTAACATTACCTCCTCATTAGACAGTAACATTACCTGGCCCAGATATTTGTGAATTTGCTATAATGGCGACTAACTGGTATGTTTGGGAAAATATAGATTTTTTTTTCACTTGGAGAAATACAGAAAGAGCAATTTTAAATTGCTTAAATGTCTTTGTCTGACAGTCTTAAAATATAAATGGCCAAACTCGCCATGACTGGATTTAAAAGCAGCTTGACAAGGAAGAAGCCTTTTATATCTTCAGCTGATTCTTAAGAGCATCTGCGGTAGTGAAAACCTCTGCTGTGCAGCCTCTTGTTTCATGGGCATCCCTGAACCTCCCTTGCCTCCTATCAAGTGTCCAAAGCCAGCCCAGAGTGCTGAGGGATCTTACCCAGTCTAGTCAAGTTTATACACTCAGGGACTAGACTCAGCAAAGGAATTAGATGATCCACTATTTGACTTCTAGTTACTAGTTCAAAGCAAAAAGGACTTTAAAAAAGTGCTTATTAGTATGAATTGCCACTGAAGGAAGTTCTGTGCTAGTTGCCGTTTATGTCCTCCCTCTCTGCATTGGACTGGCCTTTGGCGCATGTTTCTAAGTAGCGTTTGCCTCCAAGAGCTCTGTTTCTGCAGGGAAAGAACAGCACAGGTTTGGGTGGCATCACCTCTTGTGGGGTTTCAGTGCTTGTCTGGAGGGTGTTGCCTCCAGGACTGCAGGACTCAGATTATCACACAGGTTTGTGTTCCCTATCCATCCCTTCTCGACTTTGAGGGACAACAATGTGATATCAGCTGTATCACAGCTTTTGTTGGGTTGCTGCTTGCTTGTTAGTCATCACACATTTCCACAGCTACTTTTAGGTTATTATCAAAGGGGTCACACTCATTTCTGAGCCAGACTGGACTATGCAGCTAAAGCAGAGAGGCTCCACAGCTCAGTGCCATTCCTACTCGGGGTAGACCTGCAGCAGATTTGGCCTAACATGAATGCTAAGAGCTGAATTTGGATCTGCTGGCCAAGGCTTTGATGCAGTGTTTACTGTGCAATAAAGCTTCTCTGATACAAACTGAGTGAAAGTATCTTGCCTGGTGGAGTATAAAAGGACATATTCTCTGTGCAAGCTGTGTTAAGCTTTGACTTGGAGTCTAACAGCTCTTAATGTTTCTCCTAAGCTTTCCTGTTGAATATTTGCATCATTTCAGGAGAACATTAGAGATTATTTATCTCAAATAACTTTGAGAGACTGGAAGTCTCCATAGATCAGCTGACATTTACAGGGAAAAGAGAGTATTTAAAACCAAAGCGAAGGTTACTCTAAAGGTTCATTCTTTATTTGAAGACAGCTTAGGAATGATTTAACAGGGTTAGCTTCAGAAAGAAATATCCTGAAGTCCTCTAGGAGACATATTCTTGCAAGATTGCCAGCTAGTTTATAACTAAGATTCCTCATGCTCTGTGGGGGTAGTTACTGCAGCTGGGTTGGAAAGGCTTCGGTATTAAAACAGCAGTCAATGAGCTACTGAGCACAGGCTCAAATCCACAAGGAGATTCTCAAAGCCTGGGCTGATTAGAGCAGAATAAATCTTGGACTGGATTGTCTGTCCCTGCCTTAATGTCTTGCACTAAGGGGGATATAGTACGAAAAGGGGTAGGCTGGTGTGAGCCGGTCATGCATTTTGTCTGAGAAATGAGCTTTCATTTTTCTGGGATGTTGCCTGGAAGAGTCACATAAAGTGAAAGCCAGAGGTAAGAAATTCAGCACCAAGCAGTGTAATATCCAGTAGCAACATAAAAGTAAGAAAGAAAAAATGAACCCTTTCTTTCTCCACCAGCCATGAATTTATGTTACGCATACATAACATCCTCAGAGCCACAGGAGCCAAGCGACATCTTTCTAGCAATGCTTCTTGGGCGGTTCTTTATGTTCAGTAAATCCAAAACAAAATCCAACCCAAAATGCTTTAAGTCCCGTCAGTGCTATTTCCTGAGTCGTGCACGGAAAGGTGTTTTACCTTGCACTCCTCTGCAGGTGTTGGCCAGCTCCATCTTTCCTGCTCTGTAGAAGAAATTCTGGGAGTGCTCGCAGGCTTCTGCGCTGCTGGGATGGCCATGTGCCTCCAGAGGGGCTTCTCTTGGGGCTACTGCAACGTGCTGTTCCTGCTCTCAGTTGAATTCTGCTGCTATGGCTTTCCCAGCCCTTCACTTCCCTTTCCGACAGCAGGGCCTGGCATCCCTGTCATACGCAGAGAGGTGTTTTCCCCCTTCTTTTGATTTAAAGGAGTTACAAAGGGTGAAAAGGAAAGGGAGAAGCTGTGTGTCTTGACTGTGCTCAAAGGCCACCTCTGGTTCACAGGCTGGCTCCAACTCAAACATCACTCTGGTCACCCTCACGCTGCCTCCGCCACCAACTCATCAGCGACCACGAGTGGTGAGGACCTCATGCCCCATGTGCACCAGCTACCTGGCTCTGCACTGTGGGCAGCCCTGTGGTAAGTGGGTAAATAAAGCATTGTTTCACCAGCTGTGACCTCCTAGGTGGTTTTGCGGTTCTCAACACATTTTGTCTTGCTTATGAAAGAAAGAATGATCTCTTGGGGATGTATACAGCACTACTACTGTAGCAACCAAACATTTTACCAGGATCTTGAACTTCTTTATCCTTACAGACCTGTCGTAAGGAGAGAATTGCTATTATCCCTTCTTTGAGGAGCAGAATTTGAGGACAGCACAGCGAAGCCAGGAGTTCAGCTCTGGGGTTGGGGATCCTGGGTGTAGCTGAGCGAGTTCAATGACAGCATTTTGGTAAATGTGTTTCCACATTAGAATTGGCATACATGAGTTACTGCATTGTATGTTGGGACTTGAATTCAGAACAGTCCAAACAGAAAACGATGTGACACAAAACACCTGCTTTGAGAAATTAGAAAGGATATCATTTGCACTCATGGCCTTTTTTTACCTACTTTGATCTTGCTTGGGTGATTAATTAGTCTTAGTGTGCTTGCTTTATCTGGCATAGAAACCATGAAAGGGTATTTTTACAGGTAACTGGCAGATATATTTTACCAATCATATCCTGAAGGAAAGAGGTAAAAGTATCAATTTCCCTTTTTTTAAATTTAAGTTTAGAGACACAGCTGGGAAATTATTGTTAGAGAAGAAAGATTAAATACCATCAATCTGAAGATATATGAACCTACAGTTTGCCTGTATGTGGTCCTTTTGAAGCCCATTTTAAGTTTTCCACTCAGAAGCATTTGTGAATTCTCACTTTTCCAGCTCTCCCTGGGCCAAAAATGGCATTAAGCTGTGACTGCAGGGCATATGCTCTGTGAAGGAGACCTTCCATTAGGGACCTTTGGGTTTTATAAACATTGTCCCTCAAACACCAATAAACAGGAGGCCGAAGGTTAAGCAATAAATATTTCTGACAGAAGCAATGTGGTGACCAGTTGGGAGTTTGGAGGGTGCCCATCCATGCTCATCTCACTGCGGGCATGGGGAGGTAGAAAGAATCTACATCCTGATGTGTCCTTAGAGCCTATTCCAAGGTCCTCACTCCTGCTTCCCATCCCTGGTCAAAAGAAAAAGTACTTTCCAGGTTTGAAGGCATTGGCTACACTCTTGGCAAAGCTCTGGGAATACTGATCACCTGTAGCTGGACCAGCAGCCTGTACAACAGCGCGGGTCTAACAAAGTCAAGAGATTTTCTTGAATTTTTGGCTGTTGAATAACTCCCTCCCCTTGTTGTTTCTGTAGAATCAGGAACTGTGAGATCAGGAAGAAAGCCATAACAAATACATGTGTTTGAAGAACCATTTGCTTTCAAAAGCTAGAGTGATTATGATGATCTGTACTTGTCTCATTGGCTAGTGGATCTCAGGGCAATCCTTTCAGTAAGAAAAGGGTTTTTTCCCTTCTAGGCTTCTGGAAATACTGAGAATGCAGTGCCTGCCAGGATAGCGGCAATTTTTATTCTTCTACTATAAGGCTTGGCAGATGTCTTGCAGTGTTAGGTTGGGTTTGAGACCTTACAGCTGGAGTGAGAGCCTGGCTGTTCCCTTGAAAGGCAATCAGAGCTGGTGGGGAGCATTTGGAAAGAAGCATTTTTTTATTCCTTGTATCAGAAGATTTTGGATGACAGTGTACTGTGCCAGTTTTAACTAAAATCTAAGCAGGGAAGTATCTCAGATCCAGCCTGGACAAAAGCCATTCCACAGAAACACCTCTGATGGGTCTGATTGCTCCCTGGTGGGATGGGACTGTGGCTGTGGTCCTTTGTGCGAGGGCTGCTGAAGGTGCATCTCTCCTGCTTTGCTGGTGTAGCCATTCCTCTCTTGATAAGCAGTAAAAGTCTCACAGAGAATGAGACTTGCCCATATCATGTCTTACAGCTTACCGTGACACTGGTGAAATGTCTCAGTTGCAGGAACTCTCATTATGTTGACTTCTCTGAGCATTTTACAGGCGCTTGTAGAGGTTTGGGATTTTTTTCTTTCAAAAAAATTTCCCAAGGTCTCAGCTGCTCTCTGATGCTGCATGAGAACATTTTTTAACTCCTAAAATTGTTTACTGAACAGGAAAACCATTTCTTACCCATTTCCAACTCTGCCTGGAGCTCTATGGAGGCATTGCCCATGCCTCCTGGAACAGTTTCACCTTCTGGAAACAGTGCCTCTGAAAAGAAATCCTCTTGCTCTTTTTTGGTTTTTTTTTGTTTCTTTTTTTTCTCCCCCCCTTTTTTTTTTTTAACCTTTAGCCTTGTCATCCTGCTTTGTGAGCTGCAAGAGTGATGTTTCCTATAATTTTGAAAGAGGCTGTTCATTGAAAGATATAAAAGCATAAACAAAAAGTTCATGTTTGTTGGCACAGTTTTTAAATGCAGACATCTGGGTTAGAGATGTGAGAAAATTGTAAAGAATTTGGGAAGGTTCAAAGGCTCGTGTTATTAAAGTTTTAATAATCTCCTTTTCTGCCTAGCCCCAGCCCCCTGCTAGTCTTTGAATCTTGAAGGAAAATGCCGTCTGAACAAGATTACAGTTAATTAGGGTAGGATCTTCTCTTTGAAAGCCTGTAGGAAGCTGTCCTGCCTTTTTATTTTTCAGACTAGAATGAGCCATGTGTAGGAGGAGATACATGGCAAAAAGCACTTGAGTGCGATATTTTAATTTAAAGACTCCAGGGGCTCTGTTAAGTTTCTATAACACAGACGATGGTATTTTCAAATCACTTTGTTATGTAATCCCTGGAGAAATAATTCACCTGAGGTGAAATTCACACCTCATAGAGGGGCCAGGGAGGGCTGGCAGTAAACACGAGCGCCTATGGACACACACCCCTACAGACACATGCGCACAAAGCCCGTCGTGCAGCTCCTCTGGGAAAGCTGGCACAAGGTGGGACCAGACAAGTTCGTATCCCCACTGTCCCTTTGGTGCCAGATGACGAGGAGGAAAGAGAAAGTATGAAGTCTTTCCTTTGACGGCCACCATGCACCGCTTGCCCCCAGGTTGGCTCCATCCAGCAAATGACCCCGGCTCAGGGATGCAGCAGGAAGGGGGTTGATGGCTCTGGCTGCTGGTCTTGCAGCATTCTGGTGCTGTGTGCTTCTTGTGCCATGAAGTAATCTGTTGCCCCATCTTACTCCTGAATTTTCATACATGTCCTGACTAGTGTCTCCCCAGCAGCGCCAGCAGAGAGCCTGCAGCACCTGCTTGCAGCTGATGTACTTTCACAGTGGCTGGGCAGGCAGCTTGCAAATACAACAGATCCACAGTAGTCTTGGCTGTTCCCTGCTCTGTTGGCTCTTGCTGTTGTGCTGGCTCTTGGGGCCACTTCTCCAAAGAACTTAAACCTCTTTTCTTGTAACAGTACACGCAGATGCTGCTGCAGCCCTGCGTGACATGTAGGAGCACGGCTCCTTCATCTGCAACAAGCTAATGAGTCTTAGGAGCATAAAAATAACAGACCGAACCTTTCATGGCTTCAGTTATCCTGCGAAAGCTACAGGAGAGCACATACAGGCAATCTGATATTGGCCCTGTGTCTGTAAGGGCTCTGACTGTCAGACATTCTGATTAATCCAAAACTGAGCTGTAGGTGGTTCTTCATGGCCTCAGAGTCTGCCAGTGCCAAGTGGCAGGAGGCTTGGGGCTGACAATTTCCTTCATAAAGGGAAATGTAACTTTTTTTCTGAGTCTGTTATAAAAAATAAAGCCAGTTATATATTCTGTTCTATTTTGGTTTTAGTGCTTGCCCAAGAGATCTGGTTCATTTTTTTCTTTCAGAAAAATAGGGCGTTAAGAACCATAATTTCCCTAACATAGCAGTTCTATATTTATTTCACTTTCTTTTTCTTTACGCTCCCTGGCTTGTAATAGCAGTGCTTTTTCCCATCTCCTCCTGTCTCTCCAGTTTGCTAACAACCCAATTAGCAAGTACACAGAGCATGAAGCATTCCTGGCCTTGCTGTTGTTCCAGCCAGTCATTAACCAGGTGGAGAAGGTCTAACAAACACTGAGGGGGAAAAAAAAAAAAAAAGTGGATTTATTTTTTCAGAAGTTAGTTGAGTTTTACAGCATTGAAATAGAAAAGGTAGTAAAAGAGGGGAAAGGGGGAGTAAACACATTGCCAAAATACTAAGTCAATTAGCTTAGTTGAAGGGCCAGTTTTTTCTGATGTAGCTTGGAGTCTGAAATTGCTCTCACCAGTAAAACACTTCCAGAAGGTCCTAAGAGCTACACTGCTTTTATTTTCCCAAAGGATTTTTATATTCAGGCCTAAACCTCCGATCATAATAAAGGTATTCTTCTGTCTTTCTTGATATCACTAAATCTTGGATACTTCGTACTGCATCACTGGGAATTTCCTCTATGCCTGGTTTGCTCCAAAATGCTTTACTCATTTTGAAAACAGTTTCTCACCCTTAAGAGCCTAAAATCAAAGTCTCAAGATTCTTGTGACTGGTGTCCCCCTGGTCAGTCTTCTGAGCTCCTATTTGGGTGCCCAAATACAGTCCTTTGATGTGAGGCCGCCAACAGCACTTGAACTCTGTAGCACAGTCGTACCATTTAGCAGGAACTGGTGCCAGATGAGTGATGATGAAGTGACAGGAGATATCAGTTCATGGCTTTGAACATCAGTGGGCAATACAGTCCCTGGAGACACACGAGCATGCAGTACTGCCGAGAGCGTGGTGGCTGATCTGTGCAGCACACGGCTCACTGGACAAGGACGAGGAGGCTTCTTTAAGGTACACATATTGTGGAAACACCAATCAAACAGGTCAGGACCCCACTGCATTTGTAAGCTCAGCAGAAGTGGTACATCATCCAATTTTCACCTCATTATGACACCAAAAGCTTTCATTGAGAGAGGTCTGAAGAGAAACTTCCTAAGAAATCAGGAAGTTTCTGGTTGGAGCCAGACATTACTTAACACAGTACTACAAAGACTGCAGGTTTGCTAAATTCAGGCTTTTCAAATGAGAGGTCGAATCACACTCCCTAAGCATAAACCCTCCCATCCCTGGGGTATATTCCCACCTGAACCTCCAAAAACAGCAAAGCCCTGGAGCCCTCTGCCTTCAGCTATCCAACCTCTGAATGAGTGGATGGCATGGAGCCCAGAAGTAGAAAGACCAGTTTGCACTGCTCGATTATCCTAGGTGTCATTAGCAGGATTCTTTACAAACAACTCCCTCCTTTGAAGGGCAGACATCCCCTTGCCTGCGGAGAATGACTACAAGCACTGGCTGCCAGATTTATCCTTCCTTTACAATGACCTCTGCAGTATCTGGCGCCTCTTTGAACTGACTGTTCTCAGAAAAAAAAAAAAGCTGAATTTTCTGCGGGGGTGTTGACCTGTTCCATTGTTCTTTGTGCAGGACAAATTTTCTTTTCCACTGGATTTGATGAGATGGTCCGTGAAATAAAACTGGAAAAGATGCAGAATTACTGTCAGAAACATTGTGTGACCCAAAAATGTGCTAAACACCCTCTAAGTGAATGCCTGGGGCCAGGTGAAGTAGCTGTTGGGAGACTCTTTAGTTGATATTTGTATTTGGAAACTCTGATAAGAAGAAGCAGAAGAAATACAATGGTGAGAAGTGCATTTGTCAGGCAGCCCCCTTTCAAAAAGTACTACGGCTGCAGTTCAGAGAAACAGAGGTGGGGGTGATGGTTAGCAAGCCTTCAGCCTTGCCATGGGATTATCCTTGGGAAGGATGTAGCATACCATTAAGTTCGTCTTTGTAAAGTTAATGTGGAATAGCATCTCCTGAAGTCTTGCTGGAGAGTCTATAGACTATACAGACATCTTTTTTTTCTCTCTTATTAACTCTTGGATTATGTGATAAATGAAACTGCTACAGAAGAAAGCTTAACTTTTAACACACAGTAGGAGAAGAGGTAACAGGATGAAGAGAGGCGAGTAAACATATGCACATCATCTTTCTGTTCAACTTTTGGACCACAGTGGGTTGACAAGTGCATCTTCTTTTCCCATCATGGACCATACGTTGGCCAGTGGGTAAAAGATTGACCTGTTATTTCTGTGACATAGAGAAACACTGGTGTAAAAATTGGTGCAATAATGATCATATGAGTCACATCTACACAAGTTTCTGTATTAGTTCAAGTGTGCAGTGTCTGTCTCTGGGGTTAATATGACTACAGTCTTAAAAAGGTGTTATGCACTACAAAAGTTTCTTACCTACAGCCTGGAAATGTTAACAGGATCTGTTGATTTAAGCAAGTTAGTGTGTAACATGCTTTATCTAACTATAGTGGAACAAAGCCTTAGGCATAACTTTGCAAAATAGGTACACCATCTCAGTACTTATCAATATTATTCTATTAAATTAAGGAATGTGCTGTTGCTCTGTATCACACAGAGATAACTTTAGATAGGATTAGGTTCCTTCTTTGTAATATTTGCAGTTGAAGCAGAGAAAAAATGTTTATAGTAAAGAATTTATGAAAGAATCATCTTTTAGGGGAAGGGGGCAGGGTTAGTTAGTACAAGTTAGTTTTTAATGGAACCTGATATGTAAAAATAATGAAACATGGGCCAAAGCACACATTCAAATTTTGCAGATTTCATAGCAGTTATTTCTTTAATATGATTGTCCAACCTGCTTCCATATGACAGGAACCTCCGTTCAGTAACCTGCAAACTTGTGAAAAACTTAACAAAACTAAGGAAATTTACCTTCATCAAATGTATGAATATGTTATTATAGTCATCATTAAAAATTGCTTGATGATGAAACTTTGCAGAAGAAAAGTATGCAAGTGAGTTCCATAATTCAATAATAAGGACTTTTCAGCATTATTTGACATAGGAAATGAAAATGGGGATGTGGAGATGTGTTCAAGACCTAGCCCAGAGTTTGAAGGCAGACTGTGTTAAAGAAAGGAAATTATTAACCACGAAAGGCACCAAGTGGTTTAATAATTGTTGTTCTAAGAAGGAAAGTATCAGTATAAATGGAACTGGAAGGGGTAGTTGGATAAACATAACTGAGGTATATGCTGTGTAATGAGCTGATGGGGCTGTGCACCGGGATGATCTATTCATTAGTTGATTTTGTAGGTAAAAGAAAGGGCATGCCAGCAGAAGTCTGAAGTAAGCAATCAGAAAAGAAGGATATGAGATGTAATATTCCTCTATCAGAATTTTTGAATGTATAATGCTTGTTCATCTCATCATCAGCTCATGAGCTGGAGTGGATGGGCACGTCCTGTCCTCGCCCTACACTCACTTCAGCTCTGTTCCCCGTGCAACTGCACCTGCAGTGGTGTTCTCGGTCCATGACACCTCTGAAGCAGGCTGTAACTCAGTGGCTGGAGGGTGCCCCTTTACAACTTGAGTTTACAACTGCTGTAACAGGCAGTCAAGAAAAAGGTAATTGAATTACCTGAATGTGTAACATACCTCTGAGAAAGCAATTGTGGGGAAAAAAAAAGAGGAATATAGGACCAGTCACTTCACAGAGAATTACAATGAATGCAGTTTCTGAATACAAGTAGAGGGTCAAAGAAGAACAGGTGGGCTTTCACCTTTTCTGCTTGTAAATGAAATTAAAAATACAGGACAAGAGAATAACGTGACTAGACTGAACTTGTAGAGGCGACTATCTGAGATCCCTCCTTAGTTCACTCCGATTTTGCTTCTTTCCTTTAGACCGATAGAACTCAATTAAACTGAATGGTAACAACACTAAAACAAACAAGAAAAACACTTCAATACAAAAATGATACTCAGCCTCTTGGAGCTTGCAGCTCACAGAGGTACTGAGCTAGTACATGGGACGATTATATTTTCCAGGGAATACTCAGACTATCGAGGATGGAGATGTTTGGATGTGGACAGTCAGGATGGAAATGAGTAAAGAATATGAGCTGCTGTATATGACAGATGAATGGAGTGACTTGCCATCACCTGGCAGTGGGGTCTCCTGCTGCTTCCCCCTGGTTACCCCTAGTCTTTAGAAAACATTTCAGGATGCTATCTTTGTGAACTACATGGTACATAAAATCCTTTATTGTCTTGAGCCATTGTAGCTGAGCAGTTGCTCTTCATCCTGTGTCTCACCTCATGCCAGCCTAGGCAACCCCAAAACCTACGTTCACAAGCTCAGATGAATTATAGAATCACAGAATCTTTTAGTTGGAAAAGACCTTTGAGATCATTGAGTCCAACCGTATCTGTCCACTGCTAAATCATAACTCTGAGTGAGAGATGGGTCAGAGGTAAGGATTTACTGAAAAATTAAACTATCTTAGTGATGGAACTGTGTGTCAGGGGAATTTATTTAACATTATTCGTGGGTTGTTTTTGGAGAGTGTTGCCAAGGTCTCCTATTTCAACAAGCTTCTCCTTCCCTCTCCTTTGGCTCCCTCCACTTCCCCTGTTTTACTTTTTGCTGTTTCTTTTTGTTGTTGTTAGTAAGGAACTGGTCTCTGGGCTTCAAGTTTAGGGTTGGTTTAATGGTATGTTGATCAGCTGCCCATTGGTAAAACTAGTCCAGAGTTCAGCTACACAAACTAGCGTGTGCTCTTTCTGTTGGCTTCAGCAGTGTTACTCTGATTTCAGCTGCTGAGGACCTCCCTCTAATTCCATTGAGCAAAGTCTATCACATGTAAAGGTTTGGGTTTTTTTTTTTTTCTTTTTTTAATCCTTTACTGGCAAAATGCATCTCTTTTAATCAGCATTGGGAAAATGCAGTTATTGTGGACTTGGTCCACAATAGTAACAGCAACAATAAGGCTGTGGTAAGAGTTCTTATTTCATGGTGATGTTGGAAACACAAGAATTACATCCCATGGTCTACCTCTGTCAGCACCCAAGATCAATTGCATCTATAACAAAGACTCACTGCCTTCAGTAGAAGTGGCTGGTGGATCTACTGCATGTAGCGTGTATGGCTGGCCTGGGTGAGGACACAGAGCTCTGGCCCATGAGCAGACAGATAGCACTAAACAATGAGACTAGCAGTGGCAGCTGCTCCTTGTAGAGGCTCTCACAATGCAGTCCCACCACCCCAGTGCTGCGTATTGTTCTCCTTTGATCGAGGCCTCTATTTAACTAGCAAACAAGAATCCTTTCCCCTGTTCCATTGCTGGCTTGCTGCTATCACACTGGCCTTTGGGTAACCACGGTGGTTTCACACAACGCAGCTCCGGTTGTGAACTGTGCTGCACATCTATGCAGGCTTGCTTGGAAAGGCCCTGCCGACATCTGGTCTGAATCTCCCTGCCATTCACATCCACATCCCCTGTCACTTCCCAGGGGACTATAAATAACTCACTGGGTTGATACTGCATGAAAGGCTCAACCTCGGGGACCAGCTTGTCCCTTTCCTCCTGTGACTGGTGGGCAGAGCAGCAATCATCGTTCTCTGGCGAGGCATGGGCGATGGAGGACAGCCAGGAGAGCACATTGTTCCTCTCTGTGGGACTTTACTGAATGCCTTTTCTCCCTTTCCACCCGAGTGGCAGGAGGAACCAGTCCATGATTTCTCATGCAGACATGTAGTATCAGACTTGGGGACTGCTGTTGCTGCTTCAGGTCCAGTTTGCCCAGCAGGATCCTGATTTCTGTCTGTGGGAGCTGAAGCTTCTCCATACAGGTAGCATGGGAGAGACACTATGGGACTTAGATAGACAGGACAGATACAGGGCTTGGCTTTCTGAGCCAATCCATCACACTTTTAATTGCCTCTCAGTCAGTGACACATTGTGCCATTTGTTAAAGGAAACCTAGAAGAGGACATGTTAACTACCCTTCCCCTACTATTTGTGGTTTTGTGGGAAGACTGAAGGAAAGTTAGCTCATAGAAACACATTATCTAACACTTGTATTAGGATGCATGACTTCTGTTGCAACATTGTCAGCCCTGTTGCTGGAGGTTCTCGCATTTCCTGTGAAACTGCATCTGATCTTGACAAAACTTGGCTTGTTGCCTCTTCACCTCGCCCGTTTTCCTCATGCTCCATCTCCCATGGGTCCCAGTAAAAGCTGATGAGAAAGAGACAGCATGAACCAGGAACCCTGCTAACAAAGCAGAAAGAGGTCACTGGACTCAGGCGCAGGCAATGCTCTGATGCCAGCAAAACCTATGCCAGTGAGGAGGAACTCACTGGATGATGAGGAGGGAAGGATAAGAGCCAGGATGAAGGCAAGGGTAGAACGAACCACCGCCTCTGATTTTGTGCTTCCTCTCCAGGAGTGGGAAGTTGGTGTACCTGATAACAGGACTGAACAAGAACAAGAAGAGCTACAGAAAAATAATGAGATTTGTTGTCCTTTCCTCCTCTCAAAGGTGGTTTGAGCCCCCTGAGATTTCATTTGGAGTGCCAGCTGCTCAAAACCATTGAACTGCTCCATCACACAGACAACTCATGAAGTTTCCTATGGATGATGTTTTCCTGATGTTAGGGCACTTCTATCTGTTTTGTTTGTTTCTATTTGTCAAACAATGCTTTCCTTCTCCACAGTTAACATTGTGAGGTGCAGGTCCAAAATCCACTGGTTTTGAGGGAGACCTCTCAGTCTGGCAAGATCTTTGGTGGAGCATGAGAAGTGATTCTTACAGAGCACTAGAAGCTGAAGCCACAGGGATTGCCTCACCCATCCACTCCCCGTTAGCTCCTCTGTGGCTTGGGAAAACATTGGTGAACTTAGAGGGAATATTCAGAAAGTTCTGTTCAGAGAGATGGAGGCTCAGGGCTTTATAGTGAATAAAGTGCAATTCATCCTAGTGCCAGTTGTGGCTGAGGAGAAACTGTGCTGTTGTGAAGAGTGTGGTCAGGCCAGGTCAGATTAATGTCATTCAAAAGCAGCATGGGGATGCTATACCCTCAGTGTCTGGCATGTGGATAAATTGTGTCACCAGTTTAATCTTCACAATAAGTACACATTTGTTCTCAAAAAAGATCAATGGCTGGCTAGTGGCATGGCAACAGCCCATGACACTGCCATAGAGGAGACTCGGGTTTGGGGAGGTGAAGGGGAATGTTGCCTCTAGGAAATTAAAAATTATAATTACAGCCTACTTAGCAAATGTCTGACTACGCCCTTGTAACTGCACTGCACTGCATCACAGGGGAAGAGTTCTTATTTAAATGTCAAATAGCAACTTTTTTTCCCTAATATGTTTTATAGGTGAATGGAAAACTTCTGGCAGCTAAAGAATTTTTTTTTGTTGAATCCTTTTTTGTTGTTGTTGCTGTTAGAACCATTTTGTTATAATGAGGGTATACTGTATTCAGTGAAACTTCTGAAAAAGCAGAAAATATTTCAGTTCCGGGCTGGGTTTATGTACATACTATCTCACCACAGAAGAAGTCTGAAGAAAGAGGACACGTACAGAATACGGTGGAAGAAAGGCAAGGAACTGCACTTGGGTTTTCCTCAGTCTCTGTGACTGCTCCGAGATGTAGGTGTTCCTCTGTGCATGTGTGCCTGGCTGAGCAGACAGTACACTCTAGTCTCCTCCCCTGTCTGAAATGACAAAAGTTTTGTTTTTCTGGGGAACCACAACACTGCTGAAACTTAAAACATGCCACCAGACAAGAGAAGAGCTCCTTGCCCAGATCTGGTCTTTGTGACTTTCCAGTCAGGACGATTATGTAGTCCTTAAATTTTTCCATCTATTTTCATACATGGACTAGCTGAGCATCACTTGAAAGCCTACAGCCAGTCTGCTGGCTTAGCAGGGGATGATCTACAAATTTCAGCCTAGAAGAGGCTTACAGCTGCTTTAAATTATTATATAGGAATAACTAATGGTTATGACCTCCAGAAATGTAAGGAGAGGCTCAGTTTAGCTGATGAGTAGATTATGCAGCTGTATCTACATACAAGTGAAACAAGACAAAGCTGGAATTAATGTGTGAGCCATTAGGTACAGCTTCCCCCCACTCCTGTTTATCTTTGTCTGGTTTTAGACTTACCATTGAGAGATTCGTAAAAAATGTATGCTATGCTTCCTGAAGAAGATAAGCTTCCTTAGGCCCCCTTTCTATTTAATTGCTCTTTAGTGAAGTTGTACTAGCAGAACAAAGCCTACAAGACACGACTAAAGCTTTTGTGGATCTCCTTGTTGAGACCTGTTTTCCAGTATCTCCACTTGCAATGATCTGTGTGCTTGGGTAAAGAAGAGGCACTTCTAAAGAAGTGTCCCCCAAGGCTGGGGACAAGGGTGCAAACTCAGAAGTGGGCAGAATGGATTTGGCTCTGTTTACCTTCTCTGAGGGACCTACGAAGGTTTGTAAAAGCTGACTTATTTTGTGCACCTATGAAAATTAGAGAGAGGCAATGAGAGTTCAAACCATGGAAAGGGCAAGACTCTAATATATCATGACACAGCACGTGTCTTCTTTTTATAGGCCTTTGGATTGCTGTGGACATCTGCCACAGAAAACTTTAAAAGTTTTGTCTTAAAATTAATATCTTTCCTCTCCCTGTCTCCTCTGGAAGGCTGTTCCAGTGCTCTGCTCTTTTGAATTACTTGATAAGTTTATTATGCCTCTCTTAATTTACTTACAGTAATGTTGTCCTGTGGTTTCAGTGTTTCTCCCCTAGTTCTTATTTATGCCAGCCATCCACTTTTTCAGCCTGTGTTGCTAAACGATACAAGCCTTTCTCACTTCCTCTTGCAAGATGCTCTCCAGTTTTTGTCTCATCCTAAAAACCTTCCTCTTCATCATGTATTAATCCAGCACAAACCCTGGGCACACTAAGGCTTCTTTTGAGAAGCTAGGAAGATTTAGAGGTTTAGACATGCTTTGTGCCATGCTACTTGGCCTTCAAGATATAGAGGAGATCCTGGCATGTTTTCTTTAAGTAGCCTTGGTGATCGAAACTGGGCATAGCCTTGTTGATGAGGTCCTGACAATGCCTGGCACTTATTGATTTCAGTAATACTTTCATTCCTGCAGGAAAAATACTTCATTCTCCGTGACATTTACCTTTTCCAATGGTCAAGGCCACATTGCTGGCTTGTTGCCGCGTACAGGGTTGACAAAATCTCCTATTCATGATTTCTTAAGTGCATACCGTTTTACCCTTATATAGTAAATTCTCCCTCTATGACCATTGTTTCTGAAGACTATTTGGCTCTTCTTAGGTAAATATCTGCTGCTTCTCAGTATGGACAAAGGTCTCCAACCTCAGTCATCAGAAAGTTTCATTAGACACTGTGTTGTGCCAAAATTGTTAAAGAAAGAAATAGGATTGATACCGACTCTTGCGAAAGTCTGCTAGAGATTTTCTTCCTTTCAGCTCAACCCATTGTCACCTCCCCTTTGCCAATTCCTTAACTACTTTGCAATTCTTATCTTAATCCCCACTTTCTCTACTTGAACTAATAGTTTCCATCTGGCAGAGTATCAAATGCTTTATTCTAGTCGAGATAAATGACATCTTCCCATACTTCCTTTGTCTGTAAAATCAGATAAGAGTATTCTGGTAGACAGGCAGAAGCTGCCTTTGTCAGGGTTATGTTGCATTTTCCTGCAGTTTTAGTTTTTTCTATGTTTTCAGTTGTTCCTTCCCTCAAAATACTTCTAAACCAGGGATTTACTCCATGGAACCTGGAAGTTATTTGCAGCACACATAACTTTTTTTTTTGTAACCTGCAAGCGGACAGCTTTTCAACCCAGGTTGTCTCAAATTAGAGGCAGTAAAAATCTGCTGCCCAAGTTCCACCACAGCACACGAGTAGCAGGCCATGATGCTGGTTACTTTATATCTGAAACACAGTGTGTTGCTTCTATTGAGCCTGTGAGATCGTCGCAGAATGAATTTTGTTATGTGTTTCCAGCTTGACAATTCTTCCCAGGGGCACATGAAGGGCCTGTTGTCCTGTGCATGAACATCAGGAACTGGTGATTCAGTTTATCAGCCACTAATCACTTCTGCACCTCATTATACTTTCTAATTCAGGTAGTGAAAACTAGACTGTTGTGCTCGTATTTTCCCTTGTGCTGTCCATGGAGCAGACTTGAGCTAATGCAGGGAGTAGGAGATGCAGAGGCACACATGAACCAGCAAACCACCAACACAACCTGACAGTGGTGAGTTTGTAAAGCCTATGCTGACTTTTCTGCTGCCACATCTTTCAGGTAATCAGTGTAAATAAACATGAATTGGCTTCTAAATTACTTCCTGATCCTTGGACCAAGTTCAATGTAATGTTAAAGCACAGTGAGCACATGCGTTTGGTGCTAGGTAGGATACGTCTGCTCGCGCTACCATCCCAGCTTCAGGTACAATGTATGTATCTGCTTTTGGCACACAGAAGGTAAAAATTATTGTGGTTCTAAATACATGATCTAACAAATATCACTGCAAATTAAAGCAACCACAGTGGAAAAGATACAAACCTGTTCCATAATTATTATATGCCTCTAACAGCTATCTCCAGTAGTGAAGAGAAGATACGCTGTGGGCAGACGAAGTTTACACTTGGGAGTTAAGAACATTAATTAAATCTGTGTAAGTACACTCATTAATTTTCAGCTTCTGAGCTGAGGTGACATGTGCTGCCAGTGACAACTAAACTAATACCACTCCAGTTACCTCTCTGTTTTCTCTCCTCAGAACAGGTCGGGGTACAAAAGACGTGCTAAGCCAGGCTGGCTTGTATTATTTATTTTCCTTTTTGCTCTTTCGCTTCTCTTAATATTTAATTATGAAAGCAGGACTCCTTCCAGCTGAGGGTCTGCACACATGAGGAAAGAGTGAGGATGCCTGCAGGCCCCTTCCGCTCAATCTGTAACAGGCAACAAAGGGAAAAGAAGTGTGCTGGTGTTACACAGCCATATCCCTATGTGAAATTCTGAAAAGGGTCCATCCCTCCTTTTTAACCTCCTAGGGGCTCTCAGACTGAGAAGGGTCTGAAAACCAGAGCTCAAGAGTAAGGCTTTGTTCATAGTGCTCTCAGCTCCTTTTCTGTGTGCTTATTTATTTATACAATCTCTCTTATCTTTTCTTGTGTGCCTTGCCATTTCCTTAAGCTTACATCTCTGCTTCTTGACCTATTCAACTTCTTTCATTCATGACGTCAGTGTGTTTTCACATTCTCCTTCATTCTGCCCCAGAATGAAGGCCACGTTTTCTCCTGCACGCTTTCTGTGATGCACTGGGCGATTTCACTGTGTGTGTTGTGTTTTCATTTCAAGAAAAAAAGAAGATCCTTGACATGGAGGGTTTTGGTAGTTCATTCTGCTGCACTGGGGAATGGGGCTGGGAACTTCCATAAATGGACCTGTTCCCAAAAGAGGCATCTGCTCTGGCTAGCCTTGGGCCACCCCTATCCTACCTCTGCGAGTGTTGTGTTGCATTGTGTGGTTATGTGTGGTGGTGTATGCATGTGAGCATATTTGTCATACCTGTCTCACATGAGGCAGGAGATGCTCTGTGAAAGCCCCTCACTTTGCAGCACCTGCATCTTATGGTCTGTGGAGGACCAGTGCCCTGCTCCAGGCTGGGACAGCAGACCAGGAGGGATGCTGTGGCCCCATGCTGCATCTGGAGTGTCTGAAAGAGCTACAGCCCATGTCTATTGAGCCACCAAAGGTGCATGTGTACCTCTTACATGACCCTGACAGCCTGGTTGAACACTCCCAGGCACTCAGGCTGATGCATGGAGTCTGATGCTCTTGGTTGAGGCTTTGTTCAAAGTTCATAAGGCATTAAGGGAAGCCAGGACAACTGCTGGGCATTTTATATACAGGTTTTCTTGTTACTGAAATCTGAAAGGCTTACACACATCGTGACCTTCATTATTTAAATTGTACTTACGAGATGGCAGGATTTTGATTTCTCACCTCATACCATGTGCTCCATAGTGCATGGCAAATTCTTGACTGTCCTTCCAGACAGCATGCAACTCCCATCACCCAAATAAAGTACAGCAGAATTAATATTTTAGTACTTAATTTGTCTTTTAGGACTTTAGGTCCACCACACAAACTGCTTGCTTTGATCACTTGGAAAAAAATAGTGATAAAATAAATTAAAGGAAAAGTCTTGACTTAAGTTTAAAAGCAACTTCCTTCTCATTAGGCTTTCCACAGGAACCATGTATCATATTTATTTAAGTGTCGAAGAAAATATTTAGCCTATCCACAAAGGTTAAGTAATCAGCTGATAAGATTTGTAGCTGAAGTATGTTTAAATGTACTCATTAAACATAGCATGCGTTAGGTAATTTTTCAAAAGCCCTGCTTCTACATGTAAACCATTAGGAAGTGGAAAGGAAAAAGTCAAAAGGAACCAAAGCATTCCTTGTGAACAAATACAGTTGTGCATTGTACAGACTGCAGCTAGTGAGAGTCAAAAAGTCAGAATAACAAGACCCAGAAGAAGGCTATAATGATACAATTTATTCTTCAGCAGCAACCAAGAGAACTAAACCCAGCATTTTGCTCTTAAAAAAAGAATACATATTTTTGCTCACCTTGTAATTTATGTCTATAATAATTGAAGAGGGAAAGTTGAATGTAACTTATAAAAGACTCAAAGCCTGTGGAAACAAACTTTTCTTGGTGAACTGAATTTACTTTCCAGCTCTGGCAGAAAGTATTTTTTTCATCTGATTGGTTTTACTGGTACATACAACGACTCCCTGCTAGGTCTAGGTAAAAGTAAAAAGTTACTTCTGTTTAATAAATAAAAAGAGAACCTGTTAAAAACAGAGTGTTTGGAGCTTGTTTTCTATATTCTTTTTTTCCCTGATTTGAAGTTCCACTTTAAGTAGAAGCCAAAAATGTCAATCCCTTTATCTTAAAGTATCAGACAAAAAAAGGATGTCTTTTCACTTAAACAAACGTTTCCTTTGAAGACTCCCAGCCTAGTCTTTGTGATGATGTGAATGACATCTCTGGGCAAACAAATGAGAGACTGAAGAGGCGCCTTTTTTATACACACTGCAAACTTGAGAATGGAACAGTGGCCATCTGGGGCATCTGTATTAAAGATTAGATTCTGCTGCTTCTAGTCTTATTCTATTCTTATTCTTTGGGTAATTCCACCCACTCTTCTGGTGCTATGCTGATGGTGGACAGTAACTTGCACTGAAAACAGTCAAGAATTAGGCTGATGCTCCGTAGGTGTGTGGCAGGATTTGGTAATAGAGCATTGTAGCTAGAATTAAGAGACCAGTGCTCTATAGAGGAAACAAAGCCTTGTCCTGTTGTTTCTGCTCCAGTTCAGGAGTTACTGTGTCTTTGTCTATTTCTCTGTTTTGGGGCAGTTACGAGAGAGGAACAGCTTTCTCTCTTGAAAGTACTTGAGATTTCCTTCAAAGTTGTTTTTCCTTATTTGTCCTTTTCTTTTTCATGTAAACAGCTGTATTTATTGTGTCACCCAAATCCAAATGTCCCGTATCACATTACAGTGCACTTCTGGTCTTATGGTGAGAATATGCATGTGCAGCTCATGTGTGTGAAGTCTCATTGCTGGCCACACTGTATCTAGCCACATGATGAGGCATAGAAGAAAATTCCTCTTTCTCATTTCTATTGAGGTGGGAGATACCTGCTTTTTTTTTTTTGGTTTTGTTTTGTGGATGCATGTCTGTTACAAGCTCAAGTATTTTTGGAGAAAAGGATAATGTGGAGTGGGATGTGGGTTCGGTACAGTGTAAATGGACTGCCCCAGGCTGCAGGCACGTGGACACCACTGGGGCGAGGCCCTACCAATAATATCTGAAAGGAATTAATTTGTCTTACTGATACAATTATAACCCAATCCAGAGTGGGATGGGATATGCAGGCAGCATGGAGCGATCATTGCTGGACCTCTGCAATGCCCTCTGTTTTGTTCACTGGCAGAGGGAGGAGGTAGTCATGGATTACCTTTGTACATGAGCCTGGCAAGATACCATCATCTAGCGCAGCACAGTTCGATGACCTCTTTTATGGCATAGCTGTGGAGGTGCATGTGGACTTCTGAAGAGCAAAAGTATTTCTTCCACTCCTGGGTTTTGTTTGCTTTTGAAAATCATTATCTGCCAGCCTTGGTGACCTCTTTTCAACATTGCAGCAATGTTGTGACGTTACTTGGAAAACCATTTGGAAAAGCTGGAGGGACACGTGCTGCCTGTGCCGGTGCTTTGACACAGCTGCTCCTCATGGCTTTCATCACCGCTTGTAGGCCCTGTGTGGAGAAAAAGAGTTAATAAGAAGGTTTCATAATATTTTACAGCACAACAATCAATCCTGGTAAACTGCCTGTCACGTGAACCGCTTCCTCACTCAGCTTTTAATGACCTTCAGACCCAATCTGAAACACAGGTCATAAATGCTGAAGTACCTCGTCAGCTCTTGGGCATGTGGAAGGCTCTCAACTTAGTCAAGGCAGAATAATAGGGAGATATATATACACAATATGCCTACATACACATAAACAAACAACATTTTAAATACCAAGCATAGATCACAGGTTTGCAAAGCTGGATAAAACTGTGGTTTGATGTGAAAGAGACAATGCCTTTCTGATACTAAGCTGACTGCTGTGTATTGCCCAAGGAAACATGTTCAGGTCAATAGTTGAATGAATGGGATTTGCCTCTGCACAAAATTTTGTCTTTTTGTCAGAAGATTAGAAGTTTTTTAACTTTTTGGTGCAGCCAAGTTATTACATTTTCAGGGGTTTGGATTTTTGTCAAAAGCTCAAATATCTCAGTAGAACACAGAAAGAGCACAAAAAAGTCCACTTTGGTTGAAGATTTTTTTTTTCATTGATAAAAGTTTAGACAAAAACCTCTGACAAAAACTCCACATAGCCTTAAGCTGTATATGCGCTATGATATGGTGTAAGAGATTTTGATGTTAATACATTCACACCATTCCACTGGTTTCAGTTTCATGGACATCAACCACAGAGAAAGAAAACCCAGTGAGACACCTTAACACTTGGTTAGAGTGACTGAATTCAGAACTGCACCCATGAAAATACCCCTATATTTGTAGTCAAAAATAAAATGGAGTGGAGAGGCTAAAACAATACCACTAGAAAGAGATTTTATTTTATTTTATTTTATTTTATTTTTATTTTTTCACATGGTTTGTGAGGTGACACTGCTGCCATCACTGCTCTGCATGACAAAGGGAATCTCCTAAGTCTACATATTCCACGGTGCATTTCAGAGAAAGCAAAGTGTTAAACTAGAAATTACAGTGAAGATCCTTCCTCCCTTTCCCCCACTTTCTCCTCTCTTCCTTTCGACATTTGAGAGGAGAGACCACAAGTGCATACCATTTATAGATTTGCCTGATTAAAAACAGTTTTCCCTATAGGTCGCATTCTGTAGAAGAAACAAGGTTTTTGTCAAGAGACCAGCTACTGGTAGAAACAGTTTTGCTGCTATTGCTAGTAAGAAATTAGTAACTAGATCCGTGTCCTGTTTTATGCCAGCTTTATAATTATGCTATTTCAGTGGTAAGTCAGATATTTGGGCCAAGGGTAATTTAGAAATTCTAGATCTCTATTCAGTTTGCTTTTTATGTTCATTTTTTACTGCAGCTATGCTTCTTGCAACATATACTTTTCCTGCATTTTCCTCACTTACTATGGTTTCTTTGACCCACTGTCGTAACATAACAAACATATTTTATTCAGCACAGCTCTGTAAAACCATAGGAAACAATTACTGACTTTAAACAGCATTATTTTCTTCTTTATGTTTCTGTCCTCAGATAATTATGCATAGTTCACACTGTGTTGTGCGACTGGTGGGGCAGGATTTGGCCCTTCAGTTCAGAAATACTTTTTCTTTCCTGTCGTTTCTGTCATTTTGAGAACTCTGAGGAGCCTAACTGACCTTCTTGAATGCAGTTTTTTATAACCTAGGAGACTGTGGTTGGCTGAGTTATCCTTTTGGTGTGGTAATGGTCTCTGCAGTCTTTACTCGGACTGTGATTACACAAAGTATATGTTTGTCTTTTTGAACATATATATGCTGTGAATATCCTGAGCTAACGGTATCTCCGAGATGTGTTTTTTGGAGCACTAGAGCGTCCATTATATGGTGTTTGCTTTCTACAATGAAACATACAGCCAAAAATAAAACGTATCCATTTCCTTCTGAGCAAGCTTTCCCTCTCCGCTTTTTTATCTTCTTTGCCTATCCTGCACGATATTTTTGTTTGGTTTTATGTTCTTCAGATCTCTGGAAATACAGTCTGAAAATCCTCACTTTCTACTGAGGGCCTTCCAGACATGGATTTCAGCTGAACCCTTTCTCCTCTTGCCTGCAATAAACTGAAGATCCATTCACTGCTGATCAGATTCCTTTGCAGCCTACCTGCAAGCCTCAGCTACGCCCAGCTCCGATGTGTGACCACAGCCAAACACCAAAACCACTTTGCCATGCCGAATAACGATTTTATCAAAGGGACTCCCAAATAATTACTTTGTGCCTGCTTGTTTTCGGCTGTCTTTCTGTTTCTGTTGGGCATGTATAATCCTGGTGGAGTATATACAGCACAAACAGTATTCCAGGGCAATGAGGAAAAGAAAAGGAGAAGTCAAATGGGGTGATGTGTGCCCCCAGCCCTCTGCAGAGAGCCGGGGCTTAGGCATGCGTGTCCCACACCACCGCTTACTGACGAGGCAGGCAGTGCCTCCTCCACGGACAGATGTTTCTTATTTCAGGATTCTCATCATTGTGATTTTATTGATTGTATTTTCACCGCCAAATTTAGTTTTAGTTCCAGATAAAATATAATTAACTATTTTCATAAGTTATTTAGTGCCACTGATGGGATGTCTCTGTGTGTGTGTGTGTGCCCATATGTGTGTAGGGGTGTGTAGCTGTGGAATTTGTATCAGGAGTGTGCTTGGCACAGGGGCATGGAATAGATCTTGAAGTAATTTTATCCACAGAGACTGGTGAATGAATTACTTCCTTTTGTCTGTGGCTAAATGTATATGCAAAGGATTTTTGACAAACTAGTCTTGAAATATACCTCCTAGTAAACATGGCAGCTTTTCGGTCTCCATCTTCCCCCTCCTGCCATGCAAAAGGTCCTAGGATTTCCATGACCCACAAAGCTGGAAGACATAAAGCAGAGATGCCCGGGGGCAAAACCTTTAGCATTTTTCTTTTGCATCCTTTCCATCACAGCACCAGCCACTCCAGTTTACTGTTTCTTTTCCTCTTTCAAGCAAAGTTGTTACCAGTTACTTGTTCTTTCTGCAATTTAATCTTTTTTTTTCTGAGACTCTGTAGCTTTCTCCTGTTTTCCACGTTCATCTGAGGTACCAGATAATCACACGGTGAACCATCTCCCTACGAGGTGGGCTTTATGGATGGCTGAGCATCAGCCCTTGGCCTTCAGTCGCCATGGACGGACATGCACTGAGACAGGCAGGAGAGTTGTCCTTGGTACGGCTCCTGCAGAGCCTGACCCAGGAAGGCCCGTATTTACTAGAAACATTTGCTTGGAAGAGATTAGCACTCTAGCTCCAGAGAAACCTTTTCAAATAACCAGGGATTTTGTCTCCACACTGAACTTACGGGGATTTGACCATCACCAGGTTATTGCTTCTATTTATAAATTTAATTCTTTTGGCTCCTAAATAAAGTCTCCTATGCACACTCTACTGCCTACAGGTTTCCATTTGCAGCATTCTCCTTTATTTCCCAAGTACCTAGTGTCAGTATTTTGGCATATATCCCTTCCCAAGAGGTGGGCTGATGGAGGGAGACCAAACCACTGCTTTTTCAGCTATACGTGTCTCAATTTACATGCCTTGCCTTCATATCAGCCTCAAATTATTTATTCAGGCCTCAGCTTAGATTCTCAACAGCTGATTTCTTTTTCCAAAATAACTGCAGTATTTTAGATAGTAGCAAGACCCAGTGCACGGAAAAGCTCCTTCTACTTCATACAGTCAGGATGATTAGACATAGGACAGTTTATTTTAATTTTGCTTATATATGTCTACAGAGAATTGTTAACATGAGGAGGGTTCTGGCAGAGGGAAACGGTGCAAGTGGGAGAGGAATCCATCCTTTTTATTCCATAGTATTTTAGGAAACATCAGGGGAAAACCTTTACATGGGTGTTCTGTAAGTATTGAGTCAATGGGAAGGCAGAAATGAGTAAAGATCTGACTCCTCTGTTACAGCCTGAAATTCTTGCCTCACAGAGGAGTTTCTGTCAGAGACATAAGTGAAGAATATCTATCTGAACATTTGTTTATTTTCAGTGCTATTTAAGCTGTTATCTTTTGGACTAGTTTTATCCCCTCTGAAGCTGGAGCTCTGCTCTAGCATCAGCAAAAAAAATAGACTGTAAAATGCAAAAATTGTTATGTTAAGTGTATTGGCTGGAAAGCTCGGGACATAGTGTGTTCCAGGGAAACATTTAACTTTTACATTTTTTTGCCAGTCATAGGGAATTTGATGAGGCTGTGTTGGGAAACTGGCTGAGCTATTAACTGATATCCAGACTCAGATGATGTGTAGCAGGGAGGTTGATACTTTCAAGATGTAATTTCTTGTGAGTCTGTATTTTTTGGTGTGTTCATTCTTATGATCCTAATTTTTATGGAAATTCCCCACCCATCACAAAAGGCAAGGAGAGTTAAGAATCTGATTTGACCTAAGCAGTTCTGCTTTGCCTTTTCAACTCATGACTGATCAAACCAAATCTGCGATCTCTGGCACCGGACCTCAAAGACTGGCTGGGGTCTGAGGAGCTGCAGGAACTACTATCAAGTGTTCACCCGACCTCTGCAATTTCACCCCTCCTCTTCTCATAAGGATGTGTACTCTGAGATCAAAGACCCTTCAACATTTTTATGGGAAGTCATCTGGAGGCATGGGGCCTGATTTGGAATACCAAGAAAGCTCTAGATGCTTTGTGGAGAACCGGTCAGCTGCCTCCACAAGAATGTGTCTGTCTGGACCGATGAATCCTTCTTCTCCTCTTAAACTTTTTGCAGGATCTCTTCTTAATACAGGGCTGTGTTTGAACAGAACAGTGATAAAGTTTCTCTCATAGTACCATAAAGCTGCAGTATGGAAAGAGGCAAATTAGGAGAGGGAATAAGAAAGCACCTTCCTGCTATAAGACACTGCTGTGTCTCTTGGTCATCCTTGCTCACCCTTTCTGTGACACCTTGCAAAAGAGACTGATGGTGCTTCTTGCCTTGGAAAGGGCAGTCCATTGCCCTGGTAGCACCTTGCTGCTGCCAGCTTTGCTGCTGAGTGTGACCAAGCCACTAGCAGCATCTCACAGAGGTGACAGTGGGGCTTGGAGTCTGGCACCCTGGTGGGGCTAAAGTCAGCCCCGCTCATACCTTAACCGCTTCCCTCTGTCTCAGGGCCAGTGTGAAAACAACTGTCTCCATCTGATGTGAACAATGAGAAAAACAAAAAGGTTTGGGAAATGCTAAGGTGGGCTTCATCAAGGAGGTGGAAATGTGAAGGAGACTACAGCCTGTCCTGGCATGGAATTTGGATGCCGAGTCATGACACTGGCATCACTCAACTTCAGAGGCTGTTTCAGCTTTTGCTTCAGGCAAGATGCAGCAGTTACAGATGGCACCATAAATTGGGACTGCTCCCAGCACAGCTACTACACCTGGTATTCCTCCCGTAATCCTCCCAGATGTCTTTCAGACCCTAGGAAACTCAATGAAAGATTTCATGACTGTTACTCCCAGTTATTTCACTATTTAGAGAAAAAAGGTCCCAACTCCAAATCAATATTACATGTAAGATGTTTTATAGGTTCCACTGTATAGCTGAACTGGATTTAGCCTCACAGTTTTTGCAGTTGGAAGTAAGCAAATTTTTTTTTTAATTTTTTTAATTTTTTTTACTTCATGAATGTAGCAGGAATGAACTGCAGTGCAAATTGCCTTCTTGAACACTCAGGGGACCAGCAAAAACTTGATTGCTTAACAGAGGCCTTTTTTTTTTTTCAGAGTTAGAGTAGAGCTGCAGCTAGTAAATTTAAGGATACCCTAGGGGTGGTCCTTTAAGACAGGTAAGGATGTAATGTGGTGGACTCTGACACATTTCACTGTATTCTTACAGATGGATAAAATTTGTAATGAAAATGCAAACATAACCCAAATGGTGAGAAAATTTCAGTGGGAACTGAGGGGCTCTGCTCACCTGTTTGTGCAAACACAGCCTCTAAAGGTGCTCCCCAGCTGTCATTGCAGAGCAGTGAGTGATGGTTTTCTGGTGAAATACGCCATTTAGGCCCTGTAGTTTGACGTGTGATAAGTAGAGGTACCGCTGGCCAGCAGGGGAGAGAAAACATCTGAGCTAGGACACATCTGCTGCTTAGATGGACTTTAGGGGCTTGTTGCAGACTGTCTTGAAGGGAACTGCCTGTCCTTGTGGTCAGTGCTGCTGATCATTGTGTGCAAATGTAGGGTTGCTTGTGGCCTTAAGCCCTTGCTGCTCTGGTGCATCTTCTGTTTGCCCCCTTCCTGAGTCTCCCGCTGTCCCCTTGCTGCTTTGATGACTATTTATATCAGCTCTCAGATGCCACTTTGGAAAGAAATTTTGGAAAAAGCAGCTCCCAGAGCTTTTGTACTGATAATGCAATGTGGGCTGCAATGAAGTAACTTCCTCCTGTATTTATTTTTATTTTTTGGCTGAATTATATTTAATGTTTGCTACTTTGTCCATTCAATAAAATCTAAGTGGCTTTTTGAGTCCAGTGTTTTAATCCTTCCTTTCCATCCTAGCACTTCATCTTAATTTTCTGTGAAGTGCCTAAATAGCACTGACTTAACTCACACACTCCTGCCAAGAGGATTCTGTAGAGACTTTCCTCTCTGCTCCAAAGCATGGCTAGAAACACAATCGGCCCTGCTCTGCAATGTCTTGCTACCCAGCATTCAGCAGCAGAAATTAAACCAAGTATTCCACCCAGTCATAGTGAGTTATTAATTGACTACAGAGAAAGGGTTATTTTCTGGGACTTCAGATAAGGCTGGGGCCAGGAAACAGCTTGTAATTGTCTCTTCAAATTCATCTAGTCTTTACTGTAGTGTTTTGATATTTCCTCCCTCGTTATCGTCAGAGTAGAGGCTGTCAGGAAGGGGCAGCCTGGCGAAGGCAGCTCAGCCTCCCCGAAAAGGTCTTTTCTCACATCCTCATGATCTCAACAAGGACAGCAAGGCAAGCTCTGGGTGCCTCCTTGTCCCCTCTCTGGTATCACACAAAGAAAGTTGTCCTTTTCTCCCCACTCAGCCAAGAGGGCTCTAAGAGCTTTCTAATCAGCTCACTGTCAGCTTGTTTCCTCTCATCATTTAGAATGAGCACATGCTAGGTTTACAGCAGCCAAAGCCTCTGCTTGGATTCAAAACATGGCAGCGTTTGAGAGGCAGGTTGTAACTGCCAGGGCAGATTATTAAGAAGCAGCAGTCTGGGGAAGATGGGTCTTCTCCTCTTGTTAAAAGATACTCTTAGTGGATGAGACATCTTCACCCTCGTTAAAAAGTTCTACTTGCAATTGTTCTCTTTTAAAACCGAATGCTTGTTTTGTTGACCATTGTTAGATCTATATCTTTGTGAGTGAGACATCCCAAATGTCTGTGTAAATAGGAGAAATTCCTGTGGGAGGTGAGTGGTTTTGGGCTTTCAATTTTCTTTACCTATTTGTAGGAGACTGCAGGTTTCTCCTTCTGATGCTTTTAGAAGCCCCACTGGCATGTCAGTTCTCAATGCACACACTTAACCGACTTGTTTCAGCTGCTCCAAATGTGTACTGGAAGGGCTGGATGATGATAAGATACATCCTGGTTGTGAAGAGGCAATTCAAGTTTTTTTCATAGGTGTCCAGGATGTCTGTAAGGATTATGAAATCCAGGAAAATGTTTTTTTAAAAAGGACATCCGGAGCCACTCTTTTTGGTGTCGTCCTGATTTTTCCGAGATGCTGCGCCTCTCTTCTCCAAAGCAGGCCTCCAAAGCAGCAGTGTTTTGCACACATTGAATAAGAACAGCAACATGCAAAATCACCAACTGCATTTGCAAATCTCAGCATAAGTTATTAACCATTGATGCAAGCATATAATTATTACATTCAGCAAATCTGTCATCTGTGACAGATTTCTTTCTTTATTAGATGTTACTAAATGGATACTAACTCGTGGTGTTCAACAGGGAGTTTTCTTCTACCTCCTCTCGACACTTCTCTTCATCTTACGCATGCACTGAATGTGGCCTGTTTTGGGATAGAGCAAGGGTGGGAAGCATTTTGGTGCAGCCCTTTGGAAAACCTCTGTCAATAGTCAGTACAAAGAATGGATGAAAAGGGGATGGCAGGCAATGGCCTTTCTCATACATTTGAGATGTTGCAGGTAGCTGTGCCTGGAGGTCAGGCCAAGTCTGAAGGACAAGCTGGAATCAAGTGTGGTCTAAAAAGTCAAAAAAGCTGAATCTATCCAATGCTGGATGTACAAGACATAGTGCCTGACTTCCTCTGTAGTTGCTTAGGCACTCCTTGTGTTGAAAGGAGACAATGTGCAGGAGAGGGCTGAAGTGCACCAGAAGGACCTTGTAGGCTAGTGGAGCTCATAGAGGCAAAGAGTTGTGATCTGGAGTGGGGTGATGTGGGGCAAGGTCTACTGGATGTAGGAACTGGAGGAGGAAGGAGGGAAAGACCTGGATCCTAGGTTCACTGATAGATTGGAATGACTCATTTACATGTATTGGAGCCACTCAGAATCTCCCTCCTTGGTGGGAGCTGTGTACCCTCTAAACCCAAACATACAACTTAGCACATGCTTTTAGGGAAGTGTTGTGGCATTGAAGGCCTAAAAGGAAACCCATGTGCCCCAAAGATTGTACCTGTACAGCTCCTTGTATCGCCCACTTTCATCATTTGTTAGAGGAGATGTGCTCTTGAGAAAAGGGATTGTTGTTGTGGGCAATGACATTATTTGCAACACATTCCATTCATACCATATTCATGTGGAAAAAAATTCCTTTCTGCTGGTATGTCATTGACATTTAGCATCAATTATTGAGTGTATTTGATCTTTTATATTCTGAATTTCATGAAAATGGAAGCAGATATATAAGTCCTCTTGAAAGTGCTGGACAGTTGCAAACACAGAAGTTGCTCTATATGCTGCAACCCAGGGTTTACATGAGGAAATGCTGCAACTGAAAATACACCCTGATGTAAACCTATCTGTTTTTTCTGGTGTTCTCCTTTTGCCCTACTTTGGGTGTCTGAAAAATATAGTATCTATAGTAACCTGAAATTTAAAATGATGATGCCAACATTAATAGGATAAATTATGATGCAATATTTAGGTTGCATTAGTTTCTTTAAAGTACTTCTTTCACATTACAAAATTTCATTTAGGAAAACTGATTCATTTTTTTGATGTGGGTTAATTTCTCTCCACCTATGATTACTGAGTTTACCATGTAAAAAGAAACAACTGTTCTTTCTAACACCAGACTACCTACAGGATCAGCAAATTGGTTTAATTTCTTCTGGTGCTAGAAATACATAAGCTTTAATCATGAATCAAATACACACCCTCTGAAATACGTTAACTCATCAAAGCAAAGGACCCACTAGTCTTTAAACAGAAGCCTTTATTATACATGCTATGCAATACCTGATATTTATATTGTATTGTTTGGGTTTAGTTATATAGTTTGATGTGTATATAAATGCTTTTGATGTGTGTATATGTATATGCATTGGTTTCAATTCAGGTGTAGTGCTGACCTACAGGAGGTGGGGCTGGGCCATGTGATGTTCCCTTTTAGCCTTCTTTAGAAGCGTGCAGAAGTGATGTGGATGCTCTGCTTGTGACTGTTATTAATGGATTTTCTGTATTTTCCCAATCTCAGTAAAGTCTTAAGTTTATTCACATTTATTTTTGACAGTGACTGTTCCATAAAGTGTGGCAAATATACTTTGCTGTACCTTCCCTTTGTAGGTAACAAAGGAAGCACATAGAAGGTGCCTACAGAAAATGTGAGCCTTTTGATGAATGAGATGCAAGACCTAGTTACACAGGACATGGTAAAGGCTGAAATACTGAGTGCCTTCTTTGCATCTGTCCTTACTAGAGAAACTGGCCTTCAAGAATCCCAGGTCACTGAGACCAGGTAGAAAGGCTGGAGCAAGGAAGAGGCATGTTTATAGGAAGAGGATCAGGTCAGGGAATACTTAGGCAAACTGGACATAGATAAATCCATGGGCTCTGATGAGATGCACCACAAGTGCTGAGAGAGCGGGCAGATGTCATTGCAATGCCACTCTTGATGATCTTTGATCATGGCAACTGGGAGAAGTGCCTGAAGACTGCAGGAAAGTAGATATCAAGAATGGATCTTATCTTCAAGAATGGAAAGAAGGAGAATGCAAGAAACTACACACCAGTCAGCCTCATCCTGTTCCCTAGTAAGATGATAAAGCAGTTAATCCTAGAAACCATTTCCAGGTGCATTATGGAGATGAAAATCATCAAGAGTAGTCAGCATGGCTTCACCAAGGAGAAGCCATACTTGACCGACTAGGTAAACTTCTACAGCTAAATGGCTGTCTTGGTAAAACAGAGAGAAGAATAGTCAATATTGCCTGTCTGAAGTTCAGTAGGACCTTTGACACTGTCTCCTGTAAGATCCTCATGGACAAGCTGTTGATGTACGGGCTGGATGAGCAGAGAGCGAGTTGGGCTGAAAACTGGCTGAATGACCAGGTCTGAGGGTGATGATCAGTGGCATGAATTCTAACTGGAGGTCTGTAATTAGTAGTGTACTCCAGGAGTCAATAGTAGTGTACCCCAGGAGGATATGAAGAAGATGGAGCCAGGCTCTTTTCAGTGGTGCCCAGTGACAAAATCAGCGGCAATGGCACCAACTGAAACAAAGGAGGTTCTGTCTCAACATCAGGAAACATTTTCTCACTGTGAGGGTGAGTGAGCACTGGCACAGGCTTTCCCAGGAAGTGGTGGAGTGTCCATTCTGGGAGATATTCAAAAGCCTGCGCTGGGCTGTAGGTAGCCATGCTTAAGCAGGGAGTTGGACCAGATGACCTTCAGAGGCCCTTTCCTACCTCAAAGGTTCTGTGATTCATAGAATCATATGATGGTTTGGGTTGGAAAGGACCTTAAGATCACTCAGCTCCAACCCCCCTGGCATGGGCAGGGACACTTCCTACTGGGTCAGGCTGTTCAAGGCCCCATCCAGCCAAGCCCTGAATACTTCCAGGGAGGCGGCATCCACAACTTCCCTGGGCAACTTGTGCCAGTGGCTCACCACCCTCATTGTGAGGAATTTCTTCCTAATATCTAATCTAAATCTTCCTGCTTTCAATTCCCCCTCATTCCTTCACTACATGCCCTTGTAAAAAATTCCTTCCCAGCTTTCCTGTAGCCCCTTTCAATACTGGAAGGCTACTTTAAGGTCTCCCTAGAGCCTTCTCTTCTCCAGGCTGAACAACCCCAGCTCTCCTAGACTGTCTCATTCTGTGATTCCGTGATTCTGAGATTATGGTAATTTTTAAGTCTTTGTTCATGTTTGATTTTTCCACCATCGTTGTGCCAGGAAAACACTTTACTCAGCTGCATCTGCAAAATGTGCTGCAAAACATTGTCCATCTTGTCACACTTTGTGCATGGGGGAGAGTGCAATGGATATACTTGTGCAATGGATATATTTTCTATTTTTAAAAGATCTGCCTTGTTGTTTTGCTTCTACTGTAAATCATCAGAATGTCTGAGTCCATCTGCTTTTAAGAATCCTTATTGTTCCTCCGGGAACAATAAACAGCATGCTACCAAGAGCCCACGAAACTGGACTGTAGTTTTCATATATTTCTATTCCCAAACAGACATGTAACTAAAATATTTGTGTGCAGTAGAAGCGTCTCTTGGGGGTTTGCCTGGAGGTATTGGGTATCTCTGGGCTTCCTGTTACTGGCAGGGAATGGGGGTCCTAATGCAGCCTCACACCTACCAGAGGGACCTCCTCCCCACGTCCCAGGGTTTGACATTAGTAACTCCCCTGCTGACTCTGTTAGAATGGCAAGAAACTCCCTCTGACCTCTTGGGGTTCAAAACACTGCTCCTGAGGCAGGTCCTCCCTGTTTCATTTAGCTTTGCCATCTCCAGACAACTGCCCCGTCTTTGACAACCTCACTCAGGTGACCTCCAGCACAAGACAAAGCTAACATAGAATCATAGAATAGTTTTGGTTAGAGGTCATCTTGTCCAACCCCTCTGCAATGAGCAAAAAGTCTTCAACTCAATTAGGTTGCTCCCAATGTCATCCAACCTGACTTTGAATGTTTCCAGGGATGAGGCCTCTCTGGGCAACCTCATTCGGTGTTTCACCACCCTCATTTTAAAAAGATTTCTTTCTTATATCTAGCCTAAATCTTCTCTTTTTAAGTTCTAAACCAGTGCTGCTTGTCCTGTTGTAGCACGACCTCTTAGAAAGATTGTCCCCATCATTCTTTTAGGCCTCCTTTATGTACTGAAAGGCTGCCATAATGTTTCACCAGACGCTTCTCCAGTAAGCACAACTGCAACTCTGTCAGTCTTTCTTCACTGGAGAGGTATTCCTTCCCTCTGATCATTTTTGTGGCCCTTCCCGAGACCCACTCCAAGAGGTCCATGTCTTTCTGCACTGAGGGCTTTGGATGCTGGACTTCAGACAGAGGCTCGGTAGAATGGAGTAGAAGGACAGAATCACCTCCCTTGACCTGCTGGCTGTGCTTATTTTGATGCAGCTAAGGATATGGTTGACCTTTTGGGCTGCAAGCACACATCATCAGCTCGTGTCCAATTTTTCATCCACAAGTACCTCCAAGTTCTTCTCAGGAAGGTTGCTCTCAACCCCTTCACCCCCCAGCCTGTGTTGGTAGCAGGGGTTGCCTCAACTCATGTGCAAGATGTGAGGTGAAGGTTTTTTTCAGCAAGGAGCATTTCTCATCACAAACTCAGAAGCAAAGGGTCAGAACCCCAAAATTGTGAATACAATCTGAGTGAATAAAGGTTTAATTCAAAGGCTGCCCAACGTTGATCACCTGTGGTTTCTGAGACTCATCTCAGCTCCTCAGATCAATGGCAGGTGGGTTCAGGGGGCTCCTTTCTCCCTATTCCCTGCTGGCTACTGAATGAATGAAATGAGCTACATGATCCAGGGGACTAATAAATGCTGAGATGATGTCTTTGTTTTTTCAATAGCAGCATGCTATTTAATTCAATGACTGGTGGATATGTGGAATAGATAGAACTGCTGCTGAAGGTCAGCACCCTCAGGCCCTCAATTAAGGCATCTGAAGTCACAATAAATGTTTTCAGGCAAGCAAAACAAGAAACAAGTTATTCCGAAGCGAGCATCCGAACAAATAAAATGCACCTTATCGGCCACATCATAGGTCTTCTTTAAGCTGGACAGGGAAGTAGAAGTAGCTCAAATCCATGAAATAATTTCAAACTGCCTGTAGTTACCTGGGGGTCTTCGACGTGGTTCAGTCATGAGTGCCAAGAAATTGTTTGTAACATTGCCAGCCACTAACATAAGAGCAACTTTGCAGGCACAAATTGAAATGTGACCTAATCACAGAGCTGTGGGAGAAGAAAGCTGATTAAAAAGAGGGCAGATTGGGTCTGATGGAGATCAATGCTGACAGGAAAGGAAAACGAGGTTGGTAGTCTCTTAAAGCCTTCTAAAATCAGTCTTGTCCAGTCTGGAAGGCTGGCATGAATGCAGTAATTTTATCCCAAAATAATGCAACAAAAATAATAATGCAAGTGAATGTATGAACCCAAATTCTGCGCTGTGCCTGAGGCCCTGATCCTGAGGATGATTACATGCATGAAAAAGCCCAGTGAATGCAGGTCTATTCATGCGTGCATAAACACTCACAGGACTGGGATTTTATTGTGCATCCCCTCAAATCTGCTGGATGACATAGACACCAGACTGAACTGTGGCCCATGTTTTCTCAGGGAGAGTTAGAAATCCAAACAAAACACATAACAAACCTGAGGCACATTTCACATCTGAGTCACTGAAAGTTTGTACAGTAAACACATGTATACAAAACTGGACAAGTTTATTTTCCACAAGGCAAGCTGGTTTTGTAATTTTTTTTAACTTATAAGGAAAGGGAGGAAATTCTTCCTTCCCCCCTCCCCTGCCCATACATTTCCCTTGTTTGTGAATCTTTAGAAGGCTATGAAACCGCACCAGAAGCAAACAAGGACTTACTTTAATGAATAAATATTTACGACAGCCAACTTGAATACCTAAGGCTGAGGCTGATTTCTCTGAAACATGCAGCAGAAACTCTCAGGGCTTGATCCTGCCTGGACTGAAATATGCTTCCTGCTGCAGCAACAGCTGCTCCCTATAAAACAAGTCTGAAATCCTGAGCGGGACCACAGAGATGGTACTGCATTGGCCAATTCAAACCTTTCTACATGTGCTATCAGAATGAATCTGTTTCAATTTACTCTGTGTCCATGATGTAATTCTGTATGTAAAGCCACTAGTTTGTTTGGCCAGTGCTTTCATGGGGCCCAAAAGTTGACCTCTGAAGAACAAGCTTGGCATTGATCAGTGTCAGTGAAGGTGAATCACTTCCCACGGGGCTGATCTTGATGCTACAGTAATAGTAGCAACTCAGCTGGGTACCCATTGAAAAATGCTAGTGTATGTCAAGGCTTTTCCTGATGTCCTTGGTCAGTTCCGATTCCTGAGTGGCAAGGGCATTAGGATCAAGGGGAAAAAAAGACAACTTTTGTTTGAGGTAGAACAAAAATTGCACAAATTAAGAACTTAAAATATGAGTCTGATATAAAGCTGCTGGTAATGAATAGAACAGAAGATCTTTCGGGAAGTTGAAAATGTAATGTAATGTGTTCCCAAATGAGGCATATTTGTAAGCCTACTGGAATGCCATTATCTGAGGAGCCCTCCTTTTTATTTATGATCTTGACTCTCCCCAGTGTGTAATTTAAGGTCTCATTGGATTGTGTAAGGGCACAGGATCAGCATTCACAAGACATGAGATAACTTCTCAGCTCCTTCACTGAATGGCCTTGTCAGCCAACTTCTGTCACTTTGCTGTGCCCACTCTCCACTCCTCCAGGAGGAGGGTGAGCTCTGGGCCTGGAATGGTGGGTTTCTCTGTTTGCATGAAGCTTCATTTCATCTGTCAGTGCCAGATATGATGGCAAACCACTCAAAACCTTACAGCATGTTACCTGTAGGTGAGCTTCTACCATCCACAGATTCTCTAGAACTCAAGCCTGGGGTTTGACCTGGGAAATTAATGCATTAAAACTGCCTGTGTATGAGGACCAGAGAGAAAAGGGTGAAAGGTCTACCTGTCTATGCTGGAGGTAGTCCTCTGCCCTCTCCAGAAGGGCTAATTGCTCCAGTTTGAACTTTCTTGTTTCATAATTTTTTTTTCTATTTGTTTTTTTCTGCTCAGTATAAGTAAAGTTCTTTGATAATTGAAGCAACAAATATTTATGGAGAAAATAGATTGTCCCAATTACTTACGACGGAAAATATCACTCCAAATTTCTTTCCTTCTTTACTTTCCAGCTGCCTCTCCTTTTCTGTGCACTCAGATGTTTTGGCGATGTTTCGGAAGCCCAGCCCTGCTGCCACATGAAAGCTCAGGGAGCCAGGAAGGATCGCATCACAGTGAGAAACTGAAATCATAGCAGAGCTGGAAGAGCCTCTTGGTTTTGACTCAAAACATTCTAGAATGAAGTTTCAGGGCTCACGTGGGAATTGGTTTGCTGCAGCCAAACTGTGCAAGATGCTATCAAACACCTCCTTGTCTATCTCCTCAGTGCCAGCTGATGGGTGCCAGTGTCATGATCACACGAATCTCCATTTCACTGCTGCTTTTTCTCTCCTGTGCTTGTCACTGAGCATTTAGTTCACATAAGGGAAGGTGCCACATCTGTCTCCCATCACTGCCTTTACGTGTGTTGTGTCCTGTTCCTCTCATCTCCCACCCCCTGCTCACTTTAGCATCCAGTGCCTTACTGATCACACCAATTACACACAGTGAAAATAATGTTGAAAAGACCAGTCCACTCCCAAGTTATCATCACAAACATGCCTGGCTTCCTTCCCCTGCAGCTAGCTTAGGTCTCCTTAATGCCATCCACTTCCACCCTTCACTCCTATCTCCTCTTGGTTCCCTTCTGATGTGCAATCCCCGTTAGCAATGGCCAGTGAAGACCCTCTGCGGCTGGGGCACATCCACGCTGCAGAACAAGCCCCATTTCAGAGCCATGCTTGGCTGTGCCTTCCCAGTGCCCTCATGAATTATAACTTTTTAACTGTGCTGTGGATTTCCACATGATACATCTACTGGAAAAGTAGCTTGAATATTGAACCTGCCCAATTCCCATAGTAGAGTGAGCTGCAGTGACAGTATGTGGTTGTGTACACAGGGATAATATCTTCTGTGGAAGTTTGCATCTTTATTTTTTGTGGATAACAATTTTGAACATTAATTGCTCCCCACTTTGATTTCAGAGGTGCACATACCAGCTTACAGTTGCAGTCTCTGCCTCCTCTCTACCTATCCTACCACTGTGCTGAGCTTTGCACAGAGGCTGATGTTCAGTTTAAACTGACAGATAACTTATTTCTCCAATAGTTAAAGGAACATGGTAAAAGAGTTTGTTAACTAACAAATCAGTCTAAACTTTAAAGCATGATAATTTAGCACAGATGTAGCCCCTGGATACCAAACACTGCTTCCCTCCCACAATGCAACATACTTTTTGCCACATTTGTCATTGAAAGCCTTTCTTTAAAAAAGGGAGAAAACAGCTAGGTCAGTACAAAATGTGTAGTTAGTTCTTCTTTAACTCTGAAAGGGCAGCCAAGTGATAGAAATGCTTTAAGAACTAGAGAAAAGCACTGTAAACCTCCTTCTCACTCAGCAGGTTGTTACGATGGAGTGAAACAATTGCAGGATACCAGACCAAAATAAGAAAACAAAAAAACTCAGAAGATAATAATGCAAGCCAGTTTGTTCTGTGTATTAGTCTGTGTCCTGCTGGAACATCCTCTTCCTGACATTTTCAAGCTGAAAAAAAAAATTATACAGTACAATTAGGTTATTCAAAGTTTCTCATTTTTCCAAGCGGGGTCATTGGCTTCCAGCATGAGTTTCACCAAGGAAATTCTCCTTGCCTCTAACTCTACTCATCCTGGGGAACTGTACTTGAGCTGGATGCACAGAGAGTACTTTGTTCTGCAGTTTTAAAAGTGTGGTATTGTTATGCATATGCTCCATGCTGGGAGAGGGGTTGAACTGGGAGAAAGACATTTTGTTAGGGCATAGCACAGCAGCCCTGCACAGGTGGAGGTGATACGTGGGCAAAAGGTGCACAGCTTTGGTGCATCTCCCGGGGCCCTCTGCACATTGGAGAAAAGCTCACATTGACTCAGTACTCTTGGCTTGCTTGTTTGCTTACTCACCTATGCAACTCAGACAGTTGCTAAGAGGAAATGTGGGTAGTAGCATTTCTTTAAAACACAAAACAAAATCAAAAAAGCTCCCTCATCAAACGGCCCTTCTTTTTTAATATGAGTGAAATGTATGGTTAGCTTTGCCTTTTCTCAGCTTAAGTGCATATTTGTCTGTTGACTGCCTGTTGATCATGGCCAGTGTAAAAATAAACCAGCTGTGCTGCTACTCTGATAGGTAGCAGTCCAGGTTTGCCTCTGGGCAGAATTTTACTGCTACATCTGGCTTTGCTTTGCCATATTGTTAACCTCCCTTTTCCTTTCTGCATTTGTTTTGTTTTTATTAAATTTCCCGTCTGAATCCTCTAGTCTGTATTTCTAACGTCAACAATTGCTTTTATCACAGATAATAACTTCCTTTTACAAAAGCTGTACCATCCTACATGCATTTCAAATTACATTTTATGGACAAACTCTGAAGTACAGTATTTGGCAGTGCATGCAATTGTATGTATTTATAGTAATCTAATTCTAAGTTATGAGAGCCAAGAAAATAGTTGCTTGCCATTTTCTTAATCTTGTATTATATTTAGTTGACAATGTAGTTACATCTACTAAAGCTTAATGAAATTTGCATTGTGATATTGTGAAGTTTTTGAAGCAAACTACATGGTATGCTTATGCATGCTATAAAAACTGTTATAAAAATACAACCTCTTCTTTTACTCATCACAATAAGTAAAATCTGAAATCACTAGAGAGGATAAACATCTATTGATCTATAGATTGAAGAAGGAATCTGACCATGTCCAAATAAAGAAGACAGATGACTTCAGTTTTATTAAGTAGGGCCTAGAAATCATATCCTGTCTCTTTTACCAACACTGCGATAGGTTTTAGGCAATTAATTGACCTGTTTGGGGCTTTGTCTCTTCCCCACAGAGGGACTGTGAGATGGACTAGTGAAATGTAAGAAATGTTGAGGTCTTCCTTTGGAAGGTGGGAGAAAAGACCTTATTTACATGTTGGTTCATTTTGGTTGGGAATTGGAGGTGACATAGCCATTTCTAACAGTTGTCCTGTGGGTACACTTTCTCTGGGATAAATCTGCCTTATTGGAAATGGTCTGCATCCACTCCATGAATCTGTGTTTTCTTCTCTGACATATACTATAGTGAGGAAAGGTAGGATATCCATAGTCTGTTTAGCATGGACAGCTCAGGAGAGCAAGGAGCACTGCCTGAGGTGAGCATTTAATTTTCTTTCCAGTTAAACATATTGGTGCCTACTTTGTTGCAGAGGAATAATTTCCTCACGCAGCCCTAACTTGGCCCATACTTCTTTGGCACCTGCAGTTAAGGTTGATTGTCTTAGTCCTAAGTCCACTGCTCCTTATAAAATCTTCTCCATGATAGCTATTTTCTGAGATATTTTAATCACCAACTGGCTTACTTGTACCCTTTGCAAACTATTGTTCTCTCTTGCTAATGTATTCACCATGCTTTTAAACAAAATCCCACCTAGCATTAAGAGCTTGGGAATATGCTGCCTGGGCCTCCCTTGGCTCCCAGGCACTTTCCACAGCATCTTGCCTTTAGCTGTCGCACAAGAAGTCCCACTCCATTTTGTATGTAAGCTGACAGGACTTCATCTGTCAGATCATCATGTTTAGGAGGTGCTTTGGCAGGCAGTTGTGGGATGCTTGAGGGGACATATCTGCAGCCAGTACATCCCCTCTTAGATTTCATGTAGCTTACAAAGCTGAAGCTTGCAGCTCGAAAAATCACCTTGCTCTTGAATTTTCTCCCTCCCTATGGCTACAAACAGTGCCCTTTCCCATGTGCTTTTTTTTTCATGCAGACATTTTTCACGTGCTTTCTCAGATCACCTCTGGAAACCTTTTTCACCTTCTTATCTGCTTTACTCTGTATCAGGTTTACTGGGAATACAGTGCCTTGTGAAATAACTTTATATGAATAATGGTCCCACTGGCTTTCAGGCTGAATCCTTTTGTTGACAGTATGCAGTATCCATTGCTCTGAGAGCTAATTCCTTGTTCTTCTAACACTGTAGTGAAATCACTGCCCAAACATTAGACCCATTTGCTGCTGTGTGCCATTCTTTGTGTACCCTGATCCTGAGCTTGGCACAGTTTTATGCTCTGAGTCCATTTTCTGGCTATTGCCTAGTAAGTTTGAATTGCAGGAAAGAAGAGTGACAGTCAGTTCCAAGTGTCTAGGTAGTCTCCTATTTTGAGCATATTGTCCTGGAATTGATCCTATTCTGTCCTCCAAAACGATAAATCACTCTACTCTACCAGACTGCATCTAAATGGCCCAGTGGGAGCGCAGGAGCTGAACGCAGTCTGGTGTCATCTTTGAAAGTCTGGCTAAGGAGTTGGTGATGGAGATACAACACAGCTTGTGAACTTCTTTTCCATTTTCACTCATGCTAGATTTGTCACCTCACTATACAGCTGGTTGCACATCAAACCAAGCCGCACAGTAGGGAGCTCCCTGGAAATGCTACCATCCTTGCACTAAGTGTACACAAGACATGTTGTTGGTTTCATTGTAAATGATATTGAATGGAAATACTCTCCACAGTATTTTTGTCTCTTGTCTTTGATCCTTTACACCTGCTTCTGCCCCATGCACCCTCCTGTCTTCTCTGGCTCACCACTTTGGAGGCTGTACTCTGAAGCTGCTTCAGAGCAAATCTAGCTTTAATTAAAAAAAAAAAAAAAGAGATTTTTTTTTATCAAGTTTTCTTAAAGCTGGATGAGCCCTTCAGCCTATTTGAGCTTGCCACATGAAGAGTGATGCTGGCACAAAATTAGGGGCAGTGCAAACCAGCACCAGAGTGGGAATGAAAAATAGGAATGGACACCACATTCATGAAAACATCCAAAGTTGATTTTGCTGCATGGTGTACATCATGAACCCACAGCCTGTGCCAAGCTGATCTGCACTCTCTCTTCAAAGGTGAAGAAAAATCTCCATCCTCTTAGGAGCTTCCAGCATTCCTGACCATACCACGCACCGGGATCCAAGAGCTTTTTGACATCATTTGGAAAAAATGAATCCTCCCTTTAGTGCTTTCTGCATTTCTGTTTCTGTGCTCTCTGAGGTCACTGGTCCAGATACTGAGGTGTATGTTCTGCCTTGGCAGCACATGAGGCATTTACAAGAGGAGAAAACTCTCCATTTTGCTGCTGACCTTGGGGAAATGGGTGTGGACAGCAGGTTGCTGCTCATCGTCAGAGACCTCATGATTTCCTCCCTGGGGTGGCATCTGGGTCCAAACAGCCTCTGTGTGTTTAGTTTTTGCTCAGAATAGTCATGTAATAGATGTTTCAAGAGAAAACACTTGTTAATTAGAGGTGAAGCCAGATATGGGCAGACTGGTAAAGGTCAGAGCCCTGCAAAATGTTTGTCTGTTTGAACCTGTCTAAAAATGGACAAAATAAGTGTGCATGTGGGGCTAGCTGGATGGTTTGTTTAGAGAAGTTAGGCTTCCAGAACTTTAACCAGGAGATGTTATTTTCAGGACACCATTAGTCCTTTCCTGACCTTTGGAGGGTGCTATGCTGTTCCAGGACTTTGGCCACACTGCAGGCTAGGCTTTCCTCTTCTTTAGTCTCTAAAACTCAGGTTAGAGCCACTGTGTTAGAGACCAAGAAGTGCCATAGCCCTTTCTGTTATATGATTTTCCATAATAGTACATTCATTTGACTTGGCTTATATGCAGTCCTGTCTCTCAGTTTGTGCTATGTTTGCTGATACAGTCGATTCCCTTATTCAGTTCCCAGACCAGCTGAGATATGGTCCTGAGGTTTGCAAGCAGCCAGGGAAAAAGAACAAGTTAAAGAGAGGTATAGTAGCAATTAATTAGGATTGAAGAATTTTACCATATGTTTAAAATTTTCTTTTGTAAACTGCTCACATCTAGTTTTTGTATCTTCAGAAGCTGTTATGTAGTTATGAGATATATAGCCTGGGTATAAAGATTAAATTGTGTTTCATTATTTCAGAGGCACACTAGAAAATCTTGTGTCTTCCTGGGTGAAGAGCCTAGAAACACTGTGTCTTGACACCTCTAGAAGTCTCTCATTTCATACAAAATCTGTCATGCTTGGAAGAGTCAAGTGCATGAACTTCCATAGGTTTCCACAATTGTGTGGAGAAGGGAACTCAGAGAAGGACACCAACAGCTAAGAACATGACTGAAGCAGTTATCACTTTGAATCCAGACAGAATACCTGTGACATTTGCTCAGTTTTAGATTGGAGCCAATCTGACACAGCTTGTCTGTCAGTTGTGATATGTTTACATTTTGTTTTTAAAGAAGTGCATTTATTCTATAGGTTGAAAACGCTTCAGCCAAATTGTCTTCATTATGGAAGTGAATTCTTAACACAATCTAGCTGATGATGGCAAACTCTTTGCTTTATTATTTGGTTTTGCCTTGTCACAAGAACGTTTGAGAAATTCAGTTCTCGTCCCTAATGAGGAGTCTTTTCCCAAACATATCTCTGCCTATATCAGACCATTGACGTCAGGAACAGGGGAAAAAATCATGTACTCATTGGAAGAACAGAAGTTATGCTCTTTTGCATTTTTACTGTGGAAATTGAGTTAATATTTTCATGCCAGGGTGCACCGCTGAGCCTGGAGAAGCAAAGGCAGGGGCAGGCAGCACAGATCCCTGGGGCAGCAAGGGATTTTGCTCACTGTGCATTTGGAGATGTTTTAAGTGCAGTTATGGGTGTATAGGATCCATTGCTATTGGCCAGGTTGGTGTCTCTTGCTGTAGCTCTGCTGAGGCTGGTGGCAGCCACCATCTCTCAAACAGCTGCAGGGACGCTGGAAGGAGCGCACTGCCTGCACTTTGCTGATGGCTGCAGTGGGCAGGGGGAGAGAGGAGAGAGGTGCAATGTGTCTTTAAATTTCCCATGGAAACTCAAACCTTCTGCCCTCTTGCTTGCCCCCTCACCATGGGGGTCACCACAAGCTGGGGCTTTAAGATCATTGATTCTCTGAAACCTGCAGCTTTCAGTGTACGGCTTGGTTGTGTTTCAGTGGATCCTGGGCCTGGTAAGCATGTTTTATTGCCCACTGTTGCAGTTGTTACTGGTAGCAGATTTCCCACCACTGCATCCAAGCAGGGATATTTCATATCTTTCTGCAACTTAGGTTGATGTTTTCTCTTGTGAATGTTGAGGCATTTCCAGCTGGCTGGCCAGAAAATACGGATGTTTCTAAATCCCCTTGTCAGAATAATAGCAGTGGGATGCGCACCATCACGTGCTGATTTAGGTGGATAAGAAATCAAACCACGTCTCTCTTCATAGCCTAAGTCTTCACATCACATATTGATACCATTGAGCTGAGTGAAGTCTAAACTCATCACTTGGGTGGGCCTGAGGATCTCATTTAGAAATGGCTGTGCCTTGAGAGCCATCACTGTCTCTTGTCTTCTCACAGTTCCCTGCTCACCAGCTTTTGGTCAAGACTGTTGCAGAGCCATCTCCCTCTGGTGCAGGACTATCATTCCACCTCGTGGTACTTGAGCCTAGGCACTGCGTGGCGGTTTCCCTAGGACATCTCAGTGTAAATGAATAACAGTGGGAACCACTTTATTTAGTTTCAGTAAGTGCACTGCAGAAGTTTACAGCTGAGTTAGATACCCCAGACTGTCTTTATCCTCCCTCAGAGAAACCGGTGCTTCTAGGGTGGTATTTGGGATAGAAGGAAGCATGTGGAAGGAGCTCAGTGCTGCTTGTCCACACAGACATCCACATTGTGACTAAATCCCAACTAATTTGGAGCTAGTCATCTGTGCTAGGGGAGGGAGACTGGTGACTCCAGTGGATTGTCACTACACTGGTCCAGAGGTCTCCCTTGTACTGCCCATGCGTGTAGTCAAGACGACCTCAGCAGACTGAGCACTCAACTTCCAGGTGTTAGGTGAGTTCAAATCCATTCCATCTTCTGATGCAACTGGAGGATATCGCAATTGCCTTACTGTAGCATGATCCATGACAGCAGGGCTCTACCTGTGCCTTCTGGGAAGTGTGACCATGTGAATTTTCCATCACTCCTTTGGGCCTGAGAGTCTTTTGGATAAGGCAGTGCAATCCTCAGCATGGGGTTCATGGTCACTCTTCTGATCAGGATTCAAGAGAGATGAACCCCATCTCCAGCCCTTCATGGGAGTTCTTAAATTGCTCTGGGCAAATCCTTCAGCTGGAGACTAGCAGAGACATCTCTCAGGGGCTGGCAGTAAAATACTGTGTCAAGGGTCCACAGAGTTCTCCACAGGGCCCTCCCATGTTGGAAGTATCATATGCTCATATTAATTAGATATTATTAGATATTAGATAGTTCATATTAATTAGATGTGAACTTAATTCCAATTAACAGACTCACTTAGTTCTTACTTCTGCAGAGCTAGATCTGTGCTTGAATGTTTTTCCCATCATAAAGTGAGGCAGCCCAGGGAGACATGATGATTCTCTAAAGCAGAGGGAATTACTTAAAAACTGCTGATGGGTGTAGAAGGAGGGGTGATAGAAAATGCTGGACTTTGCCGTTGGAACACAGTTCCCACATGCACTGAGGGAGAAGGTTGTGTGTCAAGCTTGCTCTCCTGCTTTAATGAAAAATGCATTAGTGAAGCCAAGACATGAAGAGCTCAGTAAACAAAAGGCAAATAGATAAGATGGAGTTTCCTATGATGTCTCCAGAGCCATGTTGTCTCATCTTCATCATTTAATTACAGATACAAAGTTGAGTAAGTTGCCAAAGTAAACTGTCCTGAAACAGAACAAATATTCTGGGCACAGAAGCAGTCTTTTGATAAGTTTTTACATTTATCTGTGAAAGAAATGTGAAGACATTTGCTGGCAACATTTGTGTTTTTTTGTGAGGGCTATGCACTTCTTTTGGGATTTGTTTACTGGCCTGGGTCTGCTATCTGTGTGTCAAGGCCCCTTAGCAAAATTGTTATATTTTGACAAAACCTTTACAAGAGACATAATGTAGTTGCTGTATTTCAAATCACCTTACACGTTAACTAAACAATCCAGATTGTATTTGTCACAGCTTGCAAACATTTCTGTAAACATTTGGCTTAATTTCTTTTCATTCACAACTGTACTGAACAGCTTTCCTCATTATTTTGGTCTGAAACTCAGCTTGAAAGAATTGCTCTGAATTAGATTCTGGGTAAATAGATTTGAAACTTTTTCCTGCTAGTTCATTAACCCAGTTTAATAGATTCTGTGGGAGATTATTTTCTCTATAGAGTGGTTATTTGAGCAATAGTTTCTGTTTTTTCAAAATATTTATAAACCAGTAAGTTCCTCTGATATCTTTATTGGTACCTTGGAGCAACTTATTGCACATATAATAGAGAGGAATGGATAAAGTTACGTCTACTATAAAACTAGGGTATTTTTATTTGCACTTTAAATACTTTTGTGCAACTTCTGAAGCTGGTGTACAAAGGAGAGGGTTGTGCTCTTGTACTTGTTTATCTTTACTTTGTTGTTAGTGAATTCTTTCTGGTGTCATGCTTTGTGGGTTGCTGAAAAAAAGTCATTAGGATTAGAATCAAACATTAACCTTGTGACCTTCTTGTTTATATACCTACTGTAAGTCTGTTCTGCTTGTATTTCTGCAGTTAGTAAAAGCAAACTTGTGTGCATGGTCCCTGGGTTGCAGTGGGCAAACTGAAATGTTTGTCAAGATCACTGATACCACATCCCTTCAAAACCAAAGCTTCAAAGGCATGTCAGTGGCTGAGATTAACTAAAAAGGGGGCTTTTAAAATCCTTTCAAAAATAGTGCGTTGACAGAAATAGCATTTTAGCCTAAGATGGTAATGCACATTGCAATGGAAGGTAGACGAATACACATTCTAAGGTTGGCCATGGTTAGTAAATGAATATAGGCTATAAAATTCAAAGAAAAAACACATACTATTTGTCCTTGTCACAACCCCCAGAACAATGTACCTGGGAAAAAATGAAAAGGGCTGGAAACTCCAGATGTTCCTGTTGTTTTCACAAAGCTGTTTTTCTCAACATTCCTCAGGCTTCTTGGATGTGTCCTCTTCTCTACATGCAGGGAGAGGGAAATCACTAATTTGTCTTAGGATGGAAAGGGTTTGAACACAGCAACAGTGGTAGTACCAAAGGATAGTACCTTAGCTTCTTCATCCCATGTGTAGGTTTCAAGGTTTCCTGACAAACAGTAAATTCAAAATGTTGTGACAAGGTTTTATACTTGTCCATTTTTCCTAGGAAATCCCAATAGGAGAAAATCAATATGCCACAGTCTTTCACGAAGCAGCACTGCTGCGGGATGCTGCTGTGGCAGGGGTTGGGCACAGAAGTTGCTGTGGGGCAGAGGACTGCAGAGTACTGTGGAGCTCCAGCTCCACTGCCAAACGTTGGGTTCTTGTCATGCCGCTGGCCCTGATAGTTTCGCTGATTCTTTTGCTCTGCAGCTGCAATGACCACACACCATGGTCAGGTCTGTTTCTTCTGGGACTCACTCTGGGGTCACTAATTCCTGTAAGTCCAGCTGGCACAGCAGCCAAATTAATCCCCATGTCAGTTGCACTTGTGGGTCAACATGCGTCCGGGAAAATAGAAAGACACAACTCAGACTTCAGCTGGTCTAAGGTATTTATTTTTAAGCTGTGACAGGCAGCACTGGATCATGCTGTAGCTTGCCAGAATGGGCTTGCTTGCTGGCTTGAATGAGGTCAGAGAAAACACGGGTGTGGATGTGCATTCATCAGCCAGCAGCTCCTCACTTGGAGATGTCCCACTTGGACCTGCTGGCAGCCTGGCTCCTGCCTGGCTGTTGCAGCTCAGTGTCACTGTACAGACCTTGGCTAAGTATATACAGATACAGGCTACTGTTGCTGCATTTAATTTTATTGTTTACACCAAACACTTCATCTTATCTTGGTGAGAATGAGAGCTAGACTCCTCCTCTGTATGCCTGTCATGTGCTCAGAATAAAGTCTGCCACTGGAGAGAAGGCCAGCCAAATCCCACCAAAACTCCCTCCTTCTTCTCTTCCCTCAATTTGACCATCTGACTTGGTCACCCTGTCACTACAAGGTCCTGCCACTGCAGCTGCAGCTGCCTTCATCTCTGTCCCAAGGCAAATAAATGCATCTCACTCTCCCCCTTTCCTTCCCTTATGTGCATGCTCACAAGTCAGCTGTGCCAGATTCAGAAGAGAATATTTGATTGTAGCAATGTCTTTATGAAAGCAGTGTTCCGTAATTCTATTATCAAGCACATCATGCGTTTTGATCACATAGGAAATTAATTCAGTCTATCAGTGCATGTTTATTTTCAGTACAATTCTCAGCCAGACTTTTTCAGAAAAATGCCTAACAAAGCACAACTTTCTTTGTAAATTGGTACTTTTCAGAATCAATAGACTTTTTTCAATCGGTGAAAGTCTCAGTACTGTTAACTCCCTGAACACTTAACAATACTCAGATATCACTGATGGCATGGCAAATTTTGAACATATCCTTGGTAGATATGAAATGCAGTTATCAATGCAGAAAGTGTTTAAGTAGAACCTTTCCAAGGAAAAGTAGTGTCAAGAGATAACTTGCTGGTCAAAAATTAGTCTTTGTAAATACTTATTTGTGCTTTTCAGTGAACGGGGGATACTGTCTTCAACGTACAGTCTCCTTTCAAAGCACTGATAGACACAAGCCCAGCCTATTGTAACCTGGAAAGAGACCTATGAAAGCCAGAGGGATGTAAACTCAAACTGATTTTATGCTCCAGTGGGAACCAAACAATGATTTTATATTATTTTCTTGTCTTATAAAGCCAGCTTCTGAGACATTCAGAACTTTTTAAATTTCTGCTCAATCTCCAGCAGATGTGAGAGTGACAGATGAATTACAGAAGGGAGAAGCCTTAAAGAGATGACAGATGGTCCTTAACTGTGGACAAATTTCTCAGGGATGCAAAACAAAAGGACAAAAGAGAACAAGGAGCCAGTCCTGAATTAGGAAGGTGCTGATGTAAAATGGAGCTATGAGGGCAGAACAGGCTGTGCTTGGGGAGCCTAATGATGTGCAGGGAGATGCAGACATGGAAGGGACTAAGAAGGAGAATTGCTGGAAAAAATGAACCTTGGAAACCATCGCTTGCTGTCTGTGCTTGCCCTGTGCACGTCCAGTCCTGTCCTGTCCTGCCCTACCAGGGTCCTCCTCCCTATTCTCGGGTGCTCATTCAGCTCATGCAAAAACTTTTACCTTTGCTGCTTGCTACTATTTAAGACTTGAATGGTTAGGTACAGTTCTCAGTCAGATGTTGGCCGTTCCAGTCAGAAAATGTGAATACTTACTGAACAGAGAAAATGTTTAGATTATACAGGCAGACCTGTTTGTGTAAAGCAAAAAGAAAGTTGGTTAAAGAAGGGCTGTTAATCACGTGAGTGAGATAATGTAGAGAGATAGTCTAGGTGTGTGTGTGTACACACTGATAGTCTACTACACTGGAGTGTGTGTGTAACCCCAGTGTAGCACTCCATTGGGATCAGGCTCCTTTGTAATCTTACCATAACTTTATTTGAATGAGAAAACAAAGAACAGTATTGTTTTCAAGCAATACTTTTGCATGTAAAGCAAATACTTCACCAAGTATTTACTAGCAGGAATACTATTACCATGGTAAATGAAACTGTAATCAGTGAATGGAACCAGCTGAAAACATTAGTTTACTTTTGTCCTTAAAATGCCTAAATGCTCTAATACACATTTTCACCCCTCAGCAAAGAAAAATCTATTTTTAAGGCTACAAAATCCAAGGGGGCTATGAGACCCGGAGCACTGTGCTGCAATCAACAAAAATGTTACATAAAATGTTAGTGCAAAGTATAAAACTTCACTTCCGATATGGAAGCCTAACCATTTCTAAGCACTTTGGGGTGTTGTAAAGGAGCCCGAGTCTCAGAAAAGTGAACTGTCAAGAATATTTAGGATATGTGGTAAGTCACCTGTTCCTGATAAGAAGGCTATCAAATAATTGACACAACACTAAAATGGCACCCTACTTTGGGCAGAAGGGCTGAGGGATGCTCATTAAAAACATGCAGATGGGAATATCTCCTCTGCACTGCCCATGTGTGGGTCCCAGCCCCATCTCTGCTGACACCAAGGACAGCCCTTGGCTTCTGGTGTCTTTCTGTCTGCTTGGGGTAAACAGTGTGGAGGGGATTTTCTCCAGCTTTCTCACATGGTATTTTGCAGCAGCTGCGTTTGGAGCTGGCCTTGGAAAGCACGGATTCAGGCTTTGCAGCTCTGCAGGAACCACCTCCAGGAACTGTCCATTTCATAGAAGTTTTTCTTTCTCTCTCTCTCAGCCCTCAGAGTCCCCCGTCCTACTACTGGGATGTTTTACAGCTTTTTGGCTCTGCAGAGCCTTCATGCAAAACCTGTGTTTACTTGCATGGGTAATAGCTGGCTGTAGTTTAAGCACGGCTATTTTCTGGAATTGGCCTAAGTGAATTTGGGGATGGGCGAGGGACTGTTCGCATGACCTGACTTCAGGCATCTAGCACAAATGCTCTCTGGAGAAGCAAGCCTTAAATATAGGGGTACTTTAAGCAGATGTTGACAGTCAGTGGCTGGAAGAGCTCCCTTTGTGAGAAGCTTTCCAGACATCTCTAATCATGTCCCCCTCTACTGCAGCTTTAATTACACACAGAGAATTCAGAGTTACATATCAACTCATTAATGTTTTTGGGGAAGTAGGATAAACTTTGCAGCCAAGGGTAGTTTTCCTAAGTTTGTTTTCCCAGTGCAGCTCCCTGAATCCTTGGTTGTGTTTATGAAAAAGCATTTTTGTTTACGTGGAAAAACAAACCACAAGAGTTTTCTCATCTGTCATCCCTCTGTTTCTGCAAGTATACACATGTCCTTGTTAAGGGTCCTGCTTGGGCACTGGCTGGGGTTCAATGACAGCGTCATGTGTCTGTGATGAGCAATCACATACAACCAGAGGTGAACACTTAATGCAAACAGTTAACAAATAACCCGTAGGATTGTTATGGCTCATCCATGGCAAATCCAGCACCCAGATAGGTCTTTCTACTGACTTGGGAGTGTTGATGCAAAATCTCAAATTGATAGCAGTTAGTTCATTAAAAATTAAACATAGTTCCCAAAATGGCAATAATTAGGCCAAATTTTCCCCTGCTGTGCACAAGACTTTCGAGTGGGATAGCTGAGCCAGCACCATATTTTCCATTTGGGTTTCCATGATGAAGTTTATATCTCAGACCTATAAATATATATCAGTGAGACATCAAATCATCATCACTAAGATGCTTGTTTCTCTGAATCATGGAGGAAGGCTTGCAGGAGAGGTCTCCCTGGTGAGACACACAAACCCCCAGGGTACATGCACTCTCCGCTCTCAGGCAATGGCTTGCGAAGGAAGAAGTGATCATCCCTTTGTGGGGCACAGCTGGAGGCAACGACACGCAAGTAGGACTTGCATGTTAGACTCCGTACTCCCAGTGACACCAAAACCCTGTGGATGCGCATTGCACCTCGCAGCCAGAGGTGTGTGCAGGCGTGTGGGGCTGATAGCTATGCCAGGAGCTCCTGATGCTGTGGATGAGTAGGGAAGGTGGGACAGAGAGGCACGTCTGACGTTCAGGGCAGAGTCAGACACCTTGTCCCCAAGGAATGTCTCACTGGGGCAGCCCTGAAGATTAAAAACTGCGTTGCTGTGTGAAACTCTTCTCTTGCTCCACACAACTGATTTGATAGCTCTCAGCAGCAAGACCTTGAAGAGAGGGACAGAAACTTCCCAGAAGGTCTCTTTTATTTCCTGATCTTGTATTTACTTAATTAGCCTTTAGGAAGCTTTTCATTATAACCAGCGTGGAGCTGATGGGCAGCAGTGCCTGTCCCTTTGGTTACAGTGAACATTTAAATACACTGTGGTCTCAGAAAGAACACGTGCCTTGTTTTTTGTACTCCTCGTGCTTTAGAAGGAAACCTGTTTTAAGACTGAGTATGCCCAACTGAATTCTAGAAGCATATTTATATTGAAACAGAAGATGTGGGTAGAAAGAAACTCACAAAATACATTAATTTTGGCTAGAAATTATATTGTAAGTTGTTTCAAACCAGAGGTTATGTTTTGGTCCAGTTCAAGTTACAGAATATGATTTAAGGTGTCTTATTCTTGCAAAAATATTTAAAAGACATTATTCAAATATGTCATGTAGTTCTTTCAAGTGAATAACATGCATCTCTGTGTAATCACCAGAGGATGTTGCAAGAGCACATTTCTGAGTGCCAGACAGACATGTTACTTAATGAAATAATTCTTTTCATGTTCTTGGCTCCTCAAGTACATACTGGAGGCAGAACTGGCTGTGTGCCTTTAGCTTTCCCACACTGGAGAAATTAAGAAACAAGTGAACAAAATGAAAAAAATGGAAGAAGCAAATACTGATAACAAAAAAAACCCACAAACAACTCCTGAACAGGAGACAGCACGTGCTGGGGAAAGAAAGGAAGGGTAAGAAACAAAAGGATGGAGAAGAAAGGGGAGGTGGTGGTGTCCTCAGCAAGGGCAAGGGAAGTCTGATGGTCAGACAGCCCTGCCTATGGGAGGGGAAAGGCCACCTGTGTTGGTGAGGAGGGAGTTAGTATGCCCCCTTGGGTACAAATATCTTTGCTTAGATGTTTGATTCTTTTTCCTCCTTCTATCATTAGAACTTCTGACAGGAACATTATCGGGGGCAATTCTGAACTTTCTAAAGTTTCTCTCTGTCCAATTGTTGCTGAATTTTACTGTTCCCCCACCCACACTCTTCCTGTGCCTGAAGCTGATCGGTCCTTTTCTGTATTAGAGAGGCAGCATTTCTGCCAGACCTGCCCACAAGTTTTGCAGCAGATGGGGAATGAGCTAGAAAAATGGTGAGAAAGATCTGTGTGAATAGATGTGGGCTTTTGCTGTGCAAACAATCCCTGCAATGATGGTCCATGGCTGAAGCTGCTGGAGGAAGGCACTGGCAACACCACTGTAGCTCTTTGGACACACTGGCATTAGCAGAGCTGGCTCCCGGCACTGTGAAAATCCACAGCTCCAAAACAATAAGCCTTGTCCTCATGGAGGAGCAGAACCAACTTTCTCTGTTTTAATTACCCAGACTTCTTTGAGCCTCCAGCCCTGTAAGGCATGTGATGAAGCTGGAGCACCAGTCTGCTGTTCAGAGAAAGAAGAAAAAGCTGTAACCCACATGCTGTGAGGAATAGCTGGGAACCAGGAACTGTACCAGGCAGCGTTGAAAAGAGAAGACCCTATTTGTTTTGAAAAATGGTGAGAGCTTCAGAACACCCAAGAAATTGGAGTGTCTTGGTGTTAACAGGATTATAATTCAATACGGACACAGAAGGCACAATAATCATTAAGGCTCGGGTCTCCTCTGCGATGCAGCAGTTCAGGCACAGAGCTTTGAAACTACAGATAATTTGAGGCTCAAAGGGAAAGCTGTAGGCAAGAGCTCAGAACAGCCTTTTAGTTGTTGTCATCATGCTTCCTGCATCCTTTGTTCTGAATCTGAAGCTTTCCTGGTACTTGAAAGAGCCACATCCCTGCATAGCGCTCTAGTTTCAGTCCATGGGACTGATTTTCTGGGTGCAGAATTTATCATGACAGGAATGTTGACTGGGAGGGTTCACCACATATCCCCCAGGAGAGTCGGCTGTACCCTGTGGATGCTCATCCACCAATGCTCTGGCCAAGTAGCTCGGAAAAACTCAGCAGCAGGAGACGTTACTGCTGTCTTCTTTGCTGGTCATGCTGGTCAATGGCCTCAGTTCCACAGTCCAGGCACCAGTGCAGGAGCATTGCATCATATCCCCTCTTTTCTGTCTAACCTCTCTCTTTCCTCACTTCTTTCTCTCTTTCTTTCCCCTGCTGTTCCTCAGTTTCATCAAATCTCAGAGGGACACCCAGCGAACAGTGCTACATGAGCGCCAGTGCTTTGTGGTCTGAACTTTTAGAGCTCGCTGGAAAGATGATGGCTTGGGTTTGGCACAGGCATCTCCACATTCCATAGCCATAGACGTGTGGAATGGTTTAAGGAACATCTGCCGAGGGAAGGTGAGCAGTGCAAGCAGGCGCCCTCACTGGGCTGCCCACCTGGGTGATGGCAGAGCTCCCGGACCAGTTGCCAACACTCTTTGCAGCCACAGGAGTGAAGCAGTAGAATACAGTTAACTGCTAGCAGGGACATGTCAACACATGGAAGCATTTATGCCCATTCTTAAAAAAACCCAAACCCCCAAAACTCAACTCTCAGTTCACAAAGTAATGCCAGATTTTTCCAACGACAGTGTTTTTATTCGGGACATTTACAGTTACTACGCTGCTGGAAGTCAGACAGGAAAATCAAATTGAAGATAACCCTAACTTAATTATGAAGGCAAAAATGCTTCTTTTGAAAACATAAACATGTTATTCTATTTCCTTTTTACTGAGTTAAATGAATGCTAGATTATTCATATATGTTTCTTCTTCTTGCTGTGTTGTCATCTTTGGTTATTTTCCTGAGGTTCACTGTCACCAAAGAGGCATTTTCCTCTTATTTTACTAAGCTAGTATACAAGTTAATAGAGAAGAATTCAGTTGTCAGCTCCTCTCCTTACTTTTGCCCTTTGAAATAGTTATTGAACATATTCACTTTAAATGATGAAAAGCAAATAAAAAGAATCTAAACCCCACAAATTATTCCTTATTCTCACATAAGCTTCAAAATACTCCTTCTACCATGAATTTGAAGTAATTACTCTTTTATCATGCCAGAAATTCTTATTAATCCAGTTGAAAAAGCTTATTTCATGAGCTGTTTTACAGATCTGATGTCTGCATTTCATGTATGACTATGTAACAAAACTCCCTATGTTATCTCATTATAGAATGTTAAACGTGAATTAGACAGGACTTACTCATAGTAAATATATCTTCATAATAACAGAGCATATAGGAAACTAATAAGATGACCACCTGGCAACTTAAATGTGGGGTTAGATAAATGTTGCCAAACACATTTATTTTTCTTCCTACCACTCCTTGTAAATGTTTGTGCAAACATGAATGCTTTGGAGATTACCTGATCTGAAAACTCTACTCATGTTTCAGTCCATGAATTGCCTAGACTTTATTTTGTGCATTAGTTTTTCATCACTAAGATTTGCCCAAACCAATCATTATTAACTAATTTCTTGCTTCTTTCATTAAAGCAGTTTCATACTAACTTTTTATTAAGAGCACCACTGGTCAACCCCAAGCCCTAAACTATAAGGTTTCTGCTTTCCAGGTGGGAGGATGAGGACCCTCAGCAAATATCAACATGATTTGAGTTGTGCCTCCTCTGCAGACCCTCCTTTACACTTTGAGAAAGACACTCACTGCCATTTTGCAGCAGGGGAGAGCTGCAGGAATACAAATGTCGCCAGGATGCATAATTTTGGACTCAGGACTGCTTGAGGTGATGTCTCACAGCTCAGGCAGTGATAGCTCTCTGTTCTATGGTAGAGTTAACACGTTACCCTCTGGCCCACTGCAGCATTCATATTGTTCATAAGCTTGTGATGAAACCATACCATAAGCACCTACAAAGTTGCTACAGTGATAAAGTGCCTCATGGTTTGAATAAATACACATTTGAAAACGTCTATAGGCTTTTTCACTGTAAAGCTTTTAAAGAGTCAGTTTGCTTCTTCTTGCTTTTGTGTCAGTCATGAGTTACATCTGTGAGGAAGAGAGGGAGAAAAAGCAAGATAGTTTTACTGCCTGACAAAACAGAAGATCGTAGCAGCTCTGAAGACTGAGCTCTTGACTGAACTCTCATCTGAGGTCTTCTCCAAACTGGAGCTGAGCTCAGTGACCAAGCTCGTAATACTCAACAGACTCAGGTACCTGAACTACTTGCAGCTACAGTATTCTCTATTGATTAAACCCAAGTGTTTCCCCGTTCTCCTAATGAGGTTCAGCACTAGGACACATACTCATACAAGAGACTTTAGTCCACTTTAGCAAAGGAATTGGCAAGACTGCAAGACTGTATGTTCTTGTTCATAGGTGCTTTTTTTTCATCAAGGGAAATGATAAGCAGACTTGCTGTAGCACATTTACTCTTCTGGTAAGTTTGTAAGGGAAACAAGCTTGGTAACTCAAGAAGTAGCAGTAAATTTACAAGTTAAATAGAGGGGTTGAATGCAGAAAGCTTAGCAAAACAGATGCAATATCTCCTAATATTTATGCAAAATCCAGGTCTCTGTTGAGGGAACAGGTGATTGTGTTAAGTTCATACCTCTTCAAGACAGCATTTAAGAATGTGCCTTCAGTTCAGAGCCTCTATGTGTGCTGCCTGGAACAAGACCCCTGTGGGATCTGGACCAACAATTCTGTCACTGGTTGCTAGTCCTCCCTCAGGAGCTGCCACTGGTGTAGGTGTCAACACGTCTTAAAAAGGCAAAGTCTGTCTGGTAATGTTGACAAGATGACCCTTGAGTCAATGACAGCTGGATTCATTGGTGGGATGCTATAGCTGCTTTTTGACAACTCCACTAACGCACTGGCCTTGGGAACATTAATATTTAAAGACATGGTTTATGTCACAGTTTGTGGTTACTCTGTAAAAATCTGGATGAAAAGGTTGAAATAAATCTAAAATTCCTTTTCATCCTGAAAACCTTGTGCATGCAGTTGAGTATTCTGGAAACTATCCATGCTGTACCCATCAATACTTTTATCAAGATAATGTCCCACACTGAGAGGTGAAAGCAGTAAGTAAGCCATATTAATGCACTAAATTACTGGAAAATGTGAAAAGGGGGGAAATGATTGGATTGAAAAACCTTTGGTTTGATTCAACATAAACAGGTTGATATTTAATTGTTTGCATGGATCATGCACTGCCCATAATTGCCAGCTGGTGTCTTCAGATACGTCTAGGTCTTCATGTGCCTGGTGTCTACACCAGGATTCTTGTTGGCATGTGGAGGTGGGGAGGAGGCAGGGTTTGGGTGTGGATGTGAGAGGGGAGGAAAAGAAAAGCAGAAACTGGTGTTTTTCTTGATACAAGCCTGCTGCTAATTGGGCTTTTTAAAGTAAACTTTTAAAAGGGATAATGAAAACACTCTAAGATGGATCAGTAGTAGTTTAATTAGCATCATCTGTGAACTCCAGCGTGTCTTGCAGCCTAAGAACTCCAGAACAGCAAATTGTTTCAGACTAGCAATTTCTTCAGATTCATTGTTTCCTTTTTTTTCAGCACAAACCAAGGAAGCACTGGATGCCCTAAGTCCCTTTTAGGACCTAGGGGTAAGATGCAGGTATTGCCCCCGTATGTGAACTTTCCTATTAGAACTGTGCATTTCAGTGACACAAGAATATTCATTGAAAAAAATCTTTCAAGCTATCTTTTCTGTATCTTTTGGTTTTGACAAAACAAAGCCTCAAGAGAACAAGATAGGAAAGTCATGGGATCATAGAGTAATAGAATACTACTTTGGAAGAGACGTCAAGCACTATCTAGTCCAACTCTGGCAAAAGTACAACCTAGACAAGATGGCCCAGCACCCCATCCAGCTGAATCTTAGAAGTGTCCACTGCTGGGAAATGCACTCCTTCCCTGGTGAGATTATCCCAAAGGCTGATTGTTCTCATTGTGAAAAAATTTCCTTATGTCCAATCAGAATGTCCCTGGCAGTGGCTTGTACCCATCACCTCTCATCTTTTAAGTCAAATAAATGTAGAATTGTTTTCAATTAAACAAAAAGGGGAGAATTCCCCGCTTTAAAGTATATAAAATCCTAGCTGGGTGGAAAGTTGGGGAAAAATAACGGAGTGACGTATTGCTGTTGTTTTTACATTTCCTTAATACAAATTCCTTTTTAACCTTACTACTTTTACTTTTTCCGGTAAGTCTTTCCATTCCATGCCAGCCTTTTAGGAGACCTTCTTAATGACAGACCAATCTGAAAAGGTTCAGATATGCTCCAGATCCGCTTCACAAGTGCAGGACTTCTTAGAAAACTTAATCCTTTAGCGTCTGGAGAATACAGCTGGAAATCTTGTGAAGGCATAGAATTCTTGTGGGATTTATTTTTTTGGTGTTTCCCTTAGTCAGGCAAGTGACAGAAATAAACATTTCTCACTACAAGCTATAGGGAAACCATTTCCAGTCCTGGCAGAACCAAAACAGGCAGGAATGACTGAAAATGAGAAAAGCAAGTAAAATAAAACTTAGCTTGATTTCCATTTTTGTGGTACTTCTCCTTGAATCTCTTTAATATGCCCTAGTTCTAAGTTAGCATTTTTTTTAAATTGAATTTTATTTTTCAGTTTTCATATGACTGTTTTCCTGATAATCTTTGAGAGAATAAATCAAGCTATCTTTATTAGTAAAATTGCCCAGTCTCCTCACTGCTGAAATAAATAACATAATTCTCTGCTTTTGACTTGGGAAGTATTTGTGGAGCCAGTTCCCAAGACTTCAAAAAAGAAGACTAAAGATAATAAAAACATATGTCAACATCTTAGGCTTTCTTTCTACTGCTTCATTGCTACTTCAGTGATCAAAAGGAGAAAGTCATTATTAATGTTTAATCTAGCTAATACTCTTGTGGTAGTCTAGTTTGACTTCACTCTATTTATGCTGCTTGCTTTGCCTGAGGTAGGCTTCTATTTGCCATGAATCCGCAGTCACAGGAAGAATAATCATTTATTGATTGTGATGGATGATAATAAAGAGATACCAAAATAGGATGAAGTAAAGAATTTCAATAAGCTGGACATGTTAGAAACCAACTGATGACTTGAGGAAAGAGACTAAGCAAGAGCAAGCCAGATCCTGGATATAGAGCTTTGATTTTTGTATTATTTCAAAAGCAGTTCTGCTTTCAAAAAGCACAGGCAGGGCTCAGCACAACCATTGTTCTGGGAGGTATCTTCTAGTCTGGATTTGAATGCTTGCAGCTTATTTTGAAACACTGCTGTATTGTTTCTAATGGAGAGGTTAAGATTGTTTTGGGCTTGGAAAATCTCTTGTGGTTATGAACTTCTGAACTGAAGAAATGGAACGCTTTCCTAATTGAACTCTATGAGGGACGGTCCATGATGCCACAGCTACTTCTGACCCCTGTGAAATCCAGGAAAGAGTGGTTCAGGATGCAATGCTGATTGCCGCTTGTGCATGGTATAATTTAGAGTGAGATGGCTGGTGCCTTGCCTCAGCAGGATTTTCAGGAGGCATTAGACGAGATTCATTGGACCTTAATATAACCTCCTAAAAGCACAAACCAAACACCCTTCTGGACTACCTGTGTGTGTGGGTTAGTGAGACTGGCACCTCTGAAAGGCAATCCCACACATATGGGATAGGCACTTGGGCAGAGCCAGGATGAACCTCTTTCCATAGGCTTTCTATTTTTCTGGCTGGAGATGAAGCCTAGATAACTGGGTTACTTAAGTTGGGACTATAATGCATTTACTTAAAATAGGAGTGTCTTTCATATGTGCACCTGAACAAATAGATTTTTTTTGAAGAAGGGCATGTACATGTCAGTTTCTGAGATTTTTGAAAATCAAGACACGAGATATGATTTGAGGTGCCTGTGGTAGCACACTGTTGATGGCTCCATTGATGCCATGTGGGCACGGTGTGATGGCCAGTCCAGTGACAACTTGTGCTCTAACAGATGCCAGAGCCAGCTCAGTCTTGCTCAGAAATGACATTGTCCTAGCACCATAGAAGACTTTCTTTGCTCTGTGGAAATGGAACTTGGCAGAAATGTACTGATTTCTTTAGGTCTTCAACACTGCAATTGTTATAAATTGTGCCAGCTATGTTCCTGCTGTTTGATCTGCTTCTTTCCCTTGGTATTCATCTGATATCACCTCTTCTTCCCTCCTTTCCCACTGACCTTCTCTGGAAGCATAGCCAAGGCCACCAGTTCTAATTTGCAGTGGAGGTGAGTGCAAAGGAGAGGACAGATAAACAGCACTGCTCAGGATTAGGCCCCTACTATGAAACAGCCGAATAGCTTTGGCGTTTATTCTGCTACATGAGATGACATATCTGTCCTTAGCTTCTAGGCTGCAAAATGCTTACCTTTTTTCCATTAATATGAAATCTATAAGGAACACAGGGAGGGAGTGCCTGTGCACTTACACTGGATTAGGCTAATAGCCCTGTACACTGCTTAGGTATTTAGTGTGCTTGTGGTGCTTGTGATATTAACTAGAAGTCCAGACAGCAAAGCCTCAAGATTACACTTTGCACTTTAGCAAAGTATTTCATCAGAGATGTTAATAATCTCCTGATTAAGCACTTTAACAGTAGATTAGGTTTAATAATGGGGCTTTTGCAACCAGAATCCTAACTACAGCTTCAAGACTTCTGGTTGAGGGAAAACATTTCTTATTAACCCTTGCAGTAAACCTATTTAGGACATTAACACTATACTTCAAAGAATTTTATTTTGAAAATATCTGAATTGATCATAGTATTTTAAACACACAGTGTCCAGAAGGCTGAGGAACCTATTTTGCAACTGGGGTCCCATGTCTGTTAATTAAGAACAATAACTTATATATATTGACAGGCTTTTGTCTGAAAGAGTAGAAAGTGATGAGTACAGATGCCGTTATCATTAGTTTACATACCATCTTGCAGTTCTGTAGGTTCTGTAGGTTCTACAAGTGGTGGAAAATTCTACATCTCATTTGCTTTCCTATGGGAGAGGGAAGTAATTCAGGAAAGGCTCAACTGACATATAGGGTCGTCAGCTCAGAGATCTGCTGATGTGGAAAGGGGAGAAAATACTGCTATAGAATGTGCATTGATGTGCATATTCTGAAACAAAGTTCCACTCAGCACCAGTAAAGCTTCAGTCTCAGCAATGTCTGCCAGTATGGAACATCTGGAAAAGAGCAGGGAGAGTGATCTGAAGTCTACAAAAATGAGCTATACAAAGGATTAAATAAATTAGTTTTGTCCAGTCTCAAGAAGAGAAGAACTGGGGAATGGGAAGAAGAAATACTCTGCTCTCTGTGCCTGTGCTGCTAAGACATACAGTAGACCTGAATAAAGGAAGAAATAGCTTAGATGTTGGAGAACTTCTTCAAAGCCACGGTAGCTGTCTCCATGAAGAAATTACGTGGCTGTCAGGTGTGAGTTGTTCCTGCCTGGAAGCAGAGGGTGGACTTGTAAGGAAGCCCAGTGGCACTAAGCATTCATGCTTCTAGGCTGGTGCCTTTGGCCCCATGCTGCTCTCACCCTGGAGCCTTAAAAACACACATAGACTCCAAGACCGCTCTGACGAGATCAAGCACAGAAAGCAGTAGAAAGAAAAATGGATGCCTGAGAAAATTCCAGAAATCACGGACAGTTCTTATAGTATTTACCAGGCGACAGACCTAGATGCCAGAGAAATTAGACATACCACATTTGTATGATCCTTTTCCCAGAATATGTCAATATCATGTTAAGAACCACTTCAGAATAAGGAAAGAAAAAAAGAGGTATTTCTGAAAAGGAAACAACCTTCAAGCTATTTGTTTCAGAGAACAGAGGTTGCACATATGCCTCAGGATTTTTCCTGGATCCATGTGGGGCTGAAAGGAATGACCTACATTCTGGGAGGGCACAAGATTTTCTCCATGCTACCTGACCTCAATCCTCAATGACCTTTTGAACTTGTAGTTATGTGTCGCATTTGGTGTACTCCTTGACATTCTTTTTTTTCTGTATTTATAAAAGTGTGTGTGGGAAGTAACGTTAGCTAATGCCCTCGTTATAATGATCAAGAGACAGACAAACTTCATTAATGGATGGGCATCAGATTCATTGGCTGTCAGCAGGCATGAGAGAAAAGATTTAATATTTCAAACCTTGAAGCTCTACAAGAGAATGTGTTATTAAAACATGGTTCACTGATCACGGAGTGCTTGGAGCTTTGGAGGAGAACTGTGGGTGTTTTAGACTATAGAGAATTGTCTGATATTATTAGTTTAAGCAGGCCAACACTTACTGTGACTTGAACTAACGCTTCCTTTTCCCTTTGTTTCCCTGTTCTGTTCTCCCTCCAGCATTGTTAGTGAAAAAACAGGAGACCAGAAGCTGTAACCTGCTCCTTGTCTCTGGGCATTAATCAGTTTAGGGTAACAAATTCAGAAATTTATCTGAAAATAAAGGAACCAACAAGAGCTGTTGACATTAATTCCTTACCTTGTTGCTGGTTTTGAGCTAACATTCAGCTTGGTTGCTGTTTGTAAAACAGCAGTGCAAAACCCCCGTGAGATGATAAAAAAGAAATCTTATTACATGGACAGGTCTTCAGCGAGTGGTTGAGTGATTTAGTTGGAGTGTTGTGCCTTGATGTGGCTAAGAGGAAAATAATGAAGCCAAGTAGGGGGTCAAGAGCAATGCGAAACAGTGATTAAAGCTGTTTATATCTCTTTGTTGGCATGGATACAATCAAATAAGCTCATTAGACATTTTGAATTGCAGAAACATTGCTCAGAAAGCAGCCTGAAATAATATCTGCTATTGGACTTGTGCAGAGCTTCCCTCTGCGCCGTGCCAGCCAGCTTTAGCCTTCTGATATGTGATATGTTCTTTTTAAAGGAATAAATGAAGTGAATGCAGATACGTTCAAAGATTTTTAAGGAATTCAGAGTGGACATGAATCTGATGTTAAATAAAATGCATGTCAGATGTTAAGATGTTAAGGGAAAAATACTGAAAGTTACCTTCAGGAAAAGTTACTTGTTTTTAAATGAGGCCTTTTCAAGGTAACCTGATGAAATGAGATCTTTCCCAGGCAAGCTCGTGTGTGCTGAACTATAATACTTACACCGCACTGACAATCATCCCCATAAGGGTTGCTAAATTAAACAATACTCGGTCCTAAGGTAGTCAGTGCCCAGACATTTGCAAAGTCTACCCCAGGACCACTGAAATACAGAGGCAGAAGTGAGTGGTATCTCTGCTCTGCTTAGTTGAATTTTGAAAGCAGAGGGCTTTTGTACTGTACCCTATAATTACACTGTAAATTTCTCAGCTTAATTGTGCTTCATCCCCTATCCTTTGTGCTCTGTGTGTAGGATTGTGTAGGATCTAACTTGTGACTGGTTTTGGGGAGATGGTGAGACTTTTGCCAGCAGTCATGTAAATGAATAAGTCTAAGTTTAAGCTCTTGATTGTAAAGATCATAAAGCTCAAACAGTGTGTTCTCTTCATTCATACCAAACCTCTCATGTATCCGAGCTCACTAAGAACTAGACTGGGGACTAGCTGCTTGGTTTTTTCAGAGTAGATGCAGGCCAACACAAATGCCAAAGATGGCTGTAAACCGTGCAGTCATGCATCATGGTAAAAGATGCTCTGTGTTTGAAGAAAGTAAAGGGATGCAAGAACAAAATTCAGGAATGCTATATTCTGATGAAGCAGGTTATATCTATACCTGAGGAGAAGCCAAGAGACTTGCTGTGTTTTCCACAGTGAAGTCTGAGACTGTTTGCAAGTTGTGCAGACTTTCAGAAGTGCCCACAGTGCTTTGGGAAGGGGCACGTGTGTTCACTGCCTTTCGGCAGATTTACCTGCTTTATATTCATTTCCCAGAGTTGATCTGAAACGCAGATTTGAAATGGTTGTGAAAAGTGATGCTTAGAAGGAATGCTGCATAGACTTCATTTGACCACACCTAAGCACCTATCCACCAAAGGATTCAGGCTCTGCAGGAGTGTATAAATACTAATTTTTACTAACAGCTATGAAGTGGTAGAAATAAGACTTTTTATTCATAAACCTATTCATAGCATCTGTATGTTGGACATGACTTAAAACAGTTCCTTATAGCAGCAAGACCTATAAGCTGCAGCTCCTAGCAGAGGCTGCAGAGTTGCGCTCTTGGGTCAGCTTTTCCCCTTTCATGACCAACAACAGCACAAAGCTAGCTTGAAGCAGAAATCAGTATGGCCTTCTGCCTAACCAGTTTCCAGATTTTAGTAAATAATCTTTTATTAGATATCTATGTGATCATTAGGCCTTAAAGGCAAATATGAAGATGATTGCAGTAACTCTGAGACCACTTTCTCTCACAGAATTTAGAGAGACAAGAAACTGCTGCAGCTGTGGGTGCTCAAGCCCTCGCTGCCTTTCCAAAAGGCTAATTTAAAGACGAATATAATAAAGACTCAAAATCTCGCTATGCCTGTAGGCAACCCTATGCATCTGACTTCCTTCATCGCCTTCTTGAGATCGGACAGTGTCACAGTGGCTAATAGCTGTTCTTTCAGATGAGACGTGTTCGGAAAGGGACAGTCTCCACCTCTTCACCTCTGGCAAAATGAGTGTTTTCCAAGCTTTGAGAAACTTTCCAAAGTTAATGGAAATACTTCCAAAGGAAGTTTGGGACAGCTTGACTCAGTGGTACAATTTCTGCTGTGCAGAGCAGCGAAATTGAGTGAGCTGTGACTGGTTCCCGGCTCATTTTCCTACACATGCACTCCATACTGCACTTGTGCAAAGCTGATGCACTCTCCCTTTGCCTCCCTGCATTTGGCCCATTTTCTGCTGATCAGTGCCCTGTGTCTGAATCATAGAATCATAGAATCATAGAATCACTGGGTTGGAAGGGACACACTGGGTCATCGAGTCCAACCATTCCTAACACTCCCTAAACCATGGACCCCAGCACCTTGTCCACCGGTCCCTTAAACACCTCCAGGGAAGGTGACTCAACCACCTCCCTGGGCAGCCTATTCCAGTGCTGCAAGTGGGCTGCAAGCTAATTCGTGTCTGGTGGCTGGACCTGCAACATGTCTGGGGGAGCTGACTGCTGAGAGATCTGGAGAGCTGGAATATCCTTTTCCGGATTTGAGTCAAGGAGCTATGGAGAGGTGTGGAGACCCCAGGGCAGCTCTCTCTTTTCCTCCCTTCTGTGGTGTACGAACCCTTTTGGCAGCAGCAGTGTGGTGTAAGTTTATCTCTGTCTGAGAAGCCATATATGGAAAAATAGCAGCGTGGTATCTCACCATCTTGTAACACGTGTAAGCTGGAGTTGTAAAGGTGGGTCTTTGGTAGGCACAAAATGCACCCAACTGAACAAGGAATGAAAAATCCCAGTCTTCATACAAAGAATATGGAGAACAGTGAAATGATTTGGTTTTGCTGTCTCTGTAGATGGGTCTGCTGGTAACAACTGAGTAATTACTTGATCCTGACAAAGTCAAAGAAGTGCCACTCTGGTTGGGCTGAAGTTTGCACTCCAGATGTGGCTCAGGGAAGGCAACATGATGGTCAAACTCCTGAAATACGTTGGTGACCCACTCTTGCATTTTGCAGAGGCAGCACACAGGCAGGAGTGGGGACAGACAACCTGAATGAAAAAATGTGTAATACAGATAGAGATGTGGATTAGAAAGGTCCTAGAAGCCAAATCTAAGCCTGTGAGGTTTCCATTTAATTCAGACTCTTTCTTCAACTGATGTGGTAACTTGTTTCTCCGCCATAATTCAGTTCGGATTTTCTTAAACTTGACAGTGTGGCTAATGTGGTCACAAATTTTGTACACCACCATAAGTGTACATATTTAATGCCCCAGCAATCAAATAGGAATCTGCCGATCGTGAGTGTGGCAGCAATCTTCTTCGCCAATGGCGTTTGCGAGTGTGCTGAGCACAAACAAAGTGGCTGTGTCAGACACTGCAGAAATAAAAAGGACTGAGGAAAAAAAATCAGAGGATTGTGGGACACGCAGGCTAAGCAGCAAATGGAAACTGCTGTACCAAGACAGATTTGCTTTGATGTGTGCTTCTTGTATAATTACCATGTTAACTAGCTGACAGGAGAATGTTGCGGTGGGGAAATGGAATGACTCAGAAAATGTCATTGGTATCACTGGGAGAGCAACTGAACAATGGGCAGGGTGGCCAGGGAGGCTGGAGGTGCTGAATATGGTCCTGGCAGTTGCTCAGCAGAGTGCCTGGAAAAGATTATACCCAGGAGGAACCACCCAGAACACAGGGCTCTCTCTGAGCAGAGGTGCTGGCTGTGGGTTTGCAGACTCTTCTCTGCTTGCTGATGGTCAGGCTAGAAAGAAAGTGTTTGCCACAATCTAGTGCCAAACTACCACTGGATTGACTACCTAGTTTTTATCATGAGCATAGTTAGAAAATCCTCCATCCAGAATCTGGGGCTGCATGAGGGGTGAGGTAGGAAAAGTCACAGCAGCGAAGCTCACTGCCCACATCAGAGCTCCATGGGAAGAGGGAAATCTCCCACCAGGGCATAGGGACTGTCACCCACTCCGTGGTGGCACCAGCCACAAAGTCAGGCAGCACTGTAGGAGATGCAGACTGTCCACATGAGCCCCCAGGGAGAGCATCTCTTGTCTTCAGTGTTAGAAACTTTGCAGGATTATGTCAGGGGGAAGAAAGCAGTCAATGTGCTCATGGGGAGTTTTCAGCCAGCCCTGCTGCCTCCAGGAGAAAAGAGGTGCCCTGGAGCTTTCCCTACCCCAGGATTGCTGGCAGGACTGCCTCAGCAGTGTCAGTGCATTGCACAAGTTTCATCCCTGCAGTAACCACCCTCCGCCTTGGTGCACCCACATCAGGACATTTACTTTGGTCTTTCCTGCAGCTGGGAATAAATATCCTCTGCCTTTCTAACTAATACTTTGTGCCCGTAGTTATTATTAGAAGTATGTCTTTTCTTGCCAGAAATAAAAGTAATTACAAGATTCAAGCTGGCACCTTTCTGTCTACCTCCTGCAAATATTTAAATTGGGCTTTTGTTACCTAATGCTCTTGGTAATTAGTTATTCAGTAGTATTTTTCCACTGCCCACAAGTAGCTGTAGATTGTGAAGACCGCTTCTCCAAAGCCAGCACCCAGAGGGGCAGATCCGAGTAATGCTCTTAATTCTGCTCTCGGTGCTGGGATTCTCTTGCAGATATTGTTTTGCTGTCTGTGCCTCAATGTGCTGGAAGGAGATGTGTTGTATGTGGGACTGTTCTATTTTTTTTTTTCCTTTTGCGCTGCAACATTGGCATAGAGGACTTTTTCTTTTCAGTTGTTTTTGTTTGTTTTCCTGTACACACACACACACACACACACACACACACACACACTCACCCTTCTTTTCTAACTTGCTGTGAGAACAAGTTTCATATGACAGCCTCTAGCTGAAAATGGTTTTGGCCAGGAATTAATGGATAAAAAACCAGTGGCAGAGGTTTTTATATACATACTTTTAAGACAGCTTTCCAACTGTTCTACAGCAGGGAAGAGTTTGCTTTGTTTTCTGATCTGTAGCAATCCATCTCTTGCTGTCTTCCCAGGCCAGCAGTGACCCAATGAAAGGATTGACGACAGCCTGATTCCTGCCTGTGAGGGGTAGTAACTTCCTACACAGACAAGCATTTTTGGAGGCTCTTTTCTGGTTTAGCTCTAGCACTCTCTGATCTTGAGGGAAAATACTCCTTCATATTTTTAAAAACTGTCAGTTTTGGCCACATAATCACGAATTGACTTCTGGCCTCACCTTTGGATGGAACAGATCTTCTCTCGCACTGATTCTTCTCTATTAAAGTTTCCTAGAGGCCAATTAGGATGTCCTTTGTTTTGCTGCACAAGGCCCAAGGCAGATGTTGTCTCTCCCCACCACCAATGATGGTCTTTCATAACCCCATACTGAAGAATTTACTTTCTAGGACATTTACACGGAAAACAAAGGGGATGTGGGTGTTGTACAATTTCCATGGCTAGTGTGGATGCCAGATTGGAGACCTGGGCCCTTGCTTTAGGTTTACCTACAGCAAAGCTGTACCTTGTGTGAAAAACATGCAAAGTGCTGCTTTGTTCTTATCTTGTGATCTGAAGTGCCAGAAGCAGCAGCGATGGAGAAGCAGGCCACTGAACACGACCTTGCCTGAAGCATCAGGCATGAAGGATCAGGCTTATCCCGGGTACATGAATGTGGCGTGGTGAAAGCCAGCTCCATTTCCTCATCACTAGACTCCTTAGCTTGCTGACTGACACATCGAAATACAGAGATTCTACCAATGTTAGACTTTATCTCATTCACTTCCCCCTCAAAGGGGAGTGCATAAAAAAATTAATCCTACAGATCCCCAAGAAGATGTGAATAACATGGTTGGCAGCGAAGTATTTCAAGAAATGAAAAGTCTGAGAAATCTTGCCAAACTCTGAGTTATTTCTAACTTAGATTCCATCATAATGTGGAAAAAGTTTTGGCAAGGTAGCTTTCAACAGGAACTGAATTCAACAGGCAGAGGCTGCCAGGCAAAAAGAGTGGGTCATTCGGCACCCTCAGAGTAGACAGCAAGTGTGGTAGGGGGAACCCTCCACAGACTACATAGAGAGGAATGAGCTATACATGCAGTCCAAGAAAAGGCAGGTGGGACAGAATAACAAGACAAAGTTAACTAGGTTGCCAGTCTTCCCAGGTGCTTGCTAATCTCTATCATGTTTTTATGCAACTGGTCTTTGTCTCTCTTTCCAGAGAGCCACCAACAGCCTGCATAATATTGTACGTATAGTTTTGAAGGACGCGTGGGAAGGCAGGGGGAGAAGGCTTTGGAAGTCCTTGGAGGACTCATGGAGCTGTGAAGAATAGTATATTTATTCAAACAGTTTTATATTTGCTTAAGAAAACCTGTTTTTCCTCAGAATGGCCTCAAAAAGGAACTATTAACGATAAAAGTCCAAGGAGGCTATGCAACTTCCAGATGCTTTCCTAATGATCCCTAATGGGTAATGTGCACTTTCCAGGCTCTAGTTAACTCCATCAGGATACGAAATGCAATGAAGTTATAATTTTAAGTCTTGTAGTTCATTAAAATGGAAGAGCTTTTGTGTTCATTTCAGAATTTCAGTGTTCAGTTGAGACTCCCAAATTAAACGCTTCAAATGCTGAGGAAACAAACACTATTTATATAATGTAACAGTGTTACTTTTCCACACTGAGTCAATTTATTTTTCCTCCCAATGTCTTTGCTCCTAAACTCACAGGTCTTCCATTTGCCTCCTCATACAATATACAGGCTGTAATTAACAACTTAGGTATGTTTGAAACATTATTTAAAACAGAACAGCTTTTTGTGAAAGGAGCCTGAAAGCAACGTCTGCTGCCTGGATATATTATCTTATTTACTCTGTCTCATATCAAGGCTCTGTTATCTTTGATTAATGCTGCCTCTCATGCACATGGGTCTGTTCACTCCGCCACGCGCTGGCAGCTGACAGAGCTTCACTTCAATGTGTGGTTAACTTTTCACTTCAGTTTGGGTCCTGCCCTGTACTGCCCAAGCCTACTCAGGGACACTGGGCTGTGCCATCACTTGGGGTCCTGCAGGCATCCTGTGCCTACAGTCTTCCTACAGAGAGGCTCCTCTGGCACTTGTCTTTCTGCTTACCACCCAAAGAACATTGGCTGGCAGGACAGCTCATCCAAAAGGTGAGCTTGGATCAGCTACTAAAAATGCCGAAGAAAACCCCATTTCAAATTTGCAAATGCTGTGCTGGCATTTGTGCAGCTGGAAAAAAGCAACGGGCTTACCCACTGTCCTAGCTTGCCAGCGCTCGTCCCTGGAGAGCGTGGCTGCTGGTAGCTCTGGCATGTGACCCACCATAAAGCAATTTCTTCTCTACAGCAGAACAAGTGATCTATCCGAACAGGCAAAAGGGACTGACCACTCTTAAATTTCAGCTATCAGCTGACTGCAATGAACTGCTTGCAAGGAATAGAGTGGCCAAGTATTACTCATGGAAATAATTCCACAATAAGCTTTGAATAAGCAATAACTATAGGAAAACTGTAAGCTGTTCAAACAACTCAGAAAAAGGGCCTTATGACATGCTATCAATTCAGCTTCTGCCTAGGGCTTTATTTTATGCCTTAATTACTGTAATCTCCAGCTCAGTGGCCTCAATAGCTCTAAATGTACACAAAGAAAGGGATGGCCTCATGCTGCTGTTTTCCAACGAGCTCTTTTGCTTTCATCTAACTGCCACTGTCCTCTAAAGCTTTGTTCACATTGCAAACCATACGTGTATGTGCATATGAACCTGGGTTCAAACTCACCCGCATGCACAATGGGGCCAAAATGACTATGGGAGCATTTCTCTGGAACGGGAACTGAGTTCAGCATTTCATGTTGTGTTTTGCATCGCTGCAGCTTATTGCACAAGTGGAATGTTACATTGCTAATATAAAGGCAGCTTAGCTGTCTTCAGGAACAGTAGTTGCCACCAGGGATAGCTGTGCAGATGTCAGCTGTGGATGGAGCAAAGCAAACTTCATGTCTGCACCCATAATGCTATGTGCGGTTTTGCTCTATGCTGTCTTTCAGCCCCCATCTCCTATCCTGAAATCCACCTCCACTCTTGCACCACGATCACCTTGATCTCTCCTTGCACTCTTTTTGTGTATGGTCCTCTATGCCTCTGCCCACCCTGGTGATCTCTCAGACATCCCCTGGTGAAACCACGAAGTATGGCCCCCTCACCTGCTTCAAATCCTCCCTCCACACTGCCACTTCAGAAGAAAGTCCTATATTGGTAGACTAGTGAGGATGACTTCCTTGTAGAGCTAAGCAAGGCTACACAAGCCAGCTGTCATGTGTCACTGTATTCCCTTTAATATCCTGCCACGAAGCAGCTCCACTTCATGGGGAGAGGGCAGTGTTACCCCAATAGCTTTGCTGTCCTGTGGGGATATAACCCAGTGGTGTCCTGGGGTGATGTGTGTCTTTTATACCACTGTCTTGTCTCAGGGTGTGTTTAGAGAAGGCTAAAAGCTGTTTTAGCTTGCATGGGGAAATTCCTTTATCTGGGTTAGCTTTTGGGGAAAGCTAACCCTGTTGTGGGCTTCCACCAGCAGTAAAACAGAGGCTGACTGAAAACTGAGGTATTCTTGTTATGAATGTCTAAATCCATTTACCAGACCTGTACACCATCAGATGTTGGAGTATCCTAAGATTTAGCTTCGAGTGCCCCCTTCCCCTCTTAAATGTCATATAATCTATACAAGACAAGAGGTACTATTATGAGGGTGGTTTGACCTGCTGCATTAAAACACAGATTGTAGCTGAGGAATTTCTGTATGAAGCTTATAACCTCTGGCTGAACTGGAGTGTGCCTTTCAGAAACGAATCCAGGCTCTTGCTGAACGACGCCCCAGCCCACACAGTCCACATCCGCTGTAGGTGTGCTGTTGAAGTACTCAGCTGTACTCTCTGTGTTTCCATGTTTAAGAACAAAACCCACCAAAGATACTTTCGGCCAGAATCCTGTGGGGTACTTCAGTACGCAAAGTACCAGTTACATGTTTAAGACCTGCATGTGCTGGTGCTTCAAGAGCAGCAATCCATTGCTCCTAAACTTGCCATTGTTTACAATTTTGCTGGTAGAGAGGGTACACACAGAGGAGCCCTCATATCATAGGCAACAGGCTGGTCCAACTCATGTCAAAGCCCCGGTAAATCTGTGCATCGTGTATTTCTCTGCCCATCCTGTCTCTGGAGTTGCTTGAAACACATGAGATCATACAAAACCATGGAGACCCTACTTCTTCCTTCCTGCTGTCCAGTAGCATAGTAGTGTCTCCACAGGTAATGTGGGAGGCCTGTGGGACAGGGAGCCCCTGTCCTACCTGACCTGGAGTAGAGGTTTTAGTTATGATCTCTTGGAGATGTCCTAACCATAGTATTTTCAGAGGTAGCTCCCATAACTTTTCTTGGTTAAGCACAGATGGGCCAGAAAATATGAGGAATACCCCTAATATCTGACTGCTTGACAAAAAGTAGAGCTGGCTGCCTGGGAGACAATGAGTTGCATGTTTCAGAATGCCATATCATCGCAGTGAACCAAACCCGATTTTTGAATTTGAACTGAATTTCAGCTACTGTCTTTCACGTTTGTGATGTCCAGGTTAAAGACCAATTAACTGCTCACTTTGAACCTGATGCAAGTATCTGGCCTGCAGTTCTCTGGTTGCTTTAATCTGACCAGCACAAGTTAGAGCTCACTGTCCTCCAGACCCGAACGCTGGCCTGTGATGCCTGAGCACTGGTGTTGTAGATCTTGCAGTGAGCTGACCAGAACACAGCAAAGGGATTTTTTCAGTCGGAGTGACCCTCTGCATTGTGAGTTCATTCATAATGCAGCTGTACAGAGAGCAGAGGTGAAGCTAAGTCACAGAGAAGTGGGGAGGAGAGGGAAGTGAAGGTCTGAGTTGACCCTTAGAGTGGTAGTGAAGACTCCTCTTGGATGATGGCAGTCTTGCATTCGTCAGTAGACTTGTCTGAGTAAGACCTATCTGACTCCTGTGACCTGTCCAGTGGCTGAAGTCCAGGCCAAACACATATTAACTGAAATAGAAAAAACTCTGCAATTCCCAGCCAGAGCTGGGCAAGTTCGGCAGGGCTGGATCCAAATGTCTTTGCTACATGACAGTGCTGAAAAACATGCTCACAGCACAGCAAAGGAGAAATACTAACCTGCACTTTAACTGGATTAATATCCATACTGCTAATCAAAATAGGAATTGGGCTGCCCATGCTTTGCATTGCCTCTGGCTTCTTAAATTCTTTTCTGGAAAACAGAGGAACAGTCCTTCATTCTTCTTTTGAGAACAGCTGGAAATGTTCTGAGGTGCCAAAGGAAAATAACCAAACCACAAGATACTTCTGTTTACTCCTGTCCTATTACAAGGAGCAGAATTGCTGCAACGACATGTTGTGAAGGATTTTCATTGGTCTTTTCTGCTGCTTTTCAGTGCTATATCAACTCAGACTTGCCTGGCAGAGTACTGAGTTGGCCTGGCACACCTCTTGAAGCTGGACACCTACTGCTTTATTTCTTTCTTCTCTGCTCTTTCATCTGTCTTCTGCCAATATCATAGACCCCTGGAAGATGCTTCTGAAAAGTTTGTATATGTGGGTTTAGGGATGGGTAGAAAGAGATTTCTTTGATGAAATTCAGATTTGGTGAAACCTTAGGTTTTCTAGAGTTGTTCCCACCTTTCCAAAACCTTTCCAGTGGGAACAGCAATAATTTTCATGGAACAGGGAAGGATATCCTGCCTCTAGTTAAGATGTACCATGCTACATGATTTATGTCCATGAAACAGAGGAATATCTCCTTCAGGAGTCTTTATCAGCTATGGTCAAGAGGAGTATTTTTTGCTATTCTAGAGTTATGATACTCTTGTGCTCTGAAGGGCTCTAGATAAACTTCTAGTGGATCTGTGGCAGAAGTCCTTCTTTGTTAGAGTTCAAATCCATGCCGTAAAAGTGTAGAGACAAAAGAATGTGGTTAAAAGCTTCCAGGGATTGATCTAATATCTTGCTTCAAACAAAAGGCATGCTCTCATTGTTGCCCCTGGTTGTGAGAGCACTCTGGCTCTGGCTCGCCTGACAATTTGGTGAGTTGATGCAATGTGCCACCTGCTAGAAACTAACTCAGGCGAAGGAATCGATTAGTTTTCTGCTGAGCTAGAGAGCTGAACCGGTCCTGCTGTGATGTGGTACGTGCTGCAGAGGGTGCAAGGAAAGCAGGAGGATTAGCTGTGGGAGGAAGTGTGGTGGTAGCAGAGGGCTCATCCATGACATCTCTGAGGGAAGCCAGAGGGGGTTGTGCAGCTATCAAAGTCTTTGCTTCTTGGTTACTGCAAAGGGATGGCACATTCTGGAATAACTTACTTTCTGGGAGAAACAAACAGCCCATTCTCCAAGTTTTATTTTTCCAGTTCATCACTGAGGCTCTGTTGGAGACAACAGCGACAAAAGTATACCCAGGTCACAAAGAGGAAATTTTTGAGTAACATGACCAGCGGGGGCTCATGAAGGTGCTTGGGAAACCCAGACCATGTAAGATGCTGAGAATGAGTGGCCCACTAGAAATTAATTTTCTTTTGGAATATTCTGGGAAAGGATAATTTTGATTTATGACCAGCTGGTTACATTTCTTCTTCTAGGATCATCTTTTTAGGCGTCTGCACATCATTCAGACTCCTACATCGAACAATTAATTTCTTGATTTTTTTAAACTACTAATCCAGTGAGGTGAACTTTTGTATTAAGTCACCCCTTACCCCCAAATTAATTAATCTTCTTGATAAAATCAACAAACCAACTACATCCAATGCCAGCAATAACTGAACTCTATTAGGTCACCCAAAGTAGTGGATAATAAAGTTAGAGAGCTGGGTTTAGCTGAGACCACATGCTGAGTTTCACTCCAGAGTAAGTCTCTGCCATGGAACTATAAATCCTCGGACATAACATAGACGTGCTAATGGACCCTTAGTTTCAGTGCCACTACCAGGCAATAATATCTGTAATAGCAGCTAACAAAGATACAACCAACCAAACTCTTCAGGGTTCAACAACTGCTCCCAGGGTTGGAGCAGAGCTCATTTATTTCCCTGTCTTCATTCCACTAGAGCAGCTCCAAGCCATGACAGCACATGGGGATAATTGAAGCAAAAGTGCTCAAACCTGACTGCTCAATCTTCTCATAAAACAATCCTGGGATTGTTCTGGGGACCGTTGGCACAACAAACCTTGCACTGCAAATTTTGCTCCATAATTAGCAAGCAGTTGCTGTCATGCCTGTCAGATGGGTTTATGTGATGAAGTGAATAGAACAACAAATGACTGTCTTCCCTTGCAACCAAGGAGAAGAAACCACTTTGAGTGAAGCTGACAATTATGTAAAAGGAACTAAATGAATTTGGCTTATGGTTCACACTTACCCCTCACAGACGGAAGGCAGGACCTCTGGGGCCCATTTGTGAGTCTTTGCCCCTTTGTACCTGACTAGTCGCTGGCTGAGTGCCTAATGAGGCTTGGAGGAAACAAAAGTAGGGACAACCAGCGTGGAGGGCTTTTTATTGTCTTTCTTGTCTTTACAGAACAGGGAATTGCCATGTAGTTTGCATTCAAGTTCAAAATCTGATCTTATCACCCCAAGTTGTTGAAAGACACAGCTGTGCTTTCACAAAATCAGAAAGAATAGTGATACCATGAGTTAGACAACAAAGATAGGGAGAAAACTGAAGAAGTACTGGAAATTGGAAGTAATCAATTTATGTATATTTCTTCCCAACCTATCTATACACAAGGCAGTTGTGTTAGGCATTTCCCACTCACCCACTGGCAGCAGTGCTGGAAGCAGCAATGCTGAGGGGAGCCCAGTATCGGCTAACATTTTACCATTAGTCATTTCTTATCTTGTATAGGACAAGCCACAGGAGGAATGTGGGACTCTGACTCAGAGTGGGCAGTAACGGCTGGAGCTGCTGCTTAAATTGATAGAAAGGCAGGCTTAAAGAGTAGGAAAGCCTGGCAATTAATACACGCTGATCCTGTTCTCATTGCAGTATGAAAGCATTTAAGACCATGGATGAACAAACTACTGAATGCTACTTATTGCATTTAGAGTGGGAATTCTTTCTTATGCTTCAAAATGCACAGGATGTTGCTCTGGAAAAAGGTGTCCTGGTACAATATGACATGTGAAAGCATAGCCTTTGGGTTGAAAGGGTTGAACTGCAAGTGAGAAGTTGTTTTATTATGGTCATGGCCCACAGAATTACCTGAGGACCAGAGAGCTCCTGTCACCTTACACCCAGGCAGCTGCTTTGAGCATTTCAGACTCACTAGGGATAGATAAAGTGCTTCTACTCAGGTTCCTCAGTGAATCCTGACATGCTGTAAGCTGCCTGAGTGAAGTGATTCAACTGGTAAAGGCAGAGTTTGGGAGCTGATGATGTGGGGTGAAGAACAAAAATGTGAGAGCAGCCTTTTCTTTGCTGCTACCTGAGTCTACTCTTTTGAATAGGCTTGGTTGGGGGCGATGCTTGAATGAGGCGTCAAAATGCTTCACTGCTCTCCTCTCTCTGGTGCAGAAGTGTAAAGAAAACCTAGTTCCCTGTGTACAGTATCCTAGCTCTCACTGCATGTTGGTCCTCCTTCTCCAGCAGTCCTTGTGGTAAACACTTCCCTTTCTCACGGTCTTCCTGACTTTTGAATTGCTGGCTGCTCTGTGTGGTTACAGCTGTATTCTTCTCCTTCGGGAAGCCTTGTCTGGTTTATCATTAAAAAGTCACTTCAATTAATCACTAGATAGTGAATACCTGGGTAAGAGTAGTACAGAACCCTATCAGTGCTGACTTCATGTTTTCCTTGTTTTGCATTCATTAGGGAGCTGGTGTGAAGAGCCTCAGACCCTACCTGTGTCTCTGATGGCAAGATTATAAGCATATTCAACAAAATAAGGACCTCACATATCTGTGGACATTTAATCTTGCCCTCCTCTTATACATCCCCCTTCCTGTGTGTCTCTGTGGACTCACTTTCTAAAACGAACTAAAATAGCTCCATCCTTTGTACACACCAAACCCGTAAGATAAGTCATTGAATTCCTGATTATTAAAACCTAGTGAAATTCAGCCTCAAATATGTGGGCAAAATCTCAGTGCTTTCAGTGCACAGTTCAGTTGTCTCTGTTCCAGCCTTTCGGTAACTGTAAAATTAGCTCATCCTAAGTTGCAGTTTTCAAAACTGTGTCAAATACTGAAGGGGTTGCCTTTTTCAGACTGTAAGTGTTCAAAAAGGAGGAAGAAAAGAGGATTGTACTTCAGAAATATTTTCATATAGTGCAAAAAATCCCAGCTGGCAGACAAGGTTGACTCTGTTCTATGACTTTATAGATGCTTTTACCAGAAACATTCATAAGAGAACAACCCTAGAGGACCTGGGAAAGGGGGGCTATAAATGGTGTCTGTCTTTTCTGCTAGTGATAGCTAACACACACTAGCTCCCCTGAGGTAGCAGCACAGTGAAGACAAGGCACATTAGTTTGGTCATGGAGTAAATTCACCGAGAAGTCCAGGGCTGACCCATCAAATTTATCTCATGATAAAATCAAAGTGCTTTTATTTTCCCTGTTTACTTTGACTTCTTAACAGTTGTTAACTACCCTGAGGCAAAAAAGCAGTTTTAGCACTGAAGTCAAGCCAGAGGGTCCACCTAATTTGCTGGAGAATAGAACGTGACACACCGTTTACTTTTTCTTCCAAATGTATTATTTATATGAATGTTGTAGCAATTACGTGATTATACAGAAGTTAATGCACAACAATAAACCAAAGGATCATCAAAGAAATGCTAATGGCAGGGAATGTTTTTTGTTTAAATTGTGGATTCACATTTCTTTTTCCCTTTTCCTTGAGGGCTACAAGAGGAGATTTGCAAACCTAATAGAAGATTCTGCAAATGTCAAATATTTGAGTATAGGAAAGGAAATGAATTCCATGTTCCCGTCTGTCTGTCTCTCTCCTGCCTCCCTTGAAATATGAACAGCTTCAGAAAATGGATTAGTTTCACTGTTTTGTTTTGGCCTAAGTTGTTCTGTGAAGTGTAATAAAAGTGACTACATGGCTTTGGGGTGAGGGGCATGGACCCAGGGACGTGGTGGTTTCTTCTTAGTCCTGCCAGGGAGTGCGAAGATCTTGAGGGGGAATGGACAGATTCTGCAGGTGAACACGTGGTTGTACAGATGGCGTTGGCAACAGGGATTTGGCTTTTACAGCCATGAGACTCTGAGAATTGAGGACTGCTAGGAAGAGATGAGATTCACCTGACCTAGCAGGACAAAACATCTTTGCCATTAGGATGGCTAAATTGGAGAGGAGAGGTTCAAACCAGGAATGACAGAAAAAGGAGATGTCAACTCACAAAGAAGTGGTGAATTGGCAGACCAGAATGGCAAGCAAAGGCTACAGGGTGAAGTGGACAGGATTGACCTCAAATCCAACAAACAAGATAGAGATGAAGCAACACATAACATATGCACACAGATAAAGAAGAGGATTCCAGGGAAGATGGCGGATTTGCAAGAGACATCCCTCCAAGCTCAAGAACAATCAATTCTGAAGTGCAGAAAATCAAACAAAGGCAGAAGGAGGCCTGTATGCATGACCAAGGCACTTCTGACAAAACTGAAGCAGAAAAAGGAAACACACAAGAAATGTAAACAGAATCAGGTGACTTGGAAGGGATGGGGAGATGTAGTTCAACTGTGCAGGGATGGTGTTAGGAAAGGCCATTGAGAGGACCTTGACAGGCTGGAGAAATGGGCTGATGGAGACATGAGTCAGGGCAATCCCAGACATGGATACAGGCTAGATGACGAGTAAAGGTTTTAAGCTGAAAGAGGGTAGATTTAGATTAGATATTAGGAAGAAATATTTTACTGTGAGGGTGATGAGACAGTGGAAGAGGATGCCCAGAGAGGTTGTGAATACCTCCTCTCTGAAAGTTTTCAAGACCACATTGGATAGTACTTTGAGCAGCCTGATCCATTGAAAGGTGTCCCTGCCCATGGCAGGGGGGTTGGAACTAGGTAATCTTTAACGCCACATCCAAACCAAACCACTCTATGATTTTATGAACCTCGTGAAGGTTAACAAAGGGAAATTTCAAGTCCTTTATCTGTGCAGGAATAATGCTATGTACCAGGGTATGATAATGGCCAACCAGCTCGAAACCTATTGTGTAGAAGAGGCCCTGTGAGTTCTGCTGGACACCAAGTTGAACATGAATCACCAAACTGCCCTTGTGGCAAAGGCAGCTAATGGTTTTCTGGACTGCACTAGGATGCATCTCAATAGCAGGTCAGGGGGTGTTATCCTTCCCCTCTCCTTGGCCCTGGTGAGAAACACCTGGAGTACTGTGTCTAGTTGCGGATTCTCCAGTAAAGGACAGATAAGGACATACTGGAGAGAGTTCAGTGAAGGGCCATGAAGTTGATGAAGGGACTTGGACATCTGTCATGAGGAGGGGCTGAGAGAATTGGGACTGTTCAGCCTGGAAAAGGGAAGGCTCAGGGTGATTTTACTCATGCATATAATTACTTGATGAGAGGGAATGAAGAAGACAGAGCCAGACTATTTCCAGTGGTGTCTAGTGACAGCAGAAGAGGCCACTTTTGTAAGAAAACCTCTTTTACTGTAGAGTCAGTTAAAGGAAAAATAGAATTTGATGTAGCACAAGTTTACTAGATGCTTTTAGCTATGCTCCACAGTGTGGAACATAATTTCAGAAGTTTAATTTAGTTTAAGCTAAGACTTAAGACAGCACAAGCTGGCATTGTCGGAGCTGCATTCTTGATTCATGAAGGTTTATTTGACCTGCTGAAAATGATTAAAGTTACGCAATGTTCTCACAATAAAAGATCTTTTTTAACTTCAGTATTCAAATATGTGTTTTATTAAGGGAAAGTACGAATTATTAATTGAAAAGTTCTAAAACTTTAAAATTTGTTTCAAAGGCCTTGCCAGTCTGGAAAACACCCTCTGAAGAATTAAATGATTGCTATGCGAGAAAATCTTCTGAACAAGAATCAATGTCTGCAAAGTACTAAAGGAATGAATGGCACAATCATAACTCACTGGTCGAATAGAGTCCAATCATTTATCTGTAGCTCTTGGAAGCTGGTGTAAATACTTCCACTTTTACTTGCTGAAGTTGGCCGATAACCCTATGGCCTACTTAGCAGTCAAATGAGATTCTTACATCTCTTTGAAATTTTAGACAGTATTGATTTAAAATAAAAGTTTCATGTTGGACAGACATGACTTGATACTTCTCCTTTAATCATTCTATTGGCATATTATTTACAGTTATGCTATGCAAATTTCTGAACTCAGAAACCTGACAGTGAATTGGCACAAATTAGTTTGGTGTCTTTCTTTTCTAGCCACCACTCAAATATTGTATTTGCTGCTCTTTTCCCATTGAAGAGTAATACATTAAGGATTCACAGTTCTCAATCTGACCAGTAGCTCCACATTCAGACCACTAGGAAGAAATTCTTTGCTTTAGGAGAGTTAAAATAAGATGATGGGTGGGAGAAATGTGTGTGTCAGGAAGGTTTATTGTACTCCCAGGGCTTTGCAGGACCTTTCATTGAGCAAGTGTTTCAAGGAACCCTTGCTTGGTCTCAGTTATACCTTAGCAAGTGCAAACTGAACCTGCTCAGCTTCCTCAAGGCTCATAGGAGGTAGCACTATTACAAAGCTTTGCCTGCAATGTTTTCCAGTCCATATGCCTGCAAAGGCAGTAGAACAGGACTGGGAGTTGTACTGTCTTCTTCAGCATGCAGGTTCAAGGAGAAGAAACAGACCCCAGCTGCCCTGTGGCTGTGCCAACTCAAATGCAAATTGAATTACTCCCTTCCTTCGGAGCTTTGATAATGCAGACGAAAGTGTGAAATCTGAAGCCACAGATTTTCACATGGGCTCGGAAGTTATGACATGAACAAGCTGATGGAGAAAATTCTTGTACAGGTGGAAATATTCTTCATTAAAGGAACACGAATGGGGCAGTTTGTGGACATGCCTTTGCTTCATGTACCCATGAGAGTGAGAAACATAGTAAAGAAAGTTGTGCAGACCTTCACTAGTGTAAGTCCTGTGTGTTGGTCCTTTAGCTGAAGGACTAGACTACGTAGCATCCAGGAAACACAGCTTTGCATCCCAAACCTTTCCTCTCATTGTCAGTGCCTGCTCGATAACACGTTCCATTGTGGTGCTGAGCACAGACATGGTGGGAGATAAAGTAAGATCTTGTTGAAAGTCAGTGGGGGTCTGACTGCCTCGAAATCAGTGACGACAAATTCTGCCTGGAAATGTACTGCTGCTTAGTGGGAGGTGGGAATGATGGTGATGGTTTTGAGAGCATGGTTCTTTTCCAGTCCCTTTGCCCTATGCAGTGCAATTGCCTCTGTCGGACCAGTGGTTCTTGGGGTACCTCTGCCCTTGTGTTTCCTCGATCTGCTTTTTCCTACCATAACATGCGAGGTAGCCATGGGAGAGTAGACACAAACTATGGCCTGTAAAGCAGGTTTTGTGGTTTCTTTGGACTTTTCAAATTAAGTAAGTGAGACAGTCCAGGTTGGTTAGGGAAACCCAATTCAGAACAGGGTTTTCAGTGGTGACTCAGAGGTGAGTGGTTTCTAAGCGGTGAAAAACAGTATGCCCTGTAACTCATAGAAGACAGGTAACCAAAATGTTATGCTGACTGGAATGTGTTCTCTCTGGCACTGAAATGATCACAAATTTTGCATGTGATATGGTATCAATGAATATTAGAGACTGAAATTCTGCTCCTATTTTGAACTGTACAACCCCAGAGAGGTTGCTCTTAGCTATAGGCTATATTTTTTTTATTAAGAGTTTGCTTTGTTTCTATTTTATATCCTACTACGGTTAACTCTTTGGGGCTTATTCTGCTCTCTGTTGAAGTTAATTGAGATTTCACTTTGTGTTCAGGGGAAGCAGGACTTGACCTTTATTGAATATCAATTGGAAATGGAAGTCAAGCCTGTGTTCCGGACACTACTATTCTATTTGCTTTTGGAGACTATGCCTCAGTTATATGGTTACTAAAAACTTGGCAGTGAAATACCCTAATATATTACTTTCTGACTCTAAGAGGAGTTCTGTGAATATTATTACAATTCTAGCACCAGCCTTTTTGCTTCTGGCTTCAAATTGGTGTCTTATTTTCTGTGGGTGTCAGTATGAGACCTGGAGACCTTAAGCAGCTGGTTAAAATAGTCTCCTTTCTGTAAAATAGCATTAGACTTTCTGCAACTTGAAAATATGCCAAAGAGGAGACAATGCTGCTACCCAGTGAGCAGGGGAAGCATGGTAGCCTGTACATCTCACTAATGCTCAGTCTGGTAGAAAGAACTCTTCTAAAGCTATGTATCCACATTTGGACTCTCCTCTTTATTAGTAAAGATAGGAGCTTAAACACTCCCTTTGCTGGAGCACCCACCTTATGGATGATCCGAATTCAGAAACTGCTGCTTTGTTTGAACAAACACAAGTGAGGAGGGTGAAAGAGATCCAAGAAAACTCTAAGAGCTATGAAATTAAATTAATTTTGCCATTTTGGTGACACAGGAAATGTGCAAATATTGGCAAAATAACAAACAAATCTACATCAATTTCTTTTTCTTGGATTCACTGAGCTTGAACTCTTTTTTTTTTTACTGGAGTACAAAGGAATGTCTGTTTTCACTTCCTCCCCTCCAGATCAAAAATCCTTCTTCAGGTGAATCCAGGTTATTTTTTCCTGCTAAATTACAATGTCTGTAATGTAAGATGTCTCAGAATGTGACACAGCAAGAAAGGCCAGTGGAAACAATCAGAAATTTTAGAACAAGCAGAAGGAGTTTCTCTTTATCTTCTTTCTCTCCCTCAGTGCCAGCTGTCCAGTTGTGTCAGCACTCGTCAGCTGTACCAGACACCTCGTCTCAAATCCCAAACCAATGTGAAGGGACTTGAACCCATTTCAGACACTTTCTGGGAAAACACTCACAAACTTCCTCCTGGGTAGATCTCTCAGGGATATCTGATTTAGACTAAATAGACAAGATAGTATTTGACTCTAGAGGATGGCAGTTAACATACTTGGATGACAGTGGAAGGAATCATGGCATTCAAAGCCTCCTTCAGGGCAAGGTAAGATCCTTAGCTGTATATGAAGGGTACAATTTGAGAAGCAGCAACTGTGATGCTCAGAAATGCATGCCCAGCAAACTTATACTTATGTGTGCAGAGCATTTTACTCTTGGATACTTAAGTGGTGCTGAGAGAGACTTTGAGAATCTAAATTTTGGACTACGCTCTGTAAAGTAGCACTTAGGCAGAAGCTAGACATTTAGCTCACTCTGTGGATAGAATCCATAAGGAAGGAAACTTGGAGTCGTGGAGTTTGAGGCTGAGGTTATGCGGAGTGCTGTATTCTAAATTTGAACTGAAATACTTTCTAACTTTGCCACCAAACATAAAATTCCAAATCTATGTTAGACTTGAAACACCTCATGTGTAATGTGAAGCCACAGGAGATTTATTTTTTCTTTTGGAATGTTTGAGGCAAATCATCCGAGTCTTTTGGATTTAAAATGCAGAGAAACACAGGCACATTTCTGACTTCTAAAAACACACTCTAAAGAGAGGAAAGTCAGTAGGCTTAGGACAAACTCAGTGACCTTGTACAAAGGACAAGTAGATCCCGACAGTCAGTCTAGCCAGAAGCAGTACACTGGATAATCTGAAGACACTGTGAACAAGGTGCCTTAAAATAAAACCTCTTCTTCTGGGGTCTGCTTTGCAGTCAACTAACCCTCCTGAACAGAATTATCTCCACTTTGCAGATAATTTGTTTGTTTTCAGTTCATAGTCACATTGCCATTTTTTTTTGGCGGGTCTTACACTCTTGCCTCACCACATTGCTTCATACCTATCAGCTCCTCTTTGTACCTGTGTGCCCTCCACTGCTCCTTGGTCATACTGACCAGATATCATCTCTGTTTAAGTGGTGGCAAGCAGCCAGGGAATGCTTTTTGCAAAACCAGAAAAAATAGTGAATTCACAGCCAGCACAATAACCCTACATGGACATCTTTGAAGAGTCTGGAGTCGGTTGCCCTCTTCCAAAATTGGCATGTTCAGTCCTGTCTGCAGGAGAGTCATCAAAACACTAGTGCACACCTCAGGGCAATGGAAAGGGTGCTGCTGAGTGTGAGTCAAGGAAGAAGTACGTGGTGGGGAAGTACCTGAGATCCAGAGACCAGCACGCCAACCCCAGGCAGCCTACAAACAAGAGCAGGAAAAAATATGCTCTGCGCTACCATCCAACTGCAGAGGGAGTTGTGCATTCAAACTCTTGCTTGTTCTGGAAAGAGATGAGAGCTTTTGTTTTTCTGCTTGACCAATCTTTAAAATGTTAATTTCCCTGTGATATCAAACCCCGTGATCATTGGTCAACTGGATAATCTTGATAATTTTCTTTCCAGAGTTATTTCCTGTTCTTTCTCTCTTTCACTCTGTTATCATCCCTCAAGAAACAAGCCAAAAAGTTCAGCGCGTTTCATGTCAGGCATGTTTATTGTAGCAGAACAGTTACCACAGAATCCTATTAGTTTTATAGTGTATTTTTATCCTGATTTGAAGGTACCAGACCCAGGTCTCCAGTTTGACATGGGTCATGAAGAGCAATATTATTCACTAGGGACTCCCTCCTGAGGCTTAGCTCACACCGTCCAGCTCAGTAGCAATATTGTTCTTCCTCTCATTTTTTCTTCGCCTTTCGGAGTCCAAACCATGTTCTTTTGCCAAAGATCTGCACTGGACTGACACTGTGGGACCAAAAGGACAGCTGGGAAGTGTGGTGAGGGCAAGTTCTTGCTGGATGAATGCTGCTACGTAACAACAAAGTGCTCTGCTCCTGCGTCAAGGATTATACAAAGAGGGAAGAGTTTTCAAAGCCTTCTGTCCTGAAGCAAACCTCAGAAGAAAAGGAAACTACCAACTCAAAAGTAAGGAATAAAATTGGCTTTTTATCAGTGGCTGAGTTAATTTTCTGTGACTCCATCTGTGACTCTAAAGTAGTTAGTCTAACCTAACCCTATACAGCCACTGGAGAAAGACATATCCAGAGAGCTCAGGATCTTGTCCCCGTTAGAGATTTCTTTTAGGATGGGAAGTCACACTAGACAGAACCATTCCAAATCAAGGTTTGCTCACTTTCCTCCTCTGGCTTCTCAGTTTGCCATGTAATCAAAATCTCCAGGAAGCTGCTGGCAAAGTCTACCTGCCTGCATGCCCACAAACCTTGGCCTAACCAGGCACCACCATGCTCATATTAATCATTACTCTTACAACAGTCATGGCATTTGTACTGAGCATATCAGAGCATGGCATGAAGGCTGAGTCCTACACACACTTTCCTTGGTGACAAAGCCCATTTTAGAGTAATTCTGGCTGTCCTATCCTACTGACTGCCACTGAAACCGATCCAGTATGTGTTGCAATAACCTATTTTTTTGTCTATTCAAATACAGAGTTTTAATTTTCTGTTTGATTTCACAATGTTAGAGCTCACTTTCTACTCATACCTAGGTTCTCAAGGTTGAAAGGGCAGGCCTTGGTTTCATATGATTCTCAAATAAAAGACACAACAAGCTTTAGCAATGAAGTGTTCAACATGAGAACCTCTTTCCTGTAATCTAGGTGGCAAAACACTGTGTCAGAGTGGCAAAATCCCAGTGCTGGGCAGTTTTATAAGGAAATTCAATCCATGTCAGCCATGGAAGCTCTGGTTTTACTCGATGTGGGCGTTTGCACAAGTGATCAGATTACACAGCCTCTTGCAATCCCTCCCAGTTTTCCTGTTTCCAAACAGCCTCTTATATTAATGCAGTTCTAAAACGCTTGAAAAATAGGAAACCTGACTATGATTGCTGTGCACTTGAGGTAGTGAGGTCCTTACGCAGTGATTGATAAGCAGCTGGATTTTAGACTAAGATGGATGTCCGTAGTCTATTAAAGGGCCAACATAAATCTACACAAAATAAATGTGGGGTTCTACTGAGAGACCACGCAAGTGTCCACCCTACTTTCTTTAGATACGCCTAGTGGGATGTGTCCCTGCCCATGGCAGGGGGTTTGGAACTGGGTGATCTCTAAGGTCCCTTCCAACACAAACTGCTCTGTGATTCTATATTAAGGGATGTAGTTTGGATTTTTTTTTCCTGGTTTTTGGTCAGTGAAGAGCCTTGTCCTCCTTTTCAGGTATTTTATCAGATTTAGCTCCCCATCTACCCAGGAGCTATGTGGGTAGGTAGGGAAGAGTAACTCTGTGATGATTCCAGTGCTGGCCTTTAAGGATGGGCAATATTTAATCCCTATTAAGGTTTAATTCCTTAATCCATAAAGAAAAGAATATTAGAAACAGAGTCTGAAGAAGTTGTGGTTCTGGGTGAGCAGTTGTCCTCAGAAGGGCAGTCGCATGATGGGCTTCCCAGGGCTCTGAAGATGGTCAAGAGACAGGGCAGCCAGAGGGAGGAAAGCCAGATGTCTGCTCTGCTCATCTGAATTTACGAAAATCTGTGAATATTTTGACTTCTCACTCAGTTGAGCCCAAGCCATTTAATGGCTGCCCACGAATGTTTGCAAAAAAGGCTGCATTGCCTGCTTGCACAGATTTTTTGGAATAGTTAATCTTCATTCAGTAAATCATGATTTGGGAGCAGAAATAGAACTGACTTGCAAATAGGCAGTGACATAGAGCTCCCCTCAGCTGTGCCAGAAGATAAACTGAAACCTGCATGTTCTCCTGTGACCACCGTGGGTATGGGCAGACATCTCCTACCTCCTGGCATGTGACACAGCTTCTCCTGGTCCTGTTCAGGCATGGCAACATTTTCTTCTGTGGGTGGGGAACTCTTGCAACAATAATTATAGATAGTAAACACATTAGAAAAGATAAAGTCTCCTGGCAAGTGACTCATAAACAGGAAAAAAAAGGACACAGCTTGTTAAAGGCACCCACAACAAATGGCTAACTCTGTTCTTTCCTCTGGTTCAGTGAAGTCATGATTTGCAGCTCCTGAGCTGTACTTGGTCTCAGGGGTGATTTAACCACAGAAGCTCAGCGCAAAGGATAATGTCAGAAAATTGTAACCTGAGAAAATATTCCTCAAACAATTCTGTCAAGTATTGTGGTGCTGGTCTTTGTTTGTCCCTTCTCATTGATTTGTTTATTTTGGAATGGAAAGGTAAAATAATATTCAGTTTTGTAAACAGATCATCAGTGAAATTTCCTTTGTTAATATTAATAAATGGCTTGCTTAAGAAAACCCCCAAGTCCCTGTGGTAGGTATTAGCCTTTGGTTTCCAGTTACTCAACCTCTTTACAAGCCTTAGAGATCTCATAAACTTTGAATGTTGTAGTAAAAATATTTATAGGGTAAGTCAAAGAAAAACATAAAATTGCATTCAAGTTTTGACAGGAGTAAAACTACTTATCCTGCTTATTTTTTATTATAGAAAACTGGATGCTGTGACCTCACTAAAAAATGATAGCTATTTAAGTAGAAAGGTTGGACATGATTTTGTGCATTTTAGTATTTCCTTTCTGAAGTATCAATATTTACCTTGGGAAACTCTTAAGAGCTTAATTGGAAAAGACAGACAAGATATACTAGTGGTGTCATGGACTATTTAAGGAATCACAACAAAACTCTGCATGACAATTCCAGATGATACAGTCAGAAGGTATGCTGACCTGCACTTTCACTGGTTTAGTATTTAGGTTTGGTAAAGGCTAGATCCACCATGAAGACCAGAGTTCCACCTCAAGTGCTTCAACTCAACAGTCAGATCCTAGAAAACCTGCTTTCAACTTTGTCCTGTCCTGTAAATACTTAAAGCCTATATTGCATCTCCATTTCCACTGGTACCCTGCCTTGATCCAGACATCAACAGACTTCAGGGGATGTCTAGATAAGCTTTTGCCTAGTCTCCACTGACTTATCTTGTTTCTCAAAGTGTGAGCCAGCTTGGAAGGCTTAGAGTGTGCTTGGCGCCTCAGACTTTGCACGGCAAGCAGCACAGGGCACAACTTCCAGGGCCAGGCTGCATGCCTGCCGCTCTGTACTGTATCCACTTGTACTGGGAAAGGAATACCTACTTTTAAGTTCTCACTTTGTTTAGGGTCTTCTCAGATCCCAGGGAGGTGCTTGAGCCAATCTGAGATGTGTTTGTCTCTTCGTTGACTTGGTTCTATGTTGTAGTAATAGACACCTTGGGGAACTGTAAATGAGAGACACCGATTAACCTATAGGTTGGAAAGATACTTAAAGTACAGAAAAGCTGTGGCCAAGCCAGAACCAGGCTGAAAGAAACAAAAAATGCTAGGTTCCTGCACTTTAGTAGCCAGGGTCTTCAGGAGACTTGACAGTGAACATTATAAATCATTAATCTGATTTAAAAATTCAGGCTTAAATCCCATAAAAGAGATACAAAGTTTGGTCTGGACTGAGGAGAGAAGCAGAAAAATGTTTGTAAGTGCTTTGCTTACAATATGCGTGTTAATGGTGAGGATTTCCATCCTGCAAGAGACTGTGTCCAATTGAGAAGCTGCTTGACAGGGACAGCCTAATCATAGCTCCTGAAAAGCAAGTGACACATAGCACATCTAGTACAAACCTAAGCATTAAATCATCAAGTGACCTGAGCTGCCATTTAGGTACTAAAACAAGGGGCTGGTTTGGGGCTTTTTTTTTTTTGAGATCTGAAGTGAAATATTTGATCGGCATAGAGCACTTCAGCTGATGACACCTCTGATCATTCAGATTTTACCTGGCCTCCCCCACGGGAGAGCAGCTGAGTGGCTGCTGGAAAAATCTTTTCAAAAACATTTTCCGCAAGAAATTCCATTTTATTGCTTTCCTGTTGAAGATTGATTCTTCTCCCTCAGCAGGAGGGTTTCAGCGATGACTTACTGCACATCCCCTTTTCCCTCAGCAATGCATCCCTGTGTTGCTCTACAGGGAACACAAGGGGTTCACTCCGCCAGTCCAGTTCTGTTCAATATCTTTATCGATGACCTGGATGAGGTGATTGAGTGTACCCTTAGTAAGTTTGTGGATGACACTAAGCTGGGAGGAAATGTCGATCTGCTGGAGGGTAGGGAGGCTCTACAGAGGGATCTGAACAGGCTGAGTCAATGAGCTGAAACCAAGGTTAGGAAGTTTAACAATGACAAGTGCTGAGTCCTGCACTCGGGACATAACAACCCCGTGCAGCGCTACAGGCTTGGAGAAGATTGTCTGAAAAACTGCCTGGCAGAGAAGGATCTGTGGATGTTGGTTTACAGCTGGGTGAATATGAGCCAGCAGTGGCCCAGGTGTCCAAGAAGGCCAATGGCATCTTGGCCTGTATCAGAAACAGTGTGGCCAGCAGGACCAGGGAAGTGATTCTGCCCCTATACTCAGCACTAAGGGGAGGCCTTATCACTTACCTGAAAGGAGGCTGTAGTGAAGTGGGTGTTGGTCTCTTCTCCCAAGTGATAGGTGATAGGACAAGAGGGAATGGCCTCAAGTTATGCCAGGGCAGGTTCAGATTAGACATTAGGAAAAATTTCTTCACCAACAGGCTTATCAGGCACTGGAACGTGTTGCCCAGGAAGGTGATTGAGTCACCATCCCTGGAGGTGTTTAAAAGACAGGCAGAGGAAGTGCTCAGGGATATGATTTAGTAGTGGACAGGTATGGTTGGACTCGATGATCTCAAAGGTCTTTTCCAACCAACAGATTCTATGATTCTATGACGTTGCTGGGGGGCGAGTGAGGTGACAGATCGTACTACTGTGCTTAACACCCACAGCTCTGACAGAGCTATAACAGACCTAGAGCTTTTCATTGCTATTATAAAATGGGAGCTTAGTTTACTTATTGTCCCGCCATGTTTACGCAGAAAATATCCAAAGATTTCAAGACTACAAGTCAAAAAACAACAAAAAAGGTACTATAATTATAAGTCCCCGTCTCTGTTTTGAGACCTATTTTTCATTAGGAGATGACAAATGTATGATTGCCCTTCCTCTTCCTTTGACGTTTGTAGATGTCTCCTCTTAGGGGTGATTTATATGGGTAACAATACAGAAATAATTTCATAATAACTCTCACTTCTTGCAGCATCAGCTACAAGTTATAACATAAAATCAGCAAACCCCTGAAGATTACATGAGAGCTATAGTCTGATGAGCCATTAAATCAGGTAATCATTACTCCAGATATTTCAGTTAAAAAATGTTTTAATACTGTCTTTCTACTGCATCTCTTTTCATGATCCTGTTTTTAATCAGCTGCCTTAGTAAAAAACATGGATAAATACCATCTTCACATGTGTGCACAAGTTCTGAACTTTGAACGAATGCAGTATGTTAATACGTATTAATCTGTTTACTTACTTAGCCTGTGTCTGGTCACAGCCAATAAATCCACAAATCCAGGCACTGCTGATTGTGCAGCAGGCTTGTAAGCACACAGTACACAAAGGAAAATCTGGAGATTTGTCAGCTCGTGGAAAGTTGGTCCTTACTTCATAAAATGGGAGGGTGCATATGATGAAGATGTGCCTTCTCAGGCACATTGCTGTTCACCAAATGCTGGCAGCTGGTTTGGTTTTGCACACATGGCCAAGCAGGGTGCTGCTGTCACATTAAAAGTGTGTTCCCAAATTCACTGATTTGCTGGATATTACCTACAAGTACAACCTCAGTGAGTGCACCTAATTCTCATTCAAGACATCAAAACAGAGATCAACAGGGATTTATGTGATTCTTTCCCTCCACCCCCTTGATAGAACCAGAAGTAAGACTCAGGTACTTTACACATAGGCAGAATTGGTTTCTTTGTAGGACGGACACACAAATATTAATTCTTTACAAAGATACTGTGCAACCTCACCAGGGAAATGTGGTACTGCCTTGCTTTGGGTATGTTAGTGCACAACTTGATATTGTAATGACTGTGTGCCTCATTTGAGGGCTGAGAATGTAATTGGTCTGCAGGGGATGTTGTACTTTGAGTTTGAACTGTATCCTAAAATCTTCTGACTTCTTGTTTGGAAAAAGAAAAAAAATAATCTTTGCTGTATTTATGTCTGAATGGGACACAAGGCTGACAGAGAGAACCCATCTCTGAGTTCCTCCTTGTCTCTACCCCTGTAGATGTCTTTGATATGAAGGCTCACTGGCACCTAGATCTGTGACAGAGCCTTCTGGAGTAAACTTGTGCCTTGATTTTACTGAAAAAGTGCTGCTAGCAGGGAGCTTGAGGGATGCGGGTCTCCCCCCTCCCTGAGCTCTGCTTTGTATAAGTGCCTCTGGAGCTTGCTCCATACAGTGTACCAGGGGTCCAGTAACACTTAGTGAAGACAGATGTTAATGCTGAGTGAGCAGAAGCTAACAGACTCTCAGGGCAACCTTGGCAGCTTGCCCCATTTTTCAGATTTCAATGTAGCTACAAAAACTTAAAAAAAAATTCCAAAAAAATCCCTTTCTACATTTTGGCCTAGAGCAAAGCTCTGGTGTAAGTAGTTCATCAAGACACACTCTCTTTAGCTGCTTAAACCCACAGCTAGATCAAAATAAAGTATGAAGAGTATGAAGTAACTCACAGACACCGTTTATCAACACTGAGGCCTGTTGCAGGAAGAAAGTGACCCAGTAAATATTGTCCCTAACTAGTAAAATAGCTGCTGTAAGGAGTTATAAGAACTTTTGTGAGCTGTAATTCCCTAAGGAAAAAAAAAAAGGAAGTTTTTACAATCTTTCATCTCTGCATGAAAGCAGAAATAAAAAGCCTGCCCCTAAACTACTAGGTGTTTGTGAGCAGCCTGCTAATAATATCATCTTCTGTCTGGTCTTAAAGGAAAAGGAGAGATATGGAAAGAAAACAAACCCACAAACACTGCCGGTCAGCTTTATGAGTGCTACAACTTCAAAGTCTGGAAGAAATGTTCCACAGACTGGCTGTTTTGAGGATCAAGAGTTCAGGAGCTTTAAAGGGCCTATATTAGAGAATATTCTGCATGAGAAACCAGCAGTCTCTGATAATACTGCAAATGCCTGCCTTGCATTGGCAGTCCTGTATGTAGCAAACCCTCTCCAGTTCCTACGGAAAGCCAACATACGCTTTTATATGCTTTATTTCAACCAAGCATATTTTACACAAGGCTACAGCGTGATAATGTGCGTGAATACCATCCCCTTTTTACTGGCAACTAAACTGAGATGCAAAGGAAGTGCAGCCAACATTTTCATAAGCAGTCTTAGGTTTGGAATCCTTCCATCTGGGTTGCTGAGTGTCAGATACACAGACGTGTCTATCGGGGCACTCTGAATCAGTGTGGTAGGAGATTTGGAAGGTATTGCCTTGTCCTGAATGGGTTCGCTATGTAGAAAGGAGGAAAGAATTGCAGGATGTTATGGGGAAACAGATTTTGTAATCCATACAGTCTCCTCTTTAAAATACCCATTCTCAGTTTGGCAGACAAGCAGGATTATGGCAGCTTAGTCCTTTTGGTTTGCTTTTTTATTCTTGCAAAGCGCAGTGCATTAGTTTTATGTGGCGCATGCAGTACTTTTGGCAGTGTAACAATAATATAGAAGTCTAAGTTCCTTGGACACTCAGATATCGTTATCAACACTGAGCAGGAAAATCAAGACAGAAAATTTATGCTGACCTATGCCAAATTAAATGTATTCTTGCTTATCCTCTCTCTGTACAACCCCCCCCCCCATTTTTTTTTTGTCCCCTGTGGCAACGGCTGCTCTGAGTTTAGCTACATGGTGTCTAAGAAAGTTTACAGCAAATGTTCTAGCAATCAGAAACGTGATCATTCTCAAAGGATTTAGGACAGTAAAGGAAATACAGATCAAAAGAAAAGCTAGAATGATTTCTCCATTTGCCACACAAACAACAGTGAAATATACTAAAAAGAAATGCAGCAGATTGTGTGCTAGATGCCAGCACTGCTCTTGCAAATAATGAGTTAACCAGTAATCTGACAAAAAAAAAATGTGCATTTTTTTTTCTTCTGTGGACAACCGAGTCTCTAACAAGAACCACGTCTGTAATAAAAGTTATGATGTCTCTAGCAGGAACTGGTAGTGCAAATCAAACATACCATTAGCTTGTCAGGCTCAGCCAAGTGAAATAACAAGCAGCTGGGTAGTGCCGTATACTGAAATGGAAAACTGTTGCCCCTTAACAGAAGATTTCCTCAGAGAAAATTAAGCATGAGGGGCAGCGACAGACCTGGTTATTCATGAGCACGGTGTCACCACGAGGTCAGTGAAAGGACCTTACTTAAACCATCATTCTGATTCAGGAAATGCTGCCTGACTCCTGAAGTTAATGGAGCAAATTCTTCTCAACACCTCGACAAGTAAATCAGGGTAGCAGGGAAATGCCTGGCACCAGAGAAAACAGAGAAGGAAGCAGCGCCGTGATTTCCCATTTTACCAGCCACATTTGGCTGTGAAACTCAAATGCTTTCAACTCTGAGGAGATGGAGGGGAAGATGGAGTGTGCCTGGGTAAGGGGGGAAAGCGGATCACTTTTTGTTTCTAAGGATACTGAAGAATAAACCTGGAAAGTGAAACTTTTCCCTACAACAGATGGGGAATTGGGTGCAGTTCTCTGGGCTAGATGAGTTTTTGTGCTTTGGGCTTTCAGCTAAACCCAAGCTGTTTGTGTTGTTGCATGCTTTTTTACAAGCCTTTAGCTGATGGAGCCTGGGTGGCAGAGTGGAAAATTGTTTGGGCGGTTTGTGTAGCCGTGTGTGTGTTCTGTGGCCCCAAAGCCAGACATTGTTTATTAAGTCCTGTGAGGGATCCTGGTAATCGCAGCCTATCTGTTGTCCATGTGTATCAATTAGATTGCATTATTTGTGTACAAATCGCAGACTTGATACTGATCCCACATGTTGCAGACAGCTGACAGCATTTTTATGCTCATCTGGATGGAGGTGCTACTATCAAGCCATGGCACTCCATTTCCAAAATGTTCTGCTGCAAAGGCACTCCCAGCTTTCAAATGCAGGTTTGCATCTAAAACGTCCCTCACGTTGAACTCCAGGCCACGAAATATCTTGCAGACAGCTTTCTCACGGTAGCCACCAATCTGGCCTACCAAGAGCCCCGGCTCCCTGGCTGGGTCATGAAAGCCCCATATCCATTTTCAGGCAAGTGATCTGTGCAGGAGAAGGTTGGGCTGCACTTCCCAGAATCCAGCTTTTGAAAGAGGTAGTTTTAAAGGAGATAAATGTATTTTCTGTCTCTCTATCCTGTCATTTCCCATCCTTTTCTTGGTGTTGAAACATGCCCAAATCTGAATAGAAAATGAAGGAAACAACATTTTGACCAAAAAAGCTTTATTTCCACAGAGCAATTCTAAAGCAGATCCATGTGTCTGTGGTACGTGTATGCATTGCTTTCACCAGCAAGGTGTCTAACCCAAACCAAAGGGACTGTAATAGCATCTCTCACAAAGACGATCTGCCAGGCCATTTCTGGGTTGGCAAAGGTCCCCCCAGTTACTGCTACACTCTTGAGCCGCCAGTGTCCTGGGGTGTCAGTACTGGTCTTGCAGGCTCAGCCTCAACAGACTGCACAGAAGAATTTCTGAGTTTCAATTTTTCAGAATAAAATCTAGAGTGTAAAAGGCATAGTAAGGTTTTGCCACAGCTCTATTAATTAGGATTGATTAGAAAAATGCTACAAGTATATTGCAAAAGAAAACCTCTGAATGTTTTTCTTTGCAAGTCTTTCTGATTTTTTTTTTATATAAATATGTAGTTGTGTTAATATTTTTCGTTGAGCAATAAGGGAGAACACTCTCTCTTCTCTTCATCCTTCCCTGCCTCAGGAAAAAAGGAAAAAAAGGAGGGAGGAAGAAAAGAGCATTGCTGGGATGATGATGACTTGAAATGTTTTTTTTCTTGAAAAGTTAAAACACTTTGTAAAGAGATTTTCCACATTTCTTGCTTTTGAAAGATCCTTTTTTAGAAAAATGCTTTAAACTCCAAATATTGGCTAACTTTATAAACCATATTCTTTCTCTGTTTTATTAAGGGATGTAAAGAAGGCACAAGTGGTGTCTGAAGCAACAATTTCCAAGATGATTGACACGTGGAAACATCTTTTGAACTATAAACTTTGATTATTTTTTGTCTCCCCTGCCTCTTTTGCTTCCTTCCTCTTTCTAAAAATTATTGCTTTTCAGTTTGTTCTAATGGTGTTTATGGAATGTCATAAATATTCTTGTTTAGAGCTGAAAATATTCCCTATGATTAATTCTGCTCATTCTGAGAGGTTGTTCAAGTTTTTCACTAGAGGGGATGCCTTTTATGTGTCTCTCCATGTGAGATGCAATGTGTCCATTATTAAAGCTGTGCTTAGGAAGGCAGGCTTAATGTTTTTTGTTTTTCCTGTGGCAATGTTTGGAAGGGTTTTTGTGGCGTGTTTAGTGTCATTCCTCTTTAGACTGGGATTAAGGTAATTGTCAGAGTGTTGGACCAAGCTGTCCAGCCTTGGCTGAACGAGGTGGAAGCATGACATGGCCAAAGTCACTTCCTTTCTCTCTCTTTTATACCCCATTAATCTGCCTGTGTTTTTGATTTCAGAAGAATTCCTATAAATACATGCAGGTAGCTGCTAATTGTGGGTAAAACATCTACTATGTGGAGGCAGTGGGAATTCGCCGAAAATAAGGACTCAGCTCACTGTATTCTCTGAAATATATTTGCAGTACATGTACTTAATGATTAGCATTTTTGTGACAACTCTTCTGTTTTATGTTAGGGCAAACAGTTGAAATCAGATCTTAAAGAACAGGCTGAGTCCCATCCAACATTGCAGATGTGACTGACGGTGCATGCAGGCCAGATGCATGTACATGGTGCCCACCGTGTTTATCTTTGGTGCTGTGCCTTACATGACCAGTTAAAAGCAGATGGACAGCAAGACTTCAATGCCCCAGAGTAAAGGATAAATGCTTGGAAGAACCAAGTAATAGTTATACTTCAAAGCGTTTGCCTAGTATATGCTCAAAATGCACAACTTGTCTGCTTCAGTGTATTTCAGGCATATTTTTACATGGTATCATTTCTTTCTAATGTCTTAGTAACTTGAAAAGCCTAATCTTCTGGAAATATTTAGCTGCCATCCCTTAGATGGTTTCGCAAACAATCATGTCAATGCCCAGATGAATTGACTGTGATTATTCAGCATAAAATGAAATAAGTTACGTACTATTTGAGAAACTTGTAGAGTTTAATTGTTCAATTCATTTGCAGAAACCCTCCAGGCAGCTTCTGGTGCCAGCTGGGGAAGGGTTTGTAGCAGGGGATCATCGTGCTGTTGCTTAACACCCGGAGGAGGAATAGGCAGAAAAGGCAGGGCCTTGCTCTCAGGACTGCAGGAGCTCCGCAGGGACGCCTTGGTCCCCAGAGGAAAACTGCTGGATACCACGAGGGCCCTGCAGTCACGGAGGGGGTCAGCCAGGCTGGTGAGGAGAGAACAACCTGGCACCTGCAGAAAAGAGAGCGTTGGACACAGCTCTTGCTAAGCCAGACCGTAGATTTGCCACACTCGTTCACTTATATCTGTGTCTAAAAAAGACAAGAAGAACAAAAAAAAGTGACTAGAAATGCAGTTTAAATAAAACAGTCTATGAAAACAGGCAGGAAACTGTTGGGAGACCTCAGTGGAAAATCCCAGAAGAGGTGGGTGTCCCCACATGTTCCCTTTCCAGGCCTTCGGCACAGAGCCAGGGATCTCATTAGGTCATGTTTACCGAAGGGGCTTGTTTTCTGTTTTCTGATTCAACCAGCGACAGGACGACAGGACGTGGAGAGGACAAAGCCTGTCCTAAGTGACCACCGATGGAGCCAGACCTATTCATGGATTAGGGCTACCATGGAAACTCGGTTTACAGAGCTCACCACCGCAAACATGGAATGAATGGCCAGGTCATCACCCGAGATTAAAGAGGAGGGAAGAAGGGGGTTGAGCAACTGTTTGCTGAACTCATTTCAGAAGCTTTCCTGGAGTAGTCCAATATTCCAAAAATTAGAACGAAGAGGTTTTAGTTAAAACAGAGTGAGGATTCCCCTTGTTAGAGAAAAGACTTGCATCTTTTGGATGAATTAAATGAAGGACAGCAACAGAGCTGAGCTAAGTATGGATTTAACTTCAGAATAACCTTAAAAGACCTAAAAGATGTTTAATGATCAGCCTTATGCTGAAAATCCCAGAGGACTTATCATTTAATGTAATGATTTACAGAATGTACTATCAGCCACAAGATTAGGAGTTCTGCATGTAATTCTGCTTTTGATCATTGTGAGACAAAACTCATATCCAGGTTTTGACAGTATGGATCTATCAGATAGCTAATCCTTGATGTGTTAAGAAACTGACTGTTTCAGAACCTGGGAAATAAAATGTCCTACAGCCTCAAACAATGAAGTTTGCAGCAAAGTATATTTTAGAAAGCATCTCTGCTGGGTTTTTTTTGGTTTTTTTTTTGGTTTTTTTGGGTTTTTTTGGGTTTTTTTTCATATCTGAAATGATATATTTTTTTCCTTCCAAGTCCCATGGCTAGAGGATACTTTGTGACGTGGGAGACCTAGATTTGCATCCTACTCTCTTACAGTCTTCCTTATGACCTAGATCAAGTTCCTCTGCCACAGGAGTTCAGAGAAACGTAAGTGTGTTCTCCGCAGACTGACAGTATCTACTCCAGGGGCTGCATGCTGTGAAACGCTCAGCTGGAATCTGGGCGCCTATGAGCCACGTCTGCTCTGAAACCCAGTGCAAATGCATGGAAAATACCTTTAATAGCCAGGAGTGTGATTCATCACCTCAAACTTTAGACCTGGAGGGAGCAGAGATGTCTAACTCTGTTTTATTAATTTCTTACTTAAACCACTGTTCTTAAATGCAGTTATGAACAGCACACAGACAGGTTAGAAGAAAAAGCTAGTGCATGAAAGCCTGGGAGATAGCTGCAGTGCACTGGTAGGTGTATCTTCCTAGTTTGAAACTGATGTACCGAATGTTATTATTTGACTGTGTTTTTCAGCCAATTGGGCACCCATATTGGATAACTTTTGTTTAAAACGTACGTCCTTAGCAAGGGAAATGTCATAAAACACATTATTAAACTCAAAATTGAACCCATGGTTCCTTTTCCAGCCAGTAAAACATTTTCTCTTGAAGGAAGAGGCTATGGTTTTATGTTCTTCATCACAAATCCAAATTAACCAGTTATTTTTATCAGAGTTATTCCTATCTGCTATGAAGCATTTGCTTAATACTATGTTCAAATATCTTGCCAAGATGGCTGGTCGTTCCCCAAATTTTCTGCTTCTGCATAAGACAGCATGTCAACTTTTTTCTAGTGCTCTGGGGCCTCATAAACTCTCATGAGTTTCTAGTGGCTCAGGAAATGTCCTGGTTAAGCCGAAAACTGAATTTCCTCATTCATTCCTTGTGTTGGTCTTACGCAGAGAAGCTTGAGAGTTTAATATTCTACTGAATGAAAAAAAATGAAGTAGGGGAGAAGTGCTGGAAATCAAGTAAAGTTAATGGGAAAACCTTCACAGTTTTTATTGGAAGGGATACTGTGGTCCATGAGCATAAAGCTGAAGAGGGACAGCTTGTGAGTTGCGTAAAACTAGGCACTAGCAGTAAACACAAGAAAACATCCAACTCTCATACAATGCCCTCTAAATCATCTGTTTGTAGCAGCACTCTGTAGAAATATGAACTAAAAATGGGAAACTGCATAAGTTTGATATCCTAATGCTAATGTTGGGGCAACTGGAGCCCTCTGTGCAAGTATGGATTTGTAGGTTCTATGTGGGCACACTCATCCCTGCAGAACTGCCGTGGGATCTTGCTTTACATGTGTACATGTGTACAAACGTCAGCCACCTTTGTTGTCCTGATTCCTCTGGGACAAGTGACCTGAACATTTGTTTCCTTTCTCTCTGAGGCTGTAGTTCTGTATGTAAAATTCTACACGTGTGTACATTTGTCTCATTCTGGCTGGGATCCCTCAAAGCTGCCTTTACTGATTATAAAATGATAACAGTTTCTTGCTAAATACACTTAAGAGGTTCCTTAAATCCTCATTTACATACGTTTTGTATTATCCATGTTCTTGCTTTTCATAGTTTAGTCTTCCCTCCCACGATTTGCCACTATCCTCTTCAATAACCAGCCTAACTGAAAGCTGACATTTTCTGATTTATTGTTCCAAGTCCTCTTAAAGTCATCAGTTAGAACAATAGCTGTGCTCCTGTTTGGTTAAAGGAAGACATTTAATACCGAATTTTGTCTTTCCTGTGCCAAAGAATATTTTTTTCCTCTGCCCTAAATATGAGATGAAAAGATGACCCTGCAGAGCAAAATTCTCTATTAAATCAGCCATTGGAGAGGAGGCAGGCTGGGTTTTTCCTTTGAGTTTATTTTGGTTTGGGCTTAAATGTGTTTTGTTAACCCATGTTGGAAAAAAAAGGGGAAGAGTCGCTAAAAGAAGGGCAATTGTGTCCTCCAAATGGAGTTCAGCCTTCAAGCTAAACTTTCTTGGGAGCTAGTTTGATTTCCCTTGAATTTTGCTTCTGCAGACGGGGTGTTTTATCTGCCTTTTAGCCTCTGACCCAGAGATGTGACCTTTTCACTTTTATCTCTTTTGGAGTGACCCTGGGCCCTGTCCGAGTTCACCAAGAGAGTAACGGTAAGTGCAGAGCAAGAAGGGTCATTTCTGACAGTGAGGAGGACCGAACACTGCAGTGGGTGATGGTGAGGTGCCTCCAGGTACCTGTGGCTGTGCAGCCTGAGCAGCAGTCTCATGCCAGCACTGACACTGGGCAGCAACCAAGGGCTAATCCTCGCTAAACCGGTCTTTGCCACCCACCCTAGCAATGCAGCAGCAATTAATGAAGACATGATCAGTTTCAGGAAAGATGCTTGCTTATCTCATTTTGTTTAAAGCAGACAGATTTAGCCTTGGAGTAAAATGGCTCATGGAAATAATAGTCACCTCTTACTATTAGCTTTTATGTTTTTTAACTCCCTCTTTTTTCTATAAGGAAGTCTTTTCTGTGTCCTTAAATGCATGCTATGCTGAGCTTTAAAAATGTACTTTCAGTTCTTGTATTTGACAGATCTACAAAAACCTGAGTTGTGGGCTGCCCTAGAGCAGCAATAACAGCAACAGCATCTCTCAAACTGCCCGAAGAGGACAGGTAAAATCGGCACAAGAAAACTGTATCTATGACACAGAGCTGCCTGGGAGGTCTACCAGGATTCTTCCTGATAGTGCAGCAGGAAGTGAAGCTGATGTGATTGACTGTCTTCTTTGTGGTGCTGGTATCTGTTTCAACTGAAGAAATGGGTCCTGCTCATCCTGCCTGAGCTTTGGAGGGCAACCATGCAGAAGCTACAGAGGCTCACCCTGCCTGAGGCTACTTTGCGATGCATCAGTATGTGTGGAAGAAGTGCTCCTTCAGGCTGCTTTGTTTCCTGACCTCAGCTGAAAAGAGGGAAAGGAAAAGGCGAATAACAGCTACGTGCTCCGGGATTCCCTCCTTCTGTTTTGGAAAAGGAAGTGCAGAAGAGAGAGAGCCAGGGAAAATGAGTGAGGTGTTTTTTGTGCTTTTGATTCAAAGCCTGAAACCTGCCTGTGTGGTTCCACTTGATTCCAATGGGTGTGAGTTTGGACCAGGGCTTGTTTTGAAGAAAAGGATATGAGGGGTGTGCAGAAAATTCCTTTACATGAGAAGATCTTGCATCACAGGGAAACTTCTCCACCATACATTGTGAGGAATGAAGTCCAGCCAGAGATACACATTTCAGGGAAGTGTGGGGACGTGATGTATTCTGTTAAGGAAAGGGTGAGTTTTCAAATATTAGGCTTTTATTAAAAAAATCCCACATAAATTTTCTGTGGAAAAAAGGATTTCTCACAGAAGATCCCCACAAAGAATAGAGCTGCTCTCAATAAAACGTTACCAGTTTTAAACAGATGCATCTCCATCCAGATTATCCTAGAGGTGAGGGCTCTGACCCTCAGGTAGCCTCCAGTGGGAAATTTGGATCAGGACTGCAATCCTTAGATACATGGCTCAGTATAGCTACAAAATGAGGCATAACATGCGTTCAACATCCTGCAAGAAAAAGAGAATAACAAGGGTTAGGGAGTCCTTTACTCTCCAGCTGTCTTGCGCCCCAAAGACCCTTTGTGCATGTGCAGTAGTTCTAATGGACCAGAGCCCACTAGAGTAAAACTAGTCCCCTGTTAATAACACAGGCCAACAAAACAAAGATGCTTTTCTATAACAACGCTTTTGCTTTTTCTCAACAACACAAATGCTCCTAAGCTCGAAAATGGCTTGTATGCTGTAATGCACAAGGCTTATTTCTTCATTGCATTTCTAGTGTGTGCACTTTGGTAGAGTCTACTTATCTGCAACATCCTCGCACTCCTCCTAAACTAGCCTGCTGCATGCCAGAGGCTGGTGCTTATTCTAGCTTTCAGCATGTACCACATCAGCGGAACATGAATCATGGCTGGTGTTCGGGTGTTTCAGATTTCCAGCTCTTTTCTTTGTTTCTGACAGTACTCTTATTTACTTTGCTATTTTTTACTAAAAATAATATGTGAAGACAGGAAAAAGAAAAGCTTATGCAGGAACTAACCATGAATGCCCGTGGAAAACCCATTCTGCATTTATTTCCTAAAATAACTTATTTCAAGGGTTTTTTGGGTTTTTTTTTTGGGTTTTTTGGGGTTTTTATTTTTGGGTTTTTTTGGTTGGTTTTTTTTTTTGTCCCCAGGCATATTGAAAAAAAAAAGGTTATTGCAACTTGTGGACAGAGAATTCATTTGGTTCACACTGATGATTTCTTTCAAATTAATGGCTAAACTTGGCTTTAAAAACACACTGCATTATTGTAAGGAGTTTGTCTTGCATTAAAAGTAAATAGCCTTTCAACGGTCAGGATTCGTTTTGGTAACTCATCATAAATCAGTGTAAGGAACAATATCAAACAATAAAAATGATATTTTGCCACTGTGGTAGACCTTAAAATTTTCAAATGTCTGATGTTGTTTTTATCAGCTCTTCCCTGGAAGTAAAAAAGGTTCTCAGTTTCCCGTGGAAGCTGTTCTCCAGGACTGGAGCCAGCTGTGCTATGCAAACTCTCTTTCTAGTTCTTGTACCTTCCTTCCTTGGAACTTCCAACAAAGTCTCTAGTGCCACTTCCTCAGGGTAGGATTCAAATCTGGGTATTCTCTAGCTGTACAGATGTATCTTTCTGATGGGCTGACCTCCAAGCCCACAAACCCACAATCCTCCCTTCTTCCGTACAAAGTAATTAAAAGTAACCAAGTCCTGAAAACAAAAGCCTCATATGTATCAGAGAAAGTGGAGCAAGGTCCAGTTTGGGTCTGGAAGAGCCTAGGTACAACTCTCAGCTCTGCCACATGACTTCTTTGCAAGTAATCATGCTTCTTTGCACCCTACACATAAAATGGAGATACAAAAATGATCAGTCATAAAAGTGGTCTCAACTCATGCCTCAAAATTTGACTTGCCATTAAACTGTCATGGTTTGTTTACCCTCTGAGTGCGAGCCTGTGGGATATGAGAATTTGAGCAATATTTAATCTTTTTTCTGAAACCACTTAGTTGAAAGAATCTCGGCCAACCGGATTTTGGCAAGACATTGTGTGATGCACAATGAGGTTCCCGAAGTTGGCTCATGGGACAGCTCGACCCACCTTCAGGCTCTAAGCTTGATGTGTTGTATCTGACAGTAGTGTTAGCTGGGTTTTGATTTTGGAGACATTTTTATATGAAGAAAGTCAGAATACAGACTCTGTCATGTGTGCATGAAAATGCTTTGTCAGAATGTTATACTTCCTTTGCGCGTATACATGTTACCTGCTGGCAAAATGACTATAGTCGACGCTCACTGCCTCTTCATCAATAGACTTCATTACTAGTAGTGCACTGGTGAATGATGAATTCCTTAAAGCAGAGAGGCTGCTTAGATCCATACTTGTTTCAGCTTTGTGAGAGACAAATATTCCACCATCACATGCGTTTTTGCAATCCCCATTGCAGACATTTAATTGCAGAATGATTCAGAGAACTCTGAGCAGCCAAATTTCCCTATACAGTCAAAGAGGAGCAATGTGTTGCTCCACGGGTGTTTCAAAGCACGGCTATTGGCTGCCCCGTGCTAGACAGTATGACTGTCTCCTTCCCGAATAATTCAGCCTCTCACAAGAAAATGATGAATCAGACTGAAAAATCACAGGACTTCTTAGAAAATGAAAGAGTAATTTTGTTTGCTTTTCTAAGTGCACTCGTGTTGGTTTTTCAGGCTGCTCCTCTCTAGCCGTGTAGGCAACACATTTACTATGTGACCAAGCTCCATGTGGGCTCTTGGTTCTTGACTCTGAGCCTCCTAGAGAAAAAAGTATTACATAAAGGTAGAAAGACTCAGAAAACAGCCGATCGAGAAACATTCTTGCTTTCCTGCAGTCTGTTCACCTGGCAGCTTGGCAGCCTATGGTAGGGATGGCTGAGAAGCCTCAGGGCCATGGCATCAATGGACCAGGACCTCTGGTTTGTAGTCCCTCAGGATACAATGAGCAGGAACCATGAGGTTTGGTATCCCTGGGGCCATGTCCCCAGAGCTGATTTTTTTTTTTTTTTTTCACGGAGTGGAGGACAATCTTGTTCCTTTCCAGCTTCAAAGAGATCTCACAGGGCCAGATCCTGCAGGACTCTGTGTACAGATGAGGTGAGAACCAAGTATCTGATGCACACAAGGAACAGAGTTGGATCTGGTCTTAAGTTCATTGCAATTACAGATTTTCACATGTAGTGAGTGTGCTACTGCCTTGTTCTTCCTCAAGGCAGGTTTCTGTTAATTTATGCTACCCATTGCTTGAGGACTGCAGGTTGATTTTCCAATCCTGTCCTTGGGAACTTGGTGTTACATCTTGGCAGTGCAAGTTTGCAGTGATGCCATTTATTATCTTCCCCTGATTATATTCAGTGTTGTGATTAGTATTTCCCAGGATATACAGTGATTTCAGGACAACAAAAGCAAAAAAGATGTGAAAAAAGTGGTTCTGAAAAATATTAATTCTGTTGTCTGAATGTAAAATGTGGCAAGAGGCACATGAAAATTTTCATTAGCCTGTGAGAGAGACACCAAGAATTGGGTTATAAAGACGTATTATTATTTTAGATTACAGAAGGCTAAAGAGAAATCCTTTATGAGACTTTAGGATTTGGTCATCTTTTCCTTTCCCACGTTACAAGCTCTCTGTCTCTCCCTTTGATGTGAGTAGATCTTTAACCTGGCTTCTGTAATTCCCACTAAAACTCCTTATAACATAGTTCATTCTAATAATGCCACAGATAAGACTAAAACAGCCAGTTCCCTACGATAAGGTGCAATAAGAATTTCATATAGCATCCCCTCTGTAAAGTAACATGAGAAAAACTTGACAATGAGAAGTGGAAGACACAGGAAAAAATTTGAGTAATATACTTTTCATATGGGCACTGGGACAAAGGTTTGTACATTATAGAAAGGTTAAATATGGGCTGAGTCAAGACAAAGGGAGTGAACTGTGGTAGAAATGGGAATCATGCTATAAGAAATCATTCTGTTTATGATAAGGGAAAAATAAAGAATATATTTGAGACTCATGTTTAGAAAGTTGGTATCTGAAGAAGTAATAGAAGTAGTGAAAGAGCAGATCAGGGATCACACATAAGGCAGATGGACCGGAGGAAAAACAAATACAATGTCAGTGTCTGGGGGCTCAGAAGCTTAAGATTTTGGAGAATAAGGAGGGCTTTGGCATTAGAAGGGAAATCACAGAACAGGAGAAAAATGTTCTACTTCCAGCCGGCAGCACTCAGTTAGTGCACTGACCACTCTCCTCTTTGATACATAGGGTGATAAGACTGTTTCTGAACCCATCCACATCAGCACAGGTAACCCACTGAACATACAAATGTGATGGATTTGATCCAGTTTATTTTAGATGGAGGAGGCTCAGGAGCCTCAAGATGAGAACAATCAACTCACTGGACGTTGTCCTCATCATAAATCTGGATCTTCTCTTATCACATGAGCTTTTAGCAGTTACCTTGAAGAGCATTGAGCAGTCCTCTTGGAGGAAAATGCAAAGTCTTCTCAAAAGCACATTGTTTTACAGCACTGAACATGAAACTCAGCAGACATAGTTGTTGTCAACATACTGTAAGACAAAAGAAAAAGTGGCTGTGAAAAGCCACGGCCTCTGGGACTCTGTTTCCAAAGCGCAAACATCCTCTAAAGCCCGGCCTTATGGACAAAAAGGCAATCTAAACATTTTAGACCCTGGCAGGTTCTCTGCTGTTTCTCTGTGAAAATCCTTTCTCTTAATCCTTGATTTATGATTTTCTGAGAAAATATTCTAATGAGCACTGAAATGCTGAATGAGACTCTCAGTTGGGAATTATGCCGCCACCCTGATGCTGAAGTCCCTGTGCCGTGCCCTTCTCACACCCTGACTGCCTGATGACAGGAAATCCTGGCTGAATGGAGGAGTCTAGTCCTCAGGAGAAGAACAAAACCTGAATCATAAAGTGCTTTTAATCTTGTAGTGAAGTTAGTTTATATTTTCCTCTTGTCTTATTGAGTTCCTGAAAGCATTGAAGTGACCTCTGCCTCTAAACAATGGACATTTCCATTTTCATTCTACCATCCTCATGTCAAAGACACAATTGAGCTTTCAAGGGAAATCTGAGAAACAGAAGCAAAAGAGATAACAGAGGCTTCTGAAGCAGTGGTGGTGACAGCCCAACAGGCTTCAGTGCATTTGAGTCCTCCCTACCGAGAATCTTTCTCACCTTCACATAAAAGGCCAGTATCTGTTACAGCTGCATGTGTTGGGTCTACAGATGGACTCTGTTGATTAGGTGAACTTGGCATACATGATCTTGGTGGTGATCAGAAGCCCAGACACTGACAAGATGTTCTTATTATTCATGTGCTCAGGTGCTATGCATTGCTACTGTAACTGAACCTTTAAAGATGTAGCACTGAAGACCCCATCCTGTGTGTGTCTGTTGCCAAATACAATGCTGGTTACTGTAAGCTTCTCTATGGTTGCAATGGGACTGCCTACAGAGGCATCCTTGGTTTGATGGTTGGGCCCACTTTAAGACAAAGATGTAGTCAGTAGGGATGAAGAACATAGTAAGTATCTTGAAGGCTGCTAAGACTTCTGAAAGGCTGAGGCTAATCCTGCTTTCTAGCTGAAGGTACGGCTGCTTCTGTGGCAAAACACTGATATAGCATAAATTCACTTATCACCCTATCATGCTGCTTCAATCACAAAGCATTGATATATTCAGAAATAATCTGCAGAAATGGGCTAAGATTGAAATGACAATGTTTACTGATTGGATCATCTTAGAGAAAGCTAATATAATTGGCAAGGTGCCAATGGATCTCACAGTGCCGAGTGACTGGATGGCAAACTTTGTAATCCTGACATGCAGGAAGACGTGCACAGGAGACTGAGTTGTGTAAATAACTATGTAAATAGCTGCTGCAGCATAGCCAGCAGACTGAAGAAAGTATAGCTTCCCTCGTACTTGTTAGACCATACCTGGAACACTGTTTCCAGTTTTTGGCCCCCAATATAAGAAACACTTCAGTAACTGTGAGTCCATTGGGAGGCCATCAGAATGGTGGCGTCTGGAGCACTTATTTTGTAAGAAGAGGCTGGAGATCAAAACCTGTTTAGCCTGGAGAAGAGATGGCTTTGAGGGTCTTCCAATGGCTTTCAGTAGGCCATTGTGTTCAATGACCTCCCAAAATCCAACCTGAACTCTGCTATTGTTCTATGATCCTTAGGAAAGTTAGTTCCAGTAAATAGTTTTATCTAACCATCAACTTAACGGATGCGAGAAATCACAAGAAGTAAATAGAACATTAGGAAATATTACAATGAGAGTGGAGAAAAAATGAGAATTGTCAACATGCAGTAGTATAAATACAAGCTGTGCCTGGATTGTGAACATCAGGTGGAAACCTGTCCTCCCACTAACCACAAAAGATAAAATAGAACTGGAAAATGTAAGTGCGAAGGGAAAAGGGTAATTAAACATTTGTACAAGACACAGTAATTCAGCTAGGACTATTCTTCTTGGAAAGAAGGTAACAGGGGAGGTATAATACAGTAAATAAAATCAAGATTATCAGGAGAACACAGAAGAGAAAGAGAGTGACAGGTTCAAACAGTCAGAGTGAACCCTATCTGCAGTGTAGATAGGCTGTCTCAAGAAAGCAGCTGGCTTATGACTGGATGGGAGGAAAAGGCTGGAGTTTTATACATATTGAGTTTTTCAGAAAATGAAAATATCTGAATAAGAACACATTAGAGCAATACTGCTATTCAAATGTATCTGGGTAATGCTTAGATTTGGCAGTTGCCACGTTTGTTAATGTATGGCTTCACCTTCGCTAGCTGTTAGTCATATTCCAGTACAGCTTCCTTGAAGTAACCTTGAAGATTAAAATTTTATTCTATAAAAATCAGGAGCTTTGCTACAGAGCTCAGGACTAATTTTACTGTATATAGCATATGCCTGTTTATATGTATATAGCAATGTACCTTCTAAAAGGTGTTTTGCATTTGGCTGGTGTTGTTATGCATGTGTGGGGCAGATGTGGTAGCTGGCCAAGTAGTTTGTTAGGCTGTGGCTATACTTGCAGGCAAGGAGGCTGCAGTCCCTCTTCTGCAGCCCTTGGGGCAAATGCTGGTGCTCTCTTATCAGTGGTATTCGATGCCTTGGCTCTCTGATGCGTCTTACATGCCATCACTGGAAAAGCCAGTAGCACTCATGGAGATGGCTGCATCATGCGCGCTTGCCCTCAACATGCGCAATGATATTCCCAGTCCCGGCAAATGTAAGTCTAAGTCTTTTGATTGCTACTGTTTTCCTGTTCTTTATTAATTTGCTCAGAGTTCTCTTCTTCTGTCCGCAGAAAATAAATTTTTAAGTCCACTCATTTTTTTCTGAAGATTTCAGCATTTTGTAATTTAAAAAATATTTGTTTGACATCACTGATAAATTCGGTCTCCCAGTTTTGGAGTAAGCAGATCAGAGCCAGCACTGAAATTTAACTAATATCTTTTTTCCCCCTGAAATCTAGCTCCATCTTCAATTGTCTATGTAGTTACCCAGCATACAGTTCATGTACTGATTGCATTTTGTTGAAAATCTTATTAAAATCTCTGATGTTAGCATCCATAAGAACACACAAAATAAATAAAACTGATCTAGAAGGGTTTCACGAAAACTCTTGGACTCTGGTCTACTTGGTTGCTTTTGTATGAAGAATATTCCCAGTTTCATCCAGGACCAGGTTTTCATGGGTTTATAAAATGAGAATGTTTTATTACTCCCATTTCTGCAGACTAGATTGAATTCAGCCCACTTTGGTGGTATGCCCAAGGTCAAAAAATCAGTCTGAAGGTAGATTCTACTTCTTAACTTACCACTGGGAAATTTACATTAAAGAAAAAAAAGTCACCATTATAACTAGACTTTTAAATTTTATTCCACATCTTAAAAGTTCCTCTTCCAGCTTTGAATAGGTTCAGTCTCAGATAGAGCTGATCTTCTCATTATTACTGGAAACTTTGAAGCTGTTTATCCCCAGACAGAGAGCTGAAGGTAGAGAGCCTATAAAATTTTCCACATAGCGCAGGAATATGGGGAGAAAAGAATTTGAAAAGGAGACACAGGGCCTTTCTCATGAACTCAAAATCCTGGCAGGCAGCTCCTTGAAGTTGTAATTGAAAATCAATCTGATATATAATTAAATTCTAGTCATCACATATGCACCAACTAGTCTCTTCAGCTCTTAGCCTAGGCAATAGAGGAGCGGGGCTATCGATCAGGGAGGGCTCCTGTGCCATCAGCAACAATAAGTGGCTCCATGAGGGGCTGCACTGATGCACGACTGGCAGGCAGCACTGTGCAGCTCCGAGACTGGAGGACAAACAGCCGACTCCAGTGAAGGTGTCCAATATTCCCTAATCATTTAAGTGCATTGCAGTGAGCCCGGACTAGTCCCATAGTCTCCATGCTGCCATCAGTCTTTCCAATAAATGAGCTTTGAGCAGACTCCAGAGAGAAAAAGAAAGAAGGCTGATCAATTCTTTCCAATATTAGGTCTTCATTTTAACTTCTTCCCCTCAACTGCTTCTCCAGTTAGGTGCTCTGTAATTATATTCATCAAGGTCTGTCAACAAAAGTGACAGCCCTGGTTTAAGGGCGTAGATCTAGTTTCTTTACTAAGTCAGAGAGAGAGAACTAGCATTGATTATTTCTTTAAAGAAGAGGAACTAGAACGGATTCTTTCAAATTATTTAGTGTTTTTAAAGCCAAGCTATGCAATATATACGTGGCCCTTGGTGATCTCCCCTTATTCCTGACAAAGAGAAAAAATATCTTGTCTGCTGTTCTAGACATTTTTGATGCTAGCATTAATATTAACTGACTCATATTCCTCTTTGGTGCTACATTATTAATTTGTCTAGGTATTTACAATGCCCTCGTCACTGTGTGCATTGAACCCTGCCAAAGTATACATGCTCACACACTGCCAATGCAGAAAACCTTGCTAACTTAGAAGTAAAATAGCATCAGAAAATATCACTGTTATATAGAACAGGAACACTGAAATTCAGGAAATCTGAATTGAAAATTAATGATGTCTAATAAAACTAACTGAGTTCTTAAAAAATGTTACTAAATATCTGGGCAAGGGAACTGATTGACATAACTTATTTGACTTGTCAAAAATCTATTGATAAACTCCCTTAACGAGCCCTTAAGAAAGCAGGCATGAGGCAGGGGGGAAGAAATAGCCCAAATCAAGGGCTAACACCACACCCTGTGAGGCTGGACCAGCAGATGGGGACTGCAGTCACTCGCTTCTTTAGACGCCTCCCAGTGCTAATTAGAAGGCTGCTTTTCATGCTTATAATTTTAACTATTAGTGCAGAAAGTTTCCTTGTTGATGCCTGTCTCAAGATGGCTTGTTGTCTCTAAAAGGATTGTCTCTTCAAATTCAGTCCAGCTCCCTTACCAAGAGAGTTGTTGAAAAATGCAATACATCCCTTCTTGAAAAAACAAGCAAACAAACTCCAAAACAGTAGATGTCTGTCTGAAACTCCAGTGTCCCACCCCATGCTGTGTCTGGCTTGTGTGGGCTGAACCACCGTCCTGCATTGGTACCCAGCCCTCCTGGACCTTTGCACCCTCTTTCACACCTGAGCCCTGCTCACAGCATCCCACCCCAGAAACGGAGCTGCCTGTTACAGGGAAGCCCTCAAAAGTGGGAAATAAATTTGATGCAATCTGACTGCTACTAAAACAGTTATGACTCAGCAGAAGGACAAACTCATCCCATAGTTGAGCTTGACTCTACAGTCAGGACAGACCATGGGGTCCAGCTGGGCAGCCAAGTACAGAGAGGAGAAAAGATTTTGTACATATCCCTAGGACAATGAAAGGATTCAGGAAAGGATAGCAAGGATACACAGCAATTATTTCATCTGGGTGTTCTCCTTCTGCTGTGTGTACAGCTGATATACTGTGTACTTGGACAACAGCCAGATCTGGACTTGTGCTAATACTCTGCCTTACGAGGAGAGACATGGGCTGCCCCTTCTACTGTATGTTTGCTGTTGTCCCCATAATAATTTGCCCTCTGTTTTTTTTTCCTGTTTCACCACTCTGTATCTCAGGGGCAGCTCTGAGATTATTTTCAGGGATGAGCTAAATCCTGCCTTTAAAGGGACTGGTTTGGGACAAATTAAAATGGCTGGGTAAGAGGAAAAATGACAGAAAAACAGAGATAGCGACAGAAGGACCAGATGAGAGATGCTGCAAACAGACTGCAAATCAGCAATGGAGTCCTGGGAAGTAGGGCTGTGATTAGCAGATGCTTGAGGATGCAGCCAGGGAAAAGGCAGTGTGGAGCAGAAGGGGTCAAGCCCTGGCTCAAGTGAGGTATGGCACATTTCCCTCAGGAAATAAAACAAAGATTACTTAGTCTCGTTATTCATGTGACATCCTCACATGAAGCACTGCATGCCCTGCCACTTTCATCTGCTGTATTCCAGCTAATGGTTTGCCACTGCTGCTTCGTTTTCTCAGGTGGCTGAAACCCATATAGCCACTAGGGACTGCACCAGTGTCACAAGGATGCAGACTGACAATTGTGTTTTATTGCTTTTTCCATAAGGTCCCTGCTGAAAAAAAATCAGTGCAGAGAAACACAGTGTAAAAATGGTACCTACAGTATTAAATTAAATGTTTATGATGCATAATTACTTTCTTACAATGCACTTTAAGGACGTGGAACAATTCACTATTTTGTGCTGAGGACCATAAGTAGTTTCTGCAAGAAATAACGTAAGTGAAAAATTAGATCTATTTCATTTTACCATGTTAAATATGAACTTGAAAAATATATGCATTTGCATATACTTTCCTACTCGCATGAAAATCATGAGTATGCATAAGACATTTTGTCTTGGATTGAACAAAATTCAGATTTGTGGATATAGTAAGCTTGGACTTCAGTAAAGCCCTTGACACAGTCTATCACAGTATTCTACTTGAGAAACTGGCTTCTGCTGGCCTGGAAAGGCGCATCCTCTGCTGGGTTAAAAACTGGCTGGATGGCTGGGCCCAAAGAGTTGTGGTAAATGGAGCCAAATCCAGTTGGAGGCAAGTCACCAGTGGTGTACCCCAGGGCTCAGTGCTGGGTCCAGTCCTGTCCAATATCTTTATCAACGACCTGGATGAGGTGATTGAACTTTTCCTTAGTAAGTTTGTGGATGACACTTACCTGAGAGGAAGTGTCCATCAGCTTGAGGGTAGGGAGGCTCTACAGAGAGATCCGAGCAGGCTGGTTAATGGGCTGAGACCAATGGTATGAAGTTTAACAAGGCCAAGTGCTGAGTCCTGCACTTGGTACACAACAACCTCATGCAGAGCAACGGGCTTGGAGAAGATTGTCTGAAAACTGCCCGGCAGAGAAGGACCTAGGAGTGTTGGTTGACAGCTGGCCAGCAGTGTGCCCTGGTGAAAAAGAAGGCCAATCCAGTAACATCTTGGCTTGTGTCAGAAACAGCATGGCCAGCAGGAGCAGGGAAGAGATTCTGCTACTGTGTTCAGCACTGGTGAGGCTGCATCTCAAAACCTGTGTTCAGTTTTGGGCCCCTCACTACAAGAAAGATATTGAGGTCCTGGAGTGTGTCCAGAGAAGGGCAACGAAGAGAAGAGGAGGCTCAAGGGAGACCTTATCACTGTCTACAACTACCTGAAAGGAGATTGTAGAGAGGTGGATATTGGTCTCTTCTCTCAAGTGATAGATGATAGGATGAGAATGAATGGCCTCAAGTTATGCCAAGGCAGATTCAGATTAGAAGTTAGGTAAAACTTCTTCTCTGAAAGGGTTATCAAGCACTGGAATAGACTGCCCAGGGAGGTGGCTGAGTCGCTATCTCTTGAGGTATATAAAAGACAGGTAGATGAAGTGCTTAGGGATGTGATTTACTATTGGATAGGTCTGGATGGACTTAATGATCTCAAAGGTCTTTTCCAACTTAGGGATTCTATGATTCTATGAAAATGTGATATTTTCATAGGAATATTTCATAGAAGGAATATTCTCCTTCTGTGGAATAACCCCATTTTCCAGCTGGGAAGCTAAGGCACAGAGGCTCAGGTGAGAGACTACCCGCTGAATTTCGAACACCTACCTGAGATGCCAGGACTTCGATTTTCTAGTATGTGACATCACACAGCACAGTGTGTGTACAAAGGACGGTTTGTGTTGACTTGGTTCATGACTGAGAGCTTGGGAACTTCAGCAAATTACATCCTGAATCGCATCAGGCAGCCAGGAATAGGGACATCTCAAGTTTCTCTTCAACTCGTGTGATTTCTCTGAGAGCCTTGGGCTTCCTCTGATCATTGCCTCTGCAGTGGGGCACTACTTCATAAAAAACCAATTATATTCATATTTCTAAACTAAAACCAAGCAACTTGAGGGCCTGATGCCTCATAGAGTGTTTTGCTACACAGTGAAGACACCCCATAGGCATCTGAAATGCCGTTCTTTTTTCTTCTCATTAAAACAGTGAATAACACTTGGGTTTGGGTAGGCTGCCTGGAAGGAAATGCGGAAAAAAAAGAATTTCTATTTTGACCCTTCTCAGAAAATTCAAGTCCACAGTTACAAATTAAAAATGAGCCCAGAGGCTACAGAAATACCAGAGAAAAAGGGCTGTAAAATTGTTTTCCTTTAGAAGGAATAGAAAAACATATGCAAACCCTCTTGAGCATCCTGTAAGGCTCTCTTATGTGCTCACTAAGAAACAAGTCTCTCCGTTATTATATACAGAAATAAGAATTTGTGTAACTTCTTTGAGTTGGTTGGAACTGTTTTTTAACATGCGTAGATAAGACTCAGGAGTGACTCACTCAGCCTGATTCCTTGGGCTCCAGTATGACCATGGAATGATAGAATCATAGAATGGTTTGGGTTGGAAGGGACTATTAAAGGTCATCTAGTCCAATCCTTGAGCACTGAGTAGGGCCTCTTGGATTAAGTGATATCCACAGGTACGATTAGACTGGATTTCTCCACTGGAGAGAAGCATCTTTTTTTTTGTGCTTGCTGTGCGCTATTTCAGTATGGGGATTGTTCTTACAAATTGGTAATCATGTCCATAGTCCTCTTGTTTGCTGTGGTTGTCGCCTTCAGTAGCCCCGGAAAATCCTACACCAATAGCTCCTTAGTGTGCACTTCACTGTTACCAGTCACTGGCTAGGTGTCTTTTCTTCACTTTTGAGACTGTTTTCATTGCTAGCTATTTCTCTTTTTACAGAATATGATTTCCTCATGACAGAAGCCAGGCCTTTTGGAAATTTGCTATCAATTCTTGGCACTCCTTAAAATACTTAACTAATAAAATCGTGGAGCCTGGTGCTTTTCCTTTTCCAGCGAACGGGAACAGAATATGAATTAATTCTCTCTCAAATTCCTCTACCTGGCTCACTCAATTTTTCTTTTGATCAACTTTAAAAGCTGGTACTGGAAGATGCTACATTCACAGCAAGGGAGAAATCCCTCTTCCCACATCCTTCTGTTTCACATTTCTTTTCTGGGCTTCTAAGCAGTAAATTTTCCTGATGCTTTGAAATAAATAGTAAGTGGAAATAAATTTTAAATCCTGGCTCCATGGAAATAAATAGCAAAATGCCTGCTTGACTTCAAAGGGTTGACCTATAAGGTTAATGGCACTAATTTAATGCTGCACAGAAGATAAAATCCACTTGTGAACCTTGTACTGTACCTGAAGAGCTGAGGGTTAAAATGTGACATTGTTACTAGACGGTTTAGTTGAAACAGAACCTTATTTTTCTCATGGCTTGGACAATTGTGGACTTTGTCATCCTTTTCCTATAAGTAAGCTAATCTTTTTATTGATATAGTGCACACCAAGTAATACAGTGATTTGCGATGTGGGAAAGTCTTTTGTTGCAACTACAGCATGGCCCTGAGCTCAGCTTTAATGACAGAAATGGAAAAAACAGTTAAACACATCAAATCATTGTTCTGAGAGTTTCTCCAAATGATATGAAGGAGTACAAGCCCTACAATAGAAAGAAATTGTGGAAAGTCCGTAGGCAGCATGTGAATCACATTGTCATGTTACTTTATGGCACATATGGCATCAGACACTTTATTTAAGTCAGCACCCTGCGGACCAAATCCATTTGGAAGACAGGTGATCATTTCTGTGGAACTGCTGGGCACGAACCAAATAGGTGTGGGAGACATGCCTGCAGTCATCTGTGAAAATGTCAGGGCAAAATAGGGACATTAGGAAGACTCCAGAAGCTGAATGTGAGGTTTTAAGTTTTGTCTAACCGGACTTGGAAATGTATTTCTCTAGATTCGAGTTAACCAGTTCAAAGCTGTATTGATTTGGGTAACATTTGCAGAATGGAATTATAAACATATATTTGAGGAAACCTGAAATTAAGTAGTTAATTACTAAGATACAGGATTTTTTTTCTCAAAAGAAGGCCTAGAAATAAGATCTGGGAGTGAAACAATTCATTGAAACTTTTTTGACAGGCAAATGTCTTAAGTAATCGGACAACCTGGTGGGATTTGAAATTGCTTTTGTTCTTGTTAAGGCATTGTTCATCTGTGCCTGCATAGTCCTGCCTGCCCCACTTCTCTCTCCCTAACTGCCCCTGGTCTGCACACAGCAGAGGAGTGAAGGACAAAGCCAAGATACGGCACCAGTGGCTCTCCCGCTGAAACATGCCTACACACCTCCCAAACAGAGGGATGTCTCAGCCAAATTATTTGCCAAGTTAGAATAAGTAGGAGGTATTGTCCATCTTTAGGTGCATTTCAGTTGTTTTGCAGGCTGAAAAATGAAAAGAATTGATGTGGTGCTATTTACTGCCTCACATTACCAGCCCAAAGGAACTTAAGACCAGCCCCTTGGTTTAATCATACTGGGAACCCCATCTCACAGCTGCCTTGAGTTTACTATCTTTTTGTTGTTTGCACAGACTGTACTGGGATACAAGGCTGGGCTTCATAATAACTCCGTCTTTGGGCAGACATCATTGGACTTATCAGCAGTTATAGTCTGTCTTTGTGAAGAATCACACTAAGTGGAGGGAGGTTTCAACGTAGTCTCCCTCCCTCTGAAGGTAATTTCTTCAAAGGCTGCTTCCTTGCACAACTCCTGCAACATCAGGCTGGAGACGGGAAGACCTCTCCCTCATCACTGCCTTTTCTGCAGTTCTGGGGGAAATGCGTGAAGGTCTCCAGAACTGGAATAGGCATTAATTCTAGAAAATTGCAGACTTTTCAGACTAGAGTTTTGAACTCATCTTTCTCTGCTACTGCAGGATCTAAAAATCTGTTCTTAAAATATTTTATCCAGAAGTCACAGTTAAGTGTTCTTTGTACTACATAATCCAGCCATTGGGCATATATATATTTATCATTCTAAAACATCCTATTTTTACAAATTTTCTACAGGAAAGGCAACATCAGAATAAAATGTCAATAGGTGTGTATGCTATGGTAATGAACACTTTGCCTTATCAATTATTGACCAACACTTTAGACTACTTTATTTACATACACGTGCTTACTTTATGAAGGAGAGCATGACTTCTTCTCTATGCTATTCTGCATCCCAAATTACTTACAAAATGAGAGTTTGTCCTGTTCTGAGCAAGGAAACATACCTTCTCCTGCTACCTTTGGACTCTAATGGCATGAACGAGTTCATGTTAATAGTTTTATGTGGACAAGCAATGTACCTTTATATTTTTAAGACAGCAAACAGAGTAATATTACCTGAAATCTCATTGAAAGTCTCATTTTTTAATGAGGAAAGAAATGATTTTTCTTTCCATGCCCTGCACTTTGACCTGCCCGTGTGGCAGCAATTGCGCTGCATTTATCGCCACTGGGCAACTCAACAGAGGTAGTAGTTGAGTGGCCATATTTTCCCCATTCTGGTTGCTTTCCTGACCACACTCCTGCGAGAAGTCCTTTAACACCAACATACTATGAGTTCGGTGCAAAAACCCCTCTGTAATTCACCCACAAATGCATGTATGTGCTTTCAGTTTTATTTTTTGAGCAAGCCCTGCTGTCTGCTCTTCCACTTAAATCTGAACAAAACATGTAATCTGTGATCACAGAACATACATTCTATGATTCTATGATTCTATGATACCTGAGGTAACCACAGTAATGATAATGTACAGAAACAATTTGAACAATTTAAGCTTATTTTCATGACGTTTAACAATTGGAAACAACAGAAATCTCACGTGGTTATTGTGTACTTTACGGACCATCAGTTGCCATGTCTCCAGACAGCAAAATGCCACAGCAGTGCTTGCCTTGCCCCACTCCCCAGCTCTCTTCCATTCCCCTATGCAGGTGGCCAAAGAGCAAAGATCTGCAGCTGTCAGAGTTTCTGCCTTTATTAAGGACCTCTTTAAGACCAGGCAGTTTGCAAAATGAAGACATAGAAATTAAAATAATTTTATTTACCTTTCTGAAGCCAGTCACGATTCTTTGGGGACTCTTCAAATCACAGTTTCATCAACAGCAAATATAAAGGATGTCTTGTTTCCATTAGGGTTAATATCACATTTTGTCTTGATTCTTCTTAGTACATAACTCAGTGGAAACAATGCATCTTTTGTAATAAACCTTCTACCAGAAACCTTGGATGTTTTACAAGAAGGAAACATTGGCTAAGACTGCAACATAAAAATGCGGTATATGATTCCCATATAGATGTGCAGTTTTAATATATGCTGCCATGCCAGAATCTTGCTGGTATGCCACATTCAGAATTGGAGGGATGAGGGAAATGTATTTTTCAGCTGCCTCTTTCATGCCTTTTTTTTTCCCAAGTGAGGGATGTAGTACAATACATTCAAGTACTAATAGTCTTAAAATCACTTGTATTCAAATGCACCAAAGGGCTCCAGAGTGTTCACTGCATCCAAAACTATGCCCTTATGGTTTCAATTAAAAGGAAATAATTTGCTTTGTGAAACTTTGCCTGTATCTTTAATTCTCCCTCATTGTTTGAATCCAGCTCTAAAAAGCTATTTGAAGTTGCTAATCAGATTTCAGCTGGTAACAGTCGTATGTCATGTTGTATCATGTCACAAGAACATCGGTGATTCAATCCAGTCTGCAATAATGAAGGTTTCATGTTATCTTCTCTCTAGCATTTGTAATGCATTGTTTATGCACTTCACTGCCCGAGAGTATTTTTAGGTTTTCACACTACTTTTTCTGTTACTTTCCAACAAAGTGGCAGTTGAATCTTTCAAAACATGACATTGGTTACTTTACTGTTGTGAAGAGTATGTGCTATTGATCTTTCCTTGAAAAAAGAGGAATGAATATGAAAGCAAGATGCAATGACCAACTAGTCATTGACTGCAAATTTTCCTATACTCCTTAACTGTCCAGTAGAGTAAGTTCTTTTGAAAGAGAGCATGAAAGGAAACTATGTTCAACCCAAAATACATAGTGTATGCACATCACCCTGTGCTCAAACCTCCGGTGTGTAGTGGTGTTTTTTTGCAGCAGAAGTTACACAAAACAGACTCAGTGTGTGTAGCTGGTGGGTCCAGAGACTCCACTTCCTGTTTTTTTCATTGGTTTTCTTCTTAAGACCTCAGTCTACCATACCTTCATCTTCTATTATTTTTCCCTGCATCAACAGCAGCTGTGATGATCAAGAGTACTGCATCAGCCACTCAAGGGAAGCAGGTATTTGCTGTTGTCCCCAAAACTTGCAAGGTACCAGCATCCTTCAGCTGCAACAAGAGCATTCAGGATGAAGAAAGTGCTTCTCCCTTCTGTGCTCTGGCATCTGCTTTCAGAAGAGGTCCACCTGACATGCTATATGTCAGTCTCCCTCTACTTACACTATACTCCTGCCTACTGAGGGTTGGAATGCTCTTCTTGACTTTTTTCTATGTAGCAGCATTTCCCACAATTCCACATAAAGAAATGAATTGTTGCTCATTTAGATATGGCTATATGAAGTTGTGAGTATCAGCTAAGTGCTGAGTAAAAGAAGAAGGGTTTTATTTGAAGTGCCGAGCAGCAGCAGATGCGTATCTTGTCAGTTTCTCACTTTACCTTATGATATTCCTTTGACTAATTGATATTTCGACAATGAGGGAACTGCTTCCAAAAAAGTCAATTACTTAGTTGAAAATGGCTAATAAAAATGTCCTATGAATTGAAATGTAGTTCAGTTTGAAAGCAAATTATATCTCCCTGGAGACCAGCAAATGGTTTGGGAAAAATGTGTTCCACTGTTCTCTTCTTTGTTGCAACAGTGTATGCTGGAAAACATCCTTTTATTACATTTGGTTGACTTTAAAGACAAACTAGTTCAGATAAATTGATGGGAAAATAAACCAAGAATGACTTCTTGTGAATGTTGCTAAATTAAAATCGAAGAAGCGTAGGCATTAGAGGCAAACGAGTCTTCATCTACTCAACATTTCTTTGGGTGTTTTGCTGGCCAATTCTGCAGCCATCAGCGAACAAGAAATTTCTTTTCCTACAGGCTAGTTGCTGTTCCTTTGTGTTGTCAGCCATAATATTTAACTAGCTTCTGTTTTATTTCTTTCTAGTCTGTAGTCATATCTGATCACATCACTCTAAGAAATCTTCCCAAGAACAGTCAGACCATCAATAACATCTCATTTATCTCTGTTTATCCCCTAGGTTTTGCAACTTCAGTGTAATAGCTTATGAGTGGTTTTTCACCTTCATCAGTCAGACCTATTTATGAAGATGGGTAAACAACATTATCTTCACTTACCAGCTGGAAACAGCGAGGCAGAGAGAGAATGAATCAGTGCCAAGCTACTGAAAGATCCTGGTCTTCTAATGCCCAGCCCATGCTTGACTTGCTATGGGATGGCAGCTGTTGTAGAAGTGAAGCCACAGACTGGTGTGGTGCTGATTGTTTTCCTTGGGTGCACTGGGCATTGCTGTTATGGGTGAAGGAAAATACTTGCTGTCAGATTTGCAAAAATGAAAAAAAAAATAGTGTTTATTAAAGTGTTCCTTAAAAATATTTATTGAATGTTATGAACAAAAATGTGGTTCAGCTGCAGTTTGGCAGATATTCCCCAGCTGGTTTTGGCTGAGATAACCTGGTGCCCACAGCCATCTGGCTCTACTAGTGCCTTGCCAAGACACAGGGCATTGGACCAGCTCAGCTGATTCTAAGTTATATTGATGGTATTTCTGAAGATGAACAAAATCCCTGCCTTCCAAACTTCCAGGATGTGTCAAGGCATTTCTTGCAAGGTAATATGCACAATGGGTTAGTTGTGGTGTGCTCTGGGAGATACAGACTGTGTAGAGAACACTGCCTTTATTCCTACTCATAAGAAGCCCCCAAAAGCTGAGATGTAGATAGATTTTCTACTTTTCCAAAACCCAGAGAAATATACATTTTCCTTCCCCTCAACTTAGATTAGTGATTTCATAGCTTGTCAGTAGCCTTTAAATCAGATTAGCCTCTGGCCAAAGAAGTTTCTGATTCCTGCCCAGCAGCAGAACTGGTCTATACTTGCCCTGTTGTAATCTTTCTAGAAGCATCTGCTCCTTGCCATGGTCAGAGACCTGAAATTGGATTGATTTGGCCTGTCCTGGTATAAGGTGAAATTCAACCTTATTTTAAACTTCCATACTCATGCACATAGAAGGACAGAACTAGAGAATAAGTACAACCTTGTGGTGCACATCTGGTAGACTATGTCCTGTATTAATGCCCCAAATTTGCTTAATCAATAAACCCTGTTTGAAATCCAGAGCAGTAAATGGCCTGGATTTATCTCTTTTGTTTAGGCTGTGATGAAGAAATGGAAGCACAGCATCCTTCAATGTGAATTTCACTCCTAGAACTAAAATTTCCTGGGTTTCTCTGTTGCTGGAGCTTTCGATGTCTTGAATTGTTAAGTCATCTTATTATGGGCTGACATAATTTAACTGAAATACTTAACTGTGACTCTTGAAAATATCCATATCAAGGAACATCTAGTCCATCTTTGTCATCCTGTCAAGACTTTCTGTGCACAGATTGCAGCTAGTTAAGCGAGGGCGGGAATTCTTCTTACAAAGGGTTTTGGACAAAGAAAGATCCAGTTTCTTCAGAACACAAAAAGTATGTTCAGTATTTGTTGATAAAAGACCAGAGAAGCAAGTTTGTTTTTTGAAGGGTATTGTTGCTGCTTGTGTAGGAAAATACTGTAGTTCTGTGCTTGGTGAAAATATGCAAGATACTTAGATTGTAAGCCTGAGCATCTGGCGTGCCTGCTGCTGTGTTTCTACTGGACAATACTCTTTCACACTTGCTGTAGCAGCACTGCTTTTCAAGTATGAATAAATAATAAAAGTTATTACTCCAGTGCGGAGATTTTATATGACAGCAAACAACTGATTTAAAGCTCATTCCTACTACTGTCATGGTTAGCTTTCTGGTTCTCTCTTCCCAGGCTTATGTCTAAGTACTTGGTTTGCAGTAGGCATCCATTTTATCACCAGTGATTTGTGAGGCTGTGTAAGCACCCATGACATACAGCAGAGCTCTTAGAGTGAAAAAGCTTTTTGTTTTCTTCTCTTCTTTTTCACTGAGCATCTGTTTGGCTGCTGCTTGATAAGATGAAATTAAATTAATGAACTTTAATGCCTTGGATGCAGGAACAAAATGCACAATTGTGAAGTAACTGATAAAAATGACATAAAGTTACGTGTAATTCCTGCTTAAAACATGCAATATGGTTTCCGAAAGAGTCAAATGGTGCCTTTCAAGTTAATATTTTAAAGCAATACGAGGTCTTTGCACTGAATGAGTCTAACTGGTAAGTTCCCAGATGGGCTCCACTCTGTCTGTTGCTTATTCTCACAAGACTATCATGAGGGCCATTCAGAGACATGTCTTTTCTCTTTCAAATTAACCCATCATGAATAAGCAGAGGAATCTCGCTATCAGTCCCTGCAATCCAGCCAGTATCATCTTTCTATTTCCTTTTCATCACTAATCTAACTGGCAAATACTAGTTTTAAAGAAGGCCCGTGGAGGAAACAGATACATTGATTTTGCATTCGGTTGCTTCTTTATCTTGTGTCTAAAGAAAGTCTGAAAATGTGGTGACTTTTTGTTTTGTTTTGTTTTTTTTTAATACCTTGTTAAACCTGCCTGCATATTTTTATTCGTTGATTCATTGACGTGACAGAGGAGAAGCTACTACTGGCATCTTTCTGAGGTTCCTTTTCAGGCTGTAAAACAGATTTAATCTACAGTGGGATTAGGCTGCACTTGAGGACCTGGCAGAGTTAAAGTTTTCTTGGGGAACTTGAGTTTGAAAACAAAAATATCACAAAAGCCAAAACATAAATTCCATTTCCCTTTTACATAAACACCTAGAGTGGTGAAAATAAAAACATAAAACCTCAGAATCAGAAAACCTCCTAAAGGAACTGGTGGAAGACAGCTAGCTCACAGCATCTGAGCGTGCCTCCCAAAACCCCAGTCAGGGAAGTGTCAGGAAAGGAGGATGGATAAGCAGAAGGGCTTTATCAGGGCAGCACACAGCCTGCAGTGCTTGGGGACCTCACACTGCAGTTACACATGCAGTTTCACTGAGACCAAAGCTGTTTAAAAACTCCTTATTCCAAGCTGCCATTTTTCCTGCATACACTGCCGTTCACCATCTCCTTCGTCATGCTGTTATAACTGCAGGGCTTTGTCAGCAAGACACGGAAACAACGCATTAAAGAAAAAAACAAACCCCTCGGGTTCACAACTTTTTATTGGAAGATTTCTTTGTTCAGATCGCTTCCATGATTTGCATTATGGCCTGGTTTAAGAAACAGTTGCACTGGTGCAAGTAAAAAGATGCTGAAATTTGGTACAAGGATAGAAACAACAGGCTGGGAGCAAGAGCTTCTAAAACAAGCTTTACTGTTACAGAAAATGCTGTCCTGACTGCAGCCTGTGGCAATGCTGTCCCAACCGGGCAGCTGTGGGGAACTTCTGCAACCTAAGCGTCCTTTATTCTTTAATAAGTTGTTATTCCCAGCCCCCTCTGTAATAACAATGACAGCAAAAGCTGAAATGTGGATGCAGCTTGAGAAACTCATGCAAACAGTGTTTCAAAAAATTCTGTAAAACAATTGTTTGATCTTTGCTTCCAGAAGTTTAGTAGGATAGGTATGAAATGGAGGAAGGGACTCAGACAAGAGTCCAGAGCTCTGTATCTCACAGTGAAATATTTTTCAATTTGTACGTTAACTAGAAGTACTCAAAGTGATCTTAAATGAACGAGATTCCTTTCTCATTCACAATGATGTAAGTGTAAGACAGAGCTCTTCCCATGCCGTGATAGCATGGAAGTGGGTGATGGTTGGGGCTTTCCCTAGTTCTGCAGTAACCCTGCACTGACTCCTTCTCACACACAGTATGTGAGCAGTGGTAAAGCCACTGTCTTGGTCACCTCTCCTTGTAGATATGGCACTGGAGAGGAGTGCCAGGAATGGGGTCAGGCTGCCAGTGTCTGCATTAGCATCCCTCCCCTTTTGCTTAGAGGGTACTTGGGTAGGCAATTAAGTATCTGCACGTATCCATAGAAGGAGTTCAATTTCACATTTCCCATTTAAGCTTTACTTCTGCTGACCTCAGGACATAAAAAAAAAAAATTATCCCTCCAGCACTGGTGTTTTCCAACAATTGCAAGAGATTTTGCATTTAAGATAATGCTTTGCTCACTAGTTTTTGAAATTGGCTTTTGTAAACCAATCTTTACTGAAGCTGTAAGATCTTGGGCACATGTCCACTTTTGCATTTGTACATTTCTTAACAAGCGGGAGCTGTTGCATCTCCACCACAAGCGTAGCACACAATACTCAAAAAGAAACCTCAAGGCCTGCGAGTCTTAATACAGATAAATTGCTGCTCTGGGCCTCAATACAAGCTGCAAAATGTTATTCAGGAACTTGACTATGAAGTAATTCCCTCTCCAACTGCTAATATCTCTAATCAGCTTCCTGAGAATAGGATTATAAACTGGCTATATGGAGTGATCCCAAATATATGCTCTTCCAGAATATCACTAATGCTTCCAGAAGATACTTGGAGTATTTTAACTCCTCGTTTCTCCCCTGTTATGTGTCCATGCCAACAAGCTGGCAGCATTTGTATTTGTTCTTGAATTACATAATTAAGAAAAAATCAGTTCTCTCAGTAATTTAGAGGCTGCAAACAAAGCGCCGATCATAATGGCTTAGTCGTCACATGGCATAACTCTAAAAGGCTCATTTAGGTACCTAACTTTCATCCCTTCATATGTCTTTTTCATTTTAGTCTGTTTTAAAATGTTTAAGCACAATTTCCTAGATTTTAATTGCCTGCCTGGGTCTAATAATAGCATTTCTGTAATACTTTGCCCCTAAAATGTGATACGGTCTTGGACTTAACAAAATACAGATTTTAAGAGCTAGAGTGCCTTCTAAACTATTCACATTGGATGCAGGAGGGACCCCAAACTGTGGTAGCCCGTTCTTCCAACATATGGAAATCACACGTGGGGGAAGCCTAGTATCAGGTCTAATATATGCTGAGCAGTTTGAACAACTATTCTGCCGTAGTCTATAGAATTGCATCACAGATACGTTGTAGCATATAATAAAAAAGTACAATAGAGAAAAAATAACCAGTAGTTGTAACTTGGTTTTGGTATTACTGCTTACATAGGAGAAATTAGGTTGTGATTCTGGATAGTGAGTCTAAGAAGCTAAATCAAAGAGGATGTGAGTAACTGTGAGGGCAATGGATCAAAACAAATGCAATTCTCTTCTTTCCCCATCTCTCTCTCTCTACTCTCTTTGAGTCTGTTCTAAGCTGCCTCCAGCAACTCTTTTTTAAAAAGGATAGTCATGCTTATTAAGACAATTGTCTTCTAAACTAATGCCAGTGTATTGGTAACAGCAGGTACGAAACAGGCAAAACACTGAAAAAATCTGTTCTTTGTTTTCTGCAGGAAGAGAATAACATCTGATGGTAGGGATTTTTCTTAAGCAGTAGCAAGTAGATCTATTTACTAAAGTCTACTTCAAAGCCACGTATATTTCAGCTCTGCATATAGTCGTATCCTGTGATAAAGACTAAATCACCTCATTGGAAGCAATGGGATTTAGATTATGTTCTTCAAGGATTATGTGCTGTATGATTTGAGCTAGATAAAGAAGAGCCACTGCTTCATTGTAAAAATGAAGACCAAAAGTTTAACTGCAGGGTAATGACTATGTGTGACTCAGTTCTTCAGAGCTCTCAATCCCCAAAATTACTTAAATACACTCTGACTTAAACCAAGTCAATATTGCCTTTCACCCCAAGCGTCTGCAAGGTCTGCCCACCTATAGGCACTGATGTAAAGGGCTATGATTACCTAGAGCCTAGAAAGAGACAAAGATCCACCTCATATGACCTCATGGTCAGGCACATCAGCAGATACAGCTGAATAAGCTCTAAAGCTTCTACCACTTTCCCAGCAAGAGAAACTATGCCCATTCTCAAGAGTTTAGAAGCAGATTTTTATAGGGATGTGAGTTTACCTTTTTCTTCTGGGGTAAGTAAGTACCTTTGAAAAAGTTCTCTAAGAGGAAACAGGAGAATGAACACAGCTATGGGAGAAATTAGATGTCTGAGATCTCCCTGCAACCTCCTTTCCAGTGCAGTGTTGAAGTGATGGGGGAGTAGGGGACAAGGGCTCTCACAGCCTGCTTACAGCGTTTGAGATGCACTGTTGTGATATATTCCTGTAGGGTTCATTCTTTACCAAGATATCTTGTAGTAGGTGTATTATATACTGGCTCAGACACGTTCCTGCGGAAAATATTCTAGCCACCAGTGACTGACCCCCGTATGAATTAGTAAATGTATTTATTAGGAAATCAGATGAAAAGTAGCTTTATGCAAGCCAGTTACAGTTGTGAAAGGAAGCCACAGTCTAGATGAAAGGGAACACTTAGCCCAAAGTAAAAGATATGCTGTGTTTGGTCACATCTCTGGCGTGATTGAGGAGGGCTTCCTACCCACAAATGATTATATTGTCTTCAGATAATTGCTCTCTTATCAGATAAATCTCTAGATTTCTTATTAAAAAATGGGTATATTCTTCTTGGGGACGCTGTGGTGCCAGTCCATGACGTGTGGGTGGGGACAAGTCCCTGCCACGACGCCGGCAAACCCAGCCAGCTCCTCTGGGACGCCGGGCTTGGCGCTTCCCAACAGTTTCCTTTTGTTCGCCTTGACAGTGATTTCAGGCAGTGCTGCACATATCCCATAACTCCCGTGCCTCTAGCTTGTTCATGCTGCTGCGCTGGAAGCCACAGAGTTTGGTGCTGCCAGCCCTCCCTCTGCAACCAGTGAGGAGAAAACCATCGCCTTGTTGGAAACTGCTCAAGTTCTTTTGGACAAAGGACATTTGTGTCACTGAATTATGTGTTCATATGTGCACACAAAACAAAATGAGGGATCTGAAGCTCTACGGTTTCCTGCAGCCATACCTGAAAAGTGGAAGTGCACACTTCTGGATATTTTGGGAAGCCCTGCTGTAGACCCTCAGAGATGTGCATGTGCCTATATGATAGACAGCCCTCAGACACTGCCGTCCCTCACAGTGTCACTCAATCTCCATTACCAGAAGTTCTGAAAGTTCCCCACAATGAAAACTGGGAGCTCAGGGTAATTTTTAATATCTTCCTGCAAATGAAACACTTCCACATCCAGAGGTAAGGTTGTGAGTGTATTCTGTTGGGCATGGCTCATTTACAAAATGAAACTACAGATCAGAATCATAGAATCATAGAATTATTTGGTTGGAAAAGACCTTTGAGATTATTAAGTCCAACCTCTCCATCACTAAGCAATACCCCTGAGCGCCTCATCTACATGTCTTTTAAATAACTCCAGAGATGGTGAGTCAACCACTTCCCTGGGAAGCCGGTTCCAGTGCCTGAGAACACTTTGGGTGAAGAAATTTTCCTTGATTTCTAATCTGAACCAGATTATTACCACCATTGAGCTCAAGGCAATCAAAACACACTCTAACATAGAATCACAGAATCATGGAATTATAGAATGGTTTGAGTTGGAAGGGACCTTAAAGATCTTCTAATTCCAACCCATGGGCAGAGACACCTCCCAAGATCTGAGACAAGAACTCCAAACATTAAAACTTTTCCCATACTGGACACTGAAGCAGTTGACACTGCGTGGCAGAAGAAGGTGACCTGTCAGGCAGGCAGCTGCTGAGCACAGCTGTGTGCTCTGGACTGCCGTTTCACCCACGTGTCCCAAGTAGTGTTCCAATAAATAGGTGCAGAAATGTACCAAAGTTACCTGACATATAATGGGAAGATGATTTTACAAAGACCAGATAGGTCAGACTGGTGCTGCATTTGTGTCTCTAGCGTGCTGTGGTTCAGACTGTCTTTATGGCTCAGGATGGCTTTTATCACTCTTGAGTGGAGTACTGCTTTCACAGAAGAAAGTTTTTGCAATTAAAAATGAATAGTATTAATGAATGAATACATTTCTGGGTTTTGGTCTGTTTTCAGGTAATTCACAAGAACACATGTAAAACGAATCCACTCAATGACTAATAGTCAATTCACCCAATTGATCATTTTTTTTTAAATAACTCGAGAAATGTAGATTGTTGTTTTAAATTTTGTTAAGATTTCTCAAGAAGAAACCAAGAAAGTACTGTCAATGGTTCACTATTTCTTTAGAAAGCTTTCAACACATTTTATGGCCCTATGGCCTCTCCACCTTACTAAGTGCAAAGTACACATGAGCCTTGCCATAGTAAGCAGATTAGTAGTTTAATTCTGGTGGAAGACTTTACCTTTATTGTTGCAACCTTTTACGTTAAGCACTGTTGGGGAATCTAGAACAAATTATTATTACGTGCTGAAGCTCACACGTGGTAACTTGATTACAGAGAAAATATAATAAGGAACTTATTTGTATTAGCCTAACACCACAGATTAAAATTGAATTAGTCCTGATTAACACCTGAACTGAATTAAATTAACAATGCTCATCTTCATTCAGGGAAGTTTTGTGAAAAGATGCCTAATCAGTATGACTACTGGACAAGAGGTTGTTTCTTATTAGTTCAAACTTTGTCTATCATGAATCTTATGGCAATTCTTCTTTGTGCCATAAATGAACTGTCAACTTTTCTAGCCCTCGCAGTAACTTTCAGCACTGATTGTACTCAAGATCAGCTGTTCATTTTGACTTTTAGCACTTAATGTTTGTAAGAGAAGAGCCATAAACTATCTGGATCTAATGCCCTTGATGATTGTAAAGGAACTGGTAATTCAAGTTTTGCTTTTATAAATATAATTTTTATCCTATTGGTAGGTTTCAGAGATTACCATGGCTGAAACATTTGTTTCATTTTGAACAGCCAGTTAAAGAGGGTTTTTCATTTAAACAGCAAAATAATCTTTACATTGACAAATCTTGTAAGCCTTTGGATATCTGCTTTGTGCCCTTAGGGGACAGCTTACTACAACTATGCAAGTATGTAAGTAGAAGACAGGATATTGTCCACATAAATTTTAAAAAAGCTTTGTAACCCTTTAATCAAAAGAAAGATTGTAAGATTTTGTATTTTTCAGAAGAGCAACGAAAACCTCTTCAGGCATAATTTATGCTGCTGACAGACGCTGTGTATATAACATGAGGAAGTCTGGTTTTAATTCATGTAATATTCCTGGGGAGATGGGTGGCTTAGTTAATAAACTCCATCTTTCACCTTCAGAATCAAATTGAGTTCCCTTGTTGAAACACTCCTGTCTTTAATTTGGATACTGGTTTACTTATGAAGCTTACCTGCTGACCTGTGAGAATCAGAAACTTATGTCTGATAAACACCACCAAGTGCACAGGCAGAAGTGCAGTGAGGGGAGCACAGAAGTGGTCATCTGTGCCAGGCAGAAATCCAGAGGGGCACCTCATGGTGGATTGAGAGAGCCACAGGCACAGGTGGAGTGGAGGAAAACCATGGCTTCAGCAGGTTAATGCAATAACAGGGCATTTGTTTCTGCTGTCGTCCTGAAGTGTTTAAGGCTGTAGACACATATCCTGTTCCATCTCCTGCTGTGCTGCTGTGGTTGATCTGCTCAAGGGGATGCGAGCACCCATCTGCTCCAAAGGGGGCAGTGAGGCAGGGGTGGTGAGAGATGGCTCATTGATGAGTTGCTTAGGGCCATGAGGGGCATTATTGAGGACACTCACAGAAAAAACTATTCAACATTTAAGGACCATGCCCCTTGTGAGATGGAGGCCATCAGAAACAGGTATTTTTTTAAAGATACTGAATACAGCATGCTAGTTTAAACCCCAGCCTACGTCCTACTACAGCCAGGAAACAAAACCCTTTGATAACAGAATATTCCGCCTTGATGCCCACAACCCCCATCTCTTCACAGCTCTTGGGCATTCAGCAATTCAAAGTTCCTGCAGGGCTTAGATTTGTTGGCTTTTGCACAGATCCATCATGAAATACCCAGAAAACTGTCCCTAAAGTAAAGGACAGCATCAAATTTTGACTCTTGTTAACTCAAGACACTCCAGCGTCCTTGGCACAGTGCCTGACCATAAAGATAAGGGGACTGATCTCTACCCCTGCTCCACTCATCCACGTACCAGGGCAACAGGTCACTTCATCAGGGGCTGCAACAGGCTTCCAGCTTCCCTAGTATCAGATTTGTCTGTCACTTTGTAGGCCCTGGATGGTGTTATGATAATTATGATTTGAAATACAGTAGGTTCTGTATCGCTAATCTAATATATTAAAGTATGAGACAAGGCGCTTGCCTACCAGCAAGTGTCTGCTCTCTGATTTTCTGTCCTCTTCCTGATACAGCAAGAATAAGCTATCTGTCCGTGTTAGATTTTCAAATCCTAACCTTATCCCTAACCTGAAATGTCACTGGATAGCAGTTCAACAGCAAAAGACCCTCTGCTAAGTATTCTACAGTCCCCTCTTATATACTGTCTCCCTGTCCATCCACTACAGGATGCTGCAATAATGATGTCATGAAATGCTTTAGTTTCTGGACTCCTTAAACAGCTCTAAACATAGTCTTAAATGTACTAAGGGGAGCAACCCCTTCCACAAATTGTGATGTGAGTTTGAGTGCCCCACTAAAAGCGGCTCTCTCCTTGGCTTTCCGGGCTCCACAGGTTGCAACAAGAATAACCTGTCTGGCTGCTTTGGCTTCTCTGACTTAACAAATTTCAAGAATGGGATGGCCCTGTGAGTTGCATATCACTTTAGGGGTAGATTTCTCATTGCAGAAGTTGAAGTATTTAAAGACATTTTTACTGAGGCATCCTGTAAAAGCCAGGCAGTGAACTCCAGGGGTTGAAGGCATTTTGCAACATATTTCAGCTTAGAGTTAGAGAAAATAAGACAGCCAAACAAGTTATACTAGCTGTATCCTGCACAGACCAGAAAGATAGGGAGAGGACTCATACTAAAGGGAATCGGGGCTTTTAATATGGTCCCATGGGAAGTTATGATGTTAGGGGTGGGATTACAATTAGGACATGGGGATATAAAGCATCTGGATAGTGGTTTTGTGCAGGGCACAAAGAGTAAGAGAGACATCTGTTTATGGGCTTAAGGCTGGGGCTGTCTTGGAGTATAATTTACTGCTGTCAGGGTGATGGCTAGAGCTAGGGAGAGAATCTAAAGCAGCCAAAGGGTCTGTCCTTGCTGCATCCTAAAGCTTTTTAGAAAGGCAGGAAAGGGCAGAGCGTGGTCCTCTCTACATAACTGCCTTGGTTGTGGGGTGCAGAAACTAATGTATTTAGAGGTGTTTTTCTTAAGTTTCTCTGCATCAACAAGGTCTTGTGAAAGAAGATTTCTGCTATGGAGGCTGAAGTCATTACATCATTGTGCATGACGCAGTGTCTTTCATATACCAACAAAAGGTCCCGTCAGGAATGAGGGAATATGCTAAGTTAGCATCAAGTTTAAAATTTGAGTTGGAGAAGAGAAACAAAATGTTCTTAATGCCTTCTGCATTCTGCCCCTGCTAGAGGGGTTTTATTGAGAGGAGTGGCATTTGAGGGGCCCAACTCTATGTATGTGAAGAGTCCTTGTACTTCCCAGTTGGGACTTCTGGTTGGGAGTAGGTATGTGAAGCTGGAAGCAGCCAAACACATTTTTCTTGCTATGTGTGTAGAACTCTGAAGGGTCAGGTGGGAAAAGGTGTTTGGCAGCCCTAAGCCCTTCTTCGACATTTTCAGGAAAGATACTGCTCCCCCTTCACCTACCTTCAGGGTCCATGTTCTGATGTACCATCTTGTATGTTACGAGCAGCAAGAGTGGAGGCAGCTGATAGAAGGATTAAGAAGCTTAGTTTGAGTCTGAAATAAGCCCTGCTTTAAGTACATTTCAGGCTGGCTTTGGGTGTGGATCTGGAGTAAAGCTGGAGGGAGCAGAGTGGTTTTACAGAACCAGATGCAGCCAGAAATTTTATTATTCTTCTGTATTGCAGAGCACAGAAAATTTTGATGGGAACAAGAGCTCTGGTGCTTGTATTATTATTTACTGTATGGGAATGACACTTTTTGGTTGCTTAGATCTCGTTCCTATCTTTCTAAAATGAAGAAGGCACAGTAAGGACAGACCTTGCTGTAGTTTCTTAAAACGCAATGATAACCCCCGTCTCAGTTTAAGACATCTTGTTACGAAAATCACAGTATATTCTCAAGAGGAGATGTATCCAGAAAGCCAAAACATACTTGAAGTCTTAAACAAGCTCCTGAACCTCACATGCACCACTCCTCCCCATAGCGCTCCTCTACCTGCAAGATGCAATGGTAATAACCCATCTGGTAGTTTTGCCTCTGTGATGCTAACCCTAGCTTGAAGTGCACCCACATAAGAGTATAGAAACTAAAAGTCAGTCTAAGCCCTTCAACTCTACTGTAGCTGCCTCTCCTTTAATGTCCGCAGGATGCTTACTAATAATTTAATCCACTTTAATCCTTGGACCACAAAAGGTTTCTTCAATCTGGTAGGTCATAAGGGAGCCAAATGAACTCCTCCCTCTAGCCCACTAGTACTCATCCTTGGGCTGTCACAGCTCTGTGGGAGTGAGTTTTAAGTCTGTTAATTTCTATAACTCTAATCTTAAAATGAGAATTTCTCATGTGAGAAACCTTACAATGCAACATAGAACTTCAAATTTGAATTTCACAAATCCTTTCTTAAAAAGTCCCAAACTATGTACACATATTCCCACATACTGCAAATAATCCACCTGACACCCTTAGGTCCTAAATATAACTCTAAATCATAATCTTAGCATGAAATGTAGGAGAACAGTAGCTCACAGTCTGAGACACCACAGAAGGTCCTCAGTGCACAAATAACCCCTCTTCCTTTTTCATCCCTGAAGAAAGTCGCAGTAATGATAGAGCTAATTTCGACTCTGTGCCCGGCCCTATTTACCCAGTTAGTAATTCAAATGTTCAGAGGAAGGCATAAGGCCTCCACCTCACAAATGCACAGTATTGTCTTAAAGCATGGGTCTTTGGAGGATACTACAAAAATAGGGTCTTTATGTGCACCAGGCTGTAGCATCTGAAACCCCAACGTGATCATTTCTTCTAACTCACAAGACAAATCTGGAAACCATCAGCTCTCTTCCTAACTTTCTAGACTCTTCAGGATGCTGCAAAAGTAAACTAGTTGTTTGTTGTAGGTTTTCTAACAATAACCCAAGCTCTCACTGAGCCTGCGCTAACTGTAAAACTATAAACTGCACTAAAACCGATCCTGTTCTGCGTTGTTGTGCACTACAAAACACAGCAAGACTAACTTTCTGGATTGCTGTAGGTCATCTAACCCTAACCTGAACATTAACTTGAAAATTACTCTGCCTTGTGTAGTAGATTTATCCAGCAAGGTACAACACACAGCCTTCAGCATCACTAGCAACAACATTGCCTTGTACTCTTTTTACAGCAACATGTCCCACTAACAATGCTGAGAAGTGCATTTGGTCCTAAAACTGATACTTAAGTGCAGCCTGTCCGTTGCCAGTATTCGATGGCAACACAGGGCAGAGAAACCCACTAATAATGGTCTTTGTCTTATCTGGGCCCTGTGTGATGCTGTTAGAGTAGTGTGTGTAGATCCTCTAGCTTCTTAAACACTAAACCTAACTTTAATATCCACTTACTTGGCAAGTTTTCTGCATCAGAAACCCCCCATTATACAGCATTAAGTAGCGCCTCTCCTCTCCTCAGTGGTCTGGAAGCTGAACGATGCAGCAAATATAGCTTGTCTGGATGTATTTTCTTCTAGAATAAAACCTGATTATATCTCTAAGACATAAAGAAAGGATGTGGGTCATGCAACAAAAACAACGTAAGGTGCCTAGAGCCCCTCTTCTTCAGTTTTTCTCCCAACCTTTCCATCTTTCTGAATGCTCAACAAATATAGTTTGCTCTTCAAGGTGCTTTTGGTTCTTCACCCAGAATACAAACTTGCAGGGCTCCCTGGGACCTGCCATTACATGAAAATGGAACAAGACTGAGATGTACTTGTAGTATTTGTATATTAGTTGTTTTCTAGACTCTACAGAATGCAGCAATAATTAATTTATGAAGTCTTATATTCCATAACACTGATACCAATATTAACTTTAAAATTACCTAGATGTTGATCTATATTGTCAAAGGAAATGTAGCCTCTTCAGTGTATCTTCAGTAGTACCAATAGCTGTCTTGACCGGCACCTTCTCGTTGCTTCAGTACACCAAATCAAAAGTATCTAAATGTTTCCAGAGACTCACTCATACCATCCTCCCTGACAACCCTTTCTGGCCTCTGCACGAGGAAACAAGAAGTGCCTACCTGTGTCTTCAGGGTCTGGACTACTTGCCTCAGTCTCAAACCCAAACATAAGTGCAGTCATGGGTGCAGACACCAATTTAAATCTTAATATAAGGACTTAAAACAGCAAAATGAGTTCTTACTGCTTTCCTCAAGTCAAGGCATATGTAAGATCATGATCGTTCCAAATCATCCCTCTTTCTAAGTCTGTGCAATTGGTGTCATTGGACAGTATACTGGACCCTTTAAGCTCTTGGGTTTGAAGACTGCATTGAGAGACAACCCAGTCCTCAGGTCAACTGGCAGTGTCCTTTCTGCTTAGGGATGCTGATAGCCTTAAAGAGGCATATAGAAAATACTGCATGTGAGACATAATAGTAAAGTTTCAATTTTTCATCAAGAACTCGAGACAGCTGTTGTCTCATAGAACAAGTTGGAGAGGAATCTGTTCTTGCAACCGTGGCCAAGTGTCCTCTTGGAGAGGTCTTGGTAATGAGAGGACCAAGTTCTTAGTGAAAAATGGGAAGCAAACTTCACTAGTAGCGTGGAAAACTTCAAAATTTAGGAAAATACTTTAGATATTAAAAACTTTCTGCAAGGGAAAAATGCCAGTGGGAATTCTGATATTCTTGTAGTCAGATACCTACACTAGGGAGAGGGAATATGGGTGAAGCATCTTCCCAACACATTATACCATGCTTCCTTAATTATTGAAAAAAATACCTGCACTGGTGTGTCCTGGATCTCTATGACCTGCCAAGGGAGCTGTTCCTCTTCACACAATCCAGGATATGCTCTCAGGTATTTAATCCTACTGATGACTTGGGCCAGGAAATTAAGTTGGAAAGCTCAGCTGGGCAGAAAGTGTTTGGGAGCAGAATTGGGAGAGGTCAGTTGCAGTGTCTGAATATTTCCACTTCTCAGTGCTCTGCATGTTCCTCCTCCACTGTAATTCAGCACTGCCACAAAGGTAAGGAGGTAGACATCACTGCTTTAGCATTCCTGGTACCTCTAGGAGTCAGAAACTCACTGTTTATTTTACTTCTTTGATTGTCAAATCCTATTATGCTGTAGGGAAATTTCCTTGCATCTCTGTTGGTTGGGAATGGATTTCATCACAGTAGGGAAGAAAATGGGCCAAGTTCAAGCAAAGAGAACTCATTATCTCCTGCAGACTGTGTCTGTCAGGGGTGCAGTTTTCAATGGTCTCTGTTGTAGCAGAGAGGATTTCTCCTTATTGGCATCACCTGGGTTCAATTAAACTGACATTCTTCATCTGGAGAATTCAAGTGCATACTTCCAGCTACTTACGGCTTGTGTTACCACAGACATGGCTAGAGAGGTTATCTGTAGACAGATGGGACTGTAATTCTATTACTGTTGCTGAAGTAAGAGTTTTCTAAATTTTATTCAGTGTTTAAAGAGATAGGTAGATTGGGATTTAACTAACATTGGTCATGGGTGCTCTTCAGTGTGGATATTTTGCACGCAGTGTCTGTTGCACTAACGTCAGTATTGGAAAGCCAACTTTGACTTAAAAGCACCCATGACTTAAAATAATATGGAAACCAAGTGGAAACCAGCTATAGACTAGAAACAACATTCGTTAATGTTGATCTGCATAATGCCTCCAACAGCACTCTAGGCCTGGATCCTCATCTGTCTGAAGGTGTCCTTTCACAAGGCCTCATCAGCTCCCACAAGTCCCATATCCTGTCCCACATCCTGGGGTAAGGAGGGATTTAGAGAGGTGACTCCATCTCACAACCTGGAGAATGCAATAAGCACCATGCTGCTGACATCTAGAAGCCATTACAGAGGAGCATGAGCCTCAATCTTCACATTTCAAGTGAATGCCCTCTCTTCTACACTTGAAAATTGGGAAAGGGCTATCTTTAATTAATGGAGTGTTTAGACAATTTGACTACGGTGCTTCAGCTGGAGTAGTCTCTTAGGTCTTAGACGTTTAGGCTTTAATGGCTTCAGAAAGTCTAATGACCAAACAGGGGTGACCACAAAGTTAGGCAGTGACTTAGTAGTGCCTCAGGTGGATTTGGTCAAGTAAAAAGGCAGCTAAAGCCTGAGCATTTCTGCAGTCATGTGTCCTAATGGATTTTGAAAAAGTTGCTCTCCTTCCTTTGTCTTTGGAAATTATCTCACATATGGCAAATATTACTCTGACTTCATCGGGAATTCTTAATAATCTCTGGTTTATAAAAATGGTTCTTCAGTATTTCCCTTTGGCCCTGCCTAGTCCAGAACTTTGCTGTGGGAGTTGATGTCTCCTGAATCTTACTGAATTGAAACTAAGCATGATGTGTGCAGAATTCTTGCAAGGGAATAGCAAATATAACCTCTCTCTTATTTTCTAAGAATGGAGGAATGTTTCACCGATTCATACTGCTTCTTCCCTTCACTTTTTTTTAAAGACTATTGCACCTATAAAAAATTCATACTTTTGTTTTGAACAGGTCAAGTAGAAATGCATCAAAGAGAGCATAATGAATACATAAAATTTTGTCATGGAAAAACTCTCCATATTATGCAGTAGAAGTTTAGTTATGGGTACTATGAAGTAAAAAGTGTCAGCTCATACAAAATAACAGTTCAAGCGCATGCTTTAAGCTGGTAACAAATCCACAGTATAATAAGTTAACTTAAGCAGCAATGAAAAAGAAGCTGCATATGTGTATGGACAGATTCCCGGAAACTTGGTTGAGAAGTGAGATGGGCTTCTGGGTCGAACACACTCTCTCATGAGAACTAGTGCTCAAAAATCTTGTGCTCAGGACTAACCAAGAACTGAGCCAAGAGCCAAAGGGCTACAGAGACTGTGTCTCTGAGGCATGGCCCGAGATTGCTTTGACTCCCAGTGACTGCTCTGAGCAAGTGTAGTAGGATTTTCCATCCCCACAGCTATTCCCTGCTGAATCGCAGCTGCTCCTTAGGGAACAAGAACTGGGATTAACTAAGGAGAGAAGGGAAGTCTTACCAGATGGTGAAGAAATACATGAGCAGAAAGAAGAATTTCTCTAACCCTCTACTAAGTGGAGGCTGTTTTCCTGTCAGAGAGCAGAAGGTCACGTGTGTATCAGAGAGAATAAAGTGGCTGTGGAGGTGAAGGCAGGTGGCAAGGAATATTAATGTAAAACACAAGTTAATGTGCGTGAGTAGCTGTGCATTGTCTGCGTTTACTGCTCTTGATGAGAAGATCAAACAGGGAGTTTATTTGCCCTGCTACCAACCTGAATTAGAGTCAGTGCAAAAAGGGCTAGGATTAAAAATACATCTGCCCACCAGGAGATAAATATCCTTAATATTTGAAGGAATTGAGTACTGAGCAGCAGACAAGAGCATCCTGGTCTCTCCCCATGCGTCTGAAAGTGATCTTCCAGGTAAAAAATTGCTGGGTCAAAATTGGTGGGTAAATCATTGGGTATGCAGAAGGGGAATTCCACCAGTGTCCATGCTGTGGAGTCACTGCAGTAGCTGAAAAGACAACAGGACTACGGGGAAGGATTGGTTCCTGAGTCCAAACGGTCCATGAGGATCAGCTCCCAGCCCTACTCAGCAGCATGGAAACTGTGAAAAAGATGACAGATGGACTTGGCATGTTGTGAAGTCCAGAATTTCCTTTCATGAAAGCATGCTCTTCTTTTCTTTTTTTCCATGAAGTCTGATTTCAACATATGATTTCATTCCTGTTTCACTGACTTTAAGTCCAGTTTAGAGAAATGAGTCCCTAATTTATCATGTGAATCTTTGAATACATTTCTAGAGATCCAGCTACAGTTATGCCACCTGGTCCTCTTCTATAAAAATTCCACAAAAAAAAAGGTAATTGGGTTAGTCAAGTGTGATTTACTTTTTACAAATCCATACTGGTTCACAGAATTTCTGTGGTACGTTATAACGTGTACTCTTAGAGGTATATAGAAGTTCAGTCCTACAATATAAATCTCTAAAAATAATATCCTAATTTTGTTTGGTACTAACTGTGAAACAGGAAAGAAAGCTCTTGCTTTGGAGATTTTTAAGTTCTAACCATTTTATAACTCTAAGAGGATTAAAAAAGTCTCACTAGATTTGGGGTGGTTTACTTTGCTGCAGTTGCCAATAAAATATCTTGATAAGAAGTGCAGGTTCATTTTAGTTGTACTGACATTTTGGACACTTTTATAGTCCAAATCCATGTATTTTTAACACTGGACTGACATAACGTGACGTGATATGAAGTGATATGATATGTTCAAGAAAGAAATGTGTTTCAGAGTCCCGTGAGCACACCTCCTTTGCCATGAGCTCACACTGGCCATCCCTGTTGGAATGAATGTTCCAGCTTTCTGGGGAGCTCTCTCATAAATTTTTTTCTTTGGGAAATTAATTGAAAGAATCACACACCTATGAACTCACACAGCAACTACTTACAGGAGAGGAAGTGGAAAGCAAAAGTGAGTAAGTGGGCTATGTACACATGCTGCTTGTCTCTGAATATTCACCTTTTCTTCAAATGAGACTGATTTGCTGCTTCTGTGTTCCCACGGATTGGCCTCAGGAGGCTGTGGCCACGCAGCTCAGCATGACTCTCACTGTTGGACTGTGCCTTGGATGGCAGAAAGGAGCTGAGCGCGGCGTTTCAGTGAGCTTTCCTTGGTGCCCTGCCATGAATCCAGGCTGCCAGCAAGAATTTCTGCCTTTATCTCCAGGATTTGTGCTACCCTGGAAGCGTAAACCAACTGTAAATCTTGCTGATGGGATCAGTGGAGATTTTTTTACATGGTGGACAGAGAAGAGAGCTCAGCCACCGTTCAGATGAGCTGCACTGAGTTCTGGCTACCAGGCCTGCCCGGCAGGCTGGGCTCGGCTCCCTGGTAGGGGAGACAGCTCCAAAGGGTTAAACGACCTTTGTCCCCACTCTCTGGATATGCTTTAGCTGTTGTTGGGGATCTAGCTGCCCAAGATAAAAAGATCACAAGCTCACATTGTTCTTAACTAGCAGCATTTCTCTGTAATTTTCTAATTCAAAGCAGTCTTTGCTCACTTCTGTGCTCTCTTTACAAGCCACAATGATAATAGGATTTCCGAAATCAAAGCTGAGTGCTGAACTGAATTAAGAGAGAAAAAGCCACACTGCCAAGTCTGGGAAAGCAGAGCATAATTTCAGAGGATCCTGCCAGCCAGTCTGGCAGCAGTGGTGCGGGAATGTTTTTTTTCTAGAAAAACGTTTTATTTTTATTATAATGTAAACATTTTCTGGGCATTGAATGGCAATTACTCACTCTGCCCCTCCAGGGCTGAAGTCCCACCAACTGCACATCACAGAAGAAGGCAAAACTGTCCCGTTTATACTAAAATGTACATCAAACAAAGTGAACATTAATGAAGCATTTCGATGTTTGTTCCTCTTAAGACTGGGTCACGCTATTTCTCTGAACACCAAGTTTGTATTAACACATAGGGCTTTGAACTTTAATTTGAGAGATAAACTGCTCTTCAACTTGTTGCCCCAGTATGGCAACAAGGCTTGTTCCATACTTCTTTACCTTCTTCTTTGCAGTGAAATGTGTTGGCTGGGTCAAGGTAGTCTGTTCAACAGCTCCAAGTACAGTATTACAAAAAGTTAATTAAATGGAGTAATAAATTTATTAAAAAATAACTGATTATTAGCTAAGGTCACTCACCCTGGCAGAATATAATAAAAAGAGTAACTTAATAAGCTATTTGAAAAATAATTTGAAATTGAGCCTAGAGGAACAGTTATCTTTTGGACTGATCTAAACTTAAATTGCACAGCTCTGCACACAGAGCGATTGTAAAGTCAGAAAGATGTGATTTCTCAGATCCTTAAGGTTATCCTTCCTAAATGTCAACTAATACTGAAAGCAATCAAGTGGTAGCAGAAGGTATGTTAAAAAATTTATCTTTCCATGAAGTTACAGCTGCCTTGTTAACAACTGTTTCCTGCTTCACAGAGAGAAAAGCAATGTAAATGCCACTTCAGGGTGATTGGTTTGCTAATGCTGCTTAAGTAATGGTTAGCATTTCACTTTTATTGTGCTCTTGTTAATTAACTCCCACAATTAAAGAAAACAGAAATTCAATAAGAGAAAATAAAGTGTTCTTATGTTATTAAATGCTGTACATCTGTGAAATCTGGCCAAGAAATATGATTTCTATACTTGATTCAGTGTTTAATAGTTCTTTATTAAGCTTTGGGATCTAAAACAAATCTTCTTTGCCTGACATAGCCAGGATAGACCTATTTTAAATGTTGTTGAATACAAATAAAAAAGTAGGAATACTATCTGCATTTTAGTCTTAAAATGATATGTGCAAACTCACTGCCTGTTAAAGTCAGTGGAAATTTAGATTTGTACTGGGTTATGATCAAGATCTGTGGCCTCTAACACTACAGCAGGCTGCCCAGAAGCAGCAGACCAGAAGTCAGTCTTACAGTCTCTCATCCTGTTCATTTTGTCCTGCCAGGGCAGCAGGATCCCATTTGTACAGGGACAAGCGCTTGAGACCTGTCTCCAAACAGGCATTGCTCACACGCGGAGCAGATGGATGGATGGATGGATGGATGGATGGATGGATGGATGGATTCAGGGGTGCGGCGAGGCAGCCCAGCCTGGGGAAGTGTCCATCAAGGAGCAGGTCCTGTCATGGACCATACCCAGCTCTCACCTACCTGTCAGGTTAGCCACCAGTGACATCTCTGGTCATCCATGCAGAGTCAGTGCTGGGACTCAGTTACACCTTCATTTCAGGTTTTCTGGTCCAGTGCTGGTGTTCACAGAATCTAAAACAAGACAGCAGAAATCTATTAAACACTTAAACAGAAAATAAATTATCTAAACTGTCTGATCAAGCAACTTTTAAAAATTTTTTTTAGAATTTTGATAATCAGGAGCAAGCGTCTGACAGCAGTGTGATGCTACTTGAGTGCATGGCAGTGACCCCAAGCTTACGTACTTTGGCTGTTTGGTTCTACCACTGTTTTATTTTATTTTCCTGAAGTTTACATAGGATAAGCACTTTACTCCAGAAATATGTGAACAGTGGCCCACTGGAACTGGTTTCTTTTACCAGTATGAAAGAGTATATTAAAAATTATGCTTGGATAGCACATACTGAACAGCCATGACTGAAATTATCTTCCAGTAAGTTTTCCCAGCTTTCTCTATAGCAAACGACACCCGTTTATCCCTACATTCTTCAAATTCCAGTGTTTACTTTCTTTGCATGTTAGTGAATATTTGAACCAAAATTATTTATGGTTTAGAATGTAAGATTAAGTGTTATTTGTCCTTTGTATGTACTATATGAATGCATGTCTCTGACAGAAGTTGGACTAATGATGGAAAAAAATAGTGAGATCATTTCTGCTTCCACGTGGTGTATAAAAATGTTCTCTTTGCATTAGAAGTCCGGGCTTCATCTGCTCTTGAAGATGCTATAGGCTGCTGTAGGAATGAAAAAATTAAACACAACCATCCCAGGAAAGACGAAATTATTCTTATCCTACTGTGGATTTTGCAAGTGCAAGACCTGACGTGTAGGACATCTGCTCCTTAAAATATGGAATCATGAAAATTGCACTATTGTTTTTTGTTTCACATGTTATTATTTGATTCAGCTATGTTCACAAGCCTTTTCATTCTATTTTTTTTAACAGTAATAGTATGTGTATGACATTTCCATGGCTGGTCAAAGTTTAATTATAAATTTTTAGTACCTATTTTGCTGACATCATAACTATTTGATGTAACGAAATTACCATAAAAATGCAGTCTTGAGTGCATCAAGCTAATGTGGTATTAATGCACCATATTTAAACAGAAAAGTAAAGAGGATTTCACAATTCCTGTACGTATACAAATATATCTTGTAAAGTTACTTGATTACCTATTTTTCTTTGGTCTATGATAATCCTCTAGACCAGAATATTTAAGTAAAAATGCCAATTTTTTTTAGAAAAAGTAATGTTTTTTTAGTCTGTATGCAATATGTTGACCTTGAATTACTGTTTTTGATACCATACATGAACTGTTTCAGACCTCTTTACCACATGCATTTGTACTCCCAATTCAGCCTGTAAGAACAGGCTGTAAGATACACAATTCAGCCTGTAAGAACAGTTGAGTTAAAAGCCATTAGGGCTGGGAAAACAATTCACAGATTCAAAGAGCTGGTGCCCACAAGCAACTACTCAGACAGTTTGATGTAACCTCCTACATCCATTGGACTGGTAAAAATGCTAACCTAGCAGAAATCATAAGAGAGACAGATTTTTAATCTTGGGAGTGTCCATGTATTTCTTTATAAATATTTGAATTAAAATTTAGTGTAGTACTAAACCAAACACTTTGGAGAAGTTCAAATAAACTGCATCAGTCAACATGGTTGCCTTTATCAACAAGAACTGTCATGTTTTCCAAAACAGAAATAGTTTGTTTGACAAAATCTGCGCTCCATAAAACCCTACATGTCTGTGTTTGTTCTGTGTTACCCTCATAATCTGTTTTTATAGAGTATATGTTCCATTATTTTGCTTCAAAAGAGATGCAACGTTGCAGTTTCTGGGTAGATCCTCTCCTTTTTCAGTCTTGGAAAAGTAATAATGTATCAAAGCCGGGGAAATGCCAAGATATTTGCTTCTGAAATATTAAGTTCAGTGACTTCCCAGCCTTTAGGACCCTTCAGGGTCCTTTTGATTTAAGAACATTTAATTTTGGTAGATTCTGGCTTGAATCCTCCTTAATGAAAGATGATTAGCTTTCCAGTGGATATATGTCCTATGAGTTGAATCAGTTCTCCCACTTTGTTCTGAAGGCAAAAGCATCTACTAAATATCCACAGATCATTTGTTTGAGCTCCTTTTCTTCCTAACACATTTTATACATTAATGCCACTGATGATAGAATTTTCATTTATTTCTTTGCCTTTTGTCCATTCTATCAGTTGCCTCAGTTTCAATTTGTATTTCACATGTTTCTATTAACTTCCCTTTCACATTCAAATGTAAATGTTTTGCTTCTGTTCTATGTTCAGATCTCCTTCTAACCAGGATGTTTCTGTGGCCTGAATAACTGTTTTTTCCCCCCTCTGTCTCTCCATATTGTCAGTCTGAGTGCATCCAGTAGAATGTCCTTGAGAAATCCCCAGCTTTTGCTAATATTTCCCACTTCAAATGATGTACATTGCAACGGCGATGAATCAGGAACTGACAGACAGAATTAAAACCAGTGTTCAGCCCTCCTCAAATTTGTAGAAGTAGTAATGGAATAAACAATGTCAGAATAATTTAATACTAAGAGAAGTAATTGAATTAAAGCCCTTTTGTGTACATAATGTCAAAATGCATAAAAGAAAGTAAGAAACGCAAATGTGGAAAGGAAATGTAGATTTTCAACAAAATCAGTTTCAGAACATGCAATTTTCCTACAAATTTTCCTGTTTTGTAAATGCAGACAATTACTCACTTTCTTGCATAAGACAGAGCTGATGGCTAGACGCTTGTTCTCTGACTGAGCTAAAACACAACGCTCAGTTGGTATTGCTGCATTTGGGTTCTAGTGCCCAAAGGTCTTGGAAGAACCCTGTTTTCAGATGCAATGAGTCACCCCTGGAACTCACTTCCCAAATGAACTTCACTGTATTTTATATTATTATTTTTTTTTACCCTCGATAACTAGCCTGGGTTAGGTGCTGTGGCTGGCTGAGAGGAGGGTCATTTCCAGGGAATGTTGCGATGGAAGGTGGCATAGGGCCACCGGAGCTGGGGACAGCCAAGCCACACTGTGCCCATGTGTCCATTGAACTTGCAGCCAGGCTGGGAGGCAACATGGAGCTATAGCTCAAGCAAATTTCCCCGAACCCTCCAGATCTCCATGGTATCACCCCCCAGATCTGGAGGAGCTGAGGCATCTCGTGACCCATAGAAGTGAAGTTAAAGCTTGGCAGGAGGGTTGTCAGTGATGCCACCAATATTGGAATAGGGATCCAGAGAGAGAGTAGCATCCATGCTGTTCCCACTTTGGTCCTTGATGATACCTCTCAGCACTGGGCTGTGGTCAGGCTGGCACTGTGAAAAAACACAGGAAGATGTAACAGGTGCTTTTACCTCAGCATCCGTGATGTAATTGCCAGCCTTAAAAGTTCTACCTGAGGGATATTCTCCACTTTCTCAAGGATGTCCCTCCACATCATGCAACATGTTGGTCACTTGAGGTTCATATTCCGGCCATGTACAGGAAACTGCACCTGGAAGTGTCCCAAGAACTTCCCAATAGTACTCAATTTACACAGCCGTTTTTTCAGTTTCCTGTGAAAGTCCAAACATTTTTCCTCATCTGTGCTCCCTTTGGTTAGAAGTGGGGGAAAATCTTCGTATAGGCAAAGGTCACATATTGCTGAAAAGAGAACATAGAGGAGGAATAGAGATAATGAACACCATCAGAAATGAGAATTTATCCAGATTCTTGCAGAGCATGGGTCATCCTGCATCTAGAGCAGGTCTGGAAGTTGTGAAGCATCTTTGGTGGAAGAGACTTTACCCTGGGATAAACAAAGAGCAGAAATTACATATTAGATCTGATAACACCATGCTCAAAGGGGGACAGAAACATCATAAAGGTTGTTGGAACCAAACAGGAATATTATTTTCACAAAACCTTTGGGAATGCCAGTGAGGAGTGTTCATAGTTGGAGATGTATGAAGAAAAATATGCGGGTTTTTCCCTCTTGTAATTTAGAATTTACTGGATATCTCTGACCTTTTTTTTTTTTCCTACTGCTTAATTCTAATATCACTACTGGGCTTAAACTGGCCTCATTTTTTTTAACACAGGATATTATTTATCTGCTGCTTTTTACATCAATCTTCTACAAATACTTATTGGTGTTAGACAGGTGGCTTTTCAGAGTAATGCTTTCCTTTCTACAGTATTATGCACCTGATGATGTAAAAAATTAATTCTTAAAAATAAAAAGTATATTTAGCAGATTTAATCATTTTATCATCTTTCTTTACTCTTTTTTTTTTTTTAAGTTATGGTGAATTCAACTCCATAATTAAAATATTTTACTATGTACAAAAGAAATGCCACAATTATCACTGTAATGAACATGGCCCATATGTTATTTTCTGGTAAAGCATAGGATAAAATCACAGCAAAGCAGGTTATTTAATCAGTATTCCAAGTGTATGTATAGAAAATGGGACATATACTTCCAAGACACTTACTGCTAATTTTCCCTGGGAATTTCTTTGCGAATGTCTTGCAAAGAAGTTACAGGCCGACCCCTGCATTGTTTTTAGGGAAGTTTTGAGGCATACCAAACCAGCAATGCATACTGTAGAATGTCGAAAGACAGCACCAATTTCACTAATGGCAGGCACTTTGTTTTCAGGTTTTCCTAATACTTTAAGAACCAGAGACTACATTAAATACTATGTGCAGCTTGTGGCTACAAGCCAAAAGGAAGCCCACATGACATTTAGTGCCCTTGTCTGCAAGCTGGTAAGAGATTTAAGTGCTCAATGTCAAGCTGGAATTTGGTAACTGCAGCCCAAACAACTTATTTAAAAATGCACACTTAGCTCTAAGAGGTTTCCAAGCACTCTAATGCTGGGGTATTTGAACAGAGTAATAAGGTGCTTTTAAAAAAGCTTTTTATTTTGCAATTTTATGTTCTTCATCTTGTTCAAATATTATTTACTTTAGAATTCACCTGATTGATAGACTCATAAAGTTAAACATACTACTCCATAAAATGGGACAGGGCTCAGACAAGCCTCAGGAAACTTTAAAAATATTTGATGTGTTTAGACTTTACTATATCACAAAGTAAATTTTGCACGGTTTGAGTGCATGCTCTGAAATCACATAAAAATGCTAGACAGAATTATTCTTCCCCAGTCATTTGACCTACCCAGACCTGCCAGTTTGTAATGTTGGAGCTCCAGAGTTGTGATAACTCTGCATAAAATTGTGCTGGAATCTCTCTGCAGCATAATCCCAGATACCACCGTGACAGGCTCACAGTCCATTCCCAGATAAGAACTAAATTGCCTGGCCTTTGTCTTACTGATAGACATACAAGTACGGCTCCTACCTGCACTGCTACATCTTGCTTGCTTGTTTAGCTGCTTCCCTCTCCATCTGCTGTTTTGGAGCCATGGCAGGAGGAAGGGATGATCAGCTGCCTGGTAGGACTTCACACAGAATTGCACTGCATCCCTAATTCCTTTTGTTAATAAGCACTTAAGCAAAACACACTGTGCCTGTGGGGTGGTCTAAGCATCTTCCAAAATTTTCCAGTGAATTAATGGAAAATCAAATTTCGAAGAAAGCAAACTATTTTTGTGTTTTATCTCTGCAGGAAGAAGAAGAGAATTTACAACTAAAAATTAAAAATAAGACATCCTCTGAGACTGAAAATAACCTATTCCTCAATGGAATTCCTAAATTCCTAACTCCTACAGCTTCCTACAATGGAGCTGTAATGAACATGCTTTGTGCCTCTGTTTTTGCCTGCAGAGGGCTGGCTGTCAACAAATTTAAGTAATCCTGTCCCCTGTCCCATATCAGTGAGATTTAGGGTATGGGGGAATTCCAGTGGCTTAACATTAGCATCTTTAGGAATCACATAAAATTGAGAGGATTTTAACTTATTTTACCTTTACTGTAGCAGCATCCAGTACAGCATCTCAAAGAGAAACTCCATATAGCAAAGTGTGTCAATTAGTGCTAGAGAGGGATTAGGAAAAATTCCAGGATGAAGATTTCCACCTCCCTGGGATGTAAGTACTTACACCTGTGGCTAACAGTTAGCCAGGTGAGTCCACGTGGGGATTATCCTATGCTTCAACCAGCTGGTGTTGTCCACTTTTACAAGTGAAAATTCTATGAAGAAGAGCGTGAACAGAAAAAATGTGAGTGGATCCTGGGAAATCTTTAAAAGGGGCTGCTTAGATGGGCAAAGTAAACATAGATGGGGAACTCAATCAGGAGAGGGGACATCTTTGGCTTAAAGCTCATTCTGGTACAATGTTGAGAAGAGAAAAAATTATAAATAAAATGCATAGCAAGTATACCCCCCAAAATGCCAATGAACAGAAATTGCACATTCTGAAGTAGAAAACACTGATGAGGGAAAATGAAAACAACACTGGTGTGGCAGGCTGGCACCAATGTGACTTGTGAAGAAAATGACACTGAAAAGAAAAACTTTTTGCCTGTATCAGGACCAAGAGAAGTGGTATAGGGCCATTATTTGAACGGGAAATAGTAATGATATAGAATAAAATATTAAATAAAACCCCAAGTTTTCCATTTAGGAAAGAGCGAGGTAATGGGCTACAACTACATAAGGATGATAAATGATGCAATGTTAAAGATTTCTGTAGGCTGTTGGACAAGAGCTATTAGAAATAAATATTTTGAACAGCTGGCAAATTAAATCTCTCATCTGCTGATGCTTATTTGTTATAAATCTTGAGATACCGTGTTAATTTCAAAAATCCCAAAGAAAGTTAATGTGATGATATTTTAAAAGATATTTGGGTGGGTTAGACAGCTACTAATCTGAATTTCATATCATGGGAAACCCGATGCTAGAATTAATTAAAAAAATTATCCAGAGCTATTACCCTGTTTTAATATGATAGATTTTGAATTTTCCAGTGAGGAGCAAATCTAAACAAAAAAGAAGAGGTGATATCCTAAAAGCAATATCTATGAAAATTATTTAGGGTTTTTGTGGTTGAAAACAACTCAGTAAAGCAGGGATGTAGAGCAAAGAGACTTAACATGACCTAACATGACATGAGTATAAGGAAGAATAGTGAAAAGGTCAGAAAGGGCGTTACAAGTCTAAGTATAGCGCTGTTCATACCACTCCTGCGAAGCTTTTTCAGGTCTGGTAACTTCACAGGGAGCAGAAAAGAACCAGAAAAATATATTTGGTATGGAGAAAATACCTTATAGTGGAGTCCTTTAAACTACACATTCTGGCTGGTTATTCAGAAGAAAGATGGAGGTGGCATAATCATTTAGCTGAATTACATTCATAGGATGTTCAAGCGCTCTTCCAAGGCAAAGAAAGGCATTGAAAGAGGAGAGAAAGACACAAATTTGTGTCTGTGAGGATGATGATACAATAAAACAAACTTTCAAGGCAGACAGGGTATTCCTGTGTCTTGATGTCTTCTGAACAGCAGATTTGAGTATAGGCAGTAAATGTTAACACTGAGTGCTGAGAACCACCTATTTGAATTTCACAAGATGTGGTTATAGGATGGCCCATCTGCATACACACATCATTTGTTCCTGTGGAGTGAAGAGTGGGATACTGCAAATGGGGAGGCGGTAACATGGTTATCTCAAGGGGAGAAAAAAAAAAAAAGCAGTAGCAAGAGCGAGGTTAGGTGAGAGAATCATATTGAACTAAATAACCAGCTAAATCCATGATTTCTAATGTCCAGTAGAGTAGCAGCGGTTTAAAATATTTTCCTGAGAGCTGGGATTGAAGGGCTATAAAAAAAGAAAAGGAGAGAGACTCTCTTTTTAGCAAGAGGTCTGTCCATTGTCCGTGTGAGTTCACAGCTGTGCATGGTGGTTGTTCCCTTTCCCCTGGCTGCTTTCCGCCAGGTCAGGTATAGGGTGAAGTGTACTGCCTCCAGGGAGGAAAAGCTGTAGGATGCAGGATGGTGATGGTGTGGCCTTGGAGAGCCTTTTGTGTGAGTAGGTTTTGTGCTTATTGCTCAGGCAGAGTCAAACAATTTCACACATCCAACAGGAGCTTAGAAGCTTTGAAGTTTGCAATCTCCATTTCAGACTTAGTGAAGAGCTTGCATGCGCCAAGGTTTTCTAACTAGATCATCTGTTCTAATAAAACATATTATTTCTCCCTACAAACACTTATCACCTTACTTTTTTTCCAGCTCTTTAAAGTGTGCATTGTGTGAGGATGTGTATTGCATACAGAAATTGCATTTTCCTCCTTCTGTAAATTCCATTGTTTGTGGTGTTTGTTTTGCTTTTATGTTTTTTTTTTTTTAAGAATTTTGTCCATGTTTCCTGAAAAAAGCGTGCAGACCTGGAACATACATCTGGATTGAGTTGAGACCTTGGAACAAAACTGCAAACCACTATAATTTCTTGTGGTTTCCAGTAGCACGGGTATTAGTATCACCTTGAAAGTATATAGCATACCCCTGAGTTGCAAAGGCAGATCTGAGGCAATACTTCAGAGTGTAAGCAGGCCACCAGCTGCTCAGTAACATCTGCTCTAAGCACAATTTGAAGTAAGGTGTCCCAGAAGATACCATCAGTGATTCAGCTCTAGAGGGTGGGATAAGTGCTTCTTTAACAATATTGAACACTGTGTAGTAAAGAGACGGTTTGAAAAATAAGAGAAAATCTAGACCAACGTGGGAATCCTAGCATCCTTAGCTAGCTGTTGTAAAAAATTCCTATCAGTGTAATTTTGTTTTGTTTGGTGCTGTAACTTCAGAAGTCTTCCTTCCCATACAGTTCATTTTCTTGCTCCCAGGCTTACAATGTGGTCCTTATATGAAAAATAGTTCTATTTCTGTCTGTGCTAGATTAGCACAGACCTAATCTACAAGTCTGATCCAATGATTCTTACATTCCTTCATCTTTGCACAGAATAAAAGCTTAAGGTTTTGATTAAATACCAACAAAAATTAAATTGTAAATAAAAATCCAGCAAACAAAATACATAAATAAATTAAAACATTAAAAGAGAGAGGAAGTAGTTGTACAGAGCTGTGACATGTTCAAGTTACCTCAAGAGCGAATTCAAATATCAAGTTTGTAATATGTGTTGAAAAGCTTCAATGAAAGCCAAACTGTCCTCTGAAAAGCAAGATTCCTAAAGTCATGCTTCTGGAAAAGATGTAGGATACCACTTACACACTCTCATAACAGTCTTGTCTACTAAGGTCATTCAACTGGAATCCCTTCATAGACATCAGTTTTAGGACAGGATGATTCACCTTTAAAGAGACCTATCCTGGCTGTAGCAGAAGTCTGGAGAACCAGACCTTGCATTTTGGATAGCTGTGTTTAGGTGTGATGGAAGTTATCAGACACATTTACAGGCTTGGACCAAACTTGTCTACCCCTGCTTATTAATGTCCCCCTTTCTAGATAACTCAGTTGAACTTGAGATTTTTGAAGTATGAAGTAACTAAGGACTGCTGGGGGCTTTTAGTAACATACAGAAATTGTAAGACTATTTTTTTCCATTGGCTACAATGGAAAAGCAGCAAGGTAAAGTTCAAAAGTGTTTATCAGACTGAAAGCTGTGCTATAAGTTCCCTAGCTCTTACTCTTCGGGGAAAACTCACCTAACTATGCAACAGATTTGGTCTGCAGTGAGTATTCAAAGACATGCATCTGTGTCACAACTGGCACTCGTCTGTGCAAACTGTGTATGTTGGTATGCAATAGGACACTTCAGAGTCACTGAGTGCCAGTCTGTTTTCATACCAGAAGTATCTCTTTCTCCTTAAATGGCAATTTTAGAAAACAAAATCAATTGTCTCTGTCTGCAGCATTATTCTGGGTAAATAACTGTATGTTAGTTCAGAAATAAAATTAGAACAAAAAGCAAATCGAAATTTAGGATGAAAATAAGAGCCTTAATATAGTCCTACCTGCCGCATTTTTTTTCCCCACAGATTGTGTATCTGAATTATGAAGTTATTTCTTTATCCTCTTGCTGTGCAAATGTGTGATCTATCCTGTTCTTTCTCATACCACAAGGAGATCTCAGATTAGAACATATGGCTTATGCTATTCACATGCCAGCCAAGAACAAGCCTCTTCTCATCTGGCACGAGTGAGGTGTGAAGAACTCTGCCGTGCTCCTGACTGTGAAGGAAGCATGCAGCAGAGTAGCAGCAGCGATATGGTGACTAGACTTCATCATGTCAGAGGGCTGCAGTAGTTTATGTTTGAAATGCAGACATTTTGGAGCAGACAAAGAGGTCCAATAATTGAGTTTCTGATGGACATCCCCTATTTTCAGAATTATACCAGTACTGAGTAATCGTTCACCAAAAAAGAAAAACATTCATTTTCTTCCAACCTTTGTAGCAGATTTGAAAATTGAACAACTCTGAATTTTCTTTCCTAGTCACAAGAAGGCTGTTTTTTAATGACGGAGGACAGAGACACAGAAATATTCTGAGCTGACAAAAATCCCCTATATCTTAAAAAAACAGAAGTCCCCAAATGAAAAATTCTCTCACTTTCCCCAAATGTGTCAGATTATTCCCTTTATTAATTTCTAATATCTTCCCTGATTTACCAGCATGGCTTTGCAAATTAATAATGAGAGAAAAATTCCATGTGGATTCTCCATGTACAAAAATACCAATTTTGATGTCCATACACCCTTCTCAGAAGCTCTGTTTTTTTTTCTTTTTTTAAAGTTTTTAATTCTAGGATCTCATTTCAAAACTGATTCCAAGAAGCATCAGTTGTAAAGGTGAGAAGCACACTGAGAAAACATACGTCATAGTAGTAAAAAACATGGATAAAGTGCACCCTGACATTTAGGAGGGCTGCCTTCTGGCTGGACCTGGCAGGTACTGTAGTGCTATGGCCAATGTTGCTTTTGTGACCTTGCTGCCATGTAATGGCCTGTGCTCTGCTCCAGGAAGACCACAAGAGCTGATCGATAGTGACACAGCTCTGGCTTTCCTCCTTTCTCACTTACCGACTGCCTTTTGGTCTAAAAGAATGACAAGGTGTGGTTTTAGCTCAAAGGAGTCAGAACAACTGACTTCATTTCTGGCAGTGATCTTCTCTGATCCAAAGCAGATGATGGATTTTTGCTTCGCTATTCCTTTGCCTGTAAAATAAAGGCAGAACCACAGAGGCATGAGGGCTTCAAAATGCTTATGTTATAATGCTGCAAAGATGCTCTTATTATTTAGAATTACCTCCTCTTCTTCCACAGGTGGGTGAAATCAAGACTCATCAGACATGCTTTTGCAGTACTGCAAATGGAAGAGAGATTCTTGACCTGATGGGGACTTTAGAAAACATCTTTGGCTGGTGCCTCCTGGGAAGGTATTAATGTCTCTCTGTGAAACATTGGCAGCATGAGACTTCTCAGAACATAACCTTGGCAGGAGCCCTGTTCTCTAGCTGCGAGATGGATTCTCCAGTGTCCTACATCAGATATAGATTTTTACTCACCGTGCAAGAACATATCTTATGATACCAGCAGTATGCCGTGGCAGACAAGGCAAATAAGGCAGCACAGAATGAGGATGGCTGACATTTTGGGTTGATTTTATGGCTGCACCCCTGGCAGTGGAATTGCATTTCTACAGCCACTATATATTCAGAAGCACTTGGGAGTGTTTCCAAGTATGTAGTAGCTGGGAACAAGAAGTAAAACCTTTCCAGAAGCCAAAAACCATCGATTTCAGTCAAAGGATTTCTTCCTAAAATGTACAGCCAGCTAGAAAAGATTCAGTAGTCATTAGAGGTGCTCCAGAGGTTACCAGAAGCGAAGTGCCAATCAAGACTAACATGGGGTACTGCATCAGGTGAGATAAAACACAGATTCCCTCTGGTAGAAGTCATGACAAGCCTGTCTTCTAGGAAAATAATTCTGCGTATATCTTGCAGGTGTTTGCTTCAACTAAATAAAAGCTTGAAGGGAGATTTCTTTAGTGTTCTGAAGATACCTAAAAGCAATAAGATCTAGGCGATATAAAACGCCTAATGAAAATCTCCAGCTTATGCTCAAGAAGGCCTTTAAAGTCAGAATAGCAGTGCTTTATGATTCTGGAGGTGCGCAAATTAGTATAAATAGACAGTTTGTAGAAGCACAGGGATGGGATAGGGATATATATTTGGAAAGTATATTTAATAGAATGTATTAATATATTACACTACACCAACAAGTCCCCTCTTTACCTTATGCTATAAAAAATTGTTTTTTGATGCCTTCTGAAGGAAGTGACATCCACTAAACTCACTGCCTTTCTTGTCCTGCTAAACAAGGCAATGTCTAACTGCCTCAGAGAATTCCTTACTCCTGCCATTAATGAAACAGAATTCATGATCATTTCCAGACCAGGAGGAGGCCAGTAGCTTTGATGATCTGCCTACATACCAAGTAATTCTGTTTTAAAAATAGTTAAGCATCCCTTGTTGCTAATCCAGTATAGATTTTTTTGGGGAGTATGGCTACTATTAGTGCAGTATATATGCAGAGGTTGCATTTCTGAAGTCAGGGAGCTTTTTTAATTTTATTAATTTATACAGACTTCCTTCTACCCTATACTCCTGCACTGATGAATAAGGGAAGTGCTGCATTCATGGTGGGGAGTGGATATCTCCAGTCCTCACCTCGGGAATCAGATTGCAGATGGCCAGCACGATGAAGTGCCGGTGGTGTGAGGAGTGGGGAGAATTTCCCCTCCAATTTCTTCACATTGTGTCACTCTTCCTCCTCATGCCCCGTGCACAGTTTCATGCACTCATGGCGTGTTTTGTCCAAAGGAAGCTTAGCCAGAGCGAGTCACTAAAAGGTAGGATTTATTTTCTCTTTCACAGAATCACAGAATGGTTGGAGTTGCTAGGACCTCTCAAGACCATCTAGTCCAACTCATCAGCAACGGCAGGTTCACCTACAGCAAGTTACACATCCAGGCAGGAGGTTTGGATACCTCCAGAGAACAAGACTTTAAAACCTCTCTGGGCAGCCTGTTCCAGTGCTCTGCAACCCTCATGTTAAAGAAGTTTTTCCTCATCTTCAGATGGAAGTGCCTGTGCTCCAGTTTGTGCCTGCCTTTTGGTCTAAAATAATGACAAGGTATGGTTTTAGCTTGAGGAGTCAGAACAACTGACTTGTCTTGTTGCTGGTCACCACTGAAAATAGTCTGACCTCGTCCTCTTGACATCTGCCCTTTAGATATTTATAAGCACTGATAATATCCCCTCTCAGTCTTCTCTTCTCCAGCCTACACAGACCCAGATGTCTCAGGCTTTCCTTGCAAGAGAGATGCTCCAGTCCTCTAATAATCTTTGTGGCCATCTGCTGGTCTCTCTCCAGTAGTTCCTTGCCTTTCTTGAGCTGAGGACTCCGGAACTGGACACAGGACTCCAGAAGCAGTCTAGCTAGGGCAGGGATAGAGAAGGAGGATAACCTCCCTCGACCTGGTGGGCACTCTCCTTAACTCACCCCAGGGTACAATTGGCCTTCTTGGCCACAAGGGCACATTGCTGGTCCATGTTAACTTGTTGTCCACCAGGACTTCCAGGTCTTTCTCTGCAGACCTGCTTTCTGGGAGGTCAGTCCCTAACCTGTACTAATGCAGGGGGTTATTACTTCCTAGGACTCCACTCTTGCCTTTGTTGAACTTCATTAGGTCCCTCTGTCCAGCTCTCTAGCCTGTCCAGATCTCTCTGAATGGAAGCACGGCCTTCTGGTGTATCAGGCACTTCTCCCAGCTTTCTGTCACCAGCAAACTTGCTGAGGATACACTCTGTGCCCTCATCCAGGTCATTGATGAATATGTTGAACAAGATTGGGCCAAGTACTGACACCTGGGGAACACCACTAGCTGCAGGCTTCCAGCTAGACTCTATGCCGCTGGTTACAGCCGTCTGAACTCTCCCATCCAGCCAGCTCTGAATTCACCTCACTGTTCACTCATTTAAGCCACACTTCCTAAGCTTACCTATGGGGATGTTATGGGAAACATTGTCAAAAGCCTTGCTGAGGTCAAGGTAGACAACATCCATTGCTCTCTTCTCATCTACCTAGCCAGTTATGCCGTCATAGAAAGCCATGAGTTTGGTCGAGCATGATTTTCTCTTGGTGAATCCATGTTGATCACTCCCAACAACTTTCCTTTTCTTCCAGATGCTTGGAGATGACATCCTGAATGAAATGTTCCTTTACCTTTCCAGGGACGAAGGTGAGGCTGACTGGCCTGTAGTTTCCTAAGTCCTCCTCCTTTTTATTTTTTTTTTGAAGAATGGAGTGACATTGGCTTTTCTCCAGTCCTCAGGCACCTCTCCTGTTCTCCATGATCTTTTGAAGATAATGGAGAGTGGCTTAGAAGTAACACCTGCCAGCACTCTCGGCACTCATGGGTGTCAGGGCCCATTGATTTGCGGGTGTTCAGTTTGCCTAAATGTTCTCTAACCAAGTCCTCCCTGACCAAGGGACAGCCATCCTTTCTCCAGACTTTCTCTATTGCCTCTAGGGTCTGGGAATCTTGAGGGCCCACCTTAGCAGAGAAGACTGAAGCAAAGAAGACATTAAGTAACTTTACCTTCTTTACATCCTCCAGCACCTGAACATTCACCTCATTCAGCAGCAGGCCCACATTTTCCCTGGTCTTCCTTTTGCTACTGATGAACTTGAAGAAGCCTTTCTTCTTTTCCTTCATGTTCCTTGCCAGATTTAATTCCAAGTGGACCTTAGCCTTCCTCATTGTACCCCTACATATTCTGACAGCATTCCTATATTCCTCCCAAGAAGCCAGTTCCTTTTTCCACATTTTGTAAACTTCCTTCTTTCACATGAGTCCATCAAGCCTGCCTGAAAGAGGATGCTGCTTGACTACAGTCCTACAGAAAACTTTCTTTCTCCCAGCTGCTGATTTTACTGAAGCAAGTTCATTATTCACCGTATCCTGGGCTGCATCAAAAGAAGCGTGGCCAGCAGGTCGAAGGAAGTGATTCTGCCCCTCTATTCCTCTCTTGTGAGACCTCATCTGGAATATTGCGTCCAGTTCTGGAATCCTCAATGTAAGAAGGATATGGAGCTGTTGGAACGAGTCCAGAGGAGGGCTACAAAGATGATCACAGGGCAGGAGCACCTTCCCTACAAGGACAGGCTGAGAGAGTTTGGGTTGTTCAGCCTGGAAAAGAGAAGGCTCAGATGAGATCTTCCAACAACTTTCCAGTACCTGAAGAGGGCTACAGGAAAGCTGGAGAGGGGCTATTCGTAAAGGCTTGTGGTGATAGGACGAGTGGGAACAGGTATAAACTGGAGAGGGGCAGATTTAGACTGGACATTAGGAAGAATTTCTTCACCATGAGAGTGATGAGACACTGGAACAGTTTGCCCAGGGAGGTTGTGGATGCGCCATCCCTGGAGGTGTTCAAGGCCAGGTTGGATGGGACCTTGGGCAGCCTGGTCTGGTGGGATGGCCCTGCCTATGGCAGGGGAGTTGGAACCAGATGATCTTTAAGGTCCCTTCCAACCCTAACTATTCTATGATTCTAAGTTAATACATTGCTTTGATGGCATCTGCTTCTTTTATTGCTCCCCATGCAAAAGCTGGTAAGCTCAACCCTGAGTAGCAGACATCCTCTGGATACAGGCAAGCATAAATTAAGATCTCTGCCTAATCACAGACTATGGACCTAAGCGTTCCTCTGGTATTTTTCTCAATTTGTAATTGATAGTACAGCTGCAGTATGTTGCTTCTGAGACAGCACAAAATGCATTTCTCTGTATTCCTTGCCTTTCCACTAACTGTGCCTTTAGGGAGGCTCTCTGGGAGGCTCCTGGGGCACTGGGGCCATGTCAGGCCTGAGGGTGAACACAGAGACTGAGCCCACCAGGATTTATGAACTGGGATCTGCAACCGTCCTTGAGAATTGAGATACCCTGGAGCTTGTCAGGTTATGTTTGGGCCCACGTGACCAAGGGGAATCGGCTGGGGCAGGAATGTATGCAGCATCTCCTGCACAGGGGACTAACACTAGAAAGCTTGTGAAAAAACGAAAGTCCCAGTTCTGCTGTTTACCAGACCTTTTGCATAAGATTAATCTGATATGCAGACAGAGGAGTGAGCTAATAAATAGCTGTACAGGAGACATAGCAGATGTGTCCATCCTGCTACTGAAATCTACACAGCCCTCACCTGTGTATCTCTCACTTTTGCCCATGCCTTACTTCATGGACTGTAACTCATCTTTTAGTTCCCTAGTGCCTGTTTGCTACTTTCTTTTTTTTTTTTTTTTTAGGTTGGCTGGGTATTTTCTGTGGACTTTCCATCTGTTCTTGTACTTTTTCTGAGTAAAGAGAAACAGTCCTAAGCCCTCTTTCATTATTTTTCCATCTTTCCTCTCTCTCTGACCCCCTGTCTCCCTCCTCTGCTTTATCTCATCTGGCTACTCCCATCACAATATTTTTTCAAGTATAAAATTAACTGCTTCAAAACATCTTCCTTTATAGATTTCCTTTCACCTATTATTGTGTTTTACCCTCCCCGTGAAACATATCATCTGCAAATGACCGTATTCCCTGCAGTACAGAGCTAGCTCTTGTCCCTGGCAACCTGTTCAGATGAGGAATGCACGCTCATCACCTGCTACAGCCAATTTTCTTCCCAAATGATCAGCCTTCACCAGCTTCCCAGCTGAAGCTGTTTAACCGTTTATGCTGGTTCTCAGTGCAGACCTGCATTTTCACTGGGAACATATGTGCTCTTCTGTCTCTCATAATTACTGGATATTTCTAGTCGTTGTTCCACTGCCTTCACATATGGCTTCATGAGCAGCAATTATCTCATACCATTGTTTAAAAATCCCTAGTCAGTTAGTGAGGTACAGCTCCAGACATGCCATGTCTTAAACATCGGCTTCACCACAAGTATGTAATGTAAGAAAGAGGCAGTAACCCAGCTACTGTGTATCAGCTATGTACGCTCATTCCTCTGTGCAGTCACCATCACCTCATTTCAGAGCTCCCATAGGCTCTGGAGTCTTAATTCCATTTGTGATTTCACTTCTCCCCATGAGCTCCCAAGGACCGCAGAGGTGGTAAGGAGTTCACAGGCAGCATGATGTGTGTGGCAGTAGAGAAATGAGGCAGAGGCACCAGGCATTTCTGAACTCATTGCAATTTGTTAAGTGACTTGCAATGAATTTCCTTGCAGGTACTTGTCCAGTCTCCCCTTGAACTCATAAAACCTGCTTTTGTTGTTGGCATTCTTCTGCCAGCAGTTCCACTGCTCTGTAGCACTGCCATTGTGTCTGTATGGAGTCATCTGTCCTAATCTCCAAACCTTGCTCCTCAAAAGGAAATGGTCAATCCAAAGATGAAAATTTGATTTGTGAAACCAGAACTGGTGTTCATGGTGTTTTAATCTTTATCTTTAGCTATGCTAAAACTTCACCTGACATTTCATATAGTCTTATAAGATGTCTCTGCAATTTGTCACGACCTGCCCTTATTACTTTAAAAAACTTTGTGTCATCTGTGACCTTTGTCTCTCACTGCTCATGCCCTTTTCCATGTTATTTATGAGTATTTTGAACAGAACAGACCTCAATGCAGATCCCTGAAATTTTCACTGGTAACTTTGCTCTGTTGAGTGAAACGTCCATTTCTTGTGTGCTCTGTTTCCTACCTTTCAGCCATTTCTCTGTGTGAGGACTTCCACTTCCTCTGGCTCCTTAGTTTCCCTAAAAGTCTGTGGAGAAAGACTTTACTGGATAACCTTTAACAACACATTTGTTACTCCTTTCAAGAACATTGAGAGACTGGAAAGGCAGGATTTCCAGAAACCATGTTGGCTTTTGCCAAATAGATCTTACCTGTCCAGATCATAATTTTTTAAGGTGTCCACTAGTTTGATCTTTATTACAACTTTTATCATGTTGCCTGATATAGACCTGAGGCTTACACACCCCTAGGTCCCCAGATCCCCTTAACACCTTTCTTAACCTGGGTGGCACATTTGCTTCCTGAAATATCAAAGAAGTGTTCAGCAAGGTAGGCACTATCTCTGTAATTGGATCCAGCCATCCTTGGGTTGTCTTGAAACTCTTGCCACCTCCTCTCGGCAGTCTGGTAGGCCCCATCCCATCCATTTGTGCTATGTCTTCTGTGCAATCTCCTCAAGTTTTGGAGACACCCTGGCAAAGTCCTGTCCCAAGAAGGGAGTTTCTGCTACAAGAGAACAAGGGCACCAAGAATTCAACATTGCTTCTCTGCAGTGGTCTTATTCTTCCTGAGCATTGCTTGTAGACCCCAGGCTTCAGCTGGCCCCACAGATTTCTGCCAAACTTTTTAACCTTGATGTGTTGAAGCAGTGTTCAGAAGCAGCTTTGATTCCTTTTACGCAGTTGCAGTTCCTTTTATTTTAAGGCCTGATTATATTTTTACATTTAACATACCGGAGCACACCACCACTCTTTGGATAAAGCTTCTTGAATGATGCATTTGGAAACCTTTCACCTGGTGATTTAGACAGGCAAACCCCTAGCCTTTCTTAAGCCTCTTCTGCTGGGTGCTGTACATGTCACTCTATTTCCAGTGCGGTGCCTGCCATACAGCACTCATACATACCCTCTTTCCATACTGCAGGAAAAATATAGTTGCCTTAGCTTCTGAGTTTTGGGGCTCTGTTGCTCAAGTAGAGATGTTGGATCTAAGTGAGTGATGGCAACTAACACAGAGGAGCATTTCCACTGAGATCTGTATTCGCTTTCTTCTGAGGACAGGGCTGAATTTCCTCTTTAGAGTCACTGACCAGCTAATGCCAGGATGCTGTTGGTGGGAGCATCCAAAAAACTAATCTGTGCTTTGTGTCCCCATGTAGCAAACTGCCGGCAGATATGAGAGTGACTGAATTTATGCAGCGCAATCACTTTTCTGCTCTTGCTACCTCTCTAATTATTCTTAGCATACTACAGTCAATATTGCTGTCCCTGTAAGACAGTAATACAGACCTAACACCACATTCTGCCTTTTTAGACCTGGAAAATATATGTTTAACTGTGCTTAGATATATGTCAGAGTATTCTTCAGCAAGGTTTCTGAGGACAGTGTAGTTGGTGCCAGAGTCCCAGATATTAACCTCTTTATATTCCAATTAAAGTTTTAGTCCATTTTTTTTGCCCTGATTTTCTATAAATGCTCTTGATGGAAGAGAAAACCGGATACACATTTGTAATAAGTCCTTGCCACAGTTTTTCTCTTAGATCACTAGGGTTCATCAACATAAAAAATTTCAGTTCTGTTTCCTGGTCAGACACGCCTTGAAAATTATATACTTTCAACATGAAGCATAATTGTGTATGTGAAACTAGTGCTCATTTTGCTTTATAATATGTTTCTCATAGCCTGTGGTCTGCTGTCGTCTTTACCCTCTCCCCTATAACTGTTTTGAGAAAGAAATAGAAGTCTTTAAGTGTAACATTTAACTGTCTGTGCAGTCTCTAACACAATGCCTGCCCATATTTCAGCCAAGATACTGTAGCAGCCACTTCTTCAGCACCAAATGTCAGTATTTTCACAGATGTCTGGAGCAGAAGAGCATCCTTGCCGCCTTGTCTGCCCTGCAACACGCTGAATCCTTCTGACAGAGTGAGTTCTGCCAAGCTGAGGGCAAGGGGCCCACACCACCCTTCGGAAATTAACAACAAAAGGAATATAAGAAAGAAACAGAATGAGCAAACATCAAATGATCCCCTCCTCTTCCATCATCTCCTCCTGTTGTTGCTGTAATCCGCAATACAAGCTGGCTGGAAATGCAAAGAACAGTTCACAAGATTATCTGTACCAGTGCAGGCTTTGAAGTACAGGTTGCCAGCATCTCATTACCGACAGAGATCAAAACCCTGAGATTAACGTGGTCTTGGCCCTGCTGGACTTCATTCACACATCGCAGAAGTGCTAAGCTATCAAAGCGCAAGGCACTGCTTGTAGGTTACCTTCTCATCCATAAATCCACCAGCACACACCCAACGCCATTTATTTTTTTAAACAAATGAGTCTTTCTGCCCATAAGGTGCCTTTCTTTTTTCTTCTTTTTTTTTTTTTTTTTTTTTTTTTTTCATGAGACTGAATTCATTTTGGGAAATAGAAATAGTCTAAACTAAAAGATAAATTGAAGTACTATCCTTGGAATATTTGGGCCGGATGCTGACTGTATCTTTTTTGGGGGGGGATAAAACAAACAGGAAGCCGTTTTAACTACAGACTTGCCTGTTGACAGGAAATCCCAGAGTATAAAGGACTATTCTGGTGACAGTCATTTTCTGCTCTCTTCTGGCACTGAAGGCTGTGCAGGAAGCATGCCTGCACATACTGGTTTCAAGTAAGCTTGCAGCCACTGTGTCCCCTTCATCGCACCCCACTTCAGGCCATTGTGTCCCTCGGGCAGCAGGTGTTGGAGGCATAGATGGTTTTGCTTCCTCTTCGAAATGAGTGGAAGATGGGAACTGACTATGAAGGGTCTCTAGCTCCTCTCCTGCAGCTGAGTTTAGGGCATGGTTGTGCTGTGGGTCCCAGAGCTATAAGGCTCAGGTACATCAGCTCTCCCCAGCACTACAGCAGCAGCTGGAAGTCCACAGAGGCCAGAAACTCAGGCATTTACCCTGCATCTTGGCTGGCTTTTGCAGACCATGCTTAGTCTTCTGCTGCCATTACCATGTAGCAAAATTAAGATGAGCTGTGAAATGCAACAGGGGTGTTTGCAGGCAGTTTTATTCATGAGACTTATTTATGTGCTCCCAAGCATTGGGAGAAATCGTTACTTGCCTGGATGGAAACTTTTCAGCTGGATCCACAAGTGCCCATTGCTGAAGGACTGGTGACAGGGCACTCATCATGCTGGGAAGGCTGTTTTACTTTTAAGTTATGGTCATCCACAAGCCTAGCAAGCACATTGATGTCATGTGTAACACTTTCCTACTCAAGAGAGAGCTCAGATTGTAGGGATTTCTGAAGCCAGACAGAAAAAAAGGAGAATCATCTCTACCTGCTATGCCACTGTAGAACTACACACAATCCTGAAGAAAACCAGGAACTTATGGAGACACCTTAGTGTCTTAACAAGACGAGCTAACATTGCTTTGTACTTCAGCAGGGTGTAAGGTAGCCACCAACCTTCAGTTTGCAACTGCTGTATCTGGCTGACCTCTGTGTGTGAGCAAGGTCTGCCATCACCCTAATGACAAGCCTAGTTGGATGCATCTTTCCCCAGGCACTTCCTACATTCTTCCCTTGTTCTTTCATCATCTTTCATGGAGGATGTTGCTTTAAAACACTCATACCTGCAACTTAACGGAATGTTGACGAAAGAAACACACACACACAAACACAAAAAAGCCAACAAAGGAATTGGGAGACCCTCTCTAATGGTGGAACAAAAGTTCTTTTCCCTTCCCAGCTCTGCTCCATTAGGAAGGAGATAGACATCACCTAGGCTCAGAGCAGATATGCTTGCTTGGGTGGGAACCATGCAGTTTTAAAGAAGAGATGACATTTTAAAGTGGAGTGAGAGCTGGAAAACTGTCAAGTCATCAATATTCAATGCCACTCATTTCCAGGAAAAAAAGGTGAAGTGAGGGAGGGCAGATCCTTTAGGTTTCCAGCACTGCTACCTCCAATGTCGATCCCGGCAATGACAAATATCTTCTCAAAAGTCCTGATGAGGTAAAGCCAAGCCAAATGCACTTTCAGTATGCAGTTAGCATAAATATACTGTGTGCTAAACTGCCCAGAGTTAGAAACGAAGAGTTTACAAAGGTCTTAATTGTTTCAGAGGGAATATATGCCATGAAGAGAAAGACAAAGGGGAGCCATATCCAAGAAGACATGAGAGAGAGGCCAAACCAGCAACTGCCTGGATCCAAAACAGCTCCAGAGGCTGTCTCTGAAGACCTGCCAGTGGAGACAGAAGAGGAATTTCCCAGGGACTTAGACTAAATCCAGCCACAAACCTTGCTGCCCATTGCGAATGATAGATCTCAGTTGGCATTATGAACCTGCTGCAGTTGCTGTGTGACTGGCCACAATTACTGGCTTTCTTGAGCCCAGCAGATGAAAGAAGTGACATCAAGCATATCACCAAAAGCACCACATTTAAGACGAATTTTCATAATTGCAAGATTTTTTAGGAACAAAAATGTTTGCTTGGAACATTTTTCTCCTAACTTGCGGTCAGCATAGTGAGTGGCAGCATGTGGCAGTATAACGAGGGCACAAGGGGGATCTTTGAAGTGAATCAATGAGGAACAGCAGCTAACTACAGCCCAGCCCAGCTATAGTTCCATGGGACTGTCAGCATTTACTTGGACCCTTTCTCAGTGGCCACCAAATGAGACTGAAAACACAAACTCCATTTGCAAACTCCATCCCTCCCCCCAGTGAGTATGTCTGTGCTTACTTGCTCCTGTCAGGCAACACCATGATAGCTGTGATCAAAGAGCGCCTCGTAGGCTAGCACAAAGCCTGCACAGACAGCAATGTGCAGGCAGGGCAGCAGGTGAGGAAAGCTCACATTGCCTTTGATCCCTTCTGCTTGTGTCCACTGGGATTTGATGGTACACATGCTGTGGGTTTGCCAAACTGCCCTCTGGCTCCACAGTGCTGGATCAGGTCTATTGTCCTTAGGCTTTCAACATGTTCCAAGTGTTCACAGCCAGGTTCTTGACAGCTTTCTGTGCCAGGGCCCTTTATATGATGCTGCAGATGAGTCCTTTGTCCCCAGCTCAGACTTTCAGACTCCTCTGGATCTAAAATTTCAGAATTGTCTCTCAGACCAGCTCACCGCACTTACTCTCCCACCAAATAAACAAGGTTTATTTAGCTTGGAAAAGAGACAACAGTTTTCTTTTTAATTATGAAAGATGCACTGTACAGAATCCCACTCCTAAAACTGTGCAAAATTACATTTAGCAATGTTAACAATGAAGTTACAGTGTTATGATCTGAGCAGGAATGCAGCTTATAACTCGGGATCCATTTGTCTAACCTTCAAACTGGTTGATGGTTTTCATCACTCTCCTTTATCACTGAGACTTTCTTTATTTATCTGTACCTCTTTCTTTTATGCTAGATGCAATCTCTTACTATGCAGGCATGAACATAAATATTTAGACACAACTAGTGAAGCTTTCAGATGTTTGCTTAGGAATAAATCTTTCTGTAAGTCCTTGGTTCAAGATGAAGGCAGGAAGTAATCGCCCATGAAATTCCCTGTGGGTTGGCAAGAGAAAGGGATACTTCATATCTGTCAAAGGATGATTTTGGGTAAATGGGCCACTGGATGCAAAGCTGCTGCTGAAGAGCAAAACTATGTGGTGAAATGTTTCGTGAGATTTTGTTTTGTTTTCCAACAACCTGAGAGCATCTGAAAAGGAGAAATCTCAAATAGGAGAAATTTCAAAAATTTTGTGTTCATCTGCTGAGATTTTCTTTCTTTTTCACACTAAATGCAAAGGGAAATGTATGTCTCCATGTCAGAAATGCCATGTAGGTGTCAAGTTCAGTAACTGTTTTTGGCTCTCCTTTTGCTTCACTTTTGACATGGGCCAAAATCCACTGAAGTGAAAGGAGAACCACAATGAGCTCCTTACAGGCCTTGGACCAGACACATAAAGAGCAGCTGTATCTCCAGCTTAGTCATGTTACTACAACTGACCGAGTTGCCATGTCAGCTGAGGCAGAGATTGTCCATGGGTATATGCAAGTTAAACCATGGAAAATGCAAAATAATCTGATTTTCTCAAACCTTATTTTACTTAGTCTATATGTAGTTGCAATACTTCACATTTTGAGAATACATACAGTTCAGCTGGTGCTCAGCAACTGAAGTCTCAGGAACTTGATTTTATCACTGAGCTTTTTAACTTTCAGATTCATTCCATTTTCAAGAGAGACTGAATCTCCTGTTTCAATGGTATGACTTGCTTGCTCAGCTTCCTGACATTTCAATGGGTTTCCATTAGAGACATTTTTTCCTTTCAGGTTTTCTGTCTTGTGAGAAGTAAGAAGCTTGAAATGATAGGAGAACATCTGCTTTTGTGCTTACTGTCAGTCCAATTTCCAGGCATCAGATGCTTATGCTTTCAGGGTTAGCTGGAAAATTCAGAAACATTTTCTATAATATGGCAATGAAAAATGTTGAATTTGAAAATTTAGCATGAGGAAAAATTGTCACTTCTCATTTTCCAACACTAACAGCTCTCTTGAGGAAACAGAATAGCATTTCACAAAGTATTACGATTCCAGTTTCAGTCTGCAGTGGTATTTTCCTCCAGCAGAAGAGGAGGAATAGCTTCCACCTGTGGCTGTGAGTCATTCCTTTAGCAATTGAAACTGCAATCCTTGACCCAAATCTCTTGTGTTTAGGTTCTCTGGATGTGCTCCTACTCACCCTCTGTGAGTGAGAGTTAGCTTTCTGCTTTGCACTGGCCAAGGGGCTCAGAAGCCTTCTGAAACCAACAGAGTTGCTCATGACATGTCCCTAATCAATGATCAGACCCACTCATGGCTTCAGCTTAGGAGACGGATAGAAGATGGGTTTGTTTTTTTTATAAAATCTTCCTTTACTGTTTGGCATAGAAGTGCCATAAGGTCACATCCTTCTGGATTAATCGTCTGCACGTCAGCACCTGTAGCTGAGGACACCAAAGGTACGGCAACTTGGCTTCAGGAAAAACAAAATTAGAAACAGCAGAAGCAGATGCCAAACAGTAGCTGCATCTGGATTTTGGATGATCAACTCCACATGTATTTCGCTGTTACTGTGCAGTATCGTAAGCAAACATTTTAGTCTTCCTTCGCAGCCCAGGATCTCTTCACGTCTAGAACCTGCCTGGAGCATGTTGAGTGAAAAATCTGCTAGAACACAGCTGGTAAGGAATTGTTGGCTTCATTGCTTATTACAAACACCTCCCACATGATAACTGTATGAAGGCATTTCACAAAATGTGTGCTCCACAAGACAGGGAATATATGGCAAAATGTGTAATTTGAGACACAATGTGTCCAGGATAAGTGTTTAACTTACTGAACTCAGGAGGTCTTGGTCACTCCCAGTGTCAGCAGCTACCAGACAACAAACTGAACGTGAGACTATTCTCAGCTTTCCATTCCTTTCTTTCTAAATGCTGTTCTTTCCTTTATGCAGATGTTTTTAATAGAGCATCCTGAAATGTTTACAGCTTTCATTGCCTAATGAGCTTCTAACATGCCATTTTGTACTATCACTTTGTGTCATTAAACTATATTATTTACAGAAAAAAAAATTATACTGTATGGTTAGCAATATATCTGGAAAAATATATTTCCTGTCTGCCAACATTTATTGTCAATATTTTTTTATAAAAAAGTTTACATTGTGGGGAGAGATATACACATACAATTTTTTGTGTTTTTATTGTTGTTGCTCAGTAGGAGGTGAGCCAACAAAAAGCTTTCTGAACTTCTGGTAATCATTGCAGTGAAAACATCTCTCTGACTTGATAACCTGATTACAGAAGTTCTTGGTCCCTGGATGAAAAAAGTGAGTAAGCTGTACACAAGAGTAGATCTATCAATAAACATGAGGGATAGATAGAATGTGTATGTACATTTACCATAATTAATTTTAAAAAATGACATCAAAGTATTTTGTGGCTCTAATAGATACGGCTTTAAATTCTTTTAATGACAATCCTGGATGTACAAATAAAAGCAGTTATAAAACTCAAAGGAAAAGCCAGATTTCCCAAAACCAGCATCTCTCATTTCAGCAGGACATGGGAGTAGCTCTGCAAAACACTTAGCCCTCAGCAGAAACCACTGCTCTGTAGTCTGACAGCACAGCCATTACAACTAGACTACTCAACTGGGTGTTCTAAAAGCCCGGGACCAGAGAAGGTTTTGATCAAATTTGAGAAATACAGATCTAAATGCAGAGTGGTTCCTTTTCTGTTGGTAAGCAGTGGGCTTTACTGTGTAGTTTTCAGCTTAGGAAGAGTTGTACGTGTTCCCAAATGCTCTATTATAACCCTGCTGCTGATTTGCCCTGCAGACCACTGGGGTTGTGAAGTGATACCTGGGGGCTTGACAGACAAGTTTTTTTCTTTTTGTTTTAAAGTCATTGAAATGACCATTTAGTCTCCTCCCCTCAATGACAAGGTGCCATTACACCATACAAAAATCATACCAATCTTGGGTGTCCAACACTTCTCAGAGAATACCTAATTTCTGCTGCTCCTTCCTCATCCTTCTGATTTCCCTCTCTGAGGACAGCTTTTCATAGAATAGACACACTTACCTCTTTTCGTATAATCACCAGGTTGGAAAGGACCCACTGGATCATCGAGTCCAACCATTCCTAACACTCCCTTAAACCACGTCCCTAAGCACTTCATCAACCCGTTCTTTAAACACCTCCAGGGAAGGTGACTCGACCACCTCCCTGGGCAGCCTGTTCCAATGCCCGATGACTCTTTCCGTGAAGAATTTTTTTCTGATATCCAGCCTGAACCTCCCCTGGCAGAGCTTCAGGCCATTCCCCCTTGTCCTGTCCTCAGTCACTTGGAAGAAGAGGCCAGCACCCTCCTCTCCACAACCTCCTTTCAGGCAGTTGTAGAGAGTAATAAGGTCTCCCCTCAGCCTCCTCTTCTCCAGGCTAAACAACCCCAGCTCTCTCAGCCGCTCCTCGTAAGACTTGTTCTCCAGTCCCCTTCACCAGCTTCGTTGCTCTTCTCTGGACACGCTCCAGAGCCTCAACATCCTTCTTGTGGTGAGGAGCCCAGACTGAACGCAGTACTCAAGGTGCGGTCTCACCAGTGCCGAGTACAGAGGGAGAATAACCTCCCTTGACCTGCTGGTCACACCATTTCTGATACAAGCCAAGATGCCTCTGGCCTTCTCGGCCACCTGGGCACACTGCTGGCTCATGTTCAGTCAGCTGTTTCCCTAAGGCCGTACCTTCCTCCCTGTCCCTTCTAAACTCCAGACTCACAAAAGGCAACGGGACAGTGGTCTGAGGATGCAGTGTTGCCAGTGTGGGAGGGCCAGCACAACATTATCTGGAGCTCAGTATTGCTGCTGGCCTGGCCTGGTTTTGAAATATTGATTAAGGTGCTGAAAAGTAGCAGATGGGATCCTCCATATCACTGTGAATCAGGGGAAATATTAAGCAGCACTTCAGCTGCGTGGGAGCATCTCTGATGCTGGTGCCCAAGCAGAAGCAAACCTCTGGGAACAGTAGGCAGTTATCTGTGGTGTAGCCTGGCTGGAAAATTGTGACCGTGTGCCTAGAGAAAGGCACTCAAATAAGTCCTTATCACTTGAGATGACAGTGTGCTAGAGGAATAAATCCAAGTCCTGGCACTCAAGAAAATGATAGAGCCAGTTGCTGTGCCCCTGCTCGTCCCAAATGCTGCCCTGCACCCCTCGCAGGGGTCTAAGCCACCAAAAACTTTATTAGCCATTAGTTTTTGCAGCATCCTCCCCAGTATCACTGCAAGTGATCAGACCCAAGTACAGAGACTGATGCATAGACAGGGACTATACCTGTGTTTCACAGTGTCTAGCATGATGCTTTGCTGGTTCAGGACAGGAACCCACAGATGGCCCTTGCAAGGTACATTGCAAGCAAGAGTAGAGACCGCAGCATGGGAGAAGAGCCGGAGCAGACGTGTGAGTCTCAGCTAAAGTAGTGCATGCTGTTTGTGACAGCAGCACTTCACATTCTACATGGGCACTTCATGGTGGTCTCTTTTCTGGAGTAACAATAAGTTGGGTTTGGGTAGAGGCTTTGTGGAATGGCATCATTGCTGAGATGGCAGCAGACAAATGTTGCACAATCAAAAGCTCTAGGCACCCAATGCTTAAGCCTCACCTCAGGAAGACCAGTTATCCTGGGTCCAAAAGATATTGGTACAAGAGGGAACACAGTGCCACAGAAAGAAAGACATGCTAATAGCTACATGTGCACACACACATACATGACATAATCACAAAGGCTTCATCTGGAAAAACAGGCTAAACTCTAGCCACAATGGGTGCCTTGTAGCATAGCCAGCTAACCCTGACATACATGGGATCTCAAGCAGTCAGGGAACAACAGCTTGCTCCTTCCTTCTCCTGGGCAGGGCAGGGAATGAGCCAAACACATGGGATGTTTTGGGTGCCCCGACTTTTTCAATGATGCTGCAGTGAGTTTGCTCAAGGCCATTTCAGGGGACTGTGTCACCATGTGGAAGGACTCATTTTACAAGACTGACATATTGACTTGGGCAATACATTTGACAACATACCTTCTTCTTTGATGATGAGGAGTTGCTCTTAGCCCATACTGAGCACAAAGTTGCTGCTTCTACGTCAAGTTTCACAAAGGGCATGTATGCCCAAAGGGCTTGTCCATTTCTTTTCAGCTTTGTTCCCTCTCTCTGCAAACTTTGCTTTGCCACTACAGCTCCCACAGTACTCATGACATAAGTGGAAGGCCAGCAGGGATTCACAAGTGGGAAGGTTTTCTCCACCAGCCCTTGGAGCAAGTTGGAGCTAGGATTTGTTCTGGTGAAGAACAGCCTTTATTTGAAGGTCTGGCTCCATACTGCTGCGAGAGAACTTCTAGTTCATGGAGGCAGCTGTATTGTGGGTGTGTTTATTGGAATTACAAATAGCTTTATGCAGATGTGTTAGCCTGGTCACTGGGAATTTGTATGGGTAATTATGGGTTCATTATTATCTTCCCTACAGGGAAGACACATGACCCAGTAGTCTGAGGAAAAAGTTGGGCGCCAGGAACTCCTGGACTCTAATCCCAGCTCTGACACTCCCTTCTCTGGCCCCAGGCGAGTGACTTAACTTTGTGCCTTGGTTTCTCTGTCTGTAAAATAGGGATAATATCTCAGAGGAGTGTTGTGAGGATTAATTAGATAATGTTCACTTAATGCTTTGAAGATATGAAATGTGAAATCTTATTATGCAGTTTGGAATGCTTTCCAGGCTCTTTTGATTTCTGACCGCACGCTTTCATTAGATCACCTCCTTCCCCACAGAGGTGGATTCGCTTGGGAGCCACCCCAGCTAATTTGGGAGTTGTTTTTTTCCAATAGCTTGGAGCAGTTCCCAAACGCTCTGACTCACACTGACTCTGTGGAGAAGCTGCCTCTGACACCTGACCCTGGCTAGGGAACGCCTCCGTGTGCACTGGCTTTTGGGAGACAAGTCAGGGAGTGGCTGGAGACAGGATGAATCAGGTTTAACTGTGTCTAATGAAGCTAGAGATGGATTTTGCCCTCCAGCCCTCTCCAAAAGCATCAGTACTTCTGGGAATCCTGGCTGACCGGGCATGAGAGGAGCAGCTCCTTTTCTGCTGTCCTGCCAAAGGTGAAGATGCTTTCTAAGCATCCGGTTAGACTCTGTTTTTATCTTCATATGGTGAAGCATGGATGTTTGAGATAAAGGACTTTTTTCCAAGGGAATTAAAATATCTCCTCAGTCACTCCCTTTACATGCAGTCAGCGTCATTAGAAGAATGATTCCTTCGTGAATTATGGACTTCTGCTATGCCAAGTCACCATGCAGAACACAATAAGGTCAATTATTGCTTACAAAGCAATAGCCAAAGCAAGTCTTATTCCCAAAGTTTACTTTCTTTTAGTTGTTCGGCGTTTTATAAGTAATGATTGGTCTTAATGTGTTCTACACAGTAATTTGTTCTATCAGCCTTGTCAGTCTGTTCTGCAGTGGGAAACTGCCCCTTCCTCCACGGAGCTGTGCTGCATCCCTTCATTCTGCAAACCTTCATTTAGCACCTTTGGGCTACAGTAAATGTGGGGACAAGGACAGGTGAGAGTGCGCTGGGTGCCGTGGCTGCCCTAACCGCTGGGACAGGTGGTAGGAGCCCTGGACATCCCGGGCTGAAGCACAACAGGCTTCAAAATGCTTTACCTCACGCAGAAGCAGTGTAAGCTGTGACACAAGCATCTCCTCAGCCTTTCAGGAGGAAAGAAGTCCTCCCTGGGTGTAACTTCCCTTGGCACCGAGGGTTTGTCACCCGCAGAATTTTGCCTGAAGATGCTGCGAGAGTTTAGGTTCAGCTCCTCAAAAGCATGAGCTCCCTCGAGTGGAACAAACAGCCCACTGCAGCCGGCATTGGGGCACAGCGTGGGCCCCCTCCCTCCGGGACACGCTGCCCCCCAGCCCCTGCTCTGCAGGGACCAACAAGGGGCAATGCATGGCCAGAATCAGCTTGGTCGGATAAATGCAAGGAAAGAAATGTTAGAAGGAATAAGTAGCATGGAAACGATGAAACAAAATAGCTTTCAGAGGTAGATCTTTCTTCCTTTGGAATCATCCAGACAGGCAAACTGCTTGAGAAACTCATCTCCATCACTGCAAATCGTAGAATAGCTGCCGAGTCACAGAATCAGAGAATCTTTGCTGGATTTTAAAGTACTCTGAATGTATTTACTCACCTCCTACCTTGAGAGTGAAATTCATACTCAAAGAACAGTCCTTTCTCCTCACTGTTCTTTTCCCACAACATCACAAGAAGAGGTTTTGTGAGGACACAGGTCTTCAAATAGAACTTGGGCTCTAAATTTTGTGCTATGCCCTCATCCCTAATGCCTAGGAAAAGAGCAGCTCTTTGCCATCCATCTCCGCTGTCTATATTGCATCAGGTGAGTGAAAGAAACTCAAACACAAAGGTGGAGAACACTTAGGCTTTCACTCTTCTATGTGTAGTTCATGAGTATAGGAATATTGTCTTGAGGTGTTCATGGTGGAAAGGGGGATTCACACTTTCTGCTCTGGGATGCAGATCATACCTTATCCGTCACAAAGAGCACAGGCTATACCTAGGACTTATCACGCAACTAGAACAGGTTGTGATACAAAGAGCTTCTGGTGTGGCATTTTGTTTGAGTGCATTGTCATGTTCTGCATTCAACAGATGTAAACTGTGTCTCTGAAAATGGCAGAGGGAAAGAGGCAGATAGAATGAGCCAAGTCCCATCTGGAATAAACTTTATGGCCAGCTGATGTGAAAAAAGAGCTGTGCTGGGCATTGCTGCCAGGTGATCAATGAACAGCAAAAGAGGAATCCAGCAGTACTTCCAGACTGCTAAAACACATGCCAAGGTGGACATGGGCTCCCCATCACAAGGGCTGATTTGATCCTGGGAACATGGCCAAGGCTCACAGGCTTTCCAGTCCCTGTCCTTTGGATAACCTGTGTAGAAACTGCTGATACCATTTTAGGCACATCCATGCAGACACAGGCATAGGGTGCTGTAGTCAGCACCTAGGTAGAGGAACAATTTGTCTGTAGAAAGCAAACCTGTTTCTTCAGCTAAGCTTTGATTATATATGCTATCTGCTAAGTCATTGAAATCTCTTGGAATGAATATATGGAAGAATTATTGTAATTGAATCTAAGTAATGCTCAAATTAATGTAAATATGATGCATCAGCCTAATAATTAAAGTTGTCAGGTATGGGTTTTATTCAGAGCTTGAATTAGGTTCGTGCTTGAACTTGTTGATTTGCCTTTAAGCTTGTAAGGCTGAGCTCAAAAGGCGAAGTGTTGTGGGAATGAAAACAACACAGTGAGGCAAAGAGTTCTGCTCTGCTCTGGTGACCTTTTCTCATACCATCTGCAGCACCTCTCACCAGGTACTTTGTTCTAAATCGAGTAGCTCCTTTGTTTTATTTATGGAGGCATTTTACAGCATATACATGGCAGCTACAGCCCCAGAAGTTGTCTTTCTCCCCAGCCTGGAGGAGCTGAGCTTCACTGGAGAACTTTGGCAGAGCTCCACGTCTCAGCCCGTCCGGCTGCAGGGGCTGAGAGGCACGGCTGGAGCGGGCTTGCTCTCCCAGGGCCACTTGGGCACCTCCCCAGTGGTCTCAGCTCCAGCAAGCAGTATTAGCAAAGCTTGTTCCCTTGAGAGCCACTAGGCTGGGCTCACACGACTACGAATTTTGAATGACCTTTGGAAGCAGCCTGGTCAAACTTGCTCCACTGCGCCGGACCTTGGAAGAGGCTACCTGTGAAAACACCAGTTAAGAATAAAACGGATGCGTTCCTATGGATATAGCATCTCAGCATCTGGCTCCAAGTCCTTTTATTTTCAAGGCATGGTTAGGAAAAAGAGGCTTGGGTTCAGGTTTCAAGGTTGAGAAAATGTACTAAGAATGGTAAAATGGTTCCTCTGGAGAAAAGAATTGCTAAATCAACTGGACCACACCTTCAACAGAGAAAAGCCCAATTTAAACAAAAAAAAAAAAAAAGAAAGAAACAAAGAAAGAAAAGCTCTCCACACCCCATGCCCCCCCCCCCCCCGATTATTCTCTTCCCCCCTCCTCCCAGGGGGATTTATACTTGCTTTGAGTGTTTAAGTTAGGCACTTGGATACAAACAGAGATGATGCATTCATTTTTGCGCACTTCTGTCTCAAATGCGCACTTACGTCTCAAATGCACACAAATGCTCACATGAATGAGGCGCAGACAAGCCTTTGCTGCTAATATCCCATGCAAAAGTTAATCCAGGAAGTGGAAAATTCGGAGGGAATTTAGGCCCCCCTCCCTGCACAGCCTGCTGGATTGCATCTGAAAGTGAGCTCTCCCTGTGGCCTGTTTTGGGGTGCTGTTAGTTCTCTTTTGAGATTTGGATTTGCATGCACCTGGCAGATAAATGCAAGGTGAAAAGACTGTGTTTTGATCACCCACCCCAGTACCTCAGCATAATATGAGGATCCTATTTGGCCTTAAATCTTTCTTGTGTAACGTGGAGCCCTGAGCACCTTCATGACATGTCCATGTCTAGCTGGCACATGCTTATAGTGGTTTCTGGTGATATTCACTGAGAGGTGGAAACTTATCAATGATAAAGTCGACCAAAATATAATTTTCCTGTGGGAAAATTTCCGTTAGCAACTGAGAAAGTAGAGAGACATACATGTCATCTATTCCCTTGGAACTGGTGTGCCCATGCTGCTACTGACATTGCGACAAACAGAGCTATATGGGGTCACCATACAGCATGCTAGGGGTACTGGACTATGGGGAACAGGGAAAAATTGTCCCAGGAGGGAAAGGGCAGAGGCGGCAGAGGCAGCAGGGACAGACTTTGAGGGCAGTCAGGCTGTCCTGGAGGCTTCAGGCTCCTCTGCTTCCTGAGATGACATTACAGCACTGGTATTTGCTGAGTTGTTTGGCACCATGTCCCCAGTAGCTCATGAAAAGGCTTTGCATGAGGGGACAGCGTAGGCTGCCACGCAGAGAGGCTGCCTTCCCACAATGCCAATTAAGTATAATCTCAGGGACTCAACGGTCTTTTTCTGGTGCTGGAGCCATTTAGCCCACTCAGAGGCATTTTATGCCCTTGCTGCTCAGCCCATTGGAGCTGAACATAGTCCTTGTTTTTCCTATCTCACACAGAGCTGAGATCACCAAACTCCCATTTAGCCACTCTTATATTTAGCATTTCCTCTTGCAGCATCACCATTCCCTGCTGCTCCAGGATAGCAGCACTCATCATTTCAATGCACTTGCAAATGAAAGGGGAGCACAGCAAAGCAAGGAAATAGACTGAGCATTACTCCCTCTCTCGATCTCGTTAAACACAATCAGTATCAATGAGCACTCCTTCCTTCTTCTGAGCAAATATAAATACAATCCAAAGCACCTTTTTTTTTTTTTACAAAAGACAGCATGAACTTTCCTTGGAGAAGTGCTCTTGGAGGTCTGCGCCCTTGTGCAGAGCACTGCACTGCTGAGTTGCACACTACAGAGGCTGGCTCTGCACCTCGTGGAGGGAGAGGTGTGCTCAGGCACTCTCTCTTATTTTCTTTCTTTGTGTTTCTTTCCCTGGTAAAGTTTCTTTTATAATGCTAGCTGTGTGAAGAGAGGGGTTGGAAACTGGCCTAGAAATTTGTTGTTATGTTGACTTAGTATATACTGGGTGCTAGCAGCACCCGTGGTATACTACAGGTTTTCCACTCTTCAAGAAGGAGCAGCCCCAGTACTCAGGAATAGGTCCAAGCTCAAGAAGTGGACTGAAGACAGAACAGATATTAAGGGTAACAACTTCTGTAAAAAATCAGTTCTGTGTGCTGTTGGGAGCGGATCACGACACATTGCGGCATGAACGTCCCATGGCCTGTTCCTCCCCAGCTGGTCAGCTGCAGGGATTGTGTGCATCCATGGGTAAAACAGTAGCTACCCACCCTCTGACCCCACAGCTGGCATCCTCCCTGGCCATGGCTCTTTGCCCAGCTATGAGCAGGATGAGCACAGGACCCCCAGCATGGCCACAGAGTAGCGGATGCAGCTTTGGGTAATGCAAGGATGTGGCTTATCAGAAGCCTTATTCACAAAAAGCAGCATTTAATAGTGGTAGGCATTACTAGAGATGTGCTATAAGTATGACAATAGAGCCTATCATGTTAGAACATGAATTACCCTCACCGGTGAGGAGGATAGTGCTAAATCCTTGCAGTGGAGGTCTTCAGAAACATGCTAGGTTGGAGACAGGCCCTCCTGGTATGGCTGGGGCTTTCTCTTGAGACAACTGTCTTTTTTCTATGGGGAGACCTCTCTCTCCAGGAGTCAAAGTGCAAAAATACAATGACACTTCTATGATGCCCATAACTTGCCTGTGTGATTTTGTACTTTCTTTATGGTGTTTGATAGATTGCTCTAATGACTGTGTTGATGTTCATTTAATGGTACTCACTGGCACTTTCATTTAATAAAAGTCTTTTCTTACTTTGAACTGCAGCGTTTTCTCAAATGTGGCCTGTGGTGGTTTGCATTTGCTTTATTATTAATTAAAAGTAAACGCCTTTCTTGAGAACATTTCATTGCCATGCAGATGAAGCCAGCACCTTCAAATGGATTTTTTCCATGTTTCATTTCTTTAAATGTATTACCTCCTAAAGCTTGATGAAGTAAGAATTTGAATAACTATATTTGAAAGGTAGAATTCACTGATAAGGTTCAGATAAGCTGTTCAGATTCTTATCATCTCAATTTAACTACTTTGGCTTATTTGAATGAGGGGGGAAGCAACTTGCAATTCAACAATAACAGCTTCTCCAAAGGTTTTACTTCTGTTAGTCTTGGACTGGGTTCAAATGCTGTGAGAATGGCTTTATCCTGTCAGCACTTCCACAGTTTGATTTCTCATATTGACTTTTTAGACCATACAAGCCTGCCGAAGCAGTCCTTGTTGCAGCAGTGATGCCCAAATACACGGAGCCAGTTTTCAGAGTCAGTTCACTTGGGAATGCTCAGGACTGCTTGCCAGTCTCAACTGTCTAACTTTTGCTTGCATTTTGATGCCAGGTACCTAAGGAAAAATCATGATACAATGCAGCTTCCTAAAGAAACCACCTCAGCTGGATACTTAGGCATTGAAAGTCTCTGAACTTTCCATCCTTTCCATCCTTTCCAGATGAAAATCCTATTCCCTTGCATTTTTGTGTGGGATTCAACTCCTCACCTTGCTTTCATCTTCCTGATGGAAGCTGCTGCTCTCGCTAGCATTTTTCCTCCCTTTATCTTTTTTTTTTTGTCCTTCTTTACATTGCCTTTATTTACTGACTGCTACTCCCATCCTGGTCCACCAAACTAACAACTAGTTCACATTTATAGGTCCCTGTTAAAATCCAGATTCCCTGTAATTTCCACAAAAGGAGCTGATAAAAAAATCTTAAATCTAAATTAAAGGGTTAGGTGCTTCCATGCTTCCTTTATTTGGGCTTTCCATATGCCTGTGTGCTCCAGTCTTGTCTTTGAACATTTTAGTCTCTAGAGCTGTGTCCTACTTTTTATGCCTTGAGAAAAGTTGAAAGGAATAAGTGATTAAGAATAAACTTTTTAAAGCCATAATCAAAGAGTATAGGTCCCATGATGAAAAAAAAACCCTCCTTTCATTTGACTCAGAAGTTCCTGACCAGGAAAGATGAGAGACACTAGTGAAAGGATGTCTGCAGCTGAAATGTCACCATGACCCACAAGACCCTTCACTAGCAACAGCCAGCAGCCTCCCATGCTAGAGGGGAATGTATTGAAATGGTACCCTCTTCCTTGTGATTTCCAATGATGATTTGGTTTGCATGCCTGTTGAGTGTCCTGGGAGACACTTGCAAAACCCCAGGATCCTTCTGTCCCTTCTGTCTGGTTTCCAATAATGAGAAACAGAACATAGAGGCTGCTGGGACCTGGCCACGGCTCCCCAGTTTGGCACCAGTCTACTCCAGGGCAAGCAGGAATGAGGTGCAGAGTTGGACTCCCCTCAGCTCATGCATCCCACTACTGTGCAATCAATTACATGCTCCTGTCATTTGATGTGCACAGGAGCAAATTGCAAGAGAAAAAAAGGGATATACAAAAAAAAAAAAAAGGAAAAAAAAAGAGAGGACTTTCAGCATGCCTCAAGGAGGGAACTTATACTGACATAGTGGGTAGAGCCATGCTGTTCTCTTAGGTGGGTAGGAAATAAATGTGCGCAGCAGAGCCCAGGCTGCAAAGGCCACCAAGAGAGGGTTTGCAGTGAAGACAGGACCAGCAGTGTTTGAGTTTGACCAAATTTAGTATAATGTTGATAAAGGAATGGTCAAAGATGAAATCTCAACACCTAAAACTTGTGTACCTGCAGCCACATTCAGTGATGCCTCAGTTGATCAGCTGATACCTGGTGCTTCGAGCACCCATGAGATCCAAGACTTTAGTGCTTAATACCATGGAAAATCCCTGTGTTTTTGTTTGAAGCACTTAATCATGAAAAATGTGGCTGAAACGCTGGGAACAGTTAGCATGGTAACCTGTAGCTCTTCTTTACATTCTGAACATGAGGGCTTTCTGTGCACAGGAGTAAGTGATTGTGGACAGGGAAAAAGAGACAGTGCCTTCTCTCCTGCCCATCAAGGGCTACTTTTCTAGGCTTTTTTTAGCTGCCGTACATGCAACCTTTCTTGTCTCATTCCCAAGGCTGCTTCCAGAGCTGTCAGGCAGCTCTGTGAGGGAGAGGTAAAGAAGTGAGATGGTTCCTCGTGGGAGAAGGGAAGGAGGACAGCCTCTCCATTGCCTGAATGTTTACAAACAGGAAGGCTGGTTGGAAATCCAAAATAGCTATGGAAACTTTTATTTCAGCTTATGTCTAAAAAAACCCAAGCCTCTGAATCTCATGCTTTATTCTTAGTGAAGTTACTTGCACAATCATTAAAAATGTGGGCTGTTTGCATCCTTAAGCAACAAATTAACTGTAGCTACTTGTGCAAACTGAGTGTAAGTGAAGGTTTGCTTCACTCAGGGAATCTGTGTCTCACGTAGTCTCATTTCTTATTGGCAAGCTTAATAGATTTCAACCAGCTTTGGGAGCATTGCAGATAAACCCCATGGAAGAGATCCTGCCATGCTCTCATGTTTCTGCAGGGTTTGGAGGGTGACAGTAGCATAGGATGAGCTGATCCATCACTCGAGGTTTATATTCAGAGAAATCACGAACTAATTTGCCACACAGCACTAGCAGCTAACTCAACATGGCATGAACAAAATAAATTATTTTATTCTCCAAAATCTAGCAATGAGAAATACTTCCTGAGGAAAATCTTACATGAGTATCTTATAGACACATTTCCAGTATTTTAAACCACAACTCCTCTGCCCAGTTTCCAAGGATACTGTCATATGCGCTGTCTCTCCCATTTATGGCTGGATCCACAACAAACATGAATAAGCTGCAGACACTCTATCTGCAAGACTTCATCCCACTGATCTGATCCACACTCTCATTCTCTGTCCACTACCCACTGACTCGACCCCACTGCCCTATCACAAGTGACACATAAACACTATGGTTTTATCTTTCCTTTCAGGAGTGATCTCTGTGCTCCGTTTACAGACCCTCTTCCTTGGGCTCTTTTATTCTTCACTTTTTCCTCTGTCTTCCCTTCCTTTTGAGCTCATCCTTTTACGTTCTTGGACTGCAGGCTGGAAGAAAAGATGGGCTGTCCGATGTCCACCTTCGGAGCGATTTCCTCTGGATGTTCAGAGAATGAACAAGGTTTTCCAGAAGCAGACCCAGGATGTGAAGTTTCAGGCTTACACCCCCTTCTGTGTCTTTTCCAGTCTCACAAACATTTCCTTGTTTGTTATTCTGTGGTGAAGCCTAATCTAGTTACTTCCAAGCATTCAAGCTTGAATAGAAAATAACTGTTTGGATTCAGTATTAAAGGACCATGGTAGCTTTATAACCAACCTGAATATTTAAAACATCTGGAACTCGGAGTACCTCAGTGTGCAAGGGTTTGGATTTTATTCCATCAATTAGTGGAGATTAAATGAACTAAGTAACATGACTTGGATTTCTTCCTTTTTGTGTCACTAAAAAGTGACTGTTGGATCTTAACAAGTCTTCTTTCCATGAGCAGATATGACTGGCCAACACACGTGGAGGCTGATGCTTTATAATCTTTATTGATTGTATTAAAAAAAATTACCTTGCAAGAAGCTTGGAAGCTTGGGAGAGGATTCTCTCTTTGCTGTAGCCAGCTATGACTTCTAGGCTCTTTCTGCATTTTTATGAAGGTAGTAAATAACTTTTCTGTGGAGGTGACTGTCTGCTTCCTGCATGCTAGCTTATTTTAATTATATCCCTTAGCACCTGTGCAGCTAGCTCATCTTGGCAGAGCTCAGAGTAAGGTCCCAGAGCTGAGACTTTCTTCTTCTAGGAGAACTGCAACCTGCTGCTTGAGTACAGGGATATGTTTACAGAACTGTGGTCACTGTAGAGTATTACTTTGTCCTTCTGCTCCATTGTCACTAGGACTCAAAATAGGGTGAAACCAAAAGCAAGGCTGTTTATCTATATTTACAAATCTTGAAAAGCCTGGAGATACCGAGCAATTTTTGTTCTGGCATCAATGTGTTGGGCTACCTGTGAGGTGGTGCTTGGTAGCAAGAATTATTTTCATTTGCCTACGAGTCCTGGCATCTGAGCTGACAGCCAAGGCATTTTAAGATGGATTTGCGCAGGACAAGCACTCGTGTTTCAAATCCCACTGTGCTCCCTTGGACTGAGCACAGCATTGCTGCTCTCTGGATTTCATTGTAGGAAGTCTGGAGGTGCCGCAGCTTTATGGGTGGCTGCACAGCATTGGAAACCCAATGCAGAAGAAGTGAAACATCCAGGTGAAGGCCTGGCAACATCAATGTTAAACAAGGTATACTAAAATCTGTGTCAGAAAACACGTGCAGACTGTATAGCACAGTGTAAAATACTTTCTTTTAAAGTTAGTGTAATAAAGAGGGAGGAACAAAAAGACAAACTAGCTCCACAGCAGCTTTTATAAAGTGGATCAGCTGAATCCAGCCTTAGGCCAGTACTTTGTCTTTCCTGCAGGATTTTAGATCTAGGGTTCTTCATGAGACATCCGTAATATGTTGTTAAAGACTCCTGTAAAGCTCTTTGTAAAATGACGAAAAAAAGGACACTGGTGCCTCGTTGTTCACATTTTCATCATTCTGCAGGCACAGCCTCCCTCAGCAGTGAGGTCTTCCTTGGCTTTTATCATCCAAGATTACTCTAGCACTGATGAGTTAACAAGATCTGACAAGATCACAGCACAGGGCAGTATACCTGCAGGTAAAACAGAGGTCGCTTTGGAGTAATTTTCTCACAGTCTGGAGCACATAAATGTTCAACTCTGAGATGATTTTCAGTGGCAAGGGAAGACTCATAGCCCCATAAACACAGTTACTGCTGTTAATGATAGAGGCATACTTGGGTCACCACCACAGGCTGCTAGAAGCCCTGTCTGAGTGCATTTACAGAATACTATCAGCACAAATCCTGTGTGATTATGTTAACAAATGAGTAAGAAGTAAGACAATTTAGCAACAAGCTGTCAGATGCAGGAGAAGCGAGCACAAAGGCAACTGCTTTTGTAACACAAAAAGCAGCGAGAGGTTTTCTGAAGAGCATGTCTGCTGAAAACTGCAAGGTCTCCACTGACCCATGGTTATGGGAAACAGTTGCTGGTGCTGCTGGGATGGGTGTTGCTCTCCCCGAGTGACTGGTCCCCACCGCAGCCACACAGGGCTAATGTTCTATACGAGGGTAACAGATCTTCAGAGGAGAACCTAGTCTTTGTTATGGACTTCTGTATGTGCTTGCTCTGATTTTACAGTGCCTGTCCCCATTTATGTTCCTTCAAAGAACAAGTGCACTGTGTTCATCCTTGCCAACATCTGCTAATGCTAATGTCCTGTTTAGTTCAGTCTATTCAGTAAGGTGCTCTCTCATTTAATTTTCTCTTCCAGCTATTGCATCTGTTGGAAGAATGTGTTGAAATAACCATGCAAAAGGCAAAAATCACTCAGTTACCCTAAGTTCAGTTAATGCAAGCCCTTTTTCCTCCCTTGGCTGGGAGGATAGGGCAGGCAGAGGTGTAGTGCCGCCAAGTTACAAAGTTCTTTACAGAGCACCTGGCTACCACCCTTTCTACCCCTAACATTACTCTCTCCTTTTAGCCCACCAAATCATGAACAAACTCTTGAGCCTGGATATCAGCTGTTTTGGACTGGTCTGGTGCTGGGCAGAGGCAGAAGGTGTAATATTAGCAATTTACTGTGGCTGTACTAAGTAGCAGCAGGATTTGAGGACAGCTAGATGTGCCATACTGACGCAACAGCACATACCCTGGCAAGGTTAACATGTTTTTTCTGGAGATTTTTCTGTGACTTCCCATCAGTCTTGGGTGTGATTTTCGGAGCTCTTCCTGTCAACTGTAGACTTTGCCATTTGTAGAGGCAGAAGTCAAATTTGCAAGATGTATGTTCTTGAGCCAAAAGCTCCGTAAAACCTGAGACCCATCTGTGCTCTTGATATGTGTTTGGTCTGGGCCTGGGGAGAAACACCCGTGTTGCAGGCAGGGACGCTGGCCATCAGCAGAAGCTCTGGTACCCACCGGTGCTGGATGGGGAAGCGCAGTCTTCTTAAAATTGGAGTCAGTCCCTGGGAGCATGAGAACTGCCTAACAGAGACCACAAGTGTAGGAAAGATGATTTTTTTAACCCCTTTACAAGGGTCTGCAGAGCCATCAGGCCTGCCTGAGCAGAGTAGTTGGTGCGCTGCTCTGCAGGCAGAGCTGCCTGCAATCTCGCAAAAATTCTGCAGTAGAGTTTTGGAAGAGAGACAATATAAAGCCAAACTGCAGGTTAAGCTAGTTGCTGCAGTCTGCTCTATCTACTTCATCTTTAGCTTTCCTACCACTTTCTCTGATGTTGGGAGCTGAGACTTTCCCATGTGCCTGATCAGATTATTATTTACTAGGATATCTAGAGCACTAGCACTTTGGGGTGCCCCATCCCAGGGCTTCATGAGGTGTGCAAGCACTGTGAAGACAGGACCTACCCCAAAGAGTCTGTACTATAAAACACGGGGTAGTGTGTAGATAAGAGAGGGAGATTGGGAGATGGCAAGAGAAACCAGTGAGACAGGTTTGGGCAGCACATCAGCTATTAATCTCAGCACACGGGTATAATTTCTGAGGCAGTCGTGCCAGTAAAGGAGTGATTTGAGAGAGGTTAGCTCAGGGCTGTTTCTGGTGGGGGTATCCTCCCATAGTCAGAGACAACTGGGGAGGAGAGTGGCAAGTTACCGGAAAACGTGTTAGGGCTTTGCTGCATTTGGGGGGGTGGGGAGTTGGCATAGAGTAGCATCTGAGATACAAGATGCTCTAAAGGCCGTGGAAGCCACGACAAGTAGATACAAGCAAATTCCCATGCAATGGCCTGCCTAATAGAGCTTTTTTCACTCTGAGGGTCCAGAGTGTCTGACTCCAGCAATCTACAGGGCTGCGATATTGACCGCAGTTTCCCCCTCCCCCTCCACTTTAGTTTTCCTTCCTTCCTTTGTGCAAATAAAGAAAATGCACTGGGAATTCTTTTGAAGACAGTATGGTTGGGGTTTGCACTGGAATTTCACAAGGAAGCTTACGAGACATTATGAGATGTCTTTAGAAAAAGACTCTTTGAAGCTTTTATCTTAATGTATTTACCTCTAGAATACATAGACTTTGCATTCAAGAAAAGCACTTTACAGGGAGAGAATTAAATACATAATGACTTGCAGGAGACCAGGAGACTGTATCCCGAGGAGTTTTACTGTGGACTAGCACCAGGGAAATTAAAATGCTCACATAATCTTGACCTTGATTTTGTTATTTCTGTTTCATGACATAAAACAACTGAGTTAGTACGAATATTTTATTATTGTCCCCTACAAATGAAATAGAAGTAGAATGCTGTAGATCAGTATTGCTCATAATGGTGTACTTGGTAGAAAATTCTGTTTCAATATTTCACTTCAATTATAAGGGCTCACATTGCCTTAGGTAAGTGTGGTAAAAAAATCTCATAATAACAGGTTATTGTGCAATAGACTGTAAAACCATCAGACAACAGTATAAGCTTTTTTTAAAGTGAAAACCAACTGAATAAAGTGCCTGAAGTCTTTTTCTGTTATTTTCTGGCATTCTCCTGAATGGTTACTCTCTAATACATGTTGAAGACATGCTATAACTTCAGTTAGCAAAATAGTGTTGACTTACATGAAAAAAAGAAAATTATTATGCACAATTGGATGAGTCACATCAGTTAGGAAGGCAGGAAACTTCCAATACAATGCATTCTTCTGACAATAACATACATCAAAAGGAGATAATGAACACTGAGGCACGTGTCTCATGGAAAAGGTGGCTACTGAGAGAGCTGATGGTGTTTTCCTTATGTTACTGTAAACAAAACAGTGCAACAAGACTAGCATGGCCTCAGTTAAACATTTATTGAACTAACAAAGCTGTCTCTAGAAAGGAGGAGACTGCGTTAGATTGGTTGAAGGCACCTTTACCTCTCTGTGTCCATGGCCGCAGTGTTACTGCACACCTATCTAAATCTGTCTCACCAGAGCACAGCCAGCCCACAAAGCAAAGGTTGGCATAAGGCATCATTGAGACCTCTGCAGCTGTGAGCAGCTGAAGATGTTCTAAAGTACATATGAAAGATGCTGTAGAAAGTATCGTTTCAGAGGGGCTGCCTGGTAGATGCAGTGCCACACATAGAATTAAATGACTTTAAAAGCATAATGCTGCAGAATTATTAATTGGTTCAGGCATTGCTCATCTGTAGATACTTCACCTGTAGCTACCATCAGTGGCAATATTCCTATAGAAGCATATTTTTTTTTCTTGTGAGGCTGTCCCTTTAGCATAGAGCAAAGCATGATGACTCTGAAATTATGGGAAATAATTACCAAGGCAGGTCATGGACCAGGTCATCTCCCTTTCTTTGTCTCTGTTAGAAGAAACGTGGCCAGATCTGCTGGGACATAAAGGGAGCCCGCTTTGAGCTCATGTCTCAAAGGAAGTCATTGCTCCAGGCTACCTACCCAAAGAACAACATACAGTCATGTAACAGTGTCTGGAGTAAATAGTTTTAGTAGAAATACAGCAGAAAAAAAAAATCTGCTGCTTTGCAATTGCACGGAATAGTACAATAATATGAATTTTCCATGGAATTAATTACAGATTACAATTCTGTGCTAATTTATGCCTCATAAAATAATGAAAATAGCACTGAGGCAATAGCTCTGTCTCTTCTGAGTCATCAGTTCGGCTATTACATATCTGAATACTGTGAATCAGAAATGACACTGGGATTTAGGGCTTTAGCAAAGCTGGTATTCCCGTATCTAGCTGCTAGCATGCCAGACTTGCTCTTCCGTTGGAACATGTTTCATGAGGTCTTGTTTTAACATCTGTACAACCAGTTCCTATGCAAAATCTTGAGTTATAAATAAAACATGTAATATATAAAAAAAAAGTGTGTGTGTTTGTGTGTAGACCTATATGTGCACATATAGGTTTTGCTGCCTTGTGAATTCACAAATGCCTTTAGAGACAGACTACTTCGCTTTGGTGGCATATGCTGCATGCAGGCAACTCTATAATGAAGGAGAGGAGTGATTCCCGCAGCCTTTTGTGTTGTTCTCCGTGCAGACTCAGTAGCACATACAACTCTCATAGACTGCTGCTCCCTCAGAGGGAGTAAGAAGTCAGACAACATAGCAACTGCTTCCAACCAACTGTTACATGCCATCATTAATCTCCTCCCTCCACACCCCTTTCATGACCTGTTTTGCTTTGCCATTAATGTTTCCTTACATGATTTTCAGATTCTTTTCTGCAGTAGCATCACAGAACCTAACCTCTGTTACTCACCATGTGGCTGTCTGCAGCCAAATCATCCCTGTGAGATGGCTTATAGTTAATGGAGAGAACCCGGTACCCTCTGAGTACGTATCTGGGTTTCATATTTTAGACATCTACTTGAGGCTAAGATGTGCCATAGCCTAGTCTGCCTTGCCTATGCTGACTGGCTCCTCGTGGTAGATGGAGGGAGCCAATAGCAGTTACTGTTAGCTAAGATGAAAAAATTCTACATTTAGCTAGATTAATCTCCCACTGAGTATTTAGCCCTCAGCTGCTGAATTGCATTGATTTTCCCAGATACATTCTTTCTTATCTGAAGTTTTATAAATGGTTTCTCAATGTCAGATTTGCTTAGGTTTTGATGGATAAACTTTTACTTTTCAGTAGCAGAATACTCTTTGGACAGCCTGTGACTACGAAAGCCCTCAGTCTCTCCACTGAAAGAGACAGGAATAGCTAACTTGTCTGTACAGCAAAATTCTTATTTGGTAGAGTGGATTTGTTAGGCGAGGAAGGGAGAGACATTTCAAGGCAATTTTGTATCACTGGATATTTAGGTTCAGAAATATCTTTATCCGTTGTGGGAATACACTTCCTGTTTTGACTTGCACTTGAAATATATATAATTATTAAATTACAGGTTTGCATCAAGAGAACAATTTAGTCAAGTATTACTCTCTTTGGAGAACACATCCTTCTTGATACTCATAAATTATGGCATGCATTCAGGCATAAAGAATGTATGAATCTGTTAATCAATAACCATGATCTACATTACTGCAGGGAACAACCCTTCTGGTTGTGGGGGCAGTTGAAACAAAGCTGGTAAAATGAGCATCAGAGGAGACCTGATTGGAGATGCAAGGAGTTACTTGTTGCAAAGGACGTGGCAGGGCAAGAACACATGGCAGAGGTTTGGGAGGATCCAGTTCATGCCTTGATGCAGCTTTTCTGCACAGTCTATATGACACGGCCCAGGGAGTGCTTAGCCTTCTGAGCAGAGGTCTTCTTATGCTGACAGCTGAGGGAAACAAACCAATAACCTCACAGTGTGCAGCAAAACCAACCAGTGCCATTCAGGCACCCCAGCAGCTGGAACCCAAAATTTGGCCCTCCCTGCTGGGCTGTCTCTGTGCTGTGTCTTGGTCTAAGACCTGGATTGCAAAGAACCAAATGGAAAGATGCCCCATATTGTGGGTGTCCTGGCATTCAAACTTTATTTGTTGCAGATAACACTTTAAAACTCAGGTTTACTCACTCGGGACTGTGCCTTAGGCAGGTCTCTGACCCACATTTCTTTCAAAGGATAAGAGTCTGCTGCCTGATCTCTAGATAAAGAAAGGGCAAGTCAGGGATACAGTGATGCTGAGATTTTGTTCACAGAGCAGGAAATATATAAATGGAGTAAGCTATACTCGAATTTCAAGTCTATGAGAGTCAATTGCAGCTAAGGGGCAGGAAGGACCTAGGTGGCCCAGACGCTTCCAACTGTGATTTTTTCCCAAAGCTCAGCAGGCAAGAAGAAATTCAAAACTTTGTTCTGAGGTTCTTCTCCAGTCAAAAGTTTGGACATATTAGTTTGGTGGGGAATTTATCCCAACAGCTTTAATATATTATCATGAAAAGAATGTCCCAACAAATCCAATTTTTCACATGTGTTTCCTGGTGGCTCTTGTACCTCTTGAGGTTTATGGTGATCCGTTAGCACTGTGATGCTGTATCATAAAATGCAAGAACCAGGTATGACTGCGTTAGCATATATATAAAATGACATAACAATACATTCTCTGAACACTGAATAGGACATATATGTATGCAGTTCAAAATATCGTGCCTGAAAAAATGTGGTTTTCTCCCATAGGAATCACCATAATAAAAGCTGAATCTATCCCAAGGAATGTTTGCTTGTTCACTGGCTTGAACTGTCTCCGCCAGCCTTGAACAAAACCTCTGCCTGCCTTCAAGGTTCGGAATCGGAGCCTGGCCATGGCCCTTTGGAGAGATGCCTCTGTTGAACTCTCCTCTCAGTAGCTTCTGCTGTGTGTGATAATCTGCTAATTCAGTGCAAACTTGAAACTTCTTCATGCAACTCCTTCCATGGGACTCATCTTACAGCTTGTACTGATGGCCTGGTTGTGTAACTTTGCTGTAGCTGTCTTGTAGACATGAGATGTTAATTTATATATGTTGCTTTCACATACAACATTTTATGAGATAAAAAAATGAGAACTCCCTCCGCCCCCAACACACATGCACAGATTTTCATTTGATTTGACATCAGTCTTTCAGTGTCATGTGTAATTTTTTGATGGGATTTCTGCATTCCATGTGACAAAGTCAAAGGCTCACCTCCACTGTGCATACCCCTAACCCTCAGCCTTTCCTTAATTTTGGAGCAATCTGCACATCCTACACAAACCTGCCCCAAGGAATATTTGGTTCCCAGTGTAGAGGATAACAACATCTGTTTATGACCACTGTGGTAAAGAGCAATTGCCATAAGAGCTTGGCAATGAGTTTTGAGTTTTCCCCATTAAGCTGATTCAGCAAAGCTAAAATGAAATGGCCTGTCAGAACATGCCAAGGGGAACCATTTACTGTTCTGAGAGTTTGCAATGTGTCTCCTTGTTTGTTTTCCCCAATATCCCAACCCCAAGATCTTTTAGGACCACAATAAACAATGCCTCATTATGTTTAAGTAAAAGAAATTGAAATTACTCTGCATAGCTATCAGTCACTGTCCAGGCCTCAGCCCAAAGAGATTTTGGCTGAAAAACGTTTTGCAGTGAATATACCCACCCTTTTGCTCCACAGTGCTGTGAAATCTCTGAACCAGGGTCAGGGGATTGCTGGTAGGACAGGATGTGCTGAGACCTTTGCTGAGCCCACCCACGTTGCAGGAGCCTTGCAGCTAGAGGGTCCCTCAGCTTCTTCCACTTACTTAATCTTTCTCATATCATTATACATCCCCTAAAGAGCCAAGTTCCAAAAACAGTGCCCATCCTTTTCCTTTTCAAGTTGGTAATATTTTTTTGTCCGGCACATACTCACATGCATGCACACCCAAAATGGTTCCAGCTGTTGCAAATTATAACACAGAAAATAGTTTAAAAAAAAAAGAAAAAGAAAAAGTGAATGGAAGATCAACACACAATCCAGAGGATGAAGGAATAAATGTTTTTCATTAGTGATTAGATCTTTCACATGTTTTCCTACATACTTGTGTTCCTTGGTTAGTTCTTTGCTCTCAGTTGACTTGGGTTGGACTGGAATACTTGCAGTTTGCTTTTTAAAAGCCTTGATCTTCTGTGAGAACATCTTGATGTTTTTTTTTTTTTAAGTTTGAAAATTGAATTTTGCAAACTCAAATGTTGTCCAGAAAGGACATTTAGTTCCACATCTCTGACTTGAATCTCAGGTTTTCTCAGTAGCATTCATAGCAGCATTACTTGTATGAAAATCCAGCACAGAAGCCTCTTGCAAAATTTCAGAAGCAAAGCATAGGTGATGCTTAAAAATTAGCTGAGGCTTTTGTTGGACTAAACAGTAACAGTACCAAATATTTTTCCTTGGGACAGATTCATGTTTGTATTATGATATTTCATGTGTGGCACAATGGCTATTTCTTTTCTGTAAGTATGTCAATTAATCAAGAGGTCAAAGAAACGTTGTTCTCTAAGCATCCAAAAAGATTACAGCTGCCAGGGAAAATAAATTCATTTTTATCTTCTTGGATTGTTTTACTCGTGCATGACGGCAAGTTTTCTAATTCCACTGACCTGTTCAAAATTTGTTCTGGATTTCTACATCTGATAATAAGCAGCCTATGTGTTGAATACTAGATGGGATAGAAGCAGACCTGATACAGACCTACCAGAGCGGAAAGTATGTCATTCACAAAATATGAAATCCATGCCTAATGACAGTTGTTTGCATTTCTCCCATTATTGGTCCTCAGCATTCAAACCTGTATTTTGATAACTGAAATATGTAATCTGACAGGCTGAGTTGTACTGATGCTCAGGCAATATACCAAAAACCAAAATAAAGCCAAGCCATTGATATATAATAGAACTGTTGCCAAACTGTGCTGAGATAAAACTGATAAAATTAACAAGTGCATTGTTTTCCTAGAAAACATTGTCTGTCCTGAAAACAAAGTTAAAGACTGTCATGTTTAAGCCTATAAACTTGGGCCAATTTCTAATCTTGTTTACTCTGATGTAATTGACATCAGAAGTTGGCTTGTGATGTTCTTACACTGCATCTCAGTGCTGTTAGCAGTAAATACAACAGAACTGGGCAAAATTTTTTAATAGGTTCTACTTTACATCATATCTCCATGACAATGTCTCTTAGCAAGTGAGATCTTTCTTCCATCTGCCTGAAAAGGTAGAGATCAAATTAACTCCCAGTCAGAAAGAAGTTAACAAATATCACAGCTGAATTTTAAAATGTTACATTGGCTGAAGCTTTTCTTTGTAAGAAGCATTGCACTGTCTGCAAGTAATTTTTGCTTCAACCACAAAGAATACATTGGTGCACAGAGCATTTCTTTCAGGAAAGGCCAGTTAACCTAGCAATTTAAAACTGCTTTGAGTGCAGAGTGTTGGAGCAGTAAATAACCCTGGTCTTTGCTTTTCTAAATCTGTTACAGGAAAGCTCCATGATCTTTTAACTCCTTAGTCTCTCTATAACACTAGAGTTTTGTCTAGACAAGATTAAGGGCTTCTTACGTCTTCTGCCAACACCCTACTCCAAGCATGAATACAAGGACCAGACAAACAGTCGACTCTAGCAACACACGCCAGAGGGTTTCAGTCTGCCTGTGTGCAAACTGTCAGAAATGTTTTGATGACATTGCAAATTAAAAATTCTGGAACTTAGGCAAACAACATAATGGTTGAGGCTGGAGACCATGTCATCTAGGAAAACAGATCTTTTTCAAACGTCATCCAACTTTCTGTACATGCATCGCACCTGCCAGCTCACTGTTCGATGTTCAGCAGCATCTCCAGCAGCATCACAGGGCAGTAATCACAGGATTCTGCATATGCAAAAAGACAATTTGATTTCTCTCAAAATTCACATATATTTAAATGTTCATGCACGTTTATGTGCACTCGTTTACTGATCAGCCCAGCATAGAGCACCCCTGCTGATTGACTGGCGGAACTTCATGCAGTTCTTGCTTACTGGTTTTCATGAGGTCTCCCAACGAAATGCCAAACATATTTGGCTCTGTTTTGTTGCGAGGTCTGATGAGATCACAAAAAGGAAAATGCCCTAAAGACATCACAATGGAAATTAACAAAAAGACTTCCTCCTGGGGAAATGCCTTAGCAGGCATGAATCAAATGTCAGCAACATGCAGATTACAGAAAGCCCTTCCAATTGAGTGCCATATATGGATCATAATCAGCAGAACGATCCTGATCTGGGTCAAAATCAGCACAGGCATGGAAAAGGGCTTTTTGGAGCTGAATGTGAATGTATGGGTTGGCAGATAAGAGTCTTCAGTCTTCACTTTGTGTCTATACATTATGTGCTGATTGCAGGTTCATTTAATTTAATTTAGGCGTTTTTTTAGTTCATTTCACACACAAAGCTTTCACATGGAAGTATCCTTGATTAGTGCTTTCCTCTATCTCCATTCAGCCATGAGATGGCCATCCTGTTATCTGCCGGGGTAATCAACCTGACAATTTATACCCTAATGATGTATGCTTGTCAAATCTCCCATTTGAACTGTGGCAACACAGCATATCTGGACCTGAAGTCTTCAGGAACTTGGAAATGTCAGCTAGCAGCAAGCAGCATGAGCTACTGCAAATTGAAGCATCAATATTATTTTCTCTCTGTGCTGGCTGTCAAGCCGTAAGTATGGTCCTGGGTACAGGAATTCCATGCTCTGACTGAGGGTAAATTCCAGCCTGTGGCAGAGTTTGATTGCATTACGTAGCACAGGCAATACCAGCACGTGCATACGGCAGTGGTGAAGGCAGTACAGCAGCCATCAAAAATACAAGACACTAAAACAAAGTAGCCATTCTCATACTTCATGGGTTTTGATAGTGTCTCGAGCAATGTCCTATTGGTGAGAAGGAGCAAAAGCAACTGGTCTGTATTTGCAGCCAAGTGCAATACTTCGTCGTGTGCAAGGCGTGTATGTTACTGTTAGAGACCTCACTGACCCCCATGGGAGTGGCTAGAGCCGTGGTCTCATGTAGTGCTAAATGGGAGGATGTGGGATGCAGCATCCGACTCAGCAGCCAAGCAGCATGGGCAAACTGCCAGAAAACAGCAGCACTAAAGGGAGGTGGAAGCATGGCATGGAAAAATGCCAGCAGCACTAGTGAGGGAGTGGGGAAATAGATTTTAGGTGAAAAATTTTATGGGGAAGTCTGACAAGTTTGAGAGACAGCATCGTGAAGGGAGAGTAGAAAACAGCTAGAAGAAAGACAAAGTTTGTGAGCATAGGAGGCAGGACCTCCTGTGCTTGTGGCCTGAGCTAAAGAGACGGAATGGCTGTGTGCACTAGCTGTATGAGACAGCAGGAGGTGAGGTGAGGTGAGGCTTCCCATCACCATTACGTGAGTACTAACACCCCCATATATAAACCACAACTGGAAAAAAAGTATTTCTTGACTGCAAGAAGCAACTTGGGTGCTGTGCTTAAAAGCCCAGCCTCCTGTGCCCCATCAACATCCATGGGGATGAAAGAGGACGTGTCCCTCACACCTTCTGCTAGGGAAGGTGTAGGTCACTCTCCATGCCCCGTGCAGAAACCTCCCGGGGTTAAGGTTTACGATTTAGCAGGATGCGCATTCTCCTTTGTCTATCAGGGACGAATGCCACTCACTTTCTATGCAGAAGTGAGGACTTGCAGTGCCCTGTAGCAGTGCATGAGGCCCCTGATCAGGCAGACTGCTGTGTACACACGCCTGCCACTGCCTTCAGCCATAAACGTCACCCAGGGTTTCTCCCCCAGCATTAATTAATGTGGGATGCACATCTGAGCTCACAAACGGGGAGAATATATCAACACGTATCCTGTTTCTCTGAGCGGAGCTGTTTTCTTTATCCTTTAAAGGACCAAGTAATCAGGCAAGTTGAAAGTTGGTCTCTTGTTAAATATTTAACAGTAATACTCAGCTCCTGTGACCATCACATTGGCCCAGAGAGCCTCCAAATCTTCAACAGCGCAAAAATGTTCTACTTTTCCTCTTTCCTGACATAGTGTCTCTCAGCAACATCTGCAAAAAGGTTAAAAGTTTGTAATGCAAGACTAGGTTAGTATTGTCAAACCGCAGAGGTTTATAGAGGTTTTAAGGTGCTGCTTCTGTGAGTCTCACAGTGATGAGCCTGCATTTTAAATAGCAATGTGCATTCAGAAGTCAGCATTAAAATTCACAGGATCTTTTCAGTATTTTGAAGGTCTGTCTGTTTTGTAGGATACCTGTCCTTCAGAGACATATTTTGGTTTTTGAGAACTTGTCCTGAGATTTGAAATGAAATGCTGCTTTTAATTAACCATTGAATGACCGGAATTACATTCACATTAAATTATCTGTTAACCCATGCAATTCAGTAAGCGAAGGTTCTCAAGAAGTATCAAGTCTGCTGCAACAAGTTGCAAACAACTCACCTTTAATATTGCCATATTTCCCTGAACACAGTATGGTCTAAATCCATGGGATAAATACTTTCTGTATTTTTCATTTCTGTAAAATCCGCAGTATCATGTTCTGTCACTTTTGGTAAAATAATTAAGCTTCTACCTTACATATATGCTATGAAGGCACCAGCAAGTCCCACTGCTAAATTTGTTTTGATCTAGTTAGTATGGATATAACATTTTTTTTGTCTTTATAGATATCATCTGGGATATTGTGGAAAATATCTTACACTGTATTACCCTCTATTTGTTACAGCTTTCTTTCATCTCTCTCTCTCTCCCATAGCATGGTGTAAGGGATGCCAGTACAATAAAGAAGCAGAGAAGTAAAAAAGGATATCCACGTGGGTTTGGCCAGATGATATATTTCTGAAGAATTATGTCAAAAAGTGCAGTTTTTACAACCAGTAAAGTTATGAACTGGGGTAAAACTAAATTAATAACTTTAAACAGAAATGCAGATTAGGGAGAGAAAGACCAGAAAAGTTGAAGATTTTTGTTCTGATATTATTAAAATGAAACAGCATTTTTCTTTCAAAACCTCATTCTGAAAAACAGCAAAATAATTTTTATAAGGTCTTATTCCATGAAAAGTAAATGAAATGTCTCACATTGGGTCAAGTAAAAAGATTGTTTGATCAAAACTGTTTTCTTCTGGATTATACAGTTTTGCGACTATATCAACTATGTAGTTATTTAAATTGAAATAATCTTGCTCTGATCTATAAAAATATAGACCAAGACTAATTCCTTTAATACCCACCCACTGACTTTGGAATAATGTCAAAGGATCTGGACTTGTATCCGAAAATTTGATCAACATCAGAGCATAAAATGCAGTTTTATGCACTCTAGGCAAGGCAATGAAAAGGTAGTTATAATTACATCCTTCCTTTGAGCAATATTTTCTTTTTATTGAATACCATTTGGAAACAGGAAGATAGACAAGAAACAGGAACTGGAAATTATTGCATCTCATGCAAGACCAATTGTTAAACAAATACATAATTCTGTTCTTTATTGTTAAGAGAGCTGATGAAAACCTTCCTCCATCAAGTCAAAACATTTCTACACCATGGCTAAAATTCAAATGACGTGTTCTGGTACTGTTGACACAGTGAGAAGTTCTGGTGTCGCCATGGCTATGTCGCAGGTTGGTGGAAGACACAGGCTGGTGCTGGGCAGAAATGCAATGCAGTAGGTGGCAGAATGACCCAAGGGGTGACTATAGGTGAAGCTCAAGGCAACTCGGAGCACAACCCTTGCTGGGCTTTGGGACAAGCAAAAGTGCTGTCCCATCTGATACTGCTGATTGCAAGTGCCATCTCTTGAGCACTGCCTTGAGCTCTGACTGGATATCTTTGTGTATTATCTTGGTGAGGAACATCTGGCCGAGCCTACCTTCCTGCCTCTGAGGCACACATTGGCTCTGGGCTCCTGCTCCCAGGGCAGGTTTCCATGTGGTTCTACCTCCTGCAGGAGCTCCCAAAAGCTCCTAAGTGGATAGGATTCTGTACTCCCACAGCTCCCATGGGTCATCCTTCTCTTGCAGGCTGGGTGGTGTGCATACTGAGCTTTTATATGGATATGCTTAAATAAAACGAAAAACAAACAGAAAGCATGATGGGCTATAAAGAGAGCTGAGACTGATATCAGGAAGACCAAAGCAATAATAATTGCAGAGAAAAATCTACCAGCAAGCCTTCAGCAGTAGATACCCTGGGTGCTCTTTGGGTCCTCATGCCTTCTTATTTAGCCTTTATCCAACTCAACTACGGCACTATACTGTTTCTTGGTGTCTTGGTACATTTATTAAACCCATGTTCTCTGGTTTGGTACTTCAGATACAGTTTTTCATGGTGCTGAACACAAAGCTGCCACAGGTAGCGCTGCCATTATGGCACTTCAATGTCCCCAAGGGTTCCAAACCTCTTGGCAGTCAACTTTGCCAGCATTGATGTTGAAATCAGGGAATGCAGCTTACACACTACTGTGTACAAGTAATAAGAATTCAAAACATGTCTCTAAATGCCAAATGCTGTGTTTATGGTTTTGTACCCCTTTGCAGAGACACCTCTGTTCAAACTGTTAAGGCCACCAAACTTCTCTAACACCACATACTGTATGACTATCATTGTAATCTCTTCTGAAAGACTGGAGAGATTGGAGGACCTTGAATTTTTTATCCCTTCACAGAATCACAGAATCACAAGGTTGGAAAGGATCCACTGGATCATCGAGACCAACCATTTCTAACACTCCCTAAACCATGTCCCTCAGCACTTCATCCACCCGTTCCTTAAACACCTCCAGGGAAGGCGACTCGACCACCTCCCTGGGCAGCCTGTTCCAGTACCCAATGACTCTTACTGTGAAGAATTTTTTTCCTTCCCTGACGGAGCTTCAGGCCATTCCCTCTTGTCCTGTCCCCTGTCACTTGGGAGAAGAGGCCAGCTCCCTCCTCTCCAAAGGGACCCTCTGTCCCTTGGCAGAGGGTCTCTCAAGGTACTGCTGAAGGAGTATGTTTGGGCTGTGTCTCCAATGTCACAGGCTACAGTGGTAACGAACATAGTTTTTATATACTTCAAAATAAGGAAATACCAGGAAACTTGATACGTACTGTCACCATCACATGGATTACTATGATCTATCTGGCCAAAGCAGCTGCCTTGATAGCAATATTTAGTATATAAAACAAAACTTAAATGTAGTTTTCATTTCCCCCTCAAACCATCAAAAATACTGTGTATGTGTAAATGAAGCCAATATTAAATTAAATTTAGAGTGAATAAATGTGAGGATTTATTCACTTTGCATCAATAAATCAAGTTGAATTTTAGTCTCAGTTGTAGAAAAATTCTCTCCATATTAACTGATGGTAAAACATGGAGTATTTTGCTCTTTACATATAATTATGTCAAGCAACTTTACAACAAAAAAGAAACCAGAAGTAAAGGCAACCTTTGAGACCACAACAGCAAGCCCCTCTAATTTTGGGAGATGTTGCCAGCAGGCATTAAACTAGACATATATAATTACCAGTCCCTAGAAATTATGAACATCATCTCTCTGCTATGAAAAGTGACTTCCAGGCTAAGAATTTCATCTAGAAATAGAATGAGCTTGAATTACTAATCACATTCAGGTTTCAGCAATGTAACTCACCAACTAATCGTATTATTCCTTTTTTTTACATATTGTCTTAGAAAAGTGTTAGAGGACAGCATGATGTATTGCCATGACAACCAAACAGAAGTTCCCTTCTGCAAACATACATTTTCTTCTTTCTCTGTGGGATCCCTTTAGAGGAGAAAAGCCTAATAGAAATTTCTAAACTTTTGTATGTTTTGATGGCATGTGACAATCTATTGGGCAGGCTGGCTCAAGGCTCTGCCAAAGGCACTCATCTTCATTGTCTAATGATGCCTGTCAGCCTTTTCCAGAAGAGGGTGTCCGCTTGTGTTGGTACAGCCCTCCAATCTCAGAGGCTTGATTTTTCTAAATAAAAGCAGTCACTCAAGGGAATCTGAATCAGTCATGAGCAATCTGATGCTCAGCTTTGTCTCCTGTCTCCCAGTCGCTCTACTTTAGCCTGCTTTAAACAATTAATCTTCTCTCCTATAGTCCCTTGCCAGCTGCTGCTATTCTAGTTTTCAAATGATTTCAGGCTCTTTTAATCTTTCTCTGTAAACTAGTCCCTTCACTATCACCTTGACACTACGAAAAATCCTGAGCCTTGTTATTCTTCTTCTCTTCCTTTTTCTATTAGCAACATTTTTGAGACTCTTGAAGGCCATTTCTCTTGTATCTTTCCTGCCAATTACTGACATTGCTCTTGCCTGCATTTTCTCATCTTTCACCTTTCCCTTTCACTCCCCTTTTCTTTTTTTTCACTCCTCTTGCTGTTCTTCTCTGCCATTCACTGGCCGCACTAATGAGGAGGTGGGTCTTGGAAGGGAGCTGGGTTTACTCTCCAGCTCTCTAGGACATGTCAAGGTGTGCTGTTCAGCTGCCATGGACTGAGTTTTATGCAGAAAAGGTCAGAGTGCCCAGGCCAAGTGGGAACATGGCAAGCCCCAGGGAGGTCCATGTGGCTGCAGGATTGTAGGCCAGGACTCTGAGATGCTCTGCAGAATGCACCTGCTGCAGAGTTTATACCCTGCCTAGCACTTGACCCATCAGATGTGATGGCTGAAACTACAGTTGAAACTGGAAAGGGAAGATCCTGCCTCATGCATTCGTCTTTATTGTACCTTCTAGTAGTTGAGCATTGAGATAATTTTCTACTGGCCATCCCACCCAGCAAAATACACAGTGTCAAGTTTGGCTGGTCTCTCTGTGTGCCCTTATCGAGAGCCCAGAGCTGAGCTACCATGAGGTGACAGCTGAAGGAGCAGGTACTCACAGCCCCCAAATCATTTTTTCCAAAGCTTCATTGCTGGGCAAGCAAAGAAGCTCTGGGAAGACAAGAAGCTCCATCAGATGTCCCATGTGCCAAGGCACCAATGTCAAGGTTTTAGATTTGTGGACCCTGCTTTGCTGAATTTGAAGCCAGTTTGCTTCCATAATAAACACTGGCTTCTAGGCCCAGAGGTGCAGCTCCCTAAGTTCTTTGCAGGGCTTAATTCTTTGTAAACACTACTGAAACGACCTGCAGGCATGTCCTTAAGTACTGCATGGACCCCTGGCCTTGAGTCTTCTGTTAATCTGCATATTTGGTCTATGAGTGGTTGGATCACTGGTGGGTTCAGCAGAAGGGGCAGATGCAATATTTCCTCAGGCATGAGGAGCACCTCAGCCTCCAGCTCTGACCTCTGATTTTCCTCATTGTCCAGGTCATGTGCTACATCATCCTGTTCTTTGACTTAGTCTTCCCCACAATCTCACAGCTCAGGTGAAACCAGGGACACGTGGGAGGTCAAGGAGGAGGGAAAACTGAAGTGGGGACTCCAAACAAAAGTGCAGGTGAGTGATACCTGACAGGGTTGCAAAGGACACAGGACTGAGTTAGGTGAGAGGCAGATAGGAAGGCAGGTCATGGGATGGTTTCAGGCAAGGCTGGTGCAGTGACAGCAGGAGAGACAGACAAGGTAGGCAGCTGCATTTTTTCAGATGGATGAGAGAGAAACATGTGCCAAGAAACACAAAAGAAGGAACTTCTAGCAATCAGACTGGGAGAGACTGTAATTTAAATCTAATGGACGTAGGGTTGGAGGCAAAGGAACATTAATGTCATTTTTCTAAATCCCAGGCTAAGAACTGGATTCCTTGAGAAAGCCTTGGGATTAACCGATAGCACCACACAAAATATGCAGACATAACTTACATTTTTCTCAGGCTTTAACTACCTTAATATTTCAGATAATAGGAGGATGTCAGAAAAATTTAAACACCCAGAAGTCTCTGGAATTTGCAAAGCTTTCCCAGTACTTAATTAAAGCTGGTTATTGATTCTGAAAAATTATTTCTTCGTGGGGCCTCACTTTTTTTATTGTTTCTTTCACCTGCTCTGCTCCATACTGGCATTCACACTGTTTTATGGGAGCCACAGGGTCTCCTTGACTGGGCAAGACCACCAAGTCCAGCATCTTCTCTTTTGCCAGACATTTCAAGGAAAGTATGTTCTTCTCCAGGACTGCAGCATACTGCATCAGTTAGGCTAGGCTTAGCTATAGGACATGGCTGTCAAACCCCATGCCTGGCCTCTGCAACCTAAACCTTTCCTACCCAATCAATCAGAAAGCTGAACATTTTGGAACTAAGTTACTCAGCATGTTCCATAAAGTCAGTTGACAATCTGAAAGATTCTAGTCTTAAACTCATCCCTAATTCATTTTGGCAAGAAAAGAGGAGGAAAATAACTAGAGAAACAGCCACCATTTTATGCCACATAATGCTTTTTCAATTACATCGAAACACATTATGAAACTGTTTTCCTTTTAAGGAAATTAAGGTTTCTGCTTCTGAAGAGGAAGAATAACAATGAGAATAAATCAATAATTTTAAAAGACAACAAAGAATTGAACATCAGATAATCCCACATGAAATATTCTTATCTACTTTTTTTATGCATAGAGTATTGTGGAAAGGGAAGTAGGGTGTTCCTAATTGGAGCAAATAGGACCCAAAAGTCATTAAATAAAAACATTTCACAAAGTAAATTTCTGTTTCCTGAACACCTGTAGTCATAGATTTCCTTCCAAACCCCACAGGATTCAAGAAAGCTTAGTACATCTGTAGGATCATTCATGGATGAGCCCACAGAAGGAGAGTAAGATATGGACGCAGACTTAGCTGCTGACATATCAAGTAGGCAGCTCATGCTTGATTCTTTCTTTTGCCCTAGGTTTTCTTATCCTGCTTATGTGCTCCAGAGCAGGCTGGAGAAATGATGCAAGAGGAGCATATCTGCTGCTCCTGACAAGCCATAATTTTAACTCCAAGGAAAAGTTAACAGGAAAGGCAGTTGAGTGCTGACTTTCAGTTATCCTCTGCTCTGTACAGCAGAGGGTACCTTAGGTTGTTACCAGCAGGTCATTTCAAAAACTGACTACACCTCTAGACTCCATCACTCCCATTATCACTCTTGGGACAAGAGGTGGTAGGGAAATGACAGCTGTCCCTCAGGATGACCGACTGCTGCCATCTAGGGTTTCCTGATCCTTGGAACAGAGGTTGTATTTTCAAAATTCATACTACTTCTTCTCACTACCTGAGCTCGCGATGGGGTTGGGTCCTATGTGGAGCTTGGTTCAGGTTACCTCTTTGCAGTGGGACAGGTAGGATTTGTATGACCTGGGTGCAGAGCATCAGAGGCTAGAGGTCTTCAACTGAGCTTATCTCCCTTAGCTCCATTTAAGAGCAATGTGGAAGGAGAGATGCCCATGTACAACTAATCTCATTTATACATCTGGTTTAGGATGGAATGAGTGTGCCCCACATTCACTAACAACAGATACTCAGATTGCAGTGACCAGCTTAGATAAAATTGTCTACAATACTGCCAGAGGAACAGTACCCTGTGAGACAGGTTGCTCTGAAAGTGTGTGGTTAACTCAGTAGTCTCCTGAGACCAGTCTTTGTCTGTTTTACTTTACATGAACCCAAGGCAGGTTGATAATAAATTGAAATATATTCATAAATTAAGTAAGAATATTCATGCAACACATAGCACGGGATTGTAGCAAGCTGGTGCATATTCTTAAGTAGATGAGATGTGTCGATATGTTTGATCTGTTCATTATAAACCGTAGATTAGAATGAAGTAACCTCTTGCAATTAACAAAAAGTGTACTTGAGAAAAGCGTTTTCTCCTCTAAGACTGTCACAGTAACAATGCCAGTCCCTCATAGAATCATAGAATCACAGAACGATTTGGATTGCAAGGGACCTTAAAGATCATCCAGTTCCAACCACCCTGGTGTGGGCAGGGCCTCCTCCCACCAGAACAGGCTGCCCAAGGCCCCATCCAACCTGGCCTTGAACACCTCCAGGGATGGGGCAGCCACAACTTCCCTGGGCAACCTGTTCCAGTGCCTCTCCACCCTTATTGTGAAGAATTTCTTCCTAATGGCCAATCTAAATCTTCCCCCTTCTAATTTAAAACCATTCCTCCCTATCCTGCCACTACAAGTTCTTGTAAAAAGTCCCTCACCAGCTTTCTTGTAGCCCCCTTCAGGGATTGGAAGGTTGCTATAAGGTCCCCCCGGAAACTTCTCTTCTCCAGTCTGAACAACCCCAACTCTCTCAGCCTGTCCTCATAGTAGAGGTGCTCCAGCCCTCTGATCATCTTTGTGGCCCTTCTCTGGACCCATTCCAACAGTCCCGTATCTTTCCTACATTGGGGATTTCAGAACTGGACACAGTACTCCAGGTAGGGTCTCACATCAGTGGAGTAGAGGGGGAGAATCCCCTCGCTGAACCTGCTGGCCACACTTCTTTTCATGCAGCCCAGGATATGGTTGGCCTTGTGGCCTGTGAGTGCACATTGCCAACTCACATCAAGCTTCTCATCAGCCATCACCCTCAAGTCATTCTCCACAGGACTGCTCTCAATCATGTCATCCCCAATCCTGTACTGAAACTGCAGATTGCCCCGACCTAGGTGTAGGACGTTTCACTTGGCCAAGTGGTCAATCTCATAATTAACAAAGGATTTTCTCGAGTTGTTTTTTTTTCCTCCCATCTTTGTTTTTTAAAAATTCCTTGCTTGATCTGGAACAGTTCCCTCCCCCCCTACATTATTCTCATTTCAGAACTGGAGCCACATCAGTTATCCTGGAAACGGCCCAGTTGTCTCTTGTTTGACACTTCTCTAGGCAGAAGGACAATGAAAAACAGTACTTTGGCTATAAATCCCTTGCACAGAACAGCTTAAAGAAACAGCTTAGAGAAAAGTCAAGGCCTGGAGGTTTTTGAAGTGTTAAGTATTTTCTTTACAGACTGCGCTGGTGTCATCAGAGGCACAATTTCTGGGGACAAATCAAGCTAATACAGGCTTCAATAAAGAGTGCATATTTGGTATAGAAAGCAAGACCATTAGCCTCAAAGCTTGTCAAATCTCCTTTGCTGGGAGAGCTTGGGTCAAATTCAGGTGACTTGGCTATGAAATGAGAATGACACACCTGATGAAATGTATAAAAGACGTTGATCTGTGTGAACTCCCACCTCAGTGTATTGAGTTCACAGAGCAGCACACAATAGTGAAGGGGTCTAAAAGGACTGCGTTCACACAGTTGCATGGATGCCCTTTCAGAGAGAAAGCTGTCAACTGGCTAAAACACGAGAACTGTGCTGAAGGACCAGATTTTGAAAGTCATCTCTATCGTCCAAGCCAGGCAGGCTGAGTCCACTCTCACCATAGCCACCTCTGGAGCTGCTCTCATCATCCAGGATCCTCTGCAAACAGTGAACACAAGCCCCTGTCCAAAGCCTGGCATTTTCATGTCTTCTGCTCCTCTGCAAACTCATGCAAAGGCATGGCTGTTTCAGGACTTCAGACATGGAGGGCAGCAACAGCAAGATGCAGGGCTGGCAGTAACACGATGAAAATCTCGACTGCACTTTAGAGTTCCTATTAGAAAAAGCCTCCAGGGAACACTCTCGTTATAAGTTACTATAGTTTTATTATCATGCTATGTAAGTTTATTCCTCTTGTATTATCTCACTAGTTTCTTGTGTGTTGTGAATCTATTGTTTCTCTCATGCTTTTTGCCTTACACTCCAACTACAAGTGGGTTTGGGCAGACACCATTTTATGAAGATGTTTGTATGGAAGGACCAGATTTGCAGCGGGGTCTTGGAAGTGCTGCTGTATTACAAGCAGAAACCAGCCATCCTGCCCTTTCTGAGAAATCCTGGGCTCTGGAGGTGCCTGGTCAAACTATGAATGGCTCCTTGCTGAGGCTATAGAGGCGGCAGTGGGCAATAAAGGAAAACAGTGTGGATTTCCAAGCAGAAGTAGGCTATAACACAGAAATAGGGGCAATAATAAATGTATCAAGCCGGTAAGGGGATGTGGCAAAAAAGTGTGCTATGAAGACAGACTGAGAGAGTTGGGGTTGTTCAGACTGGAGAAGGCTCCAGGGAGACCTTGTAGCAGCTTTCCAGTCCTTGAAGGGGTCCTACAAGAATGCTAGGGAGGGACTTCTTACATGGGCAAGTAATGATAGGATGAGGAGCAATGGCTTTAAATTGGCAGTGGGAAGATTTAGGTTAGCGATTAGGAAGAAATTCTTCACGATGAGGGTAGCGAGGCACTGGAACAGTTTGCCCAGGGAAGTTGTGGATGCCCCCTCCCTGGAGGTGTTCCAAGGCCAGACTGGATGGGGCCTTGAGCAGCCTGGTCTGGTGGGAGGAAGCCCTGCCCACACCAGGGTGGTTGGAACTGGATGATACTTAGGGTTTCTTCCAACCCAAAGCATTCTATGACTCTATGATTCTATGAGAAGCTTGAACCTGGCAGAAGAGATAACTGGCGAGGAGACTGCCAAGGTCTTCGTGTCTTGGATGCACAGTCGGTGACAAATTCATAAAATATCTCCAACTTTACCTGCTATGACTGTAACAAGAGACAGATAGAGACGTGGAGTTTATTTCTGAGAAGGACTAGACCTACCTTTTTATTCAGAAAAAAACCCATGTGTCTACAGACTTAAAGAAGAGGGTAAGAAGGTTAATATGGAAGGCATCAAAGACCCAATAAGGAACTTAGCAGAGGTCTGACTCAGATTCCTTCTCAGACGATGAAGAGAACAGCTTCATGCCCTATTGAAAAATTGCTGTCATTGCCACCCCACTCCCACTGAAAAACTTTTGCTTTCCTCAAGGACAGGTTTTCCTTTATCACTAGAGGCCTCAAATAAACCAAGGCAAAGGGCACAGTCTGTAACTCGGTCTATATGATACTGCTAAGTTATGCCTCAAACCAGACGTATAAAAACACTCAGTCCTTGAGGGCAAGCAGTCCAGGAGATAGTCTTCCTGCAAAAGACTTTTTTTGTGCTACCTTAAAAACACTTCTTCAATGCAAGGCTAAATGTGTTTTAATTTTCTTCACATTTTAGAGAACAGGATTGGTCTGAATTAAAAAGAAAAGTAGACTGAGCCAAAGAGTATGAAGAGCTGATCTGCACACAGCCTGCTAGGCAGTTCACCTGGAGGCACAGCAGAGACCTGGCCTGGCAGTGATTACTGCCCAGACTCTATGCAGCAGTACGGGCTTTTGTTTAATAAACATACTCCTCATATGACATAATAGGCCTACCTAAATGACATTTCAAGTAATATATGCACAATCTGGCACAGACTATAGCAAATACATACCAGCAGAGGCAATTAGTTAGAACCCACAGGTATGGGAAACTTATCCAAGCATCTAGGGCTCAAGGGGTGGGAAGAGACACCCTAAAAATTAATGATGGTGCTTTCCCTTGTGTCTCCTTACTCAGGGGCATCTAGGCTTCAACAAACTGAGAACTAGTCCGTCAAGATGGAATGGAGATAATTGGTTGCTGAAGTGGACATTTCTTACTGTCACTGGCCAAGTAAGAAGTCATTGCTAGGGGTACGAAAGAAAAGGATTTCACTATAAAGTGTAATTATAATATGAGGCTATTGAAAAGGCCTTGTGGCAGTGAAATCTAAATGTTTCAATAATGAAGGAGCAGCAGATGAATAATCACAATAAAAGTGACGATTACCATGGGACAGGAAAATAGGAACACAATAGGCACTTGATGAATAGTTATTAGTCTGGTTCCACAGACTATTTGGGAAATAGAGAAAAAGAATGCATTTTATTAAAAGCTGAAGTCAAAGGACACATTTGGGAAGCTTAGGTCAATGAAATTATGGATGGCTATTCCAAAAAGAGATGCTATCTCTGTGGATCTGTGGTTGAAGTGAAACTTCTAAGTACAAGTCGTGTCTACGAGCCTGTAATTACAGGGTGTCAGGCATCATAGGGATGGAGAGGGGCTGAATTCAGGCTACGCAACCTCCCACGTCATGTTTTCTGACTCTGTGCAATTGTTCAACCTTTCTAGTTTTTTAATACATTCCCCAAACCCTAGATATTCCCAAACAGAAGTCACTATAACACTCACTGCCCTAGGAGGACTCAGTAGCTGACGCAGAACTAACTTGCCCCATGTTTTGTCTCATAGAATAGTGTGGCTGACTGACTGCTCCAGAAGAGACTGGATTCCTTCAGTTGTCTCTCTGCGTGAAGTGGGACCTCCTGACCTAGCAATAGCCAAGGAAGAAGCAAAGGCAAAGGAGATGGATGAGAAAGTGCAAAGTAATACTCGGACTGCACATGCTGACACAATTGGGGAAATATAGGCTAAGTCAAGGAATGTGAAAGAAGAGACTAATACTGAAGCAAATGCACCTCTCTGGATGGGCAGATGATCTGCAAGTGAGCAGACACAGCCAGGGGACCACAGCCCCAGCAGCTCTGAGTTTTCCTGTGTATTGCGGAAACAGTTTAGGAGCTGAGCTGTCCCTTCCTACCCATGAAGCATCCGCTAAGATGTGACACTGGCTTTGAAGGAAAAGCCATGACAATACAGGAGCTCATTTCACAGCTTACAGTAGTGCCCTGGCTCCATAGCGGGCAAAGTACAAACAGCAGTGTGGGCATAAAATTGAACAGAAAGAGGCAGAATGGGTAATACCATGATTTGATAAAAAATTGCTGTTAATTCTATATAGGATTGTAATTAAAGACAAGAGAGTGATCATACCTGAAGTGCTATGTAAAAATTGCGTTGAAAGGAACCCACTAAGATAATTTGCCTGAGAAGAAGGGCCAGAGACATTTTATACTGTTTCAAAGGAAAGGGACACTGAAGAAAATGCTAAAGCTTTACAAGGTACACCAAGTACACAGGCAATTCCAGTGAAACCATCCACATTGGCAGAAATTCACCCTTCTCTCTACAACAATAGATTTGTTCAAGCTGCTAAGGAAACACTCCCCATCCTGCCAATATACTTTTGATTATATTTCTTATGAATTCTGGTTAAGATCAGTAAAAAAAGAAGCTATCCAGAACAAATATTTTAATTGATAAGGTAGTGATATAGTGATGTATAACAGTGGGTCATACTTTACTGGTAATGACTGTTTTTTTTGTTCTTTTTTTCATGGAATAAACTCAATTATCAGTTCTGTGGGAAACAAAGTCTAACCTACAAAGCCAGTAAAGAAGTACACATCAGACTCTGATCGAGATACATACATTTTCTGTGGCACTGATTCAAGCATGCCTGATCTCCAATACTGGGCAAGAATCTGGCATTTCTGCTTGATGAGAAAAAAAAGTTTAGATCAAGCAAACATTGAGTTCTTTAGAATTTGTAAGAAAAAAAGAAGAAAAGATAAAAGGTATGAAGACCCAACCTGAGACTTTTGATTTAACCTTTAATGGAACACTGAATTTCAGAGTATTTAATCCTTTAAATTCCATTTGCTTTTCCTTTTTGAAGTTCAATAATTTCTTGGATGAAAAAAAAGTTCTGATGAAAAGACTAAACAAAGTTTTGTTTGAAATATCAAACCAGAAAGTCCTTCATTTTGTCTTCTAAAGTATACCACAGAGTGTACCAGAAAGAAAACTTTCTCCAAGAACAAAAGCGCTTCTTAACTGACTTATGTGATCTAAATGCATCAAACCTTTCACCTCTCTAAACTCCACTTATAGAACAACTGTCCTATATGTAAAAAGAAAACCTCTCCGCTCTAGTTAACACATTCTGGCATTTTGTCTAACAAAAAAATGATAAATAGGATTTTCTGCCCATAAAAAAAACTCATGTCAGAGAAACTGTAGGTACATACAAAGAAAAGATGGGAGAACAAAGTTGTGAGAACACCATGATTGGAAAGGCATCCACAGCAGGGAATATGTGCTGCAGCAGGAGCCTGGCAGCCCCTGCTGTGTGAACCTCCCCATGCTGGGGTACATGCATGCGCCAGAGAGCAGATACACAGCGCAGTGCGTCAGATGCAATAGCTATGTCAGACTGGGAAAACTGGTACTTTAGTGCTTTTGAACTAGTGCTTTTTTTTTAGTGATTTTGACTTCAGTGCCCTTAAAAGCAATGGCACTGCTATCTCTGCACAGGTGCCTGGGAGATGACTGATTGCAAGCAAGAAGTCTGTGGTGACTGTAGGGTTTTATTTTTTTGTTCTATTTGACTGAGAATGTGTGAGGCAAATATCACTTTAGAGGGCTCTGGTTAATGCCAGGTTTCATCCAGGGACACATGCTGAGGGAAGCTTGTCTCTGGAACTCATTGAATTGCTTCTGTGGTTTCCTCACCTCCACACGATATCTACAGTGCTCATCTCTGTCCTGAACCCATTATTTTCTCCCTGAAGGTAAGCAGCTGGCAGCGTGGCAGATCCAGCACTAGTTCTCCTGCACATCCAAGGGAAATGTTTAGATTCACAGAGACTTGCAAGATCTGCTCCTCCACCTGGGCTCAGGTGGATCTCCACAGGCTCAAGATCTGGTGTTTCATGTTACTTATGAATGCTACATTTATTCTCCACAGGAAGTCTTTATTCTCAGCTTGCTGGTTATAGACCCATTTAGAGTAAGAAGTGTAAGATGATCTCTGAGCTCTTGGTGCCTGCAATGCTTAATCACATCCCACTCTAAAAGGAGCCATCTGACGTCAAGATTTGGATGATAAGAATCTGGGACACATTAGTCATGGAAGAATTGACATACATAGAGCAACAACAACAAGGAGATTACTTGCTATGTCTGCCCTTCTTAGCATATGTGGACAAGAAAAACTCTTAATACCTAAAAACTAGAGACTTAACTCCTTTTGCTTTTACTAATAAGTGTCCTGCCCTTTGCTATCTGAGAATACTAACCTATGCAGCAGATGCATATGATAAAAGTATAAAAAACCCAATAAAGCTGCCTTAAAGAGTAAATAGATCATTGTCCCAACTCACAAGGCCCTGCCTTTAAATTATTTTGGTTTCATTATTAAAGATAATTGTATCCTTGGTTATTTGCAAACAAACATTGCAAACCCTGTACTCTAAGTCATTGGAATACACATAGAAAATGTTTAATAGTTTTTAATTAAATCAGTTTTTAAATGAGCAGTAAAAGTCTTAATCTGGAAAAGTGTTTAACAGCATGCCTGGATAACGCTTGTGGGTTATCACAGCAAAATATGTTGGTGGGATGAATTAAGTCCAGGTTAATGAGCCTGCCTGTGCCAAAGCAGTACCTGACACGAGATGGGCAAGATTTGTCACTGGGCAGCTCCACCACCTGAGACAGCATCTAGCCTGGGTTTCTCACCTCACATCAACCCAGAGCGGGAAAAACCGTGCCACAGAAAGTATCCATTCATGATCCCCTGTAGTGTGAGCTCAGGATGTGACCTTGGGCCCAGAGAGCCATGTAGACACCTACAGCTGTGCTATGGAGGTAACACCTGAATGTCCCTTTTGGCACAGATTAGGTCACGTTCACTTCTTGCACAGGCGGGGCTGCTTTCTGCCATGCACTGGGGTATTTGTGAGGTGTTAGCCATCTGCAAGCGCCCTGCATCCACCTTTCTGTCTATCCCAGTCCTCTGTGGTTATGTAGCACAGCAATAACCTCAAGCAGTATACACAAGACATTAAAGAATTTATTTTCATACTCTCAAACTGAAGGAAGACACTCACAGTTATTTGTCCTTTCAAAGAAACTTTATCAGTTCAGCACAGGCACTTTCATTTTTGTTTTTCCTAAATAATTCAATGCATATTGTCCTTCCCTTTTTCCTGGGTGTTGGAAAAGGGACATTTCCCCAGGCCTATGCACCAGTACAGATAACAGCACTTTGAAATTCACGGACAAGCCATTAGGGTCATAAAATTTGCTCTTCCACCTTCTAAGAATATTTTAAGATGCAAATACTCCAGATAGCCAAAAGTGTCAGGGCCCAGAAACCAGCAGGAGTTCTATAAAATTCAACGTTTTTCATTTGTAAACGTTACCTTAAAACCACAAGGGAAACTAAACCCATTAGAGACCTTGATGCAGGTCCCTGTACAGGGATCTCAAAGTAAACTGGTCATGTTTTAGTAGGTACCTGAACTGCATACTCTAGCATATGAAAAGAATCTTTAACTAATAATGACATTTAGATTACTTCAGGTTTTTTTTTTTTCCAGAAGAATTGATCCTAAAGGTCTGATCAATAATATCTTAAGCATTTTTCCACTGACATTACATTTTTAAATTGAGGTGAGTATCTTGCATAAATGATCATAGAAAAATGCATTCACTGAATGAATGAATGAAAAGCATTAGCAAAGAAAAATGGCAAAAATGTTTTACTTATTAATAAAAAGAAAACATGATCATATTTTACATTAAAAAAGATGTTGAAACAAATATTGTCTCCTTCCTCCTCTTAGCACTGCTCAGAATCCAGCAACAAATTAACTTAATATTACATAGGACATGGCTGAAATAAGGATTAGATTCCTAGAGATCTTGGTGACTTGCAGCTAGCATTGCAAACACTCACAGTATTTTTTTTCCCAAATCCTCAGATCTTGAGTCTATGTAATTATATAATCAATTCAGAATATTTGTTTTTTCAGGCCATCAAAGTTATCAGGAGCTGCAAACCTTGCAGCTGAAAAAGCATGAAAGCAGAAGGCAGCAGTAAACAATATGAAAGTTAGCAGTGCTAAAAACCTGATGAGTCTTGTGTGCAGTTCCTGTTTTCTGAATGCCTGTCTGGGAATGCCTTTCCTGGCCCTTGACAGGACTTACTAAGTCAGGGGAACACAATGTACCAGCCAATATCAAAGTGTCTGCTCCCAAAATACGGATGTGCTTTAGTTTTGTCTCCAGAAGAAAGTTGCATGAGAGTCAAGCTTGCTTGGGCCCTGCAGCTTGTTAAGCAGGCTCAGTCTGGACCATGGCACGAGGAGATGATGAGTGATTTCCTGCACACCAGGATCCTGTTCCAGCCTGAAACCTCTCCGGTACACAAGGTTTTTCTTTTCCACATCAGTTGTACTGCAGCTAAATATTTAAAAAGCGTTAAACTGATTTTTTGTCCTCTGAAAGACCCAAGAACATCAGGTTATGGGATTATTCTGGTCATGAGTGTGTTTCCTATGTCTCGCTACACACACACACACAGAGCACAGATGCCTAAATAGCCTCATTCTTAACAAGGGCATCACATTTCAAAGGCAAATGAGGCCTAGATGATTTTTTTAATTCAATTCCCCTCTGTGAACCTCTCTCGGGTGCTTACATGAGTTAAGCCCCTAATCTTCTGAGCTTTGCCCACCATATGTTATTAGAGCAATTGGTTTTGCAGGGATACCTTTGATTTCATTAAAATAACCGGTGATCAGAATTGTTCTTTTAGAACTCTCACTGGAATAATGGTTGTCCCTTCATTGTACCTCCTTAACCCAAACCCTCCAAAACCTGTGGTTAGGAGTTATAGCCCATTCTCCAGCAAACTTCCTTCTCTAAAGCCACTTAGCAGTTAGGAGTAGAACACCAAATCATGTTTCCTATGAAAATGAGAGGACAAATGAGATGGAAAAGTAGCCTGAAATGCTCCTTGTGGGGATGGGACACAACCGGGACACTGACTGCCCCAGGATCCACTCTTGCTATCTCCTTTCTTACCCATCACACTTGCCCGTGTGGGGCAGCTGCATGCCAGGGGCATGGCCAGATCCATGTTGGGAGCATGCTCATGCCCTGGACTGGGGACAGGCACTTCAGCTAACAGACAGCTTTATGTGCCTAGGAGTAAAAAGGTTTTTGTGAACAAAGTTTTGGAGAAACTGTGATGCTACACTTTGTCCTACAACGTTTATAGTTCCTCAACTCTGGCCCCATTTAATGCTATAATTACTCTCTTAAATTTCTCTTTATTTAACGTCACCCAGTCTGTCTTCTTTTGTTACCATTTATTTAAGTAAAACAGGCAGAGGCTGATATTGAAGGCAGGCATAGAGCCAGCATGTTAAAACCTGCTTTTAATTTAAGTTTCTGGGGCTAGTTTCCTAGCCATTACCACATTTCAGAGACAATGAATTTTCTATTTCTCTGTCAAATGACGGCTGATCTAGATCTAATTAGGGTCAGTTTCATCTAAAGATGAGTCATTTACATTCTGAATATATAGTTTCCAAATTATCGTTTTGGTTTAACATCAGACATGAGCCAACCCATGCATACCTTTCTTAGATGGCAATGAAGATAAAAATCAATGGATTTTCTTCCACAAATACCTCTCCCAGAAAAAATATGGCAGCTGTATAAATTTAAAAAGATACAGTTCAGAGTAAGGGTAAATAAGATTAAGGGAAATTGCAGAATATACTTTTCTGAACTGCAGGAAAAGTAACAGTTTTGAGACTTATTTAAAAAAAAAAACAACCTCTGAATATTCAAGCATTTAAAGGTAAATTTTTTGACCAAAAAATTCTGGCTATGCAGGGCTATATCTCTTTTTTTTTGAGAATAATATAGTAGCTATTGTCATGCCAGAATGACTAAAGAAACAAAACAGATTGCAATGGAAGCAACTGAAAAGAACAACAACCAAACAACCAACCAAAATGAAAATCCTAATAAAACCCAAAAGAATGATTATTTAATATAACACTGCAATGCTTTAGCAGTATTGGCAACTACTAAACGCAGTTAGGAGAAAAGCTCTTCTTGTTAAAGATGCCAAAAATCTCATCCCCTCTTCACCTGGAAGTCATTTCTGCAATCAGTATGTCTCGTAGCAAAGCTAACAGAACGAAACTCAATAATATAGTGACTTGTATCCTTACTTTGCCAGGAAAGCCTTGGAAACATGAATTTCTGTTGTAACTCTTATTTATAATCTACACCTCTCTTTGGCTTCCTTTTGCTCCTTCTTCCACTATATGTTCCACTGGATGACCAAGAATTAGCATTGCAGACACATATCTTCCATCCTCTGCTCTGAGACCTGGCCCATTACCAGGATAACACCAAGGCGCTCTGCTGAGGCGAATGGATATGGCTGAGACATCAGCACTTCAGTGTAAGGAAATAATATGGTCACTGAAGTACACTCTGGAGATTAGGTCTCATGCATCTTTTTAGAAGATCTAATAATATTTAAAATAACTCTGTTATTTTGTGTTTTAAATAACTTTGCCAGCAGAGTAACTATTATTGTGTCAGTATTGTTTTGTCAGAGGAGGTATTATTCATAAAGTCACAAGTAAATGATTGTCAGAAGTGCAAATGGTACCAGCTCTCTGCCATTCAGTGGGACTAAGCAAAGTAGACTTTTGCTATCAGCAAGGGCAGCCTATAAATCAGGCAGACACCAGGAGTATCTGACATTGGTGGAACTCTGAAGACTTTGCAGATCCTTTCTCCACTGTGTACCCACTGCAGAACGGCAGCACTGGTGTCTTCACGCAAGTCTGTCAAGTTAAGAGCACCTTTCATACACAGGCTTTTAAGACTAAGATGAAGTTTTCTTTTCACCTTAAAAAAGGGCTTACAATCATTACCACATGTTTAGTGGAGATTCAAAGGAGCAGAACGAATTGCAAAACTCAGAGATACAATGGAGCTGTTTGTTGTTTTACAAAGAAATAGGGACAGGCCAGGGTTGTATTTTGTGGAACCATAGAATCATAGAATGTCTTGGATTGGAAGGGACCTTAAAGATTATCTAGGTCCATGGCAGGGACACCTTCCACTAGATCAGGTTGCTCATAGCCTCATCCAGCCTGGTCTTGAACACCTCCAGAGATGGGGCATACATGACTTCTCTGGGCAACTTGTTCCAGTGCCTCACCACTCTTACAATGTAGAATTTCTTCCCTATGTCTAATCTAAATCTGCTGTCTTTCAGATTAAAGCCACTACCCCTTATCCTGTCACTCCCAGCCCTTGCAAAAAGTCTCTCACCAGCTTTCTTGTGGGCCCTTTTTAAGTACTGGAAGGCAGCTATAATACATCCAAGTAGTCTTCTCTTCTCCAGCTTGAACAACCCTCTTCATAGGAGAAGTGCTCCAGCCCTCTGATCATCTTCATGGCCCTCCTCTGGACTCTCCAACAGGTCCACGTCCTTCTTATATTGCAGGTTCCAGAGCTGGATGCAGTACTGCAGTTGGGGTCTCACAACAGCAGAGGAGGAGAATCACCTCCCTTGATCTGCTGGTCACAATTCTTTTGATGTAGCCCGGGGTACAGTTGGCTTTCTAGGATGCAAGAGCACACTGATAAGTCATGTCGAAATTCTTATCAACCAATATACCCATGTCCTTCTCCTCAGGGCTGCTGTCAACCCATTCTCTGCATAGCCTATGTTTGTGCTTGGGATGGCACTGATACGTGTGCAGAACCTTGCACTTGGCCTTGTTGAACTTTGTGAAGTTCACACAGGCCCACCTCTTAAGCCTGTCAAGGTCCCTCTGGATGGCATCCCTTCCCTCCAGTGAGTTGACTGCATCACTCAGCCCACTGTCATTCACAAACTTGCTGAGGGTGCACTCAATCCCACTGCCCATGTCTCTGACAAAGATGTTAAACAACACTGTAATAGCAAACCAGGGGAAACAGCTATTTTGATCAGAACTTTAAATATTCAACACCATATCTCAGAGCTGAAGATGGGTGTTTTCACCTCGTAAAGCCACATGACAGTAGAAGAGAGCCCATGTAAATGCCTAGGTGGCTCTCAGAGAGCAGCAGTGTGGCTTCCAGTGCAGAGGAAGGGATGCACAGTAGTCTAATTGAAGCCTTCTGAGACTGAATGGCTGTGGAAATTAAGTTATGGTTTTCAGCAGAAAGATTATCTTACTTTAATCAATTGCAAGCAGTCATTGTCTAAACTAGTCTTTGTTAACTTTGCATGCAGTTACTGTTCACAACAACCAAACTCCTGCTTGGAGCCTCAGCTAATTTGAGTCAGCCATACTTCAGTAACAGTAATTTCAACATTATGTCACAATGTACCCAAGAACAAAAAGTTCACCTCATGCTAAACTCATCTCTGGTTCCTCACTGAAGTTATTCTAGCCATGGACTTGGCATAGAAGTGGGTTAAGTTTCCAGTCTGATCCTATTTAACACTATGTCTGATATTCTGTTTCACGTACATTGAGCACTTTCTTTGATCTTGTGAGCTGTTTATTTTATATCTGCCCTTGTTATTGTGGTTCTTATTTACAAGCTGCAGCCTGGCATTGTTGTAATTTCGTGTATACATGCCCAGTCATACACAGATGCACAGACTAAATCATTGCTGGATTTGATCAACTTCTACTTTTAAGGACTTATCCATCTTCTTTCACAAGTGTTGTCTACCTCAAACAAGCACTGCAGTTTACGGAAACATTGTTAAGAAGCCAGAGATGAGGCCCAGATACTGCATCTTCGGTTAAGGCATGGCTGCAAATACACAGAATCAGCTTTCAGACAGCATTTTCAGCAGCGGGTTGTAAAATAGATTTTCTACACAGTGTATATGGCACATCAAGAGATTCTGTCAAATAGAAAAGGCAAAAAGGAGTGTTAGAGAAAAGGGGTTAAAAAAAGACACACAAGTCTGAGACTAAAACATTAGCAAGATGCAAGAACTGAAACCATTTACAATCTCATAAACAATCAAAAAAGAAAATTTCTAAGGGCAACAATCCTTTAACTGATGGCTTCATAATAACGAGCAATGACAAACGTTTGTGATTTGATGGTGTCTTTCATCTGAGATTCATTAGCTCTTAGCAATGACTTACTATTAACTTAGCACCAGTTCTTCTCAAAAATGCAAAGCTGCTCTGTGCAAAGGAGATGAGATAGACATGGAAGTGTGTGTCTAGGAATAGCACAGGTCTGAACTGCAGTTGGTCAGACTTTTAAGGAAAGCCCACGAGGGCCTATATGTCTGCCCCTAAGCTGAACTGAAATATCTGCAACCCAAAACTGTTCGCTGCTTGCTCATTTGTGGTGTTAAAAACGCCCATGCTTTCAGGCACCTTCTAATTCCCACTCACTGCCTAAAACCAAAGTGTTAAGACAGTGTAAGGGCTGTTACAATTGTAAGGAGTTTAATTGTAATTCAAATGTACTTGGATATCAAAACAGCTTTTGATCTAGATGTAAACACAAGCAAGTTGCTTTACCTGACTAGGTGTGTTTCAGACAGTGCCGGAATGGATAGGAAAGTGCCTCCTTTTCAAAGGATATTAGTGGCATAATGTGAGTGACATGAGCCTAGCAAACTTCACGTGCAAAGCCGTACAGACAGTTAAACTATCATTCAGGCATTTCCTGTATGCCCTGTCTTTAGAAGGCTCTTCAAAGATTCCTTGCAGGCGTCTTTCTCACACTCACTCATGGCTTTCAGTAACGCTCTCTGTGCATGGGAGCCATTAGCATGAGAGGCAATGAAGTCTAGTGAATTATTTGGGGGAGCCAGGACCTCCCAGTGGGTATCCTTGGGCTGCCACTGTTTCACTAGGAGGTGTGAAGCAAATGCTTTCACCCTCCCAATTCAGTTAATGAGCATTTCTGTCAGAAAGCTGTCAGCTAACGTTGACACAGAGCTTTGAAGCTGAATCATGCTAAATAGGCATTGATTTATAGTCAAGTCCCCATCAGCTGGGGAAATACAGGGCTAGGATCTCCCTGGTAATGTAAGACTCTTGAAGCACGATGCACAGATACTTGAATAACTTGACAAAGTTTTGGCTTTGGTCCAGCTGGGCTGGATCCTGCAGAAACCCTTTGCTCCTATGCACCTGGTTGTTGCAGTGCAAATTCACTGGGATCCAAGCCCGGGCTGCCTCCGCAGGCGGGCACTGTTTTGTGCCAGAGCAGTAGGATTTCTGGCACCCTGGAGCATAAAATATTTGACACGGTGGTTCCAGGTGCTGCCTCCACCCTCCGTCCTTTCTCCCACCCCCCAGGGCTGGTGCCAACAGCTCCAGCTTGGCTGACTTGTGCTTATTTTGCATTCAGTTATCTTTGCATTGTACACCAGATCCTGTAGAATGCAGTGCAGTGATACCAAACTGGTCTGACAGGTAACCATCTTCCATCCACTAGCTTTTTAGTGCTACAACAGGCCACATTGAAGTAATGCAGGTTCCAGACTGTGAGCACAGAGTGTGAGGTTTGCTTGCTTCTCTCCTGTTTTATACTGCAAATGTTGGACTGAACTTTGAATGAGAAAGAGTGCTCTGTATGGTGTACTGAGTTGTATAGATGTGGAGTCAAGAGAAGAATGGAAGGGGCAAACTAAATGCACACTGTCTATCTCTTCTAGGCACATGGGACACAGTTACCAGAAGCAGAGGCGTGCAAATGGACAAAGAAACTTGCAGAAAATATGTGGCTGCTTTACTAGTGCCCAGGCCAAGCAAATGTGCATCACTGAGGATATAAATGAGGCAATGAGAGTTAGATATGAATCACTTTGCAGTGCTAAAGAGATGACTGCGTGCCTCTACCTTGTGACTGCCTTCAAAACTTCCCATTTGCTGCTGTGTATCTGTCCACCTACAAATAACCCCACAAGAGTGCCTTGTGCTTGGGGAGCTATGGGGAGGTTGTTTATAAATGTAAGACATGATATATGGACTTGCTTCACTGCTCAGTTTCCTGAGATGTGAACTCTCTTTCACCAACCCGACACGTGCAGGCTGACCTATTTATGGGAATGTGTTTCCACAGCTCATCCTCATGTCAGAAACATATATGAGTCTTACAATGTTAAAGTGATTAATCAACATCATGGGCCAGACTTGACTTCCCATGTATGGCCTGTTGAAGAGTTGAGGGGAAGGGGTCCCATATTATTAGACCAGTGCCTTAAAGCCTCAGGCTTGACAAACTGTGTATATGTGTGCATGTGTTTGACTTCATCCAGGCCCAGTTCTGAAAAAGCTAAGCAACCTTAATTTGCTGTTACAGCCATCAGAGGCTATAGTCACCTAGAACATTGCACTCTTTGCAGCCCTGTGTGCCCCTAATTTAAAATTTGTGATATCTAAGAAAAATAAATGCCTCATCCCAGCTCAGGGAAACAGATAGGCACTGTTGGCAAAGGCTGCCAAAAATAAAGAAAGGTCCACTGATATCACGTGATGACAGATGCCTGAAAACTCACTGTGTACCTTTGTGGATCTGCACCCAGTATAGTCAGGGACAAGACCTTGAACAATAATTCTGGGCCTATAGGAACTAACTTGGTGCCTTTGTCTATTAACTCACAAAAAAATTCACAAACAAGGTCTCTAAACGATAAAAATGCTTCACAAAGGGATGCAACAAATTGCCTACTGACCTGTAGGAACTTAGTGCTTGTCTCAGGGCTGCATGGGAAGAACACTACCCGCTATAGCTGGAGTAGCAAGGTCCCTCATAAGATGGAGAGTTGTCATTTCTCCCAAGAAAACCCTAGTAAAGATGCTCAAGAGTAACCTGCTTTAGGGCTTTCCATCCCTTCTTCTATTGAAAGTAGGCATGACACAGCCAAGGACACAGAATCACTGGACAGAGTAGGACAAGCAACAGGTCTGATTCTGTAGCTTGTCAAAGCATGGAGATACCTAGGCTTTTGCTTCTCTGTTCCTCCTGCTTTTTTTTTGTGACAAAAAGCCAAACAAACTGGAGACAAAATTCAGGAGTTCAGTGAGTTCACTGGAACATGATCTTCAATTCAACCACCAGAATTCTGCTTGGATCTTGCCTCAGGCACCTCAACACCATCTCCGAGAACCTCCCCCTGCTTCCTTGACAGTTGATGCTTCTTACTGACTTTCCATTAAAACAATCCTGTCAGATTTCCTACACTCCTGCCCCAAGATGGTACTGATCTTGCCAGTGCTTTTGCTCATCTCAAGGTCTGAGAAGAAGTAGTAAATATTCCCAAGTCAATTTAAGACTGTGGGATCTTGACTTCCAAAGGAGTGTGACTGCTGCTAGCTGAGCCCCCAAGGTGTTCATTAATAAGGTATGACGATGACTCAGGGAACCCCAAGTGTTCTGATTACCTGTTATACCAGCTCATGTTTCTATGCTGTGGCTTTCCACGTTGCCTGACTGGACAGGTACTAGTTCACACCAGCTTCCTTTGAAGCTTTAATTTGCAGCCTGGATGAACAGCTACACCCAGGGCCACAAGGTGGATTTACAAAGCCTGGGAAAAGACTGTAGAAATGGGGGTATTTTACTCTGCTCCCACACTGTCTTGCAGGGCTCAGGGCTACAGTTTAGCACTGGCAAGTGTGAATTTGGTTGATCTGAACAGTCTAAGTGATGAAAGCTCTGGTTGGGAATCTGCATCTCCAGTTGGGTTGGAACGTGCTAAGAACAAGAAGGAGGATCTTTAATGCTGACTTTATCGAGAGGCACATGCACTCAAATAACCGTTTCTAATCCTCTTTTCCAACCTTTCCTGCCAACCATAGGAAATTTCTCACTCACTCCTCCTGGCTCACCATCTCTCCATAGTTGGTATTCACCAGCAGAAGAAGGGACGAAGAGAAATGGGACAAAATCTACATGTTTTTACTGCCAGCTGCAGCCAGGACAAGACCTCTTCATGCTGCCACCTCTGCTGCTCAGAGCTTCTGAATGTCTCTGGTACAAGACGAGCAAATAGGCTGCTTTCCCATGACAAGCTGTGTTTTCCTTTAACGTGGCCAGCTGTATCCTGCACAAATCTGCTTAGGATTTTACAGACTTGGCTATTGCTCAATCTGATGTGACTGAATTTTTTGGAATTATTTTTTAACTTTTTTTTTTCAGCAAGTGTTTCTTGAAAAAACAAGATTATTTTAATGAATCTAATGCAACGTTAGCTTTAGACCTTAGCCTATCTCTAACATCTGCATTTTTGCCATAACAACAGTTCAGTGATGATGTTTTCCCGATGATGTCATAATGAGGAGCCAAACTGTGGCTCTTCCAAATCCCACTGCTGCATTTTTATTCTTCTCTAGTGTGCAGCAGCATTTTTGAAACTCAACTAAAGAGTCACTTACAGCTGATGGTCCCATAACTTAGCTAAACTAAAGCCAGGAGTACATTCAGGAAGGTCTCCTACTCCTTTGTCAGCAGTTGATTTGGATGAAATGCTGAAAGTCAATATCTAGGAACCTATGCAGTTAACTGCAGAATCCCATGGGCACCAGCAAATGAATTAGGGATTAAAGACCCATTACTTGTCATCTGACAGCTTTCCAGTGACTGCAATCAGGTTTGCATCAGACCCCTTTTCACCTTGTCTTTACATCTCAACCTACAACATGCGAAAGCCTTCTGAAGGACACATACATTCAACAACACAGTCTTGTGTCTGGATGTGACAAAAGCTGAATAAGACCCTTGTGACGTCACTTGTGTAATGCTCAGCTTTAAACATTACATCAGAGGAAGATCTTTTATCTCCATTCTGTAGGAAGCAGAGATTTAATTGGTCATGAATAAAATAGATTTCACAACTTCTGTTGAGCAAAGAGTTTGAGGGTATTGAAATAATAACGCTGATCAGTGAAATGGCAGGGTAAGTACTGGTCTGTGTCTACAAAGGAATGGAAATTTCAGGTATAGTACACAGGTTAGGCTCCTTGTCAGGGCTGTAAGATACTTCTTTACTTCTGGAAAACTAATGTGTTATTAGCAACAGTTCTAAAATATGAGGAGAAGGTAGAGAAGGAGGAATGAATCACCAAAGAGCAAAAGCTTTTGTCCAGCAAGGGAGATGCACTTCCCATGCAGTACAGGAGCTGTTATATTCTGGCATCCTCTTCTAATATTGGCGAGGAATGCTTTGATAAAGCTGCAAAGGCAGATTTCCACATCCCATTGCAAGACACATGAAACAACCTCCCCCAGACATATTTCCACAGGCAAGCAAGCAGGATGCAGCACAGAAATAAATAAATAAATCACTATGAAATCATGCCAGGAAGAATATCGTGGCTTGGCAGGCAGACATCTCTGTCTAGAGGAGCCAATGCGTGTCAAGAGAATACATAAGGGAAAGAAGGAACTCCTTACCCAGTCTGCTGTTAAAAGCAAGTTATCACTGTGGGAAGATCCAACAAAGATGGAAGAAGCCAAGTAACATTTCTAAAAGCTCAACCTACAAAGTTCACACTGCTGAACATCATTTGTATCTGGACCCCAATTCTAAAAGAGCCTTCAGGGTTTTGTATCTGTCAACAACAAAGCTTCAAGGCCCCAAGATCCAGGCTTGAAAACTCTTCTCCTGATTTGGGAATAGTTTGATCCAAAATTCTGGTGTTGGCTGTCTCTAGTTAAAACAAAGAAACACCTACAATGTGCTGAAATATGCGTCTTGCTGTGATCTCAGACCTACAGTTAGGCACGTAATATGAAAATGCTTCTTCTAGTGAGATACTCTCTAGGTGGCACCTTGCTTACTTATATAAAATGATATGTAATATATATATGAGTATCATAGAGCTAGAAACACTCAACCACACTAATCCTGTGAAATCCAATCTAAAAGCCAAGTTTTACGTTGAACAATTAAATAACTTTGACTTTTCACAGCTGCTGTGTTTCAACAGCAGGATCCTTGTAGACTGTTAAATTTTGATGATGTTTTATAGGAAAGAAAGAAGAAATACCAAAGGTGTGGCAGCAAAGGCTCATGGGGGATTTTATTCATGTATGTAAATACCCGATGGAGACAGTATAGAAATCTGAGCCAGACTTTTCTCAGCAGTGCCCAGTGACAGGACAAGAAGCAATGGGCACAAATCAAAATACAGGAAGTTCCATTTAAATGTAAGAACAAACTTTTTTATTGTGAGAGTGGTCAAACACTAGAGCATGTTGCTCACAGAATCTATAGGATCTCCAACCCTGGAGATGCCCCAAATCCATCTGGACACCATCCTAGACAGCCTGCTCTAGCTGCTCATGATGTGAGCAGGCGGTTGGTCTAGAGGATCTCCAGAGGTGCCTTTCAACCTCGACTCTTCTGTGATTCTGTGATTATCTGGTGTACAAGGTGCTGATCTCTCCAGAACTGTCAGTATGCTCAATCTGCAGCCCAACTAGCAGCCCACAGGTTTACATCTCATGTAGACTCTGACTCTCAGGAGAAGCCAGGAATGCCTTTCAAGGAGGCCAAATCCTGGCTTGCTCCTCTTAGCAGAGGAACACTAACTCCTAGATGACTGGTCTGCTATGTCAATGGGCTTGCAAGTGTTCCCAACCTTGCAACAGATGTAGTTTGAGCAGCAGTTTTTAAGATTAAATGGGCAGAGTAGAGCTCACTTCACCTCACCAGGTGCAGCCCTGGCTTGCTCTGCAGCCCTCTCCCCAGAAGGGCAGTTGGGATGTGACAACTGAGGCAGCTGGAGGCAGGTACTACCCGTGATCTGGAAGAAACACCATCCAGGAGTGCCACCTGCTGGGTCCTGGGCAGGAAGCTGTGGGCAGCTCCAGTAGTCACCCTTGCGTGAGTATCAGCAGGCAAGCGGTGCATTTCAGCTGGTGCCAGGTTTTCTCCTTTCCCCAGGCTAAGTAGGCATGCCTCTTTGATGAATGCCATGAGGAAGGCTGTCAGGCGTGCCTAACTGGTTTCACACAACCTGATCATCTCTCGAATGAGAAATAGCAAGGGAATTAATCTGAGGAAAGCAGAGTTTTTAAATGGGAGCTTGCCTTCACCATCTGAGCCTCAGTATTACTCTGTCACGCTACTCCACAGGACTCGGGAAGTCACTTCAGGAGGTATCTGCTTCTCCCAGTCAAGAGGAGCTAGCTGAAGCATGATAGAGTGGGAACACCCCACAGTCTTAATCCTTTGAAATAATATTTAAAACACAGATTTTAGGCTCAGAAACCATTCAAGTAACTATGACAGCTTCAGAGCTGTTGTATTTCTACAGCGGGATCCTTACAAGGCCTGGCAACAGGGTCCTTTCTGATATGAAGTCCTAGGATTCCCCATCTTTCCTCCTAATTTTTGCACCCTAGGCCAGGCACTTAGTGAGGAACCTTGGTGGGGGAAAGGGTGGATCACGAGTGCCACAGTGAGGAGAAAAAATCCTGCAAGGTTGCTGCCCAGAGGCAGGGGAAGCTCATCTGCTATGTGTGCTGCCTGAACTGGCAAATCCATCCCTTCTGGTTTTAAAATCACAATATCTAAAGACTAAGTTGTTATTCAGGGATGGTATTCAGGACAAGCCTCTGATCCTGAGCCCTGTGGCATCTCCTCCCTTCACAAACAGACCTGTACTTGTAGGCAGATGCATTGTGAACATCCACAGGAGCAGCCACAGGAAAACAAGGAAGTCTCCAGTGGAAAAAGGAGCATCTTTGGAACAGGGAATAGAGCATGCTTGATAGCCCACATTACAGTCATTATAGTCTTCTGTGCCACAGATTCCCTAGGCCAGGTGGGTTACTCCCTCACAGAAACTGCCTCCAAGATAGGACAGATTATACCCCACCCATCCAACCTTGTAGCTCTGGTGTTTTCCTGTCTTGGAGGTTTATCCCGCTAGCACTCATTTTGCTACTAGTCTTAATTCCGTCCTGATCCTAAGTGGCGTTGAATGCTCGAAACTGCTAGCAAGCTCTGGTATTCATAACACTTTATGTGGCCAGGGGATGAAGAAGTCATGTGGACCTTTTTCTTGACAGCACAATCCTGGTTACACTCTAAGCTGAAGTTACACAGTGGCAGCAGTTCCTGGGCAGTGACTGGGATCCTGAAGGGTAAAGGGATGGCTTCACTGCTTGCCCCTTCTACTGTTGTCTTGTGAGATCAGAGCGCTTTCAGGATAACCTGGATCCTGCCGTGCTCTACAATATTTTAAAATGCCAGAGTGTGCAAGACTTCAGGGACAGAGTGTGAAAGATCTGGAGAGGTCCCTGTGTCACTCCATGCAGTCATATGAAACAGTTCCTGCATTAACGAGTAGCATTCACTCACTGAGCTTTTCTGTGACTCTGCGAGGCAGTCATAGCCCAGTGAAGCTCTGGAAATCATTTGCCCTGGCACCTGAAGACAACATCACAGGAACACAAACTGTATTTTCCCAGAGTGTTTCTGGTGAGTGGAATCCTATAGCGCTTCACTGAGTAAGTCATACCCCTAAGAAGATTTAAGCAGGTTATAGATAGGATTTATAGGGAGATTTTCTTTGGTGAAACTCCCCCCTCCGGAGAATCTACCCAAAGATAAAGAGTGGCCAGCTGGCTATGAGAGAGGGTTAGCTGCATCAGGATGGAGAGTAACATTATGAGCATGGGGAGTCAATAATACTAAACTTGTGGGCGTCAGTCATTGAAGAAATATTAAACAGTGATGAAAACTACACAGTTATTTCAACCAATTTGCAGAACTTGGTTTGGCAGGCCCACCTTGGCCACATGGTTTAACAGCTAACAGAAGTTCTTTTACTGAAAACTGTGGCCATGTTGGTCCATTTAGTTCCACATTCCATGGCTCATTCCATTGACAGACCGGGACTTTACTTTCTGCAGTTCTTTGACAGAAAGTCTAGGCCACAGACTGCTAGCTACTCAAGTGCTTGGAGAGATTTTCTGGGGAAATAAAAGAACTGAAAGAAAAAACATTTTTCCTAACAAAGAGGAAATAGTCACAGGAAGAGTTATCATAGAACAATACAATGGTTTGGGTTGGAAGGAACCTTCAAAGATCATCTAGTCCAATCTCCAGATAAATTACAGCTGGGGACATGGTATGCATCTCTCCACTAGTAAGTCTCAGTTCAGCTGTGGGTAGCCAGGCACAGGGACCTGACCAAAGCTCCGCAGATGGCTGCCAGCCCTTTGCCACCACCCCTGCCAGAGCCCCAGCAGAGGGAATGAGATACCCCTTCCCAACAGCTCAGGCGCATGGGAGCTACCCTCAGCCTGTCCCACCACCATGGCATGATAGAAGCTGGGAAACAGATTCTAATTCCTTCTGAAGGCTTGTAACAAGAAATTTATTTTTTTTTGTTGCCTGTTGTAGATGGAATGAAGGACTCATGCTCTGCTGTCTTTATGTGACTGTCCCCATCCCTGACACAGAGGTGCTAACTCAGAAAAAAACCTGACTCTGTGTAAAGAAGGATATTTACAAATAAATAAATGAATGAAAAAATAAAATAAAATAAAATAAAATAAAATAAAATAAAATAAAATAAAATAAAATAAATAACAGAATCCAATTAGAAATTATGTTTAATTCAAACATTTTAGCAAGATATTAAAGCAACATGACTTCGGGTAAATGGACTCCAGCAGTAAATAAGCAGTGCCTGGATTAATATCAAAAGCACTGGGAATGTTCCCCCATACATTGCTGAAATGTGTCTATGTAGTAAATATCTATTCAGTGGATAGTCCTAAACAACCGTGCACACCTTCTTATCACTTGTGCCATCAAGATTTTTCATCTATTTATACATCTTATTGTAAACACAGAAATCCATTTTTGGCTCATTACTTCTATTATTTTACAGGAATTAGAGCTGTGAAATTACAGTTCCACTTTTTAATGAAATGGAATATTCTGCTCTCAAATTAATAGTTTGAACTGGTTTGCGCTGATGTAATCTGGGCTGAATCTTATGTTTATAGAAACTTAGTGACATGCTTGCTTGTATTGGACATTGAAATAGGATCTTCTTCCAGTTCTTGGTTTCAGTATCCTATCTTCAAGTCAATTAGTGGTGGGTACACACCAGACCATAACACATGTAAAAAAAGACCCTTTGTATAGCAATGTTTTAGGATTTAGTTAAGCTTATGCTTGCTTTTCTGAGTGCAGAAAATATGTAGTAAGGTGTTCCACCAAATTGGACCCCAAATAAACTCTTTAAAAGAAGAGATAAACCACAGACAAATGAAGGTGGGTGAAAGGAAATTCTACCCTTCTTTTCCATAGGGTTTACAGAGGCATTTTAAATATAATTCAGAAATTCCTCAGTTTGGGAATGCCAGCCCAAATGCCAGTTTGGGACCAGAGCTGGCATGGAAGTCAGGTGTCCCGGGCAGGCTGCCCTGAGCTGGGCTGCACGAGGACAAAGCGCAGCTCCCCACCCACTGTTAGAGCCTGGGCACTGCACAACCCCAGTTGTATGGCTATTGCAGCCAGTGAAAATGTGCATGCAGGAAGGCACCCAGCATCACCATGGGAATCAGTGGTTGGCATTTGACGGCTGCTGCTTCACGTCCTGCATCCCTCTCAGGAGAAGAGCATTGGGTAATCTGTGAACAGCTTCTGCTCTGGTTAGAGGGGCTGGCAATGCACGGTAGTGCTAAGTAGAGTTAAAGATTTTCACTCCACCTATGTTCTCCTTTGAAAGTATGCTTTTTGTAGAGGTTGCTCTTCTTTCCCATAAACTACTTTATTTTGAGGGACTCCCCATCCTGTCGTCCCTCCCCCCCCAAAAAAACCCAACCCACACCACATATAACCCATAGAATAAAAGCATTGACCTTGAATATTGCTGAAGAAAGTGTTGATTGTTTTCCATTTTCCATCCTGTTCTGAATAATGCCCATGTTTCTGGCATTGCCAGACATTTTTCCCACCTCTTTTCTTTGAGGGCAGAGAGAAATTTTAGGGCAGGAAATCTTTGGAGCCAGAGTTTTGAGAACACAATTATTGTGGGAAGACCCAGCGGGGTTGTATGAAAGTGCTTCAGCTTAAAATCCCTGGACTTTCCCACTATATAACAGAACACCAGCTGATTAGCAGAGCTTCCACATGATGCAGAAATAAATTGTAAACTCCTGGACCTGGCACCCATTCCTGGCTATGGTACAGTGGAAAGAATGTTAATCACAAAATGAGAACACATAAGCATGAAAAAAAATTCCTATTATAAGCCCTTTCTTCAATGTGTCCTAAAAAAATACTCAATGCTTTAAAAAGGTAAAAAAGGATTTGAAGCAGAGTTGACATCCTTGTCAGAATAGTTTAATGTGTTTTCAGGAGTACAAGTAAAAAGTGTTACTTTATAAAACTGTGAATTTGATTGCTGGCTCTGCCTACTCTTCTGAATGCAGTCCCTTTGGTGAGCATTTCCTGATAGTCATGCAACTTCCTGGCAACATTTTTTGTTGGTTTTTTTTCTCCTTTTAAATAAATCAACAGTCAGGCTACTGTCCCCATCCTGTGGAACAAAGCTGAATGCTCTGAGTTGATCCCTGGGCTGTTTACACGGATGACTTCAGAGGAAATGTTCTCACGTTGGCATAGATGAAACCACAAAGGTTCATTGAGATGAGACTGAAAAGTGGACTCTGTGAAGCCTCCTCCAGCTGTCCCTCTGGCTCCAGTAGGTTGCTCCCAAATTGCCTGCAAAGATGTAACAGACGGATTCACAGGAGAACTGAATTTCCTAATGTTATCCCACATTCTTTGTTACCAGTGTTCCTTAAAAGTCCCCCTGAGAAGGTCCAACAACTGAAATCTCTAAACCAGGCTGCCCACCCCAGATGACAGATGTGCACTTTGAATGCATTAATCCTGCCAGCCAAATATAATAGGCTTCATAGAGGTGACTGGGAAGGACTGGGAAGATTGCTGGAATGGGCTGAAGCATAGACCATGAACAGACTTCAAATTCAAAGCTAAGCAAAGCACGAATTGGGCTCAGCACACAGTATTTCCAAGTTGGTCTGACTTTACGTTGTATGTAGCAAACTTGCTGTTCCTACACATACCCAGATGTTTAACTTTATTCTGCAAGATGCCCCTATGGAAAATCTTAGCCCTGTTGAGTTCTAACAGCAGCATGCGATGTGCAAACCTGCTCAAGGTATAATTCAGGGATGAATTCACCCTCTTTGCTCCTTTCCTCATTAATATACTGAGTTCAACCCTCTTTACCTCATTCAGGCTTTATTCAAAACAGAAACAACCATGACTTGAGGTGACAATGCTGCAGGTAAAAACAGTGCCTGAGCTACGCCTGTGTTGCTAGCTCGGAAAATGTCAGAATTTACTTCATGACTCTGAAGGTAGCCAGGGTGCTGCTGTTCCCATGGTGTGATTGCCGCTCCTGGGTCTTGAAGTGGTGCAAGTATTCATACCTGGAGTCCGTTTATCTCTTTTGAGCCCATGAAGACACTCTCACTTTCTTTTAATATTATTTAAGTCTTCCATGCAGCAGTGTACTGATAAGTAGAAAAAAACTGTGTGTGTTCCTGGGAAGATGTAGGTATATTGCAACCAAGTTAACTCATGTGGGCACAGGGATTGCCATAGCTTGAATCTCTCTTGCCTTTGATGTTTCTGTGACAATGCTCCTCTGGTTTTCTTACTGGACCTTCATTTTCAGGTTTGGAGTGCTTGGCATAGCTCCAGAGGAGGGAAACCAGGCCTCTGAAAGCAGATTCTGTAAAAATTGCATGTATGCAGGGCAACTAGAAAGCTAGTGCCACCAGGCTCCTTAGACCATCCCCTGAGGAGAAGGGACAGCAGCAGGTCTGTGGCTACAGCAAAATAAAAAGTCTTGCTCCTGAGCCCAGTGGCCCCTGATCCTTGGGTGTTGCAGTGTCTCAGTGTACCTAGATATGCTACCGATGCTATTTCAACTTTGCCAAGTTCTTTGCGGTGCCAGGATCTGGAAGAAGGTCAATATTGGATTCCTCGCTTGCCTCTGGGATCCATGAGGAACCCCCAGAAGCTGGCCCAGTGCATGTGTTTTGAGAGTGTACAGGCTTGAGGTTCAAAGATTTCCTTTGAACTGCCAGCCATTACATTAAAGAATGACAGGATAAAACAATCACAAAGCCAGAGACATGGATTTTCATTCAGTCTCAGATACTGTGGCACAGCACACTAAGGTGAGCTCATCAGACATGCTCATCTTGCCAAAATACAGTTTCCGAGTAAAGCAGATATTTTACTTAAAGTGCATGACCTACTCATATTTTCCTTTGAAGATGCAAATTTGAGATCTAGGAGTCAGGCTGGCCCACTGCCTGCACAAATGGCAGGCTTCTACCACACTCTGCAGGTGGCTCTGGGGTAACAGGGAGGTTTTGCAAAGCCAAGATGCTGCTCAAGCTTACATTACGCCTTCCACAATATCGCTCCATACTGCAGTTGAAAATCCCATCCTTGAGAAGAACTTATTGATTTGGCAGAGGATTAGAGGATGAGGCAACATACCTATATCCTGACTCATTGCTGTGGCAGAAATCTCACTTTTCCTCTGAGGCTTACTGTCATGGTCAATGCAGAATAGGCAGGTTTGCATTTTGGCCACTGAAAGAACTCTTTGACAGTCTTCAGTGTCTTTTTGACACTCTGGGGTAATACTGTCCTGCTGACAAGTACATTTTGCAGCAACTGCAGGCCATAAATCACTGGTATGTAAATGATTAGTTAGAAGACCTTCTAGAGAACCAAATGTCCAGGAAGATGCCTGTTATGTCTTTATTTTAAGGTAACTGTGAAAAATTTTATCTTCGCTGTAGCTGAAACACCCCAAATGCTTTAGATTGTCAGTAGGTCAAATATGGTAGAAACATTCAATATCAGTATAGATTTAATGCTATGTTTCAAGTTTAGATTTGAAATTCTTCTGCCTTGTATCTTCAGTGACATTTTCTCTCAGGCAAACTAGAGACTAGCTCCACCATCTGGAAAACCCCAAATGTCCTGCCAAGTGTAACACGGATGAGAAAATAATTGGTTGCAAAGAGGAATTAGAGAGTAACATCAGTGAATCCAGCAAGTTTCTGGTCTCTTACTAACAAGCATTGTAGCATATTTAACAGTAGCTGAAATGGAAATGTGGAAGGTCCACCATCCTCTTGCATTGGTGCACATGAGGAAGGACAATGCCACAGGCTGGTCCATCTTGGCTATGAGGCAGGGTGTATCTGCAGACTTTTATCTTGATTTCATTGTACTAGCTAAGCAAAGAGAAGGCAGACTGGCCGATACTTCATGCAGGAGCAGAAATTAAGAGGACTCTCAAGTCATCAGAACAAAGATCTCTGTTGTGTTTATTTGCAGGATTGTTATTTTTTCAGATGAAACAGTGCATGAGACTTTGGATGTCAAAATGCTTGTGTAGCAAGTTTTTGTGCTTCATTTCATATAAGTTATTAAGGAGGTGGGTTATATTTTCCCTTCCTCCCTCTCTGCCTCAGAAAGAAATTCCAGGGTCAGTTATTTTATTTCCTGGGTAGAGAGGTGTTACAGTGAAGAGATCAGTGAATACCACAGCAATCTTGGAAGAAGTCCTCTTGCATATCTGGTGTCTATACATGGAGCAAACCAGATACTCTCAGACTTTCCCAATTAGGATTGTGGCATGGGTGAAACAAGCAATTCTTCTTTCTCACAGATAGCTGTAGCCCCAGTTCATTAATCAGCCATCACTCAGACAGGCTCCAGTGAGGAATGTTGATAGTATCGCAGCCGGAGCAAGCAGGCTGCAGCAGGGAGAGCAATGCTGACAACACCCTGTGTTGCAGCTCCCACCGTAGGGACTACCAGCATCAAACCCTGCCATGTCTCAGCACTTTTCTATATCCTAAAGGTGAACTACAGGCAATCTCAGATCTGGCTCTGAACTTTTAAACAAAGGGACCTTTAATGTCTCAACAGGACAGAGCCAGCAGCCCCTTCAACCTATATGAAAGGCTGTCGTAATTAAAACCAAACAGAAATGGTCTGAATTCCTTATTAAGGACACTTACTAGAACAACTTTAACCCTGGAGTAGCCTAGAAAGCTTTTAATGTTTACAGATGTTGGTAGGAGCACACATGCAAAGGCTTTCTTGGTTAGTGCCAAGGGGCCAAATCTGGAGCTGGTGTAAACTGAGGGTGGGATGTTGCAGCTGTGGGTGACCAAAAGACAGGGCTTGTTTTAGTGCCTTACTTTGTCCATATTATACCTGAGAAAATAGAGGTGAAAAAGAATATGAAACAAACAAACACACAATGAGTTGGAAATCTGTTTCCTTGTTTGCAAATTAGCTTTCTGGGTTATTTTCAAAATCCAGAATGGGACAAACTCCAGAAATGTTGATCTTCATCTTTCCATTGGTGAAAAAAATTGTACGAAAATATTCTGCCACCTTTCATACCATAGTAACAGATATGATGCAGTTAACTCATGAGGTATTCATGTATAAACATAGATGAACATTCTGCCCCCAACATTATCAAATTCCTCTACAAATAAATCCAAAAACTGCATCAAACATTATCTTCTGTGTTTCCAAACCACAAAGAAATTCAAATACCCTTCCACACAAATAATATTTCCAGTATCCTCTTGAATGTGAAACTCTGGTGTCAGGATCAGTCACGGTTACAGGAGAGAGTTTGGTGTGAAAATAAAGTTTACATGTGCGTGTGTATGTACGGGTATGCCTGCATACGTATGTGTGAACATATTTATATGCAAATATTCCCAATTTGTTAAATTAAGCTTTGTAGCTGCATAACTTCAATTGAAGGAATTTATGAAGTAATAATAATAATAGTAGTAGTAGTAGCAATAAAGTAATACAATTTTGCCAGGTAAAGCCAGCTGTGTATGAGTATGAGAAAAATCCCTTCAGTTATAAATCAAAATGCCTCCTTTAGCCCCTACATCAAAATTACATAGGTTCAGACAAGCACCAACAATCCTTCCATGACTAAAGCATTGTTCTTAAGAGATAAGGACAAAGAGGAAACGGACCACTGTGACTGGAAAAAAGTCTGACACTGCAAAAGTAATGTCAAGGCACTTACAGAAAACTAAATTCAAGGCAAAGCCAAAGTATGGTTGTCAACATAGATCATTTCCCTGTAACAAGGTTCAGTGCCATTGACATTATATGCTGTTAAAATCAATGCCATCCACCAAATATTTACAGTGCATGAACGAGAGCTATTGTTGGCCAGAAAAAAGTCACTTTTAGGCAAGGGTGAAATCATGCCTCTTGCAAGGGATTCATTGCTTTGCAAATGCATCAAGGGTTTGTGTTGGCCCAGTGCAAAGCGGTGCCACGCAAGAGTCCCTGGTTGAAATGCAAAGGTGCTGCTGCTGTCGGCCCCTGCTCCCCGCACTCCTGGGTGCCACGCACTGCTCTCAGGCAACATAGAAGGGCTCTACGCAAAACTCATGGCCAGCTGCTGCATGTCCACCTGACAAAGGTCTGCATCTTTTCTAGAAACGGGAGAATGGTATCCATACCTTGGCACAGGCTGTGTGGGACTGTCTGCGTGGGGACACCACAGTCCCAAGAGGACACTTGGGGATGCAAATCCCAACCCCAGGCAGGGCTGTGCTCCTGCTGCCATGAGCTCCTGCCAGCCCTCCTGTGCCTTGGGCTGTTAGCTTCTTCAAAGACAGAGCTGCTGCTTCAGGAGGTCTCATGAGATGCAGGCATTAGTGAGACCGACTTCAAAGACCCCCTGGAAATGTCACAACATTATACCCATTTTTAGGCTGCTGTTTCTGTCAGGGGTTCTGTAAAGCCACCAAGCCATCCTCAATGCAAGAAAGACTTGCTGCCATGTGTTTTCAAGCATGCTGTCTGCCACATTTAGAGATGCTGATGTCATGAGCCTAAAATAACAGAAAGGAGAGAGATAAGCAGGCTTAAGACATGGAAGGTTTGGGTCTTGATGTATGACACACCTGGAAATTAGCTTTCTCTTCCCCAAAGTGGTAGAGCACTGGTTACCCTCCGGGTTTTCCTCAGAGAACATAACCAGCACCCTCAGGACCAATTCCACCGACCCATCCCTCAGCTAGAAACAGGATGGTGACGGCACTGCACTCAAATCTGGTTCCTCAGAAAAGCTGTGCAGCTAAGAAATTTCCACCAAACTGACATGGCCCTGAAGTAAAGAACAGCCTATCCCTGCCCCCTTCCAAGTGGCTGACCATCTATGGTGGGAACTCTTTGTGCTGGATTGTGGTACTAGTTCTTTTCAAAGGGGTATACCTCTTCCTTGGATAGGCAGACACAAAGGCTCCCATCAGTACCCCAGGGGACAAGCTCTGCTCTACTAGTGTCCGCGCACCGCTGCTGTCATGCTGAGTGGGAAAAATATTCCCATAGCGTGTGGAAGACTGCTCAATGTGGTCACAGAGTTACTTTTAATCGTAATGCATAAATTAAGGGAAGAGTTTAGAGTTCATAAACAGTCTAATTAACCTAAATCCTTTATTTTGCTTTAGCTGTAAGAGCCTGGATTCTTAGCTAGTTTTTCTTGCCAAACAAAATCTTTCTTGCTGCTTCATCACTGACCCAGGAAAGTTAAGTGGTGTCATTTTTATTGAAAAAACATGGTCAAGTGTGTCACAAACTGAGAAGCAGTAATGTAATTTGCTACTGCTCTGCTTCAAGCACTAAGAGAGAACACAAACAAGTTTAGCTAAAAAATGAAGACCACCAAAAGCTATGTTTCTGTTCTGTACTGGCTAGGTTTCAAAGATTAAAGAGGGAGAATACTGTATTTTGAAACTAAAAAGACTCACAAATATAAATCAAAATCTGCCCACTGTGAAGCATTCAGTTAGTATTTTCCTGAATCTATTGTTGTTGTGCTGGCTCTATCATGGGGCCGATCTTTTCATTTTGTTTATATTTTCCTAATGCAAATTGTGACTTCTACCCTGGGAACACGACAAAGTCTTTCTTCACAAATGCAAAGAAGACAGGAAACTCATGGTTCCCACAAAGGAGCTTTGACTCTTACTAGACTTGATAATTTCGTTAGCAGGACCTCAGACATCAGAGCATGGATCAGTGAGCCAGACTAATAAGCCACAAGGGCTCCTGTCCACTTATGGAAAATGGCTCATCTGAGCAGGGTCCAGTCTGCTCTTTGTCACCCCACACCAAGCCGTGCAGCTTTTCCTTACTTAGTGTGATACAGGATCTCAGCCTCTGCCTTTGTTCCACCACTGGGAGCTCCAAAACAGGACTCCTGGTGGTTTGTCTCCAGCTGATCCCAGGAGAGACATGTGAGCTCATGCAACAGCCTGCTCACTCCTCTGATCCCTGCTGTGCCTGCAGAGCGCTGTGAACACCCCTCTGCTGACCCACAGCTAGCCAGGGCACCAGCAGCAAGCTAGCTAGCAGCAGCAACCACCACAGAGCAAATCACCGGAGTATTTACCCAGCTTCTTAAGTGGGTTTTTCATCCAGCAGTTTTGTGCTCTTCCAGCCTTGTTTCTCCTGTGCCTGGAGCTGCCCGGTTTCAAGCACACCAAGGTATATCTGCTCCATGTAGCAACGGTGGTTGCCACTGCAGCTTGACAAAGCCTCCAGCCGTTCTGAAGAGTACATTTCCTTGTGATGCTAAAAAAAAAATATCTCCTCAGTCTATATAGATTGGGCCAAAATATACATAAAATTTCCGTTACAAATTTCAATACGTCAATGAGCCCATCATTTGTTTGTAGCAGGGTTAGTCAATGAGAGGAGCTCAGCTCTTAGTGCTTACCTTTGCTTCATGCCTTGTTTTCACTACAAGTGGACTTGTGTAAATTGCTCCAGTAACACTTAAAACAATGGAGTTGTTTTTTTTTTAAAAGCCTCATCGTTAGACACAGGAAATAAAAAGGTTGGTGGAATGGGACCTAATTAATTAGGTCTATTGTATGCAGAAGATTTGAAATGAAAATGTGAATTGCTGAAATGAATGATAAAACGAACCTTTATTCAGGATTCAAAATAGGCAGTTGGGACCTAATTATACAATGCAATTTCTCGGTAAGCAGTTCCTGCAGGAATAAATGCTGTACAAAAATAAAGCTGCTGCATCAAAAGTAATACATGAGTTAGAACACAAAGGATTTGGACTCCTAACAAAAAGTTATTTAGAAACTAATACCAATGTTGGCTGTCATTCAAAGCCTACTCATTGAAATATATAATATTAAATAATAAATATAGAAAATAATAATAGATTGATAACATGAAAAGTTATTGAAAAGATGATGCCAGTAGGACTGGGAACTAGGAACTGTCACAAGTCTCCTCTCGGGCAGGAGGGCTCTGATGCCCGCTGAGGGCTGCCAGAGGGCAGACTCCTCAAAAGGCTCAGAATCTGCATCTCCCCTATCTGTGTTGGGAACTGAGGTGAGAGGATACCAGACCATGTGGAGGAGCAGCTGATACGTCCTGTACAGTGATGGTACCTAGCCTTGGGAAGCTAAGGCTGGAAGTAATCAGATGAAGCTGTGCTCCCCAGCACTGGTACAACGCACAGCAGCTCCCAAACAGCTGGGGCTTCCTCCTTCTGCCCTTGGAAACTGAAGTCTGGCAGAGACTGGAAGTTAGAGGAGCATTGAGCCTCCAACATGATTTCTACATGAGTAAAACATGTGGAGGACATCCTGGTTGACTCTTATAAGTTTAAATCTGGTCTTGCTGTATTTCAGTGCCTGAAGATGAAGAAAGAAAGAGGGATATCTTTTGTTAGTTTATTCCCAGGCTCTTAAATCACGAGGTTAGAACTGTGGTACCAGGCAGCCAACATTTCTGCAGCAGCAAAGATGAAAGTCAGACAAAATAATCCAAAGAAGTGCTTAACTGTGACTATTAAGTCCCAAAGGATTTATCAGAGTTTACTTTCCTGTAACTTCTAGGAGAGACTTCGGCTGAAGTCCATTAAGCAAATTAAAAAGCAGAAGGAAAATAAACACAGATTAATGGAGATAGGAATTTTATGAAGGAAAGGAAATAGTCAGAGCTTGTGACAAACCTCCTGGACTGCTATTCAGGTTTTAAGGCCCTCAGTACTTATAAATGGAGGAGATTATTCTCTTCATGTTGCCCTGCTGGTAGTCGTAAAAGAGAGTTAATAAAATTTTTTTTCCCCTACTGAGAAGTCCTGTAGAAACTCAAGTAATAATATAATCCATAATGTTTCAGTTCAGTGCGTGACATGCAGCTATTTGTTCCTTTGTTTCCAGGCAGGGAATCGAGCTGTAAATCTTGTAGTGACACAGACACTGTACTGGCTCTGTGGCATTTTATCTCCTGCTGAAACTGAAAGCCATCTGAGCAGCTTCCCACACAATTAGAGACTTGCATGTCAGAACAACCAAGCAGGATTTCTGTATTTATTACTTTGGCATCACAATTAATACTTAATCCAGAGGAGACATCACAGACATGTTTGAAACCCCATTTTGCTTGTTAAAAAATACTTTGAAACCAAGAAGATGAGCAAATTATATCATTATGGAGCCCTGTTATTTATTGTCTTTAGACAATTTAAATTAAAGTAAATGCTCCCATAAGGGGGAGATTCCTTCCGCTGTTCCTTTTCTAAGCGATTTTCTAAATTTCCTTGAGTTTATTAGTGTTCATGGCTGAATACAAAGAGGTACTAGAATAGTCAGACAAGAGTGGATAAACACTCCACCTTGCTGCATCCAGGCCCTCTTTCAGCCATATGGTGTTATCAGCCCATGGGGCAGAAGTGGCTATTGTTGACTCAGTGGAGATGCCAGCATGCCAGGAGCCAGTGCTGGCCGCTCTGGGGCATACAGAAAACCACTACAAGTCCTCACCACCAACCTAAGGAAAATAGGCATGTTCATACTTCTTCTTACTACCTTGACTAGGATGATCCTTTCACTAATTGTCTTTACAGCATTTAACCCAATACAAGTATGAAATTTATCACTTGCCTCCGCTCATCAATTGATCTGCATGATAATTCTTGGTTTGCCAGTTATTCATGTAGAAACCAAAAACATTTTAAACACAAATTTATTTGAGTTTCGTTCATAAGATACCACCTCTGCCCAGCTGGAGGCATTGGAAACAATTCTGTTATTATTCTTGGTGAAAAGGTGATATTTCCCTGTGCAAATATCCGGCGACATAAGCTTAAAATATACCCACTCATTTTCAGGTGAAACAAGAAATGAACCCCAAAGGCAGAGCCACATTGTAATGCTTCCTGGTGGTGTGGGATCCTTGTTCGAGTGGTGTCAGGCAGGGCTTGTGGAGCTTCATCCCAGGGTGATGAGGTAGGGGGTTCTGGAAGGGTGAGCAGTTCCCAGGGGACACCCGCTGGGATGCGTACCCAAGGCTTGGTGTTGAGCCCCATTGCTGGAGGTACCAATTTCTGTAGGTGCATACATTTTATTTTTTTATTAAGCAATGCCTGCTGCCCTTGCCAGCAGAGGATGATCAGCAGACGCAGCACCAGATGTACCCATTGCCCATGCCCCTTCCTGCAAACCGCTCTGCAGTGCTGCAAATGGCTCTGGTAGCGTGAGCACCTGGGTGTAGCCTGCCTGGGCTGCACTGCACTGCATGGACCTGAAAGCAAACCACCTGGAAGGTTTGGTTAAGAGATGCACAGGGAGGAGGAAAGGACAAAAGGAGGGATGAGAGAAAGAAAAAAAAAAAAAAGAAAAAAAAGAACAAACCAAGGAAAGGATTTTATATCTGTTTGTTATAATGCAAATTTGAAGTCTTACTTGGATAAACTCCCTGTATTTCTAGAATGTGCCTCACTGTGTGTGCTGGTAGTTGTGTAAAAGGCTGATGTGACAACCAGGGCAAAGGGTTAGTGAGTTTGGGTATCCAACAGCAATGAGGTCACTGCACATCACGGCTGCTGCTCAGAGGCTGACCAGCACCAGGGTAAGAGGCCAAGATGTCTGAGCAGCAAAAGCATGTAACCCTTCCCTCAGTGGGTTCTATTTGTCAGCTTTCCAGTTCCCATGGGACACCTGACCTTACACAACTAATATAAAAAAACTGCAGAATGGCAGTGCCTGAAGCTCTGTGTTTTCCACGCCCGCACTGATAAAACCTGTTTGTAGCCTGGGCTGTCTGGCACAGCCACTAGTGTACGTGCATGCCTGCACACCCAGGTGTGCACGCCGCAACAGCGGGCTGGAGCAGCCCAGGGTCACCAGAGCCAGCCGTGTCACTGCCTGCTGGGGACATGACCTTGGATATCTTACTGCGCTTTACTGCCTGCTTATGCTTTTTTTTCTTTCGCCCCAGGGATCTCAGTGGCCCTGCAGGAGTGACGTCTCCCCTGCTGTTGCTGCTGGCCTTGTTGACCGCAGTCACCAAAGCCAAGGTGTTCAGCCAGTTCAAGCTGAGTCCTGTGCTCCAGGAAGAGGGGCTGGATGTCTACAGTCTCACCAACTGAGACTTTCAGTCCCCTGACTGTCCACAGCCTTTCCTTCCTGGCTGCTGCTGTCCCCATGGATGGCAGCTGAAGCACAGCCTGAGCACCTTCTGTCCCTGCCCAGGGCTCTGCATGGCCTTTTATGAGAGCACCTTCAACGTGGCAGCTCAGAGCATCACAACAGATGGCAGCCTTGACTATGGATTCATCCAGACCAGCAGCTAGCTGTGGGGCACTGATGACCACAGCCCCTTGGATAACCAGTGTAGGATGGCTCGCAGAGTTACCACAGCACTGCTGCTCCAGGGCCAGCCCCAGGAGTGGAGGATGCAGCCTGAGACTTACTGCCCTCCCCAACTTTACCTCCTGGCCAAAATTGAGCCGTGAGTGCATGAGGACCCCAATCTGGACAACTCGATGCCTGTGGCCACAGGAAGTTGAGGTGATGAATGGCTGGGTCCAGCTCCTCTTTTGGTCTGGGCAGAATGTGGGTAACCCCACTAGTTCCTGAGACTAGGAAGTGAGAGGCCATGGACATGGCCGGAGACGTTTCTCCCAGGCACGATTGCATCACTACCCCCAGGCGCCCTTCCTTTGCCTTTCCTCTCCTGGGATACCAGGGACCTTAGGGCTCTCTGGGCATTTTGACTGTAGGAGGAAGATAGGAAGTCCTCATTTGGGTGTGTTATGATGTGGGAGTGGACAAAATAAATGCATCTCCCTAGTTGTGGGGTGAGTAGCTGGGAATGGGATTACCCAAGGCCGTACTAATGCCAGGCAGATCCAAGTCTTGTCTCGGGGTCTGCCACCAGTGGGCAGCTCCCAGGCAGACATGGGAAGGGTTTCACTGAGTCTGACCAACAGATAACCTCTATATGAGAAAACACAAGGTCTGGGAGGTTGGGCCTCCTGTTCCTGTTCAGACCAAGCCTTCCTTCTCCAGACAGGCAGAAAAGATTCATAATAACTGTTTTTCTTGAGCAGAGCAAGCAGGAAGTAATTGAAATAGAAGCATAGATATCTCTGCCTTCCATTTTACCCTGTCTTTCCATCTCTATTTATCTTGTGTGATTATAGAGGCAGGCACACCAGCATTTGCAGGGGAAAGCATACATTTGTGGTTGTTGCTGGCCACACAGAAGCAGATGCGGGTGTCTGCCTGGCTACATTCAAGCACATGAGGCTGATAGCAGCCTGGCAGTGGGGAGAATGAGCAGCATCCAGCCCCACACTGATGCCCAGGGCTGCTTGAGTGCCAGGCTGAGAAAGTGGGCTGAGAAAACAAAAATGAGGGGTAAAAGACAATTCCAACAATCATATAAATATGTGATTGTCTGAAGTCTCAAGGCATTCTGTGCAAAAATAGCAGCATTAACCACTGAATCCTGAGTACCTTCCAAGTTGAGGGACAAGATTCTGTCTTCCGATTCCCCTGCCTCCTCCCTGCCAGTTGGACTCACTATCCATTTTCACTTCCTGTGGTGGGCTGCTGCAAAGTCTGGCTCACCACAAAAGCAGCAGCATTTCTGAGTAGAGGTGAGGTAACTGATTTGTGTGACACATGCAATGAACAGTCTCAGGGCCCCTGTGAGCGTTGCTGTTGCACAATCCACTGCATGCTCAACACTGCTCAGCTGCAATGTCCTAACAAAGGAGGGACACTTGCAGTGGCAGGAGGTGCTTCTGCTATTGTAATTCATGGTTCCTGGACGGGATTTAAGAGAGACCTCAGATGGCATCAAAGGACGGTGATGGCTGCACTTACTGCAAGATGCTCAGTCAGAGTTGGAGGGTCTGCTAGTCCTTCTCCAGGGCTAGCGATGGGAGGTCCCTCATTGGGAAGGATCCTACAGAAAACATATCCTGCTCATATTGGATATGAATTGTAACATTCTAGTACCTAAACAACATCTGTTTTTGCTTCTTCCATCCTCCAGGAGTGCAGGACAATGCATTGCAAGGGATGAGACCTGTCTGAATAGATAGAAGGATGTTACCTGTGAGAAAGTGCCCAGCTAGGCTCTGCTGTGGTTGATGAAGGCTGCCTCTCCTGTCCTCTGAGGGGAGAACTTCCCTCTTGCTTACGAAACTTCTCAGTATTTGCAAACCCAGTGCATTCCACAATGTATAAAGTAACTTTAAAAATATAGGGTTTTTTTTTTTAAATAGCAAACTTGACTTTCCATTTTTACATATGATTTAGCGTCCAGATCCAGAAGATTTTCCCCAGGATTTTTTGTGCATGTTAGGGTGAAGCTGCAAATGGAAAGGAAATGGGGCAGAGAATGAGGGTCAGGAGCTGGGTAGATACCAAGAGCTCTGGAGTTTTCAAAGATAATGAAAAATGGAAGACCTCAAAAAGGGATGTAAACCTACGAGAGTTCCAGCACCTCTTATTTATATATTTGTAATAAAAACTCAGCAAAACACAGCTCAGGGTCTTACAAGGTAAAGCTTGTGTCTGCTGCACAATGCAAGCTATCCCTGAGGAAAGTCAAAGCGCTGCACAGCCCTTTCATGGCTTCTGGGACAAAGGAAGTGAGAGAGCTCTCCTGCCCGCAGCACAGCTCGTGCTGTAACCAGTTGTCCTACAGCTGGGTTCCTACAGCAGCCCCATTTGTGCACAGAGGAAAGGCTGTGGTACAGTGGAAGGAGATATCTGATGTGGGAATGGCTGTGACCCACAGCTCAGAGGATTTGATGCAGGGACAAAGAGGGCTAAAGAGAAACAGCGGTGGTGGTGATCACCTCAGATGAGCATTGGCTTTGTTTTCTTTGAACACTTAGGAAAATACAAAAATACAAAGGATTACTTTTGTATTATTTTGCAGTGGCTGCTCTTGTGCTTGAAAGGAGAAAAAAATCAGAGCAACCTATTTGTTTTCAGTAGATGGGGTCTAATCAAAATCCTAACTTCTAATACTGCTGAGCTTTGAAACCCAAGCTTAAGTCTAGAGATGTAAGCCAGGAGTGGATGCTTTAAGTGTGTAGTGAGCACCACTTTCCCAAAAATTTTCATTCAAATAAAAATGCCAGCTCTTAATGGAAAATATACTTTACTGTCTAGGAAAGCCTATTCACTCCTGTTCTAAAAAAATACTGGGGCAATTTCTATACAGTATCAGGAATTAAGGTTAAAATCTTCACCTGTGACTCAGTTGCACACTTTCCATGTTTTCTGGAGATGGTCAATATCTCAAATAGTTGAGTGTTAGTGCCTGAGTTCTGGAGTAGATAGGGTTCAATTCTGGGTGTGATCAGCCACAGTTCTGTCAAACCACATCCCATAGAAGCTCTGGTATCTTCCTTGCCAAAATATGTAGTTGGCTCCTGGCAGAGCTCTGAGGACACAGGGCAGCTGCCTCACGTAAGGTGTGATCAACAGCCTTACTCTGCCCTTGCTTTCACCTAAGGCAAAAATTTAGTTGTCCATCTTCACTTTTACTTGGAAACTGAGTAAGAAATTTACTTTCAACCACATCCATCTGAAATCCAAAGAAAGGTAGCAAGTATGTTTTCCTTGTTTTCTTGATGAAAGCTGATTTTATGTTTATTTCTAGGAGGTAGCATTTGCAAGGGAAATTTGGCAATCCTTATTATAAAAACAGTGTCCCCAAACCTTCAGCCTCCCTGGTGACATGAGGACTGCAGGTAATCTGGCACGTAGTCATGTCTGAGCACTGTAACTACTTGAGGACCTTGCGAGCACACATGGACACATTGGATCATGACATCACCTATAGACACATTTTAGAGGAACAAGAAATGTTCTACCAAGACAGAAACAAATTATATAGAGTCTGATCCTGTTTCCTCGTGAATTTAAAGGAAGTTTTACCATTGATTTGAACCTTAGACAGGACTGACCTTGTAGGTTATGTCATCAAACAGCTCCTGACTGTTTGAGAGTATTTCAACACTTCCATTGTATGCCCTATCTTTCAAACTTGGACATAAATATTCACTTGGCAGAAACTTCAGCCTACAAGCAAATTAGGAGATTTGTTTTTAACATTTTTTCCACTCAGAGAGAAAAAAAAGAGAGGGAGAGAGAGAAAGAGCTCTCCTTGGTGTTTTTAAGCAGCTACTGCTATGTAGTAACATAGCGGTATAATATTTACTATCTCTGCACTACCCTGCCTTAAAAAATGAATTCACTCATTGTCAAAAAAAAAAAATATATTAATTGATGTTACAACCACTATTTTCAGCTGCAAGGGAGGTAAGTGATACCAGGTGATCAGCCAACAGTCAGGAAGCCAGTGCTCAGGGATGGTCACTTGGCTGATGTGTGGCTTGTGGACCGTGAGAGCTTGTGAGTGAGCCATGAGGCCATGGCTCACACTAGCAAGAGCAGGGCTGTGTGTGACCAGAGCTTCTGGGTGATCCACATGTGTGTGTGGGGGTGGAGAAAGGCCACTAGGCTTGTTGGAGTCAGTGTTACATGCCATGCCAAAGCCCAGCTGTGTCCAGTCAGCCATCCCTACAGTGAAGCTGGGGGCTTTTCTGTCCTCTCCTAGAAAGCTCTGTGAGACCAAGTTATCTGTGTAGCTGCTATAGGGACTTGATCCACTGCTCTATGATCTTCTGCATGATCTCCAGCCCCACAATCCTGAATCCAACAAACAAACCCGGGGTACCAAATCCATCTGCACTGTTAATGCAAGAGAGCACCAACACACCTCTGCCTAAGGTACCACTGCAGACTCAATTTCTCTATTTACTCTGCTGCTGGCCAAATGCCACTACCTTCTTCCAGCTGGAGTATGTAGCCAGATTTTTGGGTCTTGCAGATTATATTTATTAGGAAAAGAAACTGATGATGATTTTAGCTACTTCCTCAACACAATCACCTTTCTTTATTTGACAATTATTTGCCCCTGACTAAAAATGAAATTTCTTCTGGTGCCTTCCCAAATTTCTCCTTCTGTCAAAGCCACTCTGTGTGGTCTGGCATGCTGGCTGCCAGTCTACCTGTCCTCTGCATCTGCCTCTGGGCTCCTGCATCCCTCTTTTACACACCCACATACACACACTGCACCCTCACTAGTCCCGTGTGTACAAGCTCAGGGCAGGTACTCACCATCAGCTGCAGAGCAGCTTCAGGCTGTGCTCCCTGCCTGCCACTCGCTTGGTGTTATGCTGTTACAGCTACTGATCCTAGAGCTTACATAAAGAAACACAATTGTTTTTACACAGATCCTGAGGGAAAGACTGGCAGCTTCAGTGTAATTTAATCTGAGCCAGGATAAGACAGTAAATATTATTGTGTTTGCATAAGGATAAAGTAGGGTGAGTAAAGCAGAAGATGCTGAGGAAAGAAACACCTGTATAATTCACAAGGAGGGGAAATACATGAAAGGTATAGAGTTTTGTAGTTTGGCTGTCTTTACTGAAAAACAATATTTTGTTACAGAAACTGAGGTAACTGCTTAATCCTTTCAAATGATTTAATCTCCAAACCTTACAGTGTTCATGGCCTGTGCTACCGTGTCAGTGATATCAAACAGGGGAACCCGGCGCTATGCCCTCGGCTATTGGGGGGGGTTCAGTCTAGCACAAAATCAGTGTTTCTGTCTGAGAGATCTTTCTGGGACTGAGGAGCTCAACTTGGTGACCTAATCAAAAAGATCAAGGGATGATGTGATTACAAAGACCTAAGTACCATCATGGGCAGAAATTCTGGGCATAGTAGAGCTCTTTAATCCAGAAGAAAAGCATAACAAGAACCGATGGCTGGGACTTAACTCCAGGCAAATTCAACTGAGAAACAAGTTATAAACTTTTAATCAGTGAAAGGAGATTAACAACCAGAATAAACAAGAGGAAGAAATATCAAGATATCTCTTGATATCTCCTGACAGAGACCAGATGCTTTTGTGAGTGTGTGATGGTGGAAGGAAGATCCTGGGGCTCTGCCAAAGGGAGCGCAGGTGAAATCCTGCAGCTCGATATCAGCAACAGCAACTCACTCACCTTCAGGCTGAATCAGGCTTAGATTTTACCCTGCTCCAGACTGGCTTTGTGACACTTGCCATCCCTCTCTGGATGAGACAGCTTGCCATTTTCAGCTCTGGTCCACAGCTTATTGCCTCATCCCCAGTATCTGCTACACACCCTGTCTTCATAGGGTAGGTCCTAGTGCCATCCCATCGGGACCATTCTGTCACTTTGCCTCTTGCTGCGCTCCGTGAACCCTCTACCCATCATCCACAGGGAAAGGGAAAGATAGTCAGTCCCACTGATCCTGAGAGGGTCCCATGGACTCCTAAGGGGAGAGGAGGAAAAGAGTGTCCTGGATGTCCTAACAGCTGGAAGAATGGAAGACTTAAGGGACCCTGGGTTCAGTATTTTTGTCTAACTTGCATGGCAGCGGAAAGTATCATTCATGCTTTAGAACTCAGACATTGTAATTGAATTTCCAAGGTTATTAGATAATGGATTAGTGTGGTTTTATTACAAAAGCCTTAAAATTGAAGCCAGTCCTTTTTTTCCTGGTGGTTCCTGGTGGTTCAGTGGTTACTGAAAATGTAGACTTTCTAAAGCTAGGGGTTGTGCCACCGTGTAGCTCTCAAAAGGTATTTGAAAATCAAATTTGGCCCTCGGTGAGGAAAAGATGATCTAATGGACTCTTCTGGCCCACTGTGTATGAAACCTTTTGCAGTTTCCCAGGGCATCCAATGTGTTTGCTCATGACCTTTCCTCAGTAGCAGTGAGCAGGGTTGTCCTCATCTGCCTACGACTCATCCTGCCCTCCTGCTACAGGTGCTGGTTCCCACTTGGCTGGATCATGTCCTGACTCCCTCCAGCTGAGCCCCCTTGGGCTAGTGCAACTAAGCCTGCTGCAAACCATCTCAGGGAAATTACTTTAGATTTGTGCTAGATTAATTTCTCCCTCAGGGTTGCAGGATGCTTTCTGACCTGAACTCCTTCTTTCCACATGCTAATCTTTTTTTAACTCTTCTGGACTGATGTCATCCATGCTGCTCTCAGCTAGAGGAGTAATCTCTGTGGAAACTTTGAACAAAATCCCTTCAGCGCCTTTCGAATTGTGGGAGAGAGGTAAAATAGACTTTTATAATTGTTAAAAGGATAATCAGTTCTTTTGGCAATGTTACAAGAAAATAGATGATGTCGAAAGGTTAACCATAAGGCAGTCCTTTTGGGGGGGTTGCACTGCACTTGATTGGTTGAAGGAATTAAAAAAATAACCACATGAGTTATACCACAGGCTGGGATCTGCTCTAACTTCTAATTAAGACAAAGATACTCAACTCATAGGCAATATTACTGTGTAGTTTTAGTGGGTTTTACATGACAGCAGCTCTGTGTTGGCTGTTTGGATCATTTTCATGAAGGAGTTAGTAAATGGAATAACAATCAGGCACATTTCTCCTATAACAGAATCCAAGCCACAAAAATATTCATAAGGCCAAGAATCAGCCTCATTCCTTTAATCGCTTAATGTAATGCTACAAGAAAATTCCTGTGGAAGAAAAGTAAATAAAAGTTACAGGTGAGATTGTCAGCAAGCCTGGCTGATTTTCTGCACTGATGTGTACAGTCTATACTGGTATCGCATGCTACCCAGGTCCCTTTGTACACCTACTGCCCTTGTATTTCGTGCTGGTACTAGCTAAATAATGGTCCCATGGAAGATAAAACTACTCCCATTCACACCATCCGTGGATGATTTGGTTTTTAAAAGTGCAAAATATAGCTTAGACAAACCAGAAAACAAAATGTTTGTGTCAGAATTGAACTCCAAAATTTAAATAATAAAGCAAGCAAAATGTAAAATATGGTGCTGTTGCAGCATACATCATAGCAGCAGTGCACAAGGCAGTTCCAACTTCACGGTTAAACCCATAGTAGCCAGTTGTTTGTTGGAAGCACTATTCTCTAGAGTTTAAAACTTGCTCATGATGACTTCATGTCAGCATTTTCTGACTACTAGCAATTTCATTGTGCTGCTCAAATTTGGCACTATTTTGTATTTAAGTTCTGCTACTATGAGTTTTGCTTGTGTTTTACTGAAGAGAATTATAAGACAGACCCTTGGGGGAAATTCCATTCCCCTTATTAAAAGAATTGTGGCTATTTTATTTTCCTTATCTCTGCCATCCATTTCCTTTTGTTTCTCAATTCTTCACTGCAAATCACAAAAACAGTTCCTTGTCTGCTTTACTTTGGACCCCTTTAATGAAAGCTACATTTTCAAAGTCACAGGATTCATTTGATGAAGTGAACTGGTTTTGCTGAAGGGTCACAGTTGGAGATTTAGCATTTCAGAAAAGCAAAAGATCTAAGGCAGGAGAAATGGACAACAGTTTTTACAAGATATCAGATAAACATGCAGTAACACAGAATGAAATTCAGCTCTTAGAAAGCAAAACGGCTCAGTGTGATCTCTCTTAACTACAACCAGGTGATCAGAGCCAGCTTCCTTGCAGAAAAGTGAGCCTCACTTCCTCTGCCTCATTAGTCTGTTTTCTGTGGCATGATGTCATGGCCAGGAGGTACTTTGTACTCACCGATGCTGGGCTACAAGGGGTGGTGTAACATAAGAGAGAGAAAAACATGAGAGCAAAAGCATTTCCCTGTTCCCTTGCTTGTAGGTACTACTCAGACTGCTGCTAAGCAGGCAGCAGGAGATCAGAATTTCTGACCCTGAGAAACAGTGGTCATTGCCCATTTGCTTGCAGCAGCAGCAAAATGCTTGAATAGCCAAAGTTTCTCAAGAAATAGAAAGTTATGGTAAACATCTCTGTAAACTACCAATATTTCGACATTCTCAAACCAAAAGGCTGTGTTTGGTTGTGTCCCCTTGAGTTGTTGCTGCTGCTGCTAGGACCCACCATTCAGGTTCGCCGTGCCCCAGCTCTCATCTGAAGGCTGGGCTTCTCACCAGGGTACACACCACTACGTGAGCTGTGACCATACAGCTTCCAGAAAGCTCATCTCCTTGTGGGGGCTGCATGATCTTTGGAAATGAGCTTCCATGCAGGAGCCTTACCCATGTAAATATCAAGCAGACTCAAGACTCACATCCTGCCACAGGTCCAACAAGCCGAAAATTCTTGCACTGAAGAAGACTGAAATGAAATGGTTTATTTTATTCCCACCTAGATTCAATAGAAAAGTGCTCACTAGAACCACCTTTTTGGTCCTAGGGTCTAGGCTGCTAAAAAAGGGGCACAGCCCAGGGTGCCTAGGTCTCAAGAGGGTGGAGTTCAGAGAGTAGGAAATAAGCAATAGAGTCACTGGTGTCAGTTTTAGACTTTTTCATGTAGACTGCAGTGTACTTTTAGGCAGAGTTAAGCATTTGAAGTGGGGTTAAGCTCAACCCCAAGTAAAGTAGATGACTCGTCTGTTCAGCTGAATAATATACAGAGATCCTTGGACTCAATTTAGTGCTTAAATACAGGCACTAGGAGGCATTGGAGATATCAGGAGGTTTCCTGTATGGCCTTCAGCTGCAGGTCTGTGAGAATGCAGATCTCCATAGGTCCTGCATGATACCTCCCAGCCACAGAAGATACCTGAATATTCTAGACGACCTCTGGTGGCACTAGATGGTCGTATTTAGGGAATTGACTCAAACTCTGTTGACCACATTGACTGGATCTCCACTGATTATATTAAGAGTTTAGATATCTAGTATTCAGACATCTGCATTAAACTGCCTGCATGTGGGTGGCTAAATCCTATACTGGATTTCAGGATGACTGTATCAGGAAAAATACTATCGGTAACCCAAATCGCTGCACCCACAAGTTCAAAGGTGACTCGAATGAAACACTTCATTCTCCCCAAAGCAAAGAGCTGCTCCTGGATTTTGCTTAGTTTATATCCCCCAAAGGACCTCTCTGACTCTACTGTTTTGGGCTTTTTTCCCCTACAAATTATATAGAGGATAGCATTTAGTAATGGTTTGAACTTATGGCACTCTGAGTGGCTTAATCAGTTCCCTGTTCAACCCACCATGTCTTCAAAATGAGCACATAAGTTTGAGAGAAGCATATCTCTGGCACAAAATTAATCAAATGCAGAGGCCAAGTTGTCCAAAAGTAGGTGGTTCCCTCAAAACATACCTTTAAGTCTTCATCATTCTTGCCATAATTTCCAAAGTTTGGACTTCTCAAAATTTGCCATGACTAACTTACATTTACACTAATCAGTGTATAAGTCAAGAAATGGCAATTTTCTTCTCCGAGACAGATGTAAGGAGTGAACGAGCTGCTAACATCTCATTACATGCAACGATGTCATTATGTGGAAAATAGCACAACGGGGATGCCTGAAGCAAGATTTTTAGCCACTGAGATCTGAGAACTTGGTCATAAAATACTGACTCAAATTGAAACAGTCAGGATGAATTTCAGTGCCTTAATACCAGCAACTCAGACACTACTATGCTGCATGGGCTTGTCATTCTCCTTGTTTCTTTAACATACTTAAATCATGTTGAGGTAATGGGAGTGGCAAGGTTCAGATCTTCAGACTTGTCTTAATTCAATTGTAGCCTTGGCAAACTTTTACATTTTAACAGATCCTCCAATAACATGCTCCAAAACCCCATAGGAGCCTGCTAAACTTTGTAGGACCTACCTTAGATGAAAATACACTCAGATAAGTAGTTAATAACGGAAGGGCTTGTTCTTTTTTGGAATCACTTGGAGTTCGGCACATACTGAAGTTCATGCCTGATAAACCTACGATACTGTACATTCTGTAAACTTCGAACAACTAGGAAGAAATCTGAGCACCTCAACTCGTATGTTTCCCTCTGCTTTGCTGGAGGTGAAGAACTGAAGAGCAGCAATGTTAGATGTCTCCAAGGCTATACGTTTTGTGACAATGCAAGAATGTGAGCCCATCTTTACACAGCACACCACTCTGGTTGCTGGAACCTCTGTCGTCCTTCTTTTGTAATGTCTATAGACTCTGTGTGAGGCAGAAGATGTGAATGTTTGGGTCACCTGAGAGAGCTGCTGAGGGGCAGCTCAGGTGAATAAAATCCACAAGCCAGTCAGAATTTCACTGGGTGAAACACGAGCCTCTCCTGCTCTAAGCTGCTCCTTATTCCTAGACTGTCTTGCTTTCTCTGGAGGGGGGAGAGTTGCTGTAGTTCTCAGACTGAGGCCAGCACTCTTGAGTTGTCCCAGCAGACAGAGAAAAGTGCCTAAGCAAAATAAAACAGAGCACTAAGGGAATGAAAGCCACAGGCTTGCTGCAATAGAGCCCCTTGGGTGGGCACAGCTTGGAAAGCCAGCCCTGTCGTGTGCAGGAGTCTTTGTAGCTGCAGGGATGGACATCTGTTATTCCTTGTGGAAGCCTCTCTGAGTCACTGTATGTTACTGGTCCTGAAAGGTGGTTGTCCTCTGTCTGGTTAGCAAAGACTGCCACTGCAGCCATCATCCCTCCTGCGATCTTTACAGCCTAGCGGAAGAGAAATATTTACTTGTCCTGGTCACAAAGGATTCAGACAGGGGATGACATGGAGAATATATGGGCCCTTTATGCTTTCCTTGAGTGCTGTTTGGGCAGAGAGTCTATGGGTGGGGTAGGAGTGTTGTTTATGGAGTTGCTTACAGACACAAAGCATTCTGATTTTAGAAGGAGCTGCTATTCCTCTGCAGCCTGTCAGGGTGAGAGTTTCTGGGCACTTTACTTACCCGTGAGCCAAAGCCTGGGGAGTGAGATGGAGGTCTGTGGCCTGTTGCACCAAGACTTGCCCTGTGAAGGAGCTCTGCAGCCAGGGTGGTGGCACCCACACAGCCCCATCTGCTATCCTTGTCTCACCACACACCCATCCATAGGGCTGCAAAAGTCCAGAAATAGTTAAAATGCAACAACATTTCTCACCAGTACTGCACATTATTAAGGGCAGAAGACTGGCAGACAGACAGACCTTCAGCCCTTGCCCCATGCACCTTTCCTTCACGCATATGCAAAAATCACTGTTACCGCAGAAGAAATCACAAAGGTATCTCTCTGCTGAGGAAAGAGCACATATGAAATAAAACCTGAATTCACAGAGTAATCAGAATTCCTTTTCAAAACAGTATCTTGTTACCTGCTAAAACAAACAGAGTGGTTACTACCAGGGAACTGCCAGGCGGCCCAGAATGGCAGATCATGAAAGATTAAATAGTTGTCTGGAAAAAAAAAAGAAGGAAAGGGGCTCTTTCTACAAAAGACTGCCTCAGCTGGAAATTAGAAGGAGTGAAGTGGGAGAAAGAGGATTACCCTCCCAGTGTGGCAGTTAATCCCAGGAAGAGAAGGGGAAGAAGATCTGCAGCGCTGACCACGGTTGTGTCAATGGACTGATGCAAGGCTGCCGCTGTCGCCATCCCAGCCAGCCTGCACTTTTGAACCATGCCGTTGAGTCAGGCCCTGCAGACCCACGGGAAGATGGAAACAGGATGACTGGACCTTTGAAGTTGCCAGGATGTAATAGCGAGAGGAGATGAGAGAGCCTACGCTCACAGTAACCCACTGTCTCTCATCAGCAGCAGCACATTAATTCGCTGGGTGAGGATCATGCAAGAGAAGCGATGGAGAAACTTGTCAGGAAAAAAGCAACAGGGAGGAGGCCCAGGGAGAGGAGGGGGTTGGGGCTGGAGAGGAAGGGTGGGAAGGGGATTTTGGAGAAAATTGCTCAAAATTACAGTATTCAGCTTTTGCTGACAGTATATCAAAGCCCAGCTTCTGCCTTTATGATATTTAAATCCGTGCCGCTTCCTCAGAAAAACAGCATCAGCACAATAGAAACATTATGTGCTGGTGTGGGGAGGGGTAGCACCACTGAAACGGGACTCGCTTTGGGGTGGGATGCTGATTGGGGCTTGGAGAGCCTGACAGCTCCACCACAGAGACAAACAAAGTGCCTGTCTACAGTGACAATGTCCCGAGGAGGCACTTTGAATTCATCTCTTGTTACAGAGTTTGAAGCACACACCCACGCACACACACACTCCCATGCTCACCTCCTCCTTTCCGAGGGAAATGACCCAGTCATTGCACAGGATAGGAGCCCTGAAGATGCAACAGCATTAAAATTAAACTGCATGATAAATCAAAACTGACAGCTCAGTAAGAGGATTAAAGCTCATGCCAGCGATTTATGCCTTTTCCTCGTTACAATGCTTTGGTCTCCCTCGTGGGATCAGCAGCCTCTTTACTGGCAGTACCAAGTGCACCTTCAAAATAATCACCTTCTTGCTTGTCCAGCAGGGCTAGAAGAGAACAACAGGGGACACAAACCCTTCTAGGGGCAGAGCCCTTGTAAGATAGGTCAGAAGAGATGGCAGAGATTCTGGCCATGCCAGAAGGACATCAGCTACAGGAGAAGGGCAAAGAGATGCCAAATAGTGCCTGGGAGAGGGCAGGTCCCTGCGAAGAGTGTATGCCCCTGACGTGGGCTGGCATGGCAGCCCCAAAGCACGTTTTACATACATCCACGTGTTCATGGCTGGGCACTAGGTGCCAGGAAGAAACAGTGTCAGGGCTCCTCACAGGAGACAAGTAATGGGCAAGTCCACTAAAACCTCGAGTCAAGCAGCTTGTCAGATACGCACCTTCGAGCAGCAGGGCTGAGGGGCCAAGGAGAAGGTAGTTCCTCCTGGCGCGGGTTTAATGTCAGGATGGAGCTGCCTGCACATGAATCACAGAATCATAGAATGACACAGAATAAAGCTCAACCAAAAGGGGTGGAACAAGTTAACAAATGTTAACTGGTAAATAAGTTATCTTCAAAGAACCATGCAAACTTCAACACTGCTCTGCAAGACCTTGTGAGAGAGGCAACAATCTCCCCCTCTCCAGATGGCTGGAAGAGATGCTCTCATGGCTGCCCTTGGGAGAACTTACATACTCCGAAGGAGTCTCCACCTGAGCACAGTTAGCCTGGCATTAGCTGCCAGACTCCAGCCAAGGGCTCAGCCCCCTCTATTATCTTTAAAGCACCATTTGCCAAGTAACAGTATCAAAGGCTTCTGTGTTCATAAACCTAAACTGGTTCTTTATTTGAAGAACAACAGATCTAACATTTGAACCTTGTGCAGACAGACTCGCTTTATCACCTCCTTCCTGCCCCTCTTCTCCCAGGCAGATGACACCTTTCTTTCCCAGGATGTATACAGAACAGCAGGGGACAATGAGGAATTAGGGTGAAAGCTAAAAGCACTGTCCACTCTGTGTGCAAAATCTGCAACAGCCTCCTGGAGGAAATTAAAATTTCTTTTGGTAGGAAAGCCAGTGGGGTTACACCAGGGTTGCATTTGGCCCAAGAATCAAAAGCCAGACATGTATTTCATACTTTATTGTGTTTTACAGATACAACTACAAGCCACAGAGGCAGAAAATGCTGTGCCTTGTCCAGAAATGGATGTCAGGTTAACCCCCTTCTGTCCCTTGAAAGGGGGCAAGCACATGGAGATGCTCCTAACAAAGAAGTCATGAGGAAGGCTCACACCAAAAGCCCTGCACAAAGTTAGCATGACCTTGCAAAGCAGGCACAGCACTAATCCCTCAGTCCTTTGGCCAAATGAATCCAACAATGGATAATATGACAGAGACAACTGCCAGTGGGAAGGGCAGCACCCTATCAGGGGCCTGAAGAATCATGAAGAAATACAAAAGTATCCCAGCAAGACTGGAGCAGGAGACCTTCCCCACTGCCTTTCATCATCCGTTGTGTATTCAAGGGAGCTGTATTTCCATGAATGTCTGCCTTGGAGAAATCATCTTTTCTCTCTGAATTGTCTGTGAAACCAGCAGAAGGCAGCAAATCTGGCTCCATTTTCAGTCACATGAGGGGATGGGGAGTGTTCTTCAATATTATCAACAAGAAGCAAGGTATTTCCAGGAGATGTTTGTGACAGCCTAGCTGATAGTCCATGGCTGGCACACTGCTTAGTGAGGCTTAATGCCCAGGGAGGCATCACTCCTGGGGCTTCACCTAGAGTGTCTTTTGGAAAGCTCATGTCAACAGCTGGATATTCTCGGTAAGGAGCAATAAGCTATCTGGTACGTACTTAGAAGTCTTATTAGAGGAAGATTTTTGTCCAAAAACTTGCTTTTTCTGTTCAAATTAGTACAAACCAACACAAAGATGAGGGAAGGTCTGATTCTTACGCAGAATGGGCAGCAAAGGGGCATTTCTTCTACACTGTTTCAGGGCAGCAGCCCATCTCTTGCAATGAGATCTCCTGCCTGTGCTCCTGGTGCTCCCACAGCACCTGTGCAGATGCCCAAGCAATAGGACAAGCACAGAACCAGCAAGCACTGACAGCCTCTGAACACTCCCCTGATATCCAGTAATTCATAGTGAGGGCACTTCTGAGCATGATATGGGGATTTTTGTTGCTATTTTGCCTTTCCTAGAAGCTCCACTAAGGTTAGGATTCAAAACTCTAACAGGTCATCTGCATTTCAAGCTTGGCTTCCATATGTCAGGACTGCATTTTTTAGGTTGTTATTGGGATTTTATAAATCAAATTAATTCATGGGGGTAGGACAGAAGGCGGAAGAGATGGGGCACATACAATGGATTTGTCGCAGCTTTTACCTTGTTACTTTTCCTGTGCCCCAAGGGTAGAACAGTAAGGACTGGCATGCATATTTGTACATCCTGCATGCAGCTAGAAAAGAGGAGGAAAACATTTTTCAACCACTCATTCCTCAGTTTATTTATGTCTGGAGAGAGAAGAGCAGATCTTCCATATAGCCATCATGCAGCTCCCAGTACTCATAAGAGCACACTGGGTACGTTGGATGGGAATTGCTCTAGAAGCTCCAAGTACTGTCATGCGGTTTCTTCCCTCTGCAGGCATCTTTGTTTCCCTGAATTCTTGCCAGGAACACAACCTGGAGTGCCCAAGTGCTGTGTCGAAGCCAGCTGTCGTGACATTTCCAACCCAACCAGAAGTGCAGGAAATCTCCCAAGAAAGCTTGTTTTTATAGGCTCCCAGAAGGCTTGCATATGTCAGATATGCTTATCCAGACCAAGCCCAGCCTTCCTGAAATTCATCCCTCACTAACACTGATGCTTTTTTCTATGTCGGTTTGAGTAGTGTAAGACATTTGGCAATCAGGGAGCAGTAAAGATTTGTTTACAGCTGTTTTGGAATAGATGCTGGTTTGTTTATTGCAATTCATGCCAAAGAAATATTTCATAACAAGCAATATATTCCAACTCATTCATTTTTTTTTTTTTTTTACAGTTTTCATTTACTGTAGGGCTTTCCTCTCAACAACTTATGTTGTTTAGCAGTGGCCAACCACATAAAGTAAATGGGAGGGGGGTGGATGGGAAAAGATGACATTTTGTAAGATGTTATCCCTTTCCTGAAAAATTCAAAGGTAAAATCCCAGACTGATGCACAGAGTTTAAAAAAACAAGGAAAGACCATTAAACTCTCATGTTTCCTTATTTTTTTCAAGTGGTGATGTTTTAAAGAAATGGTGAATCAGTCTAAAACCTTTACTTGATTCTATCACGTATCCTTGTCCCTTGATGCAGCTACCTTAAGCAAACATTTTTAATCATGCTTCCAGTGCAAATACACTCTGCAAGAAATCTGAAATGAGTTTTCCATTACTATTTAGGTATCATCAGGCTTAAATATTCTCTGTGAAGTCTGATTATCCAAAAGTGAACAAAAAGGAACTTTAAAGGGTTTTCAATGCCTGACATTCATTTCCTTATATATGTAAATAGTGACCAAATATTGTTTGCAGGGTTGTCTGGTTTGAGGTGGTAGGAGCTTGAATAAGTATTAAGCCCTCAGGTAAGATTCCTTGTCTAATGAAAAATAAAGCCACATGGGGCCACTGTTAAGGCAAAAGGCACAATTTCTCCTCAAAAAGAAGCTTGTTATGCATTCCTTTTTATTTGAGGACTTCTAAAGTGAGAAAAGTTTATGTCTTCAGCAAAATATGCAGAATTGGAAGATTCGCTGAGAGCTGCAGAACTCATTTCAGAAATACAGCTCTCTAGGCCCCATTATCATTATCTGATCTAGAATGCAAGATACATCCTGCATGAGAAGATACAATCTACATTTCCCAATGTGTTAATAACTTGACCTCCTCCAAAGGTCCTGCTGTGTATATTGAAGCTGTCTATTAATTCCCTTGTGGACTGCTGGTTTTGCTATTTAATCTTCAGGAGGAATTTAAGAAGGTCAAAGTCCCATTCTTTGAGGAATGCCATACAAGTAATAAAATAAAGTATGTTTGCCCCTCAAAGAGCTAGAAGTCTAGAAGCTATGTTGACAAGAGACTTTTGGACGATTTATACTGCTATTAGAAAGGGGAAGAAAGACAGGGAGATAGTTACTATAGACTAATAAGTATGGGAAGATATATACGGAGTTTCAACCCCACTGTGACATTTGATTTATATTCAATATAGTGAAGAAGTCAAGCTCTCTTTTCACACCACTGTAATCCTATAGACCCCCTTGGTCTCTGCATCGTGGCTGGAATTTGGACAATGGTTGAATTTTGGAGTAAATAATTTCAGGATATAATAAAACCTTAGCAAAGTTCCCACAGAGGGATCTGTTCACAGAGTATCTGTGGTGCTAGAGCAGCATGAAGCATCACTAAGCCCAAAGATCTAATAGAAAAATCCCTATGAGGTGTACATGAGAGCACCAGCTCAATCCTAAATTCCAGCATCAAGCAGACCTTGCCCTGTCTGTAGAGGGCTTCTGAAACAGCAGAATTAGAGCCTCTTTGCTGCTGAGAGAAAAAAATCCCACTATATGAAGATATTCAAACCCAGGAATCTACTAAATCGTAATACCAAGGCTCCTGGTTTTGAGACCCACTGGGCTATTGTCTCACTACAGCCAAGGAGATCTATTCAAAATTTTCAAAGGTCATTTCGAACTGTGCATCTGTTGTGGTGATTCTGGGCACAGGTGAGGTTACCGTATGTGCAGATAGGCTCTCAGTGCTTGTACAGCACCCATGTGCATGCCTTGCAGAGTAGGGAGTAAGATGAGTTGTCAGTGTCATGTGGTACTGCACCAGATCTCTGAGTAGATTACTGGAGTTTCTAGGTCAGCTTTCCAAGAAAAAATGGACTAAATTTTATGTGTTTGTTTATCTTACTATCCCTTCAAGCCTGCTGGTCAATTCCAATCAGATTCTGATAGTAGACGAAGCTTCAAGAGATCACATTCTTGGAAGCAGAAGTGCATGGGGTACAGAAATACCTAGAAATATCTCCTCAGAGTAAGCTGCTATATAACCACAACCGGATTCCAATACAGGAAATGCACAAGAAAAGGAAACACTAAAACTGAGACTTTGTTTGGTTCTGTGGCTTGTGAAACTGCTTCCCATGAACACTGGGGCCAGGGAGAGATGTAATGAAAGCCTGTAAATCCTTCTCAAAAAACAGTAATGGTATTTCCCCATTATCCTGGGAAAAACAATCTGTTTTCAGCCCAGCATTCATAGGGAGCTGACAGTTACTTCAAATACAAATTCTCTACCGTAAACACAAAACTCCAGTACATGGTCAGGAATTGATGCTGTGGGCTACTCTCCCCAGGGCCGTGGGGTCATGTTCCCCTGTACCTTGCAGAAGACAGCCTCCTCGACCCAAAATTTCATAGCCTTGGACATGCCTGGGTGCTGTCTTCACTCAGCACTCTTTGCAGCCCAGGTGCAGGCTGATAAAGGCTCAGACTTGCCTTTTACTGCTGCTTTTATTTTATCTGCACTGAGATACCATCAGCAAGGAGGCAAGTGTCAGGAGATTTCTTTGACAGTCCTCCTAGACATCTGATTACAAATGGCCCTGGCTTATCCAATGCCTCACCTAGATGATTACTTCAAAGGGACTGACTCTCCTTTCTCTTGCTTCTGCCGCCCGAACAGCCTCTTTTCCAGGGCTCTGGTTTTGGCCAGGCATTTTACAAAGTGCATCAGTGTCACTATCTGCCCAGGGCTGGATCTGGGGAGGAATGTGGGCTCCTGGCCTAACAAAACCAAACTTTGGGATCGGAAAATCTGCTGAAAATTGAGTGTTTACAAAGATTTCAAATTATTCCTACGTGTTCATGGGGTTCAAAAACTGGATTAGGGTCATGAACCTTTCCCCTCCTCCGCCTGTTGTTTGTATCAATTTTATTTTTTTTCCAAGAGTGATTCGTTCCATTAAAATAGTGTTTTCCTAACTAAATGGGAGTTCTGTGCTACTGCATGTCCAGGCAGTAGATGTGATGAATCACGAGATGGAAGAACAACTTTGGAAGGAAGAGCCCATCATCATGATTAGAAACCGTGGATAAAATCCTGGCCCAGCAAAGCTGGCAGCAAAATACTATTGACCTCTATGAGATCAGGTTTTCATCATCCACTCCTTTTTTTTTTTATTGGAGTTTTTCTTCTCTCCTCCTCCTCTAGGGATCTGTGTTTGTTTTCCTTCAGCCCACTCAAAAGCTTTTTTTTTCTCCCTATTTTTGAAAAGCCTTCAGATTCTTTTGTCCACAACTTCTTCTTAGACTGCTTCCCTTCAGTATAAATCTGGCTCTTGAAACATCTGAGTTGAACTTTAAGCAGGCTGAGAACGAGACAAAATAAATTTACCCCTGGAAACTTCATTCTTTCCACAATTTTCTGTGGCTTTCACTGCCATGCCAGCAGCAAAATAGATGCCTTACATGTATTTTGAAAGGAACTTGGTTTGCAGAGTAAGTTTCTCACTGCCAGAACAAGCCAGCATAGCTACAAAGCACGATGCACATGGACTGCAGGAGGGCAGTGTTAAGGATGTTTTATTTTCCATTAGCTTGGCTCTGCATGGCAGTGAGAAGCAATGACCACCAAAAGCACCCAGGGCCAGCATGGTCCCCAGTGTTGGCATCATAGGCACTGTCCCAAATACCTGAGACCTTAGTGTTGGAGTTGTGACATTTATATAACCAAGTGTGGGATTTATCCTCTCCATGATTCAAGGGCTGAACCTCTTTTTTATCTTCCTGTTTCTCTCTTAGTAGATATGAGAGCCCCTGGTCACAGTGCATATCTGCACTACCAAAGCATATGAAGGCAAAATTCATGGCCTTGAGAGTTTAACAACTTAGCTTAGCTGTTAACAGCTTAGTTTAACAGCTTGTAATTAAATTTGCCAGGTTACCAGTCAGGTTTCCCACTGCCCACAGAGTGCATCTAATGTTTGGAATCTCGGTTACAACTTCTGCACCAGGGATCAGCCTTCAAGGAATTTTCCTGAAAATAAAAAGACATTTCAGAAAGAATTGATTCTGCACACCGACACTTTGATTACAGAAAAGTGATTTGATGTAAGTGGCTGCTGCCCATCATTCTTTGTCTGTATTAAAACTTTTGAAATCTAATTGCTATTTAGTTGATAGCTTGGAAAGTTGCCAGGCTGGTAGTCAAAGAGCCTGAAATCCTCCGTGCATCAGGCATTAAGAAAGCAACCCCAGCACTTCTCCAGTTTAAAGGGCACCCCTATCTCTGTTCAGCCCTTCACATCACCCTAGAGGTGGGCCACTCTACAAGTTGTACATACTGACTGCTACTGTAGAGAGGGATGCTTCAAGCAGTGGAGCCCCACTGATTATGCTCATCAGGTGATGGATATGGTGTGCTCCAAGCTCCTCTCTGCTTGGGCCTGTTTCAAGTACCTGGGTTATCAGAGTGCTGCCATTATAAATGTAAACTGCAAATGGAACATCAAACAACAGCCCTGTCCTGCACAGTATCACTGCCACAACTTGGCCAAGGAGGAGCTGCCTGATCATTTCCAGCTCCCAAACTGCTGGGGAAGAGCTGGGGAGTGGCTGGGATAAAGACCAGCATTCACAACAGACTCAAACCCCTTCTTCAGGAGGGCTAAGGTCACACTTTCCTCCCACACTCAGCTTTGTTATATTAAGTATAATTCTCTTTACTTTATGGAAACAGGTTAAGAAGAAGAACTGGAGATATTTGGATTAACGTACAAGAACAGGAGGATTAAGAGGCCCTGTCAATTAAGATGATCCCTTTAAGGCTCTGCCCTTTCACCCCTGGAGCCTGGCTTTAAATCCTGCTCAGACTGATGTGACTAAACCCCTTCTAATCTGACAGCTGATACAGGTCAGGAGTTAAATGTGTCCAGACAGAAAAAGACACGATTCTCATGGTCTCCATACCCAGGAGTCACTCTGACATGGCAGCCCCAGGCACTCTGCACAGCAGTGAGAGGGGCTCTGCGGTGTCAGGCTTTTTTGGCACCTTGGGGTGCTGACTCTCCTAATTTAGATTCTTGAAAATGTTATCCTTCATGGCTTTGTCCCCACCACCCTCAATGTTGCTGTGGCCTCAGGAATGTGCTGCAGAGCATGTAACACTTTGTTCCTTCCCACTGCAGGGTTCATCCTGGACTGTGGGGTGGAGATTTGACATTTTCTACATGTGGCTGTGCAGTGTGGATGGTGCCATCCACTAAGCAGTGAACCCAGTCCAGCTGCAACGTGTGTTTGTGGATGGAGAGGTATCAGGTTCTGTCATGCAAGCAGGATGAGGGGTCATTCCACATAGCCCTGCAGAGTCAGACATGCAGCTGCCATGGCTCCTGTGACAGAGAACATGAGTAGATGGCTCCAGCAATCATCCAGTCACCTTGTACAGATGCCTCTGTCAGAAGGCATGTTTGCAAGTGTCTGTCTCATATACTGATGGTGCACGGGGTTGATGGGACAACCTCAGTCCCCTTAATCAGCTGATGGCACCCCGGGGTCAGTGAAATAGATCTGCTTCTTTTGATAGAGACTTGCAAAAACCTAAACCAAACCAGAGCATGTCGTTATTTAAAAGTGAATGTCACGTCCTAAGGAGGATGCTGAAGATAGTTTATGAGTTGCGAGATTTTCCAGCTTCTGCTTCCACAGTAAGCCCCCATTCAAATCTATGCCTCGGCAGTACTGAGGTTAGTGCTGGCCAGTTAGGGCTGAGCAGACTACTTCTAATGAATATACGTCTTATTTCTTAGCAGTGTGAACAAAGGAATTGTGACTCTTCAAGTCTGTGTTTTTCCCTGCAGACAATACCTCTAGGCTGGGCTTCAGCCCTTACTGGGGTCTGTTTTCTCTCCAACACCTTGAACCTGCTCTGGTTTAGAAGAGGACTTTGAGTTCTAGCAAAACTGAGCCAGCAGCTCTATCAGACCAGGCATTAGGTGTAATTCATGCAAGATGGGGCTTCAAGTGGGCCTCTGGACCCTGCAGCTGCAGCAGAAGGAGAATCTGTGGTGGGCTTGCAGAAGGCACACAGCAATATTGTGGCTCTGGAAATGAAGAGGCAAATGTCCGGCCTCTTGCATGACTAATTTGAGCAATGCCTCAAGATGCCTTTCCTTAGCATCCTCTGCAAGAGCTGAAGCAGCCTGCATGACTGGCATAGCTCAGGACAAATGCAGGGCTTCCCTTCTCCCACCACACTCCCCAAATGCCACAGTCCCAGGCAGATTTCCAAGTACAAGCCTGGGCACCCCGGGACAAAACCTAACACGTGTAGGTAGGAGAGTCCAGCCACAAAAAGGAATCTTCGCTCAGTGCTTTGGTATTTTAAGAATAAGGAATGGAGGAAGACAGGTGCCATCTCCCACTGATCTTGGTGTGAAAAGGGTAGTAGCTATAGTCAGGGTGGGTTTGCCATACTCTACCTCTATGCTCAGCAGCTCATCAACACATGGTCTAGATTAAACCCTATCCTCTTTTTTTAAGCCATAAAACCACCAACAAGCTTCCTAGTGGCTCAGTGGGCTCATCTTGGAAAATCTTGCAATAGCTACAATTTCTGCCAAATCATTCAGGTCTTAGCTTCCAAACTGTCTTTCACCCTGGGGGTTTGGCTTCCCTGTTGGTAGAAGGATAAAGGTCTTGTACAAAGTCCTCAGGAGAGGTATGTGTAGGCTCACCAATGCTGATTTGAAGCAAAGACAGATTTTGCGTGGGGGTATATGTATGTAAAACTCAGTGCTCCAGTTCACCTCGGGGCCACCCACAGACTCCAAAATGAATTATTTGCTCATATATTTTCCCCACAATAACATTCATTTGTTATTTGGGCTGAGGAACACAGAAACTTCAGGGCTGACGAACTATGCTGTCCAGGCAGATGTTCAGTTTGTACTAAATATGGTCCAAACCCATGTTTGAATGCTTTCATGTAGGTGAGTTGCTCTGAGAATGATGTAATCTCTTAGCTCATCCATGCCATATGGAGAAAGTGGCAATCTCACGAGTGTGATATGAATTCCTGATCCTCCCGTCAGTTTTGTTTTTTTAGATTAAGGCAGCCTTGGTCACGTAGTAGTCCTCCAGCAGACTGAGTGCCTCTCCTGCCAGGATAGCACAGCGTGGCTGTGACCAGCTCAGCAAAGCACATGGAACATGTCTAGTAGCTGGCTGCTGCCTTGACTAATAGCTCATGGGAACCAGCCAGTACTGGGCTCGATTAAGGTTCTTGCACACTACAGGGTGACAATTTTGGCACAACAGAGGAGTTTAGGGAGCTAAGACGTGTGAACGAAAGTACATACACAGCCATCCTTGCCTCAACCGAGGGAGGCACAGAGATGTGCGCTGTGGCTGGGAGCTCTGTACCCACGTAGCTGTGCAAACAGTACTCCCTATTGTGCCTTTTCTCATGGTGATCCCTCAGTCCTGCATCTTCTCTGCAAGACCTTTTTTAGTGCCATGAAAATGGTACTAAATTCACAAGCAGATGTACCATACTTTACAAACAGATACTTTAAAAGACTAGCTTCATTGTCCAGCAAGCTGTGGGTGCAGCCAGCTCAGTCCATGTTACACAAACAGCTGCTGAGCAAGACAGAAGGGAGTCAGAAATTAACAAAATTTTTTCGAGACTAAATGATGAAATGCTGCATAGTGGGTACATCATCTAATAAATACACCTATTGAATGAAGGGATGAGCAAAGAGAAGGAAGGGAAATGTTGCCTGTGGCTCCCTCAGGCTGGCTGCTGGCTGCTGTTGAGCCACACACACAGGCACAGGAGGTGTTTTTGTGCAGCAGAGAAGGGAGGGGAAGTATGCATGGGAGAAAGGATTGTGCCACTCAAGTGCAACATGCACTAGCCTAGGTCTCTCTCTGAGACACCAGTCCCTTAAATTCAGCCAAATAATCTGAGCACAGACAGCCCCTGTGCCTTGCAGCCAGAGTTCCCTGGAGGCTGGCTATGGATTCAGTCAATAAATAAAAATATTGCATTTTTTTAAGTCTTGGCCAAGAAGAGGAAAACAAAGCTTCATAGACTAACATTTTGCATGCAAGGATTAGTTGACTTCCTTCAAATGCCTTCCGTCTCCAGGTCCTCTAGCTGAATCTCTGGAGAGAGAGAAGCAGTGAACGAGCAGCTTTGCCAGCCACAGGTTCGTGGTGCTGAACATAGCAATCAGTGTCGCTCACGAGTCAGAGAGAACCGTTACATCCTGTCACAGAATCACAGAATCACTAGGCTGGAAAAGACCTCCTGAATCATCGAGTCCAACTATTCCTATCAACCACTAAGCCATGACCCTGAGCATCTCATCCACCCGTCTTTTAAATACCTCCAGGGATGGGGACTCCACCACCTCCCTGGGCAGCCTCTGCCAGTGTCCAATGACACTTTCTGTGAAAAATTTTTTTCTAATGTCCAGCCTGAACCTCCCCTGGTGGAGCTTGAGGCCATTCCCCCTTGTCCTGTCCCCTGTCACCTGGGAGAAGAGGTCATCACCTTCCTCTCTACAACCTCTTTTAAGATAGTTCCCCTCAGCCTCCTCTTCTCCAGGCTAAACAGCCCCAGCTCTCTCAGCCGCTCCTTGTAAGACTTGTTCTCCAGCCCCGTCACCAACTTTGCTGCTCTTCTCTGGACACGCTCCAGAGCCTCAACATCCTTCTTGTGGTGAGGGGCCCAGAACTGAACACAGTATTCGAGGTGCGGTCTTACCAGACCTTATCTATTCTGTCCCCACAGAATAGATAAGAATGTATACAGTATGTTGTGGAAACAGGGGGGAAAAATACTCTTGAATGCTCAAAATCCCTGATGTTGTTTAGGACATTGTCAGGTTCTGTGAGAAGTTCGTCATCGGGCTTCTCCTCCAGAGAAACTTGCTATTGCATGCATGTATCGTCCGGTTGTTTATCCTCACGGTAGATCATGACTTCCTAATCCTTCTGTCATGGCAATGTACCTAAGTCTGAGTCCTCCACACAATGTATGCTGAGATGAGGGTGTCCAGACCTGGCTGGTGATATATCATGATGTGAACAAGATAAAACCATATACCTTACCTCCGTACATTTCCTTGTAAAGGGCTATTCCTAAAGTGTTTTGAGATCCCTGGATGAAAGGATCAGAAATTACTGTCTGGATTGCACTGACTGTTGTTCTAGCAACACTCCACCATTGAATAGGACAAAAAATTAAATAAAAGGATAGAAGAGATATTTTCTTTTATATGAACACATGGAAAGCCATGGTAGCTTAGCATCCTTTCCACCTCATCATCAACCATGCAAGGACAGTGCAGCAGAGGTTGGGTCTTCTTCCCGCACCTCAACAGCTCATACAAGTTCGATAAGACCCACAATCATTGCTCCCTAATCTACTCCTCAAATTTGCTGTCACATCTTACAAAACCATGCCCACATGTAATTAATTTCTGGTAACATTTATCAGGGCTATATGACTGGTTTGGGTCCTTTTCTGAAATTATATTTAGGCAACAGTATCTTGGTGATCTGAGAAAACCAGGAGAATCTCACACAAGAGTTTTTTAAAAAACAATGTAAAATTGGAACCTCTTTATTAGCTAGAAGAAGCAGAGAGAGCATCACTCAAACTGTGAGGTACAGCCAAAGACATTGCTGCCTCATCGTATGCTGTTTTCTTTTTTTATATATGAAGGATATGCAGGTTGAGGACTATAACATAAGATAACAAATGCACAGTACCATTGAAGCTGCAGTGCAGAATTTTAATAGAACAAGCCATTCTGCACTCATATTCAAAAAAATGTTAACCATTGCAATACTTGATGATGGCACCTATTATGGTTTAGCCCTGATCCCGCTAATTTTGGCAGCTAAAACCATGCTATTGAGCTCACAATTCCCTTCCTCCTGCCTCCACAGAAAAAGGAAAGGGAAATGAGAGGAAAAAGACTTGTGGGTTAGAAACTAAAGCTACAGTTTTAATGAAAATTAATAATAACAATAACAATAATAAATAAATAAAACACGTGCAAATATATAAAATCATGCCTGCACTCTACCCCTCAATGACTATATGTCACTACAAATACTGTAGAGCAGACACAAGAGAATGGATCCATGGCTAGGAGGGAGCTGAGCTCAGGAAGTGGATTTAGGAATGCATGGATCTCGAACCGGGTGCAACCAGACAGATGAGGTCCTCACTGGATGTCGGCCATTGCAGAAGAGAACACGCCCCTCATGATGTCTCCGTTTTATGCTGAATATGATATATATGGGTTGGAATACTCTGTTTAGGGTCTCTGTCCTATCTGCTTCTCCTTGCACTTGAGGCCATTTCCCGCCAGCTCAAGGATGGCCTTGGTTGCGATAAGAATAAGAAAGACATTGGCTTTTCTGCATACCTATGTCCTCTGTTATCACACCTAGAGAGAAACTGGCTGAAAAAAAAAAGCACAGTTTGCTTTCAGAAAATGAAGTTACTTAGGGCAACTGAGTTAGAGGCACAAAACTGACTCTAATGTAGCTCAAACCACAACAGTATTTTATGGGATGCTTTCCCAGATTTCATCTCTGAAAGCAGAAGATTTTTTGAAATACTGTAGGGTTCAAAGTGCTGCAAAATTCTTGTTTCCGTTCAGGAAAGCCAGAGGTCAAATTTACTCTAAAGCAGAAAGCACAAGAGTCGAAGTTGCCTCTTCAACAGCTGGCATTCAGGATGATATCGGACTAGAGATAAAAGAAAGTGTAATTTCATTGTAACATATTGCACAATACAATATTTTTCCATAATGAGCATGCCCTACATTTTTGCAAGACAAGCTGCTCCTGGCCTGCAATACGGAAGGAGTGAAAGAAAAGGCTTAACTATTTCTTAAAATCAGTGATTCTTTAAGTTGCTGGCATGCTTGGAAGAACTCAATAGAAAATAGAGCAAATATGATGCAAATAGTAAAGCTAATGACTGCAGGAGTCAAGGAGAGCAAAGAAGCAAAATGAGAGAGAAAACTGAAAATTCAGTCTTTGGGAAAGGTGTCCAAGGAGGTGACATCACCAACATCAAGGCACTGAGCTGACTACATCTGCTGAAGCCAGGAGTTTAAAATCACTCTGCCAATAAACTGCAGCTTGAAGCAGAGAAAAAAAACCTCTTGCTCAATAGGTAAAGCACCTTATTTCTGTAAAGGATGCAAGTAAACCAAACAAACTGAGACTGTTTCTAGATAGAAATTATAATGACATTTAAACAAATACACTCATCCTACTAGACTGTGTGCAGCTGGCATGCAGCAGTGACTCTTGGAGTGCAGCAATTTCTGCCAGAACATGGACCACAAGTCCTTGTGCTCCAACTGAAAAAAGGGTGCCTTTAAAGGCATCAGACTTACACTGAAGCTGCTAAAATGGCAATAAAGATTCCTTAGTATAAACAAATAGAGGATGCATCATGCTTGATTAAAAACGTCACCTTGAAACATCAAACATAATTTCTCTTTGTCCTTCTTTAGCAATAATGAAAAAAAAAGGGGAAAAAAAAGCTTAGAAAAGCAGGGTGACATGTACTCTGTCTTACACAGATAACCAGACTACATTCTTCTGGAAAAAGGCAGAATTTCATCTAATCAAACCATATCTGTAATTGAAAATGCTTCAGTCAGAAAGTGAGAAAAATCCTCTTTTATACATATGTAAAATCAAAATTGGACGTGGTTTGCAATGAAAGTGCTGATGAGAATTTGGAACTTTTTAAGGCTCATGAAATCTTCCAAGAAAAGAAGAGCAATCTGGATTTAAAAATACTCCAGAAAATATTCAGCTAAGTCTTGGTTCATTTAGCAAATGAGACATGTTTCAGTTTGGAGGAAAACATATTGAACAACTGGGAATGTCATAAAGACATTGTACTTCAGCTATATTAACTGCAGAAATTGTATTTGCATTTCCAGTAAGTTACGTGAGTGCTTAGAATAGGACTCCAATTTATCCTTTCGTTACAGAGGCCTAATATTACAGAGCAAACATCAGAAAAAGTTACTTCAGTTTTCTCAAATAGATTTGTCAGAAGGAGCATGTTCCTTTGACAACATCAAAGCATTAGAGTATATTCTGCAAAATTACCATGCAAGAATATGAGATCAAAAAAAACAGATTCAGATTTAAAATTTAACATTTTATTTATATTTCTATGAGGATTTAAACCTACCTGGAGACATAACCAAATCCTAACTTTTTATGTTATTTTTCATACCATGAACCAAATCAAGAAAAAAACCAAAATCAAGGTAGAATAAAATAAAGCCTTGCTTGACTTCTGGGTGTAAACTCCGCCAGGATCCCCCGGTCCTGCAGTCCTATATAGCAAAACCATGAAAGTTTTGTCACAGCCGTGCTTGCTTACAATTGTTCATGCTGAGAGGTTCACGCAGACCAGCATGGTTGCAGGTGAAAATGCAGCTTTGCATGAATGAAGCTGCTTATGAGCTATGCGAATCAGCTTAAAACGTCCTCTCTCACATTCTCCATCTGGAGAAAATAAACTCCATTTCATTTCAGTAATTATTTTGGTAATCAACACAATTACATGACACTAGAAAGCATCCAGAGAAGGAATGATAACCTAAGAAGAATTTTTTTTCTTGGAAACAACTTCACAGTAATGAATACCTGGTCTGTGTTTGACCATTGTTACTCTGTGATTACGTTGAAACTTAAAAGAGTGTTTGTATTAAAGCACAAGTGTTCCTCAGCCTGCAGACCCCACTAAACTAATTTCCTATCAAATGTGGTGTTCAGTTTAAAAGTTAATTCCTCCCTCAGAGAGGTTATGGGCTACAGTGATATTCCCTCCTTTAATGAGAGGGAATACTGCTGTGCTGGGAATATTTCCATAGCCAAATTAAATTCTTGAAGTACGCCCAGTATAGTCGAGAGCCCAGTTCTGGAATCTTTCCTTACCTCTCTTTATGGCCTGACTTCTCCATAGCAGAGTTGAGCCCATAGCTGAGAACAAATCATGGGACCTGATTTTGCCCTCAGATACGCTTAAGCAAGTCTACCTTCTCAAGGAGGCAGTTCAGGTACTACTGAAGGTGTTGTCGGACCACACTCTTTATAGTCTACCACAGTAGGCTGAAAGTTATGCATATTAAGAGAGTCTTGTAGTTTAGCATTTCTAGTCTTTTCCTTTTTTTTTTTTAAACCTTGAGCTTTCTCAAGTCCTCAAGAAAGCCTTTTCAGACTAATGCAAAAATTAAATTAGAGAGAGAAGACAGAAAATCTCAGATGTTCTTCCCTGATTTGAGCAAGTTTGACTGTCTCATAATGCTTACAATAAAATACTAAAACCTGATGATAAAAGAAAGTAAGCCTTTCTTAGCTGAGAGAAAGAATATGACTATATTTAGGAGCAGCAAGGGATTCTATGAGTAGATTAAATGATGCACACTTTGTTTGGGAGGACCTTTCAACACAGTACACAAATGAAACATTTCTAGAAATTCTGTTGGGTCTACATAACAGGGTGGTATTGTGGGATCTCAAAATGACCTTTCACATTTAAAAATAAAAATTCTGTATATGTAACAGAAAATGTGCTTTAATAAACATAAGGTACTTTGTTGCCTGTGGTTGAAAACTGACTGTTGAAGTAATCTTACATGGACACAAAATGAGGCCTTGTTTTATTTATTTTTATTTTGCTGCTTTAACAGGGTCATGGGTTTACACACATTGCATGAACAAAATGGAAACTTGTACCTCATCACACTAGTAAGCCAAATCCATTATAGCTCTCTGGCACACTCACTGGCCAGCTCAGTCACAATTGTCACTAGTGCATCTGCAGAGGAATAAATGTTCTCATCTGAAGACTCCGGATGTGGTCTTAAGGTGGTTTTGGACCCACCTTAATGAGAGTCTGCAGAGGAGATGCAGTCCACCCCATCCTCACCTCTCTCTGCCCTTGGGCAGCCAAGCCCACCAGCCAGCCTTGTTTAAAACTTCTGACATTCATCTTAGGTAGGCTAAAGAAAGGTTTTGGGATTTGTAGTGTCCCAGATTTATTTTGCTTAGTAAAGGCAGAGAAAGATTTTTGTACGCACAAAATCCACACTTCAGAGGAGCGATCTACCCTTCTCTACTTGGCAGGAGAACAACTCAGGAATCACAACTGATAAGAGGAAGGACAGCTTGCTTGATACTTCCAGTGCTGCTTCATCCCCACACTTTGAGACCCTTTATCAAAGGTGTTACATTTAGTTCTTAGCCTGGAAAGTAAAGGTTTGTCTTTCTTCCCACAATTTAGGGGTGTTTCCTGATCATTCCTGTACTGTTTCTTACATTTCCTAAAACCAACTATATTTCAACTCCTATCTCTTCCCTCGTGTTCACAGCAGCCGTTCCTCTTCTCCTCTACTGCCCCCAATGATGCTGTTTTGAGGAAGGAATTGCAAGCACAGCTCCCTGTCTTTTCTCTGCTCTAACATCAGGGTAGTGGCTCTGACTCACCACAGCACTCAGGTGTTGGCTTGTCCCAAAGCACAAAAGTCTTCTCAATCTCCTACGTAATGTAGGCATTGCACAAGGAAGGACAATGAGTGCTTTATGACTAGTTTGCCTCTCTGTCTCCATATCACTGTCTTTGAATGACCACCTTTAAAAAACACATTGATGTCCACTAGTGAAAAACATTGCAGGTAAGGAAGGAAGAATCACTGCTGACTTACTTTCAGTTATGGGAGGAGCAAGATGCTACCTGAAATGGGTTTAAATTCCTGTGTTCTCCAAGGTCAGGGTTGGTTTCCCTCTTTGCCAGTAACAACACCTACTCAACAGGATCTGCAGTCCAACTTACTATTTTATTATTAAATTAAAGTTGTAGAAATGCTCAAAATAAAAACTGATTAGATCGAACACTACTTGCTGAGCACATCACCATGGCAACTCCTCTTTCTTCATCTGCTTATTTATAATGGCAATGGATTCTTTGAAACAGATATAGAGATAGAACCAAGTCAAAACAAATTACAGGTAATTAGTATCTTAACTGGCAGCAACTAAGTCCATCATCCTTAATCTCAGTTGTCTAAGCCCAATATGAAAAAAGGTATGGACACCAGAATTAGCACATAATCGGAATCTAAGCACCTGCAAAAATATAGTCCACAAAATCCCCATCCACTTGCTGCGTTATCCTAAAATCCATAGATACTTCAGGATACTTTTACTCTAAAATTCTCCAGACACACAGATTTTTCACACACTCCAGTGGCTTCCAGTGTAGTCTGACTGAACAGCATAAAACTAGTGGTGATAGTACCTCAAAGCTTCCCAGAAGAATCTCTACTTGGAAAAAGCAAATAAAAGATAATCAACTCAGTTCATGGCAGTAATTGACTTCATCTCTCCTTAGGTCCATGAATCACTCCCAGCTGATTGTGAAAACACTTCATTATCACATGAAATCAGACAGGCTTCTCGCAGCCAACCTGTAGAAGCCTCTGAAAGGTGCTCATAGTCTTCTATGAAGAAGCAAAGTGAATGGTTATCTCCTCTAAGAGACACTAATAGATCATTATGGGCTTCTGCGTGTTGCAAGAGTTACAACAGCAGCAAGTACAGGTAAATGTCAATGTCTGCATATAAGCCTTGATCCATGCAGTCCACAGAGGGAAATGGGTACTGTCAGAGGTGATCTGTCACCCTTCTGAGATGCTCTCCTAAACACAGAGGGAATCCAGCAATAGGAAAGATGGATTCCATCCTAAAGCACCAAGCATTGAGACCTAAATAGTCTCCAGAATCAGATCACAAAGGTGTTGCAAAAGCAATGTTATTCTAGGCAGTTTCTGCTCCATGAACAATTACATATAGACCATTCTTTGCAGGATTGTCCCTAAGTGACAACACCAGAGCTTCTGATCACATTGAATGGTGAGACTCCCACCCTGGTTCCCTTTTCTCCCTGCTTCTCAGCCCCTGGTAGAGACACAGCAGCTAGCCAGACACAGATGACAAGGATGTTACCTGTCTGACAAAACACAAGCATGTAGAGGTCAGCCTCTCGCCTCTTTCAGCTCAGTGAGGAGCAGGACTGTTGTTACCTTTTTCAGATATACTTCAGTAATGAAAATATCTCTGTCTTTCCTTTTTTAAAGACTTTTAATGTTGGCACCACAGCCCTGCCCAAGGATGCAGGTGGTAGGAAGGATCCACACAAACCTACAGCCCTCTGACTAAGGGGGCTATATATGTGCAAAAAGGTAGCAGGTAGACCAAAGCCTTGAAAATGAGAACAAGCAGTGCTATTTTGCACTGTAAAGAAAACATGAGAACTACTAGATCCCAGCCAAAACAAATACGTGGTAGGTTCTATGCCCTGAAACATGGCTCCTGCACGCTGTGCTCCTTTATGTTCATAGACCTTTCCCCAAAGCCTAAATTTCTGTGTTTGTACGGATGTACACAGTTCCGGACAAGGCTGCTCCTGGGATGTATGCCCACATAGGCAGGCAAACAAGGATCTTCACAATCAAAGGAAAGCATTCACAATCCATCTGTCTTTATTTTACTGTTTATAAATACCCAGTTAGGAATTAGAGGAAAACCACTGTGTGGTTTAAGTAGCTAGTCTTCTACCACAAAAGATGAATAGTGAATAGCTGAAGTGAATGATTCCCAGAAAACTCATAGTCTGAAAACAGTTTGTCTATGTTATTCAGCAAATGTTTATGAATAATGAACAAGCAAACAGAAGTCAGAACATATCCAGAGGATGGATTTAACCGATCAGAGTATTTATGCACAATTAAATAATTATCATATGCTAAATATATATATATATATATACACACACACATATATATACTTGGGAGGGGGAGAGGAGAGAGGAGGGTATTTATATACCTCATGCTCTTGTACAAGCATAAACAAGCCAGAGCACTGACAGCAGTGTATCATCTGTCAGATGATAATGAGCGACATCCGTGGGAATACAGGAAATGACTGTCCATGGATGCTGTTCTGCAACACCTCTATTTCAACTATGTTTTACCTTCTTATTTCTTCTGCCCTATATACTACAAACATGTCACGAGCACGATCAGTACTCCTACTGAAAACTCGACGGATATGCATCAGCAGGGCACCTTGATGTGAAAACAGGGCAAGACTTGACAAACATCTTCACAGTGTTCCTTAGGATACTGATGATTTGGGGTGACATGGAGCCCAAGATGAGAGTTGAGACAGAGAGTAATTTTATAAGCATTGCCACTGAGATTTCCTGGCCAAGAGATTATCAGCAATGTTACCTACGAGGAATCCCGTCTTTCATCTTACAGATGCTCTCCTCTTGTTCCAATGATTTATCAACCCTTGAAAGTAATCTGGAAGGGGTGGTCACCCACATAACGTAATTTCTCCAGAGGCACTACACGTACTACAAGATCCCTGCTTGCAAACCCCTTTGTGAGAGTCCTGAGTGGAAAGCCATTATAGGGTCAACCACAAATAATCCAAAAGTATTTCTTTTCCTATTAAGACATGCTTAACATGTCACCAAGCCCTGTCAACCTCTCCAGTAGAACTGGGCAAAAAATAGATACTTCTTTTCAGCCGCCAAGTGGAAAGAAGTATTTTGGCTGATTTCATATTTTTTAATTTATATATATAGCCTGATTTCAAAAATGAAAACATAATCTTTAAACAAAATGTCAAAATGCTTTTCAGGCCTTCTCCCCACTTCTTGTTAAAATGATTTATCAAACTTGACCAAAATTTATTCAATTGCTCTAAAACTGCTGTAAGTTTATATATTATCTAAAAATATTCTCAGTATAGCTCCATCCAAAACTTGTATAACACTTGTAAGAACTGGTGGCAGAAACTGTGACTGGGATGCAGAAATATTTAAATATCCAATGCAAATATAGTGCAAATGTAATGGCCTGATTACTACAGAAATGCCTTAGCATGTTTCCACTTGGAGCCAGCAAGATGATTAACTGTCCACATGCACTAATTATTTTATGGTGATGTCTACACCAGCACTGTGCAGAGTTGTGCTGTTCTGCTCACAAAATAGTCACTCAGCTGAAACCTGGAGAATGTATCTTCTGTGACTAATTAAACTTGAAATGAGGCACAGAAATGAGTCTCTGAGATTTCCAGGCAGAGGTTTGGACAGACCCAAAGAAGCCAACAGCATGGCCAGGGAAAGTCCTTGCTATGCTGGTTCCAATGGCCCCAGAAAGCTTCCCTAGAGCAGGAGCCACCTGCACAGGAACTCCCACCACTTGCATCCCTCTGGAAATGTCTCTAACTACATTCTCACTTGGAATGCAGATGGGAAAGCATGGACCTGACTGCACGTTACCTACAGATGTCTTTACATTTGGAGCAGCATCTTTGTAGTGGTGGTAGATGAGCACAATGCCAAATTCAGCCAAGTGTCCTTTTCTGACCATATTTGCTATCATCCTGCAACTGGTTCCTGCAAAAGCAATACACCGTATATGTTTATACACAGTGAGTGAGTTCTCCTCACAGCTGGTGACAACTGGAAATAATTCCCCAGAACTCAATGTTGAAGTTACATGAAAAAAGCATTTACTGTGTAATGGTAATATGCCTCTATAACAGAAATGCAAGGGTTTTTTTTGGTTTTTTTTTTAGGAAAAAGACCTCTGCACAAACACAAAAGACAGGCTTCCCCCAAATCTCTTTGAAATCCAGAGGCCAAATTCTGCTCGAAGTCTAAATGAATAAGGTACGAGTCTACTAAGGTGAACAAAGCCGCAGGATGTCCAACATTTGGCGTTGGTGCACTTTGGTTAGAGCTCTGTGCTACAAGGATTACTGATAATCAAGCGAGGACACAGTTCCCTCATATATTTCTTTTTCAGAGAGTATCTAAATTTGCATCATTCTTGGATGGAAACAAGCAGGTTTTTTTTTTTATCCATGTTTGGAGCCGTCAGAGCAGGATCAGACCTGAGCTTTTGCTGAAAGCCACTTGTTGGCCTGATTTTCCTGCATATACTGATAGCAAAAACTGTGTTAAAACTTAGTTTAAAGGCTGTTTGATTCGAACACAACATATAAATCCAGTTACAGGAGTGCTCAAGGGCTCTAGGCAGCCTTGCTGTTCATTGCTTTGTTTCATACATTCCCATCAGCTGTGGCTGAACCTTATCTGCTCTCTGTTTACTACTTGCATGTTTTAAAACAACGGCAGAAATAACTGCCAAGAAAATCCTGGCACATTTTCTCCATGTGACAGCCACACTATAAATAATAGAAAATTACTGTTTCTTTCTTTCATATCTGCTTACAGCTGGCTTGTCCCATGTATTTCAGGCAGAAAAAATAGATCAGTAGCAGCTCTGTCAGACCTATTTTGTTCTTATGAAATCTTCAGTTTCTTTCAGAGCCTGTCTAGTCAAGTTCCAATGCAGGGCTGATGATAAACTGAGATCTTCTGGTGCTTTTCAGCAGCCCTGTGCCTGCGGGGACAGGGCAAATTGCTTGTTTGTATATCAGTGCATTGTTTTGTGAGAAAATGCTGGTAAGGCATGAATGGAAAAAAGAGTAGAGGTCAAGTGCAAGCTTTTGTAACTGTTTAAACCCGCACTAAGGGGCAAACATTTTCCCATGGTGACGTGCAGAAGGGCCTGTCTGCCCACTAGATGGTGCTAGAAAATAATGTACAATAACTGCCCAGAGCGTGGCTCTGCCCACCAGTCCCTTTGTCCGGAGTTGGCCACCGTCTGCCGAAGAGGAAATTCTTGGGTCACGCACGGCTCTGCAGTGTGCTTTGAAATCAGTCGTAAGCCACTACACTTTCTACTTTGATTTGAGCTTTACTTGGCGTATAGATGTGCACTAAAAGTGAAGGGTTATTTCAAGGTGTAGTTCATTGCCTCCAGTTTGTTGCAAACTGAGCACCTTCATGAGCAGCTGGGCTGCCTGGCACAGTGCATGCCATGGGGGCAGGCTTTGGGCTCCTCAGCTGTGCCGCACACCAACACCCTGCCCATGGCACGGGCTCAGCAACGGTGGCCAGGAGACCACCTGCAGGTCAGCAGCCAGCAAGACTTCCATTCCAAACAATCCTTCCATTCAAGCCAGTCAAGTTTTCAAAGACCTGCTGAAGGAGAAAGCCCTGCCATGGCTATAGCCTTCACAGAGCTGTGCGCTCACCAGTAGAAGCCTCCCTGAGGGCTCTCCAGCTGAATGTTCCCTACTTCTCATACGTGTTCTTTGCACCGTTCCTCTCAAGTTCAAGAAAATCAGAGTCGGGAGTGTACGAAAAACATGAGTGACACAAGTGAGGCTTGTCACTGGATGAGGACTGGGTAACCAGCACTGAAACAGAAAGTGGACAGCAGAGCATCACTCAACTGAAGGGTAGCCAGTGATGTACCAATCCCTGAGAGCCCCACAGCCCAGGTGGAGAGGAGGGTAAGTCTAAAGGGTGCATGTCAAGGTCATGGGGGCAGACTCCTTTCAATGGTGTGCAGTGACAGGACAAGGGGCAAAGGGCACAAAATAGAACACAGGCAGTTCCACAACGAGAAGAAAACTTATTTACTGTGAGGGTGACATAGCACTGGAACAAGTTGCCCAGAGAGTTTGTAGAGTCATCTTCTCTGGAGATATTCCAAACCTGCCTGGACACTTCCCTGTGCAACCTGCTGCAGGTGAACCTGCTTTAGCAGAGGGATTGAACTTGATCCTCAGAGGTCCCTTCCAACCCCTATCATTCTGTGATTCCTCCCAGGCAGGACCACTGAGGGCGCAGGTGGGATCCATGGGGGAAGGGCACCGAGCAGACTGAGGATATCAAGCACTGTAATGCTTTCTCTCGTGTTTCCATAAGACCATTTCTGTTTCATTTTTACTTGAAAGGTTTGATCTTCATGAAAGCATGCACTTAATGCAAAACAATTCTCGCTCACACGTAGTTAACGCAGGACTCTGCTTTTTCATGAGAACACAAGGAGGCATCCATTTCTAAATGTTTCTTATCTAATTCTAGCTTTCCTTCTTTTTCAATTAATTGCAGAAATTAATCACTCTTGCTAGTGGATATAATAAAATGGATTTAGATGCAGGCCATAATTTAGAATTACTCTATCTGATGAAAGAGAGTTTCCCTGATATTACATGACTGACAGCGAGGTCAATTTCTGGCTCTGTTTGCCAGTGTTTTACACATTTTGCAGAGAATAGTCAAAACCAGAATACAATGCTCTCACATAGCCAAGGGAAAATGACAGACATGGGATAGAGGGCAAAGTATAAGTGAGGAATCTGGCCTCTAAATCTGCTATCTTGTATAGTCTAGAAAAACTTTCTGGGTTCAAAGCAGGGCCATAGGTCAAACTGATTTCTGCAGTGGTCATACAAAGGCCAGCTGAGGTCAGGTCATCTGCAATAAGCAGATATATCCATGCTGGAGCACTGGATAATGAGGTCCTGGCACATCCATGTTCCAAACACATGGCCAACATTTGCTATTACAAATCATTTATTAAAGCTTGGCCAATCATAACAGCAAATTTGCACGCATGTGAAGATCTCTATATTTTGCCAAAAATGGCTCATGCATGAAACATATTACATAAACTTTCTGAACGTATATCAAAATAAATATTACAAATTACAGGAAATATGCTAAAATTACTCCCCATTAAAGTTTCAGGATTTGTTTAGGATTACTCTGATGGTTATAAAAGTGTCTCCTCTCACATCCTTCAGTCTAAGGAACAGCTTTGCCTTGGTCATTTTCTCCTTTTAAAAACATGCCAGACTATTCTTATGTCCAGCAGAACTCCTAAAGGCGCAGTGCAATGTCTAGACACCTGCAGTTGTCCAAACCAAGTACGCTGCTAAGCTGGATCCCCTCAGCTCAAAAAAGTCTCCTGTGCCAATTTTCCAGTGCTGACTGGCACTGCCCCTTCACTCTATGCAGAGCTGAGCCTTCAAGCCACCATCTGCAGTGGTCACCGTGTGCCTGCAAGTCGTGCCAGCACTTTAAAGGCAGGTGTCGACACCCCTCACAGAGCACGACGACAGCAGGATCTGAACTTCCACTGTATGTGGCAAGGATGGATGAAGTCACGTATTTGCATCACTTGAAGCCTGCCAACCTGCCCTTGCTACAGCTCTGGTTATACTCTCTTCACAAACAATAGTGACTGCAGTATCATAACGTGCTCATTGTGTTTAGGATGCTCCTTAAATACACCTCTTACTCTGCAGCATAGACATGGCAGGGCTTTGCCTCACAATTCGTTCTATGATTCTATGATTCAGCTGTGAGCTGAATTGCACCCATTAAGCCTGACACAACCTTCTCTCTGTTATTTAGAGAGTGTCCTTTGACTTCAAGGGGTTTGGGATTTTGCCCCAAGACTGATGAAAATGCCATGATATTCACAGGTCAAAACCTCGTATACCACAAATTGACATTGCTCACTTAAAGTCAATGAAAAAGTGCTTGAAAACATTGTTTAAGTCTACCCTGACAAGAATAATTTGTTCAGCTCTGGTCAATCCTTCACAAGAAGTGATGCAGAGATAGTGGGGGCTGAAAGACAAGAAATAAAAACCAAAAATTATAACAAAGGTAGAAAAAGACTAATGGGAAACACTGGAACTGTGTAGTTCAATGAAATGAAAAAGTTAAATATTTAAGTATGATTTTAAAATTAACAAAAGAAAGGAGTGTGTAAATCACATTATCTCTTAAATCACTAGCTGCTTCATGATTTCACTGCAGCCAAGCATATATCAGGTTTCCAAAAGGGCTTAGAATATGGATAAACTAGATCCATATGAAAACATATATTGTTAGAATAGGAAAAGGAAAAAAAAAAAAACCCATTACCTTTTTTTTTAAATTAAAGTCTTATGAGTTAATCAATTTTTTCCATAGCTGATTATTATAGGACTTCTTGTACTTCCCATAAAGCACCAATTATTTGGCATAGAAATACTTTGATGCTGACAGCACGGCCACTTTCATGTAGAGAAAAAAGGACAAGAGAAGAAAGAAATGAAGAAACCTGTCCTAAAATGATGCAGACTTTGTGGGGGCCATCCCGGCAAGCTCCTAAGGCAAACAGCCTTGAGGAACCCCAGCTTGCCACATCCCATCGCCCTCAGGCTTGCACCAGTGGGAGGCTACCACAGAAAAGCCCAGTCTGCCCAGAATAACTCAGCAAGGAGCCGGCATATGAAGTTTAAATAACTCATCCATGGTCACATATCACATCAACAGAAAACCTCGGGCTCCGGGAAATTCCTATCTCCTGGTGTGTTCTCCAGCCAACCCTGCCTGTCCCCTGCCATGCAAATAGACCTAATAAAAAGAAGGGTGGGTGCTGTGTGGGGCTCTTTCTCCATGAATGCTACCAGATATGTCACTTATCTCTCTTGGCCCGTTTCACACAGTACATTACATACTCCTTCGCTTGGCCGGGCGTGCGCTTCCCGAGCCCCCCCTCCCCGCCCAGACCCTGCGCTCCCACGAGGGAGAAGCCCAGCCGGGGCCAAGCCCTCCTCCTCGCGGCTGCGGCTCGTCACGGCATCTCCCCGCGTCCCCTCCGTGCCGAGAGGTTCGGCTCGTTCGCCGGGAGCGTTTTCCCATGGCAGAGGATGCGCTGCCACCTGCCGACTGCCGGGCTGGAGGGTGGGAAGCCACGGCCGGGGCTCAGCGCCCTGGTGATGGAAAACATCCCTGCCGAAAAAGAACAAACCCCTCCAATTTCTCCATAAAATCCCCTTCTTTAACTCTACTCTTCCCCAGAAAAAAGTGGCTTCCGAGGCTGCTTTCCCCACTGCAGCATGGCAGGACAGCTCTCCAAGGGGACAACTCTCTGTGGGCAAATCCCCACGGCCAACAGGCCGCAGGGACAGCTCTCCGCAGGAACAACTGTCCACAGGGAGCCGTTACAGGTAGGGTTAGGCTTCGGGTTAGAATTGTCCCCATGGAGAGTTGTCCCCATGGAGAGTTGTCCTGTGGAGAGCTGGCCACGGAGAGTTGTCCTAACCCCCTCAACCCCTCCAACCTCACCCTGGAGAGAGAGACCCCCTGGCCAAATCTGGAAGTCAGAGAGGGAAGGTTCTCCTGCCCTCCAAAAACCACTATTGGAAAAGTGACGGGGAAGTGGAGGGAAATTATGTCCAAGTGAGAGTGGAGCAATGTTCAGAAATCCCCAAACAGAAGAGGGAGGACAGTCCCTAAATATGGGCAAAACATGGTGGCATTCACAAAATGTAGGTGGAAGCAGTGCGCTGGGCACAAAGAAAACAGCCTGGCCAGTGCTGAGCTGCGGAAAATACAGGAGACAGGCTTGCCTCCCTCCAGTGCTTGAGGCTACCTTAGAGACCACAAAGTTTCCTAATACAAGTATGGGGATGAGGTGCTTATTTTTACACAGACTTCACAGCAGCAGATGTGTCTTGCAGCTGTTGGGACTAGACTACTTTTAATAACGCAAAGAAAAATTTTCCTAAATATTTGCTGACTCCAAGAAATGAGGAGTGTAAAAAACCAAGCTATTGCAGAATTGGGGGTAATTTGTAGGCTTTAGGATTACTACAACATAAATAGAGAAGTACTGTTATTTAAAGAGGAAGGAAAGTTCTAAAAAACCATGTTTTAGTGGAAGGTTGACGTGTCTTTAAATATAATAACTAATTTCCTTGTCTGAGGACTTTCACTCTATAGTCACACAAGACAGAAAGTTTTTTGCTGGCATGCACGAGATCAGCAGACACCAAGTTTTATTTTAGCTCCAAAAGAAATTAATTTGAGTCAGGGATTTGTAAGAGGTTTTTTTTTTAATGAAAGCATTAGGAGCGTTTAGTTTTGTAAATGCAGTTATATAGAAGTAATGCACAAGCATCCTTGCAAAACCAATTTTCAAACCCAGACTGCCCGGATGGTGAGCTCACCTATGAAAAAAATGTCAATACGCTGTTCCCACAAGATCCATCATGAAAAACACTGGAAAACCATCCAACCTCCCAGTGCCAGCTCATCCACTACCTCAATCCCAAACAGAAATCTTAATGGGAAATGTATGATTTTCACTTGGTCCTAAATAGAAGTAAAACATGTCTGCTCAAATTCTGAAAAAAAAATGGCCACTTTTCCCCCAAAGCTGAGGAAATGACAGTCTGAAAGGTACAAGGTAAACTTTGTAAAAACTTAGATGGGTTTGAAAGCTGCTTCTAAAATCAGCTGCTAATGACAGACTTGGAGGCGTACTGGCCCTTGAGATGACATAGTTAGAAAAATTACTAATAGTGAAAAAAAAAAATCAGAAAAGTGCAAGCGACTCAGGGCTGTTTTCATCAAAAACCACGGTGAACTCAAGTTTTTGCTCCAATGCCAGTGCTAAGTGGTTTCTGTACGACTTTTATTGAAATACATGTTCCAGGCTTATAGAAGACAGGACCAGCGGTTTATACTTCAAGGAAATGACATTGTATACTGATGATTATTTTTATAGGTCTTGTTGCTATTGAAACTTGAAAGTACTTATCTTTATGTAGTTTCCTCTATCTCTATCAACTAGTTGTAAACTCTATTTAATTTTCCAGATCCTTTTTAGTCAAATGTTATTTATTAAGGATTGCAGTGTATACAGAGAAGAGCGGCCAAAGAGCAGTTTTTAATTTGCAGGCTGAAGGAAGCTGTGTTATAGCCAGGTGGGGAGGAACTTCCTGGCTAGTTTTTCATAAACTAACAAAGTTTTCTGAGAGAAGGCAGCTAATCTTCTCCTTACTGCAAGATTTCTCTTCACCTGGAACAGGAACTCTTTGCCAACAAAAGCAAAGCTGGATACAGAAAATGGTTTTGCTCAGCCTTCACGATCCTGTCTACAGATGGAGGCAGGAGATAATAGTATATGTCGTGTACATATTTAAGTCCTTGCACCGTTGTCAAGGAAGTGAAAAGAGCTTCTGGGAAATCCATAGTTCCTCTTTAATATGTCAACAGGTTAACGGTGTTATGCAGATTGTAGGGGCTGTGCAAGCAAGGTGATATTTATACAGCCTGATAGTGATGATAACAACTGGATGGGATAAGTTCTGATTCCTTCTGGGTATATTATCTTTCCGTCTGAGCTGTAACCACAGATATTGCCTTAATTTATCCTTACTGGCACACATTCATTACAGAACACCCATTCATTCAACAAATTCCATTCATAGGAGTTTGGAGGTTTTCATGTTTGCTCAAAACCCACCCTACACTACTTTTCCTTCATAATGAATTTTGGTTTAAAATCCTCTCCTTACTGAATGCCGGAGAAATCTTTGAAAATTCAGAAGTCCCATATCATAGAATCACAGAATCAGAAAATGGTTTGGGTTGGAGGAGACCTTAAAGATCGCCTAATTCCATCCTTCCTGCAGTGGGCAGGGACACGTCCCACTAGATTAGGCTTCTCAAGGCCCCATCCAACCTTGCCTTGAACACTTCCAGGCATGGGGCATCCACAACTTCCCTGGGCAACCTGTTCCAGTGCATCACCACCTTCGTTCTGAAGAATTTCTTCCCAATGTCTAGTTTAAATCTTCCCCTCTCCAATTTATAGCTATCCCCCCTTATCCTATTACTACATGCCTTTGCAAAAAGACCCACCCCAGCTTTCTTGTAGCCCCCTTCAGGTACAAGAAGGTCACTACATGGTCTCCCTGGAGCCTTCTCTTCTCCAGGCTGAACAGCCCCAACTCTCTCAGCCTGTCCTCATAGCAGAGGGGCTCCATCCCTCGGATCATTTTTGTAGCCCTCCTCTGGACTCGTTCCAACAGCTCAATATCCTTCTTATGTTGAGGATTCCAGAACTGGATGCAGTTCTCCAGGTGGGGTCTCACGAGAGTGGAATGAAGGAGCAGAATCACCTCCCTTGATCTGCTGGCCACATTTCTTTTGATGTAGCCCAGGGTACAGTTGTCCTTCTGGGCTGTGAGCGCACATTGCTGGCTCATATAAAGCTTCTCATCAGTCAGCACCCCAAGTCCTTCTCTGCAGGGCTGCTCTCAATCATGTCACCCCCATCCTATATTGAAACCATGGATTGCCCCATGTCAGGTGTAGGACCTTGCACTTGGCCTTGTTGAACCTCATGAGATTCACACAGGCCCACTTCTCCAGCCTTTCCAGGTCCCTCTGGGTGACATCCCATCCTTCCGGTGTGACAAATGATGCAATGTTTTTTCCTCTTGTTCTCTACCTGTGAAAAACTGCCTGGTTGCAGCAGGGTTTTAGGAGTGGGGGGCCTCCAGGGAGGATTTTCACAAGTTTTCCACCCTCCTGGCCCCCACACATGGAGTGGGTGGCCCACGCTGCACATCGTGGTCCCGCTGCAGGGCAGATGCAGAGCAGGGACCACAGAGTGGGCCACTAGCAAGAGAACTGAGACTGACTTCCTAGGCTATTTTTTGGTCTTTCCATCCTGTCCTGGAACATGAGCTCTAACAACCAGTTATACACAGCACAAGAAAGCACTCCAGCCCTGCGAGATGCCTGCATATCTTAGGTCTTCTGCAAGCAGAAGGAATAAATAGGTTATTTCTCAGTGCCAGGAGGGACATAACTAGGGACACCCCAGTTGTCTCCTTAGCAGCAAGAACTGAATCAATAGTCAGGAAGGACTCAAAGTAATTTTTTTTCTGATCAAAACTCTCAAGAAGCCTCTAATTGGCAGGAGAAGGGCATTTTCTCATGATCTGAGGTTATTTGGCATATGTTGGAGGAGGTATCCCGAATAATTTTGGTCTGTAGGGTTTTTCCATTGTATTTTGGAATGAATAAACTATGTCCAAGCTCTTGATCTTTTGAGGCTAAACAATGATGGTCAACATTAGTGTTTTGAGAGATTTCAGAAAGAGATTTAGGTGATAAATGGTTTGTGGTTTTTTGGTGCCAAGCTACCTTTTTACAATAGTTCTGCACTGCTAGCTTGATATGCTCTGGAAATCCCCTCCATCTATTGAGCATTTTTTGGCTGTGAAGTCATTTTCTAAAATACTACTTAAAGGCAATGCACAAGCTAAGAACAATCCAAAAGACCTTATTTTAAAATTCTGACCAAGATTAAAACATAACTAAAAAAAAAGTTTAGCTCTGGTAATATGGAATAAATTTTTTTTCAATCCTATATGTCTTTGCATCTCTCCATGTTTTCAAAACTTACTTCCTTCAGTTTATTTATTTTTATCCCAGCTTTTATGTTTTTGTCCCTTGCCTTCCACCAGAAGTGACCTCACTGGAAAGTCCAAGAAAGCCTCAACATAAAGTTTGCAAATTCTCCCAAGGCAAGGAAAAGAAAACCATTACTTCCTATCTGGTTACAAAATGTGGTTCCATAAATGTTATTTCCAGTGCTGATGCAATTAAGAAAGTGCAACAGCTCCAGCTCTGGGGTAGAGTGCCAGTAAACATCCTCCAAGCCTCAGTCATTAAACAAAATGTAGATTGCTTTTTTTCCCCCCTCCCAAGGTTTGATGTACATCGTTCATTGTATTGCTTTATCAATCTTGTTCCCTCTTAGAAAAACACACACTTTTTTTTTAAAGAGTCATTAAACAAACCTAAAAAAATGTAAAACCTCTCTTCCTTGGGTGATTTTATGGATATATGCTGATTAGGTCTGTCTTTGTACACCAGAAATTGTCAGGTGTCAGGGAAACAACCTCAGTAAAATCACAAAAACCCTAGATAGCATGAAAAGGCTGCTCAAAGCGAAGTATATTACGAGAGCCATGGGCTGCAGAGAAGAAAGCCAGGCCACCACTACGGAAGAGAAACCACCGTAGTCTGGACATGGTATGAGATTGGAGCAGGAGGGAACGCCCTGAGGGGAGGTGGGCAGAGGCATAGGCAAACAACATGGACACAGGTTAGAGAGCTGGGAAACAGGCAAAAATAGGGGAGTCCAACGCACAGCAGAAAGGACAGCCTGGACATCTGTAGCCAGATCACTGAGGCCACCAATATGAAGCCAAGCCTGTGCTGTCCTGACAGCCCCCACATGCCGGAAACATGCTGCAGCTGGTCTGATCTCAGTCTGCAAGAGCAAATATCTGCTTCCTCCTGTGCCATGCAGAGGGAACCAACCTGGGAACCAAACAGAGGCTGAGTCATGCGTGGTGAAGTTCTGAGTGGTGTTACTAAAGGCAAAAAGTCATTTGAATGAAAGTGAGACCAAGAACCGAAAGGAGAAGTAGAAATGCTGCACATCAGTGGAGACGCAGAGAGAGGAAAGTGCCAGTGGCATTTGCACAGCAATGTGATGAATCAGTGGCACGGATGTGCCCAGTGCCCAGCATGCCTGGGGACCTCTCAGTGCCATCCAGCCACCAGCACAAGCAAGGGCCCACAGCTGCACTTGAATATCCCATAGGGAAGTAGAAGAAGGAAGATATTGGGATGGAAGAAGAGTGGAATTTAAAGAAAGTGGAATTGGACTTCAAAACAGAAAGCAAGCCACAGTTGTCAGGACGACCTTCCACAGCACACTGAGACTACAGGGCCAGAATCAGAGGCTCAGCAGCAGTGCAGCACAAAGCTCTCTAGTTCCCCATCCCTGCCTGCTTACTCTCATATTTATTTAATTTTATTGTGAGATTATTTGGAAGCCATATCTAGGCACAGGCAGGAGTGAGAGTGAGACATACTCTGCCTGAGGATGGAAGCGAGTATCTGGGGCAGGGCAAAGAACTCTTTATTCTGGCTTTGTAGGACACACGCTTGCATGACTCCGCCTGTGTGAGTCAAGGTGGCAACCTGTGGCTGCTGCACAGTGGCATGTAAAGATTGAGCCAGTTTGCTAGCAATGGTGCAATTTAACCTTTTTGTGTATGTGCTTTATTTTTTTTTCTTATGAATCTGGATCTTCCTGCTCCTACTGCACAAATATCTCAGGTCGTCTCTTAAAAGTTTTCTTTTTAAGAAAATTTAGCTACAGTGGATTAAATTTACATCCCTGCTGAATTGAGAAGTGCTTGCCATTTTCTAATGAACATCTTAATGAAATTATTTGAGGACATTTATGTGCTCTACGGTTTATGTTTCTTCTGTGTCACATTAATTCTTGCATCTGATGACTTTAAAAGTTTATCCTTTGTTTTGTGGCAGTAAAGCTGGAGTGCCCATGAAATGCTTGTAACACTAAATTACAGGACAATTATATTCCTAGCTTAACCTTGAACCTTAATTCCTAGCTTAAACTGAAGAGAGATCACGCTGTGCTTGGGAATTTAAAGTGAGCACTGCAGAAGCACGGGCTAATTGGTGAACACTGGCTGATGTTCCCTATCTGCTGAGTCCATGGGGCAGCTGATGGCTGCCAGCAGAGCAAAGAGTGACAAGGTGGCAGTCACTGTCTGTAGGGCCCAGGCACTGTATCCACTGGAAGCGTATTAACCCTGTGCCCTCCCAGCCATGTCTGGAGGCCCAGCCACATCTTAGACATATAGCATCCCCAAGAGGAAAGCCAGGAGCTAGCACAATGCAAACCCATCTGTCATCCCACAAGGGGGAAAGCAGTTGTAGTTTCCCTGCATTCAGCTGGTCTTTCTTTTTTTCCCTAGAAGTATAGGATCATTAAGGTTGGGAACAGACCTCCAAGTTCATCCAGTCCAATCATCAGCCCAATACCACTGTGCCTACCAAACCATGTAACAAAGTGTCACATCTACACATTTTTTGAACACTTCCAGAGAAGGACGCTCCACTACTTCCTTGAGCAGCTTGTTCAAATGCTTGACTGCTCTTTTGGTAAAGATTTTTCTTTTCTAATATCCAGTCTAAGCCTCTCCTGGTGCAACTTGAGTCCTTTTCCTGTTGTCCTATCACTTGTTACTTGGGAGCAGACCAGCACCCACCTTGCTACAACCTCCTTTCAGGTAGTTGTAGAGAGTAATAAGGTCTCTCTCTTGTTTTGGGTCCCAGACGTGTTCAGTTTTGGGCCACTCACTGCAAGAAAGACAGTGAGGTCCTGGAGCATGTCCAGAGAAAAGCAATGAAGCTGGTGAAGGCACTTGAGAGCAGGGCTTATGAGGAGTGCCTGAGGGAACTGGGGTTGTTTATTCTAGAGAAAAAAGAGGCTGAGGAGAGACCTTACCACTGTCTACAACTGCCTGAAAGGAAGTTATAGTCAGCCGGTGTTGGTCTCTTCTCCCAAGTGACAGGACAAGAGGAAATGGCCTCAAGTTGTGCCAGGGGATGTTCAGATTAGACATCAGGAAAAATTTCTTCACTGAAAGGATTATCAAGCACTGGAACAGGCTTGAGTGACCATCCCTGGAGGTATTTAAAAGACAGGTAGATGAAGTACTCAGGAATATGGTTTAGGAATGGACAGGTATGGTTATACTCGATGATCTCAAAGATCTTTTCCAAACAAGCAATTTTATGATTGTCTTCCAAAAATGTGGCTCTCGCAGGGACATCACTAGATGGCGACAGAAGTTTTCAAACTGAACTGGAATCTCCCTAGGAGTTGACAAGGCTAAGGGACGGGTTTCAGGCTTTAACGCCTCAATACCCTTCTCTGTGCCAGCAGGAATGAAGCTCACTTTGGTAGCACTGCTCCTGCGATCCACTTGATCTGCAAAAACATCATCCAGAAAGAGCAGGAAAGAGCTTAAATATTGTGCTAGCACTGCCCTGCACAGTACCACAATGATAGCATCACTTTCCCTGCCTACACATAATCCTATGGGGCAGAAACTATAGCGTGGTCTTTATGTCCAGCCCTCACTCCTTTTCCTTCTTGGATAGGCAATAAGTCATATTATACTATACTTACCTTTGTTTCAACAAGAATCCAGCATGCTGCACTGGAGATATGGAGGCTGTTGTGCAGCAAGAGAGCCTCTGCCAACTGGGCAATGTAAATTAGCATGTCCCCCTGCACCTGCTGCAGCTCCAGAGCATGGCAGAGTAACCTGAGCTTGGTCAATGGACCAGAATAATAACACTGAAGTGCCCAGATCTGCTTCTGCCATGCCATTCAGGTATAAAAGCTCACCTCCAGACTGCCGCATGCTGCCTTCTCACAAGCCAGCTATCCCCACAGCACTGCTCCAGCACATCTCCACCTTGTGCTGAAGTTTAGGTTTAATTTAATTTGATTCAAAAAGGGGGAGGAAAAAAAAAAAGAATCAAGATAAATTTTACTTTTTATAAAACAAAAGTCTTCTGCAAAGAAGTCATTTGCTTGTCATTCTGGATGGTTTAGCTACTCCCCAGGGAAGATGTAGGAGGCATGTCTCCTCGTTATATGCTGCAAACATGGTTAACTTGCTTTTCTGTGTAAATGACCTCTATGATTCATTGTTGTCAGGCAACCTGCACAGAGTTTCAGTTCCAGCAGAATTTTAGAAGTGGTTGACTAAATCATTGGTGTTTTCTGGCCCATGATGCAGGAACATATTTTGATGGCCTTTATGTGCACCCATGTCCCAGATTTCTCCAGCGACTCAGGAAAACATACACCTTGTTAAGGGCAGGTTAATTTCTTCTGAAGTCAAGCATTAATGTAGACATGAGCAGAATCTGGTGGCTTCTCTGTAGTGCGAAAATTAATCCTCCCAGTGCCAGGGTTAAACCAAGGCCAAAAGAACTTTGCCATAGGCTTCACAGTTTTGCACCACTCTCTAAACACCTTGCCTTTTTTATATACCTTGCAGCCCCACAACACACAAGGAAGATCTAGGTGCAATTGGATGCTGTGGTCTAGATGACAGTCTTTTGGTTTCTAACTACTAACTCTCAGTCAGAGGGCAGAAGGTTTATCTGTACAGTCTTCCAAGTCTTCATCTTCTCAATGGCTTTGTGAGCAGGAAAGAACAGATGGGCAATGAGAAATTGGGAGCAGGAGTGACTGGCCAGCATCTTGGGAGCCTATAGTAGAGGAGAGAGTTGCACCAGGGCTCAGCATCCCCACCGTTACTGCTGAGCTGCCCTTTCAATCACAGCTGGGTCATTTTCAGCAAAAAGAAACAGCTGAGAGCAGAGAAGATTCATTGCACCCTGCAAACACTGCTCGGCTCAGTAGGCAGGACGCTGCCTGTAGCACCCTGGGGAAATACACCAACTGCCACACCAGGGCAGACAACTACGCATGTGCCATTATTACCAGGCTGGTATCAGTATGGCTTTGGGTAAGGCTGGTGCTCACAGGTGACAGCCCCAGTAGTTGCTCTGGCTTTTCACAGAAGTGGAAACCCAAACCACCTACCTTCCTTACCCTCCATCTCTGTTCGTAAGCCAGGTGTCTTTCAGAAAACTGTCAGACTGTTTGACGGAATTTAATGTTTTTTTTTTCTGGTGCTGTTTCTCTTTTCTCTTGGCAGTCCAAGTATTTTGGGACCCACCAAACATCTAACTGTGATATGGCTAAGTCTTGGAAATTCTGGAACAACACAAAAGCCCCTGAAATCACATTTCTGTGTTTCCAAGGTGACGTAGTAGAAACAGGATGAAACCACATTGTCCCCTTCCTGACACACTGCTAAACAGGTAATGGGAGCAGAAAGGCAGGAACAACCCAGGAGGGGAGTGGGAAGAGGCACAGATGGGTGGCACAAGGGCTGTGTATGGGAGAAGAGCCATTGGCAAAAGGGAGCATTAAGGAGCCGGCAGAAAAAGCCCTTAGGGCACTTGTGGTGTGGCTGCAAGGGCAGAGGGCTACCTCCAAAGGGGAGCTGGTTCACCAAAAATTGACTCAGTGGCTCCTGCCAGTGCCAGGGATGCTGCCCAGCACTCCCTGCTGTTGCAGGGGGTTGTCTGAAGGAAATTCAGAATTGCATCACCTGCTTTTCCTACCAGTGGAAACCACTCACAAAGCCCTGCTTTCCCTGACAGGCCTCAAGCTGAGCTAGCAAAACATTTTCTGCCAAAACAAGAGGCTTGCGATCAAATGCCCCTCTCTCCACAGCCAAAGAAAGGTCCTGGTGGTGGGATTTCCCTGGAAATCCCTCTCTGAAGAACATGCTTACCTGGAAAGCAGGGAAAAAGAAATTCCCACAAGCTCCAAATCTGTGTTGTAGCCATTTGTAGTCTATGTCAGCAATTCATATTTAATCCCTACATCTGTATGGGCAGCCCCCAGCCAAGCTGGAGGTGGATACCCTGGCCCTCACCTCATGCCTTGGCAGCAATAATTGCATTTGCATCAGCCTCCTCCCTTCAGGCTCCACTGAAAGCTCAAGACTGATCTGGGAAGTTTTAGGGATTTTTTTTCCACTGGTAGTTCAAAGGAGTAAATGTAATTTTCTTTCTCTCATCATCTCCGTTTTTGTGTGTTCTGGAGCTTCTGATTTCCAGTTACCACTGAAAGCAGAAGTGAAAAGCAGCAAGTAAAGCAGTTCTCAGAGTATTTTAGTTTCAGTAAAGTTGGAAGGTTTTGAAAACAAAACAGGGGCACTATGAGATAATTTAGTTTGCGCTTAGCTAAAGGAAAACCAAATTTTGACACTTGCCTATCCCTCTGAACCAGCCACATACTTTCTCCCCTCTCTGAAATACCCACTTGGTATCAGCATCCACAGCTTAGTTCCAGTTTTGCCTAGGAGAATATGTTTATGAGTAATAATGTTCTACTGTTCAGTTAGAATTCCTGTCTGAAGGTCTCAAAATAACTGCAATATTTTAATTTTGCCACAGTAAGAGCTAAGAAACACCAGATTTTTTTAACATGAGGTCTTACTTTACTTGCCTAAGCTTATCCTCTCTTTCTAGGATAGAGTCCAACTATCCTGTTTCCTTGAGTAGGTAACGTTTCTTCACATTTCCCTTCAGCAAGTGGCCATATTTTGATATAACTAGTGACTGCCCCTTTTTTGTAGTTACCCATTTGTACAGATTTGGTGTTGGCCACCCAGGGAGACAGCAGCAGAGCAGAGAATGATGCTAGAGTCCCTTAATGCGAGGCACAGTCGTGCTTCAGCAGTTCACCCACTTGTCCCAACTACTCTCCTAATATGGACCAAGGCTTGCTATAGCCACTGATTTCTTCAATCAGATATCGTGAATAAAAGATAGAATATAGCCAAGAGAGAAGATCTTATTTTTGTTGTTGCTTTTAATCAGCACTGAGTTTGTACAATGCTGCTCCACAGTGAAGATGTGGCCTGGACTCAGAAACAAAAGCATGAATAAGTCTCAGGAAAAAAAATTCTTGTCAGTATGGAGGGATGAGATCCAGATCTTTTTATTGATCTGTATGCTCCTTACGATAGAGGGTGACAAGTTTCTCTGCAGAACAAGATACGCCAAGTGAAGATTTGAAACTGCAAAGATCATCTGGGATCAGTGAAAGCCTATGGGTTTTTCTTTGTTAGACCAAATGACTGAGCGCGATTCATACAGGAAATAGATCAGCACAGCTACAGAAGCAGACTGTAGAAGATGCTTAAAGCGAAGAAGTTTTAGGTGACATCCAGTGGAATTTTTTGGCCACAGTGCAAAGTCCTGCCTGCACAGTGAAAACAAACAGATGTTTCAAGACTTCATGTTGTAATTACAATTTGAGGATGTGAGACCTTAGGGAGATATTCACAGTGTGAATCTATGTAGCTGGAAGTCTGACCTTTGGGGGTTGAATCTAGCTATTTACGTTTATTATGTTATAATTTATATTTTATTATATTAAATTTATATTACTTTTTTAAAAAAAAAAAAAAATCTTTGAAACTCAGATCTGGGCAGGGAATTTATCTTGCAGCCTATAACCTATAGGTGGAGCAACTTCCCACTCAGCTCCAAGTTTCAACAGCTGAAGAAACCGCTGACTCTACTCAATCTTAGTAGACAGGAAGAGCAAAGTAAGATATAGTAGGAGATACAAGAAGTTTAGAGGGCTGGAAAATGTGCATCAAGGAGTAAGGAAGTAGTTGTGCTGATAAGAAGAGTTATTAAGGAAACATTACAGTAAATGAGAGAACTGTGCCTGTTTCTGCTAAGAAACGTGGTGATGTCAAATAGAAAAACAAAAGCCCTCAGGAAATCAAGAGGATCATACATAGATGCAGGCAGCCCAGGTAATAAAACAAAGGAGTATCTTGATCATCAAGTAAAAAGCCTGAAATCAGCTATTACAGAGATAACTGCAGCAGGAATGTCACTTGGGGTTGTGGTGTTAATAGCAAGTAATAAAGAAAATACTACCATGGGAGGGGATGGAAAGCTTTCCACGCTTTGGAAATGGGAAAGAAAACAATTTTAATCTGTATAAAAGTTAATTTGTTGAACCAGTCATAAAGAAGTGACAGCAGGGCAATGTAAGGAATTAGTTATAAATTCCTTAAGGTCAAATTTGCATCATGATAACATGCTCTGGAGAGGAGGTAGCAATGACAGTTTTGGAGGCCAGCAGTTTTTTTTCCTAAAAGTTTTGATGCAGGGCCAGTGTGTGATGTCCCTCCCTGCTGCAGAACCAGACACGTGCCTGCCATGCCACCGTGATGTGCTTGCCCACACCTTCCAGGTGTACGGATGGGCAGTTGTAGTATGCCCAAGAGGTCTCTATTTGGTTGCATGATAGATGCACACAGGCCATTTTGGAAAGAAAGCACACAGAGCCCTTTGTAGCCAGAGCAGCAGGGAATGGCCTGGCAGGGCAATTCCCTGTTCAGGTGTTGACAAGCTTATGGGCTATACATTATCCAAGCATCCATCAAGCAGGAGATACAGAAGCTATTAGGATAAATACCCCTCAAGAAAGAAGAAGGTATGGAAAGGCTCCATCCCTAATGGGATGAGTTAATAGCTGCATAGGAGTTTCAGGTGTAAGCAGAAGCCTACACAGGCTGTGAAAAGGGACTGAGCAGCCAAGACCATGCCTTGGACATCTCACATGACAAGAGGAAAGTGAGCCGAATCAGTCAAAGGAAATCAAAATAAACAGCAAAGTATAGGTTAAATGAAGCAGAGAAAGAACTCACTGTAGGAGTTCTTCCCCTTTTGTGCAAGGTCTGCTGCATGATGCAGCAGTGCCCGGAGTTTTGCGAAAAATCAGTACAATTGTACAGACATTTTCCTTGACAGTATTTTTACTCTTAATTTCTCCTTAGTTCTAGTTTTCCCTCAGTTTCTAGTAAGGATATCTGGGCATAAAGGAAAGGTGAATAAAGAGCCTTTAGACATGAGCAAGGACTGGCACCAGCTGATCAGGTGCTGGACTTCAGTTCCTATGTCCTTTTCAGGATCTAGCTCAAGACCCCTTCCTCCTTTAAGTGCTCAGGAAATCCCCAGGCTAGAAAGACTGAAAATAAAACTAGCTTAGACTTACCAGAGTACAGAAAAGCACCTGAAAATATAACAAAAAAGAGCTTTTCTCTGCACTCAGCTGAAGTCTGACAGTTTATTTCTTCACAGACTTTGTGCATAAGGAAATATCAGCCTGAGAAAGACTTATCCAAGAAAGTTGTCAAGGGAGTGCAAAATGGAAGCAGCTCTCCTCTGAGGGGTCACATCCCTTTCCCTGCCTTCATGCAGGCTCGCGGCGTCTGAGGAGGGTCAGGGGCCAGGGCAGATGAGTCACGGGGAAGGTGGGCAGGGGAATACCAATGCCTCAGTGCCCATGGGTGCTCCTGGTGTGACTCACCTGGCAACAAGTACACACGGTACCCTTTGGCTGCCAGGAGGTCACCAAAAACCATCAGAGCGCCAAGTGGCAGCCTGGGAGGGAAGGCGGCAGCCTGGAATTGTTGATCTGTGCAGAAGGATGACAGTAGAGCGGTTTTGATATTGCAAAGGGGTGAAGACACTGAATGAGGCAGGTCAAGGTATGGGCAGGGATGTGGCTCGTAGGGGAGCTTCCACCAAACTGGGGACATGGGGTGGACCAGACAGTAGCTAGCTCCTGTGTCCTTCCAACAGAGCACTTCCCACTGCCACCAGCAGAGATGTGACAGGACTTTCTGCTGCAGGTGCCTCAGCTCAGGGGTGTTCACAATGCCCACGCTACCCATCCCTGCTCAGCAGTCCTGCTGCACTCCTCCATTTGCAGCAGAAGTCCACTGAGCTCACGTCCTTAAAGCCATTTTTTTCAGCTGGTAGTACTCACACGCTGGTAGCACTCACACATGGCATTCAAGTTGTCTCATATTTCTAAGTACTTCATTCATTGCTTCCCATCCCTCCTGCTCCAAGGAACAGGGCAGGGCAGAGGAGCTAAGGGAGTGTCTGCAAGGAGCCCCTTAGCTTGTGTTGTGCAAGAGGTTAGAGAAGATAATAATAATCTCTTTCGGTTTTAAGGTTTCTGAACCATTTCCTCTCTCTACATCACATGTTTGCTCTTTATTTTGCCCCATGCTAGAGGTTTCCCCTCTGCATGAGCTGGTCTGCAGTGGAGCCTGATGCCTGGGGGACATCACGTGAAAGGTGATGGTGACAGGTGAGACAAGCTTCAGGCACAGTAAATAAACTTTATACTGTGCTTGGCTCTCAACAGAAAGGAAATAAGCTGAGGGCTTCAGCGCACATGCCTGAGAAACAATTTACTAACTGGGACAAATGCAGGAAGATATCCTCTCCCTGGCAGCAAGCCCATACAGTCAGCAGCATGACACCAAGTCAGCTACACACCAGCAGTGAGCCCATGGGAGTTGTGCAGATCGTGAATAATCCTGTGTGCACCACCCTGGGGTGGAAAGCTATGTGAAGCTCATCACTAGCGGTAACATAGCTTCTTAAATATATGTGACTGCCTGTTGTCCCAGCAGATGCAGGACAGATGTGCTCCATATGGAGTTTCTGAAGTGTATACCTAGGACTTCACAGCCAGCTGCTGAGAAGAAGGTGGAGATAATTAGGAGGACCCTGCCAAAAATTAGTAGCTCATACCTCAAGTGACTGAGTGGCAAGAGCTAGCTTATCTGGCATGGCTGGGCTGGGGCTGCCGCAGGACTGCTGAATGCGGGCAGCTTTCTTGTTTTCTGGCTGAACAGCTCCATATAGGCTGTCTGGGACTTGGGCAGACACAAAGCAAGAGGCATAAAAATATCAGCCTTGCAAAGCTGCAAGTATCTTAGGGTACCTGAGAGCAGGGTGGGCACAAACCAGCCTGTTCCTTTGCTTTGAAGAAAGTAGAGATTTAAACACAGAAACACTAGCCTGCTCAATGAGGTGCAGAGCGCAAGGTGATAGCTGCAAAACAGGGAGATGTGTGCTAGATGAAGCCTAGAAGAGATTTATCTTGAAGAAAAGAGAAGACTGTGTGCATTTTATGGATAAATGTACTAGACCAATTAATAAGACTACATCCCATGTCTCTGGTCAGCTTCTGCCTCCCTAGTGCCCTTTTGGTGCATGCATTACCCTATGGCTTTGATTCATGAGTTGACGGTGGAACAGCTTTGGATTTACTGTCTTATGTCCTGAGAGGAGGTGAGGTGGAGGCACTGACATTGCTGGGAAAGTGGAAATAATCTTTAATCTTTCTACTCTGTATTACACCAATACACCAGTGTTTCAATTGGAGCCACAATGGGAGCGATGCTCAGCACCAGCTGGTGTGTAGCACAGAACCCATTCCCACAGCAGTTGGCCTCCCAAAGTGCCTGACATCTGAGCCATCTCAGCACTGCCAGTGCACTGGCTCAGGGCAAGCACAGTGTACAGGCCACCTCTGCTCCTCAGCACATTTGGGTGACAGTGCAGCTATGCCAAGTCTCGTCTTCTGCTAAAGCCTTGTATCCTTCCAGGCTTTCTGCTTGGCTCTGTCCCAGCAAAACATTCCCTCGCAGGGGCTGGCAGGGGAGAGCAGAGTAGCCCTTATATCACAGCCAGCACTAGATGTAGGTGGACTTTTCTGCTCTGAAAGGCACTGAGGTCCTAGCAGTCCCTCTCCCAGTGACGTCAGAGGAGAGGGGATGGAAGATGACCGAGTCAAGCAGTGGGAAGCATAGTGTGACAGCCCTGCCCTGCAGGACATCAAAATTTGCCCGAATGGGGGAGAGGTATTCTGTAGTCTCTTCCAGACATAAGAAGTAGCCTGGAAGAGCTGCAGGGACAGGGAGTAAGAAACACCGTGTCATGGGGAAGTGGAAATTATACAAGTCACTCCAGAGACCGTACAGTGTGAGGCGGTCACTTGGGAAGGGAGGTGAGGTACACAAGCAGAGACGACCTTGGGATACCAGCTGAAGGTAAGGGTGGAGGCAGACACTGAAAGGAGATGACATTTGCTGCGTCTTGTGCACCAGACTCTGCTCTCCATCAAGTGTCAGCTTGCAATGGGTGCAGGGTGGCTCAGCTTTGCCCTGCCACCTGCCACCCCCAAAAATTCAAATCTGCAGGGAGCAGGAGATGTCTCTAGTCCAAGCTCTGCTCCATGTAGCACCAACTGTAAAGTTAGAGCTGATTTTGGGGGGTTCCATTCAAGCTCTGATAGTGTGCCCCTGTTTCTGTTAAAAAAAAAACAATTTACAAACTTAAGGCAACTGACCTTATAAATTAGACTTGAAATTGTGTGAGTAATCTTATGCACTTTGTTGGTTGCTTTTATTTTCAAAACTCTGATCTGAAACTGTTATGTTGCTGTGAGTACACAACTTCAGCTTAATAGTCACAGCCTAATGGGACTTGGGACAAGAATCCTCAGCAGGGAGTGTTACAAAGATGAGTCATCCTCAACAGGCCAATATTTAATAGATGGACATGTTTCCCCGGTGTCTAAACTCTGCTTCATTTCATAATCTTTCAGGGGCAGAAGTAATGACAACATTTGCAAATACAACATTGGCAATATCATTCTGCAGAAGATGATCTGTCTTCATGGCTTCTGGTACTAATTGCTCCTGTACAAAGTTGACTCTGCTGCAGTAGCTGTTCATATAGCAGCACTATCCAGTTCACTAAAACTGCTTCCTAAATATAAATAAGACCTTTTCTGATTAAAAAGGTACAATGAATTACTGTAGTCATCACTATTGTAAAATCTAGAAGAATAGTATCTACTGAAATATGAAAGTTGTGCATGAAAAACATTAAAGGCTAAGAGAAGACAAATTCTGTCTTACAACAGCTGAAGTTAGATGAAATTCGCAAGGAGCTGAAGTTTGCAAGGAACACTACATTTCCTTGCCTAAATCCAGAATTTTCCTCCTTTCCCCAGGCAGCTGAAGAATAAAAGCTCTCTATTGTTGACCATCTCCACCAGGCCTTCCTACCATGGTGGTTTCATCTCCTATGTGTCCTGGGGATAAAAGTGGTCTAGAGGTGTGCATGCAAGTGGGCTCTTGCCCACCACCTGCTTACGGAGGGGTTTGTTAGGTCATCCCTCCTGTCCTCTGACATGCCAGAAAATGAAGTGTGCAGGCATGGCAGGTGCTGGGCACACAGGACAGGCACACATGCTAACTCTGACTTCAGGTGTATGACTGTGCAATGCTGCCCAAGTGTCCACCTGATAAATCAATCAGCACTGGAAGTCATCCCCCCAGTCATCACGGAAGAAGGAATGCTTCTGGCCTCAGTTACAAGTTTCATGGGGCGCAGTAGGAAATACCACACCTCTCTTTAAGATATGTATGCTCAGAGACACACCTCAAGACCTTCTCCTTCCAGGTCATTTCTAGCTTCCTACCAAATCCACACTTACTTACATGTACTACAGGGAAGGCCAAGAGAAGACATGGCAGTTAACACTGGAGTCTTTCTGGAAGGCTGGAAAATAAAACCTAACTGCGTAGTAGTAGTTACATAAAACATTGAGGAACTTGCTGAACATTTTTAACATTATTTGTGTCATTTCCCTTCCCTGAAATGTTGCTGCTCTGGCAAGATGTGTTACTGCTGTGTTGCAGCCAAAGATGTTTTCATATTTCTGTGGAAGAGCCAACTTCAAAGGAAACTCTTTGCTTTCTTGAAAATATCTTTTCTTACACAGAAAATAATTCAATTTTCCCTGAAAATAACCCAGCGTGTACATGAAAATGGTATTTGGTTAACTCTACTTGAGACGGTGAAGCCTGTTTTTATGTTCTTTCAAACCTACCTACACTCAAAGCCACATGGACGCAGCATACAGCAGATCTGCAGGGTGAGCAGGCAGCCAATTAGACGAGACATCATTACATGGGGTTTTTTGGACTATTTTTCAAACACATCCCGTAGCAGGAATACCTTTGCCAGTATCTCTGGTGCCCTGGTATTGCCATCTCTGTATGCCAGAAAGAACAATTGTGGTCCCCATGGGGACCACCGGGACTTTGCCCATCAGATGTTCCTGGGGGTCTAGGTTGGTCCTGTGCCGCTAGCACCTGGGGAAAGGGAACATGGTGCCATTGGGCGGCTGTCCCTGGAACATATCCATGCTCCCGGCCCTGCCTAGAGCAGCAGCTGGAACCCACTGCCTCCAGGCACCTTGGCAGGAGCTCAGCAGGTGATGGAGCTGGGGTCCCTAAACAGCCTGTGCCACTAGTGGCAGTCAGGTCACTCCAAGGAGCTGGTGACCCAGCACAGAAGCATAGCCGTGGTGCCAGCCTCCTCCAGCATTCCTTTGTGCCTGTGGCGGAGGGTCACCAGGCTGACTGGCATCACAGGATGTGCTGTGCAGACAGTGACTCATGGAGTCCAGACTGCTTTCCAGAGGAACGAATGCTGTTGGATGAGAGGGAAGCTGGCATGGGTGATGTGGACACTGAGCTTGGCTTGGAAACCACTATCATTATGCACAAAAACAAGGGAAAACAGCTCAATGATTGGAGAGGATCCTTACACCGGCAGTGGATAAGGCTCCTAAAGCAGCACCCACAGTGACAGAGTGGTAAAGGCCTCTGCTCAGGGTCAGCTCTGACAGCTCAGGGTCAGCTGTGCCATGAGCTTATGTGTACCAGGATCATACACAGGAGCTCCTGATCACTTACAATTTATATAGGCAAGAGAGGAGCTGACAAAGGAAAACACCTACACTGGGGATTCACACACCAGTTTTGAAGACTTCCTCTTTGGGCAAACTGTGTTTTTCTCTTATTTTTTTTGGGGGGGGGGGGCAGGGGAAGAAGAAAAGTTGACCTTGGCTCACTGTAAGGGAGAGTTACAGGAGAAGGCAACACTTCACACTGTCAGCAGCCTTGACAAGCCCAGGCTGCTCACAGGCTCCACGGCACTTCAACTCCAGAGGTTTGATGCATGCCTTCCTGCCACCCCCTCCTCTCAGGCTCTGCATACATCTCCTGAAGTCACTCCCTACCTATTTCTCATTTCCATCCCTTGCCCCTCTTTGTCCATGTACTGCTTCAGCATGTGACTTGTTATGAGTTCTAGGAGGGATTATAAACTTTTCAAACATCATTATTTACTTCAATTTTTTGTATTGGCAAGGCTATGCCTAGTGCTGTAGTCTGAAAGTGAGGCATTGCCCCACTCTGCATGGACACTGTGGTAGTACTCTTCCTCTGAAACCAGTTCCTGTTTGACAAGGTTCACGCCTGAGACCAGGTTTATGGGTGACCACGATGCTGTAATTCCATGTGGGTTTGAAAAGAATCAGCTAAGCACAGCTATTTTCTCTTGCACATCTCACTCTGGAGTATACCTGACTCTCCTTCCTCTGATACCCTCTTCTACAGACAAACTCACCTTCTCCTGGGCACCGCTCAGACCAGCCCTGCAGCCACGCCACCCTACTGCTTAGGTGACACGTGGTGCTGCCTTGCACAGGAGGTGTGGGGCGCAGGTGAGCAAAGGCTCATGGCTGCTCGCCTCCTCCCTGGTGAGTCACCGTGCCCCAGTATCAGTCGGCAGGGCTATTTCTGGTGGCCAGCCTGGAGCAGCATGAGTTTGCCCATGGGACTGTAGTGAGCCACTCCCAAGGTCCGTCTGGAATTTTTTTGGGCGTTGCTAAGTTTGGTCAGCACGCAATGTTCTTAAAGTCTTTGTTTTCTCATTGCTCAAATGATTAGCTTTGGATGGTGGTGGTTTTAGAAATGGACCTTGCTGGGCCTTTCCTGTCAGGAAAAGAAATGGAAGCTCAGGCTCCAAATAATGCTTTGGTGCTTATTTGCTGGGAATGTGCAAAGTCCTTTCTCCCTGGGCACAGGATACAAAGCAAAGCTTAGGAAGCTAAGTTGTTGCCCAAAGTGCCCAAGCCTGCCTTGGATGCAGCTGATACAACCCCAAGGGCAGTTTCTAGCAGTACAAACCTTCCCTGTTTAGGTCTCTCACGGCACGGTGCAGCTCCGTATTCCCCAGACCTTCTCAACTTATCTGTTTGGTCTTCCCAGCTGCTCCAGGCATCACACCTCCAGTGTCCCTCCCCTAGCTGCCTCTTTGCTTCTGCCACTTAGCCAGAAGAGCAGCACACCGGTTTCCTCAAGGTCTCAACAAAGAGGTTAGCACTTGGCCAAGGGCCTCCCTCCACGTCTGTGCCAGCACTGCACACAGGGCAAACCACTCTGCACTTCTACTGAGTTTCTCTCAAACCTCCATTTGGGTTAACAGGGGAGCTTGTTTAAACCTCAGGCAAGAAAACCCTTATTTCTGCTTCTTCCAGTTTGTCCTCCAGATCTCTTCTTCCCACTGACATTTTTTTCAGGAATAGAAAAACAAGGGCCTGATTTTAGAACGAGTTAAGAAAGCTGCAGAAACCGAGCAGCAAAAAGCTCACTTTCAGGAGGCATGGGAGAAAAAAGAGCAGGCAAGGACTGCAAGGAAGCAGCAGCTACAAGAAAATGGGGGAAAAAAGGGGCTTTGACTTCTCTTTTCTCCCATGTTCTTTCAAAGGCATAACCTAATCTCGAAGAGATCATTGCATCTCCAAATGTTCTCTAAACCTGCTGTAGGCTGCTTGCACGAGGAAGCCCTGCAGAGGAGCACAGCAGTCAGTCGGTGCAGTCTCAGGTTAACAGGCTGATCTGAGCAAAAGAAATCTAAGACCAGGAGGAGAAAAGTTACCTCTGGCTCTCCAATTTCATCAGTTACTGTGAGCAGTGAGTTTCTCCACGCACTTTGCAGTTAGCATTACTTTCAGTATTCCCGCCAGAAAAAATTAAACCAAACGCCAAAAACAGAGCCAAACCATTTGCAAAATCGCACAGCTCAGGGCAGACCCACCACCTCCTCGGGGCATGAGCTGGCAGGGATTTCACACCATCCCTTTTCATTTCCTCCTCCCTTGACCTCCCCTCCAGCCTTGATTGCTCCAAGAACACAGCTGCTCAGGCAACCAGATTAGAGAAACAATCTTCCTGCTCCCAGGTTATTTTAACCCAGTTCACTTCCCTGACCTCATTCCCAAGGCAGTGGCACAAACAGGTCAATTTATACACTACAGGGATCAACCACTATGGGATATGCTTGATAGATGTGACATGCTTGGGATATGATGTATTGCTACAGAGAGAAATACCCGCTTAGCTGCAGCCTGAGGCTCATCTGAAAAACAGTCCTCAGCTATTAGAAAGCTCGCAGTGCTGGTAGCAATATCTGGCGTTTGGTGTACCTGAACAGCCATTTGTTGACTGTGTACCAGTCCTCTGAAGTGATATTCATTATGAAGCCTCATCCTGTTTAGACCTGTGGATTTGCCTATACAGAGCTATTCATTTACTCAGTCGAACCTTATCACCTATGTTTGGTAATATATAAACTCTTAACTACTTTGATTAAGCCGGTCACTTATAACTTGTATAGTATGTATATAAAAGCCGTACACCAAGAATAAAAATTAAATAGTGAGCCTGTCCCAATATGCTAAATATTTCCACGCTAAATCATTTAACTGGGTGGGGGAAGAGAAGGATGGCATTAAAGAAAAAGAATAAAGAAAAATCAGTGTAACATTTTTCAGTGTTAAAAAACACTGCCTAACAGCCTGTAACTCCCACATGGATCTCATTGTTGAAGTAGCTCAGCACTCAAAAAGCATTTGCATAACATCGAGCCACTGTTTGGTGTGGATAAACACCTTAATTTTATAGAAGGGAAACTGGGCAAGATATTTTAAGCCCACCTCCAGTTACCTGAAAAGCTCCATCCTCCTAATTCTGTGAATCTCATTAAAGATCAAAAGACATCAGCAAAAGACCAACAAATTGAATGCAGCTCTCAAGGCAAAGGTGAAGATAGAGAAAACATAACCTAATGGTTTGTAAGTCAGCTGTACTGGAAGTCTGATACCTGGACTAATCCTGATCATGAAGAGGGATACCCTACACAGCTCTCCTCAAAGCAGCTAGTCATCTAGAGATTTTGTGCAAAGTATTAGAGCAGGTGGATTATTCTCAGCAGGACTTCTGCAGCAGCAGTTAACATCAGGACTGAAGTGCTGCCTGTTGTACACAAACCTGTGCAACATTCAGGCAGTCCAGAAGGAGTGTTCTGGTCTGGGAACAAGATTTTGTCAGAAACACTCACTGTCTGTTAACTAGAGTCCAAAATCCAGCAACAAAGACCTTCACTCAACTCTCCGTTAAGTTGAATGATACATGTAATGTACTGGGGCCACGGTAGGGGAGGTTGGCCTGAACACAGTCACAGCCCCACAACATTTTCAAGGAGGAAAGAACAGAGTGACCACAACTCAAGGCACTGAGCTGGATTTATTCATTTGACCATATCAGTATCAAACTAGAAATCACCTGTTTAAGATCATGTGTTAGATAGAAGGAGCATTAAATAACAGAGGTATGAAAAAGAGACTGTGCTTCAGAAAAGATTCAGTGTACAACATACACAGTATGCCATTTTTACACAAATGCTTATAAAGAGTCATCCTAAGCATTAAAAAGAGTTTTATAAAAGTTTACATTTTCATCCCATGGGATGTACAGAACTATGCAGTTTACATAGTTTTACTATCATCCAAAACATCATGTTTCAAATGTGTGAGGCACAGCAAGAACAATACAATTCCATTTCCATAGGAACATAAACACAGCTTGTCACAAATGACAGGCTTTCCAAACCATAGCACTCACGGCAATTATACATGTGTAAAATTTTAAAGTATTAAAAAGCAAGAGTCTGGAGCCTGCCCACTGTTACCACTAGGGAATAATATTTGCTCTACCCTTGAAAATCATCCACAGTATCCTTGCAGTAGCTGTAACACAGGAAGCAAGTGGAGCCACTGCTGTGCTTTGTCAGGGCCAGCTTAATGTGCTATTCCCAAAGCCAACCAATATAGTCAATGAAGGATTACCTACACCCATGGAAAAGAGGGACAGCACCCTGCTTAGCTCTGACAGCCCAGGGAAGACACAAAGTTAATACACATCTGTAACCAAGTGATGCTTTGGCTCCAGCAACAGCTGACAGGAATTAGCTCAGCTTAAGGAAGGCCCTGATTTCCATTAGGAATGACCAGAGACTGGCCAAGTCTCAGAGACAGAACAAGACTGAACCCATATTTGGATAAATGAAGATTTTTTTGGTTTTTTTTTGGAAGGTTCTCTCTAAGGACAGCTCAGATAGACTTGACTCTCACAGCCCACATGCTCAAATATTTTGCAAGCACATACATTTTATACAAGTGCAAAGCCCAGCACAGGAAGATATCCTGGATTAAGACATTCCCAGCAGTGTTCTTTTTGCCATCTGCTTGATGGTGAACCAGCAGATGCTCAAATATTGTTGCTTGGGATCAGCTTATCAGAGCCCCTAAGGGTTTAGCTTAATCATCTGTGCAATTAAACACTATTCACATTTTACAGCCTACAATGGCAATATTTTTATATACAAATTTGAAAATCAAATCCTAAAATAAAGTTTTAAGAGGTAGAGGTCCATTTCTGACCTGCTGACACACAATGTTACTGAGTTAGTCATATTCTAGGGCTGGTGGTCCCCTAACAATATTGAAGTAACCAGCTAGAGCTCCGAGGTCTATGTAGAGCGATCTTTGCCTCTTTAATAGGTCTGACTCTTCCATGCTCCCAGTACATAATGAGGAATCTAAAAAGGAAAGAGAGAAAGCATGTCGTTATTGGACAAAGAGCTACATTAGTTCAGTTTCATGGCTGCAGACATTACTGGAATAATTGGCCTAATAGTTGCTCTTTTTTATCTGTGGTTTAGAAAGCTTAGTTTTTATGGACAATGTAGCACAAACCTCATAAAATAAAATGGAAGATACCAAATCAACCCACAACTCTAGGGCAATGAAAGATAAGCAGTTTGATGCTCAGAACAGCAAGTGTGTTCAACTCTTTCAACAAACTCTCCGTCAGGTGGGCCAGCTAGAGAGATTCCTCATGCCCTGAGCCATAGTGCTAAAGGAGAGTTTAGTGCAAGAACACACTCTTAGATTTCTGCTAGTTGAGAATTCCCCTTCATTACAGGGAAATTTTCATCTAAACAGATGACATCCTCTTTGTGTGGATGGGTGTGACAATACAGAATAAACATTGAAACATCAGTCTCAACTTATTTTTTTGCTTTTAATTTGAAGTTTGAAGAAACCTTTCTAATGGCTTTCTAATTCCCTGAATACTTGTGTAATGAGTGCCCTGGAATTTTAAGTAGCAAAATTGAAGTTCCAGTTTAACAGTCAAACATTTGTTCATCTTCAAAAGAATTGATTCTGATGGCCTGAACCACTCAAAGAACTATGCACCCAAGCGGCAAAATCCAGAGGAATCAAAGCCATTCTAGATGCAATGTGTTTGATTTATATGCTAAGTAGATTCGTTGCAAAAAGTATGAATTACTCCATGCAAAATTTTGCACTGATATCTTTTCAAATTCTTATCACAAGCAAATAAACCACTTGTCTGTGATCAGTTTTTAAATGCTTTCCGTCAGGATCCTCCAAACTTAATTTAGAAGTAGAGGAAAAGCATCTTGAAGCCTGTTAGCAAGTTGCTGGCAACAAATATCCCTTGGTCTTGATACTATCTGAAGACACGCTGAGTTCTCTAAGGGATTATTATCCTTCATAAAGTACTTATTAATGTACAAAGGAACCATGTTCTATCCTACAGTCATTTTTGGTTTTAAAACAACTGGCTTCTACTTTTGCCACTCAGCATAATTACAGCTATAGTTTTGTGTGTGTCTTAAAGGAGGCACTAAATGTAGGAGTTTGGGATGGTGGTGGTTATTGGACCTTTTTTTTTTAACAAACAAATTACTAGTATCAATGAAACATCTCCAGTACTGTGGCAAATTAAGGCAATTTGGGACAGCAGCCTATACTTCATGAAGATGTGCCCTGAATGACTGCCATGACTTTCTCATGAGCCAGCCCTTCCGGAGCTGCAGAATTCAGGCAAGTTCTTCCCCTGGTGAAGTGTTTTACATAACACTTAATGAGCTCTGGGTCTGATCTCATCTGATTGGGATTTTTACTGGTGTCTTTCCAGAAGCTTTTTGAGTTTCATTTGTTTCTAAACACTCAAATCAAGTTTTGACACAAAGTGAAGTCTACAAAGTGTACGGTAAGTGAACTTGATATCATTACCTGTAATGTTTTCTGGCAACTGCAGCTCCTTCCTTGCAAGTAGTCTTTTCCTTTCAAACAATGCCGAGTCCAGACTCTGGCACCGTGGCTGCTCTTCGGGAGGCGGGTGTAAGGCTTCATGTTTCAGTAAGTCTGCTGCAGACAGCCTATGACTAGGATTCCTTTCTAGAGCTGCTTCTAGCAACTCTCTCATAGAAGTGCTACAGTCTTCAGCAATGTCCTCTAAGGGGGGAGCTTGCTTATGTATCTGTTGGAACAAAAAAATCCCACTGAAACAGTTATTCCAAAAATAATGGAAGAGGAAGTCACAGATAACCACACGAGTTGTCTGGGAATTCCCCAGTTACAAATCATCACCTCTGTAAGTTGTGCTGATCAATTAGGACAGAACACATAACTGCACAAAATTCACCTTTTTTTTTTAATAATCATGTTTTATCATAAATTCATGAAATCAAAGCAACTCCAGGCAACCCTAAAATCCACTGCAATACAAATTCACCTGATTTCTGTACCACACTGGATGAAACAGAGAATCAAATTTGCCAGGCTTCAGTTTATCTCTATCTTCTAAGCAAAACATACAAGTAGAACACAGATGGGTTCATTCGAATCAAGTTTCACACTGTTCTAACCCTGTCCTTGCAATAAATCCAAGCAAGGCCTGTAAATTGTAACACAAACCACAGAGGATTCCAGTTAAGCCTCTGTCTTGCCCTAAATGATCAAAATCCACTTCTTCCCTCCCTCCCCCGAATCAAAAACTATGATATCATCTCTCTGACAAATACTGAAACTGAGCTAGGGCTTTGCTAAGGAAGGATGCTTACAATATAGAGGTAGGATGGATACGCAGAACGAGGATATCTGTTCACCCAGGGTGGGATGCCGGTTTGCATATGAATAATAGTAGCTCCCATGCTGTAAATGTCTGCTTTTGTTGTGTGGCCTCTGCAGAGGATAACTTCAGGGCTCATGTAAATCTGTGAAGAACAGTAAAAAAGATTAATCTATAGGGGAAAACAGCAAAGACAAATCATGACATTTAGCGATCTGATAAGGGATCACAAAATCCCTTTGAGGGAATGCATCCGACTAGTACCTACAGCCTAAAGACCAAGCACCAGTTGGGGAATAGATTTTTCTGCTCTGCTCATTACCGCAGTCAAAGGGATTTTCTAGTATGGCACCTGAACAAACTCGTATTCCAGGTTTGCCCTTGCCAAACAGGCACAGCTGAGTGGCTGGGGGTCTTAGCTGAGCTTTGAGAGGCTGAGCTTCAAGCCACAGCTCTGTGTCATTCAGCTGGGTAGAAGGAACCTCATTCGTCTGCAGCAAAAGGAGGTGCCTGAATTGCCAGTTAGTTTTGCCAGGCACTGCTAGGACTGCCCTATTCTTGAACAACACAGGCCTGCGCTAGGCTAAACGGGGTGATCCCACTGCTAGCCACTCAGCTGGGGGTAGGAATTCACTCCTCAAATCCCTGCTACATTGGATACTACATAACTCTTCTGGGCAGATCTGACAGATATACACCTTCCTGTCTTCCATACTCTTTCTCCCCTCTTCCCCTTATCTGATGACCTGCATGTTGGGGCATTATCCTAAAGAAACAGGATAGTGAGGAACAAGCCAGGTCTCTTCAGACCTACATGCCCTTTTTACCATGTTACCCCCAGAGCAGCTATTAAGGCAAGCATCCTTCTTAGATCCTCTTTTCAAAACCAAAAATTCAAATCTCATCTAAACCAAAATATAATTTCCATCTAAACTTTTCACTGTTTCAAATGTTTGTGGATTTGTCGAGCAGGATTTAGTGGGAAGTTCCTGCCAGTTCCAGGCAGTTCAGAGTGCAGCTGGAAGAGAACCAGACAGGCAGGTTACAGGAGGTACACCCCACAGCTGGCAGGAGATGCCAGCACAGCCCTGCCACCACTGCTGGCTGAGGGAGTAGGTTTCAACACAACACAGGCACAGCCCACAACACACTAGGTTAGCAAGCCACCCTATTTGCTTCTGGTTTCTACTTTTCCCTCACCCAACTTCCCTCTAAAGTAGCCAAATAGAACTTTAATTAGTTCAAGTAAGCATGCCACAAAGAATCATGTTAAAAGCCATTAACTGACACAAAATCAGGAAGTTACATGTTTTGACTAATTATCACAGATAAAGAATGGCTGCGGGTCTCACGCAAATTCCAAAGAATATTTCCCAGTAAATCACATACCATATCTACAAATACTGCTTCTAATAAGAAGCATGTGCAAAGGTTCAGCAGGTGTCTACAGCTACTTACTCCTATACATTGCTTTCTTCAGGGATAAGATAGAGTGCGTCACACCTCCCATGTTAAAGTCTCAGAAGGAGCAAAGAACAGAATTTCTGCTTTTGTAAAAAAGGTCATTAGCAAATACAGTGCAACTTGAGTGAAATCTACATAAACAAAAAGCAGCTGCCTTCTTGAGGAAAAGAAGGATGCTAGAAAGAGAACCTGTCTGCAGTCATAGTCAAAGTGTGGAAATGGTCAAGATGCACCTTGATTGCAGGTGGACATAAAGCAAAAAGGAAACATGCACCAAAGCTGTCATTTCAGCCTGATTTAGGCTGGCCTAAGACTGTTGCCAAAAAAGTAAGCAGCTCAGGTTCCAGGTACAGTCCTCATTCTCACTCTTTCCGGCTGCTGAGCTGGCCACTTGTCTGCCAGTCAGACCAGAGACACAACCCATCCCCAAACCAGTACTTTTCATTGTGTTGTGCTAATTTTAGTTTAGTATTCCTGCAAATGAATCACACCTTCCATACTCAACAAACCGTAGCAAACATTTTCCTCCCTTCAAATGGTTGTAACTGAAGCTTAAGTATTTTAACAAATTGACAGAAGCATAACAGAAAGGCAGCAAATGCCCAGAAAATGTATTTTCATTTCATCACAACCATGGTATATTGTGCTGCACACATTCTGCATAGTGTGCATACACCCCAGTCTTTTCATGATACACCAGTTAACCAAGATTTAACTTTCTTTCAATCATTCTGACCAGAAATGCAAGTATTCATTTTCATAAACACAAAGAAGATTCACTATATTCAGACTTTCAGTGCCATAGCAGCAAATAAAACCCCTAAAGCTGTAGAGGAGAACATGCACAGGAGAAAGGTAACTCCAACTGCCACTTCCTTCTTGGATACCAGTCCTGCCAATACTAGATGCAAAAGAAACCAGCGAGTTCACAGGCATGGTGGTGCATAGCAGTGACAGAGTTCCAGCAAGGGCTTGCACAACTACATGCAGAAATAGTCCTCCTGGACAACTGCACCACTTCTTAAGGCTGTATAATAGAGGACGAAAAACATAGGAGGACTTTGGAGAGCCAAAATCTTCCTTTGAAAATACCAAGAAAAAAACAGTTCTATCAAAGATTATAGAAGACATTTGTGGATGACTGGATTAGTCACCCCACAATGCTTGAACACAGGCACTGAGGAGAGGAAGATGCTTACGAGGAAGGCTGTAAGCAGAGAAAGCTTATAGACTAGCACTTGTGATATTCTTCTAAGTACTTGATTGATTTGAAAATCTTCTTTCCCAGTATTCTCTTTGCAACCCTGCTTCTTGCTGTGATGCTGCAGCAGAACAGCAGGATTGTCGGTTCCAAGGACTGGTTACCTCTTACCTGAGACAGAAAACACCAAGCACTGCCATATTTCAGAGTTCTGGAGATTATTCTTTTTCCAAAGACATGACTGCAGGTGCTCAACAGTGCAGGATAATTTTCTTCCTACTAAATTGAAACCTAAGTGTTTTTTGCACTTCTTACCAACATGAACTTGGCCTGTCTTCTAACAGCCAGGAACAAATCAGAATAGTTTGGGTTGGAAGGGACCTTAAACATCATCTAGTAATTATCACAAGTCCACTCTGCAAACACCTCCACCCTTGAGAAACACCCCACCAGGGCTTCCAACTCATTGCCACAATTTTTCTTAGTCTCATTAACAGAACACACACACCCCTGCTCCCTGAACGAACAAGCAAAAGTCCAAACCAAACCAAAATAAACCCCCCACGAAGTATAAACACAATGTCAGAAAGCATGTTGCTTCCCATACAGTAAGCACATTAAGCTCTTTCCTCACGACTAGAAAGATAGTGAAAACAAGTGCTCAAGTATTTTCCCAAATATCTTGAAAACAAATAAACAAACAAGCCTGATATTCTGTGAAATCTTGGTTTATGCTATCCTGCCAAGGAGTGAAATGATCTTTGTCAGCTATACAAGCACCTCCTTTAAACGCTTGCCTATACTGTGGAAGACTATCAAAATGGTAAACACCAACATTTCAGCTAAAGGTTTCCTGTAAACAACCTCCTTAAACAAAAGAGAGCATGCAAAGCCACATTTGCAGCAGCTATCCAAGCTAATTGTTGCTGCTTCATTGTTTGCTAAAGCTCCAGCCCTGGAAACACTAAGGCAGGAGTGTAGCCCAAGTGACACGCAGGACCTCTGTGCGCTTTCAGAGCCAAAGTCACTGAGAACATTTAAAAGGACTTCCACCTCCATCACTGTAATGCCTAAGCAGCTTACCAGATAATCATCAACTGTGCCACACGCAGCCCCCAAAAACCAAGACAGTTACACATTGGTGGGGAACAGAGATTAGAAATGCTAAAGGATGAAACCCAGAGGTCTGTAATTTCTGTGGTTTCAAAGGAGGAGTCAAACTACTATGTTGAGCAGGTCATCCCAGTCCATAGCCGGTATCTCAGAAGAAATCTTTCTAGAGCAAAGAACAAATTCCTGTCTGAAGCGTCTTTGACCAGCAGCTGATTCACTACAAACAACCCTCCTCAGATTACTGTTCCTTTGTTTGACTTCAGTGAAGCCAAATTCCTCTTTGACTTCAGATTTAATAACAGCTAACAAATGAGATTTCAGAGAAGGTGACAAGGCTTTCAAAGTGTAACACCCAATTCTCCATTCAACAAGTTGAAAATAAAAATATAATGAAGATAATATTAATGTTTGTAACTTTTTGATAAGTCACCATAACTCTGTTTTGCCAAAGCTTCCACCTTCAAGCTCCAAATTTGAGCCCTAAGCATAACACCCATGGGAGTAATACAACATAAAGGCTTTTGTCCCTCTGGCTTCTTACCTCTGTTCCTCTAAGGTCTTTGGGATAGTAAATGTCTTCAGTCATTTGAACACTTAGGCCAAAATCCACCAAAACAGCCTTAGTTGACATAAAGACAATGTTGCTCGCTAAAAGAAAAACAAAATGACAACATTTGAGTTTCTAGCACACATGGCACATATATTACCACCTGCTTGTTTCATTTTGATATTAGTCTGAAAAGGGAGATTAGCACAACCAGTCTCTATAGCTGACACGGTCATTCTCCTTGCCAAAACAGGTCTGTTAGTGATTAGGTCAAATTTTGCGTCATATCTTAAACATCAAATTGTACTGGTTTACATAAAAGAAGCAACATTTGGTTGTTTTGCTAGCTAAAAAAATAAAAGAGAGAGACGGAGAAAATGGCTGAGGGCAAAGGAGGAAGGTGTAAGGCTGGCAGGCATGTCAGCACAGCGAGGCTTGCTCTGAATACATTTAATAGCCTCCAAGGTGGAGAGGATGCTGTGCAGATCTGGCTATAAAGAACACAGCTTCTGCTCACCAAGGGGTTTCTCTACACTAACAATTTAAATGAAGACAGCATCAGAGAGGAACTGAGTCTCTTCCACAGCAGCCACATTGGCTTCCTGCACCGATCAGCACGAGAGGCTCAGTGTGATGACAAAGGAGACACCACTGCTGCAGAAGTAATATAAGACAGAGATCCAGACTTTTACCAAACTGCAGCAATATCTAGGACCTTAATTCAACTTCCTTCATAAAACTCTGCCAAAGGCACGACTTTGTACCCAGAGGCTTTCTTTGCAATTGTACTTCTGATCAAATATTTATGAAGCACTTTGTGCAAGCCTTAAGAAACTAGTGTTTGCTGTTTCAGAAGATGTGGACAAATGGAAGTCCCCAGGTTACACAATAAAAAAAGCATTTTTCTCCCAGAGAAACCTGTGGGTCATTTTCCATCTCGCTGCCATCCAGTGGGAAGACATGCTTGATTTCAGCGGTACTGGTTCCTGAAGCAACCCTTGATCGATCTGCCTCCCTATCAGTGCCACAAAACTACATAAATAAATCTGTAATTTTAGGGATACCTTTGAAGATATGGATTTTAAACACCACAAAGAACAGTGCAGCAGGCCACACTGCCACAAAACCGCAAGTTCTGATGTCTGTTTGGGACTGCACCCAGACACAGACTTTGGACCAACATAAGGCCGAAAAAGGCTGGGAAAAGCAAAACACATTCACATCTGCCACGTTCACGATGGCCCAGTTCTCCTATCCATTATCAAGATGCAGTGGGTTGGGTTTTGGCTGGTTTTGGTTTTAAATCTTTTAATTCACGTCATTCTTACTGCCAATTACAATAAACCCATAGGAAAGACTCTTACTACAAGCAAGAAAGCACAACTAAGGGGAAAATTAAGCAGTTTTATAGTTGTCAGAATCTCAAATGCTTACATCTGAAGTAGTGACCTACATTAATTTAAAAAAAGAGCAAAAATCAAGATAAAAATCCTGATACTCTCCTTCTGTCAACTATTTTTTGTAACACTTCGGTTTCAACATTTCTATTTTAAACCACTAAGTTTAGCAAAAATTAACTCACAGAAGAGATAAGTCTTTAATAGTTGCCCTGTTTCTAGTAAATCAGAATGTATCTGTCTGCAGAGGTGAGGTGATATTTAATACTAAATTAAATTTAATGCATTAAAATTAAATTTTAAAGCAATTTAATATTCATGGCAGTGCAAGTGGAAGGTGGGCATGGAAGCATTCAGGATGAATTTATATGAAAAGAGGGAAACTTCTGGCTTAACACAGTCTGAAAATGTCATTCATTTTCTTTAGGTTTTTATTTCAAATTGAGTTGCTGAAGAAAGGCAAAGGAACTATGACTTTTGAATCTTCTCCACTGAAATGAATTCATAAATAGTGTAAATAATGATTATTTCCATAACCTGATCTTGTCATTTGTTGAGCATTATGAATACCTCCCTCCCAGATATATGCCCCAGCTCAGTCTCATGCTCTCCAACGAAGCCTCACTCCAGCTTGGATCAGAAAGCACCTCAAGGAATCACATACACATACGTTTGATATCATGGTGGATAATCCTCTTGGAGTGGAGAAAGTCCAGTCCTTTCAGAATATGCTTTGTCACCCAAATGATTTCAAATTCTCTCATAGGACCACAACTCTCCAGCTTTTCCATGACAGATCCTCCCTCTCCAGCTTCCATAAAGAGATGGATTGTTTCATCCCACAAAATAGCACCATATAATTCAGCAATGTTTTCATGACGGAAACATGCCTGTATTTCAACATCCGATGGCTTGAACTGTTCCACTGGGACCTAGAACATTGAATCAAAAAAACAGAAAAGCAGATGAAAAACCAAGTTACCTGTACTAATACTAGTCATCCTGTAGATCAAAATGGAAGAAGGAAGCAAAGCACTCATCCACTTGTTAAAATACAGAGCTTTATTTTGATCCTGTGACTTGTTCTTCCTTTCCAGTTAAGATACATCCTCTTTGAAGTTGAGAGAGTTTTTGGAATCATGCCCAGATAAAAAGTGCAATCTTCCAGAAAAAGCAATGTAGCAAGAGTTATTCCTGTCAAAATCCAGTGCTTACGCAAAAGCCCTATGCAAACTTCCTGGTGAAGGATAAAAATCCCACTGCTTTTTCCATTAGCTTTGTGCAGTCTAATCTACTCTACCAGAACTGTACACCTGTCCAACACACAGATCAGTGCTTGCAGTGCTCACAGTCTACACACTACCCCTCCCTCAATTACTGACCTCAATTCAGGCCTTATCAGCACTGTTTTACAACTTACAAGAAATGAATCCTGCTTTAAAGCGAGCACCCAACAGCTCGCTTATTTCTTTAAAAAGTACTGATGGCAGATTACCAAGACAATAAAAAGCAGTGTTTACCTACATACAGAAAGGCTACTACTGCTCTTTTTATTCTCCTTCCCTCAGACTCATCACTGTGAGCTAAATAAGAGGCTAATATTTTTATTTCCATGAGAAATACTGTTCGTATTTTCAGAAATATTAGGAAGCCTTAATTCTACAGTGGGCTATGCAGGAGTAGCAAACTAAATCTGTCCACAGGTAGATGTACAAGCTGCAAGGGAAGGATATACAGCTGCCTCCCCAAATCTTTCACATGCAGAGGTAATACAGGCATTTATTCATAAGCCAGGGGATATAAAGCAGTGTTCCAGATGAGCTTTTTTCTGGCCCTAATTTGCTGTTCAATTCAGATTCAATTCAGAATAGTATGTTGAAAGGTAAAGATGAAAGAAAATGGCTTGTGTAAAAATAGAGGGATGCTCAGCAGTTTTCTTGAAATATTTCACAACCTTATGCTCAGTCAGTGCCCAATAATGAGAACTGCACGTAAACTGAGCTCTCAGGGACATTAATGGCACCAGAGCAAAGAAAACTTCTGTCCAAAGACCATACTTAAAGGACAAGATCCTAAAACCATTTGCAGCAACAGGGTTTTGCTATCACCTTCAGCCAGGTCATGACCTCATGCTGATATTTTACCACCATGAGTACAGCAGGACAAGTAGAAATTCTTCTACCCCAACACTGCAGCAGGCCTGCCCACATAGCAGTTGCACATACTTCCAGATACTTTCAAAACGCTGACACTTTTGCAGCCTCAGAGCCAAAAATTAAACAAGTTTAACTGTTAAAAGCATGCATTTTTCCTACCTTATGTCAGCCAAAAACCCCGACAATCATGAGTCTAACAGTGGAATTTGATGCCAACATATTTGAAAATATACTGCATGTACTAAGTTGTACAGTATTTGCTCAGAGAGAAAACTACTGAACTAACACAGCATACCAGTTTGCATGCCATTCGTTTCTTCGTTTCTCTATCTTGGGCTAAGTAGACCTTCCCAAAAGCTCCCCGAGGAATAAAATCAGAGCCAATGTTCCTGTAAGTCAGCTTCCACGGAAACAGGAGCACATCTGAGTCAATTTGATAGCGCCCATTCTTGGGTGTGATCTGTGGAGTTTACAAAAAAAAAATATCACAATGAAGTTATATGTAGTGGAAATAAAACAAAAAATATAGCACTTCTATACGTGCATGATGCATGCAATCTGTTCTGCAGTCTTTATTTAGAAACACCAAATGGGAACAGCATGTGAGGTGTGGCATTCATTCACAGCCCAGGCATCCACGTTTCTCTCCAGTGACTAATTTACAAAGTGTAAGTTGCAATTAATTGTCTTGAAACAACAACAACAGCAGCTGGGTTAATGAAATTATCTGCCTCTTGTTATTAGGTTTACCTGCACATGTTTGTCCTTCCTGTAATCTGCTAACTCGTTATGCCACATACCTGTTACTCAGACGCTACCTTTTACAATGTGAGCAAGAGTTTCAGCATTTCCTAATATCACATGTCCTGCTAGGGGAACACATTTTAATTTGCCATCTTTTATCAGAATTTCTGCTCCCAATTAAAAGGATGAAGAAGTCTGCTGCAATTTTATCAGTTTTATACTGTAGTTCAAAAAAAAAAAAACCTTTCTTCTGTAGTTTCTTAATATTCTCTCAACTGAAGAATTAGTAATGTTTCCTGTGAATGTGCTTCCAATTAATTCAGGGATATACAGCATTGTCAGTATCTGGAATATCATTAACTTGTTTACTACTACTTTACAGAGATCCTTGAAGATCTGTAAAAGCACATCAAGGGCATTTCTCACTTCATGTATGCCACATGGTCTCACGTACAGCTCTTCAGCAACCCTTTTTAAGATAACAGCATATTAGAAAGATTATTTGGTTTAGAATTCTTTTTAAGATGTAACACACAAAATCTTTGTGGACTTTAACTACCCCCATGTTTTTCAATTAGGAAAGTATCTTCTTGACTGCTAAAACTGTCATTTGTGTCTAGTATCCACATGAAATAAGTTAATCCTTAAATGTTCTTAATTTTAGGGAGGACAAGTTCCTAACTATTGGGCAGAGTATGTGTCTTTTAATAAAGAGTGTTTTGGTTAGGATATGCTAAATGAGCCTTCTCTCTACTTATCAGAGCCAAGAATAAAAGACTCTAGCGACTCCTGAGCGCTCATTTCTGCATTTCAAGGGGTTGAGACTAGCTAATCCACACGGGTTACGCCTATCCTGGAAAATAACACAGACCAATTGAAGTGGATTTGGAGAGCAAGAGAGCAATAACCAACCCGCTATTCACGTTTTCTGGAGGCTTTCAGGACTAGTTGCTAGCCTAGTCCTGTAGAGTGACTGCTCGTTTGTGGCTATAACACATCTTTCAGTTTAGTTTCAACTGAAAGAAATCCAGCTTGCACACTCTAAGACCCCCCCGTGATGCAAGCCACAGTGCAGTCAGTGGGGGTCACCAGCCTATCAAACACTGTGAATCCTAATCAAAATGCTGCAGGTATTTACAAGTTAGATGCACCTGCTGAAATGCATGTACAGGTGATGCCCTGCCTCCAGTCCTCAGTTGCTTAATGGGGTCACGTGCACCTAATGGTACTTGGTTCATATCAATTGTATGCATCTGTAGAAATAATATGTAAGCAAAACAACCACCAGTATGTAGAACAGTGCCTATCCTAAAGTATAGGAAACAATATTAGCAAGTATCATTTCAGTGTTACAGAGTTTAAGTGACTTGTTTTGCAATACTGCAATGCTCCCTCCAAATCAGAATAAAGAAATACCCTGTGCTATTCCACACCTGCATAACCAGTAAGCCTCAAGTAACCAATGTTGACTTATAAAACATAATATATGCAAGATATTTAAGATGCTAGTTGTAAAACATCCTAGGGAAATAAAGCGGCAGGACAAACATACATGAATAAACTTCTGTTTCATGATTGTTTCCAGACCAACTGGAATTACACTAACAACGACACCAATATCTACAGATTTGTGCAGAACACAAATCATTTTAGGGAAAAAATAATCATATCTCAAAACAATGTATCTATATTTGAATTTAGCAACATGTGACATTACATAATACTGTAATTCTGTAAGTCACAGTTGATACTACACACTATTTCTCCTTATATTACTACTTCTTCTACTTCATGCATATAGAGTGAAACTACACTAACTCAGCAACTACACCAAAGTAGTTCCTAGACCTTTATTTGTGAGTTTTCAATAATGAACTCTTTTTACTACATGAACATAAGACACTGAAAAAACCTTACTGTCTCCCAAACCTCTAATCCATCACAGTTATAGCTTTTGCTTTTTTTATTGTGCATCTTAAGTCTGTACTCAATGTTGGGAAATGTTTTCTAATCTCCAAAGATACCAAAAGGCAACATACGGTGGATCTTTCCAAACAAAAGACCTTCCTCTATAGCTGCCTGAGACTGCAGGGGCTAGACTTGATAGCCTCAGAGATTCCTTCCAGTCCCAGGTTTGCACAATGAACAACAGCCTGATTGTTACTCCTGGGACTAGGAGAGATCTTCAGGTTCATTAAAAACTTCTAACTCCTAATATCCACTAATTTTCAAGTAAAAATAAGAGAGACGTACCATATTCAACAAGATTCCGGATTCTTGCTGTCTGCATCCTTTAAATTGTTTTGCAGTATTAGACACCTGATTTGCAAAAGCAAGCAGGTCTTCCACAGTCCCGTATTTGACGGAGGACATCAAAGAAACCTCCCTCTCACAGAACAGTAAAGATTCTGCACGTTCTTCATTTTGATTTGCCTCTTCACACACTGTAATTAAGCTGTCTTCATAGACTGCAAGGTCTCCATCTGGATAAAGGTTTTCCATGATGTCTATGACCTCAGACATATTTAAATCAGTTAGGAACAGGTCAATCTCCTCTTTGCTATCACTACCTGTGCTCATATACTCCATTACTGTCCACTTTGCAAAACCACTCCTGAAAAAAAAAAAAAGGAAGACACAAACCTGAAAACACTTTTCACCTGAATTTGTTCTAGCAAAGTAAAAATGAAAAGAGGCAATCAGGGTGATAGACAACTCATCATTATACAGTAAGATTTAAAATTATCAATTTGCATAATGAAGAAAAAACTTAATTAGCAGACTAGGTGAAAAGGAAACGGAGAAGAAGTCTTTACTAGTGAAGTTCTGTTAGAAGTTATCAGTGAACCTCCTCTGTCATTCATTCTTGGAATTTAATTTGATAAAGCTTTTCATTAGAGGACCTGGCACAGCAAGGAAGTACAAACAAGTTACATTTTCCTGGACACGCAAAAATGAAGGAGCATCCTTGATACAAATGAACAAATTGATTATTTGGAAATGACCGACAGAGAGATAAAACCTAACCAATTGGTTTATCCACAAGTTTTTATGAGTAATTAATGTGATGTGTCCAGAAAGTGGAGAAGGTCATGGAGCAAGATCATTCCCCTAATAATAAGCATCTATTTTTATCATTGCATAAAGCACAAGTCACCACCTGAGATACACAACCCATCGCTTTTGCAAATAACTGACCAGCACCAGACTTTAAGAGAAATTTTCACCAGTTTTGGAAGAAAGTCAGAAATGCAGCTATCCTAAATGCAATGAGCTTTTGAAGCAGTTTCCTGCAGATTTTTCTACACTCACTATTCTAGCAATAACTTTTTATAAAAGTCCTGACCGTTTTGCTGAAGTGGACTTTCACTACTAGAAACTGGATTCAACATCCCAAGACGACCTTTCCCAACCCAGGTTCCTACTTTATTCCAGAGAGAGTTACTCTATTAAAATTAAAAACATTTGCATGGTCAGTCATTAAAATACTTACACAAATATTTTTCAACACATGTATGTCTAGGAGCACTTACCTTGTATTTATCCTGGTTACATCACACAAAACCATCAAAAATTTCTCAATATAATCCCTGAAGTCGTCATGTTTCTAGAACCTGTATTTACCACCAACAATAATTTCACAGCGTTCTGTAGCAGTCTATTAAAAAAGAAAACAAATAAAACCATGGCATACCAGCTCAAGCAGAAGGACTGGTTTATACTCATGTGATTGTTTGCTTCATGGAAAGAAAAACTAGTAACCACAAGGCTGAGATAACAGGGGATTTTTTCTTTCAGAAAGACAAAAAGATGACAGCTCAGAAAAAGAATCAAGCTACTGCATGATCACCCAGATTTCCAAGTAGTAGTGAAAAACAATTTTCCATAGTTCAGTCCCAAGTTTTATTCTGTCTGCCTCATGCTTGCCAACAGCAAAGAAGAGAAGGCTCTCCTTTTCCTCTACCAGAACAAAGTATGCCGCCTTCTTTAGAGAGCTTTCACTTCCCCTTCTCATAATCCACTGCAACCATCTATCTTGGGCAAAAAAATAACAACCAGACAAAAAGACACTTAAAAACAAACAAAAAAAAAAAAAAAAGAAGAAAAAAGAAAGGCAGTAAGCACAACCTATTTATCTCAAGGACAAACAGCAGACTCGATCCCCTGAGGCCATGAAGCAATGCCATTTACCCAGGTACAGTTTCTGGTTATGATCATTATCTTTGTTACCCTCCCCGCAGGGACGTGGAAGCTTTGTGGCAATATTTCTCATGGGTTAGAGTATTTACGTCAGCTCTAACGTTGAAGAAAACCAACTAAAATGACGCAGCTGACTTGGCAAAGAAACTCGGGCCATGTGCTGCGCGTTCAAAAGGCAGGCTAGGACAGCCCAGCAGATGCAGCATAGGAAGAGGCAAGGGGAGCCCCTGCAGCACCACGCGCTCTCTTTCAAACCCCTGGGGTGATGTAGCAGAACAGTACCGTGCCCCCCTGGCCCCGCCAAGATTCACACAGTGACTTTCACCAGCAATCCGCACCAGCTCACCCAGTCTCAAGTCAACCTGACAGCACGCCCAGCATGAGGGCAGCTGGGAGGGAAACCTTGTGGTCACGAGCGCTACTCAAGTGGGGAGCTCCCAGTCTTCATATCTGGGCTGCTGACAGAGGTCGGGTTTTTCCAACCTACACAAGAAATAAAAGATGCTAGGGGCGTTTTCTAACCCCTAGCATCCCACCTTCCTGCTCTATGCCCAAGCTAAGGCGGTTAACCAAGCCTGAAATTGTTTACTCCTTAAGATACTTCTATTTTTTATCCATTGCAGGATTTTTATTCATTGCTTTTTCTGGTGCTGAATTAATGGGGTTGGAGAGAAAAGAAACAGTCCAGTCAGAAAAGGAACTGAGAGACTTCATCTGTAAAATCAGGTAAAGTTAGAAACTAGTCCTGAGGGACTTTCTTAAGAACAACATGAGCCTCTAGATGCTCTAGTCTTTTGAGGATAAAGACAAGTACATACCACAATTAAACTAGTTCGCTCTCTGGTAACATTTTCATGCATCTTAGGCACCTTATACAGTTTAGACCAACTGCAGCTTTCCATAAGCGCCAGCTCTGCTCTGTTCCTCAAAATGTTCCCAAACTACAGCACAATACTAATATTCTCAACAGTTTCACTATCACTCCACAAGCTCTGCAATCCAGTTAAATACAGAAATTGCGTCAGTAAGTGTAAAAAACTTATTACCTACAGTGGAAAAAGAAAACTAAATGTAAGCACTTCGGAGAGTTGCTAAAGCACAAGGCTCTTTCACCAGTTCCGCCATTATTTCAACATCATCATATGAGTCAATTGCAAGCCAAGACTATTTCTCTATTTATTATGACTAGTTTTTCCTTAAATCCCTTTTTCTGAGAAGTGTGCTACTTGAGAGCACTATTAAATCCACCATATTAAAGTAAGAGTAACTGGATACCAGACTTCCAAGACCCTGTGGGACCTTTTTGTGTCAAGTATGAACAAAACAAAACAAACAAACAAAAAAACACCCCAAAACAAAGAAAAAACACACACACACACAAAATAAAAAAATAACCCAAACCTGCATAGAATGGCTCAAAATAATCACACACCCACAATAAAGATTCCTCATGCTGCTTTCAGGAAACAATGTTTGGGTCTAAGTAATAAGCATTTGTCCAGCAATTGTAAAGTAGAGTAAAATAAAGTAGAGTAAAATAGACGAAAATAAAGTAAAATAGAGTAAAATAAAGTAGAGTAAAATAGACGAAAATAAAGTAGAGTAAAATAGAGTAAAATTATTTTAAATAGAGTAAAATAAATCCTTCATTGCTTTTAAGAAAAGTTAAAAGTAGACATCGAAAAACACAATCTCTTTGACAAATAGGTCTGTTCTGAAAGGATAAGCAATTCCAATTTTACATCACGCCGATTTTCACCTGGGGAAAAAGAACCATCCCCCCAAGCTCTGTGGGGGGCAGAAGCCCCTCCCCAGCAGCGAGGACCCCCCTCCTGCCCTGCAGCCGATTCCGCTGCCCGTGCCGGCAGCCCCCGCCCCTCCATCCCCACCACACCGCAGCCCGCCCGGTGCCCCCCGTCCCCGCTCACCCGCGGGCGCGGCAGGGAGAACCGTGGCTCTGTCTGTCCGTCTGTCCGCCCGCAGCAGCGCCGGGACCGCGGGGAACTCCCCGGGGGCGGGGAAGGACGCAGGTAGCGCCGCCCTCCGCGGGGAACGCGGGCGGCTCCCCACCGGGTTTTTGTTTCGGTTTTGGGATCCGGGGCGGGTGCGGGTCCCGGGCTGGAGGCGCTGGGGAAGCCCTTCCCACCGCCCCGGCAGCTGCTGCGCACGCTTAGGTGAAGCGTCACCCCAGCAGAACTCGGAGATCTAGGACAACGATGGGAAGGATTTAGTGGCAGCTGGGTTAAAGTACAGTAGCCTGAGTTTGGTAATTGCTAAAATTAGGTAGGACTACGTTTTATTCCTCACCCAAAAGGCAGTAACTCTGGCAGGACTGCACTGCCCAAAAGCTCTTTTTAAGTGATTAGGCTTTGATGAAGGAGAGAAGTGGCACCTCTAGATGACCAAAACGAGTTGCCGCAGCACTAGGAGCTGAGGAGTTAAACCTGTGCCCTGATCTCATGAGACACGTGCTGTATTCTGTCTTTGTTACCTGCACAGTGAGGTGCTTCGTGAACTCAATGGCAAAACTTTCCTTACAGTGTTTGAGGTCAAACTCTCCTCTTAGGCTTTAGTGTATCTTTTCAGTATATAACTCCTTTTCCGTTTACTCTTTCCAGATACACCGACTCCCTTTTTTAAAAGCTGCATCTCCTGTGTTGCTCAAAATTGTCCAAAGTCTGACACAAATAGCATCCTGACACATGCAGAGATTCAGATAGACTCACTACTTGATCTTGTTTTCCTCGGCATCCCAATTCTGCATGGAGAACACTGCTAGCACAGCTGACCTCTGCTCACACACAGTTTCTTCTCCAAAATATACAGATGATAAATGCATTGGTAAAACTCCATAAAGAATTGTGTGTTGTCTTTGTTGAGTTCGACGTTGTTCAGTTGCACTGCTCAGTGCGTTTGCTAAGGAATGTGTAAAAAAAACCTCAAGAAAGCTTAAGAGTAAAGGAAGAAAAAACAGAGGAATGAAATAAAAGGGACTGAGGGAGAAGGTAGGCTACAGGAGAGGTAAAAAGGTGAGAGGGAAGGCCTAGGAGAGGGTGGAATTGGCAGCACTTTGCAGGTGGGAGGCTGCGGCTGAGTAACGCATCCTTAATGTGTGGCAGCTTTCATGCTAGGATAGTTTAGGTATCCTCTTCCAGGAACTTGCTTTGGTTATTAGTTTTCCTAAACCCACAATTAATTTTAATGAAATCATTTTCCTTTTTTAGACTGGCTTCAAAAGGAAAAAGGGGAGTTTCTCCCTCTCTACATCAATGAAATTTTGGAAGGACAAGTCATAGTATTCCAGAGGAAACTTGCGTACTTGGCATAGAGAGGTGGAGGAAATGCAAGTTTCCACTCCGTAGCAGAAATATAGGCTATAGATTGAAATGCAGTATTTTAAAAGCTATCTACTCTCTGTCTTCTGGAGCATCCTAGGATAAAAAACAAAGATGATAAAGTTATAGCGATTACATACAGATCCTGACTTACCCAATGGCCACCAAGAGTGCAGGTCAGCAGCAAAGACCTGCTAACACGCAAAGCGGTCACGTACACTACAGATATACTCACAAGTTTTACATAAATAACCGGTTTTAAATATTAAATAAAACAATGTCTTCTCCATACCACAACCCAGGGAATTATGCAGCAGGCCAATGGCAGTTCCCCAGGGTGCCCCGCAGTTCTATGCTTCTACCACTGCCTTTCTGATCCCATGGGGCCCTACAATAACCCAAATTTTGCATCTTGGGCATTGGACTGAAATGTATTATTTGCATTCCAGGCTCCTCTCCACACCCACCTGTGCCCTCCTGCCCTCAGCTGCTGGGGCCCATGCGAGTGGTTCCCACAGGTCCTGGCAGCCGGGCACTCCAGAGGCCCAGACCACTGCGGGCTTCCTTGCACCTCCCTGTGCCCGGAGGCCTGGGACATGGCCTGGGAAGCTCAGTTTGTTCCCTCTGCCTGCTGTGGGCAGCTGCCTGTGATATGAGAAATAGTTATTATTACAGAAAGTGGAATATTTTTTTAATTTAAGCTGAAGCAGAGTTAATTTTTATCTAAGTGATTGTGTTCTTTGATAATTGAATGTGTGTCCCTCTGATACGACATTTACTTTTAGACAGCATTTTTTCCAGACACTGTTCATTCTTTGAAGATGATAACGTGTGAAGTATGATTTGTGCCTCTTCTTCTGTAACAGCCTTTGCACTACTTCCCTATCTCAATGGGGAAGATCTGCAAGATCAGGCAGACCTGGAGCCAGCTCCGAATTAGCAAGAGTTTTGACTGTTGTGAAGTTCATAAATAACATTAAAATTAGGCTCTGGTAAGTAATAAAAGATGCATAAGATATCTGGGAAAACTTATACATCCGCTCATAAGTGGGAAATCTGTTCCGTCCCCAGTTCCCATCTCATAGCCCAGACTGACGGGGATCGCTCCCTCGTAAAAAAAAAAAAAAAAAAAAAAAAAAAGGATAAAGGACGTTTGCTTTCTAAAAACCCAAAGCCAGTCTCGGAGTTTTATTAGCCAGCGTTTTCGGCATGCCCTGCACCCACAGCCTGGGGTCTGGCTGGGATGCTCGGTTTGTTCCCCCTGCCTGGAGCGGGCAGCTGCCTGCGCTCACGGATCTGCTCCGGCTGCCCTCGCACCCCGGCGGCACCGGCAGCCCCTCCCGCACTCCCCAGCAGCCGCTCCGCGCCGGACGGAGCAAGATTGAGCCTCGGCGGCCGCCGTCGCAAAGCGCCTGCGCAGGGGCCGCTGCGGGCGCGGTGCTGCCGGCGATGGCGCTCGGCGCGGGCGGGCGAGCGCTGCGGCTGCTGCGGGGCCGAGTGCCTCCCCCGCTGCCTCCCCCGCTGCGGCCCCCGGCGGCGGAACAGGCCCGGCTCGGCTCCTCGGGCCCCGCCGCGCTGAGGGCGCCGCGGGCGGCCGGCGCCGAGGAGGCGGGTGAAGGTAGGGGCCTGCCTCCTCCGGGGGCGATGGGGGCGGCGAGGCCGCGTTCGCTCGGGCGGCAGTGCTCCGCGAGAGGCGCCGCGGCCCCAGCGGCCTCCTGGGCGGGAGGCTCCGTAAGCTTTCTCGGGGCCCAGGCGGCCGTAGCGGCCTCTCGGGCGAGAGAATCCCTCGGGGCCCCGGCGTGCCCGGCCGCGGTGCGGTCCGGGAGCACAGAATCCGCTGCCATTGCCTAGGACTCTGTTTATTAAACGTAGGTGTCGGCTAGAAGTAAAGAAGCGATTGTGGTTCTCCGAGAAACCCCTTACAAGCGCATAGGAAGCACGTGGTGGATGCCATGTCGTCTCCCAAGAAACAGATTGTAGGACGAGAGGAAATGGCCTAGAGTTGCACCAGGGGAGGTTTAGATTGGGAAAAATTTCTTGACTGAAAAAATGATGAAGCATTGGAACAGGCTGCTCAGGGAAGTGGTGGAGTCACCATCCCTGGAGATGTTAAAAAACTTAGAGAAACAGTGCTTTGGGACGTGGTTTATTGGGAATGTTGGTATTGTGTTGGTCGTTGGACTTGATTTTATTTTCCAGCCTTAACTATTCTATGATTCAGTGTAAGCCAGGAACCAGTGAGGGCTCACTGTGTTGGTGTGCTGTCACTTGCACGTACTCTTGTGACTTACAGCTGGTGTAGTTGTGACCCTGAGGTCTCTGCTTATGCTTAGGTTCACGTTTCACAGTTTGAAAAACATGAGTTAGAAACCTTTTTTTGTTGAAATAGAGGAGAGGATCGGGCTGTATTACCACAGTTTAACAAGACCAGCACTCTTTGCAGTCCGTTAGCTCTTACAAACATGCAACAGATCGGATTAAGGAACAAATCCACATTTTGGTTAATCATCCTTGTTTCGGTGTATAAACTTGATCATTAGTCTCACCTGGTTTGCTACATGACTGTGTGGATGCTTACATCAGCACCAGTATGCAGATGGCAGCATTGGAATATGTGTGAGCACCATGTGGAGGAGGAGGCTGTCTCTTCCACCAGCAGTGCTGGTGTGTACCTGCTTAAAATAACTGTGAAACTCTTGGCAGTGACTGGACATACAATGTGGAACAGGTGAAGAAAGCAAAGTGGACTGCCTTTCGTGCATTTAAAATGCTTGAAACCAGCATTTGAAAGTGATCATCTGCATTTGTGCTATGCTTGGACTGTGCAAACGACAGCAGAGCTGGGAAGAGCTGTCAGAGCCCATCTGTTATAGTAACCAAGTACATACAGGTAGTGAATCAGGCAAGAATCACATAGCCACTCTGGCCTAATGCAGAGTGCTGTGGGAGTGAAAAGATCTGAGTTCATTTCCTGATTGTGTCACTTGTCTGTGCGACTTGCCTTTTCTGCATCTCAGTCACTTCATGCTTTTCCACTCCTACAGAAAATAGGATATTTATCATTTTCATTAAACACTTCTTCAGTGTTACGATGAAAAATGCTGTGTAAAATAAGATATTGAAACAACTACATTGGGGAATTATTTTTTGCGAGCCTGTGTGTGAGAGAACATTAAACTTGAAAAATAAAAGATTTTTTAGAAATAAAAATATACGCTAACAAGGGTCATAAGATGACGGTTAAGATTTTTTTGAGGCTATGATATTCCATGAGTTCCTCAAAATCAGAAACATAGAATAAAGAGAAGATAGATGAAGGGAAATAACCACATGTTCTCTGGCTTACCAGTGTGAATTATGGCAGTATTAACAGGGAGCAGCTTCACAGGCTCTGGGAATATGGTGTGGTCAGTGGATTAGCTTGAGAGTTAGGTAGGGAAGTGACTGTGATTTCGCGTTGGAACATGACCCATTTGTCTCTATGCAATCAAGAAAAAAGTTTGTATTTCTGGGTGTTGCAACGTGTTTCATTTCCATGTTAATTCTCTAGGCTGTCAGCAGTTGTACTAGTTGCTAGTAGTGTGGTGAGATATGACTGATCTGTGGGTTTATCGTAGTAAGGTAGAAGAAAGTATAGCATTAAATGAAAATTTTAAGTAGGAGTTTACTGTAAAAGAAGTGATGAGTTCTAAAAACAAGGAAATCTTGAATTGTTCCAAGGGTGAAAGTGCTGGGTTTGTGGTTGCTGAAAGAGATTATTTTTTCAGTGCAGCTTGGTATTTCCAGACTTGCATGTAGAGTCCAACTGTGTCTACTGAGTTTTTTGATGATGAACAGCAAATCAAAGAGCAAAGATTCTTGTATCATCAAGCTTCCTGTGGCATCACTGGAACTCAGTATTGTTTTCTTCCTACATTTCCTGTGCCTTCCTCTTAGAGGTGTAAGTGTTTATGAGAGAAATACACTTTATGTTTGTGTATCTCATTCATTCTTGATTGTTTTCTCTTTTGCTTTAGCTGTGATCCAGGACAAACCTTTGTTCAGTTGTGCAATCCAGAGGAAGAGATCAAGTGTACTAAAATCTGTTCTAAATCTTTCTTTTTATATAGAAAAACCTAGACGCTCATATGCTCATTTCTTCTCACAGATGCTGAACTCAGTGGCAGAAAGAAGACATTCACTGAAGTTCAAACAGAACGACTGGAGCAAGCAGAACGGACTATTTTAATTAAGTGCTCTCCAAAACTTAATGAAAAAAAATTATTGCAGTATTTATCTAGTCATGGAAACATTAAGAGTCATTTCTTTTTTGAAAATCGTGTAAGTAATTACCAGTATAAACTAAACTCTAGCCTTAGACAAAAAGAAATAGTAGCATTTGGCCAAGGCCATGCAAGTTACGCGAATTATGTGTAATTGGTATATTAAATTAGTTTTTAATCTTTGTTAACATTTACAAATTGCTGAGCACAGATTTTTATTCATAAGTCAGCTAAGCAACACCTCAGAGATAGCTAGCAAGCTCTTTTGCACTATATGTTTGAAGCTTTTTACATAGCACTGTTCATTCCTCTAACAACAGAGGTAACACTTTTTTGTGTGTATTTCTTAAGTTGTGAAGATAAGAAGATTTTACAACTTTTATGTTTAGTCCTTACTGCCAAGAATAGAATGTCTTAAATATTTTTGACCTTTTGTGAAAAAGCTTCTAAAAAGCATTGGGGTACATAACCTGGTATTCAGTTGCAGGACTGTCCAATTAAACTGTTTCAATACTGCCATGACTATCTGAGTAATATCAGTACAATCAGTTCAGGGCTTGTATGAATTTACCTAACCCTGTCTGTTTTCATTCTTGATGTTTTAGGGTATCCATGCTTTAATAGAATTTTCGGAAAAGGACAGTATAGTCTCATTGCAGGATGCTATTGGAATCCCAAGTGCTGCACAGCATCATGTTGTCCCATTTAAATCTAGAGTTTTTACTTTTACGCTGAAAAACCCAGTGAGTCAAGCTGCTGAAGAGACACCACTTCACCTCTCTCCTCAGTCTCACATTTCAGTGAAGGAGCTTATTCAAAAGCTTTGTTGTGCAGACAGTGTAAGTAGAGGTTTCTAGATCTCATCTCAAGTAAAAATGAACTGTGTCCATTTCAAAGTTGTGAGTGGTCATGTACAACTTAATAAGCAATTTATTTCATTTTAAAAAGTAACCCTGTTAGAATTTTGTGTGAATGGCTCTCCTGCCTTGAAAGAAATAAATGACCTTCATAATTTTAACTGTCAAAATAATTTTTCTCTATGAAATAAACCTGGTTTAGATAAAAAAAAAATCTTCTAGCGCCAATGATATCAAGTAGATAAAAATATATGTTAACAGATAGAAGATGGGTCATTGTACTTTTACAGTGTTCATTTTCTTAACCAGGTAAGCAGTCAGATGTACATTCTACTGAATGAGTATCAGCTTACAGAAGAAAATATCAAGCTCCGATTTCTGGCCTGTTCTCTGGTTCGAGATTTCACACGTGCATATTTTCCAGACAGCACAGTGAAGCCATTTGGTTCTTCAGTCAACACCTTTGGCAAATTGGGAAGTGATGTGGACATGTTTTTGGACTTCCATGACCTACAAAAGCATGCTACAAAAATGGTAAGATTATGCTATGCATCTTCAGTCTGCTGGATTTCTTCAACAGAGCAGCTAATTTGCTGTTTCACACGCAAGAATCAGTTTATTTATACTTAATTTTTGCATGAGTTCATACTATAGACTGTGAACAAGTTTATGTGAATGTTTGGATTTGTAGACTTCCAAAGGCTGGATGTGACATGATAGAGATCTTCCTTGCATTAAGAAAATTATTTGGTATTTACTTAGACCTTCTACTATTAGGATGAATTCCATGGTAAAATGCCCCCCCCGCCCCCGCATGCTCCAAAAGTTATTCAATGTCATCAGGCCTTCCCATTCTGCTGTTGTGTTTTATTCTCTAGAGCTACTGGGCTTCATCCATGATGCTTTAAAGCTTGATTTTGATTTTTAGGGTCCTCCATCTTCTATAGCTTAATAATTTTGTTTGTATGTGTGTGCATGTGCGTTTTAGGAGGGTTGTCAGGTTGTCTTCCTTTGTTTAAAGAGTGACTACGTGATACAGAAAAGTTGCTGAATAGTGTGTCAGAGTACATATATACACACACAAATAAGCGTGTAGAGGTGTGAAAGTTTAAGACACGAGCTAGTACAGGTGAATAGTTGCAAGTGACACACGTGTTAATGTTTGTGTTGTCTGTCCAAAGAAAATTATTTTGTTAACTACACCTGATTTACATTGTGAAGGGAATTATTTGGCTTACTTCTGAAAGGAACCAGTGCATAAGATGATATATGTGACATGAAGATGCTTTGGAGACCAGGTCCCAAGACTGGAACAAACTCAGCCAGATCAATAATGCAGATATTTCAGTTGTCAGACTTTCCATAAGATGCTTGGTAATTATTTGAGTGCCTCATTGATAAAACAACAGTAAGCACCAAGTGGTGATTACTGAGCAAGTATAGAGGCTTGAAATTGAAATACACTTACTTGAATTTGCCAATGAAAGTACAGAATTTGCATCAGTACCTTGGGAAGCTGGAGAATTACAAGACTTCCAGTAAGCAGTATTCAGTCAACGGTATTGTCTTTTTCAGTGCACATATTAGATTTCATCTTAATCATGTCTTGACTTGTACTATGATTTGGAAATCTGCATTATGCAACAAAGTTCACATGTCTGTTGTTGGGATTTAAGTAGCTTCAAATTGTAATGGTTATTTAGAGTAGGTTGCGTCTCAGTCCTTGTCTGTATAGGCATAAAGAATGGGAAAGGATTAGACAAGGAATTTTTGGAAGCCTCTTGCCTCTTGTGGTCCTTTTTTTGACTGTGGACAGTATAAATGTCCTTTCAGATTGGAGAATGAAATACGAAAGAAAGAGATGACAGTGTGGGTAGGAAGAAGGGAAAGTTAGATCAGAAGTTGAGATTCTTCATGGGTTCGCAATAGGTAATGAAGTAACTGATTCTGGCGTTTTGAAAACTTTTTTATTTGTCTGGTGACAAACAGCTTGGGGAAAACTATCTTTGATTTACTTTAAATAAATAAATTGACAGTGGGTTTATGCTTTTGAAGACAAAATTTGCTCGGCTTTTCTGTGTAGTTTGTATATTGCTGTGTGCTTTATTTTTAAAGAAATATTTCTTCAAACATATATAGTATAGTACTATTGCCACAATCAAACAGTGAAAGCAAATATGTCAGCTGAAGAGCAAGATCCATGTGTATGTGTGTGAAATATGAAAATCTAGGAACCCTTTATATTTTAACAGTAAAGTTGCTTCTCAATTTTTTAGGGAAAAATCTTTCAAGTACGAAACGTGCTTTCAAAGCATGTTTTGTAATTATCTGGTTTTTAAGTATTCATTCTCTGTAGAAGCAGGAGTTCTATTGTGAACTTCAGAGTTGTTTGGTTGATGGACAGGGTCACTAGCAGGTGTGATTACTTGTGGATGGTTGACAGACTTAATACTGTGGGGAAGCTGCAGCAAAAGCCAGCAAGCTGCTGTCTGAGCCTGTCTTTAAGTTATGTGACAGGTTAATAGGCTGTGTGGCACACCTACAGAATTGTAGAATAGTTTGGGTTGGAAGGGAACTTTAAAGGTCATCTAGTCCAACCTCTCTGGGCAACCTGTTCCAGTGTTTCACCATCCTCACTGTAAAAAAATTTCTTCCTTGCATCTAGTCTTTCCCCTTGAACTATAGCAACAGAACCTGCTCAAAAGTTTGTCCCCATTCTTGTAGAGCCTCTTTAAGTACTGAAAGGCCACAATAAGGTCTCACCAGAGCCTTCTCTTCTCCAGGCTGAACAACCCCAACTCTCTCAATCTTTCTTCATAGGAGAGGTGTTCCATCCCTCTGATCATTTTTGCACCCTCCTCTGGACTCTCTCCAACAGGTCTATGTCTTTCCTGTGCTGGGGGCTGCAGAGCTGATGGACCTCGCTCTAGGTGGAGTCTCATGAGAGCAGAGCAGAGCGGGAGAATGACCTCCCTCGGCCTGCTGGCCACGCTTCCTTTGATGCAGCCCAGGATACGGTTGGCATTCTGGGCTACAAGAACACATTGCTATGTCATGTCCAGCTTTTCATCCACTGGTACCCCTGAGTCCTTCTTCACAGGGCTGCTCTCAATCCCTTCATCCTCCAGCCTGTATTGAAACTGAGAGTTGCCCCAACCAAGGTGCAGAACCTTGTACTTGGCTTTGTTGAATCTTCTGAGGTTCACCTGTGCCCACTTCTCAAGCTTGTCCAGTACTCTCTGGATGGCATCCTGTCCCTCAGGTGTGTCATCTACACGTTTGCTGAGGGTGCGCTTGATCCCACTGTCTCTGTTGATGAAGATATTAAGGACAGTATTGATCCTAGTACAGACCCCTGAGGGACACCACCTGTCACTTACACCTTGTGTGGTTCAGTGGGACTTTTGTCTTGTGTGCAGACACAGTCCTAGTGCACTGAAGATGATGATCTTGTTGGTTTTGTTGAAATTTTGGAGCACTAAAATGTGGGCATATCTGCTGCCCACATTTCTCTATGTGAAAGTAGGTACAAAAATAAGGTACATTAGACCTTTATCCTGTGAAGGAGTGTAAAAATCATTAGTGCAACTTGATTTAGGCATAGCCAAAGTGGTAGACATGGGGTACCAGATCCTAGAGGGCTTCATGCTTTGTAGGTGTGGTGAGTCAGCCTAGTCTGGCCTCCAAGTGGCCACCCAGTTGCTCTTTACTCTCCCCTCCTCAGCACGATAGGGTAAGAAAATAAGATTTGCAAGGTTGTGGGTTGAGATAAGAATTTATCAATTACCATCATGGACAGAACAGACTCAGTTTATTGCCAGTTAACAACAGAGTGGGATAGTAAGAAATTAAAAAAAACCACACCCCATAAACAAACAAAACCTCAAACCAATTAAAAATACCTTCTGACCAGCCCACCCCGTCGTCCCCTCCTACCCCTCCTGGCTTCTTCCCAGGCTCGCCTTCACTCCAGTGCTTCTACCTCCTTCCCCCCAGTGGCACAGGGAGATGGGGAATGGGGGTTGCAGTCCGTTCATAACACTTTGTCTCTGCTGCTCCTTCCTCCTCATGCTGTTCTCCTGCCTCAGCATGGGGTCGCTCCCATAGAGTACAATCCTTCAAGATTGGACTACTTCAGTGTGGATTCCTCATGGGGTCATAGGTCCTGTCAGAAAACCTGCTCCAGCATGGGCTCTTCTCTGTGGCCGGCAGCTCCTGCCAAGAGCCTGTTCCTGCGTGGGCTCTGCACAGGATGCAGCTTCCTTCATTGCATATGTATGTGCTCTGGTGTGGCATCCTCCACCAGCTACAGGTGGATACCTACTCTACCATGAAACTCCATGGGCTGCAGGAGGACAACCTGCATCACCATGGTCTTACAAGGAATCTGCTTTGGTGCCTGGGGCACCTCCCCCCCTTTTACTTCACTGGCCTTTGTATCTGCAGGGTTGTTTCTCTCACATATTTTCTCACTCCTCTCTCCCAGCTAGTCTGCAGCATTTTTTACCCTTTCTCTTAAGGGTGTTATTACAGAGGTGCCACCAGTGTCACTGATTGGCTCAGCTTTGGCTCACAGGGGGGTCTGTTTTGGAGCTGTCTCCATCTATCTCTGTCCAACATGTGGAGCAGCTTCTAGTATCTTCTCACAGAAGCCACACCTGCAGCCTCCCCATTACCAAACCCTTGCCATGTAAACCTAGTATAGTAGGAAAATAAGATGCTGGGTATATCTTCTGTAATAGCAACAGACAATACTTCAGAGGAGAGTGAAAGTCTCATATACTTGGAAGTGTGATTTGTAAGGGTAATGATATACTCCCTCTACATAAATTGACAGTCGTAGAACAGGAGAAGACAAAGGGAGGTAGCTTTTGTTATAAGATGATACAGCAGTAGGGGACGTGTTATCTTCTGATTTCTGCACTATTGCAGCCTTTCAGGAGGTACCTGCAACTGAGGAGGACCAGGCAGTAATATTTCCTTATGGCAAATGTTTACTGATAGTGAATTAAAAAAGCAGCAAAAGCGGGACAACACAGTGTTTGACCACAGGTACAGCGTTTTTAACAGGGGGCAGGGGGGACACGGAGATGGAACAGATGGGATGGGATGGTGCAGGAGGGAGTTTGAGCGATTGGTGAATGACTTTAAAAGAGAGCTGTCTGATATTTTTAGATTAGCAGTTTTTTCGTTATATAAGATATGCTTCTCGTTGGGGTACTATACCAGTTAACCCCAAAGTAATGGTTTATCTACATTTGCTGTTTTGAGCGACGTGGCAAGAATAGGGGTAGAACCACAGGGTTGGGACAAGTGTCTCAGTGCATCGTCTTCCCAAGCTGACACCAAAGCTATGTATGAAGCGCCTATGAATTATTAAAAACTGCTGTCTGGGAAGGCACATTGGGATTTTTGTTACAAACATAAAGGTCTGAACACCAGCACACCCTCATGTCAGCCAAGTCCCTGTGTTTTTCTTTACTGTTACTTGTCTTAGTGATTCTTTTCACTTTGTGAGCCAGCCCAGCTGTAGCATGCAGCTACACAGCCAAATGGGGTTAGGTACCTCTGTCCCGAAACATTCAAACACAGGTGCTGACTGAAGAACTTGGTGAGAGCAGGAACAGTCACCTCAGTGATTGCCAGAGCAACTCAGAAATTCAGCACCTAAAGTGGGTTTGTGGGAAAGGTTGCAAGGTCTGCAACTTCTGGATTGTTTTGCTTGTCTGTGAGTGCATGTTTTCTTTGCAATAACCTGGTGACAACAAAAGTAACCTCTTCTGTGTCTCAAAGGACTTGTCAGGTCACTGCTTGATGCTGTTTGTATAGTATGCATTCACTCATGACATGTTCCAAGGGTGAGGATAAGTCAGTGTCAGGTATTGGGTTAACAAGCAAGATTAGCTGAGGCTTAAATACATAAAGAGACTATGAAAAGAACTGAGATTTTGTAGGTATGAATTTATTTTATTGAGGTATAAACTACAAACATAACAACTGAAAATACAAAGACCTACAGGAAAATTGGTGTCTCATGTTACCAAAATACATCTCCATGGGTTTTCCTATTTGTCAGAAAAACTGTGTCTGATATGAAATGATTATTCTAAGTCTTACAGAAACTTAGCTTAGTTTTGAAGGATTAAGTAATTTACGTGCTAACATTTAATTTTTTTTTTAACATAAATAAAGACCTTTTCCTTTACACTGCTCCTTGATTCACTAATAGCACATTGTTCTTTAAAGATTTGAAATGGAATTACTGATGGTTTGCAATTAATGGTGGTTTGGTTGTGTTTTGCTGCTCTTTTTAATTTAATTGTGTGTTCCTCTTTTCAGTCAGAGCATATGTGCTGTCTTGGGAATTGCAGAATTACTTGTCTTAGGCAATGGGGAGATACACTAGTATTATACCCACACCTGAACAAGTAACTTTACAGTAAGTTTATTACTGTTGAACTGGAAAAAATGAATCACTGAAAATGAATATAAAGTAGAAAGCAATATGTTTTTACCTTTTTAAATTCTGTTGGCCACTTTGGATAATTCTTGTCTTCCAGTTTCTTCCAGTTCACAGACACCATTGCAAATTGGTATAGTCTTTCTGAAGTGGTCTTAACATGTCTCTTTGGTTCCCAAACTAACAGTTTACCTTTAAAATTTTGTGTTAGAAAAAAGGCCCCTTTGAAATGGAGTATCAGATGAAAAGACTACCGTCTGAAAGATTAGCAACTCAGAAAATTCTTTCTGTGATTGGTGATTGCCTTGATAATTTTGGCCCTGGATATGTGAACGTACAGAAGATACTCAATGCTCGCTGCCCGCTGGTGAAATTTTCCCATCAGCCGACAGGATTCCAGTGTGATCTGTCTGTGAGCAACAGGTGAGGCTTGGTTTTAAAAAGTTCATGAAGAATACTAATGTACTTACATTTTGAAAACCTGTGATGCAAACTGTTTAGTCTGCTCCTTTCTGTGTTCTTAAATGTATATGTTGGCTCTGAAAGTAAAGAGGATGTTTTTGACTTGGAGAGCTTAGGTTTTAATGTGCTTAAGATATCTTTCTCCAGCATAGGAAATTCTTGCTAGCTGCAACGGAAGACTTGAGAACCACTCTATACAGTTAGTTTGGTTTATAACGATCAAAGAAGACAGTGTTTGTTAATCATTACTTCCCTTCATATATATAGATGAATGCACAGCCGCCTTTTGATTGCTTATCAGATTAAGGAGCTCAATTGTGTTAATTTTTAGTGATAGTGTCTTTTTTTTTCTCTTCATCTTAAGGGCCTGCATACACCTGTTTGATACCAAGATATCTTGAATGCTAGATTAGGATGTTTTCTGATGCATTAGGTTAAAGCGTTACTCTTATTTAGGACCTTTTGCAGCAGTGCCCGGTAGAGGGAGCAAGTTTCTTAGAAATGCCTCTCTTTCAATCTGTTTTTCCTCTTCTAGCTCGTTCTGTTTTGGTTGATAGTAAAGCATATAATTTGTTTTGCTCCCACTTGCGCTATTAATTAATTAACTCACCTTCATCCAATATACATTTGTAACCCTAGCATAAGGGTACGTAGTTGAAAATGAGTTACTAACCCTTTCATTGTTAAGAAATAGTAAACTATTAGTGATTATGTTTCAGAATACTTTTAATATGGCTTTCAGTGCAGATTTTGTGATTTGTCTACATCAGATGCAATCAGATCCTAGACTGAATTTTCTGAATTACCCAAAGTTCTGACTCAGAGTATGCAGGAGTTGTAAAGTCTGTACTGAGCAGATGTCTTACAATAAAGTTACTTTTGCATGTACCGCCATAGTGGAAGTCAGCATGCAGTTCTGTGCAAACTTCCTTGTAATGCTCTGCTGACAGTTTGGCTGGTTGGGACTATGCGTGTTGCCTTGTCATCATTTGGAATAAAATAAACCTCTGTGGACACAAGGAAGCATTTCACATTAAAGATATTAGAAGTCTAGGGGTTACAAAACTTTGACACGGTAATTTCCCCAAATGCCGTGGTAGATTTTTAGAAGAATTCAGTGCAAGGTGAGGAGTAGAAACTCCTACAACTGTAGTTCAACAAGCGCTTTAGGCTAAAACTGACCCCAAGGTAAGTTTTTGCTCTCACACCTTGTCTTAATATTTTTTGTACTTTTTCTTGCCCTCCTATATGTACACTACATGAACTATGTGTACTATATGTACAACCATATGATGAAGCAGATCGCAAACTGATCCACCTGAAAACTTTTATCCTTCCAAATTAGCTGTTTTTTCAGCAGAACCAAACATTAGTCATTTGAAAATTACCAAATCTACTTGTTTTACGAATTTCATTGTGACTCTGCATTTCATGTATTTTTTTTTCAGTGCATTATTTTATTACTTTTTAGATTAAAGTTTTAGAAGGACTTCAAATAGTATTTAATATATAGTAAGATAGCGATATTATCTAGTGTACCTCAAAGGCCATTATGGTTAAATTGTGGTTTTCACCTTAATTGTATGTAATTTTATTCCTGAATACTTGATGGTGGTTTATTGTTTTTGGGTTTGTTTTGTTTTCCTCTCACTGTGATGTAGAACAAGGAAAAAGGAAACAGTGCAAATGCAGTATTATTATTTACCCATAACTGTATCCTTCTCGCAATGGAAAGCTACCAGGTATTTCATCCTGGACAATTTCAGGCTTTCTATTCTACTTTTTTCAAATGCATAAAAGTTGCTGTGTGTTTGGTTTTCTTATGGATGTCCCTTTCCCTTACAACTGATGCTCTAGGGCTAAACAACAAGCACTGCACCTGGTACTTCATGATTCTCTTGTTATTTATGTGTCTTTTCATTTCTTCTTCAGCATTGCTATAAGAAGTTCAGAACTCTTGTATATTTATGGCAGTCTTGATTCCCGTGTAAGAGCGCTGGTGTTCACTGTACGATGTTGGGCCCGCGTACATGGACTTACAAACAGTGTTCCTGGTAACTGGATTACAAACTTCTCCCTGACCATGATGGTCATGTTTTTTCTGCAAAAGAGATCACCACCTATCATTCCAACACTAGACCAACTTAAAGAACTGGCAGGTAGGGTCAGCCATTCATGTGTTTATTGAAGTGACTTTCACATTTGTTTTCTTTAAAGTGGTATATAAACCTAAACAATTTCTTTGTGCTTTCAAATACAAATGCATATTACATATGCCTTAGGTTTGTGGGAATATGCACTTTTTAATTATTTGTTTGGGGTTTTTTTGGTGAAAATAATTGATTTTTAAAGGCAAAATAAATAAATTTTCAATACAATACTAATTTCTATTTAAAGATAACTATTTACTTAATGCTCCCATGCTGGCTGGTTTTTATTTATTTTGCATTTTGGTTTTTAGAAGAGTTGTAAGGTCTCAAAGTTTCAGCAGTTGTTAAGGATTTTGTGCAGATTAACATGATGCATATTGTTTTCTAGAAACCAAATGTTAAAAATAAAGGCTATGTTTTTCCCTCACAATTTGTAATATTCTTGACAGTGGTCATGCTATTTCATGCATAGCTTTTAGGGTGTATTATCTTCAGCAAATCTAATAAAAGCATAGAGGATGCTAAACCAAGTTCTTAATTCCTCTCCGTGGAAGCTCTCAGTGGAGAAGTCTGTGTTCAGTTGCTTTAAAATCAGCTTAAGCATTTGGGTCAGAATTGTATAGAATTTTTAAACATAGAACAAGATATTTGTCCTGAAATTTTACAAGAATATTCTTGATTCTCTTAAGTTTTTAAAGAAAAGATGCTACACACTTTGGGTCTGATTTTTTTTAAACTCTCCTGTTGGTATTAACCTCAGGGATTTGAGCTGTTTAGTATGTAATGAAGTTCTGTATGCAGATGTATCAGGTTTGTTACTTAAAAGAAGTAACTTCATTGATACAAGGATGTCATTTACCTTATTGCTGTAAGCTTTTGAAAATAAGCCATTTTCTCCTGCTTCTTCCCTTTTGTCTGTCCATATACTTTTTTCTTTTAAATCTTTAACTACTTCAATTGAATTTTTACCTGAAATTTCACTTGTGAATTCCTAATCTTATTTACTTAATATGGTAGTATTCCCTGAATTCAGTCATATTTGTTATCTGAATTTTATTAAATACAGTTTTGTTTGGTGGTTTTCACTTCAAAATATGCCTGCAATTTTTGTTTCAGATGAAAAAGACAAGCATATAATTGGAGGATATGATTGCACATTTGTTAGTGATTTAAGCAAGATTAAACCTTCAGAAAGTACAGAAACACTTGGTAGGCAAATCTTCATCAACTTTTTTTTTAATTTTTTTTTTTGAGCATATTGAAAATAAACTTTTCCTTAATGTTCTTTTGTTTTTCTTTGCCTTAGATGTATTGTTGGGTGAGTTTTTTGAATATTTTGGAAACTTTGATTTCAGAAAGAATTCTATAAACCTTCGAAAGGTAAATGAATTTTCCACTCATCATTTTCCATTGAATTTCTTTGTCTGTTGTTTGACAAGCTACATATGTTAAGCAACAATTTCTGCAATTTTTACTTGTATATGCAAAGTATATTTAAACTGGTTGTATCCAGAAACTGGGTCCTGAGTCCTTTTTGTAAAGGTAAAGAGTTTTCCTCGGAGCCTAATCCATTACAGCACTATTATGACACTGTAATGGTCTTTCCTTGGAGTTGTTGGAAAGCACAGGCTGCGATGCTAGGCCTGTATGATTTTGCTTGACAACCCTTTAACAAAAGTGGCAGTTCTAAATAGTAGAAGCTTTTACTTCTGTGAGAGGAAAACTTTTAAAATGTTGTGACTTTTAAAATGTGAGAGGTCTGTGACAAACTCTGTGCACTAACAGGCTTTGCAGTTAAAGTTGGGAGTCCAGACCGGAACAATATCTGCTTTAAAACTTACAACTGAGTTCTGAAATTTGCTTTTGGCTCTTGAGTTTCCTACTGCGGTTTGCACTGGCCTACACTAAGTGTACTTACAATTCAGTAAGCATGAATGGATAACATGATCATTCTGTGCTTGCCAAGAGGTCTGCACTATTAGTTTGGTTTGCTTTGTGTGTTTAAATCATGCTTTTTATTGAGGTATGTGTGTGTATGCAAGTATACTAGAAATACATATAAATGTAACTACCTTAACTGGTACCTGCTCCTGCTGGGCTGCTTCCAGGATGGAGGGTTTCAGTGCCATGTTGCTGTGTGGACACTCTTGTTTGTGTCCTGTTTCCTACTTGGGCACTATGGATTACTAGCATGAGAGCTCTTTTTGCAGGTTGATTCTAAAAACTGATTCAGTAAGCAGGAGAACTTTTGTTTGCCATTAAGCCGTAAAAAAGGCAAGCAAAAATGTACATGTGGTGGAGCCTAAGCTTGAGAGGGAAATGTCTTGTGCTGCTGATGTGTTTCTGTTTAACCAGTCAGTCCTCTTTGCTCTGGGCAAGAGTATGTCGCATTCGCATGGACTCTTCCTGGACTAGCATTGCCTTCCCGCTAGAGCTTGGAAGGTTGGCAGAGGTTTTGTAATACAGAGGAGGTCATCTAAGGAACACTGATAAGCTCCAGGATGGAAGTGGATTTGAATAGCAAACTTACATAGCTGTCAACAGCTTGTGTTGTGTTATATCAACTGCCTGAAAGTGGACCAGGACCTGAATAGTTATGTTACTTAAAAGACCGGAGTGGGAAGAATTTCAGCCATGTGACTAATCTTGTTTTGTCTTATTAGCTCTTAATGAGTACTGTGAGAGGAATGGTTTGGACAGTTTAAGTGCTCGTAGGAGTTTGTCAGGCTGGGCTCTGCGGGTTAATATGACACACTCATGCTGCCCATACGCAAAATGGAGATAGGAGTAGGAGGATGCAGTGAGTGAGGTCTGAAGTTTGTGGGAAAAGCAAGTGAGGGAATGCCCCAAAAGACAGGCTAAACTGTAGTCGTGTGTTCTTTGCCTTGAAGGAAATCAAAGCTGGAAAACCGCTGCTAAGAGGATCCAGAGAGCAGGAGTCACACAGTCAAGTTGACAGGAAAATTAACTTGATTAATAATGACTTCTTTTTTTTACAGAAAGTTCTCTACTAGGTCAAAATACTTCTAATGCGATAACTCAAGTGATTTGTTATTTGCTCAGTCTATAATGCATATATGCAACTTTGGCTTTTTCTTTATACTGTCTGCAGGGAAAGGAAGTCAATAAACCTGAGTCGTCTCCTCTTTATATCTGGAATCCCTTTGAACAAGACCTTAATATCAGCAAGAATGTTAATCAGCCACAGCTGGAGAAATTTGTAGCTATGGCCAGAGAAAGTGCCTGGATTTTACAGAAGGAAGATAAAACTCAGCGAGTGATCAATAAAGAGCCTTGGGGACTGGCAGCCCTACTGTTACCATTTGGAAAAAGTAATTCCAGCAAGATGAAGAACAGGATGAAAGGAATAGGAAGTGAAACAATCAGAAGCCTTTTGGACTCTTTAAAGTTAAATAATGCAAACAATCTACAAAAAGCAGTGGGAAAGTGACTTTCAGCACAGAAACACAGTAGCTGATATTCTGTTTTAGGAATTGAATGTGACGCACAGCCCAAAGAACGTTACTTTTAATATTTCTATTATGGTGAAATGGAGAGTCAAATGACCTCTGTTTCCCATCACGATGCTTTTTGTATAAATCTGCTTTCCTTCTGTACATTTTTCTCCTTACTCTTCACTTTTCCATCTGTTTTATCAATGAAGAGCGTTGAAATGCAAGTTTTACAGATACATTTTGGAAGTCAAATTCAGTTGGGCACTCTTTAAAAAAAGTAGAAAAAGACCATCAAGAGCATCATGGAAAAAAAGGCTTTGGGAATTCTGTTGGCTAACATACAAATGATATGCTAAGAAAAAGCTCAAGAAACAACCACCTTCCTGAAACCAGTTTGAAAAATGATTAATATGAGAACCATTGCTTCCATTCCAGTCATTTTCTGGAAGCCAGTAAAACCAAAGTGCATGTATCTATTTTTGCAATTGTTTTCCATTCATGTAGATAGTGCCAAGACAGAATAAAGACAATTAAATTAGTTAGTAAGGTTTGTGGTTTCATAAAGCATTGCTCTCTGAAGGTAGTGCAATTGTTTTGTGTTGGAAAAGCGGTTTTGCTCTTGCATTTACTACCTGATCTCAGATTTCTTCAGATGACTGTTGTTTTTTATACCCATAGGACTGTTTCCACCCACACTTGTATGTACACTTACATTTCTCATTTGGCCTTCAGCTTCACTTCAAACCTGTATTTCAGGTTCAGGCAGGGGCTTTTGCACGTCCTTCTTGCCTCATCACTCCTCAGAGTGGCTGCCTACTACGTTGACACCAAAGCCTGCCTCTTACTATCCCTTGCAGAGATCCATAGGGAATCATATATCGTGCTGGAGCCCTTTTCTGGTTCTTGCCGTGTTTTTCAAATGTTTGGCAGAATAGTGACTGTCCCCTTCCAGATCAGTTGGGACAGCAAGAGTCAATGCTTAATTACTTAAAGCATTGAATTCTCTGTCCATCTGCCTCAAAAGAGTGTGTTTTCAGAGGAAAGAAGAGAGGTGATGGAAGGAAGGAAGTTGGCAGTGTCAGACAGATTTTCAGGCACATTTGTGAGTGTTCTACTTGCTCAGTTTGAGAGCCGCTTGTCCATTAAAACTAAATGGCAATGGTGATAACAACAGACTGTTGTCTTTATTCTTGACAGAAATGCCAGACAAGAAATGACTAATTCAGACAGTATCATACAGATGCAACATCAGTGATAATGATTACTTACTGTTTCATTTTCAGTATTTTTAGGTTCTTTAATGTTGCAGTAGTATATGGTTTTGTGTAGACTTTCTAATGGTGTAATCTGAACAGCTAAAAATGTATCTCTTTTTCCCTGAAGTATTATTTTTTGGAAATACCATTGGCAGTAGTGTGTATTTCCAAAGTATTTGTGAAAACTGAGCAAGGAAAAACATTTTCCAGCAGTTGCAGCTTAAAGGGTTAGACCTTGAGTAGCAGGAAGACCCTCTTACACATCAATTCCATGTTAGTTTATTTGGAATTTGAATTAATACTCATGTCCATTTCTGATTTTAAAATATTTTCTTGAATAATGACTCACAGTCATTATCTTTATCACAGGAATTAGTTCTCATCTTAACTTCTTCAAGATTGAGCCTTGAATTTCAAACTTAGTTTTATACCCGAGTGCTGGTGCTAGCGTGTGAACTTCTTTTTGGAGAGTGGTATGAAGTTTATTGTAACTCGTTAGTGGTGCTAACCCAAAGCCTTTGACAGCAAGCTCGGTACTGGTGCTGTAAGGTGTCTATTGCTACCTTAATCTCGTAGATCATAGAAGTAGTTTTTTCTTCTGCTTCCCCAGTAGTAGACTTTAAAGCTTTTTGAAGATTAGGGTAGTACTTGAGTACCTGTGAGGTTTGGGTTTTTTCCCAGCTATACAAAATGGGTAGTACTGCAGTGCAGTAATAAGAAGGTGGCTTATCAGGAACTGAAGTGTACCGCGGTGTGGCAGTGTATACCTGCTTGCATTATATTCACAGTGGTTCACTCTGACATAGATGGGAAAAATTTTATAAGAGTTTTGACATGTAGATGCAGGACACTTCTAGTCAAACCAAATGAACTTTGTTACTCGGTTATACAGCTGATGTATGCAGAAGCGCATGCTTCATTTTTACATGTGTATAGGCATTCAAGCTGCTTTCTATTCCTTAAAAGGCAGGGCAGAATGTGGTTACTGTACACACAGCGCCTTTGAGAATCACTTTTCTGTTTAGACTGCCTGTCCCTTTTGGGGGAATAGTTCTGAACCCTTGTCATCGCTGCAGGCCAATTTCTGAAAAGAAATGAAAGAAGCAAAAAGCAGCATTGTAGCAATGGAAATGCACAGGTGATTGAGATGTCTGCAAGTCCAGGGAGCTGGAGGCCAGTCCCTGAGTGAAGCGTGGAAACTTCAAGGAGCAGCTGTCATTGATATAAATAAGCCCAACTGGCAGCTTTCATAGAGGAGGCTGCTAAATGGGGGTGGAGAACCATGAGCTTCCCTAGAGCATGAGCTGTATGTGGGAGAAGAGCTGCACGAGACTGGTGAAGCCACCTGTGGGAAGGCAACCAGGCAGAGAAGAGGAGGACCCAAGATTTCAGAAGGTGTATTTAGCAAATCAAGAGATATGGTGTGATTATAATTTCCTGAAGGCAGCAGCCTTTTCACATTGAAAATGATTAGGAACAACCAATATGGTTCTGTCAGTGAAAACAAGGGTTGGATATTTGTCAAGAAAGGATTCTGGTAACAGTCTGGACTTGAGCGCTTGTTCATATCATTCAAGAACATATAAACAATGTCTTGGCAAGAGTGAGTGAGGCAGGAAGATTGTCAGTTCCCAGACTTGGTGCCGATAGGCTAATATTGTAGGGTAGGATTGTTGAAAAGAACATGCGTAAGGAATATTAGTGAATTAAACACATTTTCCCCCTCTCCCCCTTCCCCTCACAGGGAAGATTTGTTTTTTAGTGTGGTCTCCCATTCCCTGTCTTTTTACTGGTTAGGGCAACTGCGAACATGCAGTTCCTTGCCCTGAAGAAAATGCTCTTTGGGACATTAAGTTAACATTTGTTGCCAGGGACTTCTTTTTCTTTCTAGATGTTTGATGCTCACAGGCGTTGCAGGAATGGGTTCTGCTGCAGTTGCCACTGCTCCATCGTTCCTCTAGCTTCCTCAGAATCTCTGGCCTCGGTCCGCAGTTAGCTGCTGGGTGAGCACCTCTAATTCTCATGGCCGAGACAGTCACAAAGTTGAGACTTCTTGGCTGCTGGCAGATGCTGTGTTCTTCCACCGCAGTTTCCAAACTCTACAGTTCCTGCCTGGGATTCTGTCCTTTGGACTTTATCAAAGGTTGGGAGAGACCTCTGGACCTAGTGAAGCATTCTGCTTGAGCAAGATCAGCTGTGAGATTAGACCAGGTTCCTCGGGGATTTGTCTTGTTAGGCCTTGAAAGAGAGTTTCCAGCCTCGGCTGCTTTGGAGAGGTGATGAATCAACAATCAGGAAGTTTTTCAAAGTGAAATCATCTTGTTCACTGGAAAGCTCTCTTTTCCAAATGCGTTGCCTAGCTTATCACAAAATTACCACTAAGGTTGTCTTCTAGTACAAAATTATTCTGAATGTCATGGGTAGTCTGGGGTCAGTTTGTTTAAAACAAGGGTTAGGATTTATACAAGGCTACCTGGTGCTTGGAGATAAAATCTCTTCCTCCATAATTCCTATGCATTGAAAGTCTTGGTCCACTGCTTTTGTAGGCTTGTTTCTCATATTTCTGTAAGTAGAGGGGTTTGCTTCTTTTTGCAGAATCTTTCTATGCTTTTCCCCATCCACATTGTCTTTTCATGATTTCTCACTGACCTTATCTGTAAAAAATGCTATTTCATTTGGCCCGTAGTAGTTTGTGGAGCAGTAGCAAATACACCTATCATTCAAGAAATAGGTAGTTTTTAAAATGTGTCTCTCGCATCCAATGCAAGTTTTTTTCAGCTGTTTAATTTCTTGTGGAGATTGAGTCTTCATACTGCCTTTTCTGTAGCTCATAGAGGGATCCATGAGCTGGACTGGATGGGCCTCACTAATACTGAACATGTATTTTTAGGAAGTATATTCATTTCAGGGATTTCATTTCAGATTTAATATAGTTTGCTGTATTAGAAAGCTGAAGTTTCCTGCAAAATTTTTGATAGCGCCCCATTAAAATTATTTGTTTTCCTTTGTTATGGGGAAAACTGTGTTCAATTTGTTTCACAGAAAGGCTTCAGAGATCAGTTTTTGTTCCCATGCTGCGCTCTTATGTATACAGATTTGTAGTCAATGTAAACAGTGCAGCCCTGCACAGGAATCTTGCATGGAACAACTCCCAGAATGTGTCTTCTAGGTATACTCGCAGCCCAATGGGGGAGATAAAAGCCCCATGAATTACTAAGGCATAGCCACCCATTTGTGTTGCTGACTCCATGGGATGGAACAATTCCCGTAATTCTGTATTGCTTTTTCTCGTAATGGACACAGGCAAACTTATGTTTTCCTGCAGTGGAATGGTACATGTGTTAGAAGCTGTATTGTTAGGTTGAAAAACAGTATTATTTAAATGCCATTTGAATATTTACATCTTAAGTTTGATTTTCTAAAGTCCTTCTCCAGGAGTTATTGCTGGAGATTTTCAGGATGAGAGAAGGAACTGGGAAAATACATAAAGGCTTCACATTTCAAGTAATTAGATAAATCATAGTTACTATTAATTATCAAAATTAATTATATATTGGAAAGTAATATATGTAACAAGCCAGCAATAACAAGAAACACTGCATTGGCTCTCTGAAACAATTTTCTTCCTTTAATCTTCTGTAGTGCTCCCAATGGTGTACCACTTTTATAAAAGGATGGGATTTGTGAAAGTGTACTGAATGGAAATTACAATATCCAGTACATGGGAGGGTGCATGTTCAGCCACTGCAGTAAATAACAAAGAAGCATTACTGATTCCATCATAAAATGAGATTCAGAGATTTTGTGACTCCAAAAATACAATGTAGAGAGTTGTTCCGTGGATCTTTAGGTGATTCATGCTTCTTCCATTTTAAAATGATCTTTGGACACCTATCAAAAGAGAGTTTGCTATAACTCTGTGATAGCTGAGCTTCAAATTAATGTCTATTTAAAATGACCATGATCTGTTTTTTTGAGACACTAAAGACCTCAGCTATTATGCAGTTATGCACTAAAATCCATGTTTAAGTGAGTTGGCATTGCAGTTGGCTTAAGAATGTGGGATATTATCACTTTGCACTACCCTGAAAATGTAAATGCTTACAGATAGCAACAGACTTTCGCACTTCTCCCACTTAGGCTGTATGATTTTAGTTCCCCTTTTTACTGTAGGCAATATTTTCAATCTTTGAAATGTTTTGTAGCAATTAGTTTTGTATTTGGTAAAATGATAAGTGGTAAAGTAGAAGATCTCCTCTGTATTTGTTCAGTAAGTTGTTGTTCCATTGTGCTGTTGAAGTATTTGATGAGATAAAGTATAAAATACCTGATGCTTTCCTTCCTCAGATGGGGGCAGAGGTTTGTTGCATACTGATCACGTAAGTTAATGCAGACTTGATTCAGAGACACCTAGTCCAAATTTCCTACACATTTTTAGACCCCACTCACCATTGCAGCAGAAGGCTATAAATATTAACGACTGCCAGCTGCTCGCTCCCAGTAGGGATGCTTTCCCCTGAAGTTAATCGTTCTGATTCAGTGGGAACCTTTCATTGCCGAGCCGATCCAGGGACTTGTGAAGCCTGACAAGGCAAAGAACAGTTAATCATCCCCATGCCCCATTCCCAGCAAGATTTTTTTCCTCCTGACTCCAATAACAGCAGGACCCAACCATAAAATTCTTAGATATAGAAAGAGCGATCAATGATATTATAGCAAGGCTATTTCTGTTCCTCAGATTTGTGCAATTTATGTTGTTGCGGGGGAACAGGGACGTTTTTATCTGACGTCTGTATTCTGCTTTTCAAAAAAGATTGATGAAATTATGTTCTCCCCCCACCCCAGAGTTTAATAAGCTAGAGCTTTCGGAGTTATGCTTCACTTGCTCCCATGTTTGTCCTGGCAAAGAGCAAAATGTAAAGCTGAGGCTTTTTCTGCTGGATGTTTTTCTTTTCTGTGATAAACATAAAATATGCAATTGGTGTCTTGAGAGTAGTAGATGCAAGAGTCACAGAATCACAGAATCACAGAATCACAAGGTTGGAAAGGACCCATTGGATCATCGAGTCCAACCGTTCCTAACACTCCCTAAACCATGTCCCTAAGTACTTCATCCACCCGTTCCTTAAACACCTCCAGGGAAGGCGACTCGACCACCTCCCTGGGCAGCCTGTTCCAGTACCCAATGACTCTTACTGTGAAGAATTTTTTCCTGATATCCAACCTGAACCTCCCCTGACGGAGCTTCAGGCCATTCCCTCTTGTCCTGTCCCCTGTCACTTGGGAGAAGAGGCCAGCTCCCTCCTCTCCACAACCTCCTTTCAGGTAGTTGTAGAGAGTAATAAGGTCTCCCCTCAGCCTCCTCTTCTCAAGGCTAAACAACCCCAGCTCTCTCAGCCGCTCCTCATACGACTTGTTCTCCAGCCCCAGTCAACCGACACTTCCCAGCGCTAAACTCTCCGTCTTGCCAGGCTGTTGAGGAGACACAACAATGTTTCATTTCGATGATAATGCAGCGGGAACACAAGTCTGATTATTTGCTATGTAGGTCACAATGGGGTATGTTGGCATCTCCGTTTGCAGACTTTACAAAGAAGTCTGGGAATGGGAAGCATGACAGGAAAAACCCTATTCTGATACAACTTAAATTGTTCTGCTGGCAGAGGCAGGCCATAAACAGTTTGCTGTGAAATGCTGGCTGTCTAGCTAGCATAGCTGGACACTGTATATGAGGAGCTTTAATTATTCAGATTAAACAGCTCGTTTACCCAAGTTCTGCAATTAAAGTCTAGGTCCTTGTTAAGGAGAAGGCCCTTAAGAATACTGAGTCGTGCGCTTCCAGCATGAGTTCCTGGCATCAGTTTATGTTCATATAGATATTTCATGTACTTCAGAGTCAGGGGAAACTGGCAGGTAACTTGGTTAGCTCAGGACTTTTCTTGAAGCCACGTGCCTTTTAATGTCTGTAATGATGCTTCAGAAACTTGTTCACCTGTCAGTTTAGGTTTTGCCTATTCGGTCAACGCAAGCTTTGCAAATTGGCAGGAGATGAAGTTGTTGGGGACATGATTTTGTGTAATGCATTACAACATTTTATTTGACACCCCATTGCACATCATGACGACATGTCTTGTGGGAGTACCAGCTCTTCCCTGGCATCTCTTCTTTCCCAGAAAGCCTCTGGTTATTGAAGATGAAGAATGAATCTTTTATCTCTTTCCCTATGTGAGTGCTTTATGGGAGGGACCTGGAACTGCTTTTTTTTGGTAGCTTTGGATGGTATTATGCACTCTTTGGAGCATGGTGTGTCTCTGCATGTAATTATGCAAGCATCTCAGGCTCTGGTTTCCACATTTGTCCCTCTAGTCTTCTGTTACTATTCTCTAAACAGCAGCTCTGCAGTAAATATTGCTGTATAGGTAGGAGAAGCTGAGGCATATATTGTGCCTTCCTGTTTTGGTGAGAATAACTCTTTCCTAAATGATGCATCTCCTTGAAACTGACTGTCAGCTTGTTCTCATACCAGTGGGAGAAATGTGCAATGTCTTATAGCATTGGTCAAATATATGTTATGGCAAATATTACAGCCAAAACCATATTTTTTTTTTTTATTTTCCACGCCACACACATTGAAGGAAAAATATTTACTCTCTTTGTCCCATATCTTGAGACCTGAGCAGATTTTTGAAGCAGCTGGAAGCAGTGGTCCAAGGTCAGATCATGTACACTTTTTATTCCCTGTGGAAAGAAGGAAATAAATCTGATGGCTGGACATGATGTTGTCTAATGATCATACTTGTTCTTGGCATGTTTATTAGCACAATGTGGAATTTTATGAGACTGGTCTCCTTCTATCAGTCCTAACCATTTATAGCAATTCTTTTCTCCAAGGTTCAGTTAATTATCTTATGAAAACCTGTCTCATACAAGAAGGATACCAAGTCAGGTGATAATAAACTTGAAATAACAATATGTGCGATCAAAGGCTTTAAGTTGCAACACAATTCACAAGAGAAGTGGGTGGTAACTGGTATTTTTATGGCAGCCCCTTCATGAAAATTTGATTTAATCTATTTTTTTTTTTTATTACTGGTGAGGTTTACTTTTAGAAAAAGCCAGGAAAATTCTGTCTATCTGCCTAAAGGTCAGATTTCTCTTTTTGTGGGGACTGAAACCCTAGCTAGTGTTTGTGTATATATCTGTAACTTAATGGCTGTCAACAGAAATCACTACCTGAGGATCTTGATTATTCTTGAATAAAAGCATAAAGAAGAGTAAAGGAAAGGGTTTTTGATTTCTACTGCTGCATTCTTACGTGAAATGCATGCAAACACAGAGCAGAACACCACGTTCTGACACAGAGAAGCATCTGTATGTAAACGCAACCTGAATTTTCAAAGGGGTCCAATATTGCATCCTGAATCTTTTCAGCATCATTGAAAAATTACTGAAAAATCAATTACACAGCAGTTTGTGCTGGTAAGAAGAAACAAAGCATGTCTTCTGTTGAAGCTTCATGCTGTGGTGAATGGCCAGTAGATCTGGTGAGCCAGTTGTCCCTTCCAGTCCAGGCTTTGCTTCTGTAAATGAGCCAGTGTATATCGGGAAGAATGGGAAGTCATCTGGAAACTTGTTCCAACTGATCCAACAAATAGCTCAGTTGATACTGTGATAAAAGTGTAGATGACTATTTCAAATGTTCAAATAATTGTGATGTTTTTAATTAACATATTATAACCTCATTTAACACTGCCACTATTATTGGTTGCTTAAAGATGAAGAAAAAAGGAGCATAGATCATGAGATGCACTAATTTTCCCATTTAATTATCTGTAACAGCAGAATAAGGAGTAGCATGGTAGGATGAAAAAACATCTTTTGATAAGACTTTACCACATACGTGTTGACTGTCAAGCTTGAAGAATGTATTTAGATTTGGATGGTGTAATAATTACTGTTATATTAGGCTATTTTTATATGCATCTATTTAATGCACCAATTTAATTTAAATAAAACTACCATTAAAAGTGTTGCATTTTGTCTGATTCCTATAAAAATGAAGAGAAATAAGGTCCCCCTTAATTTTCGCCATTGGCAGTAAGGATGGAGCTGACAAGATGCGCAAACCACCCCAAAGTTCAAGGAGGGATTTCTCAGTTGTTTGTGAAAGTTTTCTTATTCCTCCCTCACAGTTCTAAGGCATTTTATACATATCTATGTGAAACCTTCCGTTGGGCTGTTCCAGTAGCCTACCCTACTGGTACCATTTTGAGAAGCAAACTCCTGTTTGTAATGTGCAAAATGTATTGAGGATTGCAAACCCTCTCTGTTACAACTCTGGGAAGCATAATGCTCTCCTCCTTAGCAGGGTCAGATGTTGAATCAAGAGAAATCTCAAGGCTGTTAAACTATTAACATGGATCAGCTGTGACAGTGGTCCTGTATTTATATCACTGACAGAAGGCATATTCAATCTCAATGGAGGTAGAGTAGGGAAATTTACCCTATATCATTAAAAATAAAAATATTTGCCTTAAATTCTGCTGTAATATAACCCTATGCAATTCTAGCATTACCAGGGAGTGCTTGTGGCCACATCATTTCAGCCTCTAGTGAAAACTGACAGCAGCAAAATACATACATGCTTTGGGGGTGCAGCACATGCTAAGACAAGAAAGTCATCGAGAATGTTAGATTTTCCCATGTGTCATGCACAGCACTTTCCTGAGTGAGCCCTGGTTACATCTGCTGAAGGACGGCAGTTTTGCACACCCTTTCACTGAGGTTGGCACCATTAGCCTGAGATTGGCACACCCTCTCAGCTGCTCTCCCCTCGTTCCTGCTCCTGCATTGCCCTCTGGTGTGGGCACGTGTGGTTGCATGTCCATGCACCCATCACCCCTGGAAGAGTCCGTAAGAGTCACCCAAAGCCTGTGGTTCCCCTGCTTCTCTATCAATCTAACAGGCACAGCAAGTTACAAGCTTGGTTTTCTGTTGCTTTTAAGAGTTCCTGCAGCCTGTCAGCAGTAAACATCAGAGCAGCTTCTTATAAGTTCTGTTCTTTTGCTTTAATCAGAAAAAGACTGACTTTGGCTTTATTCCCAAGGTGACTATCCCCACCATCGCTCTACCGTGCCTCCCATGACGCAGAGAGCTTCTCGCAGGCTTGGGCTCAGAAAACTACACTCTTCATCGGGAAATTACCTTTCATAAGCGAGTCCTTCTTGTGCAATAGTGTGGACCTTGCTGCTTTTGCTTTCCTAGCTGTAAAATGGTAATTTGGAAAGCTCTGTCCTCATCCAGTGCGACTTTGGAGCTTGGAGCTATTATGCTTCAATGCTCCAATAAGCTGCCGCTCTGGCTGGGGACTTTTGAAATGTCTTGTGCTCTATCAGGACGTTTTAGGGTATGTGCTGTATCACCCAGAGATATTCTCCTGGTGCCCCTCCCTAGGGGACCCCCTGAGCGGCAGCATTTCCCAAATCGTCCAAAATCCCTGGGGATGGGGGAGCTGGCTGTTTGCAAAGAAAATCACCCAAAACTTTCCAATAAGGGAGAGAGAAAACTGACTGCTGTGATTCTCCTGGGTTTAGCTCCAATTGTGAAATCCTAGGCTAAAGTGCTTAATTTCTCCTTGGAAATGGAAACTCATGGCCAAGGAATTGAATAAACCTGTTAACATGGAAAAGGCCTGATTCCCTCTTTAGCCCATCTCCTCTGCAAAGTTTGTAAGAGTGTTTCTGTGCACCAAAGCCCTCTGAGGGGTGTAATCCAAAGCACATTTTCTGTTGGTGTAACACTTAAGGGAGAAATCCCTTCCAACATGGACAGCGGGAAAAGTGTGATAATTGTATTTTCTTCCTTTTAAGGCATTTACACAGCTTGAAGATACTTTATTTGTATCTCAAAACCAGTGAGAAAAGGCAGGTGGATGGTGGCTGTCAGTAGGTGAGAGTGACTCTGTAGTGCAGAGTGCATACAGCAGGGAGGTAGGAATACACTAAATGGTCGGTGCAGATGTGGCTTCCTCTGCAGCGGGGGACAAAGCATCCCACTCTGAGCTGCTCTGCAGAAAGTGCCTCCCTGGAACCATGGTGGTCAGCAGCAGCTGTAGGCTAGCACTGCCCTGCGGCCCCCTGTGCTTCTCTGCCTTTTGCATTCTGCTTTCCATGATGGTACAAGCACATAAGTCAGGGTCTGTGCTGTACATCCTCCCTTCCTCTGGTCTCCTCACACCTGCCTCTGAAACTTACTCTCCTCCCTCCCTTGTGATGCGAAAAACCCTGAGCAGGTTCTTTATTGGAATAAATAATTCCTGTTTTCTGCCTACTTTCTCTCTCACCTGCCAGATTATTCATTGCTGGACTGCTGCATCTCTTACACCTTTCTAGTATTGACTCCATCTCCTGGACAAATGTTGTCCCTCTTCTGCTTGTTAAACAGCTGGGAGATCCTGGCAGTCAGAAGACAGCAAACCAGCACTTCCTGCCTTGATTTTGAGTTTATCTCCAGAATTAATAGAAAAAAACCCCTTTTATCTGTGTGGAGTTTAACCATAACCAGTCCTTGATGATGGCAAAGGTAATGAGTTGGAAAGTTCTGTCTGCACATAGGGATGGTATGTGGACTTGGCCTTGCAGTAGCCTGCAATATGCTAAGAAAGACAGATTGGGTGGTCTCTTCCCAGGAGGGTGGGGAAATGCTGTAAATCATAATTTTGGATGGCTTCAGTGCAGCACAGGAGAATAAACTTCACACTGCTGTTCCCTGTCAAAAAACATTTACTGCTCAGCTGAACCACAGCAGAGCCTCCATGAAGTAACATGTGGCACCAGGACATGCAGATTGTCCCGCTGTCAGGGTACACAGCAGTGCACCAGCTGAGGTGCAAGCAGCTGATGAAGCCTACCACGTCTGCCTGATGGATTGTGCCCTCCCAGCCATGCAATGACTACATTGATGGGCTTTACTGGGGCTGTTTAGAAATGTTCCACCACAGTGCTTGCAAAACTTTGAAAAGCAAACAAGATATCTGGCTCTGCCAGAAAAAACATCTCCTAAAAGGAGAAGATAAATTACTTTTTCTGTGCAGTGGGCTGACTTTCTAGAAAGGCAAAATGCTACTGATAGTGGTGGGAGGGTTAACAGAGGCAGCTCATATGAGGAGGTGGTTTTTTTCAGGATGAAATTATGCATGTGTTCTGCTTGCCACAGACATTGAAGCATCGGCCCACCCTCCCTCAGCTCAGCTTCTTTCTCTCTGTGTGAGACTGTGAGCTGCTGTGCAAAAAATACATATTTTAACATGGAATACCTGCTGCAGGAACACATGCCAAAGGCAACAAAGCTCTCCTTGCGAGCTCTGAAGCAACCTGCCTGGCCTTCTCTCCTGAGGCTGGAGCAAGAGGTCATTGACTAGAATGGGCTTTGCTGAAGTCCCCATCAGGCTGGGAAACCTTTCCCATCGCTCCACAGATATCTCTAAAACTAAATTTAAACGAGAGTCTTCCCAGGAGGTTTGTTCATACCCTTGTTAGCATGAACCAGAATAATGATATCATTTGTTCTGTGGCATTTTCCTGCAAAATTCTCATTATTCCAGGGTAATTCTTTCAAGCCCTGTTAGGTACACATAGTATCTGCATTCTTTAAACCCTGTGAAGCGCTGTAGACTTTTCTGTTTGGGCTGAGAGATGATAAAGTCTAGTACATCAGACACTTCTTACCAACAAAGAACTCATCTGCCATTTACTACAAAAGTCCTTCTATCAATCGTTGAATGAAGAGATACTAATCATAACAATTTGAAGCTGGGCAACATTGGAAGGACGGCAAGGATGTACTTTTCTGTTAATTCTCTGCAGTACTTGTAGCATTTTTTTTGTAAAATTATTCAGTTCTACAGTATACTCCAGAAAAAAACACCTCAGTGGCAATGTTTCTATATCCTCTATATATCTACCTTCCTCCTCTTCCTTTTCCTCCCACTCTTCTCCAGCACCTTATTTCTAAGTCCTCCTCCTTCCTCAGTGCCTATGGGAGGAGATGCTCTTTGCGGCATGTTTGTGAACTCACATTTCCTGCTCTGAGGGGTGCAACGGTTACAAGCTTAAACCCTTGTGGTGCATGCTTGACATTTTCAGCTTCATTTTGCAGAGGAAGAGAGCTCTGGTTAAGGTTTTCCACTGACCTCATCCCAGCCTCAGTGCTGACATCACCAAATCCCCAACAAGGATGTCCACATCTTTCCAGTGAAAAGGTGAAATGATTCTGTTTCAACATACGAATTTAACTTGCTAACCAGTGTGTGCTTTAGGATAGTGCAGAATTTTCCTGAAAGATTAATGATGTTAAAAAGTGCTAGTGGCAGGCAGGAGCAGCTTTCAGCTGTGTTGCTGTCAGAGGGTGACACAGGACGCTGAGCTGCTCCCCAACTTCTCTCTGCGCCAGGGCTGGGAACCCTTGTGCCGACTGCCCTGTGCTTGGGATGGCACAGCGAGGTATGGCAGCCCACCTGCTCACCACGGTGAGCCCAGCATGAGCTGATCATGCTCCCGACAAGCCTTGGACAGGCTTGGGGGAGAGTTCCCAGTAGTTGCTGTCAAGTGTGCTGGTACTCACGCTTCCATGGAGCAGGTGTACTCTGAAATGACAGGGTTTTTTTCCGAAGTGCTCATCTGCCTTTTATGTTTGCCTCCTCAAGCAGAAGAACTCTCTGCATTAATACACTGCTGCAGCTTTTCCAGAAATATTGGCCTGGCCTTTGCCTGTGTGTATGCAGAGCCCCCAGCAGGCTGGTGGAAAGGCTAAGTCCCCCTCCCCATTTCTCTGCATATGCCCACATTACCGCAGCAACCCACCTCAGCCTCAGCCTGCTCCTCATCTTCCTGTCTGCTCTGGGTGCCAACAGCCACCTCCCTGCCCCACGCTGGCACCTTTTTCCCTTCTCAGTTCTTTCAGTGAGACCAGATCCTTCTGTAGATTCAGCTGTGATTTGGATTTTGGACACCACTATCTGGGAAGGAAATATTACTCACTGCTCTGTGATAGAAAAATGAAGCAAAATTTTAGCCACATATACCCCAGCCCTGGGAGACCTGTTGCAGCAAGCACGGAGAGCCAGGCTTCATCTCCAGCTTGTTCCTATGTACGCAGGCAGTATTTGCAAGCCTAGAGCAGGTTGCGTTTGGTGTAAACTAGATGTCTGTAGCCAAGTATTATGGGCACATCAAATCACCTAGATAGGCAGAAATGCAAGTCTCTAATTTCAAGCCTGTGCCTCTGTGAATCTGAGCATTTTCTTAAAAGAGTTCAATTAAATTCCGTGTTCTGGAGTGTGTAGTTTTAACTTAGAGAAAAAGCAAGCCCTATCTGTGAAAATGAGTTGCATTCCATAAGGCATATTTTTTTCAGTATTTAACAGAAAATTAATTACATGGTGTCATTCATTATTAATCTGCATACAACCAATGAGTGATTTCTACAGAACCCACTGTGTTTTCTCCACTGCCAAAGCCTGCCCCACTACACAGACTGCCCAGCAGGGCACCAGAAGCTGGTGTGGAGGACACTAGTGGGGCAGAAACCAAACCAACTATGCCAGTATCTCTGCTCCTGAAAGACTGTAGGCAGGAAAGCCCCACCATGGTGGGCTGGGCAGCTCTGCAGCACTGCTTCTAGAGGGGAACAGGCCAGATGCACACACAGCCTCTGCTTTGCCCCTGACATGGTGAAAGAGTGCCGCAGCAATCACTTGTGCTCTGAGGTTGATCATGTCTGACTTGCCGTGACCACACTCACTGAATAGAGATGATTAGAGTAAATTCCAGTGCTCTTTGGCTCTCCCTGGTTCTGGGACGCTGATGAGCAGTGACAGTTTCACCACTGCTGTCCTTTTCCGTGGTGGATATGTGAGATGTATATGCAGAGATGTGGTGGTATGTGCTGCTACTTGCAGCCCAGTTTGGGGAGGCTTTTTGGCCCCAAACATCCTCTTTGTCATATAAGAGAAATAAGACTTGCATTGAAATGTGGCTGGAAAAGTGGAATATTTGTGTGGATCTGTAGACACATATATCAGTATCTTTGTGTGTTTTTCCCCAGGGAGAAGTGGCAGATTGGTTGTTTGCTTCAGGGAGGTGGAGGAAGGATCAGAACGAACACCTTACCTGGCTGAACCAGGAGAAGGGTAATGCTGTGTTTGCTCTGTGATACACACCCTCTTCAGACCTGTCACCCTCCCGAGTGCCACCAGAACCAAAGTGCTCCATAACAGCTCATGTTCCCTCAGCTCTGCCCTCCTGGATCTTCTGTCCATGCAATCCCTTCCCTTACTAAATGGTACAGCACAAATTGTGAGCACACCCGTAATCATACACCATTCTTCTGGAGCCCAGTGGAAAATAGTAACAACCGTTCAGAAATGCAATAAAACCATAGAAACTGCAAACAGTTGTGAAATCAAAGAGTCTACATGTGTTTGAACTGTTTGTGAAGGATGCTGTGGGCAGGACGGTGAGCCTGCATGTGCACCTGCTGCAGGAGACCTGGCTGGAGACCAGGCACATGTTGCTGCAAGGTGAACAAAGGCGTCCAAGCAGTGCTGTCAGCACAGTGGTATTCAGGCTGAGGAAACCCACTGCAGGAGATGTCAATGCTGGCAGCAGAGAGGTGGCTCCTGGCATCTTTGGGTTTTGTTTACAAAGTGTTAGTCTCAGTTGGTGGCAGCCACACTGACGTGGCTGGCGGGAAGGTAGTTGTATCCCAGGCTTCAAAAAAAAAATCCCATTTTCCTGTCTTCAAAGCCACCAAGCTGTATAGACATTGTGTTTGCAGGAGAAGCTCTCTCTCTTTAGGAGGAGAGAGCTTTTAGTGAAACGGCTTCTCACCTAGCATCAGTGCTATATGGGACAGTGGGAAAGAAAGTGAAGGACAGCACATTTTACTTTGAAACTTCAGCAGCTGGTTACAGAGAGAGAAAAGTTTTAATATAAGGTCCAGCACATCCAGATTTGCAGTGGAAAGTGCCCAGTGGACTTTTAGCTGTTTTACATATTTAAGAACAGATGTGAAGCTGGAGTTCTGTTATTGCTGGGCATTTCTCAGCTGTTCTTTGCCATGAGACAGTTCATATGTTTTATATGCCAATGCTCTTCTCTTCTCATTGATACAGACCTGAAACATTTAAATTAAATCTTCATTTTGAAGAAATGGCAAAAGAAAATATATTATTTTTCTCCAATCACCCTCTACTCTTTCACCTATCTGGCCTTCACACACAAACACCCAAGGGCTGTTTGGGGCTCTCTCTTGGTCTTTGTCATTCGTGAGCTGGAAGTTTCATGCTGAAAATTTTTCTGCCAGCAGAGACTATGGTCATTTCTACCATCCACTTCAGTTGTGCCAGTGCAGCCGGTTTTTTGGGCTGTAGCATAAACTATGTTAGTGAAATTATTTGGGTTAAGAAATAGCAAGCCAAAAAGGGAAAGCTGCATCTGTTTAACGTACGTTCAAACAGAGCAAACAGTTTACTTTTCTTAACCATTATACAGAAGTGAAGTAACTGCTGGCAAGCGAGGCAAGACACCAGGCTAGCCGTAGCCAGCAGCTGTGCAGCCCCTGCACACAGGAGCTCCATTCTGGAGGCAGATTCTTGGGTGCCTCAAGCAGGTCTTGGGACAGGGACTGATTGTGCTGATGTGGTAGGTTGTCCTTTTGCTCCAAATCCATAATGAGCTGATGTCCCAGGAGACACCAGAGACCACATGGCAGCTAATGGGGGATGGGCTTGGAGGTCGCCAGCAGAAGGAAACCTAAGAGCAACAGAGTGTTATGAAATGTGTCACCACTAGTGGGACAAAACCCCCAAATAATGCCACAAAAATAAATAAGCCAGAAGAGCAAGGCCATCATGATGTCTCACTATTCCTCCTTGCTCCTTACAATGTGCTCTATTTACAGCCTGGGACCCTGTGCTATATCCTCCACTCAGCTTCTTTCTTGTGTGTCAGCAAATGGTGCTGTGCCTGGCCATGCTGCCAGCCGCTGTCATAATGGTGCCTTTATGTTCCTTCTTTCTTTTCCCTGCTCTAAGCTTCTCTTCAAACATTGTCAGCTACATGATCCCACTGTCATGGAAAACAAACAAACAAACAAAAAAATACAACTTCCAGCAGCCAGGAAGCTGGCATTTATCTAGTTATAACAAAAAAGTGGCTGTAACCTGATTGTATGGATGACTTCCTTTACTAAGGCCAAAAAATGTGACTATTTCAAAGCTGATTTATATTTCCAACTGAAATCCAGAATCTTAATCTCTCCTACTCTTTTCCCTTTCTAAACTATGCTTGGCTGTGTGCAGAGTGAGGAATTAGGGTCAAAGGTGGAAGTCAGAAGGAAGAAGGATCAATTGTTCCTATTGCAAAAGTAAACAACAGTAAGTGCTTAATTGTTTCTGTGTTTTTTAATCAAGTGGATTTTTCAGATTGCTCCAAAGAGCCATCAGCATGTGTAAACAGCACAGACTGAGAACCAAGTCAATCCACATCCTCCTTCTCTCTTGAGGTGCTTATTTTTCTTGTCATTGGTTCAGGATGAGGACATGCTCTTCCAGTGCTTCGGGCAGGAAGGACTGCAGGAAACCCACTTCTCGGTGGGTCAAACCACTACTATCCATTCCTGAACTGGGACAGGTTTGGAAAAGTCTTGGGAAACCATGCTGGGTCACCTTCTGAGTGCAGCAGAGCAATGCAACTGCCTGAGCAGCCCCAAAAGCCTAGTCCTGCCTTTGTGAGAGACCACGGCACAGGGCTCTGACCCTCTGACAGCCATCAGAGGCTGTAGGAGGAAAATAAGCTTACACATAAACAAGCCCTTTGGGAAACACAGGAACTACTGATGCCTCATTTCCAATGGATTTGTGTTTCATGCTTGCCCTGGGAAAGTGGGATCTCCTATGCTATACTTTCCAAAGCAAAGAAAAAGAGGGTTCCCATAAGCCTTGCTCCATTTTCAACATCAACCATGCTCCATACACCTTTATTCTGATGCCAGCCAGGCTCCATGAGGGTGTCTGGATGGAGGCAAAGCACAGAGCTTTGCACCCCACATCAGGGCCAGGTGCTCTGGCCATCTACAGCAGCTGAGCACCATGGAAAACATCACCCATTTTGGGAACAAGCCTTCATCACAAATAGAGCTGCAGGCTGGGCCTCTGGCTGCCCACAGGTTTGTAAGTCTTCCTGTCACTCCCAGGTTCCCCATGAACTTAAGTGCTCCCTCCTTGCCCTCCTGGAAATGTGCTGTTTATTTTAGCCCTAGCATGTGTCCCTTAGGAACAAGTCTTCAAGTAACTGAGGGCCAAGCTGGGCTCTACTTCAATCTGAACATGAGCCAGCAGTGTGCCCAGGTGGCCAAGAAGGCCAACGGCATCTTGGCTTGTATCAGAAATGGGGTCACCAGCAGGTCCAGGGAGGTTATTCTCCCTCTGTACTCGGCACTGGTGAGACCGCACCTCGAATACTGTGTTCAGTTCTGGACCCCTCACCACAAGAAGGATGTTGAGGCTCTGGAGCGTGTCCAGAGAAGAGCAACGAAGCTGGTGAAGGGGCTGGAGAACAAGTCTTACGAGGAGCGGCTGAGAGAGCTGGGGTTGTTTAGCCTGGAGAAGAGGAGGCTGAGGGGAGACCTTATTACTCTCTACAACTACCTAAAAGGAGGTTGTGGAGAGGAGGGTGCTGGCCTCTTCTCCCAAGTGACAGGGGACAGGACAAGAGGGAATGGCCTGAAGCTCCGCCAGGGGAGGTTCAGGTTGGATATCAGAAAAAAATTCTTCACAGAAAGAGTCATTGGGCACTGGAACAGGCTGCCCAGGGAGGTGGTCGAGTCACCTTCCCTGGAGATGTTTAAGGAACGGGTGGATGAAGTGCTTAGGGACATAGTTTAGGGAGTGTTAGGAATGGTTGGACTCGATGATCCAGTGGGTCCTTTCCAACCTGGTGATTCTGTGATTCTGTGATTCTGTGAATCTAATTTCTAGTAGACTGGATGCATTTAGCAGGAACGAACCCCTAGTGCCCAATTCAGCTCTCTCTTTCAGCCCCTCCCAAAGGCACTGAAAGTTGCAGTTCCCCACAAAGACAAGGATGTTTGATGCTCTGGGACTGAACTGGGTTGTCATGGTGATGAATGATATTCCTGTGCTTGAAATGGCCTTGAGATGAGAGATAGTGAAGGGCTGGATGAGTTTCTAGAGGCCAGCTGTCTTGTATGTATTACAGATGATCTTTTTTTCCCCTTCATAGTTTTTCCCAAAGTTTCATGTGTTTTGACACACAACTGTAACCAGGATGCTGAGGGATTTACGAGGATCAGAAAGGCTTTCATGACTGTTGGTGATTGTGGGCTGTTACATTTCTTCTGCACTTCCCAGAGTTGCTGGAAGGCTGTGGTCTTTCCGTATGGGACATAACGGATATTGTATAAATCCAGATAGCTACACTGCAGGTTCACTTTGAGCAGAGCAGAGATGAAGAAAAGAGTTTAACTTGAGCAAGAGGCACACCCTCTGTTTTGGCAAGAAGTAGTTCAAATTCTTGCTCTGATTTATGCTAGTTTATAGAAAAGGCTGTACCAAGCTCTTGAAGCATGTGGTAGCATTTAACTGTATAAAACTTGGAACCAGCTTCAAGTACAGCACATGAGGAGATCAAAGCTAATAAACTATATATTTTATATAGGCAATATCTGTGATGAAGGAACAAATTCATCTCAGTGATGGCCAACAGGGAGAACCTCATTCAAAAACAAAGGCTGGTGTGGTCCATGTTCCACTGTTTGCTCGTTTTGCGGTGAGATTTTTTATTAGAAACACCATTTTAATGTAAACTCTGCAAAAGCTTGTGTACTTTGAATGAAGGTGCTCTAGCTCTTGAGGCCATGACGTATGGCAGCAGACAGATCTGGGCTCTCTGAACATGCGGTGCCTGGGGCAGCAGCTCTGCCTCCCCTGCCAGGGAAGGGATGAGGCATGCACCTTTCTTCTTAGGCAGCAACATGGGATATACTTTCCTCTTGATGTAGTCAGGCTGATATAACTGCTTCTGGCTATATTTTTCCGAAAGGGGAAGAGGGAGAAGAAAACCTTCACTTGGCTGCGTTTTTTGCCACAGCTAATGACCAGTTCCCCAGTCTCAGTTCACTAGGAACCAAAGGTGACCTGCAATGCCTGTCCTAGGAAGCCCAGGGAAGTCAGCACTGCTGTCGTCCCTCCAGCCATCACCAGGGAGGGGGTCCTCTGCTGTAGGGGACTGCAGCTGTTCCTGCCATCATTCTCTTCTGAAATGCGCCCCCTCCCCATCCCCACTCTCTCTCTCTCACTTTGCGCAGTTCAGCTTTTACCTCCCAGTTGCTTATGTGAAGGGCTGTTCCGTGTGGCTATTTTAGTCATTTCCTCCAGTAAGTTCCTGTGATTGTTGGGTTGGCATTGTGTGAGTCACCCGCCACACTTCCTCCCATGCTCCCTCCCAGATGGGAAAAGGCTTCTCCTGCTAATTTTCCTTTGTTAACCAAAACATCCTGAAGTAATCCCACCTTTAACACCACAAAGGCCATGCTTGGTGATGGCATGGCTGTGCTTTGCAGGTGCCTGCTCCATCAGCAGGGCCAGCAGATGACACTGAGCTGTCTGGCAACGTTACTGCTCACGGGAGAAACAATCTGGGCTGACCTGTCCCTTCACTATCTGCCTCCAGCTCCACGCAGTTGGCCGGTGCCTGGGGCTCTTGTCTGGCAGTACAGCCAAATTTCACCCAGAGAGGGTAGATGCAGTCTTGCTCTCACTCTTTGCACGCAGACCCAGGCCTGCTGGGGAGCCTCTGTGCAGTGACCTTCCTCATGGCCTCTCCTGCCCAGAGGACACCTGCATGCTGCAACCGGCGTCTGCTCACCCCAGCACAGGCAGTGGTGTGTTTCTAAATCCAGCTGACACTATCGGCTTTAACAGACATGAGGCGCAAGCAACTACACAGCCCAAAGCCACAAGTGTCTGTAAGCAAAGCCCTTTTGGTGACTGGGATGCTTGGTGCTGGCCGTCACCACTCTGTGATGGAGAGCAGGGCTGACCGGAGCCATCCCAGCACACTGCATGTGTGCAGGGTGTTGAGAGGCTCCACAGTGCACCTGGGCAACACATGGCCCTGCGAAAGCACAGCACGCACCTGGTCAGGCATACTGGCTTGGCTCCCCCGCAAATGAGCTGCTAGCATGTGAGCACTGAAAGTATCCAAAATATAGCCAAGACAAGTATCTGAATATATGTGATGGGCAAATGGGAAAGAAACAGCCCAATATGTTTCTTTTTGTCACGTTTCTTTATAGTCTATCATGTTTCTTTTGGTCTGTTTGGTTTGCTTTGGGCTTTTTGATGTTGTCATTCAAAATAAAAATGATTTTTTTCTCCTCTAAGCTTCAGACTGGTATGCAACTAACTTTCTGCCCCTATAAGAGTGGAAAACATCAGCAAGCTTGAATCTAGCAATTGCTTTCTTTTATTTGATGGAGACATAATGTTTTCCACCTTTGTGGTGTGCTATACAGATTAGTAATCCTCAGGGGTGCTCCTTGCACACCAGTTTCGCCCCCATTCGAAGTAGTCAAGCAATGTGCTTGTAGGAATGTTACTCAATAAAAGTGGCCTGTGAACAAAATCCTATGACTTCTCTTCATGGTTTCACTTCAAATGTGCTGATTCAGTAGTGACGCAGGAAGAAGGTCCAAGCCAGTGTCATCTGGAGGGATGCCATGAGCCACGGGTTGGGCTTGGTCTGTCCGTCAGCATCACACAGGACAGAGCCATGAAGAACAACTGGTTTAGGTCTGAAGGAGAGTGCATGTTCTAACCTTACTCGGTTCTTTTCAGTGCAAATGCAAGGGGCAAAAATTTCCTAAAAACCATGTCTCTACCTTGTAAGGAACACAGGGCCACCCCGTATGTACAAAAAGGCAGGCAGCACACCCAAATTACTTCATTCATCCCCAGAGACGTCAGTTCTCCCTGCACCAGGCAGCTGCAAGGAAGCTGTTAGCTCAAAGCCTGGTGCAACAGCACAAGCGCAATACACCTGGGCCTCTCCTTCCCTTTTCATTTCTCAGAGCATCTGGGATCTTATTTCCTAAAAAAAAAAAAAACAAACCCAAAAAACCAAAAAAATCTGAAAACCATCTGAAGCTCAAAATCAGGAGATTGGGAGGGCTAAAAGTGTCTATTCACAGCTGTTTGGGGTTGTGCTGCACCTGGGGGCTATCCTGGTTTTGAATTTGTTTTTCTAAAGCCTGTTGGGATGGTAATTGCTGGGATAGAGTGCTGTGGGGCCCCAGAAACACTCTCCTGAATTTTGGTGCCATGCTGGTCCAGCTGGTCTTTGCTGAACTCTGCTGCCTTTCAGCAGGGCCACTGAGATGTCACAACAGCAAGAGCATTAAGGAATCTACTTCCTTCTGAATTTAATAGGCTTGGAAGTCTTTGAAATCCCTGGCATTTGAGGTGAAGTAGTGGTGAGCTGGAACAAGTTTGTTTTATTCCCAGTCCTGCTTCCTCAAACACCTGAAACAGCAGGAGAGACAGTGAAGGATTCTTTTGCTTTGTATCCCCTATGCCCACAACCTTGTAACTTTATCAGGGCTACAGAGGACAGGATCCCTGAATGTTTTTTTCCAAAAAAGGGCTTATCCAGTGCAGTCAAGGGTTACCAATAGTTAAAGACCAAAAGACACATGAAGACATTTGAGAAATTGTATCCCAGATCTGCCTCACACAAACCTCTACTTTTTGCTGATCGGCATCTACTACCTAGACCTGTAGAGTACGTATCTTAACTGCTCAGATGGTTAAACTAACTATGAGACTGGAGCACCTCACAAAGCTGAAAATGGTACTCACATGAACTCCCTTCTGCAGACAAGACTGGAAAAATCATAAGGGTAAGTTTACCAAGGCCAAACAAATGTTTGAAGCAGAATGGGGTCTCCTGAGTTCTTGACTGCCACCAAAGACCCTGCAAGACCTCAGCAGAACTGCACGTTAGGACAGGGATGCTCAGGGGTGATTTAAACCCCTTCCAATCTCTGTGCATTTTGAAAAGTGTATGCCTGCTCTGCTTTAAAGCTCACCCTTTAAGCTTTAACGTTTGTTGGCACTCGCACAGGGATGCTCCAACTGACCTAATTTTACTGATCTTTCTCATCTATAACCTCCGTGGTTCATTGACTGCAGGGATTGCTGGGCTTCTCATTAGTGGTTAGAAAGTGGTTTTATGCTCTTGTTCACTCAGCACAGAACATAGAGCAAAATCCTCCAGAGGGTTATCCTTCTGCACAGATCAGAGCTACAGTCCACAGAGGAGCAGGCTCCTGCTGCAAACTCACCCTTTTTCTCTAAGAAAGGGGCAACCAAGAAAACTAGAATCAGACCTACACTGCTCACGTAGAACATGTAGATGTGTTGACATCTTATTTTTTTTATGTAAGCTGCTCAAACTCAGGATTTCTTTAGTCAGGCCAATTTTTGGGCAGTGGAGCTGCCTCTCACAGGTTGGCAGTGGAGCTGTTACTGATGTGTGTGATAGCAAAGGGGCTCTGCGTTGTTTTTCTGTCATCCCACCCTCACTATCAATCGTGGTGATGCTTTCCAGGCTTCCAGCTTGGGTGAGGCTGTTCAGCTGTGGAAGGAGTGGGCAGCGTTTCCTCCAGCTGCTATGCACAGCCCTTCACCCCAGCCTTCCCCAACAAGCCGTCACAGCTCTTCCAGACTCACATGGGGAGAAGGAGGAGAAGTGCAGGGGTGCTGCTATCTCTCTGCAAGGGAGGGAACACCCTAGCATCAGCAAGATAAGAAATGAGGCTGAGGGTACCATGAAACACCCTCTCCCAGCAGTAAGCAGGCAGCAGAAGTAGTATCCCATCGCTGGGACAGTACTATTCCCAGTGCATCTACTTCTGCGCTCTTCTTTCCAGACAGCCTGAATGTTGTTGCTTCTTGTTAGTTGATTTTCAGGTTTCTTGCTGTCCCTTTTAATGTCCCATAGCCACCCACAGGCAGGTGGTCTCCTGGGGACCCCCACCCACTGGGTGCCAATGTTGTACCAGGCACCACAAGCAGACCCCACAGCAGGATGACAAAAAGCAACACTGTTATTGAGGGTACCCTGCAGGATATTTTCCATTCTTCATACACCATGATGCTTCCCTTTACTTGTTTTGTCTTAAACACTTACTTGCTGTTTCCTAAGGGGGTAGGAGGGAAAGAAAAAAATGAGGCAACTATTAATTAATATTAAGGCTAGGATTTCACAAATACCTTTTTGGAGGCTTTTGGTAAAGATCAAGCATAGTATAACATTAAATATTTAGTGTGACCTCTCAAAGGGGATTTGGTCTTTACATATGAAAAAGGGATGAGACTTAAAGATTAAACCAGATCTGTTTAATATCCAGCTTCAGTGACTCAAAATAACAATGCAAGGAGGAGTGACTGAAGAATTTGCTTGTGGAGGGTTAGGCACAGTGATTAGACATAAGGGACGGAACACAGGTCTGGGGAAGATGTGGCTTACTAAGGGTGTCACTGGGGGTGACACAGAAGTAACTGGAAGGTGTCACAAGGCTGGAGAAACTCTGACAGCCAAAAGGAGAGGGGCAGGAAAAATGTGACCACATACATAAGGAAGGGTTATGTAACGTTCAGGTGTGGTGGCCTGATATTCTCCCAGTTGGCCACTGAGTGGACAACCCATCCTATTACACTACTGTAGTATCTCTCCATGCACAATGAAACTCAGGAGTCTTCACAAAGGACTCTGGGGAGTCTCTCCTGCTAGACATTGGATCAAAAGCAGAGCTCCTGCCCCAGATAGTGTTTTAAATTGAAGAGTTTGTGCCATAGGTATGTATATTTATACATGCATGTGCACTTAAATAAGAGAATTTGTGAAATGTGTTTCTCAAGCAGAGTAAAAAAAAATATTTCAAAAGACAGAAGAAAGTAAAATGTCAACAAAAAATTTTCATGCACAGTTTGTTAAAATTAAAGGTTAGAACAGGGAATTTCCATAGTGCCATAAACCCTTTTCTTTTTTTTGCTCTTAAGCAAGAAAACCATGATATGAAGCCAGCTCACATCAAAGCCAGCAGTTTGTTTATTTAAACCTCTCTAGGAGGGCTTAACTAACCTGGTCTGGCAGTGGCATGAGCTACAATGCAGAACCCTGCCTTGGTAGAGATGAGCCACACACGGCCAGAGCTGTGGGGAGGCTCTATTTCCCTGCTGCCCTGGCTCAAGCACCTTTTTCAGTTTGATCTTTCCTAAACAATGCACCTATAGTGTTTGACCTGGAAAAAAATTCTTGCTTGACCTTCTGTGAAGTTGATTTCAGCTTTTTTCCCAGTTCAGCTCTGTGCCATTCTTGTGTCTGAACGAGCAGTAACTACCTACATGGGAGAAAGGTGGTAGTGGCTTAGGCAAGAAAATAAGCATTCCGCAGTCATCTCAGTTTCAATTGTGTCCCATTTTTTTCCTGTGGAGCAAAACCCTGAATGATTTCAGTCATTTCCCTTTCAAAAGAATTGCTTTCCTTATGTAGCCTTGGACATTCCAAGCAAAGAAATATTTTTCTTTCCAGCAGCCCTGGTGAAGGAGCGGCAGGAACTGCAAATGGAGCTGTGGATAGCTCAGCATTACTAATGCCTATCAGATCCAGTTCTCATCACCATAATGCAGCAACTTACAAACCTTTAAAAAAGAAAATTGTACTAAAGCTTGTGAAACCTGTCCTCAGTTTGCCATTTAGATTTTCCGAATATAGAATCAGGAGAGACTGTTATAAACATTCACTCTGACTTCCCAGGCAGCTTAGGCCAAAGCTTCCCCCAATTACTTTGCCTTTGAACTAGAGTGTTTCTGTTTAAAAATGCATTACAGGAAACTTTCTAGGTTTTGAAAACCCACTCTAGTCTATGCTAAACCATTTCCATGTTTGGTTAATGTAATTCCTGAAACACCTTCCTTTTTTCTAAAACCCCTGCTGTCTGACATCCAGCTCCAGAGTTTGCTGTACTTTGTGGTTCAGACTGACGAGCTGCCCGATCACATTTTTATTTTATTTAGCATCACTTATGTCGGGATTTGCCTTGCTTTCCTTTGGATAGCTGCAGTGAGGACATCTCCAGCAGAGCAAGTCACTACAGGCTCTTAATACTCCATTGAGGGAAACAGGTACTTTGAGGATACAATCTTTGTCACCTGTTTGAGACCTATCTTTTAGCAGAAAGAGAACTGTACAGCTAAAGTGCTTATTTCTTTGCATTGACTTCAAAGGGAGTCTAAAGAATAAGCTTAAATATATCTGTGCTTAGTCAGAAGAGACCCACCCAAGCAAGTGGTGATCCCAGCCCTCTGAAGTCACCTCTGAGAAACTCCAAAACTGCACGGAGAGCCCCAAACACTGTTATACAAAGTAGAGTTATCACTCCTTCCACTCACACTCATCATCCTTCCCCCAGCCATTACAGTTTCCCAAGCCCTTCCTGCAGCAGTTGCTACTTTGATTCTCAAAATCCTACCACATCCCACTAGCACAGTAGCTTGAGCTGAGTAGTAAGTTCCCTAGCCATGACAAGGGCGCATCATCATCATCATCATCATCATCATTCTTTGGGGTTTATTTTTACTGCCTTGCCCGTGTGCGTGGAGAGCTCCAAGGTCCATTTAGCAGCTCCGGGTCTGCAATGAGATTGCCACCTCCCAGGGTATGGCACATTTCCTTTTCTCTCGGAAGACAGCTGTGCTACGCTACCCCAACCACCTCGTCCAAAACACCACAGCGCACTGAAAACATGAAATAGAAAGGGAGACATTGTTGGCTCAAGGCCTGAACGGAGTTTCCTCAGCTCTCAGAGAGAATAGTCTGTAAAGGAAAAGCTTCTCTGTTTGACAGGGTGAGCCTTGAGCAGAGATTAACTGGTGTGAAAGACAGTTTCTACAGGAAAACGCTGCCTTCCTGCCGGCAGAGCGGGTGCACATCTGGCTGCCCCTCTGCCCCACGGCAGAGTCGGGCGGCTCTGCAGCTGCAGTGACCCCAGCGCCAGCTCTGGCCATGCTGCTCCTGCCCCCAGGGACACGCACTTGAGCTGCTGGGCAGTGAGTGTGCATCCCTCCCTGCTTTTCAGACTGCCATTTCCCCTCTCTGCTCTCTTCCAGGTCTCTTTTTTTTGGAGAGGCTTTTTTCTGCCACCCTTCACCTGCACCATTTACGCGTACTTTCCCTCCCGAGCCTTCCTCCGGGCAAACTGCTGACAAATAGACCGTCTGAGGCCAAAACAAGACGGTCCCATTTTCCTTCCCCTCATCAGCTCTTGGGACGTTTTGCTGAGAATTCAGAGCTATCGTTGCTTTCTGTGAGGCTGTCTCTTGGTCTGTGTTCAGTTCCCACAGTGTCTGGCATTCCCCTGGCAGCAAAGGGGAGGAGGAAAAGCTTTCCTCTTCTTTCCCAAGCAGCAGTACCCGCCTATAACTTAGCCCAGCCTGCATGCAAATATACAGTCCTTAAATGAGGGACTGGAATTACCACCACTGCAAAGTAGCCAAGCAACATAGCAAGCAGGAGGGAGTACAGAAAAAGACAATGAATGCTCCATTAAGTGGATGGTTTGCATATTTGGAAAGATCACCTGGAGACTCTGCCGAAACCCCAGCACTCTGGGCAGCTTCAGGCTCTTCAGAGCAAACCACACAGAACCACCTGTGAGGTAGCTACTTTCTGAGCCTGGAAAGCCAGTCCTGTCCCCTCCAGTGCTGTTTCCTCAGCCTCATTCCCCCACATCCTGTCCTCTCTGTGCTTACCCACTCCAGCCCTGTCCCTTCCAGACCTGTACCGTCAGCCGTGTCCCCTCCAGCCCTGTCCCTTCCAGACTTAAACTCCACCTCAGACATTACCCTTGATATTCAGAAACCCCATCCCTGATGTCTAGGTTTCTATTAGTTATTTAAATAAATAAACCAGGATGTACAGCTACAGGCTGTCAGCAGGGCTCATTTTAGCAACCTGATCTGGAGATAAAGAGTCCTGGTGAGAGACTGGGAATGAACAGTTGGGAACCAAAGTATCCCTCCCCTCCACCTGCATGATGGGTTGGCAATGGTTTAGCATTGCCAACTTCTGCCTTATTAACTGCTGGTTTTTAGCATCCATTCCTGGGGAGTGGGGGCTTGGAGGAGCCTGACCCATACTCAGTTGATACTTCGCGGCCCCGCAGAATATAGGCTGAGGGCACTTGCTCTATCAGGGAGCTCGTCTTGGCTGGGCCACCCCGCTTCCAGACCCATAGCACTCTGTAGGGACATAGCATGGCCTTCTGTCTTCCCATTCATGCTCATGTGAGCAGGGAGAAACTTCTGTCTGTTTGAAAATTCATATTGCTTCAAAAGTAGTAGTGGATTATGTGAATATTAATATAAGAGACTATTACAGTCACAGAACTGCTGGGTTTTTTTTCTTCCTGATCTGTCTTGACCTGTCTTTGACAGAGCTCCCTTTGCTTCTGTTGAACATTTTCCCTATTGGTTTTACTACCATTTCATCCCATACTGACTTTCCCTCAACTGTGTCTTAGCTTTTGCTTTTACACAACTCATCAATGGCAGAGAATTCCCTTAAGAGAAAAAGAAAACCTTTGTTGTCTGCAATTATTTATTGGGGTTCGTTTTCTGTGTATTCTTCATCACTGATCCATAGGAAGGAGAGTTGTTTTGTTTTAAAAACATATCTACTGAGGTAAAGCTAAAATGAAATTGAACAACCTATGGGACAAAATTCTTGAAGGTAATGAAGCATTCCCAACCAGTAGATGCTCCTTCCCTTGCTGAGGAAAGCCCCACCAATGGAAAACCTTTTGAACAAAAGTCTGGAGAAATACAATCCCCCAGTCATCTTTTCATAATACAGATCTGGTAGGTTTGAGGCTTTAGTTCTCAAATAATTTCCTTGTGTGTGTCATTAGCATTGATCCTAAAATATAAAGCAGTCCTTAAGAAGGATGATACCTGCTAAGTAATTGCATTATTATAATAGATTCGCATTGCATTGCAAGTCTAGTATGCATGACTTTCTCAAAGATAAACCTTAAAGCTTGATGTATGTTTGTGTAAAGATGTCATACTTCCTGGAATTACTGGGGAGAGTATTGATACTGAAGCTATTACTTACAAGACAACCCCCCTATGAAATCCATCTTTGCTCTGATACAGGGAGAAGAGTCTGAACATGCTCATTGCAGGCACTGAGACACCGAGACAAGGCAGATGGTTTGGGTGAGGGCTGAAAAGAGTGCACAGACAGAAAAAGGTGGATCAAGTGAATTAAGAGCAAACCTCAGGTATCAGTATGGATAATGTTTCTTTGCAAGAAGTGTCTCTGTCTGCCTCTAAAGCAGAGTCCATTAGGGTGAAGGAAATGCTTTTTCATTTTTCCATTGAAATGCATACATTGAAGGGCCATTTAAATCCATCCCAACTGTCAATGTCATTTTCTTTTCAGATAGCCCAAACTAGTATAATACAGCAGGTGTAGGCTGAATCCAAATAGAGAGCACTGTCAGGTCCGTTACATTACTTCATTTTGTGATTGTCCTTCATAAAATAAGATGACTGTATCTAGAGTAGTGTGCTGTTTTGTGAGAAAGAATTTTCATGGCCTGCTAAATGGATTATCTAGAAGTCCTAGCAGCAGGGAGAGTGCAAGAACACGTCATTACTCTGTGCCTGCAATCACTGGTGGCGCAAAAGCTCAGTGGAAGCTGGCCCTTCACTAGGGCTCACGGCTGTTCCCTATGTACCAATCTTTATCTTCCTTTGTCCAGAGTGACCAACAGTGGTACATTCCCCAAGAGACTCCTTGCTCTATGTGACCAGCTCTGGGTGATAGTTTCCAGCTCACAGGCAACGTCTCCATGAGCCCTGTGGCCACACTGACAGGGAGGGCTGGATTTCTGCAGTGTTACATACATGCAGCACTGGTGGTAAGTGACTTAGGGAAAGAAAGTCGGGATCTTTGATTTAAGGCTCCTGAGATCTGGGCTGCTCTCTCTTTAATTGCTTAATTAATCATGATAATAATTAATACTATTCTTTACATCGATAGAACTGAAAACATAATACAGAAAGGGTGATTATTCCCATTTTACACATTGGTGACTGTGAAGCAGAGATGGGTGGATTGTCTTCCCCAATGTCATACAAGATTACTGGCATATCTGAGAATAAACCCTCAGTTTTCCAAGCCTTAGTTTAAGCTGCAGCTGACGGGTCCCCTGGTGGGGTTTCCTGAGTGTCCACGACTGCTTCAATGCCTTTCCTATTGCAGGACTTCCAGAAACTGCAGGAAACCACTTCTGGGCCAGGATCCACACACTTCTAGTTCAAGGTCACACTGAAAATCAGCTGCTAAATAAGGATTTTCTCCAGTGGAGATGATGGACTGTCTCTCATGGTAGTACACAGAGCAAACCCAGCTCTCTGGATGGCTCAAAGGCTTTCCAAGGGACATGTTTCCTGTTTTGAAGTTAATTTCACTTCTTTCCATCTCTTTTCCTTTCCCTATGTGTGGTCTGTACCACTACCCAAATACAAACCACCACATACATTTTTTTCTTTCATGTCTTCTTGTGCTGTGGTAGCATTGATTCCCGCCCCCCACCCCACATTTTATTTCAAGATCCACTTTCTTTCTACAGTCTCTTCACTCTTTCCTTGGCTCTTTTAAATGAATTTGTTCTATATCCTCAGGTGCATGTCTTGCACCACCTCTCCAGTTAGTGTTTAGATTCATCCCAAACCACAAGTGGAGGGTGTCTTTATGAGAAATGCTCTGCTCCATCCACTTGTGTAGCATAAGAAGAGACATTTAGCGAACGTTTATCTGACACCTCTTATACCATTTTTGTGGTTCTCAATATCATCCTCCCTGATGTTGGGTATTATGTGTTTTGTTGAATTTGCGCAATTACGGCAAGACTTCTAGGAAGCCTATTACCCTGGAGGGATTGAAAGATGATTAACTATAAGGGAATATTTGCTTTTTTTCCCCAACTGACATATCCAATATTACTGAAATTTGATCAGCTTAATTCTTATTTTATAGAGGAAAAAAAAACCCATAAACTTCTCTCTCCAGTGAAATAATTCCTGCATCCTTTCTACCAATGAGTGAGCTCCCAATGTCTTTTTGCCAGAACTGAAATTTTCACAAAATCTCCTTCAGGCAAGGCTGTAGTGTCCTGAAATATAACAAGTTTAATCAATCATTTTGTAGCTCTCAGTTCCCCTTGCATATCTAACTGGAAAGGAAAGATGAAAAACAGCTTTAAAAAGCTTGGAGAAAGTGGAACATTTCTTTATTAGCTATTAGCAGGTCAAAGACTTTTCCTAAGGAAGCCTCCCGATTTAAACAGAAAACTGTGAGTACAGACAGTTTTTTTTTCTCCATTTTCCCAGCAGAGAGCGAAGTGAAATCTAGGCATTAGTGCTAAGTTGTTTTCAATTTTTGTAATGGCTTTACATAAGTGGCTTTTTCTCCTCTGTATCAGCACATTTGACAGCCGTTAAATACGACTGTTGTCAAAACAGGCCCTTGTCCTTTCAGTCCTTATCCCGGTAAAACTCCCAGTTCCCAGTTGAAATCATGAATCCCATGCTGCAAGTGAGCTGTCACACTGCTCTCTGTGGTCTCTCCATACAGGCAGGGAGCAAAGCCCTTGTTGGACTGCCAGGGATAGCCCACTGCGGCCAACCTGCCCAGCCCAGAGGGGCACCCTGATCTCTTTAGCTCTCCCCCAATACATAGCCTGTATTGCTCTTCCAGAGGGTTTATTAGAAAAGAGAAACCAAGACCAAAAAGTTATTTCAGACTCTTTGAGTGACTGAAGACCATTATCAAAATAATTCTCCGCTCTGTAATAGCATCCAGTGCCTCTAACAGTGCAGTGCTGCATGGCACACAAGAACCAAACCTCTGGCAAGAGCAGGTCCTAACTGATACATTCAGAAAAACATATAGGAAGTATAAGTTATGAATAAAGTTGTTTTTACTACCTGACTTCTTCTGAACAGTACATAAATGAACCTTTAATCATCAACTGGAATGGTTAAGGATCCCTCCCATGTCAGGTCTCTCCTGGGGGCTGAAAGGTCCCCAGTGCATGCCAGGGGGGGACTCCCTGTCCAGAGGTCAACACAGGCAGTCTGAGGTCAGCCCCTAAACCTCAGGGTTACACCCCAGGTCCATCTACAGCAAGGACACAAGCATTGACCTCATTTGAATGTAAAATTTGAGGAAAGGCAGGGAGGCAGGAAGGTGTTTACGGACCAAGGGACTGGTAGCTGACTGGACTTCTGATTGCTGGATTGCCTTTCACCTAACTCACCTTCGACTCCACCAGGATTTGGCACAGTCTGGTGTCCACCCAAATAAGGACATGTGCCAGAAGGAGATGATCTCAGACTGGCTGAGATCAAGTGCTTCCCACCTCGCCTGGGTAAAGATTAATGATAGTGACAACCAGCTGTACCAACCTCTTAACGCCCCAGTAACGGGCACGAGCAAGCTATGAACAACCAGATAACCAATATCAGTTGCTGCTACTGCTTCCTCCCATTGTTGCCAGCAGGACTTAGACCCCAGTAGAGGTGTAGCATCTCTGGACAGAGAAGCAATAAAGGCACCTGCAATTCTCTACTGTCCTCCAGCTAATGAGTAATGATTCATTAAAACACATTATTTTCAGGGAAGTGCCTGCCAACACACAGTTGTAGAGTATCCTTGTGGTGGGAAGGGGTCCTGTAAAGCACAAGAGATGGCCCCTCTCTGTTGTCTTCCTGGGGTTTCTACAGTCACTGCCATGGAGGATTAGGTGACCCTGCTGCCATGGGTACATCCCACTTTCGTGGCACCAGGACTCCTTCCACAACCTCCTCTCCAGCAGGTGAGATTACCAGCCTGGCTGGACAGATATTTTCTGCCTCCAAAAGCCCTATCAGCAGCATACATGTGCAATTTGGCCATTACACTGATAGCAAAAAGAAAATGCTGCCCACTTTCTGCACAATTTTCCCCTGTTGTCCTTTCTCTGTTACTTGGTACTTTTTCCTCAATGCAGCCAATAATTTCCAGTTTCCAATAATTTCACTTCACATTGAAGTGAAGTCCTCTAAAGATGGCTTGCTCCTGTTTAAATTAGGAGGAGAAAGAAAGGGAAAGTAAAATCTTTTTTTGCTTTGCTGTCAGCCCTCCAACATGGGCAAGTAAAAACTACATTCAGTAATGGTAAGTCCCTTCACTACTCTGGCACAGGTTCCTTGCCTATAAAGGTATTGTCACTGCGGATTTGAAATACAGACTCGCAAGGCAGCCCCATGAATCTAACTGCCAGGCCAAAAAAAGTTATCTGCTTTTCTTTAAACAAAGTTATGGTGGTGATTATAAGATTTTAAACACTATATTTTCATTACTTTGGTATTTTACAATCGTATGTTGAAATATAATGGGACTTTAAAAAGCTGGTGCTGGTGAGAGGAGTTGTGTTTTTCAAAATTTAATAAAGATCAGTGAATACAATATTCAAGGAAACACGTTAGTTTGGCAATGGGGGACAACAGACATCCAAAGAGAAATAACCACCCCACAGGTGGGGATGCCTCTGGGATGCCCAACACCCTTTTGTTCATCAGCTGCAAATGTGACCAGACTTGGTTCTTTGGAGCCCCTCCTCTTGTTGATCAACCTCACTGTATCTGCTTCTAAACCAGCAAAACTTCTTGGGTCAAATTTCTGGGGAATTCTTTTTTAATATCACTGCTAATTGACTGCCTTAGGAGATGGGGGAGCTGAAGGATTTGAACTGATAATGCTCCAAGTACACAGGAGAAAGTATGTAATAATATGGGAATAATATGGAAATATATGGCTAATGCACCCAGCTCAGCTGGGCATACAGGCATAGCTCCCTGCCATGACCTTGAACCGATTATTTGCTTTTTGCTCATTGGCTCTTCACCTGCAAGATGGTGAGGACATGTCCATCAGTGTTCAGGAAGTGTTCTGAGGTTGAGGTAATGAACACCACTAATGAATGGTGGTTGAATGTGACACTTTCCAGTTCTGGTTTTCAGGGAGTTCGCTCCAGGAATTCACTTTCCTTCCCCAGGGAGGGCTCCAGGGATCTCTGTGAGCAGCAGGAGATGCTCGAGGGTTGTGATGCTGGATTGTGGCTGGATTTAAGCTGCTTAGCCACGGAGAGTCACGGTGAAGGTACAGAGTCACTGTACTGAAGGTACAGTGCATGGGAGCAGCTGTCCCCACCCATAGCTTCAAGCACTCCCACAGGACCTAATTAGTATCCCTTATTAGTGCTGTGTTCCCCTAGTTGGGCACACTGCAGATTGCCTCCATTATATCCCTCCCTGATACCCCAGGAAAAGCCCTGGAAGCAAATGTGTCTTGCAGCATGCCCTGCAGGTCAACTAATCTTGCCCCCGAGGGTTCAGAGCAGAGGGCTGAGCTTCAGACAAGGAAAACTCATGCAAGAAAGCATCTATGCAAGGAAAGTTTTAATAGTTTACATCTTCTCTGAAGTGAGGTACTTTTCGCTCGCTGATAAGACCAGCCTCTCTGGTAATGCTGAAGCTGTAGAAGCTGAGTGACTCAGGGAACTTCCCTTGCCAGCACAGCCTGAGCAGCAGCTGGTGGTGTGAAGCCCCCATGTACCTTGGCTGAGCACCTCCCTGCCTGCAGCACAGCCTCCCTGCACGGCTCCCAGCTCACAAGGCACACTTGTCTTTATGCCATGCAGTTGAGAGCCCAGTAGGCACTTTTCGGCGGAGGTACGTGCCACCAGTGCACCATAAGCACCATGCTGCTCTGAAGATGAGCACCACATTAATGGCAACATCTGCTGCTGGCTCTTCTCTATGGTGACAACTGGCTGAGCATGCAGTAGCGAATGAGAGCAGTTTGGTTTTGTCTGGCTGAAATGGGAAAAAGAGGACCCAGCACATTTGCTTTTGTATCAGAACCTCCTCTCACAGGACAGCAGATGGGATTTGGATTGTGCCTGAGGCAGGACTGGTATTCAGGAGCTGTCTGCACAGGGTATTCAGGCAAGCACAATCTCACTGTTTTTCCCAGGCTTCTGGGTGCTTCTGTTGTACCCACCAACCTCCCTAAATGGGGTCCTGCTGAGCTCAAAGCAGTGCTCCTGCGGTATGCCATACTACTTCACTTCTGGTGTAAACATCTCCCCTCAACTCAGCATGTGTGCAGCTCTTCCAGTGCGGTCAGTCCATCATGGGACACAGTCTGGCCTGATGCTTGTTTGTGATTAATATGTGGTGGTGTAGTCCATGGAAGAAGTACACATGGCCTGTGGGTCAGAGAGCTTCCCAACAGGCAGAGGAAGGTCTCAAGCGAGGGCACGCAGAGCGGTGAGCGAAAAGAATTTGCCCAACACCTTTTTCATTTGCCGCCTGGATTTTGATCCCCTCGGTTTCGTGATTTTTAACTTTTCTCCTCAAACAAGAAAGCTACTAACATTTTCCTTAAACAAACAGGCATTTTCACGTAATCAGATTATTCTGTGAACCGGAGCGTTAAAAAAAAGCCACAACCTGATATACAAGGTGCGAAAACAGAATCCCCTTAGCATCACAGTACTGTCACTTGGATAGATGAGAGGCACATTCTTGGGTGTGTGTGGGTTATCCTTATTCTTTAATATTTGCATTTTGATCCAGTTAAATTCTTGAAAATTTAGCAGCCACTCCCAAATTTTCTCAGAGCTTCAAGGGACCAGTGCTGGGAAAGCAATGCAGGAGGAGGAGAACGCATCAGGACAGCACTGCAACAGATGGAGAAGGGAAGCTGTGAAAAGAGCGGGGTCACTGAAAGGACAGTGCTTGGATCCTGGCTGTAGCAGGAACTTTCTTTAGTTTGATGCTAAATTCTGTGAACTTGGTTTTTGCTAGTGGTTTTGAGAAGGCATTAGTAAGACCACCAACATCAAACATCTCACCTGGATTATTCTACTGTGACTTCTGGGTTAGCAGAATCAGATGAATCAGGTACAGGTGAAGAGTTGCTCTCTGAGTCATCCACAATGACCCACAGTGTGTCTTAAAGCCAGCAATTTAACCTCCCCTGTTTCTTTCTTTATCTGTAAAATGGAGCAAAGCATTTCACTTGAAAATCCTGAAACTCATGTTTGTGAGTATTGAAAAGCAGTTATAGCTAATCTCCTATCTACAAAGGCAGATAAATAAAATGCTCTGCTCTTCAGTTTCCTAAATTCAGAAATAACTTTTAGGTTCAGATTGATACTGGCAGCATTATGTTGTCTCTCTGTAGGAGGCATGAAGGGGCAGTAAAAGGTAGGTTGGGACACAGAACGTCTAGTCCATGCAAAGTTTTCTCTGCCATTTTGCTTAATAGTTGAGTCTAAATGGGAGGAGAAGGAGTGGGAATGGAAGCAGAGAAGACTGAAGATAAAGTTTCTTAAGAACTCAGGGCTGCCAAGCGTGGGCCGGTTTTCAGAAGAGCTGAGTTCCCATTTATTAAGTAAAATAATGGACTAATACTTCCAAAGAATGCTAAACAAGAGGAAATGTGCTCTTCTGGGGAACTTGCCTTATATAGTTATTTTAACAGCTTGGCTTTAGTGCAAAGTGTATGAAAATCCATCACGAAGTCACTTGCCAAAGTGATACTGGGAGTCTGCTATACATCTGGGGATCAAATCCTGATCTCTGGGATGAAGTACATTACTTATATCACAGGCCTCTTACTTGTCTGGAAAGTACAACATTTGGCCTTGGCTTAGCTGTCTTATTTAAAGAAAACAAAACAATACAAAACAAAACAAAACAAAAGACAGGAGCGCAAGGCAGATCTTGCAATTCTTTAGGAGCCTTTTGCACATTTTCCCAGGGGACCTCTAGGAAGGACCTGACCTCTGTGCAAAGAATTGTCCTCAGGACTGACCATGGCAAGGCAGAGAAAGCCCCACCTCGCACCCTGAGCAATGCGAAGGCCATTGGGGCTCAGTAGGATTTTAGATCTTCAATGCCCACTTCATAATTTTTTAATCAATTTTGCCAGGTCTGCTGGGCATGCAGGAGGCTTGGAGAATGCCTGTGAGCAGGTTGGTGAAGCGTCTTTCCCCAAGTCTCACAATATCATTTGCAGGATAGTTTTTCTTGCAAAAAAAAAAACAGAGGCAAAATTCAAAAACCGCTCTGCATCAGTATTAGGGATAAGCATTGATGTGGTGCCATATTTTCTGTGTTTTATTCATGACCTGCCTTTTTGTTCACTAGGATCTCTAGATCAGCATTTCCTTCACGCACACTTTAACACTGCAGCCTGGGCAAACAATTGGCTAACAGAAATAATTACAGGTAAGCAGCTGAAGGCAAGGCATGGGAACAGGCACTTTCTTAACCATACAGACTGTAGTTCTGGATGCATTAAAAAGAGACTTATTCCCCTCCCAGCTGCCTGAATGCCTCCTACCTTGCTGAAATCATCAAGAACTGTCATGTGAAAATTGCCAAGGAGCCACAGAGGCCACAGAACAAGACTCAAATTCGTGTCAGACCCACCCTTACTTTCATTAGTAGTAATTACTACTTTTCCTGGAGGAGTAGCTGTCATGTCAGACTCACTCCCTTACTGGTGGCTGGCTCTGCATTTTGCTTTCACAGCACAGAGTGACAAGCCGTAATCACAGCAGCGTGATGGCACCTTCCACTGGCATGGCTCGTTTCGTGGTCCATGATACAGGGACTTACTGGAGGCCCCTGGGCTCCTGCAGTCAGAAGTGTGAAAGAAAAAAGGAACCACTGCTTCTATCTAACAAGAACCATCACATGCTTTCCCTGAATATCAACATTTTCTCTACTAACTGTCTCATTGAAAGCACTCCTCCAGACTACGGACTTTACCCTGCCACCTTGCAGGTGGACAAATTTGTGGGAAAGAAGCCTGTGAGCTGTAGGGAGCATCATTGTGATAGTATTCCTCTTCTGAGTCACCAGCAGTGCTGCACGCTGGCCTCCTGTGGTACACCATGCTCTCACACTACTTCTGTTCACACTTAATTTCATTATTTTATTTAAAGAACAGATTGGCAACATGTTGCCCAAAGTCTGGAGTAACAATCAGCCTCCTAAATATAACACTATACATTATCATGGTGGGTAGAACAGTGCAGTCCTTGCAGACGTGGGGCATCGCTGCTGTGGGAGCACACGCAGTCCTCACCCATACTGTGACGGATTTCTGAAACGAGCACCAGAGCAAGAGAGGCCTCTCGCTGCCCTGGTTTGACTTGGTCCTTCCTGATCCTGGACAAGCACTATGGTGATGGTTTCTACTGCACGTACAGAACAGCTCATGCTACAGAGCATACAAGATAAGACAGGAAAGTTCAAAGAGGCACTGCTTGCGAAGTAAAGCGGGAGTTGACATTTCTAAAACTACCTGCTGCACCCCAAAACTGTGTTGGCTTGGGTATCATTATGTAGGACAATTTTAAAGATATACACACCTGACAGTGAGCATGTGAACCTATTGTTAATGCAGAGAAAACTCTTAATCTCATAAATCAGAACTCAGGTGCCGTAATTTTCTATCCTGAATGTCACAATAAGCAATCTTCCTTTCTGCAGTAAAGGTGAGTTTATAAATATTGCAGGAGATCCAAAGAGCTCCTCCTGCAACAGCAGAGCTTTCTAATAATGCAGATTCTCTAAAGCAGAAATTTCAGTTTATAGCAGTCACATATCTAGTGCAAATGTTCCCTGCTGACAGATGAGCCTGCCCGCTGGGATTTAGTATGCTTGAGGGCCTCAGAAGACACCTCATAAACAAAGGCATATTCAGCAGTAACAATCACATCCGCCCATCTGGTGGGACTAGGGGAGAAGATAACATCTTCTAGAGAGGACTTCTAGAGAGGAAGGTTTCACCGGGCCCCTCTCTCTTGCTGAGCATAACTGGCTCTTCTCTACAGGTATTTACAGATCTGCCTTTAGCGAAAATTAGCTCTCTTTACAACCTGGTTTTCAGCTATCTCATCCAAAATTCTCCTTCAGGAAATGCATATTTTTCCTTCTAATATCCACATGGATATTCTCGTTCTCAAGCTCCAACCCAGAAGAGGCTGGAGATGGGATGTAGAACATGGGTGGATAGATATATGGGGCAAGGAATCTTAAACAGGACATAATCAGATCATACTACCTATTTCTAACATTATAATAAAATACTTCTAACTAGACAGGATTTTTCCAATCAGATCTCTTAACTGAAATTCTCCCAGCAAAAGGAAGCGCTTCCCGATGCCAAGCACTATAATTGCAAATTAATGACGTTTATATCCAGAAAATTAGGACAAAAATCTGCTCAATACAACTGACAGTTCGGTTATGTCTTCATCACAGAATTAATGCCAGTGATTAGAGTAAAGTGCAGTGCTCCTGGGCCAATCCGGCTTTGATGGCAGCAGTCACCCCAGAAATTGTACTGATCTTATTGTGCTGTTGTAGCACTGCCCTTGCCTGCGTGGGTACCCCACGAGTCCATACCTGCACTGGGCCAATTAGCCCAGATTTGAAACAACATCAAACACATGTATTCTGGTATGAATGGAAGGATATTTAGGGATACACCCAACTGGTAGGCTAATTTAGCTACTGTCTTGATACCCTCTTAAGCATCTGTGGAGAGGAGTTAGTTGTCGCTCTTAGCGATTGCAGGTACAAGCCAGTCTTACACTCTGTTATTGACAATTCAAATAATTAAAAGTGAGCCTCGACTAGAGGCAGCCCTGGGCACTGCTCCCGAAAGCTTCTTGGGACAAATGTGAGCTACCTCAGGCTTCAGGGTGACTGCAGCTTTCCTTATTGTGTGCTGAGCACAACAAATCACTTCCACTGGAGTCCTGGGAGGTCCTTGGCATGTATAACATGCTCAAGCTTGGTCCTTGGTGACTCGGTCCTTGAATCATTTGCTCCTCTCCGGAGTCCTGCAGTGCCCCAAGATCCACCACTGCAAGCTAAGAAGAACCTGCCCCACTATATTTAGTTTATTTTGCAGTTTAGGTTTTGCCCAGAACTCATGTACCAACATTCAACACAGCTTCAGAGATTCCACCATGTGAGACAAAGTTGATATTGCACAAACACTCCAAGACATCAGCATACTGGTGCTGCAAGTCTTACCAGCCCACCACAGCATGTCCTTTCTTACATTCAGCAGACCTGTATCTCCTGTGTCCAGAGTGGAGAGTATCTTTGCACCATGTCCCCTGGACCTGCCGCCTGCCCACAGGTGCCTGCCTACATCGAACAGTGTCCCACATAACCCTGAACAGGAGTTGGGGTGCAAATGCCATTAACTGGGAGATGCTTGTTCCTGAGGTGAGCACAGACTGGGGATAGTTCTGATGGATTTAGAGAGGGGAAGCAATGCCCATGTAGTGTCAAGGGCTGCCAGTGAACAGGGCCTGGATTCTCCAGACCAGGCACGCACCTGTTTTATCTTGGGCTTCTTACTGAGAGCTGCATGTGCTTCATTTAAGGAGAAAATTTTAAGCTGTAAATCCCTGATTTAACTTGCAATTAACTGTGAGCCTGTTCAGTTTTAGTTTGTCACGTTGTTTGGTGGTTTATGTTCACTGACAATTGTGGTTGACAATTTAAGAAATAAACAGAACAGAAACAAGCAATGAAATCCAGAAAGAATATAATTCAAGATGCATCATCTTAAATTCACTTTTTTTCTAGTATTTTTTTTTCATTTTCAACAGCTATCACCATTTTGTGTCTTATGCTACTTGATACAGGGAGGGGCTGGTTCAGGGTCTCAGTTCCTTGAGTACTTTGATTAAAGAAAGCATTTGCTCTCTTTTATAACAGAAGTAAGTAACAGATGTCAAAATTGCAGAGCAGAAGTGTGAAAAACTGGTCTGTTACCATTCCCAGTGGGCTTTCTTCCCCAAAACTTGTGTGTTCTAGATCAATCATATGGTTCTATGCAGATTCTAATGGAAGATCCTTTAATGGTATGGATTAGCAATACTACTTCTAGAAGCGGTTTTCCGATCCAAAAGAAATAGGAACTTTTTATCTCTAATTCTCCGTTCGCTTTATAAAAAAGTGAAAAAATATGCAAAATAGATGGACAACAGTTCTGGTTCCTTTAACATGTCATTTCCCATTGACAATGTCTATTATGAATTCTTCATCCCATTATCTCAGAAGGGGAGGCCAGTGTGGGAGTTCATACTGCTGCAAAATTGTACTTCTTTATACAGTTCATTGTGCTTCACATTTCCTTTCATTTGTTGCTCAAATCATCTAAGTGCTGACTGAAATGCAAAATTGAACCCCTAAATAGTTCTAGCATGGGCAATATTTTATTATGCAGGTTTTAATGGAAGGCAGGTGAGCACCACAGCTTGCAGATCTCAGCCCACTGTGATTACGGTGCAGAAATATACAGTATCACACAGAGGATGATGAAAGGGAATCACAAAAATCTGGGAATTACTGGTTGCTGTTTGCATTCTGGAAACAACCATTCCAGCCAAGGTCTGTAATGTTAGTGTTCAAAAGAGAGGGAAAATGCTCTAAGGAACTGTGTGCCACTGACTTAATTTTGGGGGCAGTGGTCACATTTGGGATCTTCACTGCCTCAGGAGTGGAAGCCAGGCAGGAGCAGGCCAGGCTGCCCCGAGGTGTAAAAGAAAAATAACAAAACTTTGTCAATAGGCAGGTGTTCAACTTCCAAATGCTGGTTGCTGTGTTAGGGCCCAAGCCTGGCAAAGATTTCAAACAGAACAATTTTATTTACTTCTTTAGTATTTTATAAAAATATGGACCTGGAAAAACTGGTTTGTGAATTTGTGTCTAATTTCTTGGCTTATCTAGGGAGAAAGGAAACAGACAGTGAACCCATCCCTCTGTTACTACTTATCTCTTCGTCCTAAGAAACAGCAGTAGTGTGGAAGAGTGAAATGTTTCACCTTGGCATTTTAGAAATGAACCTTTTCATTTCCTTTATGTTTGTTTTTAAAGTTCTGTTTCTTTGTAAATTGAGTACAGTCTGACATAGGAGATAAACTAGAAAAAACAAACCACGTGTTAGGATCAAATGCTTTCACTTAATTAAAAATTATTTTTACTTTCTCCCCTTCCACTGTTTTTTCAGGTTTTGGGGTTTTTTTCAGTTTCTCTGGAAAAATGGGCTATTCAGGTCAATCTGCAAAGCAGCTTCTGCTGCCCTCTCTTCCTGCCACTGTTTCCTATCGAGCCATCTAAGTGAAAATGAAAAATACACCCCTCTGCAGCACAGAAACTTCCCTTGTGCATCTAAACCTCCTCCATGCAGGTGGAGCAGGGAGCACAAGAAAAGGAGTTGTGTTGTTTTCCTCTTTAAGTCATCTCCTGAAGCTTGCAATGTTGGTGCAAAGGTCTGTTGCCTGTCATTCCAGTATCTCTGCAAACAGGGAGCCTTGTGCTCTTCTAGCTGGCACTTCGCCGGAGAGAGCTGTCGCAACATCTACCCCCACCTCAGGAGCATCGCTCCTGCCTGTTTCCAATGTGCTGTCCCATAGAAGGATGAGGTACAACCTCATCCTGGGAAACATCAGTGGGGTTAATCTTACGGCAATGCCAAAGACAGCCAGCTGGGATAGAGCAAGCAGCTCTACTGGTGGAAGGAGAAGGCAGTTGATGGGCCAGAAGCATTTTGATGGGAGGTTTGGGGACATTTACTTCTAGCTCAGCTGCACATCCCTGCCTGTGGCACACATGTTTGGGACCCAGTTGCCTATCCTGCAAAATTCCAAGCTCAGGTGAGCCAGGCTGAGCCAAGCATCCGGCGGAGCTCAGAGAGTTCAGTCAGAGCTCTGGGAAGCAGGCTGACATCTCCAGAGATGACCCAGTCTGAAAACTGCCTTCTGAAAACCTACAGGGCAATATGTATGTGTAAAACTGCTCTTAACCGCTGCTGGTTGTTAAGGACACCAGACCTGCACGTGAGAGCTTGATCTTGTGCAGGCAGCCAATACCCGGGTGATCCAACAAGCTGCCCCCCTCCCCCCCCGTGCTCCTGGCCAGCACCCCAAGAGGAGGGCACTGGCTCTGATGCCCCAGCCAGCTGCCAGATCCTGCTGACAGGCGTGGAGCTGACGGAGCTGCTGCTGGATGCTCCTCTGCCTCCCTCCTGCCTAGCGCAGGCAGCGCTGCTGAAAGGTGCTATTCTCCACACTGGGGTAGGAGGTCTGCCCACGGTTTTCAGACGGAATGATTACATCTGCAAAGCATTTGGGAATGCTTTGGGATGAAGGATGTTATGTAAGTGTAAGATAATGTTATTTATAGAGCCAGGTTTTATTCAAAATAGAATTAAACTTGTGTTCCTGAAGCCTCTGTTCTCAAACACAAATTGGAATTTGTCCTCTTTCCACTAGTATTTTTCATCTAAATAGTTTTCCTCAGTTCAGCCCAAAGTTAAAGAATGCATTTTATTTACAAATCATACCTCTCAGTAAGTTAATAGATCTCTTTTTCCATCAGCTGTGAGGTGGTCTTAGAAGCCTGGACTGTAGCCATGCTTTGCAAACACAGCAGCTGCAGCACTAAAGTATCATAAACCAGGAAATGAAAGCAAAATTTGAGCTGGATTAAACAACAAAACCCCTAAACCAGTTTCCTGGGCACAGTATTTTCTCTGTAGCAATCTGTGAGCTGTAGGGCAGGTATCAATCTTAAACCTCTGTTGGCGATGGGACTTCTTCATTGTGCTAATGCCTGTGTTCCCACAGAACTACAGACCTCACGGCCTTTTAAAATGTTTCCTTTTTACCTTAAAGAGCTGTATTTGCTCTCTGAAATATTATATTGAAATCCCTCGTATCTGTACTTTTACAAGCCATGGAAATCAAAATATCTTGGATGTCTGCTGAAATCCATGCTAACAGGTGTTGGGAAGATTTTTTTACGAGGTACAGCACCTTACATAGGTTACTTTGCATAGTTCGTCTGCTGCCCTTCACTTGTCTTGGTATCTAGCATGAAATTCCACACATGCCTTTTATTTAGGAAAGAACACAAAAGTATGTTATCTTACTCCTCTGGAATTTTCCACAGTTATTTAGCATGTTAGTTTAAGCACAATTAGTTAGTGGGCTCCTGAAATTTATATCTTAGAAGTACTTATTTACATCAGGCTTAAAGTAGTTCATTTCTGCTGAGGTAAATGTGAAGCATTAGATTGCAAATGTACCTAATCCATCTCTCCTCCCCCATGACTAGAAATCCTGTGGTTAAAATAACACAGCCTCTATTCAGAGCACAAACTTAGAGCTGCTAGCGGGAGCAGGCTTGGGATTTAGTCAACTCTCAGCAGATGAATCTGTTCAAGGGTCTTTCTCGGGTTTGCTTTTCATCCTACTTCTGATCCCTGAGAGAAAACCACGCTTTCTCCTCCAGGCACACAAGGTAAAGATTTTTCTGCATTGTGCGTACAGCTGCATGTGCATGTAAAGGAGCATACAAATGTCATTGCAAAAATGTTGTTGCAAATGTGACTGTAAAAATGTTGTTTCTTATAGAACAAGAAGTGTTTGGCAAATGGCTTCACAATCTTTAACTGTTAATTTGGTCTTGTGGTTATTTCCATATGGCAGTGAAATGATGAAATTATAATCTTGCACAGAGAAGCAAGCAGCAGCGATTCTCCATCACATGTTAGAGAGGCTGAGCATGTAGGCAATGTAGGAAATAACAAACCCAGGTACCATTGCGATCAACCCAGATTAAAGCAAAACTGACATTTTGTGCACGGTCAGGTATAGTCTCTCCTGGATTTGTCCAGCTGCTGTAATCCCTGGGCAGGAGGCTGAGGTTGTGCCGGAGGATGGCACTGGGTGTTTACAGAATATATGCTAATGGTGTTCCAGCATGACTCTTACAGTAACGGCAGAGGGATGCTCTCAGAAATGTTTAGAAGCTGCATGCCAGACACTGAACTGCTTTTATTTTCTCTTATTGCTTTCCAAGTCACGGGGGATGTAGGAAAGCATTATCTTTTCCTTGAATCCTTATTTTACATGAAATCCAGGGAAGAAGTGTGATGTCTGTGTTAACGCCAGTGGAACTGTACTCCCAGTGCCAGAACTTGTTAACTCTCCCTGTCCCAGTGTTCCTACTTCTCCCTGTGCCATGATTCACAGTGTATCCCAAGAACAAAATCAGTCCTCTTGCATTATGGTTTCTAACATAGTGGCTCACATGGCTATAACACAGAAACATTACTCAGATTTTGTTTAATTCAAAAAAATACTGCCACTCCCTGCCCTTCCCTGCCCTTTGGCGTAGGGGAGTGTGTGTTTGTTGCAGGGGATACTTGTACTTGCCCTCTGTCAAGACAGCAAGCAAACATTAGTGAACAAACTAGTAATGAACTAATGCTGCTCCAGGTGCTACCTTGACAGTGCTGGAGAAAACCATGTCTTTCACATGCTACTCTTCCTCTTTCCCTTCTTTCCACTCCTCTTTCCCTTCCCTAAGTGAGACAGAGCAGTTTCACAGTGTCCTGACTGCAATAACTGACCTCCCCCGGCCCCTGCTGCCCCACAGCTATGTCACCCTAGCAGCATGCACTCTCTCCCTTCAAAGAAAAGAGGACGACCCAACTTGGCATGCCAGGTCCCTCAAGGCACAGAGCTGCCCCACTGCAGAGAAGCCTCTTGGCTGGCAAAGATGCCCTCGTCCTTTTAACCCACAGTGCTGCTTTGTCCTGGAGGAAGAAGTGCAGCTTTATTACTTGTGTGCCCGGTACAAGGAGGGGCAGGCAGGGCTATAAGGAATACGAATGCACAGCTTCTCCTGAGACTCATCTGCAGCACACCATGGCAGAGAGGCAGCTCAGAGGGGAGAGAATCTGTGCAGAACAAAGCAAAGCAATCAGGCAGCGACTATAAAATTTCAATATAGAAAGTGGAGCTGATGTCATTTTAATGTCCCAAGCAGTGCCAAGAATTCTAAGCTCCGTATCAAGATTCAGTGCAAATCCCCCACATGCTCACAATTTGTTCATGTGGAAAAATGAACTTTTATGGAAAATATGCATGGGAACCTGCCAGAGGAGTGTGTTGCTTGATTTCTTTTATTAATTTTGAATACATTAGTTCAGAGAGCAATCCCATTTTAGCATCAGCTGCGTCTATCCAAGAAGCAGAAACTCAAATGCAAAAACTGGAGGCAAGGGAACTGTGACTTTTTTGTACAACCGGTTGTTAGATGGGAAGAGCTGCTAGTGTAGGAAGGGGTGTGGGAAGGCTCAGTGGGATGACTGAGTTAAAGCTTTTTTCCTGGTGACGTATGTGAATCGTGATCCACCTGAGTACAACAGCATCATCAACTATTATAACTTTGAATGAGTCAAAAGGTGGGACTGCATGTAGCTCCTATGATTAAGGTTACTTACATGTGTCTTGCTACAAGACTGCGTTTGCAGTTGCTTATAACTTTGCTAGACTTGAACCATTCAGACTGAATTCTTCTAACTTGACTGTCTGCCTCAGGCTAAGTTCTTTTCTGGAACATTTCAGCCTAAGCTGTCCAGCCATTTCCAAGAATGAGCACAGGGAAAAAGGCATTGTTGTCCAACTGGAAAAAAAAGAAAGGAAGAAACAGGAGTAGGGAACCTAGTGATCCTTTCCTTGGATAGTTCTTATGCCTCTGCACTTTGGAGTAGACATCTGAAATTTGGCAGTTTTGTGTCAGGATTGTAATAATTGTGTGGTTTTTTACTTTGTAAATCTTCTACAATTTGGCTTGGTGAGAGACTTGAAGGGAAAAAAATAGCAGCTTATTAAGGATGTGCTAGGGCTGAATAGTCAAAACGTGCTGAGCTTTCTTCCCATGTGAAAGAGGTCAGTGCAGCATCCCAGCAGCTCCAAGGGATGATCCCAATGTTCCTGTGCACCCAGTCAGTGGTACCAAGTTCCTGCTGCTCCTGCTGACCTCCCACAGCTCTGCAGGGACCAGGCTACTCATGTTCCCTTCTCTGCAGCCCAAGAGCTATGCCCAACCCTAGTAGCAGGAGGGAGCTGGTCTCTCCCTAGTCTGCTGCTCAGGGCAGAGGGATTGGGCAACAAAAAGGCAGGCAGGGAATAACACTCTTCTTTTGACATCTTCCCTGCACAGCCAGGAGGCAGCCAGGGGCCCTGGGGACTCTGGTCTAAGGGAAGGTCTGGGGTGCCAAGGCTGAAGGATGACGTGGGACTGGAATGTAGCATGCATGGTAGAAGTGAAAAGTAAGGGGGCTCAGGAGCAGGGCAGAGACATGTGTGTCAAAGTGTGAGCCGTAGGGAGAGTTTGAACACACCAGAGATTGACATGAAACCTTAGCTAACCCATCCATGGTCCCTTCTGGAGAACAAGTGCTCCCTTGCCGAACTGGCTTTATTCCTGCTTTCCCTGCAGGGTGTTTTGTGCCGTCTCTCACTGAGGCTTTCCCCAGTCTGCAGTCAGTAGCTGAAGGGTGTTCCCCTTTCTCTGTACATGCCACGAAACCGTCACACTGAATGTCCACTCCTGGGCTGGAAGCTGATGGGAGCTCTGCCTCGAGCATGTGCAGTGCTGAACACTCTTGCACAACCCCAGATATATCTATTGAACACCCTGTTGTCTCAGCCCATGATCTTCAAGCACTGGGTTGAGGGACCTCTAAAGCCTGCTAGGGTGGATATGGACACTTGTCTTGCTGCAGGTAAGACCGCAGGGGTGAGGGATAGCTGGGATGGTGGACAAAGCCAGCCCCCTGATAAAATGGTCCCTGATGAAATCAAGCTGGCTGCTTGCACACCTGTCTTTTCCTTCCATTTCCACTTTGTTCGAATGGCTAAAGCATCACCACACCCCCGTCAGAGGTACCAGAGTTCAGGGTCTCTTGTGAAGCACCCAGATTCTATACGGTGGTGTGCCAATGACATTTTCCTGGTGCTGGGAAAATCAGTCATTTTTATTCAGAGGAGAACTTGGTTAGCTAATAAAGTTTAGGGCCACACTGAACATCAAGGAAATAAACAAAGTTCTATATAACATTTTCTCCAGTGAAGATATTCCATGCTGTACCATGGGATAAAGCTGAGGTCTCTGGTAAAAGACTGAGTGGTCATCTAACTAACAACTGTATCATAACACATGGCACAAGGGAGGCCTAATTCTGGCATCTCTTGCCTCATGGGTTTTTTCAGTCTTAACAATATTCTTACAGCCTATTTTTGTATGCAATACATATGCAGCATTTGCAGACAGACGGTGAAATGTCAGGGCTTCCATTTTGCCACTTGACATGATTTCCACATTGAAAGGTGGGAGCTGCAGTATGCTTGTTTCCACTCCTGCTGGAGTGGCAGGGAGAGGTGGTTTCCTTTCCTTCTTTTATGGTTATGGGGTGTGAAGCCTCCAGTACAGCCTCCCTTCCACAAAGCCAGGCAGTGAAGTTTTATCTTCTTCACCACCTCCTTGGAGCCCCACACATACACCGAGAGTCAACTGCACAAGACTGCATAGAAACCAAGACCAGAAGAACAGAGGCTGACAATGTGAGAAGGCCAGAGCTGCTGAGAGATGAAGGAGTTCTAAGAAGCTGGGGAGATCATGTTAGTCTGCACAGTAGGCAGCACTGGCTGCAAACTGACAGCCTTGCTGTTGTCAAGGTTGTCACAAGAAGAAGTTTTAAGCAGGGATTTGGAATCATAGAATTGTAGAATAGTTAGTGTTGGAAGGATCATCTTGTTCCAAGCCCCCTGCCATGGGCAGGAACATCACACTAAGTCAGGCTGCCCAACGCCCCATCCAACCTGGCCTTGAACACCTCCAGGGATGGGGCATCCACAACTTCCCTGGGCAACCTGTTCCAGTGTCTCATCACTCTCATGGTGAAGAAATTTTCTGATGTCTAGTCTAAATCTGCCCCTCTCCAGCCTATACCCATGGCCCCTTGTCCTACCACCACAAGTCTTTATGAATTCGCAGGAGATCTGAAACCAAAAAGGAAAAGGAGTGGTGCATGCTTATGGGTTTCTGCTCTATGTGTCATGGAAGAAAACAAGAAAGTTCTCATCCGGACACTGTGGCAAACAGTGCCCTAAACTTTGATGCTGGATGAGAGCAAATGGGTAGAGTGGTGATGGGCAGTAAAAGGACCAAAGATGCTTTTTTGGAGATGCAAAAATAATAAATCTGGGAAACTGTTGGTGTTACAACTTTAACATGATGATTACAAGTGGGAAGCAACATCATGAATGTAGCAGTCAGGTCTGCGTATAAAGTTTCTTGCACAGCTCAGGAAGAGCTGCCACCTCCTAATGTGCAACCCTGGCTGACCCAGCCAGCTGCTTTCACTGCATAGAGTACAGGGAAAGAATGAGGTCACCTCATGGGTGCTAACCCAAAACCTTCACTATTTGATTAATTCTTTGACCTACTTGAGACTCATACTCTACTCCTATCCCACCTCTATTCCTGGATAGCTATTGGCTCTATCATCATGCTCTTCCTACAGTTTTGGTCTGAATTTAACCAGTATGTGACATGACTAGTTCAAAAATCACAACACTGTGCCTTGGGCCTTAGACTTTCCTGGAAACTAAAGTAGATGTAATTAATTCTGTGGTTCCTGGATGAACAAAATGAGGCCTTTTTGTAATTCCTATTTCTCATTTGTTTCCAAAGAGTCCACTAGTCACCAGGCAGGGTATTATCTGCAGGGCTAAACTCTGCACTTACTTCTATCTCCAGCCATCTCATCAGACAAAACACCAATGGGGCTTGTAGAATGGCTTTCTTGCACAGCACATCTGCTGCTGGGACTGCCAGGGTTTGTACCTGTGCTGCACCTTTGTACTAGGCACGAATGTGGTCAATAATGTATTTTGGAGAAACAGAATTAAATGTAATTGCTTTCTTTTCCTCCACCACCTTTGTTCATAATGGTTTGCTTTGGCCTCTTGCATATGTGTAATCGATCACTGCTGCTTTCCACATGCTACAGCTCACTGTGTTTAAATTGGGAAGAATCTCCCTTAAATATTTATTTATACAATGATATTGCTTGATCTCTTTGTAAATTGTTGTACAATAAAAGATCTCTCATAAAAGGTCTCAACCTTTCTTTTAAAAATTATTTCAATTGCTTCCCTGCCTCACTGTCGTGCTGTGGGCCAGTAACTCCTTCTGCTAGGATTGCAGATCAACATGCTCAGGAAGCCAGTGCCCGCTCCACAGGGCTTGTGGATCCAGCCCTCAAACTGTGCCAGCAGCTCCCAGATCACAGAGCAGAGTTTCAGCAGTCATATTGTTTCTGCCCCAGGAACTCGACAACCCCATAACTTCCAGGAATAGGTTCCTTCCTGGCATGATTTAGCCCTGGCCCAGCCCAATCAGCAGCTAAAACCAAGCAATTGGTCTCCCAATTCCCTTCCCCCTTCGTCCCCCAGGAAAAAAAGGGGAAAGGGAAATGAAAGGAAAAGACTTATGAGTTGGAAACTAAAAGTACAGCTTTAATGAAATAATAATAATAGTAATAATAATAATAATAATATCAATAATAATTAATAAGATAATTATACAATATATGCAAATATATACAAATATATAAATTGCGTCCTGACGCACCCCTTCATAACTATATGTCACCACAAATATTGTAAACCAGACATGGTGAAAGGTCAGTGGCAGGAGGGGGCTGGATTCAGGAATGCATGGATCAGGGGCAAACAGACAGACAAAGTCCTCACTGGATGTCGGCCACTGAAAAAGAGAGCAAGACCCTATTGATCCCTCAGTTTTATACCAAGTATGATGTATATGGGACGGAATATTGGGTTGGTCAGTTTGGAGTCACCTGTCCTGTCTGCACCTCCCTGCAAATGCGACCCTTTTTCATCTTGACTTAAGGCACCCCACTAGCTTGAGGATGGCCTTGGTTACTATAGGAATAAGTATAAGTGATGGCCTTTGTGCATATCAATGCCTCGTGTTATCAGTTCTAGAGAGAAACATTGTCTGAAAAACATGCAGTTAATTTTCAGAAAACGAAGCTATTCAGATGAGGCTTTGCAGAAGTTAGAAAACTGATTCTACTTTAGGTCGAATCAGAACACTTCCAGATGCAGGAAAGCTGCTGAGACCTGTATCTTCCTACTGGTACCCACACACAACAGGCAGGGCTGGAAACACAGGGATGCCAGCCCTCTGTAGCTCTTGCCAGGCAGAGGGGTGAAGCTGAGGTTGCTGATACCTTTCCATAGTATTTAAATTACCACCTCAGAATCTGCTGTTCTGGAAATTTTCTGAGCAAAAGACCCCCAAGATACATAAAGCATGCTCTGTACTATTTAGTTGGAGTCCACAACTCTACGAAGGACTAACCATCCACAACAAAAAGACTTTCTTATTGTATATAAAAGAAATAACTCAAAGTTTTCACTTGGCAGGCCATTTGTTTCTGTTTAATTTTAGCTAGAAGTGGACTTTCACCAAAGTATTTGTTGTGTTAATGTTATCTATTAAAAAGTTTGCTCAAACTTATCAGGGTTGAAGTGGTGGAGAGTGGAAGGAGTGGTCCTTCTTTTGCATTTCTAAATCCACATTCTTCCAGTATCTTGATGAATCAGATATTGGCAAAATCCCCATAGTCAACATGGGTTTGCGTAGAAGTTGGATTACTCACCAGCTAAAGTGCAAAATTCATTACGCTGTTCCTTAGCTGTAATTGATGCTCACCTCCCCATTCTAAGCTCTGTGTGGGTTTAATCATGGGAACTAAACAGGGGAGGCATACCAGAACTTCTCTGAATAATTTTTATTCTTGTCCCAGTTCTTTATCATTAATTACATCAAGGTCTACTTCCACGGAGACCAAGAGCGGTGCCATCAGCCTGCTGAACCTCAGGTCCCTCTGAAACCTTCACTTGCTTTTCTAAGTGCAGCGTGTCTCTGGAGGGTCCCTTGGGAGGAAGAGGTAGGCTGCATTTTGCTCAATACCCTTCTTGTTCTGAGTGCAAATTTGAACAGGCTAAATGAAAAGATACATCCTTTCAAGAACAAGTGCTGTTGGTGAAGCTGGGGGATCAATTAGCCTTTTCTGTTGGCTAAGGATGATTGCAAAACCAGTTTTGAACATCAGGAGAGCAATGAGTATTACTTTCCTTCCAAGGTGAATGCAATATGTGTAAAGTCTGCCTCAGACATCCTGTTCCTTTTTTCCAGTCTGAACTGGAAAGACCTCCTTGTACTTTTCTCTCCACCAGACAAAGCCATCATCAGCAACATGGATGAAGTACCACAGTTCGGTAGTTTCAAATCAGTTCTTGGTTACTTTGCTGTGTTTAGAGGAAGCACAATTTTCTCTGCATGGGTATGTGGAGCCATTATACAGTCTGCATCCACTTGGCCATCTTGTGCCAGTGTTAGGGTCAATTCCTTCCTTTTAATTTCCTCTCATTCATTATTCACAGTATCTGGCATAAACCTCTGACAGTGAATGTGTATGAAAGGGTGTTTCCAGAACAAAGTTCTTAAATGATTCTTTAAAATTTCTTGCCTTTACTAGTCAATCTGAACAACTGTTTGGCAGCACGAAAGGACTCTCTCTTCCTCTCCTTCTAAGCTTTCACCTTTGAGTAGCAGTCCTTGCATAGCTCCTGCATTGCACGTGGCTGCATTGACCCTAGTGTTTCCACGTCATGGGAACTTTTGAGAGTCATACTCTTGTCGTTGTACACAATCGGGTTAGAAAGTCAAATTGCGGAAAATTTGAGGGAACTGCATGGCCCTGGAAATGTTACTGAATTCCAGAAACAAAACATTTTGATGGTTCAGAACTGAAACAACTTATATTCATTTTGAACTGAACAAAAACATCTGATCCTCTCAGTTTGACATTAGTCCACACCCTCTCTTTTCTTCTCTGGTGTCTCATGGAGTCTTGTGCTTATCTACATTATGTCTGGCTCAACAGCTGAGCTGCATGCTCACACAAGCCATAGCAATCATGAACCTGTGTTGCTCCACTGGAGGTAAGAATACATCCTCCACCAAGGAATGGGCCTTTTTTTGTGATCCTGCACACCTGCAATGGAAGGTATTCACCCAGAAAAAGGACTTCGATTATGTGAATCAAAGCACTGCAGCAGAAATACCGTCTGCTCCTGGAAGTCTCTGGAGACCTGAGGTAAGGCGCTGAAAAATTCAGGACTGAGGAAACACACTGATATACCATTACCTGAAGCTGCGCTGAAAGAAGCAAGACCACTAATTTCACTGTACTCTACAGAGACAGGAGCTCCCCAGTCTCTACTCTCCTAGATTTGGAGAAAGGGCCCAAGAGTGATGCCCCACATCCACACGGGCTGTCCTAACCACAAAAACAGCCATTTCCCTCTGCCCAGTAAATGCTGGAGTGCTGTGGGCACTGCAAGAGCAGAGCTGGGCACTGTGATCACTGTATTGGGTACATTTGCAGAGGTCTCTAATGTTTGCCTGGCCAAGGTCTGCTCATTGGTTTAATTCAGCCATGTTTCTGTGGCTTTATGAGCTCTGAAACAGCATGAGTCCAAATGATTGACTACTGCTATTTATCAGGTACAGTACTGCCCAGTCCTGGGGCTGAACTCTCCAAACCAAGGCCAAGTATACACAGTCAGTCTTGCCTCTCTCCGAACAGCACCCAGCATCAATCATGGCCCTGTAAATTGTTTACACAAAACTGCAGACATCATAACTTACTAAATAACCCTGTTGTCAGACAGATAAGTAAATATTTCGAAAGCCTCTGAACACCATGGCAAATTCCAACTGCCCAGACCAACTCCAAATGAATCCGAGTTAACAGGGGACCAGATTTGCCTTGCCTTTGATGTCCCTGCTCCAAATCATGTTGAGAAGGGATCTGAAAACAAGCCTCCCTCAGGGAGGCTAATGCAGTTTTAAAGATGCTCAACTTTCTGTAGAGCTAACAGAAGGAAGAGAACCATGGAAATTTTTCACAAAGAAACTATCTTCCTGAAGCTATAGATCTGTACTTTTGGGTGTCAGAACCTTCCCCTCCTTCTCCATGTTCTCCTTAACATGGGTCTTGTTAACCCAGACAAATGAGGTGTATGCCAGCAAGCATCTGCTGCGGAAGGGATGCACTGTTCACTCCTTGGGGCATAGGTAAAAACCTCCATGCTGGGTCTTTAACACTGTTGGTGTTAGTAGGTGGATGATGGTAGTGCCTTTGCACAACCATCTCACAGTGCAAGAGGCAGTCCCACAGACTTTGCACATGAGGAAGGGAAAGGCGTTGGCACTGACTCCCGCACCTTTATTGCCTGCCCATGGTCAAGTCACTGTGTTTTGGAAAACACACTATTTCATAGCTAAACGCTTCTGAAACATTCAGCGCTCTGTTTTGTTTAGGATGTTGTTTTATGAGATATTTCTTTCCAACCATTTCCAACAATTATTTGGGATCTTTTTCTTTTTGAATCCCTAACAAAAGGGATCCTGTTACAAGAAAGAATGTGGAGTTAAAAGGGCCTGAACCTTTGCAACAGGAATTTGTTTTGGAAGCAAGTGAGTTGGAAGGAGAGGAACTGGGCAGCCCATCAAGGGCCTCAGCAGAATTATTCCACCCTTTCAGCAAGCCATAGCCGGGGCAACCCATGTACTGGGGCTGAGCCTTCTTGCAGAGGAGGCAGGGAGAGACAGATCACTCTTACCAGCAGCTTTTATACAGCACAGGGTCTTGTCCTGTTGTTTGAAGCCTCATCTGAAATATCTGTTTTGGCACAAACCTCACTAATGTGGTAGCCACCATGAGTGTGGGTGCAGCTGGCCGCACACTGCTGCTGTTGGGTTACTGGAGAGCAGAGGAGAGCAATCCTCCGTGCATATCCCCATTGAAGGCCATGCATGAAATTCATTATCATTTGAAAACTCACTGACCTGAAGCTAACCTGATGCTGAGTCATTTACTCAACTGCATGTTTGATGTTTACTCGTTTGGTACCTTACTGGGACTTCTTATGCAATTCCTTGAATAAGATTTTAATTCTTTGTCTTTTAAGTCACTTCGATACCTCCTGTTGCTGGTGCATCTGGGTAGTTTTATTAAAATACATGTTTCTGTGCACTGTGTATATTAGATATTTAATGTCAGAGGCAGGTGTGAGGCAGTCCATGTTTGCAAGAAGGCAGGGTTTTCATCCCAGAGCTAAATCAAATGCTGCCAAGATAGCACAGCATAGACATAAATAAAATATAGGTTGTGGAGACAAACTGTCAGTGGTTCTTATCTCCTTAAATATCTGTTCATGTTTGTGCACAACTGTACTTACTGGCATTCTTGTCTGAATGTATTCAGTATAAACTCATGACTGATTGAGAAAACAAGTTTTTTAAGAAAGGCTAATTTCTTACTGTGGTAGCACAAGTGGGTAGATGCAGAGGGGAGATGTGAAAAGGGTACAGAAGTAATGTTGTGCAAATACCAATGTGAAATGCAGTCAATACAGCCAATATGTTCATGTCCCAAAGGTGCAGAGAGGTTTCACACATTGGAGTAAACATTTTCTATAATAATTCCAAAATACCTGTGATAGAAAATGACAATGCACAGAATGAAATGCATTCAGGAAACATGCCAAAAATAAAGGTGCTCTTTTCTTAAGAGAGAACTGGAAACACTCAAGTTTTAGATCCAGATCCAGCTCTAGCCTGCAGCCATGGATACTAACCTATCCTAATTTGGACACTACCTGAGGGACGCCACTCTTATGGACTACATATCTGTACTGCGTTGCCTACGGCTGTTGGTGAACAGGGTGTTCCAGTGTGTTGTATGTAGCTGCAGACATTGCAGGAGGAATATCCTCCCCACTGCCCGGAGTCCCAAAGCCCTGGGACTCCCATACTGTGCAAGACCCCACAGCTCACGTGGACCACCATAGTCATGTCCTCTCCCTTCCTGGGGGAAGGGAAGCAGTGATCCATCAGCTGCTGCTTGCCCCTGGATGCATGCCCTGCTGGTTTCTTTCTGAGTAGGAGATGTGTTGGTAACTATGCTACTTAGCACATTTTGCAAACTAAAGGTACTAAGCAGATGTCTCAGTTCCTAATGACCAGCAGCTATGCTGGGAAGTCTGCAATAGGAGTAGATTTACCCTGAACTAAGTGCATTTCTTTTTCTTATCTTCATTGCAATATGTCACTGTTTTCTCATCCATTAGTGATTTTTTCCCCCTACTCAACATTGTCTCTGATTTCTGTGTCATGAGGAGGAGTATTGTCAGATCGCATTCTCATGATGGGAGAGGCAGAAAATCCGTTCTGAGTATCATGTGCCCTTGGCTCCCAACACCACAAAGGATTTCTTCAAGCCTTGCTCATTATTTCGTTTTATACTTTAAAATAAAAGTTAAAATGCTGGTGACAAATGGCCTCGTTTATCACATTTAATTGACTGATTGTTCTTTTAAGCCTCTGAAATACACACTTTGGGCCAAAGCACTGGAAAAAGAACATGCCACTTACTCTGGTATCCTGCCAGGTCACATTAAAAAATGTTCAGGAGGTGTTTGCTAGACCAGTACATGGAGTGTAATTTCTCCGGCAGTGTGTCTCCAGCTGTATGATGAGTTGCTTTTTGAAAAGGAGGCTGAGCAATTGCATCAGAGAGATTTTTTATCGTTTTCTAATTGCAATAGCAACTTTACTGGAAACTTGTGCAGGGTAGGACTTGGCAAAAGGTGCAAAGGTTCGTGAAGTAGGAACATAACCGTTTTGGAGGCAGCCAGCCATACATACAGCTCTTACCACTGTGAGGTCACTTATATTTATTACAATAACAGAACTGAGTTGCATGCAGTGAAAGAGAGGCACCTTGCTCCTAAGCCGTGCTTTCTAGCCCCTCACATGTTTTGCCCTGCTGCAGCAGAGCTCTTTTTCCATTTGAATCCCTGGCTGTTACAGCTTGTGCCTGGCCTTGAAGGGCTCCAAGCTAGGGGTCTACAGAGGGCTACATCAGGGCTCATGCTTTAAGTGGCTTGTCCCTTCTCTCTCTGCTCGGGACAGTGCAGTGAAGCCTGCAGCTCCCATGGATTCCAGACCACCTGCTGTGCCACCCCAGACTTTGCCTGTAGTGTAAATGGGATGCACTCTCACTCCAGCAGGCTTTCCTCTTGGTTTCTATCAACCCTGACGGTGTCACCCCTTTCATGAGCTTGCAACAGAAATGAGGTCAGAGAGAAACTGTTATGAGAAGAGTGAAGCCATTCCAAAGTTGTATGTGGGAGGTGTCAATACTTCCCTTTTGACTAGAGGAGTGCTTTGAATGGAAGCCCAGTGATCTTCTTTTATCCCAGAATTAATCAACATTTTCATTGTCAGCTTGGGCAATGGAAAAAGAGAGCAATGTTCTTGTTGCAGCTACGATGAGTGTTGCACTGGTTGTACATTGCAGGAATGACAAACCAGAGGCAGGGAATGAAAAGCCCAAAGATGCAGCTTAGAAGGGATGAATGCACAGGTCACACACACACATGCAGAGACCTTAGCCAGGCTGGGACTGCTGCCTTGGCTGTTGGTTGGGTCTGAGGACCTGCAAGTTGTGATGGATCATAGGCTGACTCTATATCTGTAGAACCATACTTTTGCAACATCCTCTACAAACTGTATTGCATGGTATGTAGATAGAAATACAGCATGCACAACACCTCCCTTCCCTCTGTTCAGGTCCCTCTGTTAGAGTGAGACTTCACCTAGTGTATTTTTTTTGTGGATGGAGATACTATTCCTCAAGAAAAGTGTATGCAGGTGTGTGGAGGAAAGTAGGGTAAAGAAACTGGGTTTGGTTTAAAAACAGATGTCTGAAGGGAGAAATAATGACTTTCAGGCATGTAAGGGGCTGAGCAAAAAGAAAGTAAATAAACTGCTCTCGGTCTCTGCTGTAGATAGCATCCACAGGCTAAAATTTCAGTGAGGGTGGATACCGAGTCTGTGCTGGTTTTGGCTGGAATAAAGTTAATTTTCTCCTTAGTAGCTACTACAGGGCTATGTTTTGGATATGTGCTGAAAACCATGTTGATAATACAGGGATGTTTTCATTATTGCTGAGCAGTGTTTACGCATTGCTAAGGCCTTTTCTGTTTCACACACCACCCTGCTAAAGAGAAGGCTGTGGGTGCACAAGAATCTGGGAGGGGACACATCTGAGACAGCTGATCCTAACTGACCAAAGGGATGTCCCATACCATATGACATCAAGCTCAGCATATGATGCTGGAGGAAGAAGAAGGAAGAGGGGAATATTTGCAGTTATAGCATTTGTCTTCCCAAGTAACAGTTATGTGTGATGGAGCCCTGCTTTTCTGGGGATGGTCGAACATGCGCCTGCCCATAGGAAGTGCGGAATGAATTCCTTGTTTTACTTTGCTTGTTTGTGTAACTTTTGCTTTACCTGTTAAACTGTCTTTGTATCAACCCACAAGTTTTCCCTCACTTACTTTTTCTGATGCTCTACTCCATCCCACCGGTGGCAGTGAGAAAGCAGCTGTGGGGTGCTCAGTTGCTGGCTTGGGTTAAACCACAACAGTCTGGCTGGGAAAGAGTTAAGAAAGATTTAAGACAGATTTAAGAAGTGTTCCTAATAGTAAGAGTAATAAAACACTGAAATACTTTGTCTCGAGAGACTGTGGAGGTTCTGTTATTAGAGGTTTTTAAGAACAGGTTATCCAGACATCTGTGAGACTGACCTAGCACAGGGTGGAGGGATGGACTGGGGCCAGCCTGAGTCCCCAGAGACCCTTCTGCATGACATTTCCATCACATTAATCTGAATGCATAAGCCTCCTCATTCAAAGTACTAAGAAAATTGCACTGGTTTCCAAACTGCCCTCAGAAAATGTTTCAGGCTCAGCTGAGCCCTTCCCCAATTTGAAGACAAACTTCTTGACTCTCTCCCGATCCCACCCTTAGGCAAACCTGCTGCAAAGGGGCCAGTGAACCCCAAAGTCACAGAAATCTTCTCCCCACTCCTGTCCTCTGCTGGCCTGGGAAACTCAAGCTGGAAAGTGCAGTGCAGGACACTTGACCTGAAAGGCATGAGCATCTCGTGCCTTGGGAAAGCCAGTCCTACCTTCCTGCTCCTCCTCATATGGTACTCTGGAGCACATCCTGGGCACCCCAAAGCCCTGCACAACCCCCACATCTTCTCACCCCTGGGGACACCTTTGCAGCCCTTGCCACCCCACACTGACTGCTGGGGCACTTGGCATTGCATCCTAAGTAAAAGATTGACACAAATCCCACCGTCCTGATTAGCAGCCCGTCTAATCCCTGTTATGTCAGCAGGGTTTTGTGTGGCAGGATTTGGCCCACTGCCCTGGTACAGGCACTGCCGAAAAGCTTTGGGCTTTGTTTCCCTGCGTTCTTGCTGGTGGTGGGCAGGAGGAGGCTGCAGGTGTGAGCTCACCGTAGGAGCGCGCACTGGGGGTTTAGGCAGCCAGCAAAATTCACTGCTAGGTTTTATTTATCCTAGTGGGAAAGTGGGACAGAAAGATGGTTCCTGAAGATGATTCAGGAGGCTGGCTAATGTTATACTCATTTACAAGAAGGGTCGGACGGAGGATCCAGGAAACTACAGGCCTGTCAGTCTGACCTCAGTGCCGGGGAAAGTCGTGGAACAGGTGATCTTGAGTGCTATCATGAAGCACATGCAAGAGAACCGAGTGATCAGGCCCAGTCAACACGGGTTCACAAAAGGCGGGTCTTGCCAAACTAACCTGATTGCCTTCTGTGACAAAGTGACTCGACTACTGGATGAGGGAAAGGCTGTGGATGTAGTCTTCTTGGACTTCAGTAAAGCCTTTGACAGAGTTTCTCACACCATTCTGCTTCAGAAACTGTCAACCTCTGGCCTGGACAGGCGCACACTCTCCTGGGTGGAAGACTGGTTGGATGGCCGGGCCCAGAGTGGTGCTAAATGGAGTTAACTCCAGCTGGAGGCCAGTCACAAGTGGTGTCCCCCTGGGCTCAGTGCTGGGTCCAGCTCTGTTCAATGTCTTTATCATTGACCTGGACGAGGGCATCAAACGTACTCTTAGTAAGTTTGCGGATGACACTAAGTTGGGTGGAACTGTTGATCTGCTGGAGAGCAGGGAGGCTCTGCAAAGGGATCTGAACAGGCTGGATTGCTGGGCTGAGACCAGTGGTACGAGGTTTAACAAGGCCAAATGCCGGGTCCTGTATTTGGGGCACAACAACCCTATGCAGTGCTACAGACTAGGAGAAGTCTGGCTAGAAAGCTGCCTAGAGAAGGACCTGGGGGCATTGGTTGACAGCTGACTGAACATGAGCCAGCAGTGTTCCCAGGTGGCCAAGAAGGCCAATGGCATCTTGGCTTGTATCAGAAATAGCGTGACCAGCAGGTCCAGGGAGGTTATTCTGCCCCTGGACTCAGCACCTTAAATACTGATCTCACCTGGTGAGATCACACCTTAAATACTGTGTTCAGTTCTGGGCCCCTCGCTACAAGAATGATGTTGAGGCTCTGGAGTGTGTCCAGAGAAGAGCAATGAAGCTGGTGAAGGAGCTGGAGAACAAGTCTTACCAGGACCAGCTGAGGGAACTGGGGTTGTTTAGCCTTGAGAAGAGGAGGCTCAAGGGACACCTTATTGCTCTCTACAACTACCCAGAAGGAGATTGTAGAGAGGAGAGAGGTAGCCTCTTCTCCCATGGCAGGAGACAGGACAAGGGGGAATGGCCTCAAGCTCCACCAGGGGAGGTTCAGGCTGGACATCAGAAAAAAAATTTTCACAGAAAGGGTCATCGGGCACTGGCAGAGGCTGCCCAGGGAGGTGGTGGAGTCACCATCCCTGGAGGTATTTAAAAGACAGTTAGATGAGATGCTCAGGGACGTGGTTTAGTGGCTGATAGGAATGGTTGGACTCGATGATCCTAGAGGTCTTTTCCATCCTAGTGATTCTATGATTCTATGAATGCACAAAAATCCCACTGTGCAGTTTCTCTTTGATTGCGCAGCACATCTCTATATATGGGTTTGATTACATCTATGTGTATAAATATATATATTGCAATTACATTGTTTTCATGCTTCCTACAAGCACAGTTCTTCTGGCTAAGACAAGGTACACATGTGGTGGGGGGAGGAAAGGGGGAGATGGGAGGAGAGGAAGCTGCTGCTGGACATGGTGGCTCTCTGCTAACCCCCATTTTTTACACTGATGGAATGCACCCAGTGACTGTTTCTACTATTTAAGGAAAAAGGTTCCTATACAAAATCCTGTGGTTTTGAAGTGATCCTTTTATAGGCATAAAGAGATTTTTTCCACATCCCTCTATTTGATTTCTTTTTTCACTCAGACCTGGCTCCTCAGACAGATATTTGCAGAATATCATGCACTGGAATCAGACACTTCATTCCTATTCTTGGTACTGGAGACCAAATATCCCACCAATTTACCACACAAAGCCACAGAGATGCAAACTGAAGTCAATTTAGCTGTAGGGCAGTGCAAGGCAGAGTTGAATTTGTTCCCATACCCATCCCAAGGGATTTTGAGCTGGCAATGCCCCATCACAGAATTGAATGTTCTATATGTTTTGCAGTGGGTTTGCCAAAGTCACAGTGCATGCTAATGATTTGTTCACTCTCGTGCTTCTCAACAGTGGTGATTTTTAACAGTATTTGGAATCTCCTCAGTTTCAAATAAAATTAACTATACATTATCCTTGAATTAATAACACAAGTTTTTAAGGTGTGTATCCTAAACAGTATTTGAATGCAAAGTATAACCTACACCTGGGGCAGGGATCTGAACACTCATCTCTCCTGTCTTAGAAGTAACAGATGTGGCATTCAAATCTGTTTAGGCCCAGAAAATGGCGAGCACATCCCACATCCTGGACAGCAAGTTGCCAGCGGTGATGTAGGATGGGGAGGTAATGTGCGGTGCCCAGGCTGTGGATGTAGGTGCCTGCTTGGGAAGGCTTGGCCAGGTACTGTGCATCACATGTGGGGTCTCAGGTGGGAGACATCCAGTCTGAGGTCATATGCTGAGCGGCTTTGTTCTGCCGAGGCACTGGGATGTGAGGAAGCAAAGCAACCTGTAAAGATTTGCCAGCAAACCCACAGGCACCTGAGAGCTCCCTGAAGCCCTCTTCAGGCACCAACATCTTGGAGGCACCTGGACACCAGTGTTAAACCGAAGACTTGAAAGCAGCATTACACAACTCAGTGCTTTAGAAGGACAAACACAATCTTTTATTTTTTACTCTAGACTATACAGTCCTATACTGTGCTGGAGGTAGCTTTTCTGCATTAAACTACAAAACAAGGGATTTATAGAGCCCCAGTAGCTGCTCAGTGCCAGATGTCTATTATCTCATCACATACATATGCTACACAATGATGCTGGTGCTAATACTTTCCTTCACCACCACAGAGACATGCCTGGTACCACCAGCTCGTGACGACATAAATAACAACCTGTCCAAGCAGCTCTCTTACAAATGCTGGGAGAAGGGGGAAGGACATATGTTCCAGATGGAAATATAGCTGGGGGTTGTAACCTCGGTGGTTTCACCTTATGTAATTTTATCTCAATGCTACCTCAGTGGAGTGATTCCTCCATAAACTGCATCGTACTTGGCTGCTTGCATACTTATTTTTTTACGAAAGTAGGAGGACTGGTAATAGTGGCAATGACAAAACTACTGCAAAGCAGGTGAGATTTGGTAAAAAATAAATTAAGCTGCTACATGGTTTCCCTTGACAGAGGAGGCATGTTCACTTATTCTTGCCTTAAAGTGATGTGAATCTATAACTTCAGAAGAATGAATCCTCATTTACTCCCACGCCGAATGAAAAAAAGCTGAAGTTTGATTTTGGATCACAGGTAAAGGTCTCGACTCTCCAAGCTTTGTAGATGCTCAAACTGAAATAATCTTTTAACTGCATATGAGGCCACCATGGAAAATTATGTGATCCAGATATGCTTCCAGCTCAGAGAAAGAATGATTAAGGCCAGGCTGAAGATATATTGACAGAATGGGGATGAAAAACTAAGTGATGCCTGCCCACAGAAGGACAAACTCACAGCGCTCTCCCAAATTGTGGGTGGTCTATTGTGCATCACTCTAGTCAATGAGAACATTATACTCATACATGCAAACCTAATTTGAAAAACTATTATTTAAACTGAACAATGAATGTATTGTAACCTCACGGTTTGCACACACTGAGCCTTAGCCCTCCGTTCCTCTCCAGTACATAGTAGCCTCTTCAAAACCCTGCAGTTTGATTTAAAAAAAAAGAATGCTGTGGGCGTAAAGTTAGCACAGAAGTACACAGATCACTGATGACTCTGTTTTCATCCACACAGAGCATAAGGCAACCAGATGATTTATTTTTATTGGCACTGCAGTCAGATAAGCTTCCACTATTATGAAGGAGAGAAGTGTGGGTTGGCCCAGGCTGTCAGTCAGACCGTGCCCAGCAGAAAGACAACAAAACCCAATTCAGTAATTACATCCTCCTAGAGGATGTATTGTGGAGAAAGGCCAGAATCTCTGCTTCTCTCATGGCACTCTGAAATAACCAGGAGTGCTCTTTGACAAGGAAGGACTTCAACTGTTTTTGATTTTCCTGAGTATTATGACATGTCTTGGGACATCACAGCTACTCTGTAACTGAATCAAAAATGTCCAACTTAAAATAAGAACTAGACACTGAGGCTGAAAAATAGAAATCCTCTCTAAAGGTGCTGAGAGCTGGTGCCACAAACATCCTTCCCAGGCTTTGAGGGGGCGAGGGCAAGGGTAAGGTGGAATATCTTTTCTTGGAGAGTTGCATCCCAGGGAGGTTCATCAGCTCCAAGGGAAGCTCACCACTTTCTCCCCCTCTCCCAGTCAGGCTCAGCTTCATGCAATCCACACAGTGTTTGTCAAACCTGTTTGCAATCCCCAGGCAGCCTGTCCCACTGCCCCCCTTGACTGCCTTATTGCTGCACTTCACCTCTTGCATCCCATGGGCGGGGAAGGCAGCCTGTGACTACTCTCATTTTTCCCCTGTGACGGATTCATCAGGGCTTTCTGGTGTACAGAGCTCATGCAAACAAATCTTTTCTCGTTGGTTGTTTCTCTCCTGGCACCTACAAACAACATGTTGTGGTCAACTGGGCTTTGGAATCAAAGGAACAAACTTTTGATGGATATTCCCACTTTTGCTGGGTTGTGCCTAATTTATCCAGATCCTACTGTTCCTCTGAGATCTCAAGTGGGAAATGAATATATATTTTTTTTTATTAAAGATTGCTAGGGGATCCTAGCAAATAAAAAGACCATGAATACAAATGCATGATCAGAAATTAACATCAAATTATATTAACAGCACTGTAGAATTGCTCCATGGCTTTAAATTTCAGTGTTGTGGGTCTGTGTGCCTCCATGCTTGTACTCCCATTTCTTGGATGGTAGCGTGGTATTTTGTATCCCCTTCTGCTGAGAAGGAAACAAGGCGGATCTCCTGCAGCTTCAAGGCCAACACTGAAGACATCCCAAAGAAGTGCAAATGACAGCTTCATGTACACATGGACATGCTTTGGGCATGTCCTAAAGCAACTACAGTGGGGAACAGAGCTACTTAGAATTTTGTGACTTAAAAATGTTCCTCTCTCAAAAGAAGGGATTTTATAATTCTTTTTAAGTCCCTTGTTGTGCAAGAATGTTGCTTTTGAGTGAGGTTTGTTTTTTTTTTCCCATTAGATTTAAAATGTGAAACTTGTAGTTCAAGTTTCTAATTTCTGAAAAAGAAAATACCTTGAGAAAATTGAATGCCATTTTTCCACCTCTGGAACCAGGCCTAACATTTCAAAAAATATCAGGGAGTCCTTTCTATTTGTTTCTTCCCCTCCTTATTTTTTCATCCTTCTCTATTTTATCCTCAAAGCCTCTGCAGCTTCCCAGGTGTCTGCCTTCCCACATGCCTGGCCAAATCAGTTCACTCAAGTGGCACCAGCATCTCACTGCTGCAGGTTCCCCTGGCACAGTCTGCATTTCGGTGGGGGGCCAGCAGCCCGTGAGTGCCGGACTTGCAGAGGAGGAGCTGTGCCCCAGGTCATACACGGGCACCCCAGATCAGACCTCTGGTCAGTGCTGTGTCTCAGGGCTGCTCTAATGCTCTTCCTCCTCCCCATTTTGCAGACAGGTCTAAGCAAAGGTCTGAGTTTCCTTCAGCCAGAAGCTGGGCATGCTTGGTGCTTTCAGCTTCTGATATTGAAGATCAGGTCTCGGAGGGCAACATGCTTTCCATGATGAAATCTGGTTAGAAACGGCAGAGATCTGAGGGCTCCCTCAGCTGGAAAATCAGATTCAGTCTACCTGAATGTCAGATCATCTGGGCTGGAGTTAATAAGCTGCTTGGGACAGATGGGGACAAACAGTCATGGAGCTGCTCATAGGAGCCTGTGAAGCTGGTTTCTTTGAAACACCTCCCCCATCAAGACCGGGTGAAAGTGACTGGCAGAGCCACACATTGCCGCAGGCAGCTGGACAGACACTGGAACTTCACAAGCCTTGTCTTAGTGGACAATGCAGCTAAAACTTCTAACTGATTATTTGTACCTGTCACCCAGCATGCCAGATCCTGCTGCTGCTAGGTTGGTAGGTACTGGGGACACAAAAATGGACTATTTTGTGTTCCCGGGGTCGTCTTACCTGCATCCCTAATCACATAGGTAAAGTCCTTGTTTTTCTGCCTCCCCTAGAGATGTCTGTAGAGGTGGAAAAAGGTGGATTCTGCAAGAAAACCTGGGTATATGGTAGCTCTGAATATGCTGAACTGCCTATGTAGAGAAGTTCCTGCTCTGCCTGTACACCCACCTCTTTGGAATATCCCATGCATCTCCTTTCCTGGGCACGTTACCCACTACAGAGGCTGAGACCCCAGAGTTTCTTTCCACAGTAGGAGAAGATGGCCCCATGTGCACAGGCAGGGGTTTGCCCACACTGTCAGGAAGCCGTTCTGTGATATACTTTGCTTTAGGTGAGGAGACACAGACAAAGGTGAAAAATGCAAAAAACACGCTGAAAATGTGCCTCCTGGTTGCCATGGCTGTAATTCTTTACTGATCCTGCATTGCTGCATCTGAAAGAAAAAGAGAAGGTGGTTCTAGGCAGCCAGGGGCTTTGCCATAAGGATGCTGTGGCCTCCAGAGGACACATGGAGGGACAGCAGGTGTTTTAAGTGTCTCCTCCTGGCAGACACTGGTTATGGCAGTGCTCTTTCCCATAGATGTCTCAGGGCCTCGACACGACTGGTTTTGGATCCCTTCTGCTGCCCAGGTATGAGTGCCCCAAAGCATGGGGCACTACCACTACATTCTCTCCTTTGGGACATCATGTCATGAATGGGTGCTGTGAGAAGGGACCTCTGGAAGTTATCTTGGGACTCAGGTCACCAGCTTTTTCCCTGCTTACCCGTCTCCTGCTATCCAAAGCTGAGATTACTCCCTTCAGCTGCCAGAGGCTGATAAAGTATGACTCAGATCTGATTTTGTGCTACTGCGGTTAGATTTTCTGTCCTGTGCAGGGGAAACAATGAAAGGTGAAATCCCTGCAGGGAAGGATTTACAAAATTCTACGGGAAATTGGTATTACAGATGATTGTTTCCTACTGAGAAAATCTAATAGAACTTTGGAGAAAAGATGCCCTTTTCAGCATTAACCACAGCAGTGTACCTAGGCACAAAAGTCTGTCTCTATCATAAATGTGCTTTGCTGCACATCTTCCTGCTGCATCTGAAATCTAATATTGGTTAATTCCACCAGGATTTCTTTTAAGAGACACCACGGTGTAAACGATAAATCAGTTAAATCGTAAGTGAAGTGAAACGGTGGGTGCTTTGGCCTCTGAAGACTAGACTTTGATTCATAATGGTGTCTATTGAGACTTACTTGTTGAAAACATGTAGGGAAAACTTACTTACTATTAGAATAAACCCTCCACTCCTAAGCTGACTCATACTGCCAGAAAGCATCACTTTGTTTCGTCACATTTGGCTGAGGATAAAAAACCCACTTTTGAACCGCTTCTTTTTTGTAACTGGCTCCCAGGATTTTGATGATGAACTTTATTTCTCCCTGTTAAAATAAGACAGCATTAACAGAATAATAAATATGACAATTGATGTAAAACTAACTTTTACCATTGTATATGGTCATCGATGTTCTTGTACACACCCAGAAAAATTCTTTTTTTTCCTCTAAGCTAAGATACCTTTGATAAGCTACCCTGAGCAGCAGTGGTGTTAACAGTGAATGGGGGAGTAGGTTCTCAGACAAGCTCTGCTCTTCTTCACTCTTCCACTGAACTTACCAAAGTAGAGTGACGGCACTTGCTGGATCCAACACTGCTGTCCACCAGATGAAGCCCTCTTACTCAGCTGCCTTTGATAGCTCTAAACTTGAAGCAACAGAGACTTTGACCTAGACAAAAGAAAACTTCTGCGTATAATTATCACAGTTGCAACATAACCAAGAGCATTGTGACTATTTTATTAATAGTGTACTTTGCTGCTCCCAACCTTTGCAAAATCTGTGTGTCTGGCTCTCCAGCAATATTACTACTTGGACCTATTTCATATGGATTGTGAAGGATAAAGATATTCCCCAAAGCTCACTTGCCAGCTCTGCTGCTCTGCCAGCACCAGTAATTTGAGAAGGAATGATGGTCCATGTGAAACACACATCTCAGCATGGCTGGAGTGCGGGGCCCAGACAGATAGGCATGCATGGACAGATCTACAGATGATTCATTTTCTGTCCCACGGTAGTCCTCATCTTCGCTCTTCTGCTGCTCTACAGCTTCCCTGCTGAGGGTGTATGTAGGCAGAGAAGACACTAAATGTGATCTTTGAAATTATTTCAGCAACATGCCTCCACATCAGGCTTCCTCCTGATTGTAGGAAGAGGAGCCAGCAGCAGAAGGCTGGAGCATGAAGGAGCTCAGATCTCATGTTTTCCTTACGTGTCTCAGTAATAGCTTTATAAAGAATGAGAGCATTTTTTCAGGGGTGAATGGCATTGACAGCATCTGGTTTAACGTGATAAACCTTACCTGTCATCCCAAATTTACTTGCTAACAGATCAGCTCATCTGTTAGATTGGTATAGTGGCTCCCTGACATCATCAGGAATGAATGTGTTACATGGATTAAGCCCTTTACAGTCCAGCCTGAATTTAGGTAAACTGCAGTGACTGAAGGGTTTAATGAGAAAAACAGCCTGTGTGTTTAGACTCCTACGTGAGACATATCCTAGAAAACTGCAAGTGTCTGTTTCAGGGACCCCTAATTGCCTCATCAGATGAGAGGAGAAACTGGCAAAGCTTAACAATTTCATGGCGAGACATGTAAATGTGGTTGCAAGGTGTCTGTCTGATCACCAAGACTAACATGAAGGCTGTAGGAAGAGCTGCTAGGGTCCCAAATAAGACGTTCCCAGCATACAAACCTCACCTCATCATTTACCCAGAGATCTTCCTGGGAGGGAATTGACTTTTTAAGGAGCAGGGTGTAGAAGCTGTAGAATAGCAACTACACCGTCTCTCACTCCCTCTAAGTTAAGGGAGTTTGATAGCCAGTTTTCTGCAACCATTTTGAACTCTGTCTTGTAGAAAGAGGCACATGGACAGACATACTCTGCACTGTAGTAGAAGAGTTGGTTAATGAAGGAATTTTATACCACGTTAAGAACGACTTTAAGATGTTCTTGAACAGCCTTATTGATGAGTGGCAGCATGAGTGGCTTTGAGCCTGGCATCCCATGACCCATCCAGCTTCCACACATGCAGCAACAACCAGGCTGCAGAATCCACCTGGCTCCATTGTTCCCTATCAGTAACAAGGGCAATGGAAGAGCGAACATCTGTTTTCTGCAATGGGTATGTTCATCACTTCTATCCCGGGCCCCTCTTACAGAGCAGGAGAAGAGGAGTGCTACATGGGAGAAAACACACTCAAACCTCTTCCCTTGCCATCTTTGTGCCACACTCATTATGACTCTCCAGCTAAAAAGAACCAGCCAGCTCCACCGGACTCATGGTGGCTATTCCAATGGGGAAGAGCAGCACCAGCAATGGTTTGAGTCAGAACAGTTCCTGCTGCTGAATTCAGAGCCCAGGGAACAGCCAGAGAGCATCTGAGCAACCTCAAACATGACCCCCTCATCTGCAGGGCTTGATGGCAGAGAGGCAGGAGGCAGGCTTTGCTGGCCAAGCCCAGCTAAGACGACAGCACCTGGAGTCACCTCCGTTGCAGATGTCCAAGGTTTAAAGAGATTCTGGAAGGGGTGTGCAGAGGGGGAACCTAAGTCCTCAGGCAGCTGTGAATCGTTGTCTTGGACTTAGGCACCTAAGTGCTTTTTTGGACCTGATCCCAAACACTTCATTGAGTAAGTGTTGCATTAACAACAGCCCAGTCAAAGGATAAGCAGCAACAGAAGTGCTCCAAGCTGCTCTTTTAAAGTGTCCTAGGATGTGAACAAATGATCACTGCAGAAACAGCTGTACTGGGTTATGGTGTCATTGCCCCAAGCTGTTTCCTTCATGACTTCTACAAGGAAATACCACTCAGCAGAGCCTTCCTCTCTGGCTTCACAGCAAAACCATCAGCCTGGTGCATGCCAGAAAAGTACCCAGGCTAGTACCACTGACTTAGTGTTAAAATGGCTTTGTAGCTCTGGCACTCCATGCCTCTGACCCTGTTAGGGAGGAAGGTGGCTCCTGGCCGGTAGAGAAGGACAGCATCTTTCAGTAGTATTTTTGTTTCTATAGCAATTGTTTCCTTCTTTCCTTTAAAATGAAGGGGCCACTTGTAAGGACCTAAACAGTGCACTGAGCTTCGCAACTCACCCTTCAACTTTTTTTCTGAGACGTGTCAAGTACCTACATGGTTTGTGGTGCTGCTCATGACCACTAATTTCATGTTGAACAGGAGAAGAGCAGCTCTCACAGAAATGATGGGAATTAAAAAGTAAGGTTGCATGTACCACACTCTAAGCAAGCGTACTCTAACTTTGGAGAATATGTAGTACGAGATGAACGCTGCCTACAGAATACACCAAAAGACAGTGCTGAAGTAAGAAGACTATTTTCTGGTTTTCTCTCCTTAGAGGGGATGCAACTTGGCTTATCTGCTGTTGTCTGTCTAACTCTAAGTTGCATGTACAGGAGAGGGCTTAATCTCTTTTCAAATGGCAGACAAGGTTATCTAGTTGATAGTCCTCCAAAGCCTTCCTAAAGACAAACAAGGCATCCCAAAACAGCTTGAATGAGGGTTCTCTTTCTAGATTCAGGCCTTTGTTACACTTGTGAGACAAAGGAGGGTCTTGTAAGGTCCCTCCTGATTTGGGCAAGCTCCATATCCTTCTTAAGTTGAAGATTCCAGAACTGGACACAGTATTCCAGATGAGGTCTCACAAGAGAGGAATAGAATGGCAGAATCACTTCCCTTGACCCGCTGGCCACACTTCTTTTGAGGCAGCCCAGGATACGGCTGGCCTTCTGGGCTGCAGGCGCCCATTGCCGACTCATGTCAAGCTTCTCATCAACCAGCAGCCCCAGATCTTTCTCTGCAGAGACACTCTCAATCACATCATCTCCCATCGTGTATTGAAAATGGGGATTGCCCTAAGCCAGGTGTAGGACCTTACACTTGGCCTTGTTGAACCTCATGAGGTAGAAAGGATGTGATAAATTGAGGCTTCTGTGGTGGCTGTTTCATATCCAAAGCACAGTAAATATTGCTTAAGTTGAGGTACAGTTTCCACTGCTGAATCTGAAAGTCCTCTAGTGAATCTGGGTGCTACATGAATTGTACCAAAGGTGGCCTTAGACCAAAATAACCTAGTAAAATGCACACAGATGTTTTCATATTAATCTGAATGAGGCTTTGCCTAACAAAAATCATCTATTATTTTGGGGTTTGGTTCTATTTTCCCTCTGGTCCTGGATTGGAGGGAAATGTGAGAATTCAGCTTGACTAGAAAAGCATTTTGGTATGACAGCTTGGATTTCTCTACCTTCCAAGCAAGATTCCTTTGTAATATCAGTATTAGCTTCTACAAGATAATTAAAATTACTTTCAAACTCAAACACAATACCCACATACCTGCAAACCCTTATGGTGCAGGCTGACGTTCTCTTGCTGGTGCTGCAATACTTTGCACAATTGCTGTAACTTAAAAGGTTACCAAGCAAAACCATGTTTCTGCATGCTGCTCAGATAAGTTCTTGGCAAAAGTGCTTTTCCAAAGGAGTGTCTCCTTTTCAGTCTTTCCAAAAGCAAGTCAAGAGGAAGGCAGGTAAGAAATAGGGATAACAGCGGTACCTGCAGAATTGCATACCCTTCTGTAAAATAATAGGCCAGCAAATAAGAGTTAAATTCAACAGTAAAATATACATGCTCAACCCAAGTTTATTTCTGTTGTCTAAAGACACACCCTCACTTGCTCCTCTATACCTGTCCACCAGTGGCTGTGATGGTGGAGGAAAGCAGCTTGGCAAATATGACTCTGTGCAATGGGCATGCACAGTTATACCTTTTCTTGTTTTGGATTCTCACTTGAAGCAGAGGTAGGTCTGTACCACCCCCGGAGACAACAGCACACTCCTTGTGTGATTTCATAGCTTTAAGTCAGGCATTTGGAAAAGATTTTTCTATGAAGAATGGATTTGAGCCATAATCCTTTGACCCCGTAGCCCATTCTAGATGGCCGTGACATGTCATTGCTCTCTGATAACGATTATCCACACTGCCTCTGCCTGCTCCCGTGGCGGTGAGCTGCTCTGGGATGAGTGCATATCCCTGGCTTCACTCCAGAGCTCTGGGATCTGTATAATCTCCAGTGTCAAGATGTGTTTGGATACAGAAAGCCACAACACTCTGGTATATATCAGCTAGATAACAGGAGCACCCTCTCGCCCAAAGAGACAGATGCCTGGTGCGGGGTGTTGAGCCACTGAGGACCCGTCCTTCTGCAGGCATTCTGCCGGCTCTTTAACCCTAGATGACAGTCGTATCTTCAGGAGGCTGTTCTTTGGAAGATAAACTTAGCTTTTCTGGTTCAAAAATTACAAGTCTTTTTCACAATTTTTCTCTTTAACGAAGGACTGCAATTTCAGCTTTTTGGGCAAGGTTTTTTGTGGGAATGCGCTGGCATGAAGGGGTCTTGCAAACTCTTGTTGAACTTTTTGAGTACTCCTGTTACTGACAAGAATTTCTTCATGCTCTGCTCTTGCTACTACGCTCAATTTCTCTTACAAAAAATCCTAAACAACCTACTCTAGGTAGTTTTCTCCCCTTGATGTCATAAAACTAGCTTGTGTAGATCTACAGGAGGGAGACTATTTCAGAAAGGAGAAAACTGACTTTTGAAACATAAGATTTAAAAATTACTATTACCACAGCTAAAAGCTGAAAATCATAACTTAAATAGCTATTGCTTAAGTCCTTATGGAACTAATAGGAACTATGCCACAGAGCACTTATGAAAAGAGCCTTTTTATTGTGTGCGTGGTTTTGTATCAAACACACAATTTCAGCGATGCTCCCCCCTTCCCAATGCGAACCTGCACTCAGCAGGAAAGGGCTCACTCCAGAGGCTCCAGCACGAGCAGTACCCAAAGCCGTGCTGCACAACGCGCAGCAAATACTTTGGGAAGGATGGTCTCTCAGTTTTGAAGCTGTGTTTCTCTCCTGCATCCTAAAGGCAAGCAGGAGAACTATCATGCCAACAGAATCATAGAATCATAGAATCACTAGGTTGGAAAGGACCCACTGGATCATCGAGTCCAACCATTAAACTGGCCCACGGCCTAGAGCTGCTGCTCCAACTCCTTGTTCCATTGCATGCCCCTGCCTGGCTGTGCGTAGCGCCCCCCCCAGCACCTCCATGTCTTTCTAAATGGCAGTGACTAGGGCTGGGGGAAGCAGGTAACCTGCTTCAGGGCAGGTTTCCTTTATTTTCCCCGTAATTACAGCATGGCCGAAGCTTTGAAGAGTGTAACCCCTCCAGTTTCTATTTCTTCATATTTACTGCTGTAACTACAGGTTCTTTTGCCATAAGAATATATTTTTGTTTGTTTCCTACAAATCTCAGGGCTTCAGTTGTACCTTCCAGCAATGATTTTCACAGCCCTGCTATATCAGTGGAAATAAATAAGAATCAGTACCGTATTGGTATCAGTACTGGGACAGCAAGACAGTGACCAAGGGGGTAGACCCCCTCCCACAGTAGAGAAGGATCGAGTTTGCAAACACCTGAAGAACATGAACATATATAAGTCCACGGGACTTGATGAGATGCATCCCAGAGTCCTGAGGGAAATGGCAGATGTGGTTGCCAAGCCAGTCTCCATGATATTTGAAAAGTCATGGCAATCAGGAGAAGTCCCTGATGACTGGAAGAAGGGTAACGTTGTGCCCATTTTTAAAAAGGGTAGAAAAGATGAACCTGAGAAGTACCAACCTGTCAGCCTCACCTCTATGTCTGGGAAGATCATGGAACAGACCCTCCCAGAAGCTATGCTAAAGCACATGGAGGACAGGGAAGTGATTAATGGCAGCCACCATGGCTTCACCAGGGGCAAGTCCTGTCTGGCCAACTTGGTGGCTTTCTATGATAGGGTAACCGCAGCAGTGGACATGAGTAAACCGACGGATGTGACCTATCTAGACTTCTGTAAAGCCTTTGACACAGTCCCCCACAACATCCTTCTCTCTAAATTGGAGAGATATGGATTTGGTGTGTGGACGTTAAGGTGGATAAGAAACTGGTTGGATGGTCATATTCAAAGAGTAGTGGCCAATGACTCAAAGTTCAGATGGAGATCCGTGACAAGTGGTGTCCCTCAGGGCTCCGTACTGGGACCGGTGCTGTTTAATATCCTTATCAATGATATTGACAGTGAGATTGAGTGCACCCTCAGCAAGTTTGCAGATGACACCAAGCTGAGTGGTGTAGTTGCTGTGGCAGGACGGGATGTCATCCAGAGGGACCTGGACAGGCTGGACAAGTGGGCCTCTAAGAACATCATGAGGTTCAACTTGGCCAAGTGTAAGGTCCTGCACCTGGGTCGGGGCAATCCCCATTTTCAGTACACGATGGGAGATAATGTGATTCAGAGCAGCCCTGTAGAGAAGGACTTGGGGCTGCTGGTTGATGAGAAGCTTGACATGAGTCGGCAATGTGCGCCTGCAGCCCAGAAGGCCAACCGTATCCTGGGCTGCCTCAAAAGAATCGTGGCCAGCAGGTCAAGGGAAGTGATTCTGCCATTCTATTCCTCTCTTGTGAGACCTCATCTGGAATACTGTGTCCAGTTCTGGAATCTTCAACTTAAGAAGGATATGGAGCTGTTGGAATGGGTCCAGAGGAAGGCTACAAAGATGATCAGAGGGCTGGAGCACCTTCCCTATGAGGACAGGCTGAGAGAGTTGGGGTTGTTCAGCCTGGAGAAGAGAAGGCTCAGAGGAGATCTTATAGCGACTGTCCAATACCTGAAGGGGGTCTACAGGAGAGCTGGAGAGGGGCTGTTCATAAAGACTTGTGGTGATAGGACCAGGCAAATGGGTATAAACTGGAGAGGGGCAGATTTAGACTGGACATTAGGAAGAATTTCTTCACTATGAGAGTGGTGAGGCACTGGAACAGGTTGCCCGAGGAGGTTGTGGCTGCCCGGTCGCTGGAGGTGTTCAAGGGCAGGTTGGATGGGGTGTTGGGCAGCCTGATCTAGTGGGATGTCCCTACCCATGGCATGGGGGTTGGAACTAGATGATCTTTGCGGTCCCTTCCAACCCTTACTATACTATGATACTATGATACTATGATACTATTTGTACAGTGTATATGTATGCATTCAGGAAAGGGAGGAGACACTCTCAAACCACATCTCCTGTTTCTACATTTTTCCACATACCTTTATCACCCTGTTCCTTGTGCATCTCCTTCCCCAGCTGCCCCACGATTTCAGACTATTGTCTCAGATAAAAAGCTGCTTAGCACATACTGTGTTTTTGCAAGTTATCCACATTGCTAAGAATATGTTTGCAGACATTTTGAAGATGAAGTTGCCCTTTTTTTCAAAGTAGATTTGCAATTAATTTAATGGAAAAGGCAAAGAATTTTTAGCTAAGACCTGTACGCAACCTGAGTTTGCTCTCATGTTTTGCTGTAACTCCAACAGGTCAGTATCTGAACTTACCACCATAAATCTGGAGTCACAGTTGGATGGGCTGAGGTGTAGCTAGAAATCTCATGGGAGGACAGAGTGGATTCTACTGCTTGGTTAGATCTACACTGTGTGTTTTCCACCGTCATTAGTCCACATGGTGCTGTTAATGGCATCCACAGCTCTTGTTAACCCCTCCTTCTTCATTAGATAAAACAATTTAAAACTTTGCCTGTGCTTGGAAAAATGACCACCTCCTGGCAGCACACTTCTCATCCATGGCCTCACTTCTCAGTGTCTGTGAGACTTCACTCCTCAACAAGTGAAGCAGGAATGATGATGTGGCAGTCACAGCTCAGCCTCCATGTGTACCCTCACAGAGATCAATGGAGCTGTGACAGCATCTGTATTATACCATTATACCATTGTACCCTTGCATGTAATGCCTCAAATCTGTATTACTTTATTAAGCAAATTCATGGATTAGCCTTCTCTAGAGTAGTAAGCATCCAAATTTTAAACTATGAAACACAGGATAGATCCAACACCAATATGCTTTGCTGCTGCTTAGCTATTCCCCTTCCATCTTTCCCTACCTTTGGGGTTGACTCTCTTGCTGCCCAATCTCAACACCTTCCTGGGAGGCCAGCTGGAAGTCCTAAACCTTCTTGAGAGCTTTTCAGCTGAATGGCTATACAAATATTTTGGTTAGCAAGTTCTGAAAAATGAGGCCTAACTGTTCTATTCCTCAGATGGGCAATGGAGGTAATTACTGTGATAATTTCCCATCCCTCCTGGGTGTTATGATGAGAAACTCATTAGTATTTGCTGAGTACTCTGAGCCAAGTCCTTGAATGAAAGAGCTGTAAGGATTATTTCAACAATGCTTAGCACTTCAAAAGTTTTACAGCACTACTTAATTTTTCCCAAAAGAAACCTACTAAATTCTGAAGGGTAGTTTGTGCGCCACCCCTTTTAGCTTTTTCAGCAGTCTTCACAATATTCAGGAACACATATGTTAAGGAAATGCACTTCCTTTGTGTTAACTAGTCTATTTGGTTTTTTAGCTTTTTTTTCCCCCATTTTCCCTCCAGCACACATTTGTGTGCCATATTTTAGGACTCTGAGCTATATCTAACTGACATGACAGCTGAGTCTTTACATCTAAAGGAAAATATTCTCCATCAGGGCACTATTACTCCTCCCCAGCAGCTTGTGGACCAAAACCTTGCACAGACACCAACTGCTGTGTATTAAATCATCCTTGTAGAATGGTCACCACCTAGCATTATGAACCATTTCCCTCTACTCAATACATAGCCATCTCATCTGCATCTTTTGGACGCTTAGGTAGTGTTAAAATTGTGCAAGAATTGAATCCCAGAATACCAGGTCAAAACACAGCTAAAGAAACACCAAAGAACTGGCAAATGAAAACATCCCCTCTTCACAGCAATGCTTATCATTTCCCTTGATGTAACAATAAAATATTTGAAGCTCCTCTATTCTCAACTGAAAAGAGGTGCTGATACTATAAACTGGTGATTATTGGCAGGATGGGTAATGTGACATGTTTTCTTGCAAAAGCATAATGGTTGTTTTGTTTATGACTAGCATCTGTTCTAAGAAAGTTTAATATATCATGGCTGTAACATGCCATATAGGATGGACAAGAGGAGAAAATAAGCATGGGTTTAACAGCACATCTGTGGCTAGTTAGTTATGGTAAACTTCAGGTATGTGGTGATTTCAGCGTATGTTCCTAAATACATTCCCAGCAACTGGATCTAAGACAAAAACTGTTACAGTCTTACAGGGAATAATTAATACACTTAGTAACTTCAAATCACACCAAATTATGAAGAAATCTGCTTGATTTCAATGTAAAAATCACTAATGCCGATGACCTCTAGAAATGAGGCTCCAAGTCTGCAAAAACCTCAGTAGAAATGGCAGGGAACTCTTGTCCCTGGCAGCAATACTGATGATGGGACATAAAACATAAGCAGGGGACTCCCCTTCAGGGAGATTTTGAGGCCAGAGAGAATTATAAAGGCATAAAGCAGCAATAACATGCACGGAACCGAGCAGGACTTCCCACTCACTCATCACAGCAATGGCACGCAGCAGTGCTGTTGCTGAAAAGCTGGCTGGCATGCAGCATGCCTCTGCGTTTTCCCTTTTCCCTTCCCTGTGCATTAATTCATCTGTATTTTCCCCATCTGGCCTGTATTTCTCGTGTTTGTGTGTTTCTGTTTTCCATGATTTCTGTCCATAATGGCCACACACTCAGACTTGCAGGCGCTGCTCTCTGTCTCCAGAGGAGCTGAACCCTGGTGCCCCCTGCTTGCTGAGGCACATGGACCCTCTCTACCATGTCCCATGGGACACCGATCTAAACTTGACCGCTGTGACACAAGGGACAGTTTTATCACTTGCTGGGTTCATGTGGCCTCTCCATGCTTCTTTCCAGATACCCTCCTTTGTCACACACAGCCACCACTGACATATAAATTGTGGGTTCTTTGCCCTTCTCCTTGTCCCCTGTAAGTTATGCAAAGCAGAGTGGCAATAACAGCTCTCACCTCTGTTGCCCCACTATGTCACCCTGTTCCATCGCACTGATTTTCACCCATCTCAGGAGTGCTCCATGGCAGGACAGCAGCTTTAGTGCTCTTCTTTCTCTTCTGCGGACCCCATTTATACACTTCTCTCATAGCCACATTTAGTTCTTCAGCCTTTTCAAGGCTGAAACTCTAAACTGAAGAATGTCCGACTGCAGTCCCCTTCTCTGGAAACAGTCAGGAGAGGCATATTTCTCCAGGTGGCTGTAGGACCACAGGCTTTGCAGAGAGGCAATGCTCCATCAGTAGTGCATATTTACTTTGAGCATCAAAAAGCAGAACTGCTTTTCTGCCTCCCCTGCTTTTCTTCATCTTTACCCTTCTCCTGGCAGTCACAGTCTGCCTTGCAGCAGCCACCTGAGACCACAATCCCATAGATTTGGGCAATGAACTTAGGCAAAATCAGAAGCAACATCTGCCCAAAGAGTCTGGGCTCCAAGAAGCAGAGGATAAAATGCAGCAGGAGCAAAGGGAGTCCCTGAAAGCCATGTTGCCACGGAGGAGCACAACACTCCGACTTCCCAAACTAATGGCTGCATGCATTACACTAGCCCTCTGGGCAATCCTGCTCAGACGTGACCTGGGGCTGCCAGCCAGCATCCATTGTTAACTGTGAATCCAGCCTGAAAGATCCATCAGATTGCCTCAAAAAATCAAGCAATTTGCTACATTCAGTTCATGTTTTCAGGCTTTTCTCTGTAACAGGAGAGCTAGAAGCATGGGCAGCTGTTTCCTTATTTCAGGAGGAAATCTATGTTTCTCAGCTTGAGGCCTTTTGACTTGGCTCCAGGGAAATCTTCTGTGACTGCAGGACTCCAGACAAATCTGAAGAAGTGCCTCCTTCCAAGGGCTGCGCCTCCCTTTGCAGCCCATAAAATGTTCTCAGAAGAGGTTTAACAAAAAATAGCCCCAGGTGTAGAGATACAGCTCTGAGGTATGTTGACCTCTGTGCTTTTATCATTGGCTGTGACCTCTCGGAAGTCGAAAAGATGTCCCTTCTCTTCATCTTGACATTTTTTAGTAAATGATCCAGATTTCCTATACTGGAGTGGCAGCTCCAGTCTGCACCCTCCCTGTTACATCCCCTAAAACCAGTGCCACAGCAGCTTTCCCAACCAAGAGCCAAGATCTCTGGCAGCAAGGACCTGCTCTGTGCAGTGCATTGTAGCTACCCATCAGGGAGCAAAAGCTTTTTGGCTTGGGAAGTAGGGATGCAACAGGACTGTCTCCTACGACCTTGTTCTCCTACAAGAAAATAGCTCTGACCTGCAGCCACACAGATGAGAAAATCATCCTGGAATGTTTTTAATACAAGGGAGTAAAGACAGGTATTAAAAAATCCCAACAACCCCCAATTTGCCTGCCAGTCAAGATATTTAAATAATAAACTGTAACTTGTGCTAGTATGGCTTCCTTGATGGAAATCCATGCTATCGTCACACCCATAAGAAGCTGCTCTGTGACAAAACCTAAACTTCCTACTGATTGACTGTGTCAGGTACAAGGCTTTGCCATGGCAAAATATGGAGTTTTCCCAACTAGCAAAGCCACAGAGAACTCTACAGGTACCCTGCAGGGATAGGGTGTAAAGTGCCTGTGCAGGGTCCTGCTGGAGGTCCCCCTGCTGCCAGTGGCATTGCCCTTGGTGGATGCTTCATGTGTCAGTGTCTGCAGGCTCAGGGCCTCACTGCCAGAAGACAAAAGGAGGTGTCTGTAGGAAAGCAGGTCAATGACAACTATTTCCAGTGCCCTATGAAACCAGGCCACCAGAAAACTTGTACTCAGTTCTTGGCTCTCCTGCGGATTTCTCCCATGACCTTGGGCTCATCGTATAACTTCACTGCCCTTGTTTTCCTGCTATTAGCTAGAGCACGTATTGAATAGGACTCAATTCATGGACATGCGTAAAGCACTTTGAAAGCCTAGAGTAAAAGTCAGTTAAGACATGGCGAGCAGTTGATGGGCTCAAGCAATTGCTAAAGTAAATGATTCACAAACATATACTTCAAGAGTGCCATTAAACCAAAATTGATTTGCAAATTATTCACCTGTTTCTAGAGGCTGAATAAATGATGAGGAGGGGAGAGGAGGGAAAGTAAGCAACAAGCAACACTTCAAAATCATTTGCAAATGTCACAGTGGAAATCATGGCAAGGAAAAGCCTGACCTCGGCAGGGACAGCGATATTTGAAAGGATATCCCCGGTCCCTCTCCATCCTTGATGGATCTCAGTCTTCCTTTCTGCAGATTTTCCTTGTGCAGAGAAAGTTAATGTCTTTCTTTGTAGCTGAGCCGTGAGCTCAGCTCAGCTGTAAAGACAGTGGACAGGAGATGCCTGTTCACCCGTTTGGAGAAAACAACGTGCCCAGTGTCAGTGTGCTCCTGGCAGGGCTGCCACTCCTGGGGTGAGCTCCTGGGTCAGGCCCTTCTGAGTTATCTCTCTGGAAGGATGCACTGCAATTGGACATGTCCTGACCTGTGTTTGCAGTTAAGCACCCATGGAACTGGCCTGTGATAAGCAGGCTTCGGTCCTTGATGCTAACCAGGCCTTCCAGGGATCAACTTTTTAGCTTGCAAGTGTCTCATACACATCATCTTCCCAGTGCACAGGGCAACATGTTTAAAGGGATGGATTAAAGGAGACACTGGTGGATCCTCAACCGGGAAGACAGAATGTTATGCCTGTGAGGGCAGATGACGCCAAGATGGGTGGTGCTGTTGTCATGCCTCAGGAATGAGATGCCACCCAGAGAGACTTGGAGAACCTTGAGAAGTGGGTACATGTGAACCTCAGGAGGTTCAACAAGGCCAAATGCAAGGTCCGCATCCAGGTTGAGGAAAGCCCCAGTATCAACAAGGGCTGGGGGATGAAGGGATTGAGCCCTCTGCAAAAGAACTTGGGGGTGCTGGTGGATGAAAATCTGGATAAGAGCTGTCAACGTGCAGTCGCACCCCAGAAGGCCCAACTGTATCCTGGGCTTTATCAAAAGAAGCATGGCCAGCAGGTCGAAGGAAGTGTTTCTGTCCCTCTGCTCTGGTAAGACCTCACCTGGACTGCTGTGTCCAGCTCTGGAGCCCTCAATACAAGAAAGACATGGACCTGTTGGAGCAGGTCCAGAGGGGGCCACAGAAATGATCAGAGGGATGGTACACCTTTCCTATGAAGAAAGGCCGATGGAGTTTGAGTTGTTCAGCCTGAATAAGAAAAGGCTCTGGTGATACCTTATTGCAGCTTTTCAGTACTTAAAGGGAGCCTAAAAGAAAGAAATTATTTTTTCTTTAGCAGAACCTGTTGTGATAGGACAAGGGGTAACGGTTTTAATTTAAATGACGGTAGATTCAGACTAGATATAAGGAAGAAATTTTTACAGTGAGGGTGGTGAGACACCGAAACAAGTTGCCCAGTGAGGTGGTGGATGCCCCATCCCTGGAAACATTCAAGGTCAGGTTGGACGGGGCTCTCTGAGCAACCAAGATGTCCCTGCGCACTATGGGGAGCTCGGACTGGATGCGAACTTTTACGTATCCTCCTAGGCCAAACCCTTCCAAGATTCTAAGCGCTGGTTCTTGCAGCTGGCGGCGGGTCAGGGCGGGGCTGGGGGGGCGGTCAGGCCTGGAGGAGGGGCGGTCAGGGCGCGGTGAGGGCGAGGTGGGGGCGGTCAGGGCAGGGCTGGGGAGACGGTCAGGGCGAAGTGAGGGCGGTCAGGGTTGGGGGCGCGGGGAGGTGGTCAGGGCGGGGCTGGGAGGCGCGGTGGGGGCGGTCAGCGGAGGGCTGGGCGGTCAGTGCAGGGCTGGGGGTGGTGGTGAGGGCGCGGTGAGGGCGGGGTGCGGGGGCCGGGCGGGACGGTCATGGCCACCGCCTCCCCGCCCCGCCCCCGCCCCGCCGCGCTCTCGGCGCCTCCCGGGTGCGGCGGGCGCGGATCGCGGCGGCCCCGCCGGGGCTGTTGGTGCGGCCGCCCGGAGAGGTAAGTGCCGGCAGGGCGCGGGGGGAGCGGCGGGCCGGGGGTCGGGGGTGTCCCAAGGGTTCCCGTCTGCACCTGCTCGACCCCGCCGCCCCGGGTCCCGGGGAGGTGACTCGGAGCCGCTCACCTTGATTCCCACTCGGGGCCGTGGCGTGGAACACCGGCCCTTCTCGGTGTTTATTCTCATTCCGAATAGATCTTTCGGGTTATGTCCTTTCGGGTGGTTGTTTTAAACCCTCTGCTGTTGCAAAGGAGATGAGAGCGAGCTGCTCTGTCAGTAGGAGATCTGCGCTGTTATGTCATTTCATAATTGCCTCGGAATTACAGATTATGGCCTTGGTCTGATGCTGGATCTGAGCCAAAGGACTCTTGCATCTGTTAAGGGATTTTTTTTTTCTGCCTTTTTTTTTTTTTTTTTTTGTTGAGAGTTGAGAATAATGGCTTTTTTTGTGGTATGGACCCTACGTGTTAAGTTACTGCATCTCGTGTCTTCGAGTGCAAATACGACGTAACTGTTCCGAGTGGTCAGTCTGATCCACACGGCCGAGACATTAAATCTTGGCTAATGACAATGAGAATTATGTCCTCTCAAAAAGTATTCGGCTGCACTTCTTTGCAGAAGCTGAAGCACTTTCTCTTTGTTACTTTAAAAGTTCTGATTCTGCCCAGAAACAGTGCTGCTGTTTGTGGGTAACAGACGCATGGAAAATGGCAATCTTTAGTCTTCAAACTAAAGAATATCAGATTAATGACAGAGGATGGCTTTGCAGTTCAGAGATGCAGCCACTGCGAAAGCCTCAATTTGTGCCAGTGCTTAGTTTGTAATCACAGAGGCTAGATCTGCCCTGCCTTGCTGTGCTCTTGCAGTTCTGTCACTCACCGTGGTACTGCTTGGAGGAAAAAAATGTCCTGCCAGCTGTTCCCTTTGCCAAGGATGCTGAGGGCAGCAGCAGCCCAGAGGAGTTCAAGGCAGGTTGCTGCTACCTGGTAGAGAAGCTGGGCAGGGCTGTCCGCTCAAGGCAGGCTGCTCTCCTAAGCTGTGCCACCGGGGCGTGTTGTAATACCAACTAGAATACCCATTTAGTTTGTTGTTTTGAAGGCTGGGTCCACTCCTGCATCCTCCCTTCCTATGGTGACGTTCAGGAATTCTCCATGCTGCAACATGTACTCACCAGCGTCTGGAAAAGACAGATCTTTCAGGGTCTGCTGAGCTGTGTGTATCAAGTGGCATATTACAGTACTATATTGTTCTTTAGATGCATAATTTCACTGGCCTTTTATGACCTAAAAAGCACACAGAAAATAAACAAGGGCATATTGTTCAATAGGAAGGATGCAGAAAATTCTTCTGCCTTAGCTGTTAGTTAGGGAATGATTACTTTTAAGTGTTTCTCCTGATTGTCAGAGAAATGACACGGCACGTGTGAGTGTTGTTTCTGCCAAGCAGACTTTATTTGGAAGGTGAGGCATTTCTGAACTTCTCGGTCACCTTGGAACTAGTTACGAGTGCATAGCAAAGTCCTGCCCAAATCTTCTCATTAATTTGGCCAGAGGCCATCCTAATTAACCTTGAGGGAGTTCAGGGGTGGGAGAGCTTGGTATGAAACAATTGTTCTCTTGTAATTTGCTGTTCACAATGTGTTGACCAAGCCACAAGCTGCATCTCGAAAATCCTCTGGGTCTCTTGCTGAAGCCATTAAACCAGTTTATTTGTTTTTTTTAACAGATGTTGTTTTCCACTTCTTGAGTGGAAAGGGTTATCTCATTTTCTGCAACCTTCTCATTGTGCTTTGTTTCAAGAGCCGGTGGACTTGGGCTTGCTGGGAAAGCTTACTCACCAGTTCCAGCAATGAAGGAAGGGGCTGGTCAGCCTTTCAGTGGTCTTGATGTGAAATTAAGGTCCCTAGTATGTGAACTGATAGCATCTTTTCACATCTACCTAGAGATAACCCGCAGTTCTTCTGGTATAGGCAGTGCCTGCAGAGAACAAAAATCAGCAGCAGCCTCTTTGTCACCCAATTGTATTACAGTTAGGATAGTAATAGAATTTGTCAGCCATAACTTGGACCGTCTCAAATGGTGGGGCAAGGGGAGGGGGTTGAAATCTAAGCTAGTGAAAAAAAAATTGTTAAAGGCTGAGTTCTGCTTTTTGAAAGTGCAGAGTATGTGATGACCAGGGCAAAATTAACAGCCATTTCTGAAATTTTAGGATAGTCCCTCTTCCCCTGTCACGATAATGGCTGCTCACCATGTTGGTCCAGGGGGCTTGTCAGGGCTTATGAGCTGGACCACCTTTCACCAGCCTGGGTTTGTGGTGTGGGTAGGCAGACCTGCCCAGCATGCACAGTGCTTCAGCAGTGTAGCAGGGCTTGCACGTAGGCTTCTTGAGCATCCGTCTTATTTTCTTCTACACCAATGCATACAAATGCTATTTTGGCATTTATTTTCTGGTAGTGTGAGGGGTCAGTGGGAAATCCTGCTGAGACTACAAGGCAGGACACACAGACGCAAGAAAGATCAAAGGCATCTATAATACAGGAAGAAGCAGAGGGTCAATCCAGAAGAGAGGGCATTTGATTATACATACAAGGGTAATATAAAAGGGATAATAACACAAGAGAGGATGGTAATGTCTGAAAGCGGGTAAACAAACAGATGCGTGAGGCTATGCTGAGAACTGATTTACTCCATCAGACACAATCCTTATCTCTTTGAAAGAGGAGAAGACCACACCAACCTTGGAGCGCCTCTGCTCCCAGCCACGTTTGTGAGCGGGAGAAAGTGTTTGTTTACAGATCTCTCCTCCGTGACTCCTGGCGTGATGGGACGGCCTGCCCTGCTGTGATTAGTAGGATGCTAATGTGTGTAATCCTTTTGATCACAGAGCCCAGGCTCTATACATCATGTCACTGTCACCTCAAAGAAGTTCAACTATGTGATGGATCCCTTATTAAAAATCTCTACTCTGAAAACTTTAATACAGTTATTACTGAGACAGAGAGCTTTTTTGTTGAAAAGGTGTAAGCAATAATAATGATCCATGTAGTCCTAGCATGGGAGTAGCTTACTAGCTCTTGCCCATAGGTCTTTTAGGTGGGATGACTAGTTCATAACGTCTTGATTTTAAGATGTGAGAAAAAAATTTGTGATTCCATGTGCTTTGTTCCATGAGAGCACATTGCTCTGTACGGAAGTGTCATAAACAGCATGGAAACATTTGTCTGAGTCACAAAATATATCCTCTTCTGCAATTCCTGTTTGAGAGGGAAAGAGTTGGCTAATTAGACTTTGTTTAATAAATCTACTAGTTTGTTCTCGTGTTGTGACAAACAAAAGCTGTCATTTGAGGAAATACACCATATGCTGCCAATTGGTCTAAGGTCTGGTTATATCTGGAGCACAGGGTAGCAGTGAGTACTTTTTAACAATTGCTCCTTCTCCAAAAAAAATCTGGACCGATTTCAGTGCTCTGTCATCGGTGGAAGCAAGCTGTTGACATTTTGAAAACCAGCTAATATGAGCAGTGGTATCTGTGCATGCTTGGATGTTTCTGCTCTCCCTGTATGCATTTACTTCTGTTTGGATGCTTATGAGCCTCAGCGAATCAGTGCTCAGTCAGGTCTGGATTGGTCCATGGCAAATTTAAAAATCAACCTTATTTCAGATACAAGCTCCTTTCCATCCATCGTCAAACACATATTTCAGCATTGTGTGAACCTAGGACTCAAATACTCATGTTACTTAAAAAATATAATCTAGCTCTCAGCCATTTTTTCTTGGCAAGTCTGAGAAGGCAAACTTTGAAATACAACTTGAAACCTAACAAGCAGGGCTGGCAACCCCTGGAGAGCAGCCATCACTCATTAAGGTCTCCCCCAGGAGGTGCTCTGCGCTCTCTTTCATGCCACAGTGGGTTTGCTGATGCATCTGTACTGGTGAGATACAAGACAGGAGTATCTACCTCCTTAGAGTTAAATAAACTCTTTAACACTCGCTCGCCTTCTCCTTCCCACTTCCTATTTTTTATTGGAGACACATATCATTAATTTATTCTCTGGCACAGTTCCTCTATGAGTTCAGTGAGGACTTTTTGCTCAAAGAATGCAAAGAGGATGTGAGCTGTAATTTTCAATGTCTGCGAAGCTCTGTGTTAGAGAAAAAATGTGAACCCTCCTGCCCACAGGTAATGAGGGTTAAACACAAAAATTCACAGATTTCTTTTAAATTTCTGTGAGATCAACAGAAGACACATGCAGGTCTAGGAAGATCCATGAAGCCGACATAAAATTGTTTTTTCTTCCAGCAATGACTTTGGCACATCTTATTTGGTGCAGTCAGCAGAGATGATTACGTATTTAGCATTGGTAGCTTTGAAGCCCTTGGTGCTGGCCGCAACAGGAACTTTTTTGAAGTTTTATCTTGTGTGTGTCCATGCTTTGGTACGAGTCCTCTGGCCAGCACCGTGTTCTTCTACCTCCACTCGGATCATATACTGCCTGTGTGGGATCCTTCCATATGAGCATGTCTGTTGTGTCTTAGTCTCCCTATCCCTCCCATCTGTGGAAGAGCGGCAAAGATCCTCTTCTTGCTGAGTGCTGCTTGCTGCCTTGCCAGGCTTTCCTGCCCTTGGCACCCCCTCACTCTTCCCTGCAGAGCAGAGGATGTCAGGACAAGGGGGTACAAGGTAGGTCATTGGTGGCATTTTGTGATAAAGAGTTTATTTTACTTTGGACAGTGGGGAAGCCACAAGGCCAGGTGGCTATTTATAAGACTGGGAAACTTGCACAGAAGGGGTTTGATTTTACTGGAGAGAAGATCACAGAATCATAGAATCACTAGGTTGAAAAAGACCTCTTGGATCATCGAGTCCAACCATTCCTGTCTGCCACTAAACTATGTCCTTGAGTACTTCAGACTGGTAAATGAAGTCTTGCGTACAATGTATTACCTTGGGAAGTTGTGCTTACAGTGCCACTTCTTTGTACTTCCCTGGAGGACTTCAGCTTCTAAAACTCAGTGCACTGATCCTCCTCAGCATTGTGTGGCTCACCGTGGAGGTTTGTATGGGCATACAAAGCCCAAGACCCAGCCCCTTAGGAGAGAGCAGAGGCCAGCAAACTATAACTGAAGATTCAAGATGGGAAATACTTAATACATGAAGTCTGGAAACTACAGATGTGAGGTATACTGACAAAAGAATACATTTGGGGGGAGAAGAAGAAGAGGAATGTAAAAATGTTTTGTTTCCATCCCAAATCCCTTGGTTATGAGGCAGGATCTGCTTCATCTGCACTGTTCCTGATAGAGTTTAACTTAGCCAATTCTTGACAACCTCTGTTATTGAAGATTCAGAGCCTCCCTGTGTAACCAGTCATTAACTATCATCATGGCTAGGAGTTCCTCCAGATATCTAACCTAAATCTTTCTTGCTTGCATGCTAAGCCAGTCCCTTCAGTTTTCCACATCCCCAGGGAGCAGGACAAGATTATCACTGCCTTTTAGCAGCCTGACATATTTGAAACTTGTTACCATTTCTCATTCTCTCACCCTCCTCCCTCCTTCCTTTTCTTTCAACTAAACAAGTCCACTTCTTGTACCCTCTTCTCAAGGGGTCACACTTCCTATACTTAATTCTTGTGAGCAAGTGGCAGGGAGCAGCATTTTGCTTGAGGTAGGGTCCAAAACTGGATGTAGGGCTGAGTGGAGTAAAGAGCCTGACATGTGATGCTTCTTTTGGTGTATCTCCAAGCATATTCTCCTGTGTGCACCAAGTCCTGTAGTACTCTTGATGTCTTCTTTCTTTTGGCTCTAGTCCCCAAGAGTCTTTTGCCATACCCCTCCATTTTGCACCTTTGCATTGCATCCTTCAACATAGCGCTTTACACCTGTCTGTTGAATCTCCAGTCATTCATTTCAGACTGAGTCTATGATTTATTAAAATTTTATTCTAATTGTAATCCCTGAAAATGCTTGCAGCACTCCCTACAGATTTGAATTGTAATCTTTATTCTAATTTACAAGTCATTAATGGAAATACTGAATATAGCAAGACCCTAGGCACAGACCTTATGTGCCTTTTCAGGCTGACATTGAATTTGCTACCTATTCCATTAGTACAGATTCAAAACATTTGTATACCCACCTAGAGTAAACTGCCTAAATTGTATTCACCTGGTTTGCATATAAGACTAATCCATGCATCCATCAAAAGCTTTCCTCGTTCCATTGTGCAACTGCTCCTGTTTTTTCCTCTCTAGTAACTATGCTCCCAACTCCGTCAAAGAAAAAAATTAAATTGATTAGACTTAATTTGTTCGTGACAAGTCCATGTTTTCTGTTTTCTCATGACTTTATCATGTGGGAGTGGATGCAGCTGCAGTGTGGGGCAGGAAGCAGGGAGCTGGAAAAGCCGCTGCTCTTCCTGGATCACATACTCACTCCCTCCTGCTCTGCGATAAATTGACACCTGTTGGAAGTATTTACAAGTGCGTTAAATAATAATTTATCTGAGTCGATATGAAAGCCAGACTGTTTGGTCTATGATACCTCAGAGCTGTCTCCTTCCCCCTTTGTTTGAAGTTAGTTAATATGTTTGCCCTTCACCTATCCTTTGAGAATTTCTAGGAGGTATTTACTCACAGCTGGTGGCTGCACTGCTAGCTCTCTGCTCCTTCCTTACTCCTTGCCTATGCTTGATTAAGTCCTGCCGAGCTGAATGAATCCAACTTACATTAATATTCTCTAAACTCCTTTTCCCATGTTCTAGACTATCTTTGTATTATATAGCTATTACTTGATCACGGTGAACATTATTGTTAAAGGCTCTTCAAGGACATGAATTTTATTTTTCCTGATGGATTGTGTGTCTGCGAGCCAGTGAATGTGGTGGTGGTTGTTTCTACAGTGGAGGGTAGAAGGACGGTATGCTGAGGCAGCTGCATGCACAGCAGGCTGCCATTTACAGTCCCATCTGACCTTATTGTCCTCCAAAAAAGATGAAATGATCAAGGTAAAAGCCTCATTTAATGTGTTTATTTTTGATAAGCTGTCTGAAATACACACATGCAAAACCAGAGTGAGAAAACAGGAGCAATTACAATGGCCAAAGACTTAGATATTCTCCTGGGATGTAGCTCAGAGTTATATTTAGACTGAGCAAGTAGTACCATTTAGTATTAAAACTTCTACTACAAGAACCTGTTTTCCATTGCTGTAGTCTGTCAGGCTTTTATCACTTGATCTGAGACTTTCAGGTTGTGTCTATCTCTCAGGCTAAATTTATTTTAATACCATCAGCTAAACCAATTCAACTACTTCCAAGGAAAAATAGAGGGGAGGAGGGAATGAATGTTGTTTTGCCTACATTAAAAAGGGCAAAGAAAAGAAATCCTCTAGCTGTTTGATTGAGAGCTGCAGTGCCATCATGTTCAGGAAGAGGATCTATGATGACAAGGCTCAGAGATGTCTGCGCGTGTTCTCACCAGACTCGTCTCAGTTTCTAGTCTCTCCATTTTCCAAGGATTTTTTCCTCTCATCCATCAGCACCTCACAGTCTTTGATGCTGAACAAACCACCTGTGACCCAGTCCTGCACAAGGATGGAGCTCATGCCCTAACTGCCCCAAGAGCTGTTCACGCAGAGCACGTCTGAGTAGTCCTGGCACAGTGCACCTGCCCAGGGCTGCGGTGGTGGAGCTGGACTGTCCCCTTAATGACAGCTGCTACTTTTTCCAGGTACAGGTGAGATGGGGTCTCGGACCTGGGAGTGGAGAGCAGGCACAGAGGTGCTTCTGCTGGAAACATAGATGAGGTAGAGGCTGGTTATCAGAAAGGAAGGAAGAATGTTGGAGTGAGGGATGCAAACAGAGGACTGTCAGGGAGAAGCTGTAAGGGCTGGAGGAGGGCAAGGTGGGCTGGCTAGCACAGTGGTAGGCTGTGTAGGGAGAGCAGCCAGATTGGTGGGAACAAGGAGATAGGAAGGCAGGGAGGGGTTGTTTGGAGGTGATGGGAAGGACAGGTGGCTCTGACCAGCTAGGAAGTGGAAAACGAAGGCACCGGAGTCCATGGTGTTGAGGAGCTGGCAGAGGTGGGGAGGGAGATGGGGATTGCCTGGACAAAGGCATTGATGCTGAATTAGATGGGCAGAAGGACAGATGAGAGCAAGGCAGATAAATGACTGCAACTGATTTTTGGCTCATCCCATGTCTCTGTTGTGTGGGCACCAGACTTGTGACACTTGGCTTGACCTGCAGAGGCACTAGATTCTTGCAACATTTGCTTTGAATGTACCTAGTTCAGTCTTAAGGTTAAACGCTTTGAAAAATCAGGTTGTAGGCGCTTTAGACTGGGTGCCTAGAATGGAGAAGGTTGTTTTCACTTCAATCTATCAGCATAAATACTTAATTCAGGCACATGTCTGATATGAAATGGGAATAATGTCACCCAGACATGAGTGAAGATAAGCTAGTTTAATGTGTGGCTTATCTGAATTACATGCTTTGTAATTCATATGCCTGCTAATAACTATGTCTTCAGAACAGTATTTGGATAGCTGCTGTAGATAAAGCCTAGGAAGACTACCTACACCTACCTAGCTGGCACATCAAATGAGACAGGAGTCCTGCAGACTTCAGTAGCCTGAAGTCATGTAATTACAGACTGCGGCAACTTGTGTCCATGCAGCGTGCCTTGATTTTGGCAATTCATGATGTTTGTGTGTTTCATTTTGCAGAATCATATTCCTTTGATATTTTCTTTTCTATAAAGTTGTACAAAATCACTTACAAAAAGGTTATAAATAGTTCTGCAGAGGTGGGTAGGGCAAATCATGCACAAGAATGAGTTTCATGGGTTGTATTCCGACAGTTAAAGGGTGCCACCTTTCACTTTAAAAGTAGCAGAGGGCAGGAGAGATGTAACAGAGGGTAGCCAGGGCCAAATGCTCTGTCATTACTGATCTTCCACACGATATGTGGGTGCTGTGCCAGGATGCTCTCTGGAACCAGGGCTAACCAAAGGAGCACACTGAAGGGCTGCTCTCATTGCCATACAGACAGGATGTGGCTGCACACAAGCTGTTTTCAGAGCATTGAGGTAAGAGCTGCTTCTGCCATTGCTACAAGTATTGGCATTCATCGTCGCTGGTACTGGTCATCCTATAGGTGGTGGTGGTACCCCCCATAATAATAAGACTTTATAACCCCTGGCACTGAAGAAAACCCAACAAATCAAGGCAGACCATCAACAGAAATCAGGATGTTTCCTCCAGTAAGAATGGGCTCCAGAAGCAGCTCAGAAGAAACTCCAGCACCAGATTTCTTCAGGGTGTTTTTCAGAAGTGCTTTGGGCTTTTCTCAGGGCCAGTTGTGAGATCTCTGCTCTGAGACAGACCACCCTAGGCCAACATGCTCTGATGACGTTTCCATCTGGTGGTCCTATTGTGTCCCACTTGCTGATGCTGCAGGCCGCCATTGTGTCTGCATACACTGAGGCTGATGCCGCTTTCTGCCAGTCGGCCTGTGCTTGTTTCTTTGCATCTGAGAGTGCTGCTGAGAAGATTCCAGAGAAAAGCTTGGCCCCACGTTTCCAGTGTAATGTGGAGTTTTACCAGCTGACAGGGACAAGTCGGAAACACTGGCGAGATAGCAGGCATCCTCAGGAAGCAAATCCTATCAGAAAGCACTGATGTCATTGGCAAACAAAACAAATGAGTGCTGGAAAAACAAACTGTTTTCCAGCATTGTTGATCTTCCCTCAGATTGGAAGCTCTGCACAGCCTTTACTCTTTGGCCCAGTCTGACAGATTATTTACAAGACAGTGCTGCAGCAATGGTTTTGTTACTCCTGCCAATACAATTCCTTTGATTTTATTTTTTGAATTTATTTATCTAAGGGAGGGTGGGAAGAGCATCCCAGCACCGCAGCCAGGTTTGGAAAGCTGGCCAGCGTCCTTGTAGACATTAGGTGCTGACATACTTGATATCCTGCAGGCTTTGCTCAGGCAGGGCCTCTGTCTCCTCTGCCTCCGGCCAGGTCTGATGCAGGGGAGCAGTACCTCCCTGTGACTTCTGCACAGCCCCTCGAGACATGTGTCCTGACAGCATCCCAGCTAGTAGCCACTGGCCATCCCTGCTACCATCTCCTGGGGCATGGAGAATTTATCCTGGTGCGTCTGCAGAGAGCAGATCAGGGGTCTTAGTGCTGAGGGTACCGCAGCAGGCAGAGGGGTGCGGGCCACTCTGCCTTTTTTGTTCCTATTCCTGATCTGCAGTGGGCACAGTGATAGTGTCCTGCTCCCAACTGGGCGTTTCCACTACCTGTAGTGCTACAGGGTTTTTCCTTCCACATGTGGTAAATTTGCAGAACAGAGGGAGATGGTCACACCAGTTCCTCACAGTGCATTTTCACCCTGTTGCTCTTTAACACCAGTGCCAAAAATAGGATCATAGTAGTCCTCATGGGCTGGAGGTTTCTTGCCCACTCACCTTTGCCTGTCTGATGGCACGATGCTGCAGCGAGTAGCAGAGAGGGGGTTAAGCTGTACCCCAAGCCAGCCTGACAATAGCAGCAGGAAAAGCCATTTCTTCCTTGCACCTGTGAGTGCTGTGATGGCTTTTCTGCTGCTTGTAGTAGTCACATTGGCTCTTTCTCTTGTTAGAAGCGTTAGCAGCCAGCTGTTTCCTTTGTACCTGGCTCCTTGCACAGTCCGGGGTGGTGGGTGGATAGAAAATCAGCCTTTTAGGTCAGCATTCAAAAATAAGCCACAAAGCCTTCCCTTGCTTCCAAGAGGGAAGAGTCTTGCTCCTCCCTGCTTTCTGCCTGGTTGTACTTAACTGCTGGCTCACTTACTTGGAATTTGGAGTCCTGTTTCTAGCAAAGGATACTTTATTTCTCTGTTTTTAGAGGGTGTGTAGTGTTACATGTGTGAAGAAGGCAGGGATTAATTAAGCTGTAGAGACAAAACCGGTTTAGGTGCTCCAGCGGGCTCTCAGGTTGAAAAGCACTTCTGCAGCGTTCCAGGGTACCAGTTAAATTGTGGCTCTGCATAAAACATGTTCATGTTTTTTCACACTGTCCTCGGGCAAATGCTGTGGCTGCTGTGGGCAGTGCAGGGCAGAGGCAGCTGGTGGGTCCCTATGTGCCCAGGAACCACACACCAGACTGGCCCAGCATGGCTGGTCATACCGGCTCCACAGTCTGCAGAGCATCCAGGAGACAGGGTGGGAGCAGAATATGCATGGAGTGCTGGATAGACACAAAGTGGCCATTAATACATGGAATGCTGCACTACAGAAATTGGTTTACATGCTAAGCCAACACATACAACTCCTGCATATACATAGCCTGGGAGATTTTGTTCTAATACATGTGCAGCAGCCATCTCAGTAGTTACTCTATCTAAAGTAAATTATTATAAACAGCAGTGAACAGGGTTTGCCCTTTCTTGTTGCCCAAGAAAAGCCCAGTGTAGAAAATGCACTTGCTCTTTATGGTCTTTGCAGAGATGATTTCCTTTTGAGCAGCTGCCAGTGCTGGGCTCCTGTCCCTCAGGAAGACCAGCTACTACTAAGGACACACAGTACTCACCAGGCATGTTAAATGAACTCTTCATGCAGGGAAAAATCATCTCGAGTGTTTTATGTTTTACATAATGAATCTATTTCTGTGTGGTTTACTTCTTCTTTATCCACCTTTTTTTTTTTTTTCCCCCATCTTTCTTCTAGTAACAGTTTAAGCAAGGAGGAATATACCAGAATGGGTTTGTCACTGTCTACAACCTACAGAATAGATCATTACCTTCCACTCATTTTAAAACTCTGGAAGAATGGGTATTCCGTAATTGCCATAACAAGCTGCAAGAGTGGTGTAGACAATAGAGATTGTTTCCAGCCAACTAATTCAGTTTGCTGAATCTTTGCTGTAGTCAGTGCAGAATTGAGGGCTGTCACTGGGAAGAAAAATCTTGCCTGTCCTTTGCTTGGAAATCTTATGGGACACAATAGACACGGGCATCTCAGGTTGTTTCAAGGTCATTTTATGGAGTGGAAGTGTGCTATGAAAATCAACCATACTTAAAATCTTAAATTTTGTATTATTCCAGGTGAAGATTACTGATTTGCAGCAGGCCAACAGGCCAAAAAGAAAGTAGTCTGTAAAAAGGACTGTTCAGCTGGGGTATTGCATGACATTACCTGTGTTTCTCATGTGGCTTGCACAATTCATTTTATGTTCTCATGCATATTTTGTCCTTGTTCATGTGAACATTTTTTTCTTACTTGGAATATGCAGAGCTGTAGGGAGAGGCATATTGCCCTCCTCCTACAGCAACTTAAAACGTAATACAGAACACATCTCTCCATGATTGGGAAAAATTGTTTTTTTGAGGAAATGCCTGACTCAAATTGTGGGCTTGCCTCCGATGCAAAGATTTTTTGAGATCACACTTAGTGAAATCTGAAAGCTTGCAGTCACCAGTGAATTCTTCAGTGGAATAAACTGAGTCAGCAGCAGCACGGCATCTGCTGCTTGGCTGAGTTGCATGGAGGTGTATTCTCTGGGGGAAGGTCGGCACATGATTCATCAGTGTCTGCATGCACTTTGTTTCATCTGTTTTATTGTAAGGATGGAAGGATGGAAGCCAGGAGATGAGACTCTCAGCTTCAGCAAACCTAACAGCTGATCAAAGATACTTTTCCTTGTTTAAAGAAGCCTTCTGTTTGTTTTTGTTTTCTAGTGATGGGTCCTGCTGGAAAGAGCATTCTGATGGCACACAGCTTGTGAGTGGAACCAGCACAAATATGTTCAGTGTTGAGGACCTCCTGATTTCTCATGGATAACAATTGTCAAAAAATCCACCTGTTTTCATCTGAGAACAGATATGATGGATATCGGCGTGAAATCACAGGAACAGACTTGCTCAGAGAACGCTGAATGGGTTTGAGGCAGAATCGAGAAGGTGGAGCTCATAGCAAGGAAACCTCTGGTGAAAACCAGCTCGAGCAGCACTGAAAGCAGCGCATGGTAGCCAAGGGAGGCAAGCGGGTCCTGGTTACCACCATGACCTTCAGGGTTTGTCCACTTTTCATACTTCAAAAGGGGGGTAAGTTTCAGCATCATGCCATGGCTTTGCTTTCTCTTTCTTTTGGTCCTGACAGATAACTAAGCATGAATCTAACCCTTGACACCATCTTCCTGTGATCCTTTCCTGCTCCCATACTTGTGATCATTTCCATGCGCTGGAAATCTACATAAAGCAGTGGCTCATCCATACACCTTCTGCTAGAGTGAGGTCTTTGAGAATACTGAGTTGTTGGGAAGTGGCCAGGTGCAGGAAAATTTCATTTACTACTATGGTCTGTATCAGAAAAGCTTAGTCCAAGTACAGTAAAAAAAGGTGCAAAACTTCTACCTTTTCTTCAGTTTTAAAAACCCGGAACCCATCTTCTTCTGCCACATACATGCTTTGGCTGGGTTTTCCTTAGATTCAGTTTTGTGCAGCTCTCAGTGGGTGTTCCTACATACACTGAGGACTTTCCTTGGTTTTTTAAGGCCACTCTCATGGAGTAAACATGAGAAGGTTCCTGTATGTTTCTTTTTAAAACAGCTCAAACCCAGTGGAAGCTGTTGCCGTCACTCCATAGAATGTGCTCGTACAACCGTGGCTTGCTTACTGCAGAGTACGTGCGTGCTGGGGCAGGGGCAGGCTGGGCAGGAAGAGCTATGTGTACACACCACCACTCGGCCATTGTTCTACGGCTATTTGAGTGCTGCAGATGAAGAAAGGAAAGGGGCTAGAGCAGAACTGGAAGCCAGCCCAAGAATGACGATAGTTTATGAGGAAAAGCCCCTTCCTCCTGCGGAATGGGCTTGAAACTGAAAGCAGGGCGAAATACAGCTGTGTTGGGAGGTTGTCCTCTTACGAAGACCTTCAGTAACACGTGGCAAAGGCATGTGTCTCTGACTAATAGGCTCATCTGCTCTTTCCCTTCATATCTGTTCCCCTTGTAAGCCTGCCTGCCTGGAGCAGGAATGGCTCCTGGCTGCCAGCTAGGATAATGGGTAGAAAGAGATGTAAACCAGTCCTATGACAGCAGGTCTCAGATGTGGTGAAGGTCCCCAGATGGAGCTATACCTTCTCGAGATGGAAGGAGAGGACACAGGTTTAAAGGTAATAAGAAGAATCCTTCATGGTGTGTTCTGGGTGAATTAAACGGGGCAACTGTAAAGTAAGAAAAAAATATTGAAAAAGAATGAAAGAGAAAAAGGTTTTGAAGCAGAGGGAGAGAGTGTGCAAGTATGTCAAAGAGGGCGATGCTTGGCTGAGTTCATAGCATGGAATAAAACCGATGTGAAGATATGGCTGTGGAAGGCTGGAAGCGATGGCTGTGCTGCTTCTCCCAGGCTCTGTAAGGCAGAGCCTGTGTTGGTGCACAGCAGCATGGAAGGGCTCCTGCTTTCAGCCTCCCACCTCTCCTGCTGCATCACCCATATGCCCCGTATCTCAGACATGGCAGAGGTATCTAACTGCTAGTGTAGGCTAAATACAAAATAATGCTCTATGACGGTTTAAATGTCTCTTTCTAACATCTCAAAATGAAATGAAAGAGGTGAAACCTGTCAGTCTACAGGATAGTTAAATATTAAGTCTTCATTTTTAAAAGTGGCTTTTCTCCATGAAATAGGGAATGCAGCCCTCAAAGTGGCTTTGTCACACTTTCACAAAAGTAGAAATCTTTTCTTACTATTATTGTTACAGCAAACTGGTTCCCAGTGAGCCTATTAGGAACTATTACAAGGCACTAGCACCTATGAACAAGGAAAAACCTTTGTATCAGCTGTCCCTTTGTTGCCATCCCTGGGGTGTACAGAGTACCTCTGGTGCAGAGAGTGATGCTGCCGCTGTCCTCTGGTTACAGAAGAAGAGGAGGGAGCTCTCTGGGCCAGATCCAGGAAAGCTGTCTGTAGCACCTGCGTTATGGTTGCTGAGCTCCAGGTTGACAGACCTCTCCAGGCCCACTCCCCTGCCCTGGTGAAGTAGCCAAGGTGTGGGGCTGCCATGCAAGTGTCAGCTGTTTTAAAACTGAAGAGAAGATTTTTGTGATTGCTTGTTTTGAGTCTTTTTGGCCTGCTATGAATGGGCCATAGTGAACTCCACCAGGGATTTTGGTCTTACTGTCTCTTTTCTGGAGCATTGCAGGAAACGGATTCCTGGCGCTCAGGCTGGGACAGAACTGCACACTGCAGAGACCTGGAGACTCTTTGGGCCTGAAGAGGGGGCAACCACCCAGAAAAGTCATGCATGAAAACACTCCTCTTTGGAGACTGCAGGCTTCCTGCAACCATCTCCTGGCACTGCCCTCCCAATGTGAAACAGGGGCAGGAGAAGACAAGAGAAGCAGCGTCCCAACTACCTTGCTATGGACCTTGACCAGCTCCATAGCAAGTTGGAGCATGACCCAGAGTCCTCAGATTAGGAATTAACTATACCACACTCATGCTCAGACCGCTGATGTAGAAGAATTAATCACTCTCCAAACACCACACAAGTGAGTGATATTGCCCACCTCATTGCTGCCTTCGCAGACAAGTTTGCAGAGCTCAGGGTGTTCCATGACAGCAGGGGATGATGCTGTTGTCTCCATTCACTGGGCCTGTTCTGATGATCAGTCTTTGCTGAGGAGGAGGAGAGAAGCTTCATAGCAACTGTATGTGGGCACATTGCACTGCCTACTACTTGCAAAGGGGGAACGATACCCTGGCAGTGTGGAGAAGTGATGTTTTGCTCCATCCCATTGTTCTTCAGGCAAAGCCTGCGGGAGCAGATGGTGGGAGTGCTGTCCTGGCTGTCCTTGCTTAACTGAGCATTAGGAGGCCACCCAGTAAAGGTTTGGAAGAGGAAACAAGGCAAAGAAAATGGGAAAGCTGACCCTATAGGTAAAGATGAGAGGGTTCACAGAAGAATTCCTTCCTGCTTTTCTTCTGAGTGAAGAGAAAAGGCACTTGGCTTAGCCGTTTGTGTGGGAGGAACTGTGTTGATAGCTAGCAAATGTGGAGATAGATGGCATCATTAATGAGATTACCTGCTGGAAAAATTAGATAAGTGTACTGGTGTTTCCCAGTGTTGAGGCTTGGAAGAGATAATGTGAGGATAGGATCACAAAACAGAACAGAAGCTGCCAGTGTCCAGAACAGCCCTCTGAAAAATTTCCCCGTTTGCTGCCAGATTCTGGAAATTTCCTAACAGTGCCTCCTTGTTGGACACAAAGTCTGTCCCAGTGCCTGCAGCTTGCTCACCTTAAACTTTGGTGTGCATAACACAGAAAGACAGCCAGAAAACAGGGAACAGGAGCTCCCATGGTATTGCTAGATAGCCCTGCAATGGCCTCATTGTTCAAGGTTTTGACTTCATGGCCTGTGCTGTGCACGTTCACTTCTAGCCCTGTTCTGTGGCTCAGCGCAAGGTCCTGTTGGTCCAGCATTGCCCTGGGGATGCTGGGCACCTTCAACCCATTGCTCTGAGAGTGGCAGTTCAGTGAAATGCAGTGGTCTGGCTGGTGCAGGGTGGACTGATGGCCTCATTTCTTGCAAATTCATAGAAAGCTAGCAATAGTTTATCTCAGCTGTGAAGCGTTTGCAAGCTGTTGTATCCAGGTGTGCATTTCTTCATGTGTCAGTACTGGCACGTTATGGAGACAGAATTGTGTAGTGGCGTGGTCAGAGAATAGCGGCTGCTAAGAGGGACTGTGTAGTCCCTTCATTGATGATGTATCATGGATGCAAAGACTTCAGTATGACTGGTTTTCACCATGTAGAGATGTAGCATTGCTGAGGCTGTCGTGAAGCATTTTGAACTTGGGGTGGCTCTTGTATGCTTCCTTTCCCACCACTTCACTTGACTGCAAAACCCAAAAGTTTCATATACCGTGGAAGGAGGTACTCTGTGCTGCAGCTGTGGCTGCAAGCAGTGTGGTTGTGCTGTGCTGCCTGCTCCCTGCCTCCCTACCTGCCTGCCTTGCCTGCTGTGTGCAGGAGCTGCTCTCTGTCCTTGGGAGCAAAAGAATCTTCGGACTGGAGCTAAGTTGAAGGGTCTTTGGGGGGATGGTGGTGCAGTGCAGTGCCATCCTCTCCAGAGGTTTATGGGGCCCACGGGCTAGGTAGTCTGTGTAACCATCTCTAGCACCTGAGCCAGGAGTTGGAGAGACTGCTGTTGTCCACCTTGTGAATAGATCACAGAAAAGGTCATGTTTACAATACTCTAAATAGCTCCTTTTAAATGTCTTTTCTGCACTTGCATTGCAATGGTGACATAGTACAGATTACATGGTGGTTTGTGTCACGTTCTGAAGTTCATTACTGAAGCCTAGTTCTTAATATTTTAATCTTCAAAAGTAAGTGTAATTTTTTAAAAAACTTTTAATAAATGGAAGAAGATTCTTTATGTAACTGAACTTGTCCTAACTTAGGGCTAATTTACTTTTATGAATGTCTGAGCTTGGGTTTTGTTTGTTTTTAGAAAAACAAGCTAAGCAAAACTCTTCTGATTTGGTGGTTTCCACGGAAAAAGTCGAGTAATGCTTCCTTCCCTATTCCTGATTTCCTATTAAATCCTTTAAAAAGCCAACCTGTTCCATTCCTGTGCTGCTGGTTGCAATTGTTGCAAATCTCAGTATTATTGTCTACCATACCTCCTTCCCCTAATGTTTTTTATATTTGGGTTGATAAGAATTTGGGTTTACTCTGGTTTGGTTTTTTTTTTAATGGTGAATTAAGTTTTGTGACAATTTCTCTGGAAATTTAAAGATCATGATTTTTAGATGTGTTTCTAAAAGAAATGCTACCACTGAAGCAGGAATCATTTTAGGGAAGTCTGATGGCCTGCTTTGAGCAAGATGTCAAACTTAATAATCATAATAGTCTCTTCTGATCTTGGAGTCTGTATGACTCTGTATTTCCTACAGTTTCTGTAGACTCTTTTATGATGATGGGTAACATCGAACAGAAACAGCAGTCTGTCCATTTTCTCCTCACTGTTACTAGATCCTATTTCTTACCTCGTTTTGTAAACACAGATACAAGTGGTGTCATAGCAGCATGCAGATAAGATGGAAAGGTAGATTTGATAATCTGGAAGAAGGCAGTGTATTTCCAATATAGGAAGTGTCCTGTTATATCTCACTGATTAATGAAGATGTCTTATTACATCCTGTGGTTCAGGAATCGAACTGTACTTTGCGCTTCAGAGGCAGAACATTTTGTTCAGATGTTAAGTCTTAGTTCAGTTGAATTAATATGAACAAGATGGTCCTTATCCCAGTTTGATTTTTAAACTATTATAGTCATAGGATGAAGTTAATATACATAAAATAAAATTACTGTGGATTTGGACTGTTGAATTTTCATTCCAGATTTTGAATTGTATTATGTTTTCCCCAACTACTATTTAAATAGATCATTGTTTTTAGTAAAAAAGAGCCAGATGATACTGTTTATATATATACCTTGGGGTAGAGGGAAGAGAAAGAAATTCTTGGGTTCTATCTACATACTTGTCCTATTTCTGTCAATTTTGATTTTTCTTTTCAGTCTTATGCTGGTGGCAGTCACACAGTATAAAGGCAGGTATATTGTTGGACACCTTAGGTACAAGACTAGTGAAACATGGTTCAAGTAGAAGATTACCTATTTATATAGAAGGGCACCAGTTTTGATCTGTAGCAATATAGGAAACAGTTTACACTCTGTTCAGAACACATAAAGAATTTATTCTATTTATGTAAATCTGTGTTCTGAATTTCTAATCCACAATAAAATGTCTAATGTCTTTCATATTTCAGTAATAGATTACTGGAGTTAAGCCCTCTTCTATTTAAGAGTTTTATACCTCTTTCGAGCTATTTTGGCTTTTAATATTGGTCCCATTGTTATAAGAACTATGCCGATATATCACCATTGTTGTGGCACGTATGATTTCATCCTAAGCACTTTGAAAAAATTAATTCCCTTGGAAAGGTGAAGAAGAATCAATGTTGTAAATGACATGTTAGTTTCAGCTTTTATTCTAGGATGCAAATCATGTTTCTTATAAAGTATATATTATGAAATAGCGCTCTACCTGTTCTCTTTACCTCTGCTTTTTAGCTTTAGATTTCTATTAAGCATGCATACCACAATAGTCCCCTTGATGTCTGTAGATTCTGATGTAGTAGAATGCAGAACTAAGTTCAACACAATCATTTCTGGTTTTCTGGTGTCCATCAAGGAGGGCTGTGCATGCTTTCACAGCACGTAACTGTGCACTTGTTTCTCTTTCTAACAGCTTTGTGTAGCTAACAACATACCAGACCAGCATCAATCCCTTCCTTTACTCATGTTAATGACTGACTTTTAAATCCTCTCATTAAAATCATGAAGTCATCTGATTGCATATAGATTACGCAAACCCCATTGGCATAACTCAACATTTGACCTCCTAATGGCCTTACCCAGAAAGGAAAGAAAGGGCATCTCTGCAAACTGCCTGTGACACTCCGTTTCTTTTTTCAGGGTTTATGACAGACCTCAAATAGCATGGTCTTCCCAGCCCAAGACTGATAAAGACCTTGCCTACTGGAGAAGACGAGGACAGGACTTTAGCGTGCTCCTGAGCTGTTCCCAGAAAGGCAGCATGGAAATGAAAGGCCTGGCTGCAGCTCCAGGGGTACCTCGGCACCCCAAGGAGAGTCAGCTGAAGGTGGCGACAGGCGCAGGGTATGTCAGAAGAAGCGGCTTGCAGGAGAGCTGCAAAATGCCCAGTGATTGCAAATGGCAAAGTCTGGGAATGGAAAGCTGGAACCAGCCAAAAAAGGTAGGGAGGCAAATGTCTGACGGTGACAGGGAGAAGCTGCTTCAAGAGCTTTATTCCCTGACCCTGGGAGACAACTTACTGAGCACACACAACAAGGGGAAATCGCAGTCATTGCCAAGGGTCCTTTCACCGGAGAGCATGAGGTGTGTGGAAATGCCCTCCCTGATCAACAGTAACAACTCACTCAATGTAACTAAAACCCCCTGCTACCCTCCAACCCGACTGAGTGTGGAACAAGCCAAGCATCCCGAAACAGGAGGCAGTTTCCTTCCCTTGGTGAAACCTAAGTATGGAAGACCTCTGAAGCCTCCATCCTATGAACTGCAGCGGCAGACGAGAGCACCTGCAGAAACTCTGGGTTTCAAGGACCACTACCAGAAAGATGAATCCATCTCGTACTTAGCCAAAGTTAATGAGCCAAGGCAAGATCCTTGCATTCAAGACTCTGGTTTGGAGCCCCCAGTCTATGTACCTCCTCCTTCTTACAAATCCCCACCTCATAAAAACGTGACCCCACATCCCCTCAGTGAAGTGCCTAACACCAACACATATGCCAGCAGTGATCAGCAGGTTGTCTCGTGCAAACGACCAGCCGTGAATACTTCTGAAGGGGGGAGTGACCCTTGCAAAGACAACCATCTTCCTCATGGGAAACCAAGCCATGCAAGGTGCCCTGCTGACTACCTGCGTTCTGTTCAGTATATTCCCTTTGATGATCCTCGGATACGACATATCAAAATTGCACCACCAGAAGGTCTGCAGGACAACACTAAATACACTGAAAATGCATGTAGTCCCAGTTCTGGTGCTTTGTGGGAGGGAGATCTTGAAGTACAGTACAACAGTGCCTTTTTGCATGCATCAAACTTGTCCAATTCTGCAAAGGGAGAAAGAACTTCCGACAGCTCAACCCATAGCAACAGATGGTTGGCACCATCCATCCAAGATCAGGAAAATTGTGCCTTGCTGGACCAAAGAGACAGTTGTAGCACAACTAATCACAGCCCCCATAACGAAGCCAGTGCGGAGTACACAAAAGGCAAACTTGCTGTAAGAAATTCACATATGGACAGCACCTGTGAGACTGTTACAAAAGTGAAAAAGTTTGAACCTGGAACTGGGATGCAGAGCAAAAAGAGTTCAAAGAAAAAAATGAATGAAACTATATTTTGTTTGGTCTCTATCCCAGTTAAATCAGAATCCAATCTGCCAGATACAGATAGGAACAACAACATAACCCAGAGCCCTGATAAGAATGGGTTTGATAACAATGGGGCTTTGCAAGAACAAAGTCTCTTAAGTATGTCTTCAACGGACTTGGAGTTACAAGCGCTTACAGGAAGCATGACCAATAAAAATGAGTTACAAAAACAAGAGCAGTGGAGACCAGAAGAGTTCAAACAAATGAATGACCTCAGATTTATTCCGCCTGCAAAACACAGAGAGCTCAAATACTCTGGCTCTTGGCCAGGTGATCAGTACAAAGACCAGCAGACACAGACCAGTTTTACCGAAGAACCTAAAAGCCCACAATTTTTTCATGGTACAGAGCCTGGGCAGCCCAGAAGTAACAACCTACTGTCTCCAAAGCTCATTGGATGTACAACATCCACGACAGGGTCAAAACAGACAGGGTTCCCTTCCGATGAGAGAAGCTGCAGACAAAGTGCTTACGGCATGAAGGGTCAGATGTACCTCAGCCAGTCTAGCAACAGTGCATTTTCCAGGACTGCCACCTCAGTCCATCAGCCCCCGTCCCCAAAAACCCACCAGAGCCAGCCCGTGCCTGCCCAGGAGAGAGAAAATGGGTTTCTTTACAAAGGAGATGTAGTTAAGGGTGAAGCAAGCACTCCGTGCAACAGTAAAGAGCTGTTTGGGCAGTTCCTGTTGAAGCCTGTAAGTCGCCGTCCCTGGGATGCAATAAGTGAGCTAGAAAGTTTTAACAAGGAGTTGCAAGGGCAGGAGGAGAGTACAAGTAGTGAAGAAGATTTGGAAAGTGCTTCTTTGCAGGCAGGTGCCCTTACACAGAGGAGGGCATCCAGAAATGAGAAGTCGAACCAGGAGCCAAAACACAATGGGAAGTCAGAAGTGGTTATGCCAGAGGTGCCTGTATTTAAGTCAAGGAGAGTTAAAAGTAAGTCTGAAAGTTGGAGTTCAGGGGCAGAGCATGGTGGTGAGCTGGGCTGTGTTGGTTCTCAAGGCTCTTCACAGCCAGGAGGGAGCAGTGAAGGAGTCAGGCCAGCAGATGGAAGTCTGATAACAGAAATGAGGATGGGGGAAGCTAAGAACAGAACAAGCAAGCAGCCAGTTCCTGTGGACCCTCTCAAGAGAATTTTGTCCAGTAGCCCAAGCAGTTCATGCCACAGTAATCCTTTTAATAATCCTGTCTTACAGGAGATGAGTGAAGACCAAAATTACCTGGACTTTGTTAAACTGAGCAAAGGTGCAACTCCCACAAATGATAAAGTGTTAGAGAGAGGCTCAGTAGTATGCTTGTCACTAACAAAGAGGAACCAAGGGCGTTCGGAGCCAGATTTGAGGTCAGTGGGGCTGGAGGTAACCCCAGGACCTGGTGCTAACAATTCTGATCACATTTCAAATACAAATGCTGTGGAAATCCCTGTGAATGAGTCATTGCAGGCAAGAGCTGCAAGAATTTTAGGTATAGATATAGCAGTAGAGTCTCTCCTTCCAGAAGACCATGTTGGGCCCCACTCAGGCACTAGCCCTGCAAATGGTGCCCAGGTATTTGAGTCACCGGTGGGGAATACAGTAAGTGACAAAGAAGGTAAAAAAGGTGGTTCTTTTGAAGGCAGACGAAAGTGTGGCTGGACAGAGAGTGCTCTCTTTGTTGGAGCAGGAGGACAATCTTTGTACCCTGATGAATGCCAGACCACTCATCAGGAAGCCAACGCTAAACCACAGGTAGCTGAGCAAGCTCCTGAACAACCCATGAGTCCCAGCCAAGGAGAGGAACAAAACTTGGTTTGCAAGTCAGCTGTGTATCAGCATTCGGAAAAGAGAGTGAGAAGCACCTCAAAAGTGATAGAGACACTCCAAGGCAAGCTCACTTCTCCACCAAGCCGGACTGTCATGGATCGCTTAGTGCGAATGAAAGAAGTTGACTCCGTGTCCCGTATGAGACGTCTGAGCATTAAGAGCATAGACTCGGGAGAGGAGGTAGATGAGGAGAAGCTGTCAAGGGTACAAGAGGAGAGAGGAAGCAAACTGGCAAGCTCAGGGTCTGTTTCCAAGCGTGTTGTCTCTCTCAGTGAAAATGGATATTTAGGTGAAATGGACAAGAAAAAGATGGACAGAGAGTTTTCTTTAGGTAAGTCACTATTATGGGAGATCGAAGTGGGTACTGTTTCCTTATGTAATGGGCATGATCGGGATCGGTTTGCTTGTGCCCACATAATGCTGCTCAAATAGTAACACACTGCAGGTGGTACTACCCCCGTCTGGTTGCCACCCCCTTTGCTCTCCCTGCAGAAGAGATGACATAAGTGTTCACTGATCCCATTTTAGGAGAAGTTAATGTAAAACTCACTTGTGATACTGAAACTCATTCACAGAGACTGGAAGAGCTCCCTGAGGTCTTATTTCTAATTGTTTCAGGGAATGACCAGCTTCAAGCAGCGGAGTTCAAAGATGTTCACTCTAGTGCCAGTGTTTGTGAACTCGTGGTGATTTAATCATAGCCTCTGCTTCAACACCCATTTTTTCCTCTCTAATCCTTGAGTAGGCACATACTATATCAGTTTAGAAGAAACTAAAAATAAAATTCTGATGTTCTGCTTTGAAGCCTCAGGGAAATGGCTGCATTAAGGGACCTGAAAAATTCTCTCTCTCTTGTGAATATTTTCCAGATCAGATGTTGAGGATAATTGTTATCCCCAGGTCAAATGGAAGTTTGACTTTTTCAGTGAACACCTTTTTTTTTTTGGTATTCCTCATCTCTCATGAATGTTTAAACTTGTGTAGTCCATAAGCATTCCCAAAGCAACATGAGCTGTTCTCACTCCAAAACTCTTTTCGTATGGCATTGTGTTGCACAACTGAAAATCAGTTGTTGCCATAGATCTGTGTAAGGGGATAAATCTCCCAGGCCACCTGTCTAGTCCATTAAATTAATTGGTGTGACCAAATGTATGGTGTGAAAGTTGTTTAATGAATATTAATCTTCTCTTTCCTTTTTCCATCCTCTCTGTAATGGCTGACACTCTACCTTGAAATCTGCAGTGGTTGTTTGTTAAATCTCATCAATATAAATCTGTTCACAGTTTTCCAGTACAAGGAGACTGAAATTAAATGGAGCATACTTTAAACTGAATTTATGTATTTCCATCTGAAGAAAAATGAGCTCTTAAGTATCGGCTTCTGCAATCTTGCAGTCTTTCCCTTTGTGTTTTTTTTCTGTATCCCACAGCTCCATGTCTCTGCTCCGAAATGTATTTGTCTAGACCAGTTTTTCCAAACAGGCTAATTCAGCTTCTTCATATCCATCAGGTCTAGTACGCCCCACATGCATTTCATATGCTTTCCTCCCATAAGATTTCTGTTGGAGTGAAGAAAATAACTGTTGTGGTGACACAACTTCAGGGATGTATCAAAACAGATTGTGTGTGTTTTATTGGAGAGTTATTCTGCAGTAAATTAGATCCAAATTTGTCCTTCTTGCTGACAATGCCAGGCCTGTATTCTGTGATGTGTTCCTATTGAAGCAGTTCCCTCACAGTTGTAACAGCCCTCCCTACATCTGAATAGTGTGGATGTCCCTTCCTGCTCTGCACTTCCAGTACCGCAGGGTAGCACACACTCATGTGGGGAGGAATTGCATCTCCTCCAGTGGCTTCTTCCCATCCAAAGAGACTCTGATTTGTTAACGGCCATAAGATCTTCACCTGAGGTTAATGAGGCAGAACTGAAGATTTGTATTTATAAGAAACATCTATTAACTCTCACTCCAAACTTCCAGACTAGCTCACTGGTACCATTGAAAGCTAAAATGACACTTAATCATGGAAGACCATTGTAATTGTTGCCTTTAAAGAGTAAATGTTGCTAAGGACCATTCTATTTGGAATGAGGTAGGGCAGTGTTAGTCTTATGACTGCAGACTGGGCCTGTATAATGCGCATATAATGCAGCTTGGCAGACGAACAGTCATCTCAGAATAAGCCCTCTGCCAAAACTCAGTGCAAGAAGCTCATCTTAATGTGCAAATACTGCAATTAGAAAAATATCTCCAAATGTTCCCAAATGCACTGGATGTCTTCTCTTCTTTGCTGTGTGAGGACTGTGTCTGTGAGGCTGTTGATCTGGCTTTGTTTCTGTAGACAGCATTTCAAATGAGCTTAACCAAGTGTCGAATAAACACTTCTGTATCAGTGCTAAAATGCCAGTGTTTGTCCCCCAGAAGTGTGACATATCCTGGCGGTCTGGCCCTTTTGTGACCTTAGTTTAGGTGGCGAGGGAGTGGGTAAGCTTTCAAGGAATAAACTGAGCCATGTGGAGGCTCCATGTCTTGCTGCCTGCTTTACTCCCACTGCCCACTCCCCAAAACAGTGAATGCCTGCAGTTCTGTGGAGTGTTCTGTCAGTGTGAATGTGTCTGACCTTAGGAAACCAGGTTTCTGAAATTTGAATCCATTTTTATTCTTAGGTCATCCTCACACAGAATGGTTCACCTGTATTGTACGTTCTAGCAGTTTAGGTGGCAAAATATTTGCAATTGAAAAAAATGTTGCTGCATTAGAGGCATCTTCCCACACCATCAGTGCATTAAATTTAGAAAGATGCAGCATTGACATGGAGTGCACTGGCCCTCAAAAACATTTTTCCTCTTGATTTTTTTGCATTCATGTGGTGTCTGTTCTTGAAGTTTGGAAATGCCAGAAGAGGCTGAATAGTGATAAGCAATTCTGAAAACTTAGGTGTTTCTGGCACAGACTCCTCTCTTGGCTGGCCTAACAATTTAAAGAGAGTGAGCAAGAGAAGCAATGAAGGATCTTGCACCAGGAATCCACCCACTGGGGCCAAATCCAGAAATTATTTCTTAGCCAGTTCTCCTTTGATATGATTCTGGATGCTGCAGCTGGGTGCTTGCACAGAGGAGTAAAAATTTCCCTTTGAGGATTTTTATGCTTGTTTGAATGAAGACATTCACTCACATCAACATAAAAGTCCTGAGTGTGAATGTTTTACTCCAGCATGTGATATTTATGTGATGAACTATTTTCATGCTCAACTGTTTAAATGCAAAAGCTGTGGGAGTACAGCCTACTCGAGGGACTTTTAAGGTTAGCACAGATACCCAGATTGCATAAGACCAGCAAGCAGCACACAGTAACTTGAACTGCAGTGCCAGTTTGTCCAGGCCCCTGCGTGCCTACAGACTAATCTGTAGGTAGCGTTTGTTCCTCCACACCATTACTGTTCATCCCAAGGAACCTAGAGTAAGTCAGATGTGTGCGTGATGGCACAGGACAGGCAGATGCCACAAGGAAAACCCCTTTCATTGCAATCCTATCCCAGAGTCATAAGTGTGAAGGAAAAGGCTCATATCTGCTCACTTTGTGGCCAATGCTGGGATAAATCCAATTACAAAATCTGAGACAAGAGTGTCCGTGGGGGCTTCAGGAAAAGAAAAACAAAGTGTGATCTGTCCTGTGAACTGAGAAGAGGTAGGCTGAAAACAAAGACCAATGTGAGTAAACCAGTCCAGTCTTTTAGTGAATAACATTCAAAACCTGAGCTGCAGTTTTGCAGACTGAAGCAAGGCAGTCTAAGCACAGTGATGTAACACAGCTGTGCTTTCCTATATTCTGTTGAATTAATCTGAAACCAAGGATTTGCAATCAAATGAAAAAGACCCTGATGACTGGATGCATCATCACTTCTTCAGCCAGCCTTAAATACCCTCCTAGGATTCCTCAAGCATTTACTTGTCCTTAGCGTTGAGTACAAGGGGTGTAAACCTTATGTCTTTCTCTCCCTGTCAAAGCATCTGAAAGTTTGAAGTAATCACTCAGCATTCAATGCACTTTTCCTACCTACCCAAGGCTTCCCAAATTCTGTCTCCATGCACCTTATCGAAGTTGCACCTGAATTACACTGGTGTAAATACAGAATTTGGGTCAGGAGTGTAGTATGTAACTTTAAGGCTGTAAATCCAGTATAAGCTTCTTTTAGTAAAAACTGTGGAAAAAGATATCTTATTTCTGCAGACAGCAAAGTCGAATAGATTTCACAATACACTGTTAATAGAATTTTCTTGTGTTTTTTTCAGATATGTATGACCCCACCAAAGTTGAAAAAGTGTGAGAAGAATGAAGAGGAGAATAGAGAGATTTCTGCTCTACCGAGAATGTCACTGATTTTTTTTTTTTTCTGGGTGCTTTTTGTTTGTTTTTTGTTCTTTGATGTGTGGAAATTGCCTCCACTTGTGGTGTTCATGGTGTACTGATAATGCCTTTACCACTGCCACTAGGACTTAGCTATTTGTGTCTGAAATTCTTGCGGAGAGCCCAGAAAAATCTGACTTCTACATTGGAACCATCTGGCTTTGTAATGTTAAGACTTAATACCTACCGTTGGTGAAGAGTTCTTATTGAAACTCTATTTCAGTCTTCAGTGGGGATGATGAAATGCATGAAGTGAGGCTTTTGAGCTTTCTCTTTGGTGTAAATGTAAACGTGGGAGATTAGTGAACTGATGTTTAAAAGAATGTGAATTTGTAAGCTAAACTTATAAGTATCTGCAGTCTAAACTTTGTTTAACTTAAGGGATTTTTGGCCATGAGTAGAAAGTTCTGCTGCACTACATGGAGGAAGGAGTGTGAGAGAATGGTAGCAAAGACTGATTGTGAAATTATTTCTTACTTGCAGAATTTGAATTTACTCAAATTAAATACTTAATTGCCACCTACAGAGAAGAAAAGCAAAACTCCCAAAGCTTCTGAAGGGTGGAAGACTTGTGTAGTACAGTGTACAGAACTTGTAATTATAGTAGCTGGCAACTAGTGTTTCAAACCAATGCAAAGTATACCACTGGCTGTTTTGCACTCAGTATTACCTGTTTTGTTTTGGGTTTTTTTGCTGTTTAGAAATTCTTTATATGAAAGAATAGTAGCTGGTTTAAAATAGCCCATTTTAACAAAGTAACTATATTTCTTGTTACAGAATACTATCTATTTTTCTATGATGTAAACAATTGCTAACAAGTGGCAAGTATAAAGAAGTATTATTATTATTATATTTTAAGAAGAATTATCCCTCTCAGTGAAGGTGCCCCAAGCAGATTTCACTTGTATATCCTAATGCCCACTCCATATTGCCACATACTCAGTAGTACTATTTTACTTTCTTCTGAAAAGAGTCACTTATGTATGTATGTACTACAAGGTTAATTTCTATTTTTCCACACTCAACCCTTGGAGCCACTTTCTGAAACATACCTGAGAACTGTCTGGGCTTACATTCCACTGACAGTGATGACCAAAAAGTGGGGTTGCATCTTTGTCCCAGTGTCTCTAAGTGGCTCAGAAAATTCCTGGTTGCTTTCTTTTACTTTGTTCCCTTTTACACATCATGGGTTTGGATTTGGCCAGTGTATAAAAATGAATAAAACTGGGTTTAATTCTTCCCTGAAGTCAACTGATGTTGCTGGGGAGGAGGTTCAGGTGTCTCCTTGATGGCATTTAAATATGTGTCTTTTACTGTATTTTATCTGCACACACAAATGCATGAATTTCAGAGTTTATAATAAAGCCTACGCATTCTGCTCTTTGATACTGAATTAGCCTGCATAGTATCTGTATCTTTAAAGCCTTTACATTCACTCCTGTGTGTTTTTTTATAAGTACCTATGTACTAACATTCTTCTAATGACTTGTTCATGTACTTCACTGGTCCATTCTGCTGGCCTTTTCTGGGTTTTAGCATAATTTTATTTTTTAAAATCCTCTAATTTCTTGAAGTATTTTTTCCTAGGTCTGTAATTTGGAAAGAACTACTGGGAAAAACACTCATACTGTGTTTTGGCAGCAAGAATTTCTTGTCTGTAACACATGATTCTGTTGCATATGGACTATTTAAAACTTGTTTGAAAAGAAAATGTGGTGTATAATTTATTTTATTAACTCTTGTGCATGCTGTGTAGCAATACTTGTTGACAAACTGCTCTGCTGGTCTTACTATATCCACCTTTCTTCATCACTGTCTAGGACATCTAGGGGCTGGGAAATAGCTACAAAAAATATTCCCCCTCTCTGCTCCCCCAGTTCTGCCCATAAAAAGCATTTCTTGAAAAGAACTGCTTCAGCTCTCATCATCCCACTAACTAGTAAAGCTGAGATGCCCAGCAGTAACCTGAAAGTTTTAATTGATTCCTGAAGAACTGTAAATTGTCCCATTTAACCAGTCCTGCTACCTTTAGCTCCCATCTCTGCAACAAGTGTTCTGTGCATTTTATTTTCTTCTCATGAGGAAGGGGTTAATTAAATCTGCAACATGTCTGTTTCATCAGTCCTGTCAAGTAATTACTTTTCCACTGCACATAAACAGCCAAGACCTTGTTCGAAGCAGTAATATTATGGGGAAGGTTTTATTCGCTGAAACTGAGAAATTAAAATCTAGAAAGTTAGTCAGCAGTAGTATGTGACAGTAGTATGGATGAAAGACTAGAGTTGGTACTGCTCTAAAAATAGTGTATTCCTTCAACAATGCTGATTGTTTCATTTGATACTATGATACAGACAGCTGGGAAATCTGTGAAGTACACTTTTATGAATTATCGTGCCTCAGTGTTTCTATGGTACTTGTGCCATAATTAAAAAGACAGCTCTTAGAATAGGCTGGATGGTACCATAGCTGGAACACCTTTCCAGTAATCTTTTTCCAGTTGCAAACAGCAGTCAAGAGAAAGCTCCTTTTACACCAGATGTATTTATAAACCAGTAAATGGTGGCTTTTAGTGCCTCAATGGGTACATAAAACTGTCGTGGCAGCCGCTGTCACTGGTAATGGCAACAGCAGGAGCTTCGGCTGAGTGGATGCAGAGGAGGAGGATGTGGCAGCCTGTTTCCAGCGCCTCCTGCAATGCAGTCATGTGACTGCAAGACAGCAGTGAGGGACTGTGCATTGAACTGTATCCTCTGGAAGAAGAGCAGAGCTAGAACCTCAGAAATCACATTACAAACTGTTGTGTCTTCAGCTCGTACTGCTGCAGCCAAGGAAGCTGGGGTTGGGTGACAGTTTATCATAGAATCATAGGATAGTCAGGGTTGGAAGGGACCTTGAAGATCATCTAGTTCCAACCCCCCTACCATGGGCAGGGACACCTCCCACTAGACTGAGGCCCCATCCAACCTGGCCTTGAACACCTCCAGGGATGGGGCAGCCACAACTTCCCTGGGCAGCCTGTGCCAGCGTCTCAACACTCCCATGGTGAAATTCTTCCTAATGTCCAGTCTAAATCTGCCCCTCTCCAGTTTATACCCATTCCCCCTCGTCCTATCACAACAAGCCTTTATGAATAGCCCCTCTCCAGCTTTCCTGTAAGCCCCCTTCAGATACTGGAAGGTTGCTATAAGATCTCCTCTGAGCCTTCTCTTCTCCAGGCGGAACAACCCCAACTCTCTCAGCCTGTCCTTGTAGGGAAGATGCTCCAGCCCTGTGATCATCTTTGTAGTCCTCCTCTGGCCCAGTTCCAACAGCTCCATATCCTTCTTACATTGAGGATTCCAGAACTGGACACAGTATTCCAGATGAGGTCTCACAAGAGAAGGGCTTGGCTGGGGAGATACTGGTTTCACAAGCATTCTCAGAAATTCATGCAAAACTCCCCATGCCTGGTTTATACATTTAAACATTAAAAATGTTAAATGAGGATAGCTGAAGAGGATCTGCCATCTCCCCATTTACCCGGCTGAAATCCAGAACAGTCAGTCAGCCTAAGGGGTCCGTGGCAGTAAAGGCAGTTGGTAGCAATCCTAAGGTGGCAGGAAGGTAAACAATGAACACAAACGTTTCAGGCTGCTATCTTCTGTCTGAGAAAGAGGAGTCACCGAGTCACCGTGAGCTTCAAGCCCAGCGAGCCGTTCGCATCCAGCTCGGCTCCGCGGAGGTGCGGGCGCTGCCCGATGCCTTCCTGCGAAGGGGAAAGCGCTCCCTCCCGCGGCTCCCCTCGGCACGGGCTGCGAGGCTGGTTCCACGAAGAATCGCTGGTTTCGGTTCTTACTCCAGCCTCCTTGCAAGAGGCATTTGGAACCACACAGAAGCGTGGTCTGAGAACTCCTCAGCTGTGCGCTTCAAATCCCACTGCGCTCACAGCTAAACAGGGTGGGGAAATCCCTTTGAATGACTCCAGATCACTGGTCATTCATAAGCCTGGAGTCGTGCCTGACTAAGCATCATTTGTCAGCTCCTAACCCAAGACACCTTCCTTAGGCACAAGGACTGTTGTCTTTCATGCCACAGGTTTTACAGCAGGTTGGTCTTCACTGCAAACAACTGTATCACCTGCCAAAACTATCACATTTCCTTGGCTCAGCTCCTGATGTTGGGAGCAAACAGTCTGTGAAGCATTCCAAGAACTCTTGGAAAAAATGAAGGTCATCATATGCTTAAAATGGTCAAGTAACAGAATTAATCTGTCACTATTTGAAAATGACCAGTGCCGTCAAGTTTGTTTACATATAAATGTAGAGGTTTAGTAAGATAATTCTGTATTTTTAATATCATAAATCAATATTATTTTCTAGACTCAATATTCTGTTGCCTTTCCCACATGGACAGCCAGATGAATGTTAGTTTTATAGCACTTGAACTTCTCTTTGGGTTAAAATGGTGGTATTTTCTTCATTGCCTCTTTTCAAAGGAAAATGTAGTAGAGGGATTGGGAGAAAAGTAGGAGAGAAATTTCTTTCATTTTAAGTGGTGTAAGGTCTTGCAATTGCAAAGTGGGCAACTTTTGCTCAGGTTCAAGATCTAACAGAGGCAAGTATATTTGAGAGGTGAATCTTTATTTGGCAAGAACCATCAGCTCAAAAATAGGAGAGGCAAAATAGTGTTAAAAGGGATGGAAAATATTGACAGCTCATTGGCTTTTTGAATGTTTTCTGTAAGGCTGTCCTTTTGGAGAATGTTGGTATTTTCTTGATTGACGATCAAATGATCCCCTAATTTCCCTTCACTGGTAATAAGCCATGATGCTGCAGTCTTAATTTAGTGCAGTGAGATTTAGCTACAAGTGGAGTGGAGTCTCCAAAGTTTAAACTTCCATTCTTCTGCATAATCCAAGTGAAAGATCAAGCCGAAGATTTCATGAGATGATGAATATTTCATTGACTCCATTAGGAAAGTTGGAAAATCATGATTTAATTCTTATTCAAATTTGCATGAAAATATTCACTGAACCTCCTCTGGGGACTAAATGAAAGCTGTTTACCATCAACTCTATTTTTAAAGAAAAAAAAAATGTTTCAAACAAAGAAAAAGGGAAATCCTGATATCAATAGCAAAGCCCCAAACCACAATGCTACCTCCCACCCATGCTGAAAAATATGTTTGCAATATGGCTTGTAGAGCTGCACAACAGGGAGAGAGTGAAGGGAACTTAAGTCAGAATTGACCGACACATGGCTGAGATTAGAAATAAAAGTGAATTTTCCCAGCCAAGAGAAACCACAACTTAGAGATTATAAAATGAAGGAGGAGCTTTCCACCCTCAACAGCAGCAATCTCAGCCTTCTTTTGAGCTCTGGACCAGCAGAAAGAATAATCAGAACCATTCCAAAAGCTATTCCTAACCTGGAAGGAAAACAAGGAGATATATGTGCTGGACAGTATATCAATATCCTTGTGTCTCTGTCCTTACACAATGCAGATTATCCTCTACACTGACTTTCCAGCTACTGTGGCCCCTCTCCAAAACTAATACTATGTCATTGCCATGTTTTTCTGCTCTAACTAGCCCAAAGTCAGATTTAGAGGGATAAAAAGAGAGGGAATAGGACAAGCAATCACAATACTATTTATATGATATCAGAGGATTAATATGTTTTAAGAATTTTCTTTCTATTTTTTTCTGCACAATGCAAGTACTGTTTCTGGCCTTACATGTAAACTGGAGAGGTGCCGTTATTCAAGAGGAGACATTCTCCAAATAAAGATTTTGCATGGATATGCTTCTTTGTCATGCTGTTGATGTTATCATGGAGCAAAATGAAGCTACTCTGACTTCTGCATTGCCTTTGAGAAAGATGGATGTATTGGTGAAGTGTTAAAAGGCTGCAGCATTCTCCAGGGGACTGCTACTTCAAAACCTAAAACTGTAAATGGCCTGTTACAGCATCAGGCACAGAAACTGTGTTTACTTGGAAGAATTACCTTCCACATACACACTTCCTCAGATCAGTACAGACTGTAGGCCACTCATTTCCAAGTTATGTTCTCTTTGTTTGCTACCTTTATGGTATGTTCTGCATCTGTGCCAGAGGTGATTCCTCCTTTCCTGCTTGGCAATCATCCATCTGGACTGGGTAAACCCATGATGCCAGAGTATTTTCCGCTCCATTTGAGTATTTTCCACTCCCTTTGCACAGTTGATATGGCACTAGGATTGGTTACTTTGGCTATGTTGCAGTGAAGAACAGCATGCTCTGTGTCCTATCTGTGCTGACAGGACTTCAAGAGAGCTACATTATCAAGTTAATATTAAAAAAAAAATCTTTTTATTCAGGCAAAAGTGTAGGCTGCTCATGGCTAGAATGTGCAGCTCTGTAAGTAACCACAAGGTTAGACCTTACTGTCATGCTCACATGCATTGCCATGTAGAAGCAATAAATTCATCCTGGTGCTTCTCACCTGTTACCAACAAACCTGTGAAACAAATACTTGGCAGAATTGGAGAGGCTGAAGATGGAAATTATCGCAGCAGTTTTACTCTCCTTTTCTTTTCATTATCCAATCAATCTGATCTCACTATGCACTCTCCTTCCTCATCAGCTTGATGTATAATGCACACATATTATAGAATCATAGAATAGTTTGGGTTGGAAGGGACCTTAAAAATCATCTAGTTCCAACCCCCCTGCACTGCAATGGGCAGGGACATCTCCCACTAAATCAGGTTGCCCAACACCCCATCCAACCTGGCCTTGAACACCTCCAGGGATGCAGCAGTCACAACTTCCCTGGGCAACCTGTTCCAGTGCTTCACCACTCTCATACTGAAGAAATTCTTCCTTATGTCTAGTCTAAATCTGCCCTTCTCCAGTTTATACCCATTGTCCCTCATCCTATCACTGTAAGCCTTTGTAAACAGTCCCTCCTCAGCTTTTTTGTAGGCCCCTTTCAAGGAGTGGAAGGTTGCTATAAGGTCTCCCTGGAGCCTTCTCTTCTCCAGGCTGAACAAGTCCAACTCTCTCAGCCTGTCCTTGTATGGGAGGTGCTCCAGCCCTCTGATTGTCTTTGTAGCCCTCCTCTGGGCAATTCATTACTCCTTCCAGAAGCAGCCATACATATAATAGAACTGGCCCACTTGCTATCAGCTACAGTAGGAAGAAGTCCCCAGGGTGCCTAGGGACAAAATTGTCCTGTTACCCTAAGACCTGATGCTTCAAAGTGAGGCAGGCCATGTGTTGGGGAACCTACACATGCAGTCCAGTAGGAAAGCTGACGGTATGAGTGCAGACACCTTTCTGCACTTGCTCCCACCTACCTGCACCCACCCTCTCTGCAAAGAGAAGGGCAGCTGTATCAAGCTTGATGCTGGCCCACACCAGCAGGGAACACTCTCTCACTTTCGCTGTTGAATGTTACATGGCCAGCACTTCCATGATAGGCTTCAGGCATGCAGATGTTCTGCTGTCTGCCACCAGAGAGGGCCAGGCCAACATAGTCTATGCTCTCTCCAGACAAAACTGTAGGTGCAATGGCCTGCAAAGCCAGTCAGTGAGAAAATGTAGGGGCAGCTAAAGGTGAGTGGATACTGCTCAGCCCTTATTCAGGTTTCTTGCTAAGTCAACCGGAAACCCTCCTAACTGCAGGGCTTTCCTACCACTAGTTGGGGAGCCATCAGTTCACTCCCCTTTGCCACTACCTCACACAGCTTGACCCTTGGCTAATTGCATAAGACCCTTATCTCTTATCTTACTCTACACACATCTCATCTTCTTTATCTCTCCTACTGATCTCTTACAGCCCTAGAGCATGTTTGACCTTTTCTGGGTGAAAATGGTATGCATGCTCAGGTTCAACAAAAGCTGTGTTATCTCTCTTCTCTTTTGCTCTGAATCTTCCCTTTCTTGGGGGGAGAAAACCCCCACAAACAATAAATCCAGCCCCCTGGGAGTCCCTTTCCACCATTTATGCAGTGAGGCGCTAACACCAGCCTGCAGAAGTGTCATATAACAGAGGGGTGATGCGAAAGCCAAGAAAGCCAGCTGCCTCCTTATACCCTCTAAAATAAGAACCATAGGTACAGCCTTTAGCCTCAGTTTTACTATAGTAGCAACAACAGCCAGTAACCTGAAACCTGCTGAGCAAGCAGCATGGTGCCCTAGCAAGCTTGCATCATTTGAAGTGGCAGGGTTGTGACATTTTGTGGGCAGGAAGGCTTGTAATTTGTCCCAGTTTCTCGTTATTATCGTAGCATAATGTTTAGAGTATAAAGGAAGTCCTCTGCTCTCCCAGTGGTGGGTCACACTATAAATATCCCAGATGGGACAGGACAAGGAGGGCTGTAAAACTCAGGATGTGGGTCACAGGATGGCTGTCTGCTTTCTGTCTGGGAGAACGTGATAATAAACCTTTGCAAAGAACTCTGATAGCACCACATGAAAGGAGCACAAACACTGTGGTAGAGATCTTCGGCTGCTGTAAAATGTCACCGCTCTCTTCGCCTCATGATATGCTGATTTTCTTATTTCCTTCCCTTCTCAGCCTCCTCTTGAGTGCCCAAGGCTGAAAAATATCCATGAAAATTTTCCTTCTGCATTACTTTTCAGCTTCTTCTCCCTCTCAGTGCAGACACACCTCCACGTTCCTGCAACACCCTCCTTACTCCAAGCAGCTCTCCTACAATTCGGTTACTTCAGCCAAAAGTCCCCTTAAGGATATCAGCAACATGCCAAAAAATCAAGGCCCTTTCCCCTGCCCCCAAGAATCACAGTCACTGTGGGGAGGTGACCCAGGACAGTCAAGGAGAGGCTACCAAGCTCCTGGTTCAGAACATTTCCAAACAGAAACATTCCTCATTAAAAAAATCATCTTTTGTGTCCCTGTAGAAGTACAAAATGAAATGTTGTCAACTCTTCTAGCAAGAAGATGTTCATGGAGAACATTGTGTCTTTTATGGATGTGTACCTTGAATTATAATTATCAAATGACTATTGGCTGTGGTTTGGTGTTTTAACAACCCCTGGGTAAAGTGTTTGGTAACACCTTTAGAAAGAGGATTTGTGGGGAGTGGGAATAATGAAACAGTTGTGCATATATTTCAAACCTTCTTAAATGATCTTTGAAAACCTCCTTTCCCCCCTGCCCCCAAAAGTAATTTTTTAGCTTTTTTATCTGCTTACACCTCTAGGTTCCCCCTATTCCCAACCTCCCATAGCACCCTCAATGGAGCAAAGACTATTCCATTTGAAGTTATAATTCAGTAGTTGGCGACTACATTTATATCTGTAGAGTTTTGTTGACTGCTGAGAAATTATACTGCTTCAAATATGCAAGTAAAGCAGTAGAAAATTGTAATATAGGTCCACATTTCACATGGAGATGAAAAGTGTAACTCATGCCTCCTAAGGCAAAGGAGATTTATCTTTTTTATTCTCCTTCTCCCTGAGATAGTTCCAGCCCTCTACTGCTGAATCAGCAGGATATGTCCTGTGACACAGACTTTAACCGGGTGAAGAGCTGTTAATGGGTCTGAAAACCATATCCTACCCCAGTCTCCCTCCACGCAGCATTTGCCGAGAAAGGCAGGGGGCTGAGCAAACAGCGTGGGAGAGGGAAGCGGAGACCCTTGATACACACATCTGCTATCTGTGATAAGCTGCATCCTGTGCCATGCTCCACCTTACTGCAGCAGGGAAGGCGTTTGAACTCTAAGACCCTTTCTCAGTCCAATCCCCATCTGACAAACACACAGCAGGCAGCTGAAATAAAAAAGCAAAGTTCAACCCATCCCCAATGACTCAGTTTCTAAGACTCTGACCAATTTCCTAAAACTTTGCCTCAAGGATTTTTTTAGGCAGTGTCGGTACATTTGAACCATATAAACAGCTGAAGGAGTTCATAATAGCTGTGGAGCAGTAAAGCAAAGAGAGAGAGCTGAGAAGGGAAACAAAAACTTCAATCACATACAGGCAAGGCAGTAAAAAAACCAAGTGCCTTTTAGGAGAGTAATTTGTTCAAAACGGCTGCAGCTGACCTCTGATCTCCCATCAGCCCATGAACCTTACTGGAGTGTAGTCGTTGGCCTGTGTGTCCCCTTCACAAGCAGTTCGTAACCAGTGTTGCTGCTCTGACACTTGTGCTTGATGGTACTTTTCAGTGAAAACCCTAAGAAGGCAGCAGAGGACCTTCCCCAGCATTCTCCTCAGGGACTCTCCACCCTCGAAGGCACTAGCAGAGAAAAAAAATCACGGTGGCGAAGTGTTTCTCCCTTAGCTTTGGGTTGTCTTTGGCAAGCATTTGTTCCCCCCTTCAGTGTCCACCCTGTTTTCACACAGCAGGACACGACAACAGCTCAGTGTGCCCGTCTGGGATTTGGCTCTCACCCCCGCTGCCCAGAGCACCCCTCCAGCAACTCACACCCCGCTTCTCCATCACCCACGGAGGCGAGTGCCAGACAGGAGACCCCGCAGCCCCTTCCTCACCAAATCCCTCAGAAGCACAGCCGCTGGGCCACAGCCCCCACGCCCGCAGTGCCACAGAGCGGGCAGCCACCGCGACCCCTCCGGAGGCGTGCCGGGCCCTGCAGGCGACACCAGGGGCTGGGGCCGGTACCGCTCCGTGCTGATGCTGTGTGGCCGGGGCTGGGGCCGGTACCGCTCCGTGCTGATGCTGTGTGCCGGGGCTGGGGCCGGTACCGCTCCGTGCTGATGCTGTGTGCCGGGGCTGCGGGTCTCTGCCCTGAGGGAAGACTGCCCTCAGGCTGGCTGCCGCGGTTTATTTCCCAGAGAAGAAAGTCTGTCAGTGAAAAATTCCTCTGCTTTTTGTGTGTTTGGTTTGGGGTTGGGGTGTTTTTGTTTTACTGACGTTCTTTACGTAAGGGAAAATGTGATGAGAAAAAAACCACCATTTGTGAAATGTTTGAGGGCGCAGCCCCGCTCCGCACACCCTGCTCAGGGTTGCCCCGGTGTCTCTCGGCATCACGGAGCTTCTCCAGAGACGGGGAAATGTGGGGAAATGCAGGCTTTCCTTGCACCCTCGCAAAAAGCCGCGCCGCGCTCCGCCGAGCCCCGTCCCCTCTGCTGCCGGCAGCAATGCCCGAGGCGGCCGGGGGGGCTCCCCGCGCAGCGGCCGCAGCTGCACACCCCGCCCCGCGCCGCCCTCCCGCCCGCAGCCGCTCCAACAGCGCCACCTGCGGGTCGCGTCGCGGCTGGGCGGGCGCTGGCGGAGCCGCTCGGGGCTGCGGGGATCGACTGCCGCGGCGCAGCGGCGGGCGGGGGCGGGAGGGCTCGGGAAGGCGCCCGGGGGTCCCTGGGGAGCTGAGTTGGTGGGAGGAGGAGGTTCCCGGTCCTTGAAAAGCTGCTGTGACCGGCCCCCACCCCCGGCAGCCGAGCGGGCAGATCCGGGCCCTGCTCGCGTTTCCCTCTCTCGGGGTTGCTGAGCGGGGCTGGAGATGGGAGAGGGCAGCGAGGGGGCTCTGTGCTGGCCGGGCGCGATTTGCCAGAGGTTGAAGGGGTTTGTGGGACGGCAGAAACATAGACAGGCTGCGATGGGATTGAGCGGGAGCGCTCGGGGCTGGTTGGGGTGGACAGAGGCAGGTGGGATGGGCGAGAGCTGCGGGACTCCAGCTCCTGTTCAACTGTAGCCTGGACAGGGATCAGAGACACTGGGAGATGAGGGTGGGAGGCGGGATGGCTGAAGTGTGGCAGCTTGCTGCTCGAGTGGGTGGTGTGACACGCTGTGTTTTAGATGCATTATTTGGCAGACCTGGAAGGAGTCAGAAGTTTCAGAAACTCTTCCCTTGGCACTCCCGCTTCTTTGGATTTACCTATGAGATATGTATTAATGTACCTCAGTCCTGAAACTACTTTCACTACGACTTTCCTTAGGATAAGCCTAGCCAGGAGCATGTACCTGATCTCAACAGCTCCTTTCAGGTGTGTAGAGCCACCAGTTACGGCACCAGACTCAGCATTTCTCTCCATCGATGGCCAGTGCATCTACTACCATCAAACAGTTTGTCCTTCTGGCATCTCTGAGACAAGTGTGTTCTGCTTTAGCAACTGCCCCAAAGGTGTGAGAATCCACAACTACAGTATGAGAGGATTTCCTAAGACTAGGAAGCGACAAAACGTATGTGAAATTACTCAGCAGTATCACTGCATTCATCAACTACTGCTGACCTTTTAAAACATCTGTCTCTACCTCAGCGACATCTCTTCTCAGTTCTGAACAAAACACCTCTAATCCCACTTTGGCCAAAACATCATCAACATTTATATTCAGCAAACATCTTCAGAGCATCCCGCTTTCCTCCTGTGGCTATCCTTCCTCCCTGCCTTTGGTGTTATATGTGGCTTGTTCTCATTTACATCTTGCACTCTGGCCAAAACCCTCTGGTTTTAATTCCTCCCTCTTTCTAAACTAGGATTCCAGTAATTAGTAATCAGTTTACTCCAACTAATGGCCTATATAGACACATTTTCTCCTACTCTTATGAAATATCAAAACATTTATACAAACTAGGATACATTTATCAGGGGAGACTAAGATGTAAAACAGAGTCTCAAAAAGAATAAAAGCCAGTGCATGGCAGCTAGACTCTCTGCTCTGCCTGGTACATTCCCACTTTACAAGTTTGATTTTACAAACTCCAGGCTCCTGGGCTCATCTGGCAAGCGAGAATCTTTAATTTTTAATTAATATTTCAAAAGACCTCAGTTTTATTCCAGTCATGGTTCTATTGGAAGCAAAGCAACAAGATGCTGTTTGCAAAATTGTATTAACCAAAGTTTCTTCCCACTTGTCAAACAGTAACAACCAGAACTCCATAGCTCTTTTCATGCCAACCATCCTATACCCCAGTCCCAAGTGTGTAACCCATAATACAATTTGATTTTGATACGACAACTGAATTGTCCAATCTCAGTCCTGTGGTTTCAGATCCAGTGTAGGCAAAATTTGACATTTCACACTTGCATGGAAAATATCTTGAAGGCAGAGTAAAACAAAAGTCTATGGAGGTTGATTTTTGGTTCTTGTTGATTGTGTGGAGATGGCTAAAGAACAGCTGGGAAGGGTTTAGGCATGTTAGCTTGATGCTAGAGGAAGAAAGTTTTGTCTTGGCATTTCTTTCATGAGAAGCTGAGTCTCAGCAAGACCAGGAACACCCACTGAACTGAACAATTAATTATCCTGCTTCTCTGTAACCTCACCCATCACTTATATATTTTTCTCAAATTTCAAGAGAGTTGTCACCATATTAACCCCATTTTTCCTGAAATTCATCTCAATCCCAAATTTACCTTAGATTTCCTCCGACTTCTGAACACAGTGAATCTACTTTGTGAGGAAGGGGACATCTATACTGAAGTGAGTCACAAGACCTGCTTAATGGATGAGGGGAAGGCTGTGGATGTTGTGTACTTGGACTTCAGTAGAGCCTTTAACACAGTTTGTCACAGCATTCTACTTGAGAAACTGGCTTCAACAGGCCTAGAAAGGTGCATCCTCTGTTGGGTAAAAAACTGGCTGGATGGCTGGGCCCAAAGAGTTGTGGTAAATGGAGATAAATCCAGTTGGAGGCAAGTTGCAAGTGGTGTCTCCCAGGGCTCAGTGCTGAGTCCAGTTCTGTTCAATATCTGGGTGAATGACTTGGATGAGGGATTAAATGTACCCCTGGTAATTTTGCAGATGACACTAAGCTGGGTGGAAGTGGCAATCTGCATGAGGGTAGGGAGGTTCTGCAAAGGGAACTGAACAGGCTGGATCAATGGACTGAGGCCAATGAGATGAGGTTCAACAAGGCCAAGTGCAGAGTCCTGCACTTGGGACACAACAACCCTATGCAGTGCTACAGGCTTGGGGAAGAGTGGCTTAAAAGCTGCCTGGTAGAGAAGGACCTGGGGGTGTGGGTTGACACCTGGCTGAACATGAACCAGCAGTGTGCCCAGGTGGCTGAGAAGCCCAATAGCATTTTGGCTTGTGTCAGAAACAGTGTGGCCGGCAGGTCCAGGGAAGTGGTTCTGCCCCTCTGTTCAGCACTGGTGAGGTCGCACATGAAATCCTGTGTCCGGTTTCGGGCCCCTCACTACAAGAAAGACATTGAGCTCCTGGAGTTTGTCCAGAGAAGGGCAACAAAGCTGGTAGATGGGCTGGAGAACAAGTCTTATGAGGGGTGGCTGAGTGAACGGGGATTGTTTAGCCTAGAGAAGAGGAGGCTGAGGGGAGACCTTATCACTATCTACAACTGCCTGAAAGGAGGTTGTAAGGAGGTCAAGCTACTCCAGGGGAGGTTCAGATTGTACATTAAGAAAAACTTCTTCACAGAAAGGATTATCAAGCACTGGAACAGGCTACCCAGGGAGGTGATTGAGTCACCATCAACTCAACTTTTAAATAACACAGACAGGTAGATTAAGTGCTTAGGGATGTGATTTAGTAGTAGACTGGTACGGTTGGACTTGATCTCAAAGATCTTTTCTAACCTACAGATTCTGTGATTCTGTGTGCTGAGGAACATTTCAAGAGTGCAGTACCGTGAAGGTAATTTTTCACCTTTGATTCTGATGTAAACATGTTCGGTGAACTTGGCAATAGGCTTTGTGTGCTTTCCGTTTATAGAATGGTGAACTGACCAAAGTTGGAGCAACAGGCTGCCCTACAGGGAAATGCTTGCCAGTCACCACCCCTCAGCAAACAGTTCTCAAGTCAAGCTTTATTTCACAAGAAAAACACAACAGCCAACCAAATAGATATCTGTATTTGATAGATGCGAAGATCCAAGCAACTCCTTTCAAGCACCTCAAGTCAGGAGAGGGTAAACATCTCTCCAGGGACAGCTACCACAAAACGCCCACTTCCTCAAGCATGTTGTCCTACTCCCATTGCAGCGAAGGCCCAATTTGAGTTCAGCAGTCCAGAAACTCATCCCCTTGGCTAGTTCTCAGCATCTGCAGGCTGCTTCCTGTGCAAGATAGCCCAGCTGCTTTCCCCTGTCTCTAAAGGGCACAGATTTCTCTTACACTGTTCTTCTGCACAGATTTATTTGCATAAAATGAATGTTCTTTAAACCCTAGCTCTTTTTTTTTTTTTTTTAAGATCAAAAACCTAGTGCCCTTCACTGCAGCTGCACCTCTCTTTTATTGTGTAAGCCAGTATTATTTTAAGGATCTACACAAACCCACTTCAGGGAGTTCTTCTCTGCTGCAGTGCAAGAGGCTTTTCAAAATACATGTATCAGTGAAAACTAATCCTAAAGAACAGACATGAGCAGGGAACCCAAAACAGCATCTGCGCTGATAAATATTCAATCATATCTATCTCACATTAAGTATCTAAATCAGAACCTATTCTGAGTCACTGTTTTGGTTGTCACATTTTAGCCCTTAGAAAGTGAGAAGAGGGTAAATGGAGGCAATGCTTATACAGAAAGTCAGTGCCAAAATGAAATTTTTCCTTTCTCTTCCAAACTGGGCTTTCTGAAAGGGAATGGTAACATTTTTAAAGAAGCCATCTGTAGGAAGAAGCAGCTGATTTGTATGAATATTTGTTGTCATCTTGATTTAATAAGTGATCAGTTTATAGTCCATGGGTTAGTCCTACAGGTTGTTAGCATAGAATAGAAATCTGATTCAGTCTGAAGGGATTGGCTGCTAGCATTAACCAACAGGCACTGTCACTTTTTGGTTGGGGATTTAGATCAGCACAACTCTTGGTGTCAGTCTAATCTCAGTGAATGTCTACAAGAAAATGTAGAGGGCTTTCTGCAGTCCTTCTAGGTCTTCATAAAACACCAGTCCTTAGATTATTAGCTTTGGAGAAACTTTTATAGATCTTATATCAAGTGTCGTTTTGGAGAGATCTAGCAGCTCTACTTATTATTTGTGTTGAACAGTTTTCCCTGTTGTAAGACCTCAGTCTTCCTTGTTTATGATTGTGTCAAACTTTTTGAGCTCAAACTTTTTTAAGAGCACAAATGGAAGGGAAGCACACATTGCAGCAGAGAAGCATGGTAATAGGAAGGATAGTGCCACCTCAGAAAGCTGGATTGTCCTTGTTCCTCTGATCCTGAGGGATGCAGGACGTATCATTCTAATAGTATTTGAAGAAGCAGATAGTGCCAGTGGGAGCTGTGCTCTAGCCAGATGAGAGATGCTTAAAAATCTGGAAAAATAAGGTAAGACATACTTCAAACAGAGAAATCAATTTTCTAGCAAGCTCTGGCTGTCATGATTTATATGAGTGAGTATAGATAAGATCTTCACAGAAAACAGAGCGTCTTGAAAACAATAATTGTTTTTTGTGGAGCACAGACACTACAGTGATGACTGCCATGGAAGTATAACATGGCTGTGTCATTCAAAGTGCTAAACAGAGCATAATGACCTTATTTCTGATATTGCCTATCTTTTGAATACTCATCTCGGCAACCTTTGTATTGTTCAGCTGATACAAGTTATATGTGTGATGATATGACTCTGACAGACCAGAACAGCAATTATTGGGCAAGTGGCTTGTTCTCTTTCTAACTTTACAGTTCCAAGACAGAAAAAGCCCAGCCCTGAAATTGGGTTGTCAAATATGATTGATCTAAAACTGTGTTTTTCAGCCATCATCTGTGGATGCCTGGAACAAGTCCTGCAGGGGCTGTCCAAGTTAACTGCTTGCTGTCAGCCAACTTGCATTTTAAATGCAGGATTTTCCCCTCCATTATATGGTTCTTTAGAGATTTTCAAATGAAAAACATGGATTTTGAGCATCAAGGCTGATTCTCCTGGTGTCCTTTTGCTGGTGGCTTACCAGTAGGGTGTGACTGGATACAAATACACCAGTGCTGCCATGTGGTTAGAACAGAATAAACTTCTTGGGATAAAGATTTCATTAAATTATTTATCTTTTTGTATATGTGTGTGTGAATTGACCACAAGCAAGTTATGACCATTTATTACATTGTTACTTAAACAGAATTGCTCAGTGGTCCCTGGTCAAAAGGAGTTTGGGAGGAGCAGCCTATACCTAGTGTGCATTATTTGAACACTGACTGGTTTGACTTAATCCATGACTCATAACGATAATTTTCTTCTTGTTCTCCTACTAGACAAGTGAAGATTAGCTTCAAGTTTTGTGCGTGATCATTCCTCTTGTACAAATCCAAAACTGCCTTTTCCTGCAAACTTTTCCAAACATTGCTTAAAAATCTACTCCTTGGCTCAAACAACAGAGCCTGTCAAATTCAATGTGCACTTGAACACCTGCAGGGCCTCTGGAAACTTGCTCTTGATTGCTGGAGAAACACGAACAACTTAAATTAAAGGCAGTAAATGCTTCATCTCACACTTCCTTTTTATTAAAATGCCTACAAACTTTTCTTGGCCTTTATGATATTCCTATACTACGTGAATCACTTGTGAAGAGATGAATGAATATTTCCAGAAAATGTCTTGTATGCACAAGATATGGCAAGCCAAATTGCTTGGTTGTGCACAGGACACCTTCTGAAAGAGAAGTGTGTCACTTGTAGGTCACTACAGCATATTGGATATTGCAAGAGCAAAATATCTATAACACAGCATCATAAATCAAAACATACAGCAATTTCCTTTGTTGACTACTATAAGTCTGTTAACTTTTGGGTGTGGTAGATTGTGAGCAGCTCTAAAGGGGCTGATACTAAGCTATGAATTACTCATTAGGTTTGTTAATTACACAATTGCTTTTTACAGATTTTGAGAGAAAAAAATGCATAAAAATTAGAAGCTTCCAAGTTTTTTTTTTAATATAAATTAATCTAGTTATTCTTTTAAGAACAGAAGCCTAAAGGGTTCAATAAAGGAACAGGATATTTTACTCAACTGTTTTGCACTTGAGACATAAAGGCTTTTAAGGGGAGGAGGAAGAGAACTAGAATGGTTTTGTTCTGTCCTCCAGATTTCCACATCTGGATCCAGCCGCTGTGTTGTTCCTGGCCACTGTAGGTAGCCAAGTTGTTTGCATTCTGCAACATGGGCAACCGGGCTTTGAACATTACGAATAAGATTAAATTGGGGACCGATGTGAACGGACTTAATTTGGATTGAGGCCAGTCACTCTGACCCCCTTTGCAGTCACTGGAAAAATGAGAGGCAATTGGGGCACATGGTATTTTAGGCATCCGTTTTAGAGTGAGATGTGACATGCCCAAGACTCCACTACTCCTGTTAATGAGGTCTTTATTTACTAAATATTATGTACCATGCGATACCCAGATGCCTAACATGTCTCTTGCACTGTAGCATAGTCACTTGCACTATGGTTGTAGCTCCCTCTGCTATACTTGCAAGTCTGGCTAGAAAGTCACTCCAAGTATGGAAGACATCTGCAGGGTCTCAGCACTTAGCTGAGTGGTTCTCTGAGACAGGAGAGGCTATGCTTAGGAGACAGTGGGATATGGGCACCCTTGCTATCTGCCACTAACCTGGAGATGCTGGAACACACAGCAGCGGGAGCAAGGTGGTAACCAGAACACAGCAACAACCCTAGTGCGACAGTGTCTTCCTGTGACACCTCCTGGGATACCAGCATATAGGAGGAGATTGCATTCCTTCTCCCCTCATCCATATCTCGTTTCCGTACTAAACTATTCTTACTCCAAGGACCTTGTTCACATGCACTTCTCCCCATAACTAGGAGTTTTTTCTTTCCTCTGTAAATCACACACATAATGCACTATAGAGCCCCATTTATGAAAACAAGATCTATAACAAAGCCCTCTTAACACCAGTAAATCTTCTTTTAATGAATTGGGCCTGTAGCTTCAATTATGAAGTGAGGCTGTGATGGCTGCTGTGCAAGCCGTGCCAACAACAACATTGAAGCAGATCACTGTCATAAGGGTATTAGGAGAGTCTCTGGAAAGGCTTGGACGCTCCCTCTTTCCCTTCAAGCACTTTCACATCTGCACTGCATTATATCCTGTCCAGATGACTTTGCTGGGATCTCCATTGTTCTTGGGAGTATTTACATTATCAGAAAAGAAACCACTGATTTATTTGTTCAGTCTTCCACATAAATATACCCATAACCCAGTGTGAAACAGTTCACATTTATCTGGTTTGCTTTGTTTTCAAATGGACCTACCCTGGATTTTCAGTTTTACAGTGTGTATAAAGAATTAAACTCTTTACTTAGATTGTAAACCCTTGAGATCATATTTTGTGCACTGCATACCATCAGAGACTACTCTTCTTCTGCATTATTAGAAATAGAGCACTTTCAGATATCCTGTAGGGGATGGATGGGCCACTTACAGGGAGGGGCAGGTGTTGTGGCTCCCACATGGACAGCCAGCGTGAGAAGGCTGGAGATGCCCTTTCTGCCCTCACCCTCAGTTGGTACATTTGGGCCATCCATAAGACAGAGTGTTGCGGAGCCCAGTTTTCCCTTCCTTGGCTGTGAGAAATTGTGAGTGAACACTGAGGTGGAAGATGCTGTTGTCCTTGTGGTCTTGGGCACAGAGAAAGGGGAAAAGCACAAAGCAAATGCTCATCCTTGGACCTCCCTGCCCTCCTCTGTGACCAGTGTCACAATAAAGGCACTGGGCTGGAGGGACCCAATTGCCTGTTCCTGCAACTGTGCATATTTCCATCTTTAATATGGAGACCAGGATGATTTTCACCATTTTTGTCATATTGACACCAATTACAAACTTTTCTTGCTACCTTCTGCTTCTGTTGTCCCCACAGAGCAGACTCGAGTCAACTCGGTGCTGTAGTGAAATTCAGTACTGCAGAAGACCTCTTTGGCTTCTTTTTATTTTTAGACAGTGCATGCTTGTCCTGTTTTCTGTCTTGCTGCAGCAGACTGAGTCGTGTTGATCTGGTGATGGAAGATCCCTTGATGGAGAAATGGGAAAAAGGAATATTAAAACAATAAATTTCACTTACTGGAATGCTTGGCCTAGAGACACCTAGGCCTGTGGACTCCCGTCACTGAATGTGGATGCTGGTCTAACCAGAGTTAGTGCAGCACATAGGTACTCTTGTGTACTACAGGTGGGGTGATGTCTGGATTGATGACAATATCAGACACCTAGCTTGCTAAAGAGAGACTGCTGAGCACTGAGGAGAGCTACTAAGGCTTTTGTATGTTGTAGTATCTCCTTCTGCTGAGTTATGTAGTTTATTAGAACTGGTAAAGAAGAAAAAGATATTCAAAGTAGGAACATTTCCAAAACAATCAGTTGAAATTAGGCTTCTACAAAATGTTAATGATCCAACTTTGTTACTGCTTTTGTTTCTGTCGAAGTGCCTGGCTGGGACAGGACAGTTTCAGTTTGGGGAAAATTTGGAGAAATTTGGGGAATATCTCTCTGAAGATTTTGAGGTTTTCTTAAAAATAAAAAATAGGGTGTATTTATTTTTAAGATCCACATTCAAAAATTCAGAATTTCAAATTGGGTTGCTGCAAAGATGTATTTCTATGCATTCCCTTACTTAATTCAATCTTAAAAAAAAAAAGAATCTGATGAAAACAGGTGCATTCTGCAGAAAATGTCCTTCTGCTTAGCCCTACCTTAATCCTGAATTAAAGCACAGTCCTGCACAGCATTGTTTGTCTGGGGAGGGGTTACCATAGCTGACCGTGCAGGTCTTTGCTTGGCTCACCTTCTCCGGGTGTTCACACCACACTGCTGGAAGAAATCCAACAGCTATCACCTATGTGCATACCCAAAACTGGTAAAAAGGCTACAGGTGTTTAAGCTCCTTAAGGGCCACAGTGATTTGGGGTGTGGCAGAGGATATGCACGTGGCATTTGGCATGGCCTTCTGGTGACACCGATGGCACCAGTGTTGCCTGGGAATTTGAGGATGAATGTTTTTCCTGATAGCTCAGTTTCTGAAAACCAGCTGGGGGCACATCAGCAAGGTCAAGCATTGCTCAAAAAATGAGACAGTACTACAGCTCGCTCTTTATTGATATATCAAACCCTAAATGTTCTGGTCTGGAAAATCATTTTGCTGGTTTAGACTAACCATTAAAGGCACTGGACTTGGGATCAGGTACATAATTCAGGAGGGGATTTAAGGGAAGGGTGTGACTGAGAAAGTAAGAGAAAAGCCCCTAGGATTGTGGCCAGTTTTAGTCAGAGGAACTGCTTTGTTATTGTATTTACAGCTGCACAGTGTTTTTAACTATAAACTGTGCTTCAGATGCTGGCTGAAATGGACTAGGGTGCCGCAGTGTTTCATATAACAAAATAATTTACAAATCCCACGTGAAGCAGTGTTTGAAAGTCCTTTGAAAGCATTGTTTGGCCAGCAGCAGGACTCTTTTCAAGTTCTACTCTAGTTGCAACTCTTATTTCTGAAGGTACAGCTATACAAACAAGTGACTGTGGGGATGTGCATTTATATTGCATCATGTTTTGCACTGCAATGTCCCATTCACACCCTGTGGTAAAAGTTACCTAATCATAAAGGGAAATTTGCTCCAACGCAAGAGGCTACCTCTGAGAAGTTACCACTAGCAGCTACACAGACACCATAAATCCACAGCCCCACTTCATTCAGAGTGATCTCTTTGCCTAGCTGTACCCTGTGTTACTAATGCAGTTGCTAGAGGTGTGGTTTGATGGCTGCAAGAAGCAGACGTGCAGGAGGTACATGCAGGGTATGCTGAGTATTTGAAATGGTATGACTTACTTGAGCATCCAGTGGGGAAAGAGGAGAGAATTTCAATGTAAGCATTACTTTAATATCCTATGTATTAACATTATCTGCCTCCTCAATCTATTGCTTGGAAAATTCTGGCTAGTCTAATGTTTTCCAAATCAATCCTAATCTTGACTCTCGCAATCAGAAGGAGATAGGCTGAATTTGCTGGCTACTTTGTCAGACACAATGTCAGACACGTTCACAGTGCACGGAACTAGCAGGGACATGATGGAGGCAGATACAAACTCACAGGGAAACAGCTCCTGCACTTCTGATGAGCTCCAGTGCATGGCCTGGGTTGGTGGAAGCCCTGTTTCATTATGTGGAGAAGCCATAGACTCAGCATAGGCTTTGTTTTATGGGCTTTATTCATAGATTCATTTTGTCCATTAACCTCTTTTACAGGTGCAAAAGGGAAACTGTGTGAACGGGACAAAGATCATACCACTAAGTCTATCCATATTCTCCCACAACTAGGATTTCTAGTGTCTCTGCATTCCTTACATTAGTGATGAAGTTAATGCCAGAGAAATATGGGCTAGGGTTGGAGCTCCAGCAAGCCATTATCTAGGTAATGATTTAAAATGTATTATTCATGAACACTTTATTAATGTTCACATTAAGTCATTATAATTCTTTCAGTACCAATGTCCCTGCTTCACACGAGGGGTGTTTAATATTAGCTGCTGTTCAGTCCTTTCCAGCCAAATAAAATCAGCCTTAGTTCGTTCTGTCTTACTTAGATCAACAAACAAGGAACATAATGCAACATGACTTATCTTGCCAGGATGGGAAAGGGAACGTACCACAGCAAAACATTCTTCAGTGCTTTCCTTTGACAGCACATAGTCCAGCTCAGTCAAGGACCATGGCAAGTCCACTACACCCTCCCAAATCCTCCATTTACCAGCACAGGAGAACCACTGTGCCTGCCCTCCCTACTGCCAGCTGCTTTGGAAGGCAATACAGCAGTGCAGCAGGTCCTGCAGTTAGACAGCTTTGCAGCAAGTCTCAAGAAAGGTTCTTCTCCAGCAACCTCTCTCCTGCCCCATGGCCCCTGTCCAAGGCATGGAGTGGCTGCTGGGCTGGACACTGTGTGAGCACCCTGGTGCTGGGCTGTCGACATGAGAGGTCCATGCTCTGCAAAAAGTAAGGGGAAATGAGCTCACCTCTTGAGTGAGTCCTACTCATAATGACTGAGAAGGGAAATTTTGGCAATACCTGTCCCCATCTCTATTAACAGTCTGAAAGTGGGGCACTGAGAATGCTTTCGAATCATGAAAGCAATGCCAAGAACAAAACCATAGAATAATGTCAGGTTCTTCTGGTTAAATCTAAAATTTTCCCACAATTACTTGAAAATTAGAAGCAGGCAAAACTATCCATCATGTTATAGATAACTTGGCTGCAGAAATATGGCATCAGCATATGCTGAAAAGTAAAAGCTAACATGATTAGTAGACTATTAGTTCTAGCAGTGGCCTTGCTTGAATGGGATCCATGTGTTTAGAAAGTAAGGCTTTTTGGAGCTGTGTATCTGTAAAGCAGGTGGCACAGGTCTGAGCATTAGCCTGAAAATCTGGTAATGCAAAATTGGCAATGACCTTGAAAATGTTGGCCCATCTGAAGATTTGATAGTGATTTGTGCTTCTATTGATCTAAAGCTTGATGAGAGCCGTAAGTTTCAGTCTGAGCTGGTTAGGCTGACTTGGATCTAGCATCCAGACATGTCCATCCAAACCCTAGGTTTTCAAAGCACATTGCAGCTCTTGGAGTTCATGAAAGCTATGATTACAGAACTGGTAGTCAGTGCTCTACGATACAGTTTGCATGATAATACACTGGATGCTGCTCCCCCCATCCTCCACCCCCATCACCTGTTTCCCATGTGCTATAACCTAGGAGCTGCAAACACCTCTTTCCCAATTTGTGGGTGAGGAAAAAGAAAAGACTTGATTAAAAACTGTTAAAGACTCGATACCTGCTAGTATGATTAGCCCCTCTGAACAGCAGGGCTTTTTTTTTTTTTTTTTCCCCAGGGAAAATGGAGAATAAATTCCATCCTGCTGAGATTTGGCCACAGTTTGGCAGGGGAAGGTCTATAAAGCAAACACTATCAACAAAGGTCTCATGGAAAACAAACTTCAACATCACTTGATCCAAGTAGTCCTGTTAAATCATGTTAAATGTTTTCCATGCATCTACGAAGAGTATGACAGCTGATGTCACAGTATCACTGCAGCCTGGGTTAAGTTACAAATTATACACATACTGTCCTCTGCTAGCCTCACTCTCATGAATCCAGCTTGGCCCTTCCAAAGCAATTTGGCTACAGCATTTTCTGGCCTGGTCTTTAGTATTTTAACATAAATAATGTGTATTGCAATTCATCTGTCCCAGGATTCTCATTTCTTCAGTGTGATCCCTTCATGTTCTCTTTCCCTGGGAAAGACAGCCGTTTCCTTGTGATGGGTGAAATCTTGCCACTGCACCCACTCTCCACTGAAGTAGCTGCCCCTCACCCAGGAGCATACTGTGCTCCACAGCTCCCAGCCGTGCCTCATCTGACCTCCGGAAGTCATCCCATACCACAGCTCAACCATGGGAATTGTGACTATAGAGTATACCCGCAGAAGACCAGTAGAGTCTTTCCTATCTGTAACTTCTTTATTGTTTTGATATTACCACATTCCAGCAATTTTTATGTTAAGCATCTTGTTTACATGTGATGAGGAAGCTCACTGAAGCCTTAACAAACTCAAGAACCCCTCCTAGTCTAGATCTAACTGTTACAGGAAAAAGAGCAACAGTGCAGTTAAAATAATTTTACACACAATTTCTATCACTTTCCTGGTGTCAGGCTCTCCCATCCCTTGCTCCTCCATGTCCTGAGGCATCTCCTTCCCCAATCTGAGATCCACTTGGAGTCATTTCCCTAAGTTTTTTACTGTGTTTTTTTACACCTTTGTCTTTCTCTGTTGGTCTGCATCTCCATATTTCATTGGCGTTCAATATATGTGGTGCCCTAAAGGGCACTATGTTGGGCACTATTGCTTTGTTCTCTTTTTTTACCCTAAAACTAGTTTTGTCCAGCTCCAATTTTATTGAACCAGCTATGGGAGAGATGTTTATAGCTGTGGTTTCACGAGTGCCAGCCTGTGCCCTATTCGTCTGATGCCTATGCTCTTCCACTCCTCGTCTTATGTCTCCACTTCTTGGTGGCTGTTGTAGCAGACCTGTCCTCCTCTACAATAAATTGTTATATTAGCTATAAATATCTCATTCTGCATAGAATAACTGCTATCTCTGTAAAAATATGCTTATACCATGCAAAGATATAAAAAAGTAAAACAAATTGGCTTTGCACAAGCTGTCAGTTAGAGAACTTGCTGTAGCAGCTAAATGAAGCAAAATACAGTACAACAAAGCTGCAAGCAGGTCAAGAAAAGTTCAGATCAAGCACAGCCTGAAAGCCTCGATTCCAAGGCCTTATAAATTCAGTGCAAAGCTTCTGGCCTGCTCCGGAGAGAAGCAGCGCTGTACTACAGGACTACTTCACTATGCCATGCTCTGCTGAGCTTCATAGGCAACAGCTTGTGCAGTGCCTCACATAAAAACCAGACCATGAGCTTTGGAGCATGTGAGGATGGGTGATGGTGACATGCAAAGGCAACAGCATGTTTCAATGTTCTACTAGTCCCTGCTTGCTTTTTTGATTAACTGTTTGAAAGTTGCTAGTGGAGAAGTGCTGTTGTGGGCGATGGAACAGGTCTCTCTTGCTTTTTGGCTCTTGATCTCTTGAGCTTCTGGCTTATTTTAACAGAGGTAGAGGCTGGGTTTGACAGCCCAGCTGTGCCCTGGCAGGTCTGGGAAGGCATACCTCCTCAGGCTTACCTCTGCTTGCTTCCAGGAGAGAGCAAAGCACATTTGGCATGGGTAGCTTGTGAAAATCAATTTATTTTCCCTTTCAGACACATTGTTTTCCAGGTACTCCTGAGAGCTTCTGGCACCACTGCAGTACCTTTGTGTGTTTTAAAGAGATACAAGTGGCCACGTCTGCATCAGGCTGGCTTTCACTGAATTACAGTCACAGGGCACTTGGCACTTTTAACCCAAGCTGTCAGTAAGTCCTGCTGTAATAAGATACTTAGTGCCACCGAGTGAGGAAAATGCCACTTCTGTTTGCAAAATAGACACATTTCCGTGGGTAATAAATGAAGAGGGTCACTGTCTGCATGGGCTGGCAGTTATCTTCTGCTCCTTGCTCCTTGATTTACTGTGTGTTGGAGCAGCTTAGCACATCAATACTGCAAATTAAATACCAGACAGATGGGTGATCTTTTGAGTTTCTGTCTGGGAAGGAAACAACTTTCAAGTGGAGGTTTCAGCTCTCCTCTTCCCTTCTTCTGTTGAAATCATGGCATGCAGCTGATTAAACAGTGTTTGATCAGTGGTTTTTGTGCAGCTCCAGTCTGCAAAGTCTGTTCAGGGCTTTTTCTTTTTTCTTTCTCCCCCTTCCTCTCTCTGCCTCTCTCTTTCAATAGTTAAATTTTACATCAAAGGCTGGTTGAAGCTTCTAGACTATTATTACACTATTCACATGGAAGCTGCTTAAAATCCTGCATAATTACACTGTGTTTTTGTATTTGTTTTCCTCAGAAACCCTTGTGGTGTGTGGAATTGGTGTGTCTCTCAGAAGTATTTGGGACAGGCAGAGTTTAGCCAATGAAAATGCTAATTAGAGTGGAAAAATATATTGTATGCGTCCCATACATTTAGTTCTAAAAAAATGTAAAAAATACTTAACCTTAGCACTCTAAAGATGTCAGATGTTTCTCAGACAAGTCTTGGGAGCCCTCACAAGCTTTAGCAGAGAGAGATTATTTTGATAATGCTCCTCTGATAATTAGATCCACATGCACACATGGTACACCATAAGCTCTGTCTTACTTTTCAGCTTCAGGCCTGCAAAAGTGGTTTATGTTGAACTTCAGGGTGTGTTTTGAAATATAAAATAACACAAAATTATGTCTTCTAAATATTGTAGCTACTGAATGAAGCCTCAGAGCTGGGAAAGGCTGCTATCCATGCCCAACCTGTGTCACATCCTGCACAGTGGCAGGGCCTCTGGCTGTACACGCAGATTCTACACCTCCTGCAGGACCTCTCTCTCATCCATGGTACAGCAGGCTACAGTTAATTAACCCACAGCTACTCAAAAGATGGGTTACATCCTGTTGCTCACAGGGTAAACCACTGTCTTGGGAACTGCATCCTGCTCAGCCTAGGGCAGGGTCAGACCACAGACCCTGCAGCCAAAGCTCAGCAGCAAGTTGCCATTACCTAGGTGAGGATGTGGATGTCCTCCCACCTTCTCCAGGCATCCCTATCCACCCCAACAGACCAGGTTCCTTCCTCTGTCCTTTCCTTCCTTCCTTCCTTCCTTCCTTCCTTCCTTCCTTCCTTCCTTCCTTCCTTCCTTCCTTCCTTCCTTCCTTCCTTCCTTCCTTCCTTCCTTCCATTGGCAAAGACCATTTAGGACCCCAGGAGCATGTGCCCAGGCACAGAGGGACTGTGGGTTGGCCCGGGGTTGCCTGGTGCCTGCAGCAGCTGCACAGCTGCTGTGGTGGGACATATCTTGACCAGCACTGTGCAGCAGCAAAGGGCAGCAGGGCAAGCTCACCACCGTGGCATATCTGGAGCCTGGTGGCTTCTCTTACGAGCATGTGTAAAGTGCAAGTTCTCTGTTGCAAGGGGGAGTCTTCCCTTGGGGTGTGTTCACTTGGGAGGATGTACACCTGGAGCGGAAATGCCAAACTGCTGCTCCAGTACATTCTGGTAGCTAGAGAAGGCTCATCAGAAAGGCTGCAAGGAAGTTTGTTAATGTTCACAACTGAGCTGAGCAGTGTGTATTTTATTTTAGCTTAACTAAAAATGGATGAATTATTTTATACTGCACTCTCTGGGTCACAGGGCCCCTTGCAATGCTAGCACTTTGCTACAGAGCAGCTCTGAAAGATAAAGGAGGTGAGACTACATCTCTGCCCACAGGAGGAAGAGACTACTTAGCCCCTTTCTTTCCACCTCCTCTCCCCCAACACACACCTCACACTATGTCCATGAAGCCACACACTTGCCCAGGAGCCTGGCTTGTAGCTCTAGCATCAGTTGTAGTGAAGAGGCACACAGGGATGATTTCCACCACATGCTTGACATGTGTCAGGACTCACCTTCCCTTCCCTTGGCTGAAGGCCTGCTGTAGAGACACAGAGTTTATGAGTTAGTGCAAGAGGAAGGGATTCTCCTCTGGAGGAGAAAAGCATTAAAACATAAATAATTACAGAAAATGAAAATTATGTTAAGAAAACAGGTCCAAAGGTTTAACTGTTAAAGAGGAAAAATAACATTTCATAAGCATGATCTTCCTAACACTGCATAATACAGGTCTCAATGTCACGCAGTGCAACAATTTCCTGTTCAGCTTCGCTCTCTGAGCAAAACCAGAGCTCCAAATTGGCAAGCTCTAACTGGAGGGTCAGGTCTCTCCCAACAGCCCCAGCCACCTGAGAGGGCCTGGTTTCTGCTCTCTTTCTCTCAGCATAAGCCAGTTCAGCCACCGGGTGATCCTCTTGAATCACTTTTTAACCAAGTCAAGAAGACTTCTATGGCAACAGCCTTGTTTGTGTGCAAGCAATGAGGGGGATTTCTAGTGAAGTAGTGAAGGAGGAGGGAAGAGAAGACATTTGGCCAAGACTGCTTGGACAAGTAAAAGCCAGATTTCCTCCACATATTGCTTCAGAGTATGTTTTTTAATAACCAGAGCTCTAGAAACCTGTAATATCATTTGCTTTCTCTACCAAGTTCTTTCTTTTTTTTTTTTTTTCCCCTTGGAGCATTGCTGCTCTTGCTCTGCTAGAAGCTAGCTTGCTCCTCAGACTGAACTCCCCTAGCACCTGCCTGCTGCTGTGTTTGCAGGGGACACCTGTCTCCTGCGCAGGGTCTGTCCTCCCTCTGCTGTCACTTTCCTTTCTCCTCTGCCCCCACAAAGAGCTAACTTTCACACGTTGTACAGCATGTCCTTGTGCCTGAGGTGTGAGGAGGTTTGTTGATGGTACATGGCTGAATCCAGATTGTTTTTCCATTTTGATAGAGCTATATTTAGACTGTCCCGTAACCGCGTCCCAGACTTTCTAAAATAAATCAATGCAGAAGGCCCTGATTCAGCGGCCGCCTGCCCCGGCACAAAGCCCTGTCTGCCCCGGCACAGAGCTCTGCCTGCCCCTGGCTTGCCTGCAGGCTCTGAAGGCTTTGAACAGCCGCTGGCAGAGATTCAATTGCAAGCTCAGGGTTTAACAACTCTCTTCTCCTGCCCCACTCTGCCCTTCTGTCCTGCCTGCCATCTGCTGACCTGTACTCAGGCTAATATAGCTCTGGAATTAATTCAGTTGAATTACAGATTTGCACCTATGCAGAGAGGCTGTAGCTCCTGGGGTATTTTCCTATTTTAACTATCACTTGATACCCATTTAGATTTGTGAAAAAATAACTGCCCTTCTTTGCCCTCTGAAGGGGACAAGTCAAACAAAACAATCTTTCCTATTGCAAGAAGCAAGTTTGGTCTCAAATCTGCATTTTTATCCCTGGGATCCAGTAATAAACTGAACCAAGAGAAAGGACTGTAATTTTCATAAGTGGTTCTGCAGAAACTGCAGAGTAAGTCACAAGAAATTTTCTCCTTGATTGACAAAGACTTTTTTGGGCTGGACGTTGTGGAGCTAGTTAGAAATTTTGGCCTGCAGGATTTAGGCTTGAATGTGAATTCCCCCGTATTTCAAAAGCATAAATATCTGATTTTGGCCTGTGCCTTTTAGCTACTGATAGCTGGGGTTTAACCACACACTGTCACTGCAATAGAGAGTTCACAGCTAGAAGGTTTTTCCAGCTCTTTCCTGTGAAGATTTTTCTGTCTTTTCTGTAAGGCTCACTGACATATTTATCTTGTGGACTATGCTAATGATGTTCCTGGCTTGTAGATGTCAGCTGTAGGCTGATGCTAGTAGCATCATGCAGAGGTTTTTGCAGAACTGGATTCTCCCTAGGCTGACAAGGTGGATGCCAGCATCCAGGCTGGCCCTGCAGAGGGTTCATCACAGATGAACTGAAACTGAGTTTCTTACCTAAAATATCAGCCTTGAAGACAGCCACATTCTCCTTCACTTAGACGTAATTTAAGACAATGTTAGCAATTCAGGCTGTTCAATTTTGTGGTTGATATAAGATTTTTATCAAGCTTTCGATCAGACATAATTGAAATGGAAACATGCAAAATGTCTTCAAACCCCCTGGTCTAGTCTAGCACTGTGTCTTTTCTCATGCTGAAGGGTAATCATAGTCTCCATTTGCCAAACCTCGTTTAGCCAAAGTATGCATGTGGGACTTTTATTAATAGAAAGTATCATTGCTGTGGTCACGTAGATTTTGAACAGCATACAACTATTTATCAAGGTGCAAACTTGCCAAAATCAGACAACGTGAATATCCAAAGTCCAAAATAATGGTCAAAGCCTACCAAATTGCAACATTTCTTATAAAGAAAAATGCTGTAGTGTATAAGCTGGCAGGAATTCAGTGCCTAATCTGTCCCATCATTGACTGAAGTGATAGGGACACTGGAGTTGGAAAGATGCCATTCTGGGAAGCTATCACATCTGGAATTCTTGGAGATGTTCAACAGTTTTGTCTAATCAGCTTTTTTATTGTTGTTTTCTTTTTATGAAATCTTGTGACTTTTGCTCCACTGTTCTGGCCAGACCCAAGGGTGAGGGGCTGAGAAGCTTCAAATCAAATCAGACATGAGAGTTAAATAAATTGGGGTTCTTGGCAAGGCTTCTTTGAAACACAGAAACAGATGTAAAAAGAGGTACAGAAAAAATAGCAATGCCTCAGCTGCTGCTAATGAGAACCCCAGCAGGGAGCTGGTTAACACTGCTCAGGGGATTGCAACCTCTGGGATAACCTGAGGAGAACCCAAAAGGGCTGTGTCAGCACATGCAAGAGTTTAAATTGCTCTTACCAGCCTTGTAAACCACTACCACACACTGCCGGTATTGTGCTGTGGAACATATCGCACAACCTAGCAAGGCTTCACTCTGTCTTGTGAACTCTTGTGCAGTAACCATGAAAATCAGCTCAGCCATTTTTGGCAGAGCTTAACTAGAGGACATGCCTGAGAAAATGCATGGGATGTCACTGTCACCAGTGTGGCCTGTGCTGACATGAAATTCAAGAAAGATGAAGGATTCAAGAAGAGTAATTTTCCAGTGGTGCCAAGTTTGAGGCCTTTCTTGCTGCACTGATGGTGTCAGCAAACTCTTTACTGCAAGAAAAATATTAGAAAATATGTCATAAGACCCTCCTCAGCAGAGAGGTTGTTGCTGCCCTATGAGTACTGACTGGAAAAATTCCCATGAACTTCAAGTGCCTGTGGTTGTATTAGTCATGCGACAGTGAGAAAGTAGGCTGCTCCAGGGGCTAGGTTGGCTGGGGATAGGGGATGGAGCCAGTTTTGCCCAACTGCTCCACCTTTTCCTTCCAAACTGACACTGAAAGGGAAAGAAACTACAAGCATGGCAGCTCAGGTCTGAAAATTCAACAGGACCGATCCGTGGCTGAAGCCCAGCTGTGGAGGGGAGGAGAGGAATACGCGCACTGGATGTTTTCAAGTACTGAGAAGCCATATTTTAGCAACTATTTTGAAATGCAAACAAGGAGAGGTTTACTGTGTAATGTTTCCGGGGGTTTGAGGTAGTCTTTGTTACAGAAGCAAGTTGTCGCTTGTAGATTTTGTTTCATTTCTGTTTAACCAAATTCCACATCGCCCACATCTGATTGCCTCCTGTTTTGTGACTCTGTCATTGCTAGAAAAATAAAAAAGAACTTTTGACTGTTGTGAAAACACTTTTTTTGCCTTCTTTGGTTGAGTGTCCTACTACAATAATTCTGTTGAAACACAACCAAAGGGCGCTTTCTCATTGCTAAGCAAAAAGCAAAGCAAAAAGCATAAAATATTCAGTGGAGCAAGCCTTTCTTTAAGGATTGTATTTCTGAGCATGGTGTCATGTTTTTCCGCTGGTGATAATGTTCTGCAGCTACAGGGGTTTGAAATGCTGACATCCAGCAAACAGGTAGAGAACTAAATAATAATGTAAAAATAAATTATTATATGAAAAAAACCAATCTAACCAAACCTTACCCTTTTTGCTGAAAACCAAGCATTTGGATAAATACATCTTACTCTGGTAACTTATAGGTGCATTGGCTCACATATCTGATGCCTGTTCCACTGCACAGTCTCACTCTGGGCTAAGCCTCGCACAGTGCTCCGGGCATCACTGCCTCCTAAGCTGTAGGGTCTCAGCAGGCTGGGGAGAACCCAGGGAACAGAAGCACAAGACTCAATCTAACAGCATAGAAATGTAAATTAAAGAATTCTGTTTTCTTGCAATTTTTAGGACTTGTTCCATTTAAAGCCAACACTGTGAAAACTGAGTGGCATTGAAAACACAATATTTCCCAGAGGAATTACACTGCCTGGAAAATGTTGGCCACTTATAGTAACAAAACTGTTACACTCCTGGGGAAGTGTCCACATATCTGAAAGTACCCCACTGTTACGAGAGTTTCTGTGCCTCCATGTTCTTGACTAGAAAGGAAGGGCTGAGCACGGACGTAGTGGACCACAGCAGAATGCAAAGGCGAGACGCGAACTGCAATGACAATGAGCAGATGGCCAGAGGTAGGTGTTTAGTATATCTGTCTCGTGGTTTTACAAAGTAAATTTGAAGTATCTATATAAGGAACAGCCAAGGTACTTAAAATCCACTAAGTTTGACAGGGAACTTCAGTGGAGACAACATTCTCTCATAGAGGTCTTTCTGGTAATATTACAATATTAGAACCAATGTTGTAACAGCCATTCCTTTCTATCTTGTTATCCTTGCTAATCTCCACTTAACTGCTTTCTTTATCTTTGCTTTTTCCGCTGCATTTCTTTAAGTTTGTGCTTGCAGCATCCTGTGGTATTGGGGAGGAAATCTGGACATGAATTTTCACAACAGGGAGAAAGGTCACTGCAGCAGTGAGAAGCAGGAAGAAAAGTAACTCAACATATAGTTTATTTCTTGCTCTCTTGCCCTGGGTGGTCTGGTAAAAATTATATCTCCTACTAGACTAAAAAAAGTGTCAGAGAGGAATCATGCTGGATACCAGTGGGTTTAGCTAATAGGAATCAAAATGCATTTATATCAATTGCTTGATGCTCCAATCTGTAAGAAAAAAGTCCATGTAATAATAACAATCTATTTAATAGCTTATATATGACTTGATATTTCCAAATATGCTGTTAAGCAACAATTCTTGATGAAGCCCCTGACAGCAGAGGACAGCTTGTATACACACTAAAATGGATAGCTTGAATGCAAATAGACGTTATATTTTCTGGCTGAAGACCCAACCTTGGATATAAAACTTGGGGAACTGAAAAAGTTGTGTATCCTAGCAGAAAGTTTGGGAAAGATTATCTCCAAGGAAGGCTGCTTTTGCTTAGACTCGCAGTATTGCAGCCAGGGGCACTATCTACAGATACAGAGTAAAAAAATACCAGCACAAAAAAATTGTGGGATATCTGCAGATCTCTCATACCAGTATGTTTTATGAGTGTCCAGAATTGCTGTAAATCTTTCCCTGTCAAAGTGATGCCTCACTCATGTTGAAAACAGCAAGAAAATTAATTATAGGGTAGGGTTAGGTTTAGAGTTAGGATTAGGGCCAGGGTAAACCAAACTGTACCAAAATGAAATATATTATGTGAGCTGTACTACAGCATCACAGATGATATATGAATTTCTGCATAGTTACTATGTATACGTTTAAGCAGTTAGACATGGCATTGACCTTCTTTAGAGGAAAAAAAAAAAAAAAAAAAGAAAGAGGAAAGAAAAACCAGTTTGGGTGCATTCCAGAAAAAAAGACTGTTGGGCTAATCCCCAGTCCTAAACACTAGCAGGGCTGAGCTTGACTGGACTCTGTGACTCTCATCTGTCATGCTTAGTGACACACATATTGAAAGAGGATTCACTAAAATACTCCTTCCTTCAAGTCACTGGGCAGTTGCCCTCTGTCACTGGTGTGCATGGAGAGCAGCATACCTGCTCCGTGTTTGCTGAGCTGCTGGTGACAAGGCAAGAGGAGAGTGCTGGAGATTGGCATCTGTGCACATCATAGGACTCTAGAGCTGAAAAGAGACTCAGCCAAATAGTTCAGCCCTAGTTTGTCCTTAGTAAAAAGAATCAGTGAAAAGTAGGAGTCCATTAAAAGCTCCCAGGCTTGTCAGCGTGGACAACAGTCCAATTGAGCCAACTTTGTCAAATCAGGAGAATGCAGCACCAGTCACTTTTGTGACTTTAGCTTGCTCATGAAAAATCATAGAATCATGGAATCATAGAATCGTTTGAGTTGGAAGGGACTTTAGAGATCATCTAGTTCCAATCTCCCCGCCATGGGCAGGGATACATCCGACTGAATCAGGCTGCACAAGGCCCCATCCAATCTGGCCTTGAACATCTCCAGGGGTGACCAACTCAAACTAAGTCAAAGCAGTTTACAGCCTGTTAAGAGCACTGCACTTAAAAGTGGTTTGAATAGCTTAGACCTTTATGACATAACAAACTTGCTCTTCTTGAAACATGTATTTAAGACCTTGAGAAATACATCTGAGAAACTATATAATGACATGAATAAATGTAGGTCTTGGAATAATTGCATTCTCTTGTGTGCCCCTTTGAAATATTTAGCGTCCTTACAACCTTTCTGTAAAATTTGTAGAACTTTATGGCCCTTGTTATTGAATTTGTTGAAGTATTTTTTATTAGGGAGAAGTGGAGTCCTTTCTCTGCATGACTTGACACTGAACCTGCATCAACTCTATTTTATTTTACGTTATTCCTTGTAAATATGACCGGAGCCCACTCCAGCATCAAATGAGTGAGAAAGGTCAGAACCGTAAATTTTTGACCTTGCTGGGTGAAAGCAGATGTTACACTCAATTCTCTGTTATTAATGGTAGCTATACTTCATGGCAGTGCACGCAGTGCTAAAGGGCACCAGCAATGACATCTTTCATCACTTGCACTAAAATGCTCTTCACTTACTGCCTCTTGCATGGAGTGCCAGTGAAATGAGATGTAAATGGATCTGTTGACAAACAGGTTAAATGTCAACACCCACAGTGATACGTAGTTAGGAGTAAAGGCACAAGATACTACAGAATTGTTTAAAACAGGCAAGTGCTGAAAGGTAAGCAAAGTTGTCATCATGGTTATTTACTGTGTAAGTACCATGGTTTGACTGATTGGCTCTGGTTCAAGGCAGCTCTCTTCCTAATCTCCCTTTTCTTTCAGTCATCCTTGTTCAAAACTTTGCTGCTGTTTGTCCACATCCTTGAAGTTCCCCTGCTAAGGGTGCAATGAAAAAGGAGGAGTTAGAGGAAGTACAGTAAGCCACCGAGCCCTCCTGAGACCGATGGCTGGGAACTAAAATCCCCTCTGCTTGTTGGAGGCTGTTGTGAGACGTGATAGTTGCAGATAGGAGATGTCAGATATTGTGCAACTTGGGGCAGCTATTAGAAGAAACACTCCTTTTTTGTGCTCTGACTTGTTTGCTTTAGAGGGAGGCTTTTTAATCACACTGGTATTTATATTGTTTTGCAATGTTTCTACTGTTATTCTGAATCACTATGCAAAGCTTGTGTTAGACACAACTTAATCAATGCAGTTATTCTCATTTCCTTATCAACTGTAATAAGCATCTCAGGACCTTGAGAGTTCCTACTGAGAGAAACAGACTGAACCCCCCCCTTTATTTGATGCTGAAATGCGAAGTGTTTTTCATGGGGAAGGGGCCAGAGTGAGTGATTGCTGCTTGTTTCACTGTGCCTCAGGCTAAGGAGGAATGATGCTACAGAAATATGTTTGGAACATACACATACAAGGTGATACCCATGATTGATTTAGTATCTTCCAGGCAAAATATTTTATAAGCAAGACAGCAATTAGACAAATGATCCATTCTTTTTTGTAAAGCTGTTATTACTATGCTATGTTTAATATACATTCATGCCCACATGTGTCATTAAGGTCTGCTGTCTTGAGTGTAAACACATAATAAACATGGTGGTGCATATAACAGGCAAGATTAGATTTATTCCAGTCAGTTTTCGATTAATAAATATTTTGGTGGTATATTTTAATGATGCAAATGGAGAAACTATCCCATGAAAGGATGTTAGTATGAAATAGCCAAAGGAAAAACAACCTCTAACAAGAGCAGGTCTGAAATGACAGGTTTTCCTGCCTTAAACTGATGGATTTGTCACTTCCTCCCTTGGCTCTTTCCCAACTGTAGAGACAAAGAAACAAAAATAACATCTTCAGATGAAAATCTTGCTCATAGATAATGTCAAGAATAAAAAATCTCCATGCAGAGCATTAAAGAAGTATCTCCACGAAAATACAATGCCAGTATAAAATGTGAATATGTCTCTTATTAGAAAAAGAAAATATGTTAAATAACATAAAAAAAAGCATGATATGTAAGGTCAGCAGGAACTTCTGTAGAAACAGGGCTAGGTTATGTCTCAATCTGTGATCATCTCAGATGTTCCTTACAACTAATCCTGAAATAACTTCTTCTTCAGCTAGAACATGCAACTTTGAGATGGGAAAAGTGGGAATTCCTGACACTGAAGAAATAACAATACGTATACATTTTAATTTCTATACTTCAGAATAGATTTTATTTGGTGCAGTAATTATGGGAATGCAGTATTATGCTGATGAGATTTTCAAATATTAGGATTAAATGCTGGTTTGAAAACCATTTATAAACTTTTACATCCTAGTGTTAAACTGAAGAAAAGTGAAAGAGCAATAGGAAGAATCTAAAATCTGAGGCCATGGGGCAGAACCTATTACCTCGTTCCTGGGGAAACCCTTCCTTGCAGCATATTTTCCCTAATGTCAGGTTCAGGTTTCATTCCTCCATGGCCCTGGCTTCTGGCTCTTCTTCCATAGGAGGTGCTAGACTCTGAGTGTGATCCAGAGCAGTGGTTCCTTAGTCCCTTCTGGAAGAAATAAGCTTCATGGAAATATCCTGGATGTACTGGTGATAAGTCCCACTTCTTACACTATATGGCAACTTCCAGTGCCTTGCCTGGCCTACTCTGCAAGCTCTCTGCATCCCAGTTTGGATGCATCCTCTCACTCCTCCTGACTTTCGGCTTCCTTTTGCATTTACTCCATTTTATTCTAAGGGCTTCTTTGTTTTGCTCTGTAACCAGACAGCTCCATCTGGCTCCTTCTAGTACCTATTCTGTTTCATGATTTCCTTGTATGTCCCTCAAAGAGTGCCACATAGGAGCGTGCACATATTGGACAGCTCTTTTATTGTTTCAAATAATAATAATAATAATAATAATAATAAAGGGAGTATATAGCTCTTTTATATGAATACTGTGGTGCTAAAATGCTTTCACTCTAACTCAGACTGTATATCCCCATGTGCCCCTCCTCACAAATGGCTTTGTCCTGTATTAAAGGCAGTACCTGGAACCTGGCCATCTATAGGACTATAGTTGAGTACTCTGCTTCAGTATCACATCAGTTTTGCTTCTACCTACTCCTGCTTCTGTTTCTCTTTTTGCCCATGATTTTGACCATGCTTTGAGCCTGACCTGCCTTTCTCTGCCCATTCATCTTTCCTGAGCCTCTTGGTCAGGTTCTGTCTCAGATTTGTACAGAATGTACAGCCCAAGTGACTCCCTGGCTGGACCTTCTCTCTAGACCTACGTGGAACTCCAGGATCTTCCCCATCTTTCCTGCTTTCTCTTCTGTCACTTGAACCTCTCAGCAGTCACAAGACATCTTTTTTCAGTTCCAGCTGTACAGAGCTGCAAACTTAGTACCTGTCCCTCAAACCCAGTAACAGCAGTAAATATTTGTACTGAGTTAGTATCTTAACCAGCATATAGGCTTTATTGAATTGCTGTACAAACTCAAAGGGAAAAGACCTTTGGCCTGACAGCCAAAAGAAAGTGGGTTCAGCAGAGCGCCTCAGGGCAGTATGTATCAAAGGATGCCTGTGCCATACTGCAGAACACGGCCTTTTCAAGTGGGAGCTTAAGAAACTTTGGTGCACTGTAAATTTAGAACACATTCTGCTCTCCTGTCACTGAGTTGCCATACAAACCACAGTCAAATAAGTCATACTGCATATAGTTCATACTAAACATTGGTTAAAGAACACCACACATAACATAAACTTACATAAACTTCTAAGGTTACCAAAGACTCTACTCCTCAGAAAAACAATATTTAGCAGCTCTAAGACCGCAGTGTGAACTTCCCCAGGAAATACCTCATCACTCTCTGCCCTCAATATAAACTCCACTTCTTTGATGTTACCTTCTCCTGAATGTATAAAAACATGTATGGTGTTAGAAAATTCAAATCATTGTATACACTGGAAGAGAGAGTAAAAAGAAAGCAAGCACATGAGAAGCTAATCCCAGCAGGGACATCAGGATGGAGATGTGTTCAGATATGGTGATGGAGTGTATAAGTTCCAGTGTAGGAAGGGTAGAGTGGCTGAGTGACTTGCCAGGATGAAGTGGGGACTTCAGATATGGTGATGGAGTGTGTAAGTTCCAGTGTAGGAAGGATAGAGTGGCTGAGTGACTTGCCAGGATGAAGTGGGTACTTTGTACTGATACAGGAAAGGACCCCACAAGGTCTGACTCTAGGATCTTGGCTTGACTGGTTTTTGCAATTAAGAAAACGTACATCTTCCTACTATAACAGGCACTATTCAAAAGAAGACAATAATAGCAAAAGTGATGGCATGTGCTACAGCCTAACCTTGAGGTGAGGACAGAGATAACATTAATCCTGCAGTACTGCTCTGCAGTCAGCTGTGGCCCAGTGCAAGGCTCCTTAATGATGAGAGTGGTAACTCTGGGACTTGATAAGCTTGCCTTTATCAGTGAAGTTAGAGAGTGTTATTAGTGTGTATGCACTCTGTGTTCTGCTATAGCACATGTTTGTATAGCCATTTCTGACAGTTAAAGGTGTGTTAGGTTTCCTTGACAGAAAACAGACATTTTAATAAAATGGTTGCCATTTAACTAGATAGTCCTGGGCAGAGCTCTGTGGGAAACGGTTCCCATGACCTTTGGTTGGGAAGAAATGTTTATCCTTTAGCAGGGCTCCATAGTGTAAAAAAGAAATCCTTACTCTGCAGTATACAGGATTTTTTAACAAAACCTTAATGATGCAAGTCCTGAGGAGCTGCATAAGCCATCTGCAGAAAGGTATTGCAAATTACGGTAGACTTTACTTTCAGAAAAAGAAACTTTGAAATAATATTTCACAACAATTAATTTGGAACAAAGACTGAGTTGGAGTCTCTGTAATGCGTTCAATTTCACTATGTTACACATTTTATTCCTGAAATAACAATTACTTATTGATTTATTCACCCTCTTTAAGCAGCTGACTGTTAGCCTTATGTATCTGGGAATTCTTACTTCTACTCTGCATGAGTTTTGTTTTGGATCATATCTAAGTTCATATTTAATGTATTTATTTTAATCTAAAGCCTGTTTTGCAAAAGTAGCAAAACCTATAACCCAGCTGTCTTTATTCAGTGTATTCAGTTCATGATTAAGGGTCACCAGCTTGAATTAGCTCCTTGTTCAACATTGCTAGATTGTTTATAGGCTGTACATGTCACTGAACAATTGTGAGGAAAGATTTATTTATGAGCTGCCCTACCTGGGAGTGTTCCCCAGTGTCAAGTAAAGAAGTGAGCAATGGGAACTGAAGTTGTGAAGTTACACCATCTGTCTTAAAAGAAAGATGCACGGAAAGGATAAGAAAGGGATGAAAAGAGGCATTCATAAAAAGCTGATTCATCATTAATCTGCTTACACTCAAACACAGACAACAATAGCTTGTTTTATGATAAGGTAGTGCCCTTTCAAAGCTGCATTCCACTTTGGGAGGGAGACCATACTACAGGCAGTGAACTTGGGGTGATTGGCTTCATTACACCAAAGAGATTGGTTGTTTGTGGTTGGTACACAAGTGAAATATATGTTCTGGGCAAGCAAAAAGGGAAAGAATCTCCTTAGAGTTGAGCTAGTGTGATTGCTTGTGAAGGCTGTTGGATGACCAAGCTGGATGGATGAGGTACCAACCCTGTCCCTGCTCATGCCACTTGGATGTGACGTCCCTGCAGCCACACTGGGCAGCATGGTGGCTCTGAGGCCAGCAAGGGTCCATGCTCACCTCCTCAGCAGTGACACTACTTCTCCACATTTCCAACTCAATCCCACAGCCTCATTTATGTATGTGTTGTGTGGCCTGTTTTTGTGCTGTGTGGGTTACACCCACCCTTTACAACTGAAAGTTGAGTGGAGTTAAAAATAACAGCAAATTTCTGTCCCTTTCTTGTACATTTACAAATAAAAATAATTTTAAAGAAAAAGTACAACATGGTGCCTTCTGCCTGGCTCCTGTGGCAGGGGCTTCTGCAAGTGGTATGCATTGCCCTGGCATTTGTGGAAACAGCCTTTGGTTTTCGGAAGAAGCAGCAACCTTTCTCGCAGTCTCCATGAGCAGGATGGTAGGCTGGGCCCTGAGAGCCCATCCTGCAGTACTGGTGGGCTGCTGTGCCCATGGAGAGGGAGCTCATTGCTCCAGCAGCGACAAACACCTTCGCAACTGCTAACCTGGCAGAGCAGCATCTGACCATGCTTGAGTCCTGAGGTCCTAGTTGATCCCATCACTTATGCCTATGTACAATAAGACTTGAACATGCACAGAATTGCCCAAACTGTAATGTAAATGGAGTCCAAGAGGGCTGAAGTTTTTCTTTCAGCTTCTAGCAGCTACAGAAAGAAAACTCACTAGAAAACAAAGCCTTGTGCACTTTTTGCCAAGCCTGCTTTCCAAAGGAAATGAGGCTCACGTGGTTCCACTTGCCTGTCAGATTCCCTTCCTCTCTTCCCGCCAGCACCTTTCCTGCTTGTGTGCCAATTCCAGCAGATTGGAGCGGGGTGAAGGTCCTAGAGACACTCTTCCTCTCTGTCCTGTAAGACCTGGGGGATGCACAAAGGAGAGAGACCCAGGCCAGTGCCTGCTCCAGGGGAAAAAAACCCTAGTGAGAGCTCAAGAGTTATCCACTCTGTTTACATCGCTAGTTTGCAGATCACCTCATGATTATTTATGCAGGTGGACACCTGGTATTTATGCCTCTATTTCTGGTATTTACACATCTATTTCACTCATGGGTCTTGAAAGCTGAAGGGGCAGTTGACTATACTTCACAGGATGACACCAGGCTGCTCACTTCCTGATTAAGTTGGATTTTCTGTATTAAGAGTTCAATAGGGACAAAATCCCAGAATTTTAATAGATTTTAATTGCAGAACAAAGCAAAACCAAATCAACAATCTATTTTTCATCACATTTTCACATCTGAAATGAGAATCACTGGCCCTCGAGGGTCTGCCAGTTGAAACAAAATAATATTGTAGACCTTCATTTTTAGGGAAGGCAAGCAGGAAGGAAAATGGCATGAATGGGAGAAAATTTCTGACTGGGTATATATACAACAAATACTTATGTTGTGCACTTGATGACAGGTTTTCTTGAAAAGCTTCAATGAATCCACTGTGCAGGGAGTTGTCTTGTCACCGTGTGAAAACATGGACCAAATACTTGGAGCCATGATGACAGTCCTGCACGCAGTGCAGAGGAAACTGCTGGCATGATGCAAGATTTAGTCTAAGCACTTTGGGTTACTCAAGTTGCCTCTTGTGTAAATTGCGGTTATGACAGTGACTACTGCAGTAACATCCTTGGCGTCTCAAAAGATGTGCCCTCAAAGACAGACAAAGGAAATTTGCACTCCTGAAAACAATTGAAGAAACCATTTTGTATAGAAAATTGAGAGTAGCAACAATTGACATTGGGCTTATCATAGGTATTACAGGAGACAGTCTTAAAGAGCTATTAGTAAACTGTCATGTCTTACTCAACGTGTGGGACAGAGACCAAGAAATTGTCACGAAATTCACAGAATCCCAGAATGGTCAGGGTTGGAAAGGACCTCTGAGGTTCATCTAGTCCAACGCCCCTGCTAAAGAAGGTTTACCGCACCCAGGCAGGTTATGTATATCTCCAGAGCAGGAGACCCCACAACCTGTCTGGGCAGCCTGTTCCAGTTCTTTGTCACCCTCACAGTAAAGAATTTTTTCCTCTTATCCAGGTGGAACTTCCTGTGCTCCAGTTTGTGCCTGTTGCCCCTTGTCCTGTCACTGGACACTACTGAAAAAAGTCTGGTCCCATCCTCTTAACACCTACCCTTTAGTTAATTATAGGCATCGATAACATCTCCTCTTAGTCTTCTCTTCTCCAGGCTAAACAAAACCACATCTCTCAGCCTCTCCTCATAAGAGAGAGACGCTCCAGTCCCCTAACCATCTTCATGGCCTTTCTCTGGACTCTCTCCTAGAGTTCCTTGTCATTCTCGAGTTGTGGAGCCCAGAACTGGACAGAGTACTGCAGATGTGGTCTCACCAGGGCAGAGTAGAGGGGGAGGATAACATACTGCAACCTGCTGGCCAGACTCTTCTTAATGTGGTCCAAGATGCCATTGGATGCTTTAGCCATGAAGGCACATTGTTGGCTCATGGTTAATTTGATGTCCACCAGGACTCCAAAGTCCTTCTCCACAGAGCTGCTTTCCAGCAGGTTAAACCTTAACCTGTATTGGTGCATGGAATTACTCCTCCCTAGGTGCCAGACTCTGCACTTGCCTTTGCTGAACTTCATTAGTTTCTTCTCTAGAGCACTCTCTAGCCTGTCCAGGTCATGCTGAACGGCAGCACAGTCTTCTGATGTATCAGCCACTCCTCCCAGTTTTGTGTCATCAGCAAACTTGCACAGGGTACACTCTGTCCTCTCATCCAATTTATCAATTCTTTCACCTTGTATTTAATTCTTATTTTAAAAGAGTAATTGCAAGACAGAAAAGATGAAAAGCAATATAATTCCAAGTATATGTTAGCTTTCAGGTACCTGACTTTATATTTTTATTCCACCAAACAAAATTTCATTTATCAACTCAATCACTTTCATGGAAAAAATGTTGACAAAAGGTTGAAAGATAATTTCCAAGCAAGTTGTGTGTGTTTAAGAAGAATTGTATTAGGAAGGGGCCTAAGCTCTGTTTTCAGAAACATATTCTTCAATTTTTTAAAAAAATACTAAGTTTATTATTCTATTTCTCTCTTATGCAGGAGCAGAAAGAATATTTTCCTTCTCTAAACAGGTTGGAGCAGCGTACTACATGCAAAAAGTTTTATGGATTATTTAGGAGAAAATGCATGCACTAAAATGGTCTGTGAATACCATCTTAAATAAGATGACCTGAATTATGTATTGAAAGGCAGTAGCAACGTATACTTTAGAGAAAAATACATCATCTCTAAAGGAAATACAGTACCTCTGACTTCCACGTTTATGTCTTATTTCCAAACAATTCAGGCCACGGTACCAGCCACTCTGTTGCCAAATACAAACCTCCACCGCTGCTGCAACAGCTATTTGCTTGCTGACAGCACAGTCACCCCAGCCTGTGTCTGGGCAACAGAATGGGCCTGAGGGTGCTCCGAAGGTGATGCGCTTCAGGGCTGGAAGGCAAGGTAGAAAGGAAAAATCAAGAAAAGGGAAGCATAAGAGAATAAGAGGACAATAAGACCGCTGGCTCAGGAAAAGACCCCATAAGCAGCCAAAGGAAAAAAAAAAACCCAAACAAACCCAGAATGAAAAGAAAGTGGAATAGCAAGAGAAAGCTTGTGCGTGGAATTGCTGAGTAGCAGTCCATGAATGTACCATGAGATGATGCTAACCAGCAGACCATATGTAGTTCAGCCTATTAGCCAGCCTTCATCCAGTAAAGTCTGATATTTCTCCTAGTTCACTCCTAACATAATGCAAATCACAACATGAGCCAGCTGCAGTGCTAAGTAAATACCAATGGTTATCATTCTATGGCTTACAGACACAGGACTCGCAGGAAGTAACAAAGAAAAGGAATATTATCAGAACAGGTTTCAACTTGATAGAAGGTTCCTCTCTTTGAAAATATCAGATCAACTGAAGTCATAAAGGGTTCAAAGACAGTGCAATATATAATATCCAGTGGTGGTGTTATCTGTGCATGGTGAGAGGATGGCTCAATAATCCAGTGGATTTTAAGTCAGTAGTAAATATTGATGTGCAATTTCCATGTAGCGAGACATGAGGTTTTCCAACGACTGTCTTAACTACAAACATCGAGAAAGAGCAGCTGATGTTTCCAGAAGTCGCTGCTGTGCCTGCTCTGAGTTCAGTCATCATTCATCTCTCAGTGCACGCACTGCAGGAGATTTTGTATTCACATGTGACAACACTACTTGGATGACAGTAATGGTGCCAAAGTGAAAGGAGGGTATATGTAAGGCACAGTCCACTTACTGGGATCTGTTCCCTTCCAATTAATATCTTTCTGAAATTCACCCAGTAGCCTAATGTCAGCAGATATAGTTGTACTCTCTGTAATTAGCTGTGGTTCACTGATATTACTAACAGTGCAGAGTACTGTTGTACAAAAGAAAACTCAGAAATAGTACATTAGTGTCTCAATGACATTCAGACGAGCTGTGACCTCTTTAAGCCTCTGTGATAGGAAGGCTCATTACAGACACTATAGCTACAGAATATTCTCCTCTGCCTTTCTTCAATTGCGACTCCATTATGTTCTTGTGAATAGTATCACGCAGTGAAGAGCTCAGCTGAATGGAGAGCACTATTCTCCTGGCGACTTCATGAAGACACAACCACAGCTGCAGCTGCAGGACAGAAGAAACCTGACAAACTTCTATCTTATTATTGCTGTAATCTGAATGCTGCCTCTGGATAATAATTATCTCCCTAATATCGTTTTAGCTTGCATTTGAAGTCTTACTCTAAGCATGTTTGTAAACTTAAAGTTTTGATTACACCCTGAGGTGCAAATAGGCACAGGAAGATGAGGGACACAAAGTCCAAAAGGCCTTGGGCATTTATTACATGCCTTCACACCCCTTTAGGAATCTGCTTTGCTCAAATTCATCAAGATGTTACAAACAAGTTCTTTGTCATAAATTCCATCATTTTCTAGTCATACCCCTGGGATGCCACAGTATTATGGATGTCCTAGCACCAAAACTAAAAGCATAAGACGTAGAGGGCAGAACAAATATGGGAGTTCTGGCCCAATCAGACCACTTCAATAAAGTTATGCTTGAGTAGACAGCATTTGCTTTCCCCACCTTTCATGGATAAATTCATCCATGGCTTCAAATAAGAGATCCACATCCCGACTTTCCTACAGGTGTATGTTCCAGCCCCAGTTGAGGCATAAGCAACTTATACTTCCTGTTCACAGTAGGGTTTCTAGATATGGAGTTCAACACAGAGGCCATACTCCACAACGCTTAATATAAGACACTCTTCTGGTTTTAATTTTTTGGAGTAAGAACCCTTCTATAATAAAATTTGTCCATCACTGAGCAAAACCAGATTCTAGTCAAGACTCAAAGGCACTGATTTTGGAACATAGAGATTAGCAAACTGGGATGCAGAACTCCAGCTGCAATTTCCTTATCTGATGGATGTCAGACCAGGGTGCACAGATACATCCTTTCAGAAGGCCCTTTCTGCATCTTGTTGAGGTTCAGCCAGAGTCAGAGTTAACACAGAACAGGACCTTCACAGCCTTGGATGTCTCAGTAAATGTTTTCTCAGCCAAATCACGCGTACAGTGTGTGTGAGAGACTTGCACAGCCAGGTTCCACCGTGCGCCACCCTACAGCTATGCCCAGATTTCATCTGTCCAACACAGCTGGTTCACCCACTCCACCACTGACCAGCTGCATGTGCAAAGCTTGGTCATGAAACTGGGCTGTGGGGGCAATGCTAGAGGATATACTGCCCAAGCAGAGATTTTGCTCAAACCAAAAACCAGCTTCTGTTGCTTCAGTATAGTTGCACAGGCTGCCGTCATGTAAAACATTTCCCTTGTGGAATCCAAGATGGGAATGTCCTGCGTTAGAGAGATCACTATTGATGTGGCTCATAACCTATTACATTCATGTTGATAATACATCCCAGAACCAAAAGGCATGCTTTATCCTTGTCTGGTCCACACACAGCACCTCAGGATGCAGCAAACTTAATCTCTGCCACTGCTCTAGCCAGAGAAGCCCCATTTTTCCAAAGCACAGAACCCTGCAGTGCTGGCCGAAGAGTTGATCACAGCGTTGGCAATGTGTGCATCCTTGTGGCTCCTCTGAGCTGCTGTCAGTAGATCCAGAGCCCTGTGAGGAAGGTGGTAAGGAAAGGGCAGAGGAGAGGGGCAGATTCAGACAGGACATTAGGAAGAATTTCTTCACCATGAGAGTGGTGAGGCACTGGCACAGGTTGCCGAGGGAAGTTGTGGATGCCCCATCCCTGGAGGTGTTCAAGGGCAGGTTGGATGGGGCCTTGGGCAGCCTGATTTAGTGGGACATCTCACCCATGGCAGGGGTGTTGGAACTAGATGATCTTTAAGGTCCCTTCCAACCCGAACTGTTCTATGATTCTATGATTCTACGATTCTATGAAAGAGCAAGAGCAACAAGAATTGAGTTTTCAAAACCCAAGTTAATCAACAGAGACAGTGGTGGGGGAAATAACAGAGCAGCTTCCAACTTGCGTACTAACTGAATATCATACAGAGCCCATCATGGAGTGATTTTTTTTTTTAATCTAGTGTCTATTCCTTGAATAAGGAAGGTCCTCAGAGGTCCATTCAGAGGACTAGTGCTTTGATATTCTGCTCGATTGTTCTCCCCCACATCCTCTTCTATCTGTAATCAGACCATCAGTCATTGCAAAGGATCAAAATTGCCACATTTAAATACAATTCTCCTTGTGAGAAACTAATATCTGATCAAAGTATAACAGCATGAAGTACATTTCTTGTTTTTGCAGTAAACCTTCATGCCCCTTGTTGTCAATCCAAGTTTGTGGAGGTTTATTTTCAAAGCAATTCCCTTGTTTTCTTTTCCACTGGAGAGCTGTTATAAAGCCAACTCTTGTTACTGTAGAGTGTAACAATTTTTTTTTTTTGTCTAACTGCTAGAAGCAAATGGTTTTCATCAGGTAAAGTGTCATTGTATATGCGCATTATATCGACAGGTCTTGGACGCAACAAGCAGTTAATGGTTTTTAATTAAATAGAAAGAGACAGGACACTCAGGGAGTGACCCAGGGATTACTTATAGAGGAAGTTTCTCTCATGACTAATAGTGACTACAAATAAGATGGGGTATTATAATAAAATTCTACTGCTGACAAAAATATTAACAGTAAACGATGACAGAGCTTTCATCTGAGACTAGGAGAGCATCTGGAATATATTAAGACTGTAAAATTTCCCTTTAAGTATGGATCGCTAAAGTTAGAGCCAGCCACCCAGAAACTATGGCACTCAGAGTAATTCAATATTTTTTTTCATTAAAAATTACTTAGGGAGGATTTAACAATCTTCCCTTGGGTGACATTGTGATGTTTCTGCTTGTCCAGACTTTAAGTCGCGGAAATATGTACAGATGAGAAAAGAACAGGGAAATTAAAAAATGGTCCTCAAGATATGTCCTGCATAATGTTCTCGGGGAAAAAAAAAAACAGTTCCAGGAGTCCTTCTGTACTGCAATCAGTCGAGATGCTCTTTGTGACCACTGTGTGCAGATACTCATAGCTTATTAATACCAGATGTGAAGTGGATTGCATTATGCCATCTAGAGATGCATATAAGCACCAGATATTGTCAGAGATGTACAGGAGGGAAGTGGGATGTGCTGGGATATCATTCCAGAAAACAGGAAATTTTCTTAAAACAGAAAGCAGTGTGCTAAAAGAAAGATGAGATTGTACCAAGGTTCCTATTTCCCACCCTCCTTTCTCCCTGTTGCCAGTTCTCGTGACATTCCTCATTGCAATCTTGTCTTAATTTAGACTATGAGTTCCCAGAGACAGACATTATCCTGTAACTTGTATATATTGCACGCAGTACGAGAAGTGCTCGTCTCGGCTAGATCCTCAAATGGTGTTTGGGAGGTAGCCGCAACATAAACAGGCGAGATGCTTGTTTCCATGACTGAACTCCAGAGCATGCACGGTGCACAACAGACAGTGGTCCTGGAAGGGAACTCAGCCCCCAGCTCCTGTACAGCCACAGCAGATGGTCTTGAATGACCAGGAATTAGGAGTAAGTAGCTCTTTGTGTATCAGCCCCCCACTTTCAGAGTAAAACTCAGAACATGACACTAGTTTTTGCCTATATGGGGAGCTCCCAAGCCAATGCCTGCAAAACAAATTGAGAGACAAAGGCTGGCTCTGCCTTCCTGCTCTCAGAATGAACTGAACATGAAAATCCACAAGCTTTCTCAGGGTGGGATCCATCTCACCTCCTGGGAGGCCCCAGGTGATGAAGATCAAGAATAAATTCTTCTATTTTTTATAAGTTGCCCTAGTGGGAATGGAAAGAGGAGGGCCTAGCTGCTCAGCAGTTACCTTCCAGCAGCTAGTGTTGAGTTAAGATAAAGTCCACCCACTGTGTGTCAGAAATCAGTCCACCAAAGAGCTTTCCTCCCCTACGTATTCCCCTTAAGAGCCTCCTGGCTGTTTCTGGAGGAGACTTGGCAGGGTGAGTGCAGCAAAACCAGCATGTAAAGCATAGGAGGCCTCACTCCCCATTGGTGTCACAGTCCCCCTTGGAGGCCAAGCACCCCATGTGAAAAGACATGCACGAATACGGAACAGAAAGATGGTCTAGAATGAAAACCAACTCACTGGGTGGCCTTGGTAAGACTCTGATATCTCAGATGAATATTTGTGTTTTTATTTCTGCTTATGCATATTTTCCTTAGAAGAGCAGAGGAGTTTTACACGTCTTTGCTATAAATCTTCACCCCAAATCCTAATGTTGGGGTCACAACCTGTATTCACAGATCAAATACCTGTGTTAGGAAGAAGAGACACATCTTCTCTCTCTCTCATGTCTCACCTCCCTCCAGTTCCCATTTCACCTTTCTTCTGACCACGTATTTTTGTGGCAGAAACATTCAAAATAGCTGTAGAAATAAGATTAAGTATTTCAGAAATTGTCAGAGAACAACTGTTTTATCCATTGAGGTTCTTACAGATACGGAGCACATGGGACCTGTATGCTGATGAAACAGTAGCTACATTTTTGGCATTTAAGAGGGAATTTTTAAATACCAGACTGTGGTGTTAAGGACAAAAACTCCTTACATGTTTCCCAAAGAGAAACCTGAACCTCTTGATCTACTCTAAATCTCATCCTAACAAGAAGTTAGAGAACATTATAAAAAAAAAAAAAAAACCACCTCAAACACAGAGACAAGTCTGGTCTTGGAAATGATAGAGATATATAGTGCTCTGAGCTGCCAGTTCTTACCACTTGAACCCATTTCTGGGTGTGGTAACAAGGAGGTTGCATGTGTGTGTGTAGGAGACAACGTAGGGGAGCTGGAACTAGCTGCTAATGTCCTCAAATTTTCTTTCCTATCAGTAAGTCATTGGTCTTAAAGGCAATGAAGGAAACCTGCCAAATACAACAGCTAAAACCAACAGCCTGAAAAACATAATATTTAGGAAAAGATGTGCATGGTGGGGCCAGCTAGTGCCAGCTGCCAAGTCTGCAACCACAAGAGGTCTGGGGCACTGGGAGGTCTCCGTTAGAGTGCTCGTAGGTGGCCAGGCCCAGGACCACCCCCTGTTCCTACGCAGGTATGAGACTGTGAATCTCACACTTTATGGATGGTCTCGCTGATGGTATGGGTGGTTCAAGTTCCGCCTGCCTTCAAATCACTCACTTTTTGTAAATACAAATGGAGACAAATACTGATGACAGCTCCAGGGTGGGATGCACTGGTTTAGCAAGTGGTGGCTTTGTCAAGGGCTGAGGCCATCACCCCAGCAGTAGCTTCCAAGGACTTAGCAGGAAGCTCAACATCACTCTGAAGCAGAACAGGGGCTTAATGGAATCTTAGACTTACCAGAGTCTCCTGAAGGTCCATGAAATTAAAATAGGGAAGAAGAATGATCAGTGTAATGCAATTTCCTCACCTACACTTCAAGAGGGGTGTTGTGAGGGAGCCACAGCACAACATGGAGGTAGGAAAAAACCTGTAAGTCTTGAGGACACAGGATGTAAAGTGGACAAAGAATTCCCTTGCTTTGAGGTATTCCCTGTCCACATACCTGGGGACTAATTTGAGGCTACATTGAAGCTGTTTTGCACCATGCCAGGATGACATTGCCTGGCTCCTCTGCCAGAATATTTTGGCTGGGGAATTGGATGTCACTGTTAGCAGGATGAATCTTACACTTTGCTGGTGACAATTAGCAGCTCAGTTCCTTGGGGATTCACATGCTTTTGTCTAATTCGTGCCTATGGTCTTGAGTGACAAATCACTAAACAAAACTTTACTGGTTAAGTGCCTAATATGCAGTCTGTTTGGTGATCTTCTCCCCTTAGACTTAATGAAATCCATAGCTTTAGGACTGCTTGATGTCCCCATCAGTTGCTCCTCTCAGCCAGCCTTGCTGTCCTTGGCACTAGGGTCTGCTGAGGAGACTGAGACCCAAGTCCAGGATGTGCAAAAACAATGATTTGGGATGACTAGTGTGAATTTCTTTCAAAAAATATGAACCTTGGAGCTTGCTTAGCACCTGTTCTCTGGAGTCAGGACTGTTCAGATGCCAAGCAGAGCAGATGTATGTCCAGGGGCTCAGAGTTACTAGCCTCGTGTTTCATGCAAGCTCTGCAAGCCTCCTGCCCACAGGACAAACTGTTGCTGCACGGCAGCTCCTTCTATTGAAGGTAGTGCTAAGATAGCAACACAGTCACTGCACCTCAGAAAAAAGATTCACCTGCTCATTTTTGAAGGCCGTCTCAGTCCAGAGAGTCATAAAACAGCTCTTACTAACTCCACTACAAGTTATTTTGAAGAGGTCTCCTGAATGTCTCAGTATCTGAAGGCCCATTTTCCCCCATAGGGGCTCCTGGGAGCTATTACGATTGTTCCTGGCCTCACTTCTCCTTGCAAGTTCTTTTCTGCAGTGCTCTCACTTGCCTGCTATTCCTGTGTTCATTTTTATCTTCATGCCAGGCTTGAGCTGCGACTCATGGTAACAATATTTCCTCATAAGGCTGTGCTTGGAAAAGTAAGGACTTTGGTATTTGTTGGTGCTGGGTGGTGGCATGTGAGGCTGCACAAAGCAAAACAAATGTTTGAGATGTTTGTGAAGGTGCTGTCGTGAAAGAAACCAGGGCACTTGGGCCTGACATTGCTACTCTTACTTGTTCTTGGATATACCAGAGCCTGTTCAAGCTTTGTAATAACCCTCTGCTGGGAAGTTTCCATGACCTCCCTCCCTTCCCTGCCCTCCTGTTGGCTCTGCTTCCTGACAGGGATGTGTTCTTTGGAGAGATGATGGGGAAGCTTGTGCTGACCTTGTAAAGAGTCTGACTGGCCATTGCCACCTTGCAACATCAGCTTCTTCAACCCCATGTTAGGAATAGCCTATGCAGGCACAGCAGGGCTACATTTGCCCTCCACCTTGGAAGTCATCTCCTCAAACCCCGCAGCTTTAAACATTACAGAAATTTTGTCCTGGTTCCAAGCATTTAAAATATCCATGTGAGTGAGGAAACTAATATCCTATTTAGTCAGTTTGAGGTGACCTGTAAAGTGGAAGGACTAAGCCCTGTCTCTCAAGGGTCAGGGGGGATTGGAGGCAGTGGAAGGGACAATGAAGTGGAAGGGACCACCACCTCTAACTGAGCTTGCTTGCTCCATATCAAGCCGGGTTTGGAAGCAGGCTTGTTTGCCTAGGAGGTTTGTTAGTTAGGGAAGCTAACACAGGAGCTACGCTGAACAGCAGGGCAGAGGGTAAAACAATATTTTATTCTTACATTTAGGCACTTTCACAAGGGTAAAAGAAATCTTCTGCTCTGGGTGTTAATTGCATGAGCAAGGGGTGCCTGTGGGGCAGGTCTGCAGGGGTTCACACTGGGACCTCCCCCACGCCTGCCTGTGGGGTGGGCACACTGCACCTTTGGGTCATCGAATCACCCAAAGCGCTGCAGCCCTTGCTCTCCCTCTCCTCTGCAGAGCCTGATGATTGCTCTGAGGTGAGTTAAGGAAAGGAGATTATTTTACTGGCTAGCCAGTCTTGAGGAAAATGGGTCTGTTAAAGCCCTCAGAATACAAGACCTTCCTTCTCCATGTATGAAATTTATAGCTGTGAAGCTGTGATTCCTGGAAACATGGCACCTTGTACAAAAATTGTGAGTATAAGCTGAGTAACAAAGCACTATCCAGATATTTAGGCAAAGACTTCTTTTGAATTTGGAAATGTTTGCTACTTTTGTGGCTAGCTGTGTTCTTCTTCAAAACAAGTGAAAACTCTCTCACACTTATAATTTTAGGGTTTGGTATGTCTTAGATTTACCTTTTTGTTTTTCCCTTCTAAAACTTCAGTAGTAATTCCCTCTGGAAATGAGACACACAAAAGGAATACCTTTGGGAAAGAATTGTACTCTGAACATGGGAAAGGGGAGCCTCAAGAGATGAAGGGACTTGTCCCAAGCCCTGTAGGAATCTTGTCTAGTGCTGTAGGACCAAAGGACATTTCAAGCCCCAATCCTTTGTCCTAGTTGCAATTTTCTTACAAATATTTGGGACTCAAATTTCAAAGTTCAAGCTGGGTTAATCACAAAGAATGCAGCTCTTTCTGCTCTGTATGCAGGGGTGTAAGGTAACGGAGGCTGCGGTGCCCTCACAGATACTCCATGCAGCTGCACAGGTTTCAAGTAACATCTGGTCTTTAAACTCAACGTCACGCATACAAATTAATGATTACCTGCCTGCTGTCCTGGCTTCCAATCAGTTCCACTTTATTGACTTAGCCCTGGCTTGACAATGGTTTGTTAATCTTGCCTTTGTGCATACATAGCAGCATTATTGTGATTAAACACTTCCCCAACTTTATTAACCAAGGTTATTATCGTAGGGCACTGAGGACTTTGTCAGTTTAGGCTGCTGATAACTGCCTGCAGACTGGAGCCTATGCGTGGGTAATTGTGAGAGCCAAATCAGTCTCCACCATCTGGGAAGCTTCCCCTAGGGAGAGGTTTGATAATGAGATGCTGCTGCACCCTGAGGAGAACGTGCGAATGGACATTGGAGATGGTCAGGTGCCTGTCCCATGGGCTGCTAACAGAGACTGTACAGCTGCCTGGCTCTGGCAGCCTGGCACGGTGCCTGGGATGGCAGCTCACAGGGTCCTGCATCTGCTGGATGCTGAGCAGTGAGCTGCGCAGAGCGGGCGTCTGCCCTGTGCATCGCCGCGGTGCACCACGTCCCTGCCCTTGCTGCCTGCTCTGTCCCACCCGTGTCCCTGCAGAAGTGTGGGTGTGCAGGCAGGGTATGGGGCAGAGGTGGGGCAGAGGTACCCGCCTGGCTCAAGGTAGGTAGCGTGTTTGAGAAAGCTGCTCCAAGTCAGTCCTGAGAACTCATTCCTGGAAACAGATAGTTCAAAACATTTGTCTGGAGGATGGTTTGTGGGATAACCACAAGCATTTGTGTCATGGGCAAATACTTGAGGAACATCCAGATCAGCTATTACCAATGTTATTGTTTTCAATCATCTTCTGGAGGAGTCCCTGGGGGGTGGCTGTGCTGGGAAGCACGGGGGAGGAGGGCTGACCGCAAGGTGCACGCCAGGCTGGTGGCTCCTCTGCTCTTTCCAGATGCTATGCCCACTGTGAGCACAGATGCAAGAGCTGGGGACCGTGACGTAGATCCTCCAAAGGTTTATTCTTTTATTCTATTTTTTAACCTGCATATGAGGAGAAACAAGAGCCTTTTGTAAAAATTAGTCAGTCAAATAGCAGCTGTGAAAACGAGAACCCCCAACAACACAACAAACAGAAAATTACATTTCCCCTCATTGTGTCAAGAGGGGCCCAGCTTCCAGCCAGCTGTGGAGGAAATAAGGAGTTTATATTATTCGCAATGTCAGTAAGGACCAATATACGAATTTCCTGTCTGGCTCCCTCTGCAGATTAACAAAACTTCAGCAAGGAATATATTTGCTTTTCATTTTTCTATTTCTGTGAGAAAAAGATGCAACCCAAGCAGGGCAGTTACATAAGTTGTGTTTGAGAAGGTGCCACAGGAAACTGAGCATACAGGAGACTGAAAAAATGACAGAAATGCCTGTGATGCCAGAACAACACAGCTCTGCCCCTTACAGCTCTGGGCCCAGACAAAGCCACAGTTTACAGGAGTGTGTCGATGTTTGTGGTCTCTCAGCTAAGCGTGCCATTTACTTACAGGCCCAAAGTTCTTCCAACACATACATTGTCACACAGAAAATTACCTCCCTCCAATGTTTGTTTTAAATTTCAAATCATTGACATATAAACTTAAATTATCGGAAGAAAAATGCTTTATTCCATCTTGGTTCTTGCTTATCCAGTCTGTGTAAACAGAAAGCATAGCCCATGTATGCTGGAGCTTTTTCAGTGTCTCCCTGCACTCCAACAGGAGGGTATTTGAGTCAGCTGTGGGCAGAAACAGACCTCACAAAGGCCTTGGCCCTGCATGATGGCTGGTGTCCATGCTGCTTTCCCAGCTGCTTCCAGTAACCCATAGCTGGCAGTGCTGGGCAAGGAGAATGCAAGTGTACACGCTCAGCAAATTGCAAGTGAGTTGTATATAAAATGAAGCAGTTTATAGTCATTAGCAAGCTGCTCAGCACAGTGCAGGCTTCCTGAAGCACCATGAGGAATGCTCAGGGGTGCAGGAAGACCTGAGCCAAAGGGCTCCAACATCATCAGCATCACATTCTCTCTGGTTTTCAAACAACCCCACCACAAATAAAACTGATACTATCAGCTCTGTCTTCCTGTCCAAAATTACAAGGTTGGGGTTCCTTATTTAAGGATGGCTCCTGCCTGCCCTTCCTCTGTGTTTGACGCATGCTGGCTGCTGGATCTCTGGTATCAGTGTCTTGGAATAAATGACAAAACAGTCAGCTGCCCTGTTCTTGGGACACTTGGAGGCATCTGGAAGCATTACAGGCAACAGAGGGAAAACTAGTTCAAGCTTTTTTTTCACTAGAGAGAGGGAATGAGCATGGAGGAACCTCAGAACAAAACGATCTGGTTTTCACTTATTGTAAATCTTCCTGAATTACATATGTGACCCAACTGTTCACACTTCTGTAACTGGGCAGATCTTCTCCCCTGCCTGAGCTATGCTGTGTGTTTTCAGGAGTGCTGTCGCTCTGCCATTGTGTACTCGTCCACCTTATTAACTGTGCAATGGTTTTTTTCTGTACCTCCTGAGGGAACCTCTGGAGGTGGAGGGTGATGGCTAGGAGTAGGGGGGCCGGGCTGAGGGAGATGCTCCAGGAGGTGTTGCACTAGCTAAAAACCAGTCACTAGGAAATACAGGGATATGCTTTGGGAATGGCTATGAGATTTGTTGGCTCCAGGACCTCTCAAGCCCACAGACTTCTGGTGTGGAATGGACTAATTTGTTTACCTTCATGGGAGATGAAAAACAGAGTGAGATTTTGCAGCACTCAGGTTCCCTGAATGTTTTAAGATTTTGATTAATCATGAGGCATTTTGGCAGCCTTATTCGATACTCCACAACCTATATAGTAATTAGTCACTGTCTAAGTGCTTACTCTGTCTGGTCTCAACTGGCATGGCTTTACTGCGCTGCGGGGACTGGTGGGCCTCTAAGGTGTTGGTGGGACAGGCAGCTGGCTCCACTCAGGGTCCTTGCTGATATCTCCTTGATTTCTGCAAGGGGAGACCTCATGACAAATATTCTTGCATGGCTATTGAACACGGAGTAACCTTAGTCTGTATTCTGTGCTGTTGCAGTTGGGCTGTAGGGCTCAATGGGTAAAAACATCCAGGCTTAATGGACCTCAAGGCCTTTCAACGTTGTTAAAGCTGAGTGAAGTTGTGGAAGTGTGCAGATGGATTATAAAAGAGAGGATTTACTGTCTTCTCAGATCCCTGAGTGCCTCTGCCATGCCAGGCAAACAGATGGTGGGAGACACCTGAGATGATTGTGTCTCTGACAGCAGCTCAGCACAGATCAAGGTGGGACTTTTGAATCAAATGTCTCAGTATGTCAAGCTTTGACTGGGATCACAGAGGAGTTTTGGAGGGTATGAACTGGATCTGTCTTGAGCAAATGGATATGTACTCCAGCCATGTATCCAGCAACACAGGGACATTCAGTCCACAGGACCACACCCAGCTAGAGCAAAGTAAGACATCTTTGAGAGCCTTAGTGTGTAGGCTTGGCCCTCCTATTAGGCAACACTGTATAGAAATAAAGTTACATAATCAGTGCTGATTTGGTCAAAAAGTTGGATACCTTTTTGTTTCCTCCTCTGCGCAGTGCAGGGCTCGTTTAGTGCAGGAAGGAGCTGTCTGGTACCTTCAGTTAGCAAAAAAACTTGTGTTGCTTTTTACTGAGATGGCAAAGCTGTTTCAGAAAAGTGCGTGGAAAGTACAAACACGGCCCTGATTTGCAGAGGGATCTTTCTTCCTTAAAGAGAATGCTATACTTCATTTTCCCTTCTAAACCTTTCCTTCTCTAAACCAGGAAAATTTAACATTCTTCTTTCCAAGAAAGTGAATCCCAGGAATATACCTAAAGATGTCACTTCACAGGTCTTAGGTAACTAATACAGGCCACTGACTAGATGAACAAAGTAAGACCAAGCATGTCCAGAAAATCAGGATGAGGAAAAATTGGCAGAAGAATAAAGAAGAGAGCTTCTATAGAAAAAGAAACTGTCATTTATACATTTGGGAATGTCAGGTTTCCACCATCACCACGTACCCATTTTTCAGTTCCCTTCTGTGACAGTGGCTAAGGGTGGTACATGCACAGTGTCAGAAGTGTCACCTGCCTCCTCTTCAATAACTGAAGCACATTTTCCTACCAGTAATCTTTGTGCACTAGCTGCCAAGGGGGTATAGTCTTCTAAATAACTTTTTACAAAACTAACTCCTCTTTTTCACATTCACAGCGAGAAGCTGATGGATAGGCTCCTTTCTGATGCATGGCTTGAAGACTCTGGCTGACGGGTGTTGTACGTAGATGTTAAACATAGAGTCAAAAGTCTATAGCACATTGCATCATCTTAAGTCTTGAGCATTTCCATGTGAGGATTATATGGACGGGGCGGAAAACAAAGAAAGCTCAAAGAAAGCTGCGAGGTTCAGTAGATACTGATGGTTTAAAGATTTCCAGAACAAGCCCATTAAAACAAATATCTCAGTGGAATGAAATATCTGTGGAATCATTTTTCTGATACAGTAAATCACAGAGTTTACTGTCATGTATATTTCAGACAGTGAGTTGCATATTCAGTGCTTTTCCAGTACATACCGAAGACAGTCCATGTAATTCCCAGCTATTTACAGATACCATCAGATTGAGTTGTTCCTTGCCTATCTTTTAATCGGGAACATGGATTTCCTTTTGAAGCACAGATGTTTTTCAGCAAGGCAGGGTTTTTTCAGATAGGTCCTGCCTGCATAAGCTTTAGATATCTCATAATATTCAGACATCTACTTTCCTAAAAAAAGAAGTGCTATCCTTCCTAATGACCTGATAGTCATACAAAGATGTCGTAAATCAACTTGAATTTCTTTTGCTATCCTATATGTGTCCCTTGTCCAGTGTGACCATTGTAGGTCTGGGTTCATTCCTGTAGTTCCTGCCACTAATAATGTCTTAGAAAAGAGTTTCTCAGAGCAAGGTAAATGGTGGTGCCATGCAGAAACATCTTCCTGCCATTCATGAGTTCAGCATCACTGTCTTTTGTGTTTAGGAATCCTCCAGCAAGTTGTGTGTACAAGAAAGTTTTCTGCTGTCTTACTTCTCTGTTTCTCTTTCAGGCAGTTTAACCTACACACTAACTGTCACCAGATTTTAAGTGCACAAAAATCATCACTCTTTCTGCCAGCGATAAAAGAATTTTACTCTTATTTGTTGCTACAAGAAAATGACATGAGAATAGTAATGATGCAAACAGTTGCAAATTTAGTGTTTAAAGGCATTTACCCAATCATAAGTAAAGCTTGTTCAGATGACTAACCTTTCTGTTAACTGCCATGCAGAGAGCTTGCAGTAGGTGTCACGAAATCCCTCTATTCTGAGTAGTCAAATGAATGAAGGACCATTTTCTTTTAAGATTTCCTTCGTGGAGGTATATAATAGCTAAAAAAATATAGGAACATTAACCACTAACTGGCACCAAACTATTATCCAAGGTAATGCTGACATGCTCTCCTCTGTGAAACACTATTTATTCTGCAGCTGTTAGGAGTAGGATAGGCATCTGTGATGTGGAAGATGGTGAAAGGATGATCGCTCATCTTCCTAGATCAGACCTGGAGCTGCTCCATGCAGATGTGTAGTGAGAGTCTTTGTAGCCAAGAGTCACACAGCTGGTGCTGATTGCCAAAGAACTCTCAAGCTACTGGGACAGACTGTCCACATAAACTCAACAACTGCAGTGGAAAAAAATATTTCCTTTGTCTGGTTTGCTGTTGTCTTCGTAGCCTTGTAAAATTTCTAACAAACTTTGCAGGCCATTCATCAATTTTCCTGTGTCCATCTTCAGATTTGAGAAACAACAAAACTGTGCTGAGAGACATTTAGAAACTCTAAGGATTCAGTGGAAAATCCCTGACAGGTATTTCGTACAAATATGAATTTTGGTATTTTGATGCTACCATCTTCCTTCCATTGCTGGTACTCAGCACAGTCACTACACTGCCAGGAAAGGGGAAAGAAAGTTGAACCAGTGAGAACAAAAAGTAAGAAATACACTATTCTGTCCTCTTGCAGCTTCTGCTCTGCAAATGCTGCTGGCTGTTCCCTTTAAAGGCTGATGATACTTTTAAGCTGCATGCAACAGCCTAAGTTCCCTCACGTGCTGTTACTTTCTGTCTGAAATGGTGAAATGATACGAGGAGAAAGTAATGAACCTCTAGCTTGCAGACACCAAAAATATCAGTCATACGCCATTGAAGTCTGGGGCTTCCTTGAAACTTAGTATGAACCATCTTCAGCTCTTCAGTTCTCAGTTGCCATTTGTGTCTTTGTGGGAACTATCATGACAAACCATCACACTAAGTGGCTCCACAGCTTATTCTGGTTAACATATCCAATAAAGGAACTGAAAAAGAGGGGGAGGTTACTCCTTTTTGGGCTTTCAGAAGGGTTTGGGCCTTTTTGTTGTGTGCAAGGGGGAAGTTTGCAACAGATCCATGATTCCTAGATCCGAATACTTTATTAAGAAACTAGAGGTGGGATTAACCTTGCAGATCAGGACACTTGTGCCCAGAGATGATTTAGGTGTCTAAATCCCACTATGGTCCTTAGCGATCTAGCCAATACACCAGTTGAATCGAGAGGCATTTCAACTATATGCCACGTGGTCACCAAAGGCTGTCCAACTCCTTTGATGGGTTGAGCGGATCGCCACTGAGGTTCTCAGATACCTTCACCTATAGAGATCCCTGCTTTTAGGTGTGTGGCTCTGGGGGCTAATTTCCACCTCAGGATTCACATCCAGATCTCGTTGTCTTTTGTGGGCAGTCACCAAGAGTTCCTGGAGGCTGAGGCACACACACACTGGCTACCATGTAGAATCTTGAGCCATGATGTTCTCATAGTGCGGATTAGCTGTCCATGTGCATGCTGTCAACCCAACAGGCTTGCATTTACAAGCATTGGGAAGGTCATGCCACAGTACAAGAACAAGAATAAGAATATCAAAATCTGGACCTCAGGTTGTGGATAGTAACCACAAAATTCCATTGAGAAAACTGTAAACAAAAACTTATCCTCTAAAGTTAATAAAATATGTCCCTCAAATTAACCAGGAAGCATAATACAGATTAAAATACATCTAATAGACTAGAAATAGATGCAAAAGTCAACTGTATGTTCTACAGAACTGAAATGGAGGCCAGGCTGGAAGTCTTCCAATTGAAAGATTTTTCTTGCAAAATGCTGACCACAGTTAATTGTCTTGAGGATACTTTTGGCCTTCAATAAAAAAAAATCAACTGAAGAAAAAAAAAAGGAAATACAATTTTAATAACATAGGAAATTTTTCTATTTGGATATCATCATTCTTTTTCTTTGTATTATAAACTATAACCCTTTCCCGAAAGTTTATTTCAGTCAAAGTCTTAATTTTAGTAAGCACAAGATGTTTTGACCACCCTGTATTTTTTCACAATTACAGTTAATTTGCAATATTCATTCTGGAATTAAAGAAGCTTCAACACTGTAAAATTCTCTTTGCAATGAAAAAACTAACTCCTGGATTAGCTGTTACTTTCCTCCACTGAAATAATCTTCACTTACTGGCTTATTCTTTTGTTTATATGAGAACATAATTCATCTTCTGAAAGTAAAGGACAATTGTTGACTAGGACATTCTTCTCACACCTTACAATGTGTCTCTATAGGAATGCAAGTAGATTTTACTTTTTTCATAAATACCATGTTCCTACAAATAGTTATATGACAAACATGTGTCTAAGTAACTCAGGTTTATTAAACTTTGCCAGAAGGTTGAAATGCTACATTATATTACTTATTGAATTCATATTTTATTTTTCTTTCATTTGCTCATCCCTAAGACTCGGGCTGAAAATTTCCCTAGTCTGTATGGAACCACTAATGAAGACAAGCAAAATATTTACATTTTTTAATCATGTGTCTGGATTTTCTTTTTAATTTATTGGAATAGTAATGAAAAAGTATGTCCTGAGGACATTCACAGAACCTCTCTGACAGTATATCAACAAGGACTGCATATCTGAGGATAAATAAATGGAGAAAACAACTGCTTGACAAATTCCAGGGGAGAGAAGAAAGAAAAAAAGCCAAGGAGAGATGGTATTTCCTCAAAGAAGTGGTAGTAAGGGCATAAGGACAAACATCCCAACTAGGTTAGTGACTAGATTGGCTAAAACAGTGGCTTAAAACAGAAAGTTGAGACTATATTGTTTGAATTAAGCATAAAATCTGAAAGAGGGAGGCAAGGCTGAGGCAGGAGAGAGGCAAGAGCAAAACAGGAACATCTATAAAGGGAACATGGCTACAGTGACTTGGCAAGTGGTGTTGCCTACAGCGCTCAGGAGACTGAGTCCATATGGAGAAGTAACATCTTCATTCAACAAGCAAACATGGCTGAGAAGATGCATGAGCCGTTGGGCTCACAGGTACTTTCTGAGAAGACAACAAAGATGATCATGGCACATATAAAGCGGTAGCTACCAAGAGATATCTAAAGGAAGAGGAAGCCATTTGTTAGATACTCTTGTAGAAAGAAAAAGGCCAAGGAACACCTTGCTTCACAGTTCGACAAGGTTGCAACTATGGGCAAAAGACTTAAATGCACTGTGTATCAGTCTTTGCTGCAAACAGATAACCACCATGATCCATATAAGTGAAAAAGAGGCAAGACTTTGGCCTTAGTAGTTAATTTTAATCCTCTGGAAATTTTTTAATCAATAGCAAGGGAATAAGTAACACTCTGAATGGATTTGTCAAGCACAAATTTATGAAATCAAGTGAATTTCATTGGAGTGGGGGGGCTGGGGAGGGAAGGGGATAGCAGGCTTTGTGGGCAAGGCCAAGCAGCTTGGCTTTAGCCAGTCACTGAACATCACATCTTGCCATTTTCCTAAGCAAGTCATGGAAATGTGGCCTTAAAGGAGGGAGTGGACATTTTTGCGAACGGGCTGGACTAATATTCATAAGGAATAGCATAAATTTTGGAGAACCAGGAAGGGCTAAGTGTTCATTGGGGTACCTTCTCCTCCATTTTTCTATGTTTCTTTGACTTTGTATGCAGATAAATGATTATTATTATTACCCAGTTCCATTCTGTTACAGAACTTCTGCGAACAGAAGTTACCATTCTGTTCTTGTCCTGCCCTGAATCCCAAGCTGTTTTCTCTTGTCTGATTGACACCAAGTTCTCCATAGTGCCTGTTGAATTGTATCGCAAGTCTTTCTTAGTTCCAAGTGTCAAGGTCTGACAGCCTCTTTTGTCAGAGGAGTTTCTTTTTTCTTTAAAGTCATTACATTCAATGACATAAAGCAAAGAAAGGGAATTGTTATTTATCCCCACATTGCAGACAAGAGAAGCCAGACTCCACAGAAACCATAGCAAATCTAGTAACTGAACCCAAATCTCCTGAATCCCCAGAGAGTGTCTTACTGTGCATGACTACCCTATTAATCCTGAGAGCACGAGAGGCTGTCATGAACCACTGAGAAGCCTCATGTCAGCGATTGCCGTCTTCTCTCTTTCTCAAGTTAGTGAGTACAGGAGCAATCAGGCTGAGTTTAAATTGTGAAAGCCCAGGAAATACTGCTGGGTCTCAAACAGCCCAACAAATCTGAAGTTTAGATCTCAGCATTGCGAGCTAATGAGCCTTTCAAAGCTCCTCTCAGGTTTTCTGGAGCCGCTCCCCAGCCACAGTTATAATTCTCTCTACACACTCTGAAAAATGTAGTCTATTTAATATTCTACCCACAATTTGGCTTGAGGCTAGTTGAAGCTATTGTTCAGGGTTTTTTTCCGGTCTGTTAATTATACCTACAATTGGCAAACTACCATTTCTGATGTAAAGTTACATGTGATGTGTCCCCAAGCCAAATCACATATGATTTTAGGCTGGAAAGCTAGCAGCCAAACACAGCAAAACCTGAGCTCTGGAGATATCTCCTGGGCCCGTATAGGCAGCAGCCAAGACAGAATGAGATGATGCCAGAAGGGCAGATCCTGAAGAGCTTGTTCAGTTTTTATGGCAATCCTTTACTCAGGCAAAACTCTCATTGGTTTTATGGAAGTGATGGCTTTGGAGCCTGGATTTGCAGTGCTTATAGGCAGAAGGCTGTGAATCCAGAAGCCCCTCTAAATGAAGATCCTCTCTGTGCTACCTATTTATGATAGAGATGCTAATGCTCAGTTGTGCTGCTTCTCACCCCACTGCATGTTGCACAGCACCTTACCTTCTTGTGGGCAAGAGTCTCCGGGGTGACCGTGACCACCAGCAGCACGGGCACCTCTGGTAGCCCAACCCTGCCTCAACCCTGCTGAGCCAAGCCCTCCTCCTGTTTGCACTCTGCATCACCAGCACCCAGGTTTGGAGGGGTGAGAAGTCCATATGGCAGATACTCAGGCATGGGGAGATACAGCTCACACAGAAGAGCTCTCCCCACAGGCAGCAGGGATCTTCTTGCAATGGCTGCCTGCCCCTGCAAATTCCAATTAGAATGCAAGCTAGGCTCCCAATAGTAGTGCAGGGCCTTGATCTCCTGCCACAAGTGAATCCGACAAGTACAACAGCCTGAGGTGACAGGGAATTTTCACCCAGTGCTTCCCTGTGATGCCACGTCAATGGATCAAGTGAAGGCTACCGCTGTTGCAGACCCTTGGGAGTCACACTTCACTGTGTCTGGGTGGACCAGAGGAGAGGAAAAGGGTGTGGACTCAGAGCTGGCCCTGAGTTAAAGAGTAAGCCACCTCCAAGAATTCTGCCTAAATTAACGCATTTTTCTGGGAAACCACTGGATTTATCCACCAAGGCCCTTCCCATGTGAGAGAAGCAAATGGCCATGTCTCTCCTCCCAAGTGACAATCAGCCAGCGAACCCTGCAGAAATGCTTGTGAACCTTTCTCTTGCAGCCCACATTAGCATGGACAAATCAAGCCTAAACAGTTATAACTTTTAGTGAATGGAATAAGAAACCAGAACGCAATAAAAACTAACCAGATTGGAATAAAAAATATTATCATTTTGCAAAGTCTGAGGTGAACATTTTTCACATTTTTCCCAATTTGTGGAATATTTTCAAAGTATTTCAGCTTTCTGGTAGTATAACATTGAGTTTCTTATTTGCTGCCAAATATAATAAACTAAGTGGTAGTCACAGGGTAACACTTTTCCCTACTTTTTCACTTTTCCTTTTGTTACCTTAAGCTTTCAAGACATCATAAAAATGTGGAAGTCCTGAAAACTAAGAGAGCAGCAGAAGGAAAATTAAAAGCGAAGTGAGCAATGGGAAGAAGAACAGGGGTTATTCAAGAAAAGAAGACCAACAGGTTCTGATTTGGCAAATGGGGCTGTTCTCAGAAATCTCATCAAACCAAATGTAAATCATGGGGCCACACTCACTCAGTTTGTGTAGCCTCTGACTCCACTGGTATATCCATTGTAAAGAGACATAAAATTATTTTGCACCACAATGTTTATGCCTTAATTACAAGTGCATTTCACGCCATACTTTAATGAAGTCTGAGGCAACTTAATTTGGCCAGTTAGTTTGAATTTGGAGCCTTTAAAGCCTCTTACATAAACATCTCAGAACAAGTGTAATCAGTTTTCTACTTTGCACAAATAAACCTCCCTTTTTTCATAAAATTTAGAACATTGGAAGAAATATTGGCTAGAAAATGTTCCTTGGGAGAACAGATTCTTTCTACAACTACCCAAAAGAAAATATTTTACAAGCAAAACTGTAAAGTCATAAAAAACAATGCTCCAGCACCAACAATGAAACAGGGAGTGCACTGGCTTTCTGCTTGTGCAATGCAAACCAACTTGGAGGGGAAGCCCCGTGATGGGTGGACCAGCAGCATCCAGCATGGTGGCAGAGCTGTTCTGGGTAGTCCTTGGTAGGTTTGGGGACCAAGGCCAGACAGACATTGCTGGAGGGTTTGAGGAGGATCAAGCAGCCTAGCAGTGCAAAGCTGTTTTCCCATTTTGGTGGCTGTTATGGCGTTTAGGCTCCAGCTGCATACTTGAGTAGTAAAATTGCAAATATGACATAGAAATAGAGAATTAAAAAAAAAAATGATAGCTTTTTCCTACCTGCTTTAATAAATGACTTAACAAATTCTTTTGTTTGTAGAAAATAACAGAAACTTGAACATTGCTTTATATTAAGAGTTGATCATTCTCATGTCACTATTGCGTGATAGACGACAGAGTCCACCATGATCTGGCAAACAGCAAAGGGAGGGGAAAAGGAAAGACAAGATGAGGGGGTCAGCGTGTTTGAGCATTTGCCTTTTACCGAATGAATCTGGAGCAGCAGTGTTGCTAGGAAATAAAATAATGGAAGAGAATTTACAGGGCAACATCTGTTTCAGTGTCAGAATTCATTAGTGAGGAAAAGGGGAACACAGGTACACCAGGGGGATTTGGAAAATCTGAGATTACAAGCAAAAATGTCATTCAACATCCATTGTTTTCTGTTTCTTGCAGCTTTGCTCAACAGATCAAAAGAATTTGAGTCAAGCTAAAGAGGGTTAAAAGTATTGTGGTACTCATTACCCTTCACGCAATCCTCTTTAATGATTTGTTCTGTGGCCATATACAGGATCACAAATGCAATAAAAGTGGGAAATATTGAGTTAAAGCAATGTTCTGGCATGGTGATGTCATCTATACAATAAACAAATGTCAATGCAGAGCTATAAATAATCTTTTTATTGTAGTCTTGAATTGATCTGATACCAGATGTACACACACTTCATGAAAATTCCTTTGCTTTGAAGAAGGAGACAATAACCTGCAACAGAAATTTGGATATATTTATATGGGCCGTTGTCTTTCCTGCAAATAACGCCTATGCCAAGCACAACACGGTCCTGTGAGTGTGGAGGCTAAAAGAATCACTCTGGGCTGGTAAATATTTTCCTGACAGCAGGCAGGTCCTTAGAGGCATAGAAAAACCTTTATAAAGAATGTTTCATTTGCTGTATGAAAAAGACCTCTTTTACATAGGGAAACTCCCAAGTTCAGAAAGCTAACTGTCCGCCAGCATCCTTGAGCTTTCACTCTATGTGATGCAAAGAGTAAAACACACTATTGTGAAACATCATGTAAACATGCAAACACACTAAAATAGCAATCTTGGGCAGCTAAATCTGTTCTTTTGTTCAGGGTCTCTTTTAATTTCTGTTTCTATGAGATCTGTTTGTCCAACAGAAGCTTTAATATTAAAACAATTGCATTTTGAAAAAAAAAAAAAGCCTCCCGTTGCACCAGTCGAGCAGTGTCTTGCGGCTGGCTCAAGCCGATGAGAATCTTTCCATTGACGTCATTAAGCTTTTATTCAGGCTCTTAATCTGCAATCAATCAACCCTTAACATTATTCCGCGCAGAACTCCATGCCTTCTTTTGGTACAAAAAAATGAGACCAAATGCTTGTCCCAGCTACTACCAGTGCTGGCAAAATTGTCTGGGTCATAATTACATTTTCAGTGAGCCTCAGTCGGGAGTAATCCTGGCATGCCTTGTTTTGTCATTTTTTTCCCTTATATACATTCCTGTAGCTTCGCCCTTTGTTTTTTGTGCTACCCTGGACTGCGCCCTCTGATCTAAGCTGGGGAGCCCAATCCTGTGGCATCCCAAGTGCTGCCAGGATGCCTAAGCGCTGGGGTGGCTCCAGGGGCACACGGTGCTTCCCAGAAGCAGGCTCTGGGATGTCAAATCTTCCTGTGGTAGCATGAGGTATTTACTAACAGTGCTGAGAATCTGCATGAGGTTGTTAGGAAAACAGACATATAAACCCTAATCTTCCTAGGCCTCTCCCAGCATTGTGTTGAGTACATTTCATTACTCTTTCCATCTCTGGTGGCTACCGCCACAGCTCCAGTTCCCTGTGGGGCAGGGGTAAAAGGTGCAGATTTGGGGCAAGAAAGGAGACTGTCATGGGACACAGAGTTACAGGGCTTAGTGCTGGTCTGTTCTGCTAGCAGGCAGTCTCTCAAACCAGTAAGCAAGCACTGGTGTAACGGAATCACAAAATCACAGAATGACCTGAGTTGGAAGGGACCCACAAGGATCATCGAGTCCAATTCTTATTGCTGCAAATGACTACCCCAAAATTTACACCATGTGTCTGAATGCATTGTCCAAATGTTTCTTGAATATTGTTAGACTTGGTGCCATGACTATTTCTCTAGGAGGGGCCTGTTCCTGTGCTCCACCACTGGCTGAGTGAAGAACTTTTTCCTAATATCCAACCTAAACCTCCCCTGGCACATCTTCCTGCCATTCCCTCGGGTCCTATTGTTGGTCACCAGAGAGAAGAGTTCAGCTCCTCCTCCTTCCTTTGTGAGGGAGCAGTAAACTGCTATGAGGTCTCCCCTCGATCTCCTCTTCTCCAGGCTGAACAGATCAAGTGACTTCAGCCACTCCTCCTACGATTTTCACTCTAGACTCTTCACCAACTTGGTGTTGTGGACTCCAGAGGCAGGAGAGGTGCAAAGGCTGAACTGGTGGTCAGGGAGAACAGAGAGGAGCAACTAAGGTTAGAACATTCAAACTGCTGATATATCTGGGTGAGGGTTAAGATGGTCTGGGCTTTCTCATAGGAGGCACATTTTTTTCTAGGCTGTGAATAGGAAATGGGCCACGGGTCTGTCCAGCCATTCTCTGGGGAGAAGTGCTGCAGGCACTCAAGACTGAACACCAGTTCTTTCTGTGCAGTGAGGAACCTTGCTGTCTTGAGTAGTTTCATTGCAATGCTAAAGATTACATACACATACCCTAAGACTTAATTTGTGGTGAAGCCATAAATTAATTTATGCCCATCTCTCATTGTGTATTGTTTCTGTGAAGATAGAAGCAGATACAAGTCACAGGTAGAAAATGAAGAGTAATTGATGGAGCAGCTAGAGGGCTTTGTTGAAGCTACATTCATTTTGTGCTTGTGAATTATGCCAATAATAGCAAATATATGTACATACATTAATAGCACATTCAGGATAATCTCTTGGTGTGTAAAGTATGTGCAGGTACTCTGGTACTATATATTCTGCAGCGATATAGTGTATCAACAACATGTGTCTCTGTTTCTGAATTAATGCTGAATATTCCAGGTCCTCTGTCAGACTGAAAGCCTTTGCACTATAAATCACATGAGAGCAATAATTTAGCCTTTTGCAATGAGAAGGCTTGTTCTGGAAAACCTTTCACCTTAAAGGCTCCCTCTTGACTTTGGGTGGATTGGTCTTGCAGGTGTCCCTAATTTTCTGGGCTAGAATTTACAGATAGAAACTAACAAACAGATCTGTGTCTCCCGTATTTACTGCAGGTGTGCATGTAATACAACACTAAAGTAACAAGGCAGTGAGATCTTCCTTTATGTGGTTCATGGACACAGAAAATTAAAAAGTTTAAACTGATGTGGGACAAAATATGCTATGTTGCTGCCTTTCAGTATTTAAAAGGAGCCTACAGGAAAAGATGGGAAGCGGTTCTTTATGAGGAAGTGCAGTGACAGGACAATGACTCTTTAAACTGAAAGAGGGTACAATTAGATTAGACATTTGGAAGACATTTTTTTACTGTGAGGGTGGTGAGGCCCTGGAACAGGTTGCCAAAAGAAGTCACGGATGCCCAGTTCCTGGAGGTGTTCAAGGCCTGATTGGATGGGGCTTTGAGTAACCTGACCTAGTGGAATGTGTCCATGGCAGCAAGGTTGGAACTGGATGATCTTTAAGGTCTCTTTCAACCCAAACTGTTCTATGATTCTATGATTCCACATGTGGAATTGTTACTTGCTCAGTACTGGTACTCACCAGCCGCAGGGGACCTGCTAATAGCTTGGCTGCTGTCACAAGGGCCCTGACATTTCAAGTGTCCTTAGAGACTTAAATCTAGAGATGTAAGAAATGCAAATGTTGGTTCACAAGACAGTTTTCTTGCTTTCAGCACCTCAGGAAAAAAAGCCTGGAAAATATGAAATGAATGTAATTAATGACTCACAGAAATTGAGAAGAAAAAATATCTAAAGTAAGTTGTATGAAATACCATCATTTCTAAATCAAATTGATTGATTCTAACTGGCTGACCTATATTCAGAGGTGTGTGGCCAGAGAGGCCAGTCTTTCTCCAGCATTGTAGAACTATGAAAAATGAATTATACTGTGATTTGGCACCCTAATAATGCATCTTGGCCAACTTCTGTTGAATGGATCTTCTAAGTAAACAGCTGTAAAGCTGTGCTGATTGCGTTGGAGCTTGAACCTCTTTGCTCAGGCCATGAGAACCAGAGCTTCATCAGAGAAGGAGAGGGACCACAACCTGCCTGGGAAATGCAGGAAGGCTGCAATGAATGGCCAGGCAGCCTGGCATGGGAGGAAGACTGCTCTGCCTGCCCTGAACCTACTGCCCTTAGATGTCTGCCTCAGTTTGCATTAGCAAGCAGCAGTTGCTAGAGTCACCTGAATCATGCAAAAGCTTTTGAGGAAAAACATGGTTGGAGCTCTGTAGACAACTCTTTTGTTTCTGAATCACTAACTAAATGGAAAAGGAAGAAGAAAAAAAATTATCATCCATCTGGGTCAAACAAAGGAGGAGGATTAAGAAGCAGCACCTAGGGCCTCAAGGTACCTGGACAGGTATTTCCACAGAGAGGATTACTACAGGTAGAATCTGTGAGCTGAGTGTCGAGCTGATTTGCTTCACCCAGCCCCCCTGGGTCAGGACACCTGCGGAAAGCTCCTGGAGAGCCATGTCTGAGTGCCTGCTCTCCTGTTCCTTGTGCAGAGGACCCCACCAATCTGGGGCAAGCTGCAACTTGCCTTCTCCCAAAAATGAAGGCAGGGAGGGGGACAAGCTCTTTAACAGATACTGCCCAGCATTCTGTTCTCAGTCACAAGAAGGTAAATTAAGGAGGATTTGGGTTGTGCTGTTATTCTTCTGGATAAATGCTACTGATGTACGGGCAGCGTTGGCAGGCAGCACTTTTGGATTTCTTTTCTTGTATTTGTATATTTTAAGTTCAAGAAAAGGAGATGAGGTCACAGGCCTTTACTTTCAGCAAATACCAGGGAGGAAAAAAACCCAACAAAACTACCTAGTAAAAGTTCCCTTAGAAGGTGACTATCTCAGTGTGCCTGCTGTCCGCCTCCAGCACACCAGCACTGGGCGATGCTTAGTAAGGAAGAGTGTGTGGGAATGGGGACTGGCAGTGCTCCCACGCGGTAGGCTTCTGCACATGGAGATGGGAAAGCAGGGCCAAACCTGAAAAGCTGTGCCACTCTTGCAGCATCCAGAACCGGAGGACACTTGCTGACCCCCACCAAGCTGTGTCTGAGATGAGTTCTTGGTTTCCCCTCTGCAGGCACGACATCTCACAAAGGCACGTTATAAACTCAGTGAGCATGTCAGCACAGCCTGAAGGCAACCAGCAGGGAAACAACCTCAGGTCTGTTTTTTTCACTCTTTCTAAATATATGGGCAATGACAGGTGTAAAATTACACCAACCAGGCAATAACTCAGACTTGTTTGAGTGCCAATTATGTGTCTTTTTACAACACTGGGCCTCTGCCTGAACACATCATTTAGGAGAAAAATATGTTGTAAAAGTGTATTCATTCGAAAGAATGCTATAAATGCTATAAAGAATAGATTCTTAATATCAGACTCACTTATTTAATCGTCAACCTTTTTCACTGCTCCTCCTGTTATTGTTCTGGGATAAAGGAGATCTGGATGCCCGGTGTTGTGTGCACAATTTTGTAGATTTATCAAATAAACCATCAAAACCAAATACACATGAATCTTAGCCATGTATGGTCACCAAACGGAGTAAATGGCTTACAAAACCCAGAAAGATGACCACTCATTAAAAAAATGCTGGACACTGTTATTTTGATGGCAGAGACTCAAGCTATGCAGCATACGGTACAGTTTACAGAAAAGGAGTTTGTTAATTTAACGTGGTGGCTTGGCAGGCAGAATATCTCACTGCCTGGGGCACGTGGTCAGGCTGGATTATGCCCTCGTAACAAGGGCAGCAGTAAGAATTTAGCCTGGCCTTTGTGATTTGGTTAATAACAACTAAAAATCAGGTGAAGATGGTGGGATCCTGCCTCTGAAGTTCTATGAGTGTGGATACCGCCCTTTGCTATCAGTAATGATTTATGTATGAATTCATTTGCCCACTTCATGAGTGGAACCACTGCCTTCTCTGAAGCCTTGGGGACTTCAGTGGCTGACCAATGAACACCTTCAGTGGAAGAAGGCCAAAAGAAGATAGGCAAGGATGATGCTCATGAAACTCAGAAAAGTATATTAGGAGTACCCACAGCTGTTATAAAGGAAGCTGAACTTACCTCAACACAAAGGGGACTAGAGGGTGGCTTTTTTCTTAGGTAAACAGCAGTATCAGTTGAGTGGGTCAACTGGTTGTATAAATGGCCTTCCCTAAAATAATTGATAAGTATTATCTTCCTGAGACAGCTAGACCAGCATGGGGGAAGAGTAATGTGGCTCAGCCCGACATGGAGTCTAAAAATTAACCAACCAATTAAATGAACCCTGAAGAGAGGAATGGGCTTGAGCCGCCTTCAGCTGATAATGGAAATCATGTTTGTATTGCAATCCAACTGTACATTGCAATTGGTATATTGTGTTTGGGTTGTGATTTCATTATATTGCTGTATCATTCTGTTCAATCAGAATCTCATCTAATGTCAAATATCTACAAATAAGTATATTTTACATTAAACATCAAACCCTCCTCATGTGGAACACCTAAAAGAACCTGATGAGAGAGTATTGGAATCCTTACGCTGATGAGGAATCAACCTCCAAAGCCTTTTGGAGCACATCATTGTTGTCAGTAAAGCTGAATGCACATTCTCTGTAGTTATCACACATAGTGTCACTGCAGCTTCCAGTATTTCCCTGTAATTTCCCAAACTGCAGATGATTAAGACAACTAATATGAAACCACAGCTTCTGTGCAATCTTCCCAAAGAATTGTGCAAGCCTCTAGAAATCCTCTTGACTTCATGTTTCTACCCTGGCTCTTCTCCATCCTTTCTGTATCTCTCAGGCTTCTGACACTCAGATGTTGGGACTCAGATGAGCAGAAAAAATGTGTGTTTATTATTCGTCTGTGTTCTGTAGAACTACAGGGGAAGGCTGAGCCCTTGTTCTTCAACAGAAGCATGCAGGATGATTCAAAGCATGCATATGCATTTATTTACATGTCCATAATTACCTTATACACTATCATAATGTCTTATAATGTGTATAATAATAATATATTTGAATAATTTTTATTATTACATATAGTCGTATACTTTCATATTTAAATGTGTATGTTTAACTTTCTCAGCCAACAAATGGAAACAATGAACTAGAAGCCAGAAGCCCTAATATAGTTGAAATTTGTCAAATGTACATGGAAGTGCTTTGTCTTGTGGCACAGATGTATTTACAAGAAATCATTTCACACATACAGTTATGCTCCTGATAGACATAGTTTTCTCTTGCTGACACTGTATTCCTCAGTCTGTAAAAAGCTGTTTCTTTCCTTGCAAGCCCTGTTTTAATAACACTTCAAGCCATTTAAAAATCTGCACTGCAAGCAGAGTCAAGGAGTGTAGAGCAGCGTAGAAATCAGGGTGAGAAGAATGTAGCCAAGTCTGGGGCTTGCACAGATGTTTTTGTGTAGAGCTACACATACTGCTATGATTAAGAGGTACCCCATTTGGTAAAGGAGCTGCAAAGCAAGACTCAAGGGTTACATATTCCCATGTACGGGAGAAATGCACATTTGTTAACAGAAAGAAATAACCTGCACCAAGCTCCAAGTTTTCAAACAAAAAATGTTTCTAAAATATATTAACAACAAAAGCAGGACCAAAGACAATCTCCGTCCTTTACTGGATGCAAGGGCAACAATAGTGACAAAGGATGAGAATAAGGTCGAGGTACTTAATGCCTTCTTTGCCTCAGTTTTAATCGTAAGGTAAAATGTTCTCTCGGTACTCAGCCTCATGAGCCAGAAGACGGGGAGGGAGAACAGAACAAAGCTCCAATGATCCAAGAGGAAACGTTTAGAGACCTGCTTACCCAATTAAACATTCACGAGTCTATGGGGCCAGATGGGACCCACCCAAGGGTGTTAAAGGAGCAGGTGAGTGCTTGCCAAACCCCTTTCCATTGTCTGCCAGCAGACCTGGCTGACTAGGAAAGTTCCACTTGACTGGAGGTTGGCAAATGTTACACCCATTTACAAGAAAGGTCAGAGGGAGAATCAGGGATCTACAGGCCTGTCAGTCTGACCTTGGTACCAGGAAAGCTCACGGAACAGGTCATCTTGAGTGCTATCACACAGCACACACAAGACAGACGGGTGATCAGGCCCAGTCAGCATGGGTGAAAGGCAGGTCCTGCCAAACTAACTTAATCACCTTCTATGACAAGGTGACCCACATAATGGATGAGGGAAAGGCTGTGGATGTAGTGTACTCGGACTTCAGTAAAGCCTTTGACACTGTTTCTAAAGGTATTCTGCTTGAGAGACTGGCTTCCACTGGCCTGGAAAGGCGCACCCTCTGCTGGGTTAAAAACTGGCCCAGAGAGTCATGGTAAATGGAGTTAAATCCAGTTGGAGTGGTGTTCCCCAGGGCTCATTTTTGGGTCCAGTTCTGTTCAATATCTTTATTGATGATCTGAAGGAGTGTACTCTTAGTAAGCTCGTGCATGACAATAAGCTGGGAGGAAATGTCAATCTGCATGAGGGTAGGGAGGCTCTACAGAGGGAACTGAACAGTCTGGATTGATGGGCTGAGGCCAATGGGATGAGGTTCAACAAAGCCAAGTGCAGAGTCCTGCATCTGGGACACAACAACCCCATGCAGCGCTACAGGCTTGGGGAAGAGTGGCTGGAAAGCTGCCTGGTAGAGAAGGACCTGGGGGTGTTGATTGACAGCTGACTGAACATGAGCCAGCAGTGGCCCAAGTGGCCAAGAAGGCCAATGGCATCTTGGCTTCTATCAGAAACAGTGTGGCCAGCAGGACCAGGGAAGTGATTCTGCCCATTTACCTGGCATTGGTGAGGCCGCACCTGAACCACTGTGTTCAGTTTTGGGCCTCTCACTACAAGAAAGAGATCGAGGTACTGGAGCATATCCAGACAAGGCCAATGAAGCTTGTGAAGGAGCTGGAGGCCAAGTCTTATAAGAGGCTGCTGAGAGAACTGGAGTTGTTTAGCCTAAAGAAAAAGAGGCTAATCTTACCAGCGTCTACAACTGTCTGAAATGAGGTTGTAGCAAACTGAGTGCTGGTCTCTTCTCCCAAGTTATAGATGATAGGATGAGAGGAAACGGCCTCAAGTTGCACCAGGGGAGGTTCAGATCAGACATCAGGGAAAATTTCTTCGCCAAAAGCGTTATAGGCACTGGAACTGGCTGCCCAGGGAGGTGGGTGAGTCACCATCCCTGAAAACGTATAGATGAAGTCCTCAGGGGTATGGTTTAGTAGTGGACAGGTACTATTAGACTCTGATCTCACAGGCCTTTTCCAACCTAGTGAGTTTATGGTTCTATGATTAAGACACATATTCCCTGGGTTGTTACCTTCAGCTAGCTCTTTTTAAATGAAAGTGTCTTGCCACAGAGCTTTTGCATGTGAATTCATGACAAAGCCTGAGGTACCCTTGTTGAGGGAAGTGATTCTGCCCCTCTATTCCTCTCTTGTGAGACCTCATCTGGAATACTGTGTCCAATTCTGGAATCGTCAAAGTAAGAAGGATATGGAGCTGTTGGAATGGGTCCATAGGAGGGCTACAAAGGTGATCGGAGGGCTGGAGTACCTTCCTTACAAGGACAGGCTGAGAGAGTTGGGCTTGTTCAGCCTGGAGAAGAGAAGGCTCGGAGGAAATCTTATAGTGACCTTCCAGTACCTGAAGGCTACAGAAAAGCTGGAGAGGGACTGTTCATAAAGGCTTGTGGGGAATAGGACCGGGGGAATGAGTATAAACTGGAGAGGGGCAGATTTAGGCTAGACATTAGGAAGAATTTCTTCACTATGAGAGTGGTGAGACACTGGAATAGGTTGCCCAGGGAGGTTGTGTCTGCCCCATCCCTGGAGGTGTTCAAGGGCAGATTGGATGGGGCCTTGGGCAGCTTGATTTAGTGGGATGTCCCTGCCCATGGCAGGGGGTTTGTAACAAGATCATATTTAAGGTCCCTTCCAACCCTAACTATTCTATGATTCTACCCACTCCACTTTGTCCTTCTCAATATCCTCCTAGCCTGGGGCCACGTTTTCCCTTTTTTAATTTAGTCCCAATTCACAGCAACGTCATTTCAGCCAGGGATACAGAGATGCTTCCTGAGCTCCCTGGGGTCATTTTTACCATTATCATAACCCTTCCTTCCCTCTCATCACCACTGCCAAAGACTGAGATAGCAGTTTAACTTTTAAGAACACTTTATATTTCAAACTCAGATCAATGAAAACAAAAAGGCTAAAAGAGATTCAGTGAAGCAATCAAGCAGTGAAAGAGGCTGCCCTTCACCACAGGAGGAACCTTCCTGTGAAGTTCATTTGCTCTCCCATGCATTGAAAAGGAGGTAGAGGGAGAGCCAGGGGGTTCCTGAGTTTAGGACATCTATGGTTCCTAGGACTCCAGTTGGTCCGGATGCAGCAAATTATTGGACAGTGGTATTCAGCATCTTTTAGAAACCTAAATAAATATGGTCAGTATAATGGTCCAGAGGTTCTGAGTCAGCAATTAATGGATCTTTGGGGAAAAGCCTGTGGCTAGCTGGTTTGTAGAACTGATCAACCTGGAAGCAACATCAAAAATCAGACTGGAAGTGCACTTGTGAAAGGAGATTTTGATTACTGTAAGAGGGCAGCAAAAAGACTGCAATAGCTGCTTCTCTTGCCTGTCTGCATTGGAAAGGCCAGATCCTGAAAGTTGCCATGGATATATTCGGTAGGATGCCCTGGTGTCTGCTTGGATCTGTTTGCAGGATACTTCACGAAATAATTATGTGGTTTAGATCTATAGAAAATACTACATTGGAGGCAGTACAAACTCTGAGGGAAAAAGGGTTTGGCTTGTTGGAGAGATTGGGCCAGCAGATGGTAAATACGAGCTTGTAATACATTATTATGCAGTTTGCTGCAGAAAAATGTAGGATAATTTAATATAAGGGCAAGGAACAAATCACCCAGAGCAAAGAGCAGAGAAGGGATTGAAAGTATTATGGAAAAATCATTGAAACCATGAAGCCAGCGCACAGCTGCAGTAATAAAGTCTGTCATAAAGTGGAAGGGACTATAAGAGAGAAGGACTTAGTGTAGATGGTATTAGTGAGAGCCCCATCTGCTCTAAGCCCCATACTGTGTAAGGGGGCTGTTAATGGCTCAGGGGGCTACAGGGCAACTCAGAGCAAGGGCATCTATTTTACTACCAGGTTTACGTGGAGGAGGTGACCTAGGTGTATGTTCCAGCATCCTGCAGGATGCTCTTTTGCAACAGAGATGGAAGTAGGCATGGAGCTCAACCAAGACATGTAACTATCAGCTCTTCAAGTCCTTACATAGAAATAAAAGTCTAGTATTTTTCATGTGTTTTCTGTTTGTTTAGCTCTAAATAAGGCCCAGGCAGACATTTTGCTATTTGAGTGACATGCCTTCAACTCTGGAAAATCTCCAGTGCCTTAATGCTGAATGACCATCATATGGAGGCACACCAGGTAGCCAGCACCCATGAAAGATTCCCACCATTATTTTCTGAAACATACCTGCCCCAACAAACCTTTCCAGAAAAACAATCATTTTCCTCAAATTCCAGAAAACCTGTGCTAGATTTCTCCAGAAAAATATGGGAAAAGCTCTGCATTATTTAATATTATTATTCTGATTTTTTTGCAAACTTCTTTCTCAAATGACCACGATTTTCCAATTTGTTAAGCAAAAGATTCACTTTAATCTGAAACTCAAGCTGAGGTTCCCCTTCTTTTGTCTTGTTCCCAACCCCAAATAGCCTGCAGATCAGGCTACGCTGCTTTACCCCTGCATGGTGCACACTGCTGTACCCCAGCCCTCTGCACCAGGGACTGCCTTTGTCTTCCATACGATTGCAGAGTGATGAATGAGCTCAGAATGTGACTGAGCAGGAATTAATGAAGTTTAATACTGTCTTTGGCCAGCCACAGTGACGACCACTTGATAGCTGAAGAAACGATTGCATTCCACAAGAAACCATATAATTAAACCTACAGGAACCTCTACATCAAACACAAGTATGTGTCACTACCCTAGATGAAAGTATACGTGAGGCATAGAAGGGGGAGAGCTTTTACTGCCTCTCCTTTTACAAAGGCTTATGTGTTTGAGAAAGAGGCCAAGCAGCCAAGGCAAGCTAGCAGAGAAGATGTAAAAGAAGCGCTTGAAACAATAACACCCCAATAGTGCAACATAAAAAGCTATGCGAGAAAGAAAGAGCATTTGATTGGGTTAGAGGTATCCCCTTTCATCTGATTTTCCCTGTGATTTGTGACCAGTTCATACTCTTAGTGCATTCATAGAAGTGCACCAAAAGAAATACCTTCCTCATCACCACTTTTTCTTTTAAAGAAAATAGTCCACATTCCTTCATTCGGATAAAAGCTTAGAGTCAAAAGGGAAGGGCACTAATGCTGCTGCCTGAGATGCAGGAGTGCAACTCAGCCTCTGCACAGAGAACAGGAAAAAGGAATATGTGAAAAAATTCTTGCTATTGAAGTCACTACACCGACATTCTGATTTCACGCATGGAATATATCTGCTAAGGAAGAAAATGCCAGTTTTGTACAGTCAATCCTGAGAGTAAACCCACACTTTAAATAATGAGAGAGCAAGGAAGTGCATCCAAGGTTGGAACAAAGCTTTACGTTAAGATGAATAAAGGCTAGCAGTGCTCTGGATGCCTTCAGAGGTGAATCTGTGTGATTTTCTCATAAATAAGTTAAGTGAGTGCAATGGAGTTGTGTACACATTAATTCACTTCCCAGAAATAGAGAAATGTGAGGCATCCCTAATGTCCCACTCTCCTGGATCCAGGCCCAGTTACGCAAACACACATCCTGATTGTGTGTTGAATGGCACAATTTCAGCGCCACTCTTAGCCAAACTCCCCATCTCGGCCAACAAGCTCAGCAACCCAAGTAACATGGAACCCACTTCATCCCCTGCAGCATGAAGGTCACCTCAACAAGCCCAAAGGGACAATGCAACTGTCCTCAAACCACTTCAGAGCAAGGCTTTCCATGTGCTGAAGACTGAGGTCCCAGTTTGCCCCGCAGTGTGGTCTCCCCTCTCCCTTATATCTTCACTGCGGGCTTGGTTGGCACAAGGTTTACAGCGTTGCGTTATATGCCTGTGTTTTCACCAGCGCTGTCCTCTGTCCCCACGTTCCTGGGACATCCTGGAGCATGTTCCACACCACTTTGGGCAGGAAGAATGCTGGGGGATGATGCTGTAGGAAGGCTGGATGAACTAGCCTGTTCCCTGAGCACTTTGGCTTCATATCCCCTTCCAGATCAGGTACACCTAGTGGAAAATGGCGTTCACTTTGTTTGCATGAGATTTGCCTCAGGAGAGGGGAGAGGTTAGGGATAGTGTGCCAGAAATTAGTCAAAACTGTGAGCCAGCACTGATTCAAACAATTTTAACTGGAGACACTCTGAGCAAGAGAATACAGCGCTAACGTATGTTCAGTTGCAGCTGCCCCAGCTTTGTTATCACTATCATCCTGAAATGGGAAGCGGGACAGCATAGGTGACCTCCTTCCCTGTGATTTTGTGATGACCACGAGTTAATACTTTTACTGTTATATTTTTAGATTATGCTCTACTATTGGCTTCCCCTGAAATAATGAAACAATAACAACATTTAAGAAAGTGTAAAATACAGTTTGTTTCAAAAAATTATTTTTTAAAAAAATTTCTTTTTCCAGGTTGACTTCTTCTGAATTCAATTTCCACACATACTTTTCAAAATAGTTGGGTTTATTCATGTTCAGAATACTCATTTTTAAACACTCATATTCACTTCAAAACAGGAATGCAAGGTTTGAAGAGTTGAGCTCTGAGTAACAGCCCAGGGTTGTGGGGGAACATCCCTTCCCTGTAGCCTTGCTCAAGACCTCTAGTACAGCAAAAGGGAAGGCATGAGCTGTGAGAGCTCCATGGAGGTGAACTTTTCGTGTTTCTGTATGGCTTTTCTCTGTGTCATTATCTGCAGCAGCAGCAGCACACACAGAGCATACACATGGGCTACTTGGCCATTGCGGTAGGTAGCACACAAACCCAAGCTAAAAGGAGATTCCAGCCTGGGCAGAGAGTACCACTGCTCCCTAGTAGTGCCTGGGCTGCAACCAAGTCCTCTTTACATAAGCCTTTTCACCTGGACAGTACAAATTGCCACTGTTGGCAAGATCCTCATCTGGAGCAGGATCACACCTTTGCTAATTAAAGCAAAGTCCTAGATAGGACTCAAGTCACTGAGGCTGGAAATAACATTTTTCCGGAAGCTGGCAGACCAGGGCAGCTACACCTTTGCCTCCTCCCCCTAAGTGACAGCCACCAGCACACTGCGGACTGGCGCAGCTCTCCATTTCCACCCTGCCTCTCCAGACAGAGCTGTGCAAAGAGGCTGGGGAAGGCCTGGCTGTCACTGCAGGACTGGAGAGTGACGCCAGAGCTTCAAAAAGCTCCTCTGGGCCTTCAGACCATGTAATGTTCAATTGGCCTTTCTTACACTCAAAAGTACAGATGGGTTCAAGCAGGGGGAAAGATCTAGTTTAGACATCTGTATGCTGGAGGGATGCCTTCCTCCCCTCCTTGTCTTGTCTGGGTATAGACTGGGTCCTCTCTCCTCATTAACTCTGGAAGCAATCCTCAGGGCGTGCCACCACTAAAGCTCGTTACAGCTGCCAGAGGCAAGAGAAGTAGTCTTGTGGTAAGCAGTTAGAGCAGTTTATCTCCTTTACCTCCAATACATCATCATGGCCTGACCAGATATCTTACACCCATTTGCAGCTGAAAGGGACCCCTACAGATTCGGCAGCCCCTGAGTGACTTTCATTTTTTTCAATGTACTTTGGGGTAATTACCCTAAACAATTCTAAATGAGGCTAAGAAAAATACCTCCACCCTTTAGTTTAACTGCAGCTGCTGATTTCTAGCAGGTCTCAAAACAATGGATCCTGTGTGCTATAAGAAACTTTGATCTGGCGTGAGTCCTTTCCTGAGGAGGCTCCAAGAAGAAGAAAGAAGCCCAGCTCGTTCCAGGGCAAAACAAAAAGCTACGTTCTTATATGCTCAGTATTACATTTAGACTCATTTTGACACATCTGCATAATCCAAGTACAGATCAAAGCCTGGATGCCTGAAAATATTTCCCCCGACAATGAATGCAGGATTACAGCAACTCCATACATCACACAACAGGTGGTTGGACACCAAAGAATCACATTTCTGGAGCCACTCAGGATGTACGCCAGGAGGAATTTCACACATGAAACAAATCAAGCAAAAGTGGTCTTGAGCTTCACTTTGAGCAATGTAGAAACCACTCAGTCCTCACCTGGCTGATGCTGCAGCCCAGCACTGGAAGGGCCACTGGAGCCAGGACCCGGGTCTTGGGGCTGGACTCTTGGGCTGTGCTGTCGAGGGAGGGATCTGGGTCCAGATCAAAGCACCCCAGGCTCATCTGGGCAAAGGACTTGACTCAAGAAGGTCTCAGGTACAGACTATACAGAGTTTATCTTCGGGCGCTGTGCTGACTGATCTGCAAGTTACAACAGTTAAGATAATTAAACTGTTTCTTGTCAGTGAATTATAGATCCCTTCAGGCTTCTGCTGTCAATGATGAGAAAGATAGTGGTTACTGTTACAGGAGCCAAGATTGGTAACAAGCTGCCTTCTAAGGAATGTTCCAATCTGGGGGCAGATATTTTAGGGAATGTTCAAAAAAGAAGATTTTCTTTATGTGGGACAGAAGTTCCAATGCCATCGCTGTAAATATAGCAATACATCCATATACACATACATTCATGCACATGCATAAAAATATTTATATATATAAAATATACATACTATATTTGCAGTTATTTATATAAGGCTTTTCCCACTAGAATAGTGCAATAAAAAACATATCTTGGGTAATGCTCTTCACATTGCATTTGCTTTAACTTTCACAGTGGAAGGATGAAAAAATAATTTTCTTAAAATTTTAGCATGTTTTAGAGGATTGTTTAATTTGCCTTTGTGGTCTATGCAAGTTGCTGTAGATGGGATTCTGTCAGGATAGGATGTTAAAAGGCACTGTCCTCATCAATCATAATCCCAGCACACTGCTGTGGGGAAGAATAAGCATTGTACTTCATAAGCACGAACCCAGTATAAGCAGATTTAATGGAATCTTCCCCTGGCACGAATACGTACTCATTCATCATGTGCTCTGAACACAAACGCAATCTGTTTACTTTACCTAACTCTTATTAAGAAATTTGCGGTGAAACTCTGACCTGAAATGGTCATTGGAAAGAAATCTTGGATAAAGAAATCATCTTCACCCAGGAGACACGCAAGCAAAAATCTATGTCCTCCTTTATTTTGATGGGATGGCTCTGCCCCTGCAGCTAACCTCCCACACTTAGCTGTCATTGGAAAACATCCTTGGGAAGAAACACTGGTATGTACCTGGACCTGCCTGGGAAGCACTTCTGCATGCTACTTGCTAGACATAACTACTGCTAGGTGACTAAACGCAGGTTTAGGGACCCAGGCTTAAAAGCTGACGTTAGTACTGCACTGTTACTTTAGTTAGAAACAAGAAACTGGTGTCAGTAAATATAAGTGAAAAAGAAGGATGTTCACAAACAAAAGAACACCCTTCAATAAAGGAGGAAAGTGTGTTGGCTCCCAGCCAGTGGCACTCACTCCAAAGCAATTTCAAGATAATGGCTCATTCATTAAGAAGTATTGCTCAACAGCAACACAGCAAGGGTGATGTGCAAGAGCCAGCATCCCCTTCGTGCCAGGGCTGGGCACTGGGAACAACCTGCCACCCCTCCGCAGAGGGCTACCAGCTGCAGTCCCCTCGATCAAGGCAGAGCAGAGGGTATGGTACAACATCACAGTATTTTGGGACGCAATACCCTTGCTAGTCAGGCCTAGAAACCTGCAGCCTAAACAGCTCTGTTTTTTTAATGTAACATAAACAAAAGTGATTTTCAGAGGAATCTGAACAGAACTCTTTTGACTGCATCTTGCATTGCCAACAATTTCCTGCTTTGTATTTTTGGTAGAATTTCTTCATACTAAGACAATACCCAAGAGACTAATTTATTTTTAAAAATTCATACAAATGATTAAATATTAGATAAACACAATTATCTCTCAACTTGCTTATAAATAGATGCCTCAGTTACTGCACTGCATTCCAGGACCCAGGGACAAGGATCTCATTAGACAGCCTTAACCAGACCATACAGACAACCTTATTAGGAAAGACGACTACCATGCGCCTGCTTGTGATTTCACTTCAGCTGAAGGACTTTTTGACAACTTATTCTTGTGGAATAATTGCCAAAAAAAATAGTTCTAAGTTGTGCTTGAAAGAAAAAAATGGAGAGAGAGGAAAAGAGGGAGGGAGGAAGGAAGGAAGAATGGAAATAAGAGAATTATTAAGTATTCACTTTTTATTTCCATATGTAATTGATAAGCAACAAATTTAGCCACACAAAAGTCATTGGAACAGATTTTGGGAAATAAAGCCCTACCTAATATCAGTCACGATAGGGCATTTTCTGATCCTGTCACAATTAGCATGTATGAATACCTTGACTGACTTAGCAGAAATGGAGAATAGCCCTCAGAGAAGGAAGCATGGACTTCTCCACTTTGGAGGGTGGTTCAGAAGCTAGGAAGCCCATCTCTGCCTGTAGATTCGTTCAACAAAGGACAAACTATTACTGTTGTTTTAAAATCTTTCTCCTGCTGTTGCACCCAAAGGCCACAGCCAGGCCTGAAGCTCCTTTTTTTTTGAGAAGAGCTGCACAAAGATAAGAACAGGCCTAATTTTGTGCCAAAAGCATCTGCAGCAGCAAACTGAGGCATGGTTACAGCCATATTTATTGGCGTTCCAGCACCATGACTCATATGGAATTAGCTCTGGAAGCAGAACAATGTAAGCTGAAGAGGTTTACACTTGAGGGATAAACAGACAAAGGAGATGGATTGAGGAACCAGCCTGCAAAAGAGCAAATCTAGGAGAGAATTGGTGCAGTAAAACTTTGTTAGTTACTGGGCTTTTCCTGTTTTTTTCCCTTCCTTTCCCAGCACTGAGGGTGAGTTTTTTGGTCAATGATGCTTACCTTTAAGAGTTAAACGGGTAACAGCAGTTTACCCTGCCTTTGTACAAGCTGAGTGAGTGTGCTGCTTTTTTTAACTTACCACTAAGTCAAAGTGTAAATATTCAGTGACTAAAATGAGACAAAGGGTTAAGTCATGAATTAGGGATTATCCTACAGGATTTTATCAGAGCTTTAGTGAGAGCCCACTACCAAATTCACAAAATCCTCCAAAGATCAAGCTTGTATGAACTCTGAGCATGGGACTGCTTGCCTTATTGACGCAGTTGATTAAAACCCAGGTTTTTAGGTAAGAAAGCTTCTGGTCCACCTATTTTATCATCAGGGTTCATTTAAAGTCTGAGGAGTAGATGCTGCCTTTTGAGAGGCCCACATTTCCTTGACTTTGCTTTCCTGGGTGTTGCATCCTCTATCTCCATTCACCTTCTACCAGCTGGAAGCTACTGGCAAGTTTATATAAACGTAATCTCTGCTTTACACGCAGCCTGATTAATTTCTTCAGGATTTGGCTCATTTCTTTTCACTGATGCTAGAAACTGGTGGCTTGGTGTGCTACTAATGGGGCAGAGCTCCAGTCAGCTGATAGTACAAGTGCAGAACAAACCAGTGTCTTGTGAAATGTGCAGCTGGTCGCCAGAGACACCCAAAACATGCTGGAGATAGAGCAGCTGTCAGTGGCAGAAGGAACAGTAAGGCGAGAAATCTGGATCAAGCCTTAGAGCATATGGCTCCAGGGGCCACAGCCTGAGAGTCTGTCTGGGTAGCATGGATAAAAAAGCAGCTCAGAGAAGAGCCAGAGCTGGGACTGCAGCAGGGTGAGCAACTGGCTCTGTTCAGGTGTTACAGGCTGAAATGCTGCATTAATATAGTTGCTGGGCAGTGCGTGAAATGAGATCATTTTGCATCAGTTGAGAGGCCTTTCACTTCTTGGAGGTCCCTTACTCTCTCCACCTGTACCACCTGTAAGCATGATTCAGACTGGATTCCAAGTGGGAAGAAGAAAGGAAACACACAAATTTTTTTATTTGCTCTGCCAAAGTTCATATAGATTTCTTCTAAAACAAATGAAAGCTTGCTTAACTGGCCTGGAAAACATGAATGCTTACAATGTTATGCTCTCTTTATTACTCTTGTCACACTGGGAGATTGTTAATAGCGCAAGACAGAACAACATTATCCCAAGCAGCCTGAGTTATAAACCCCACAGGCAATATTACACTAAAAAATCCCTGGGTGATGGCAAGAGTTGGTCTCTTTGCTTTACCTACGCAAGGAACAACAGCCTCCCTGCTCAGCATCTCATTAAATTTTCTGTGGCAGTCTTTATGTCTCTGCCCAACTCTCAGCTGGTGGCTGAGGCTTCAAAATATTTGATGTAGGAGAAACTCAAGACAGTTGATGAGAATCTGTAGCAGAGCATAATTCCTGTCATCTTGCTTATAATTTGCCAGTTCTTTGCACTCCCATTTTGTCTGGTGAATTAGTAGGTGTTGAAAACCCTCCTCCTCACAAAGAAATGATCTAGCAGTGGAAGATCTGCCACTGCTAGATCAGATACTGCCTTTCCAGAAACACACTTCCACCTCAAATGAATTTAAATTAACTTTTAGAACCAGTCCTTTACCTGGCTGTCCAGAATATCCTGGTCTCTCCCCAAAATTTCTGAATCTTTTACAATGGCACTGAGCCTTAAATGCCTTTGACAGTGTGTCCTTGGGCTAATAGCATCTTCACGGGGTAATGGGAAGGGCGAGAGCAGAAAAGTGGCTACGAACATTTTTGCCATCTTCACAAATAGTTTTAGATCAATTTCTAGCCTAGTGTGGACCAGCTTGTGAGAACAAAATAGTTTGCCAACTGTGACTCCCACTGTAGTTTATGAAGTAAATCACATGCAGTTCACTTACAGTGAGGTTACAGTAAGCTTACATATGTCAAAGCAGGGCTTGCCACAGTGGCAAGACACAGAAAGCACCGTGAAGAGCTGAGAAGTAGTAATCTGGTTCAGCTGTAGCGAAGGTATGCTTCCCGCACAGAGGCAAGGGTGTACCAGTCACGCTGTTGCTACTGAGCAGTAGCTATTCCTGCCTTTGTGATGTCCTCAGATATGATCCTCTAAAGACTACATTAGCATCAAAGGCTGGACATTGTTGTTGTGGAATTTGTGAGAAGGATTGAGAACATGAGAAGAGGCAAATTTTTTCCCTCTTCTGTCTTCAGGAATATTTTGGCTGAAAGAGGTAAGCATGAGAAGTACTCAAGTACGGCTGCTCTCAATTTAAAGACAGATGCAAGCTATGAAGGAGTAAAACAAACCCTAATGGTCACAGTGAAAAAATTGAAAATCATATTAAACCCAAATGTTTCTCTTTGATAAAAGACGTGGAGAACCTTCAATCACCACAGCCAGTGGAAGCAAACAGCTGAAAAGAGCTACCCCATCCAGAAGACATACCATAGGATCTGCCAGTGTCATCAGCTGAGGACATTTCTAGAGAAGAACCCTGTTTTGCAGGCAGACTGTAACTACCTGAAATGTTTTAATGAGTAAGTTTTTTTGGTTTTGTCTTTTTTTTTAACACTTCCCATTTTCTTCTGGGACTGGGACCAAATAGGATGAAATATCACAAGAAAAACTGGTTTTTCAGGTTTTTTTTGCCAGTGCCAGAAGTCAGAGAGCTGGAAATTTTTATGTGAAAGAATGTTTTACTGGTTCCTCACCTGCTGAATTATGGGGTATATGTAAATGCCAAATAAACATTAGCTTTCAGGTATTTGACTGAACCCATACTCTGAAAACTATTAAGACCATACAAACCTTCTTCTGACTATTAACTTTCTTTTGGGAGGGAGCATGTAGAGAATAGATACATGGTCCCAAAAATGGATGCAACTGACACTACTTCCAAGGCTCAAACTCTTTTACAACGCCCTTTGAAGAACACTTAAAATAATTCTCCAGTATTTTGGTTCATCTGGGTAGGTTAGAAACCAAGACAGTTCAAAATATTCCTTCCTGTTCTATTTCTAATAACTTGTAATTTGGAATAACGAATAATTCAGTGTGGTGATTAGGTAATCTATGGAATTGATGTATCACTGCATCTTTATTTGAACCATGACTGCGGGAAAAAAAACCTTCATGGGCCAGGGCATCAGCCAGCTATACCTGGCTTTAGGAAGAAACTTGCCTTGGGCAAGCTAAGCTTAGGCTAATACTTACAAGATTACTTGCACATTTTTCTGATACATCTGGTATTAACTACTGTCAAAGAAGAAACTAAACATGATCAATCATTGATCAAATGTGGAAAATACAATATGATTAAGGTGCAAATATTTCCCATGCTAGCTTTGCTTTGGACAACATTTATAATATTGAAAAACTCTCAAAAGTTCTACAAAGCTCCTTCCCTTTACTCAATTTTCTTTTCCAAAACAGAGACAGGCAAGGCCAAAACAGGTAGTGTCCAAATTGAGTGCTAACACTGTTCATTGTGCCAGCAAGAACCTCTTTTTCATTCCTTCTCTGATTCTCAGTCTGTTCTTTTCCTCAGGCCACCGCTAGCTATGACAGTAGAATAAAGACAAGGGTATTATCTTCTGAGAATATGTCTAGAAATTAAAATCCCCAGTTTTCTATTCTCTGACTTGATTTGTCATGTTACCTTGTGAAATCATTCAGGGAAAGATTCTCATCTGAATTAGGTTGGTAAGAGTGCATTTTCATTCGAAGATTTCAGACCAGTTTACAGCCTCCCTGTGAATGTCGTTTTGTATTTCGTAGAAATCATAGAATCATAGATGCATTCAGGTTGGAAAAAACCTCTGAGAGCATCAAACCCAACCATCAGCCATGGCTACTAGACCACATCCCGAAGTGACCCATCAACACTTTTAACACCTTTAGGGATGGTTCCAGCACTTCCCTGGGCAGCCTGTTCTAGGGCTTCACCACTCTTTCAGTACAGAAATTTTTCCTAATATCCAATCCAAACCTCCCCCGACACAACTTGAGGCCATTTTCTCTCATCCCATCACTTGTCACTTGGGAGAAGAGACCAGCACCCACCTCACTACAACCTCCTTTCAGATAGTTGTAGAGAGCTATCAAGTCTCACATCAGCCTCCTCCAGATTAAACAGCCTAAGTCCTCTCAATCACTTCTCATAATACTTGTGCTCCAAACCCTTCACCAGCTTTGGTGCCCTTCTCTGGACACACGCCAGCAGCTCAATGTCCTTATTTGAAAAATAAGTTAAACTAACAGGAATTTTAAGGGGATTGAGTAACAAGGTCTGCTTATCTACAGAACAAACATGAGTAGGAGGTAAAACAGAGAAGTGAAACCTCTTGCCCAGGCTCACATAATGTGGCAGTGGCAGAAGGATGGGAATAAGCCAGGTCTCCCAAATTCAAGGATAGTCCACAGCCCTGTTTTCTGTTTTCCAGAAAGTATCTGCAAATTAACAAACCTGCTAGCTGTTTGTGCGTTCCTGTCATTTTAGCTCTCTGTCTTGATCCCTTCTGCTATGTTGAAACAGCTTGACAGCTTGACAGCCTCAGTGTTGAAGCTGAAAACCAAGTGAAGCCACTACTTGTGAGCATCAGACAAATCCTAAAATGTTCCTCTGTCATTAGACGGAAAGGAACCTGCGACTCACTGCCTGAGCAGATCTTCATGGATACAAACAACTAGTGCCAGTGTGCAAAGGTACACGCCACCTGATATATTTTAGACTACAATGTGCAGGCTTGAGATAGCTGCCTAGCAGAGCGATAGATGTACCACTCCTGACAAAATATATGCACATGCCAGCCTGTCTAATTGCCTTGGAGGCAAAGCTCTTAAAATCACAGAAATTCCAGTTGTACCTGCATGTGTAGTGAAAATACAAAGGAATTACAAGATCCCCATTTGGGGTTAAGGGCTCTTGGAAGAAGAGGGCTTGCTGTCATGTGGACTTGTCAAGGTACTCTGCCTAGGGGGTGTAGCCCTGGACAGAGAAAAACTCTGACTGCAGGTGGGTCAAGCCAGATACGGTGTTAGGGAGTTCTTGGAGGATGGCTTTCATCCAGGTATTGCAGGATGGATGTATGGAGGCATCCTGAGGGCAGTTCTCAGCTCTGTGCACAGCTCACTAAGGAAAACCTTGGGCTAGAACCCACTCCGGGTTCTCCTACAGGGAATCTGCTGTACTGTTTCAGGAAAGAAAAATATAAACTGTTATTCTGTTTTTGGCAAAAGTGAGAAACTCCATCGTCAAGGCAGAGCAAGCTTCTGCCCTGCTTATAGTCTACAGGCTTGTTTTTGTTATGGTTCAGCTCCAGTCCAAGCACACCTGAGGCTCTCCATTACTGTAATTAATACTATAGCAATGCCTCAAGCAGAAATTAGGTCCCCATTGAGTGGTGTGCTGCCCAACTGCATGCGAAGATAGCGTTCCTGTTCTTAATAACTCGCAATCTGAAAGGACAAACAATGGTCAGGTTTGTGGGATATAACAGCAGAGATGAATCGAGGGAGAGGGTGATGATAGATCCATGGCTTGTTAGTTCCCTTTCTTTCTGACTCATTTTCTTTACTTATATTACATAAACCTGGATTCAAAGGATGTAATGGGGAAAATATTATTGAAATAGGATACAAGAGGGACTATTGGAATAGGAGGAAAGGTAGTGCACTGAGGATCCTGACTGCAATTAGGGAGAGGGAAGACAAAGGAGCGAACCATGAGAAAGAGGAAAAGCTGAGCTCACTCATCCAACAGCAATAAAGCAGAAAACTGATGGCTTCTCTTTCTTCTAGAGATCTTTACTTAAAACAATGCTAAGTTCCAGCCTTTCCAGTTTCCTTCAGTGCATAGTTGCTGGAAGGGATCCATGCTGGCTCTTCTCCTCAGCTGGGAAAAGAACCAGCCAGGAAACTGTGCAGCTTCCAGCCTTTGCAGAGCCTTGAACCAGACTTGCCTTGAAAATGCTATGGTAGCCGGCACAGACCCTTTGTGGTAGGACCCTCACAGAAAATTAAGCAATCTATTACCTTTGGATAGAGTACCTAGGCCTTTCTCTAACTCCAAAGCCAACTCAGTCTGAGCAAGACCAAAGCCTTTCAAAAGGGAAAAACCAGAGACAACCAGAGGGTCAAAGTCTCTTATGTACCCAGTTTGTTAACTATCCATTGCAAGACTTGCTGTCAGCTTTCCAGTTCTTAGAGCTCCTGCTGTCTCAAAGCCACAAGTGAATTGGCTCTCTTCTTCCCATGATCGACTCATCACTGTACTGCCTAATGTTTTAAACATACCGGGGAAAGCCTACATGTTGTTAACATTGCAACTGTTGTTTGTGTGCAGGATCACTGCCTGGGTAAGATGTATCTATCCTTCTCCAGGGACAACAATCCACTGCAAACCATCTTCAGCAGAAGTATCCTTTACATCTGACTCCTTTTCTCACCCTCCTCCAGTTTCAAGGTATTCTTTCATGCTGAACAGGTGGCAAGCATCATTTGTTACTTTGCTCAGTACATCACTTTTGTGTGGTAAAGTTCATTTATGTGACTCCATATGCTTTCCTTTACTAAATGGCTATAAGATATTTCTATTGTCTTCCCAGAGCACGGCTCAGCTGAGTGTCTGTTGCTCCAAGTCGACATTTTAGCTTTGAAACTATTTAGCCATGTCCCTTTATAACTGTGAGTTCTGTACGGTGGCTGACACCATGATAACTAGTGCTTTACACAACAGTGTGAATACAGACCACATGAACAGCTTCCTAACTGTATCAGTGTTTTACTGACAAATGGTTTCCAGGGCTTGTTCTTGAGCATCACCTCATAACAAACAAAGGTGCCTTCTTAAGTCAAAGTTTACCCTACGTTAAGGTTTGCCTGTAGCTAAAAATCTGAAATAGGCAGATAAAAAAATATAAATTAGCTAATTTGCCAGTGTTTCTGTATTTAAACTTTCCTCTTCTTTGAAGTAAATCCACAGGTATTTTACGATACTGGCTTCCAGAGAACACAAGTATTTCCTGAGATAATTATCCTTTGGAAATTTCTGCAGTAACTATTTTTTTTTTAAATCAAAACAGGCAGAGTGGCAAGGCTAATGGGAGAAAAGAAGAAAGAAAGATCAAAAATGTTACGAGTTCAACAGCAAGGAGCTAACAGAATCATGCAGGAAGAGCCTTGAGGCTTTTTTTTACAAATAAATTAAATGGCTAGAGCCATAGTTGTTTTGTCTTTTTCTTGGGTGTGGGCCATGTAATTCTGAATATTTGGGACACAATGGACATCTTGCACATTCACTTCAAAAGCATAATACATATATGTAGGGCAGATACTAACTGCACTATGCTTGCTGCATGCTCAAAAGAACAGCAGAAAAGTCCTGCCTTTGCACAGTGCACACAGAAAGAAATTCTAGGCATTAGCAGCCCAGCTGTTAATATAAATGCCTACATATTAAGTTCAAAAATATAATAACAATTGATATTATTATAATATCTATAATATATTCTATTGTTTTATAATAGTATTTATCTTAATCACTTATATTATATATTGGGTTTGCTTTCTGGGCAGAAATCCAGAAATCCTGGAAATGTAGCCAGATTAAGCCACTACTAAGCCACTTGATTAAGAGTTTGTTGACTTCCTCCTGTGTCTATTGCTCCAGTAGTTACACCTGGTCTAAATGGATAGGAAAAGACTCTGCCCCACTGGTCCCTGAATGCATAGGAGTCCTGTGACATGACTGATCAATGCCACTTCTTTCAATAAAAAAGTCAAATCCTGCTATGTATGAAAAACAACCCCATACCTGGCAGAAGTTCTCTTCTTCCTTGCAGCTGGAGATGCAGTTGGTGTCGCTGATTACAAGGATGAGATAAAAATATACCAGTTACAGGAAGTGAATTGGCACAAGGTCAGCCACAGAGCATGGCTGAAGCTTATGAGGTTGGGGAAGCTGCTCAACCCTCCCACCCAGAAGCATAATAGCCACCAGCAGGCAGCCAAGACTGCCAGTCCCCAGTTGCCTCTCAGAAATGAACAGTCATCCCTGGAGTCTCCGGAAAGCGTGGTTAACTTTCTCCCCACTGCAGGGAGGGGGTGAAGCATTTATAGAAGGAAACCAGCAGGCACTCAGCACTGACCACAAGCTTGTGCAGGGCTACTGCGGCTCAGCTGACTCACTCCCCGCTGGCAGCCTGTGCTTGCAGCCAGGCGGAGAGCACAAATTGGCCACTGACCCATTTGCAGAAGGGCCAGTGCGAACACCAAGCGCTCACCCCAGCTCTCAGGACAGTGCTTACTCCTCCCTTCAGTTCATAACTTAATTCATTTTGGATGGACGTGAACGCTGGGGCTTCCCTGTGCAGGAGCAAGGGATGGATAAAGCCAGGAGCACAAGTCCAGTTTCTGCACACTATTTAAATAGTTTCCACGAACATGGAAGTAGAACTGGGGGCAGAGGATGCTCTCTGGTTTGAATGTGCAGTTAAAGTGTCTTCAGGGAGAGAAATCTGCCATTCTACCTCTGTTCTCTTCTACTGAAATGAATGGCCGATTGGTATTTTTATTACATTCGTGCCTTCTATGCTCTATGCTAACTCAATATTTTCTGACAAAAAAGAGGTTCAGTGCCCTAATTTTGTTCACACTGTCATTATTCTTCCTTGATGCGGCTCCAGAAATGCGTGTGTAATCTTTAACCCTATATACACACAACCGGTTATTTTGAGATTTTAAAGTTTTAGATAAGAAATACATTCTTCATTCACCTTTAAAAAGGGAGTTAGGAACTTGTTTGTGCTATCCGCCTGCACTGATATCTGGATGGAATATCTTATGTCTCTTGAAACAGTGTCTAGTTTTGATATGGTTGCTAAATCTGGTTCTTTTCCTTGTTAAATTTGGCTGCCTCAATGGAGTAATCCACCCTTCCAAAGACCAGATGACTAGAAAAGCTGGTTACATTTTTCAAGCAGTTCTCTTTTGGGATGATCCGGTTACAATGACTACATTGGCAATTGCAAGGAAAAAAAAGGTATTTTAACTTCAAGGATTTGGGATTTTTAAGGTAGCAATTCTAAGAAATTCTAGAAAACGTGAAAATCATAACATATATTAGTAGAGGCCTGCTACGCTGGTTAAGAAGTTGGAATGCGTAACTTACAAGGAAAGGCTGAGGCAACCAAGTTTGAGAAGAAAGGCCAAAAGTGGGGATCTAATTGCTGCCTTAACTACCTGTTGGATAGTTACAGAGAAGATAGTTATAGAGACAAATTCTTCTTAGAGCTCAGCAGCCAAAGAGGCCACAGAGAAAAAAACTGTAAGAAGGAAATACCAATTTCCAAAGAAAAAAATTCCTTGATGGCAGCAGAACACCAGAACAAGTTCTCCAAAGAGCTTGCAGAAACACCCTTGCAGACACTCAAAACTCAGCAGGACAAGGCCCTGAGCAACCTGATATAATAGTGAATTTACCTCTGTTCTAATCGTAGGATTAGACTGGATGACTTCCTGCAGCTCTTTCAAGCCTGAATTGTGCTTTGATTCTATGAAAAAGACTGTAACTAGTTGCAAAATCATACATAATGTGACAGGTATACCACAACTTGCACAAGGAAAAAGAAATTCAATTAACTTCCATTATATCAAGAAGTAGTTGTGCCAATTTAGGAATATAGTCTACAAGTTTTATATTTATTATGATGTTACTTTATCTTCACTGGTTGTATCTGGGGTGCTGTATATGACAGTCTATGCCTGAGGCTTCTCAGGTTAAGCAGCTTCCCAGTGATCTTCACTAAATTCTCATTACCAAATATCAGAATAATTTATCAGCTTTGCATTGTACTAGTTACAGAGGATGCTCCTGCAGGATGTGTTTTCTTTGTCTTTCATTCTGGAATGCATAGATCTCTCTTAATCAGTCACAGAAGCCACAAGGCTGGAAATCACTGGGCTTTCTCTTCAGACTTTCAATGATTTGTCTGGTGAGGTGAACATGTTGCTTGTCTAGAAACAGTCACTGTCTCCAGAAAGAAATGTGGAGAATAATAGACGCATTCTTCTTGATTAGCAGAGTAAAGGGTAACTTGTAACACGCCTTGCAGCTATGATAAAAGAGATATAATTTGGGATGAAGTAATAGAACTCAAATCTTTATTGACATAGAGAATTAAATACTATAATTTTTCTCTCTTGGGGACATGCTTCAGAAGTGAGGTTGGACCAAATATGTGGAATAACTCAGGTTTGAACTGACAAGTAATCACAAATTGAAGAGTTCAATACATGAAGTAATTCCAAACCTACTTTAAAAAAGATAGTTTTGGGAGGGGTGGGATTTTTGGAGGGAAACAACTTATCTGTAGCCAAATCTGTGTTAAGCACTTTGTCTAACTTCATAGCTGTAGTCAGCTCAGAGAAACAGGCACATCTGGATGTCAATTCACTTTATTCAAAAATATGTATTTAAGTATGTGATGGTTACAGCTGGTCAAACAAACGTCACCCAAAGGTTTTTGTTCCAGAATGCTGAAAATTAAATATTTACTTTGGAAATAAGGAAATTATTTTGACTTTTTTTTTCCTAAAAATAGGGGTTTATCGATTTAGACAAGGATATGTTTTGATAATAATTACAGAATTAAACAGTTAACTTCATTTCAGGGAAAAAATAATCTCACAGGTTTACTTTGCAGGTTTTTGGTTTTCTCTACAAAACAGAAAAACTCAACCTCACTGAGTTCTGTTCTACGGGTCCAGGACCATGCATGTTGTGGTAAGGCGGAGTCAATATTTACAAACCAAAACAAAACCACACATTTAATTAGCAAATATAGTTGTTAATAAGCCAAAGAATGTGATTTGTTAATTAGTGGTATTATTAATCTGTTGCCTTATTTAGCATTTCCTCCAAATGCTTGTGGTTAAAAACTTCTCATACATTTTAGGAAAGTGATTATCCTCTAGAAACAGAATATGCTACAGTTAGGTATTTTTATTCCCTGATTTATGATCCTGTTTTAAATTTCAGAGTTATCCATTCAGGGAAAAACAACACAAAAAACATGTAACATAGATGAATGCACTGAAATCCTCAAAGGCAGCCGTTTTAAAGATCCAAAGGACTGAAAATCATTTGTGCAGGGTATTCCACAAAGAAATTACATAAAAAGCAAAACTAAAAACAATAAAAAGCTGATATCTTTTCTCTCTCCAAAAATAATGGCAAATTCATAACAAACAGCTCAGGCAGCTCTAGACTCAATTGGGGTCTGATCCAGTCATTATTTTGGTACTTGAAATCAAAAGGGATTTGATGGGAATGATAGATTATTTTCTGCACACTTTTAATTGGGTGACTTCTTCTCTTAAAGGGTTCCTAATTTTTCACACATGTCTCCAAACATCCTCTGCCAATACTAAATTCTGCTCAGATGGATTTTCTGTTAGAGAAGAATTTGGCAGTTACAACTCCTTGGCTATAATCCAGTAAATCCAGATGGGAGGAGCCCAGCAAATGGAAATGCTTTATGTAGATAACACACTACATCTTTGTGAATCCTGATTTCCATGTTCTTGAACAAAACAAAGTCATGAACTTTATTTTGGTTCCTTTTTAACTTAAAAAAAAAAAAAAAAAAAAAAAAAAGCACAGAAAACTTCTTCCCAGTCTTTGCAGTTCTCTCTCTGGTCCTTAGTGCACCAGAAGTTACCTGGCTGTACTTACTATTGCCTACACATCTCTCTCCTTTTGTCCACCTTACTGTACACAACCTGACAAAGGCGTTTTTAGAAATGAGAAGTGATTTGGTCAGATGGCTTGAATTATCCATAGTCTTCTTAGGCAGGATCAATCTTATTAAGTAGATGAATGCCTTAGGATATTATATCCTCTTTAGATATTCCCTTTTTTTAATCTTCTGAAAAGTGATTTGAGAGAAAAGGAGAGAAAGCATTTGTTAAATTTACTTGAAAAATAAAAGTCTCAAACTTCAAGTGAATAAATTAGAGACACTCAGTTCAGAAATAGAACTAGGATTTCGAAGTTTGTAGATGAATGATTAAGTATGCTAATAATGAGCAGTTTAAATAGTACAGCGGAGCAAAGCAAGGCAGCTGTAAAAGGCCCCAAGTGGTTACATTCAGATTCCATGATTTTATGAGTGATTATTTTTGCCACACATTTAAACTAAGTCCATCTTCTTGCTCCAGTCTGCTGAATAAAACTGACTAGAAGAATGGCTTGTACCATATGACTGATGTCTCCTTCATAAAACAGTGTCAGAGGGTAGACAGAGCTTTATTTCTAGAAAGATCCTGCCCATAAGTAGAACTACTTCTATTACTGGGACAAATGCGTGCATGCTTGAGTTACTGAGGATATGGTCATTACTAAAATCTGCATAAGCTATTTCTCTTCTCAATTTTTTTTCTTACTTTTTTCTCTCTCTTGCAAGTTTGGGTGTATTGGGTAATCACAGAGATTAACCACCATTCCACATAGGACAAGGCTATGGAAGAACTGAAACTTTGGTTTCATAGGAAATTATGACATTTTAAAACATATTTACAAAATTCTGTGAACAAAGTTTAAAAAAAAAAAAAAGTCATGTCAATAGAAATAGGTAATTTTGTTAAAAGAATCCAACCTTTTGTTAAAAGAATCCAATTAGTTTTTTGCTTGTTTGTTTTCTTAAAGAATAAGAGCTCTATTAGCTCTTCTGAAAGAATAGTAATAAATAAGAAATTTACCATTCCAAAGCCTTTGTAATGAGCCTTAAACAATTTCTTTCTACTAAGAATGAATATTTCCAATATGAAATAAACACCTTGACAATAAAACAGCATTTTCAAAATCGAACGCACTAATTTAGAAAATGTTTGCCCAGCCCTAGGAACAGACTGGGGAGCTGCTTTAGAGTGTTCCTTGGTTTCTATTTTCTACTAAACTTTACTGAAAAATACTCCATAAGTGTTATGTAAGTGTTCTCCACATCTTATTCTTGGCATAGTTGGTATGTAAACTAGCAGTGCAGTCACTTGAGGGTCACCTGTCTTTGGGACTGGAAATGTCTGCCCTGGAATCACCTCATGGGCTTCAACCAGAACACCTTCACTTGAGAGGCTGTCAGCAGCAGGTTGCTCCTTCCCCTCTTTGTGCTTTTTTATGTCACTTTGGCAGCCTAAAAAGGCCATACAACAGTAGAAAATAGAACTTCAAGTCTCGATCAACTTTCACAACTGCCCATTTTCATCCAAGTTCAAACGTAAACAAAGGAGCAGGAGACAAGACGACAGTGAATGTCTGAATAACAAACTTACACAGTCAGTTGTCCCCATCAATCAGATGTTTATCTACACACTTTCTCTTGCCTTTTCCAATGGAAAAAATAAATTGGTAACCCTGCAAAAGTACTCTCATTATCGTTGTCCAGTCTCTCCTATCTGAACTTTCCCCCTTCGTGTTTTTGTATTTGATAATCTGCAACACACTCAGCACCATGAACCCATGTTTTCCTCACAGCTTCTAGCGTAAAGTCTAACATCTTACAGCTCTCTCATGGGTCAGTTGTGAAGTAATGAAATATAATTGTACCCACAGCAGATTGGGTAGTTATTTACTTTAGTGAGAATGATTAAGAAGAATATAGGGACTTGCACCTGAGTGAAAAGACAGCTGATAATTATGCTTAGTAGAAAACCAGAGAAGCACAGAGAGAAAATCCAACCTTAATGTAAGAAGATAGAGTTTCCAATAAAGTGAGCTAAGCCTGCTCAATTTAGGCCAAATCTACAAACCTACAAGCAATCCCACCCAGGTCTGTTCATTATACAGACCTGTGGAGCACACTTAATGTTCTTGCACTTGTGACATCTATGTTGCAGGTATGGGCTTTTTTAGTGGTTTTGGACAGGCTTCCAGATCATGGATTTACAGATTAGTTGAACACACAGAGATATTTTAATTGGCTAAAATGTAAAGATTTTGCATTTAGTGGAAGATAGCTTTAGACCCTTAGAGCCTGAATTTCCACTGCCATATACCTTACATAGCCATCAGTTCACTGTAGGAGAAAGGTCTCAGAATGCAGTCTGGCAGCTCACTGCACATGACCTTCCCATGACACTAAGCCCACTGAGCTTCTAAAAACCTTTAGTTGTGTGACTGTTTCTGCTCTGGCTCTTCCCTACTGTCACAGCAACATCATGGGGGTTCAGAGTTAACGCAACTTGTCTCCAGGGATTTTCCCAAGCATAGGCTCTCCCTTGCTCATCTCCAACTTCACCACTCTGAATTTGGAGTATATCAATGAAGAGATATTTATTGTCAGATCCTGCTACGTTGCAGCTTTTTTTTTTCTCCCAGCTATTATAGCACTTCATTGGACTTCAAATAGCTGAAGAAAATAAGAAGCAAATGTAGACTGTGAAGTATCAATATTTTCTGCCATAAATATCTATAAATCACAGCTTGTGAGCTGTGAGCTCACTCCTCACCATAAATTTGGCAAATCATTTCAGCATTTGCTCAGCTTGAAATCTTCATCCATAACTATTTTATTCTAACTACTGTATTCTCTAAGGATTGTCAAGTACTTAATTGATAAGGTCAGTAGGGGTCTAAATGAATAAATAAATAAACAGCAAGAAAAGAAAAGACAGAAAAGAATTTATCCTTGATTTGAGGTGTTTTCAGTGTTGGATTGGAGAATGTGACTTATCACTAAATAATTTCTGATCTTTGCAAAATGATCATTGTTATGGAAATTACTCCTTGACACAATGTCGGATCTGGGATTATTGTGCTTTCATGTTTTGCTGTTTCTTACCACCAGACACACATCTTTGGCAACAATATCTTCAGGGCTAGGGGATATGTGTGTGAAGCCGTCAGCATTGCAAATGGACTTACGAGCCTTTCTTTCAAAACATTTTTTGTATCTTCTGCCTTTACTGCCTACAATATAGCCACAATATTCTGGATTACTTTGGAAATGTGTGCAGCAATTCTCACACAAACTGTATATATTCCGAGACTGAGTGTGCGAATGAATGACACCCTGACCTGGATTTTTGTGGTTGTGAGTTATAGCTGACGGCGCATGCTGTGTTTTCTATATAATCCTTCTATCTCAGTCATGTTGTAGACAATCAGTGAACATATAAGAGCATTAGCAAAATCAGTTTATACTAAAGACAGTATTTCCATTACATGACACACTGACACTGATCAGGTTTTTCATACAAAAGATCACAACACAATCGTGTAACAAAGAATAGCTGTTTGGTCACCAAACTACTTGCTGTATCATTTCGTAGTAAACAAGAACTTGCTTCATAAAATCTGTCTTTCTATTAAATTCCTGCCTTGAAAGTTTTATTTTGACCTAAAAGAGGTTGAGGGGGTTCATTAGGAGACAAAATATCTCTGTTTAGTCTTTTTGTTCCTTCATGAATTCAGTTTGCTGAAAAAGCTCTGAGTCGTACAGAGTGTTACTTGTTTAAATTGGGGCCTTCCTATTCAAATAACCTTATTCCATTTCTCTGAAAGTTGCTTTAGGCAAGCCAAAAATGGGACCTTTATTTCATTTAGATGAGATGTAAACACACTGGCTTGGAGGAGAACGGGTTCCATGTAGCTTTTCTGACTACAAACATGGCAAGTGAGGCTGCAAATATTTTCACTCTTGTAGACAGAAGTCATCCTAAGCTCCAGTTTTGCCTTCTACAGCCTTATATCCTTTGATGTGGTTTGCCTATAAGAAGTATCTCCATTTTATTGTTCTATTTTCTTGGCCCCTCTCACATCTGTAGCTAACACATCAGAGTAAGAGGGAAAATAAATAATGAATAAGCTATTAAACTGCAGGATCCTAGCAAATGATTCCAAGAAACTCAGACTTTTCCAGAGAGTGCTAACATGATTCATACTCTCTGTTTGTGTGACATTGGCAGCTATAAGACTTGGGAGGGACTATTTTAAAAAGGTTGTTCTTTTCACATATCTTTAAATATTTGTAATTGTGGGTTTCCATGTGAAGTCTGTGTTTAAGCACAGAGTGCTCCAGATAAATTACTGTTGCTAGTGGATCTTTCAGGACCATCCACTTCCACCTTCTAGCTTCAAACACAATGACTCCAGCTCCATTTCAAGAGACCAAGACACAGCTTCATGCAGAGAATATTTCTGGGTATTTGAGTAGTGGCCAGAGAGAGCCCATGAAGAAAAATAGGTCATGGATTTCGGATTCAGTGAGCCCCAATGAAAAAAAAGAAAATTTAAAAAATACCAGTTGTGATTTTTCTAAGGTGTTTTCTTTCATCCTTAAATTTATTCGACACTTTTGCAGCTCTTTTAAAAATTAACCCAAATGTAAAATTGACCTGCCACTTCCAAATCCAAAGTCAAAACATTTCACTTAAAAATATCAAAATTAAACATGTAACGTTCCTGATTCTTCCTCTCATATCTTTCCATCTGACTGCAGATTGTTTAATGACTTGGCTATGTAAAATAAAAATCTTTTACTCCAAAGTATTGCAAAGTAATCTTTTCTATACAACCAAGAAGTTCTACAGCAAGAGGACTCCCAGCAGGCAGACTGCTCCCACAGAAGCAACAAAATGTTGGGTACACTGAAGCAGTAAAATCTCTAATTGTAGATGTTTGCAAGTAAACACCTTGCTTTCATACAGGGCTAACATACGTTAAGGCTTTGTAAGTGAACTGCTGAAAGAAATTCTATGTGCAAGGTCCAACACCTGGGTCAGGGAAATCTGCAGTTTCAATATAGGCTGGGGGACAACATGACTGAGAGCAGCCCTGCAGAGAAGGACTTGTGGGTGCTGATTGATGAGAAGCTCAACATGAGTCAGCAATGTGCACTCATGGCCCAGAAGGCCAACTGTATACTGGGCGCATCAAATGAAGTGCTGCCAACAGGAGATGATTCAGCAAACCTACTTCACTTTGGTGAGACCCCAACCTGGAGTACTGCATCCAGTTCTGGAATCCCCAACATAAGAAGGAAATGGAACTGTTGGAACAGGTCCTGACCAGGGCCATAAAGATGATCAGAGTGCTGGAGCACCTCCTGTATGACGCCAGGCTGAGAGAGTTGGGGTTGTTCAGCCTGCAGAAGAGAAGGCTCCAGGAAGGCCTTTCCTGTACCTGAAGGGGGCCTACAAGAAAGCTGGGAAGGGACTTTTTACAAGGGCATGTAGTAATAGCATGAGGGGGAATGGCTTTAAATTGGAAGGGGGAAGATTTAGATTAGACATTAGGAAGAAATTCTTCACTGTGAGAGTGGTGAGGCACTGGAAGAGGTTGCCCAGTGAAGCTGTGGCTGCCCCATCCCTGCAAGTGTTCAAGGCCAGGTTGGATGGGGCCTTGAGCAGCCTGGTCTTGTGGGACGTGTCCCTGCCCATGGCAGGGAGGTTGAAACTGGATGATCTTTAAGGCTCCTTCCCACTAAAATCATTCTATGACTCTATGATTTTTATTTACATCATTGTTTATAACTTGAAAGCTCCCTCGCAGCACTGGGAATACAAGCTTATTCATGCAGAAAAATAGCTCTATGGAAACTGAAGTTGGAAGTGCATATGGACAAAACAATAATCCGGTAAGTTTAATTACACCAGTGCAAGGACTTAAAACAAGGACTGGGACCTGCAGGGCTTCCCACATGGACTGACACTGATTTTACTCCAGCTCCTTTTTATATGTGTCATTCCAGAAAGCAACAGCAGACTGCGAAATCATGCCACAATCACATAGCCCACTGAGGCCTGGAAGGATGAGGAACTGTTTTTATGCCCTTTATATATTTGTTTATATAAAGCTGTATTTGAAAGCTATTAGTGTTACAGATGAAAGTCTTTGTTGTGCCTCAGTCACATCACAGGTGAATGGCTGTCTGCACAGATGTGTACCTTTCTGAAGTCTGTGGGATGCACTTCAGTGCAGTCCAGTATTGTCAAGGGAAGGCAGCACTTCTGGAACACCAACATCAAGTTCCCCTTAGACACTATAGACTTCATATATGATGCCAATATCTCTCAAAATTCTTATGAACAGCAAATCGGGATTGCTAACGGTGATGTTTCTTGTCGTTATGGAATTATTATTTTGTTCCTCTTGCATGGTAACTGTTTCACATTATAATATCTGCTGTGAGAATTTTAGATGATACTGGAAACAAAGTTGAGGAACAGAGTTCGAAATGCCACATATTAATCTAGAGTTACTATTTATTTTAATAAATAAGAGCTCTATGCGAGGACCGTTACACCAAATAACATGAAGAAAACTCAGTGGCAGACAGGCCCACTGCCTGTGCTGAAATCCATACTGCAGTGCCAGCTGCTTTCTGAAGGATATTTACCGCGGCTCTTAACTTTTCCTTGATGTTCTTCAGACATCGTCAGTAGATGAAAGCTTCATTCAGTGTGACTCTGTGCTCTAGCATTCCATCGAATTCAGTGGTTTGGATGAAACCTCAGCTGATCAACTACAACAGTGTCTCACTGAATTTTATGCACTTGCCCCAAATAAAAATAACATTTTTTTCCAGGTAACAGTGTTTTATCATTGAGAGATGTGCAAACTATTAAATAAAAAAGTCAGTTGATTTACACTCACAGAAATATCCAGTAGAAATCTATGAGTTTGTGCAGAATAGAAAATAACTGTAAGCCCAGCATGGTAAAGTATCAGATGAACAGTGCAAAAATTATGTAGTTAATCTGACTTTGCGCAGTAAGTGGTTTTCCTATGGGTTGTGCAGTTCATCTGGGCAACACATGCTCAGAAGTTCTAACACTGTGGAAGTACTGCATACTTTGTGGAGTGAATCTGCAGTGCACAGTGAATGTGTCTAGGATTTCCAGCTATCCAGCAGCCCAGGCAGAGCTGCTATTCTGGTAAAGCTTTTCCAGACAATTGTCAGCGTTCTCAAATTCTGCCCCAACAAATTCACCAGGAACAACAAAGGACATGTCTGGTTAAAGCCAGATGTATGGTAATTAAGAAAAAGAAGTAGAAAAAAATCCATTCATTTATATTACACTTTTATTATTGACGTTCCACCAGTGCCTCAGACTGCTAAGTCACCTCCTCAAGACCTATGAGACATATGTTTACAGACGGAAGTATCAGAGCATACAGAAATAACACAAAAACCTGAAGTGTTATATAAATGTCAAAAAAAGAAGTTAAATAAAGATAAATAAGAAGCCAAATAAAACCCCTCAAGCTAAATAACATAGAACTTTAGTTCTACATATAGTTTCTAAGCAGAAAGGCCTGGTATCATTGTCAGATCAGGAAGAATGGGCTGAATAACTTAGGCTAAACCAGTTCAATATGTGTGATTTCCATGCACTTAACCTGAAGAAGTGTATGTTCACTGGATAACTGAGAACTGAATTTTTTCTGCACACAGCTGTGACCTTTCCTTTTTCAACATTCTTTCTCCTTCAGAATCGGAGTTGATCAGTCGAGTTGCAAATAGAAGTTCCTGAGAAGTCAGGTGTGCATGGTAAAGCAGGTCACTTGAAGACAACATGTTCTGGGCCGATAACCCCATTCATTCACCCAGGATTCCCTTTCCTTCAGACACTGGCTAGTATTACTGTGCTTGGTATTGATTGCCAGGGCGCTAGACATTTGTTTGCTGTTGTTTGATGAAAGCAGCTAATTGGAATGCTTCCTCCAAGGAAATCCATTTACATACATGAACTTCTTTTAACTTATGCATATGTAGGGGATATGTTTTGAAACCTACATAAGGAAAACTCACAATGTGCTGTTTAGGCACAGCATAAATGTCAAAAACTGTTCTTGCTTTGCTGAACTTTGACTGATAAATTGCAATTCAATTCCATCACCTGAAATAAAATACTTGAGACAACTGTAAACTAAATATCAGCCCTCTTTCTTGTCAGAGAAGACGCCTTTCCAATTCAGCAGAACTAATCAACTTATCTTACCTGAAAAATATTTTTCTCTGGAAAACTCCCAGAGAGTTGGGTTTTTAAAGCAGTCTTACAATAATTCCATAGAAAATAATGTGGAGTGATTCAGATGGAAGGGATTGAACACCGAATTATAAATCCTGATATAAGACAGCTGATGTTTTAAATACAAAGATTTTTGATCCCAATACTTATCCATGTTGTACCAATGATATGAACAAGCAGAATCAGAGACCTGCAGTAAAGTACAAAAAGTATATTCTATACTGTGCATGAAATTGAAAACAAATCATATGCTACAGCATAGTTTCTTCAAACATCTTTTTCCAAAGCCAAGGCTTCATGGTAATATAATTTAGGTGATAAGCATGCTTGGATAGATGCCACGTGGGCCACAAACTATCTACTCCACCAAAAGAAACTGCTGTCCCAACTTATCCCAGCTTCCTTTGCACCCCCATTTTCATTTTTTCCAGTGTAGTAATTGCAATAGCACTGTCATGAGTCAGGACTTACTAAAAAATTTCATGTTTTATAAAATACATAGGGGCATATACTGAAAGTATCTCCTGACAAGCAGGAAATCTTTTGGGGATTATGTTGCCATTCTCTTTCCCCACCTGCCCTTTCTTTTCCCTTTATTTTTTCTTGCTTATGAGACGGATGGTTATTATCAGTTTATTATTGCTGTTTTTCCATAGACTTTCTCAGATGTCAAGTGAATCTGATCTGGAGTTCAGGCCCATAATTACACTGGCCCACTTCCAGGAACTCGTAAATAAATCGGTGGTGGTTGCAATGGCTGCCAGAGCTCCGTCATTCTGCTCTTCTGAGGGTGGACAGAGGCTTTGGCTCTTTTCTAAAATTCTACACTTGTCCCAGTGTTTTTCACACCTTCTTTTAAAAGACCCTAGGCTTCCTTACTCTAGTTTGGCATAGCCCTACACAGGAAGAGAAAGCTACTAGCCTGTCACATTATTCAATACGCTCATTTAGAAAAGCAGCTGAACTGTAGATCGTTAGTTTTTTTCTGCTTTCTCCATATGTGGAAACCTCGCAGGAACAGACATATTTCTGTCTCTCTGCTCTGGCCTCTTTGTTGATATTAATAGTTTACAGTGGGCTCTACAGCAAGGCACACCTTTGTCATAGTATACTGATTGTGCTGAGATACAGGGGTCAGTTTGCAAAGCCTGGCAAGAAAGTCTCTTAGATGTAGAGATATCTGGATTCAAGATCATGGATTTAAAAGGAGCGGGCACACCATTCATTAACAGAGCTGGCTTACTGAATTCTGAGGAGCTTACTAGTAAATTTAAATGTTACTCTTAAGCCTGCTTCTAATCATATCAATGCATATACAGCAAAGCATCTAGTTACAGAACAGAATCTCCACCCAGTGCAGGCTTGAACTCAAAATGACACTACAGATGTTTATCTTCTGATGCCCTCAACACTTTTTTCCTGAAAAACTTCAAATAAACTGCTCAAGCATATCATGAGAGCTCAGCTGGGATGTGTAACCATTCAGAAACTGGTCCCTTTGCTTCAGCCTCACCTGAAGTTAGAATAGACCCCAAGTCAGCCATCAAATGGTGCAGATGGCAGTCACAGCTTGCACGACTTTATCTACAGTGGGTTTGAACCAGAAGCTAAAATAATTCCTGAAATCAGAGCTAATCCTGAGTGCAGACAAGGCCTCAGACTGCCAACTAGTTCCACATGTTTTTAAGATGTGAATACTTGCGTGCTGCCAATGAGACTGAGATGACCGATTCTTTTCACGTGGGTCATTCAAAGGCACACAAATAGTAACAGTATTTCATCGGTCCTAACTTGGTTCATATTCATACCAGTAACATAAAGGCGAAAGTTGCTGGACTCCTTTACAATAGGTTGAGTCATTGTGTTTTCTGCAGACTACTTTTCAAGACAAAACAAGATATTTCATGGACTGAAAAACACTGAATTCTTTGCAAAAGAATGTCATTTCTTTCCTATATCCCCCCCAAGGGAGCCCCATTGTTTAAATAAGCATTTGCTGGTGCCCCAAAGTGCAGATGTTTCTGAGTCCCATCATAAATCAAACATGCTTAAGTCTAACACATTAAAAAAGTAGGGAAAAATCATCTTTTTAACTGACATGGATCAAGATGGTTGGTCTGATCCAAATTATACCTCTTTAATAATCTTAATTCTTTCCTGGTTCTTCTGGGAACAAAAGATTCAACAACATCATTGTGCCTCTTTCTCCTCCCTTGGAATTCAAATCAATCTTTTACTCCTTTTTAAATGTAAATTTGAAATAATCATGTATCTGGATCATGGATTAAGTCTCCAGAAGAAAAATCTCTGGCAGAAGATGGCAGGGACTGTCCCTAAAGCTAAATCCAGACAAATCAGTTCTGAAGTAGGGTGAAAACAGAATTCTTGTTAAATGGATTTCAGGTTTTCGGTTGTAAAAGTTCCATTAAGAAACCATTCTGCTATTTGCAAACAAATAAGGACAGCATCATGTCAATCACAACAAAAACAAATCTAACATTTCAATTACTTTTTTCTCCCTTCCACTCAGACAATTCTCCCAGGCCTGTGTTAAAGGGCATTTTTTGCAGGATCAGAATTCCATCTCTACACCTTGATAGTTCTAATGAGAGGTGCTGCCTCTTTTTCTCTTTAAGGAACGGGAAGGACTTTAATAGTTTCAAACAGGGATGTTGGACCACAAGACACATTGTGTTGAAAGGCAGCAGGATGAACCATATTTTCAAGGTTGCTTTTTTAATCCAAGATTTTTAACCTTGCTATGGTTTATATTTGACCTCCTTTCCACACTAGCTTTCCTTCTTCTCTCCCTTAACCAGATTGGAAATATACATCTATGCTTTCTATTTGATGTGGGTTTCATTTATCAGCACAAAGTAATTCATAACCATTAGGCAAAAGGCTTGTGCCCACACCACATCACTATCCTGCAATTAAGAAACTTCTGCCTGCCACAATGCTATAAAGCCCAGCAATATTTCAAGCTAAGCCTTCAGTATTCAGTTCTGAAAACAAAGCTGCTGTAGTCTTGGAGAAAAAGATAATTTGTTGTGTGCCCTGTGAAATACTTGAGTGTCAATTTGAGAGTTTTTAGGGTTGCCTCTTCTTAACATGTTTCCACACTTTAAGATTTTCTGCTGTTTCTCTGTACAGACTTCATGCAGATATGGATAGCTCTGCTGTTGCATATGAAACTGAATGGAACAGAAGTATTCCTTTCAGTTCCATGTGTTCTCTACCTAAGTTCTCATGTTTAACATATTCTTCAAACGATTCTCCTTTTGGTAATTTTCCATGTGATATGTGCTGTGGTCATGTTTCAAGCTGCTTTGTAATAGCTGATTAAGTGAAGCAGGGCTTGAATTGTCCACTTGGATAATTTGCTTAGAAAAACATTTGTCTAAAGTAAAAGATTAAAGTGAGAGGAAGACAAAATAAAGGATCAATCTGACTTCTGGGCTGTTTAATACCAGAAAATTTGTATGCTTTTACTGTGTGGACAAATACTTTTGCTGCACCACTGAGGTGCAGTCTACAACATCATAATCATATTTCTTCCATCTACCCGACAATGCCTCGATTTTAAACAACATATCTGGAGGGGGAAAAAAAAAATGCCTCCCTTCCTCCCTTTACGTAAAAAGTGGTGATGACTTTATGCTTCCCCCACCTTCCACACCATGTGGTCCCAGTAGTAGAGAGAAAGAAGGATGTTCATTGAATTGTTCCTCCAATCAGCCTTCTCCCCAAGAGCTTCCCAGGATCTGCTCCGGCCCAGCAGGAGCAAACTCTGCAATTTGGTCAAGCTAGCCTGGAAAGGTTGTGCAACTTAATAAAGAGTACACAGTTCTATCCCTCTGAAGGTGTGCTATGGAGAAACACTGTCCAGAAAATTAATTAATGCAGGAGTCATCCACAGATAACACATGAGTAAGGTCGCTGAGCCTTGCCTCACTCCTTTGCTGCACTGGAGTCATCTTGTTGGGCCTGGCCCTCTTTAAATAATGAAATGTTCTTTGGACCAACCATAATGGAAAGGACCCAAAAACCTCCCACCACACTTGAACCCATAAGGTGTAGAGGCTGCCATGTTTTGATGAGGCAGAAGGCCTGGGTTCAGGTCCCAGGTACCTTCACATCTGAGGGTTTAATGCTTTGAAGGTGAAAGAGCGGAGATTCAGATTAGTTATTAGGAATACATTTTTTCTTGTGAGGGTGCCCAGAGAAGTCATGCGCCATCCCTGGAGGTGTTCAAGGCTAGGTTGGATGGGACTTTGAGCAACCTGATCCAGAGGGAGGTGTCTTTGCCCGTGGCAGGGGAGTGGAACAGGATGATCTCTAAGGTCCCTTCCAACCCAAACCACATTCTGCGACAGAAGCCAGCGGCACGATACCTCCTCACGCTCCCTGGATGGCAAGGCCGAGTCTGAAACTGATCTGCTACTTTACTTGACCTTCGAGGCATGGCTGTACCAGACACTGTGTCCTGGTACCACCAGCCCATGGCAGAACCTGTAGGGTTCCCTGCTCTTCCCAGGGCTGCTCAGGGCGACAGCACCACAGAATCACCAGGCTGGAAAAGACCTTTGAGATCATCAAGCCCAACTGTACCTGCCCACTACTAAACCATGTCCCTAAGCACTTCATCTACCTGTCTTTTAAACACCTCCAGGGACAGTGACTCCGCTACCTCCCTGGGCAACTGGTTCCAGTGCCTGATAACCCTTTTGATGAACAAATATTTCCTAGTCACTGAGCAACCTGAGTTGGAAGGGACCCGCAAGGATCATCCAGTCCAATTCCTGTCCCTGCACGGGACACTACCAACATTCACACCATGTGCCTCAGGGCATTGTCCAAATGCTTCTGGAATATTGTCAAGCACTGTGACTGCTTCCCTGGGGACCTGTTCCTGTGCTCTGCCACCCTCTGAGTGAAGAACCTTCTCCTAACATCCAGCCTAACCCTCCCCTGGCACATCTTCTTACCACTCCCTCGGGTCCTATCCTTGCCCAACAGGGAGCCCAGCGCCTGCTCCTCTTCCCCTTGTGAGGAGGCTGCGGATGGCCATGTACCCCCCTCAGTCTCCTCTCCAGGCCGAACAGATCAAGTGACCTCAGCTGCCCCTCTCACGGCTTCCCCTCTGGAGGGTGTCCAGAGAAGGGCAACAAAGCTGGTGAAGGGGCTGGAGAACAAGTCTTGGGGGGAGCAGCTGAGCGAACTGGGGTTGTTCAGCCTTGAGAGGTGGAAGCTGAGGGGAGACCTTATTACTCTCTACAACTACTTGGAAGGTTGTAGAGAGGAGGATGCTGACCTCTTCTCCCAAGTGACAGGTAATAGGACAAGGGGGAATGGCCTCAAGCTGCGCCAGGGCAGGCTCAGACTGGATATCAGGAAAAAAATGGTCATAGGAAGGTTCATCGGGCCCTGGCAGAGGCTGCCCAGGGAGGTGGTGGAGTCACCATCCCTGGAGGTATTTAAAAGACAGGTAGACGAGGTGCTCAGAGACATGGTTTGGTGGCAGCCAGGAATGGTTGGACTCGACGATCCAAGAGGTCTTTTCCAACCTGGTGATTCTTAGATTCTATGATTGCCCTCTCCGTGCCGAGAGCCCCCAGCCCCCCTCGGGCCTCCGTGGGACGAGGACATGCCGCGCCTCAGGCTCAGGCTCAAACCCTGCAGCACTCCGCCCCGGCGCGGCCCCTTTAAGGCGTGGAGCAGCGCCTCCCGCAGGCAGCGGGGCGCGCGGGGCGGGGGGCGCGGGGCGGGGCCGGCGCGAGGGGGGCGCGTCCCGTCCCGTCCAGCGCGGGGCCGCGTATCGCTGCGCGGCCGCCGTTCCCCGCGCGCGGCCGGGGTCGGGCACGTCCGCTCCGCGCAGGGCGCCGCTCCGCTCCGCTCCGCCCCGCCCTGCTCCGCCCCGACGGACGGACGGACGGACGGACGGACGGACGGAGTCCCCGAGCCGCGATCTGCGAGGTGAGTGCGCCTGCCGCCCTTTCCCCCGGGGCGCGGTGCCCGCGGGCTGCGCTGTCACCCCCCCTTCGGGCTCCCCGGGGCGCGGTAGCACGTGGGGACGAGCGGCTCGTGGTCCCCCCGGAGCGGCGCCCGAGGGCTGCGGGGTTGGGAGCTTTTGGAAGGAGTTTGGTTTCTTCTTGAGAAAGGCGGCGGCGTACACGTGCGGGGTAAAGAAAGAGGGACTTGGTGATGGTGCGCGGTGGGACACTGGGAAAGGCTGGGGGAATCAACAGGGTGCACGGAACCCGCTTGGCCCGGAGCCCGGTGCTGGAGAGGTTGGGCGCTCACCTTCCCTGGCTTAAATGGGTCAGCGGTGAAGTCACGGCTCGCGGTGACTTCTTGTCTGAGCTCCAGATAATGATGTGTTTAAAAAAGGGGGGAAACAATGAAATGTTGTGACTAATAAGGAAATCCCACATTAGGATATGCTGAGGTTTACCAGCGCTGATAGGGTTTTACCCAGAGCGTGGACAGCCGGTGCTCCAGGGTTAACTACTTAATGACACCTTTGGATCTGTTTTGCTAATAATGCATCTTGGAGTCTGCACGTGATTGTCGATTAGGACTCTGTTAAGAGAGACTTCAGTGGTCTCGCAGAGGGTCAGATCGCTTGAGTTTGTTCCTTGGCCAGGGGCAGCAGAGGGAACCCTGGGAAGCAAATAGGAAGTGAAAATTACCCGTTTTGACGTTGTTCTGAGTCTTTGACAGCTGTTAGTGTCATCGCAGACTGATCTCAGCTCAGATAGCATCTCACGTGCTGAAAGGCAGTACTCTTACCCTGTTAGATACCGAGTTCTTCTAGGTGTGCAGACAGTTTCTGTAATAGCTAATGGAAAATGTTCTGTACTAGTCTGGTTATTTTTATCGTGGCAAGAGTGTTTCTTTAAGAGTAAACCAAACTATATCATACTGAAAAATGTTCTCAGCCTGTAACTGCCTTAATCTCTTGTGTTCAAAAATGAAAACAAAAGCCACTTGAAAATGGAAACATGTCTTGACTGATTCGGGTGGCTAATGAGGTTTATGACAACAGAACTGTGTGCAGTGTTACTGTGCTGAGGTTTCTTACCTCTGACCTGAAAGTGCAGTTCAAAATGTGGATGTGTTGTCCTCTGGCTCTGTGCACTATGCTGTGTAGCCAGCGGTGGTAGAGGTCCAGCCTGTGTTTTCAGAGAAACTGTCCTGTTTTCTTGATGGTCTGCATCAAGCCCCTGTGAAATAGAGGTGCCTGTTGTGGAGACAAGGAAAGACTATTGGTAATGTGCTCAGCTTTGGAAAACAGGCCTGGCAGCTGTTCCTGCCATGAGAAGTTCTTCCCTAGTGGGACGGTTAGAGGCTTGATATGTCATCCTGTTTTCCTGTGTCTCCTGAGGCCTCAGTAAAAAGGTGTTGGCCTGGTTCTGAAATCTTTCTGGCTGTAGGTAACAGCACAGTAAGATGCACTAGGTTAGTTTGCTATTTTTCAGTTCTGCTTTGCTTGCCTGCCTTAAGATTTTGTTGGATGTTATTGTATTTAGTGAGATGCATTAAAAGTTTTTCTTTGCTGTCCTGCTAGGAAATAAGCTTCAGCTCCCACTTTGAAGTGGTTAAATGTTAGTAATAAGACTTGAAGAGCTATATGCTAAAGTGGATGTGAATGCCTATAAGTTTTTTTTCTGGCCATGGTATCATTATTAACCTCTCTGATACAGGCAGGACCAGTGTGTCTGTCCTGTGTAGAAACTTCTGAAATTGCCACAGGAAAAGCATGGGCTTTTCAGCATTAAAGTTCTGAACAAAATTCCTGTCTTCAGGTGAGTGTTATCTCCTGCTAGGTGCGGCCTGACTGTGTTCCCCTGGGGGAATCATTTCACGCTGTTTGTTTCCCTAGAAAATTTATAGTTCCCAACTGCACTGCTCAGTTCTGTGTGGATGCAAACCATGCTGACTCATACGCTGAAATGTTGCAGCCTTGCTCCATGTAAACACAAGCACACTTCTAAAATATTTAATTTGTAATGTCCTCTGTGGAGAACTATCCCACAGCTCCTGGCATAATTCCCAGAAGCAGCAGATTCTGGGGTACTGGGAGTTTCAAAGGCTGTTGGGTGCCTGGTGGGATAACTGTCTGAACTAGTTTAGTGTAGTTTATCCTGGCAGTGGGACAGTTGAAACTGAACAGGTATTTAATCTTGCTTAAAGCAAGTCTGCTTTGAACAGTACTTGGTATGTGTATGAATGATTTGGAGCCTGTTGGGACATGGCTGTCAGGAGATCTACGTGGTAGGGAAATCTTTGTTATGGCAAGTAAATTTTGGTGTAGATGTACCTCCTAACAATTTGGAAAAAAAAAATCTGAGTGCAGTTATAGCAAAATCTTCTTAGTTCCTCTGTGACAAATAACAGCAATAATTGCTTTGTGAAAGAACTGTGTTTATATCCACATGTAAAATGCTTGTTAAAAAGAGCTGCTTCTCAGAAAGATGGAAACTTGCCCTCCCATTCATGCACACAAACACCTTGATAGATCTTCTAATTGAAAATAAACTGCAACATATGATTTGACTATAAAGAAGGGGAGTGGAACCAAAGAATGATTTCCAAGTACACTTACTTTGTCTGTGCCTGGTAAGCACATCATTGGAATTTTAAGATAATTACCTTCTCCTTTAAAGCAGTAATTACTTTAGTGGAGAGTAATTGACGAGGAACTAGAGTTCCTTGTTTTTTGTGGGCTTTTTATTTGGTTTAGGGGTTTATTTGTTTTTTTTTTATTATTATTGTTTTATTATTGCTATCCTGGTTGAAAGAGTATTCCGTTATTGGAAGTACAGAGAGTAATTTGGGAGATGTTCAGTGCAGTTTGTGGATGGTTCAGATCATTCACATGTCATTTGCTAAGGTAGGTGGACTGTCAGTGCATTATCTGCAATTGTTAAAATTTGCTTAGCTGTGCTAACTCATTCCAACATCCTGCACTTGTTTCAAGCTTTCATTCTTAGTTACTTTATTTTGAGAACAAGATTTTAGAAATGCTACGGTAGTGGGACGTCCTCAACAACGCCCGGCTCTGGTGCTCATGCTTGGGGATAGAAGCCATTGCTCCCTCTGCCATGGCATGGCAGCCCTAGCAGCTGTGCCTGGCAGGTGCAGCGGTGCACAGCTGGAAGAACAAATCTGTGCTTTTACCTTGAGAGATGGTAGGGTTTGAAGGTACAGTGCCTGTTACTCCTTTGCCTGCAAAAAGGGCCATTAGCGTAATATAATTTTAGTACTGGAAGCCTGGAAGTGTGATTCGAGGCTCTACATATTTTCCTTCTTTATTCAGTCGGCCTCTTCCATTTATGTGGGTAATTTCTTAGAAATATGGCTTAATTCACAAATGGGTTTCACTGGAAAGTCTTTATCAGAAGTCTGAAATTGCAGTGTACAGATGTGGCATTTTGTCGCTTACATGTACTGAGAGAGACTCTTAACATTGACAGAGTCCCGTTAATTACACGACAGAATCTTACAACCCATATTTCAAAGTATTCCTTTTTATGATGGCTATTTTTCTTTGTAAAAGCAAAGGAGGTTAAAAATTGTGCCTGCATCCGTTATTGTTGCTATGACAGCTGTCTTTGTCCAGTTTTGACTATCGTATTCTGAATAGCTCTTAACTAGGATTGTAACATTAATGGCTACTTGCAGAGGAAGTCAAGGGGAGATCTTGTGATGCTGTCTCCTTCTCTCAGTCAAAATATGTCTTTTGAATTGCACTATTTTTAATCAAGATTTAGTAGGTTGAAACATTCCATTATGGACTCTGTTTTGGTGCCTAGCATAATTAGTGATACAGTTGCGGTATAAAGTAGTAGCTAGTTAACGCTATTTAATCATATTTTGTCTTGAGCAAGGCAGATGGTACCACTGATACTGTGCTTCTGAGACTTGAAAACTGGGAATATCATTTGAAATAAGGTGTTGCAATTTTTGTGCAAGATCACCTACAAAATTATGTTGTCTTCAGATGGCAGATGTGAAACAAGTGAGCACTCCTTGCAACATGCTCCCCATCACTGCGTAAGCAGCAGCTGATAAGGAGTGTCCCTCTGTCTAGGTATAAACAGTGGGATGTATCATCTTCAGATGCCAACTTACTTTTACACCAGTGTGCAACAGAAGCATAAACAATCTGTAAAATAGCCCACGTTTATTCAAACTCTGCTTTCTAGTACTCTGAACATCTTTTTCTGGAGTGGTTAGGTAACTTCTGTGTAGTCAGTGTCCATATTAAGAGTTTTTGTATGGCTGTCTCCCTGACGCTATCTAGGTAATACTGTCATGAGAGAAGTTGTTTTGTATGTTAGATGGCAACCTGTTGGTCTGAATAACGCGTTGTTGGAAACTGTTGGTGGTAAAGTAGCAGCAGTTTGGAAAGCTCTATAACCCTAATCCAGACCGGTTTTAAAGGGTAACTTCTAATGCAGAATCTTGGATGGTTTAGTCCAGTTGGAGGGCCAGCTGTCTATTTTGGAAATCAGACTGCTGCCTTTTAAAAGGAAAGCCATATTTTTGTGAATATGAACTCTTTTGTATCAACTTGCAGTGCTTTGTCTGAGGGAAGGAGCAGCTGTAGTGCATTCGCCAGACCTGCATTTGGCTGTTGCTGACATTGTGTTGTGTGTAAACACGTACCATTATTTTGGATCACATAGCAGCCTGTTCAAAAGGGTCTCGCATTCCCCAGCTGTTCCGCAACTTTTCCATCTCTGAGCTTGCCAGCTGCTCAATACAGGCAACTGTAGCTGCATTTGTTTCTCTGGTGTTAAGTATTAGTGGAGATAAAATTGACTTCTTGTTAAATGCTAGGTGGTGCAAGCCCCTCTCCTTCTTCTAATGGACTTAAAAGTAAACTGTTCTTGCTGTATCAAAGTTGTGAGAAGTTTTCTTTGCCACTAGTTGGACAGGTTACATAAAAATCTTGTTTTCTTAAGTTTGGAACAAATATGAAATACACTGGTGTTTACATTTATATGTACATTCACAGCCTGTGGTAGTAACTAATAAAAAACAAATGGGGTATAGAAAGGTGCCCCTTAAAGCCATGCCAACAGCTCTTTTGTTTCCCAGTTCTCTGAGCAGTGTTCAGTTTAACAGGGCATCCTCTGCTCTCTTTTCAGCCAACCCTTTCATTTTACCAGTTCTTGAAATTAGTTTTATTTCAGTGGCAGCACTGCTCAGATTGGGTGCTGAGGAAAGAACAGGGGCTCTGAATGGCTTATATCTGCAGTGAGTGCTCAGTCCAGGTGAGAGACTATAGGCTGAGCCTGGCCTTCTGGATTTTTCCATGCAGCCTGCTGCTTCTGCAATGAAAAGGATAGGAAATGTCCAAAAATGTTTTGTGTGGTTGAACTCTTTCCTGCAGCAGCGAATCCGTAACTATCTCCCTGGAGATATGGAAGTTAAAAGGCAGACTATCTTTAAATGGTGAACTTCAATGAAAGTTTTGATCAGAATAAATTCAGGCACCTTTGGAAGAGACAGATAATTCTGTTAATCACTAAAGTTACTGTTCCGAATGCTTACCCTGTTCTACAATGTCAGTTCAAAGCTTTTGGTGAAAAGGACTGTATGGTGATAAAGCTAAGTTTTCAGAGGCTTGAGCTGATTTCATTAACTACTATTCCATAGCCCTGTACAAGGGGGTAAATCAGGCATTTTCTTGAAAACATATTTGATGCAGTTTCTAGTTGAAGAATGTAAATTTGAATTTTCCTGGCTACATGAATTATTTCATGGTGAAGGAGACTGGAAGGGAATGACTTGTGCATTCTTGCTGTTGATAGCAGAAAAGGCTGCCTCTGCCCCAGGCTCCTCGTTACCCATTTTAACTGTTCTGAAAACCCTGTTACTCAGAGAGGAAATTTTCAGGTGACGGTAGATATATTTCTTCATTCCTGCCTTTTTTTTTTCCCCACCTCTCACCAGGTCTACTCTATCCTAGCTGGTTGTAGCTTTCATGTTAATTTTATGGATCAATACTACCTGAACTATGTTAATGAAGAGGATAACTCTGGCGTAATAGTAGAGCATCGCCCTGTAAAAACAAAGCAAAAACATAAGAAGAAATCTCTTGATTTAAGGTAGCATGTTTCAGGATCTGTTTTTCATATCTTCGAATTTCTGAGAGTTTGAACTTTTCCGTTCTAATGCTACTGTTTTAAAAGAAGTCGAAAGAGTGTCTTTGGCCAGATCCTTGCTCCTGTCTTCTGGGAAATTACTATTTAGAACTCATTGTTGGAGTACTAAATCCCTATTTGTATGAAGTCTTAGCGGAAATATAGGCTTATATTAGATATATTAGATTACGTTAGCTGAGCGAAGTCATGGATATTAGCTTAAAATGTGTAGTTAATACAGACAATGTAGAAATGAATGTGTATTCTGGATTTAAGAACTGCATGTGTGAACAGTTCTTCAGAAAACAGCAAACAGTGCCTCTTATCCAGAATAGTAGACTGTCCGTGCTTCAAAAACAGAGGAAGACGACAAGGTGTGATACTGAGGGCAGGGAAGGATGGGTGGGGAATGGAAGAGAAACATCTGTTACAGAGAAGGTTAGGGAGTGTGTCTTATATTTTCTTTTCTTTTTAAGTGCTGCTGATTAATTCATAAACCCCTTTGGGCTGAGACTAGGGAATAGACATAGGAGATTGGGAGGAGTGGAATTTGAGAAAGTAAGGTGTTGGTTTGTCCTCCTATTGGTTGAGCAGAGGAAGAAGGCAGTATCTGATTAATAAGACATGTTAAATTATTAAAGGCTTTAGAAGAAATGAATGTTTATTTCTCATACAAGGTGATGGGAAGTCAAGTGGTAAGACTTTAAATGGCAGTAAATTGCTAAACATGTTTAAAAGCGGGGTGGGGGGTGGGGGGAAGAAGTTGATACTTGCTTACCCACCTCCAAAGACTGTTCTTAACCAAGTTGGTGGAAGTTCTGGAAAGGCATGAAAATAGAGCATTGGAGAAAACTTTGTTTTCCCTCTTTTCCCTGTTCTCCCTGTTTTCCCTCTTTTCCGACAGTGTTGTTAACTTGGCTTAGATTTGTTCCATCCCCTACAGGGGAAAATATTTATTTTAAAGTTTACTTAAATTGGCTTCCCAGCCAATTTAAAATCATGTCTCTCTATGTAATGCTTTCCAACTACAGCTGACAACTACAGCTGACAACAAGACTTAGCAGAAGGGGAAGAGGGGACTTTGTGGACTGCGCAGGAGGGGAACACTTCCAACAGCAGGGAAATTGCTGTTCTGAAAATATTACTTGAATTAATCCCTTCAACCTTTGTTTCCTTTTGCTGTTGTTAATTATTTCCTTTCCACAGCTAGTGGTAAGTGTTGCTGTGCCTGCCTCGCTTCGCTGACTCTTCCACTGCTCTCTGAAACTAGAAATTACAACATGTGTTAATTTAAAAACGGAAATAGAGCAGCAGCAGCTAGAGCTGGTTCCCCAAGCTGACAGTTGATATGTGATGGGAATTGCCATCTCTAACTTCAGCAATTAATTTATTTCCAAGTTGGTCACTTCAGCTTTTACCATGGTTTGTCTCACCAACTGGCGAGGTTGGATGCCTGTTCTCTCACAGGTTGTGCAGATCATGACTCTGCCCTGTACGTAGCTGATCAGCCATGTGAAAGGCACCCCAGAGCCTACTTACACACAGTCATCTCTATCACTGGCAAGATTCAAGAGTTTGAAAGGAGCTTACCTGAGCAAAAGTTGCAATAATGAACAGGATTACAATAAGAAAACAAAGTATATTTACTGAGGTAAAATCTATCAGTAAGGATCTGGCTTAGTTAGGCTGCTCTTTTTAGGGTTGCCTGTTACAGTTAATTATGTTCATATGCCACATGTGAGCCTGCGCTCTCATTTATCATCAATGTTTAGGTGTTATCTGCTAAAAAGTAGCTGTTTCTTCTCCCACCTTACTTCACAAGATTGCTTAGCTTATGTATTCCCTGTGCTGGCTTTAGGCTTGACTTACTTTAGTTAGAGTATTCTGTCACTTGTGGTTCAAAGAATATACTGTGACAAATATTACTTCAAAGGAGTTTGTACAAGACTTGACCCTTAAAAAGCTCAGAGGGTAAAGACTCCCCAGAACTCTATAAACACCCTGACTGTGGCATTGCATCAAACCTTTCCTGGATGCTCTCCCCAGTGCCCATCCTCTTCCTTCCTGTTATATTGTAGAGTGCAAATAGTTGACAGGCAAAGGATTTGTTTTTTTTCTTAAGTGCAGTTGTTTGTCTTGTCTCTGTAATATTTGGTGCATGCCTGTTTTTACCACTTGCATGCGAATGCCTATTTTTGTATTGTTTTTGTGGGTTGGCAGCAAAGTTGTTCCGGCTTCCTACTGCAAGCAAAAGCCTGGAGTATGGAAATAAGTTGTTTATATGGATTCCTGATATGGAATGCAAGCTTAATTCTTCTAGCTTGAAATTTAATTACATTGAATAAAACGAACTTTGAATTTCAGTGGCACTGAACATAGCTAAACAACTTCCTAGGATTTACATTAATAAAGGCTAACTGTACCATAACTGACTACTGCTAGGTATGCATTTCAGGTTCTTAAAGTTTGTGGTTTAAGAGGAGAATGCTCAGCTAATGCCTCTGTAACAAACTTCATGTCTGAAATGCACTGTGTGTAGTGTACCCTGCTGGGATAGTACAGCCACAGGCAACTTGAAGGGATTTATGTGGGCAAGGAGATGGCAGATGAAGCATTCCAGGTGAGTTATAAATTTCCATTCCTTGGTTTGAGAACCTAATCTGCTTTCTAGTAGGGAGCTATGAGAAAGAACTTAACAGGGGTTTTGTTTCATATGACCTATTATTGGAATCTTGACCTGGTAGCCTTTTAAAAGAAATCTTTGAAGCAGTATTTGGTTGGACATGCTCTTTCAGTCCTCCCAGGAGGTGCTTTCCAGCAATGGGCTGCTGAAATGAAAACCAGACTGCCAAAAGACCCATCCATATATGTGTGTGAATTAAGGAAGCCATGGACCAGAGTGGTTTTGTGCTGAACTTCAGCCTGGCCGAAGGTCTTTCCAAATGCAATAAAAGGAGGGAACACCTTAAATACTGTCTTTGAGAATTATGATTGCTTGTAAAATTCCTAGAGTAACATACAATTGTGCTTTCGTGTTGCAAAAGTAGGCAGTGCCCTTCTTATAAAAGAAATGCTACTTCATTAAATGTTTCTTATGCAAAGACTGACATGAGAACTTATAATCATGCAGTCTCTGCTGAAACAAAGCAAGTAATCTGGGTGTTACAGAGGTTACTTTCTTGAGGAAGCCCTGAAAATACTTCTTTCCATGAGCAAGTTGGTATGAATTGGCATTCTTTCTTGCACAGGAAGCCACAAATTCTTATTGTGGAAAATTTCTAACTCTTGTAAAACAGTCATTAATTTTGTGTATTAAAGTTGTTCAGAATGTTCTGGGTTTTTTTTTTTTTTGTTGGGGCCTCTAGAGAGCTGCCATAAGAAATGCTACTCTTTTGATAAACAGATCACTTGTTGAAATGTTTCCAGTCACTTGTATTCACTGTATGTACTACTGGCGCTTGGATACTTGTCAAATACCTACAAGCCTGAGACCATCTTTATTTCTCAATTATTTTTACCCCCTCAAGTCTCTAAATGTGGCAGTTGTAGCAACGGAATATGATCCCTGTGTTAAATACAGCATTGCATTTCAGTTGCTTCGTTAGGGTTTCTGAAACTATTGTACGTGGAATTGCCCATGGTGTTTAGGAGCTTCTGGGTCAGCACCACTCAGTGTACACATGTGGATGTGTGCAAACAATACACACACACTATACATGTGCTTGTGCAACTCCTTGGCAGTGCTTGGCCAACATTTGTGTGCAATAACAACCTGACTTCTGTACTGCTACTATGTGATACGTGTTCTACAGGCTGGGAGCTTCAGGTTCAGATAACTTGAAAAATTACCAGTTGTATCACTTCACTAAGACTATACTGAGCTTCATGTTTTTCTTCATGCTGGGCTTCTTCATTATGACTTGATTTTCTCAGTCTCTCTCTCTTTTTCTTTTTTTTTCTAATCCATATTCTGGATTTCAAGTGATGCATTTTTCAGACTTCACCTAAGGTAAGCCTCTCTTTCTCACCTGAGAATTGCATCTTTAACTTGTTCCTTTCAAAATACACTATCAAGATTATAACTCAAATTACACAGCACGTTCTTCTTCTTTTTAATGAAAGAAGAAAGAACAATTAGTGGAGATGTAGCAAATTACTAAAGCCACCAGTGATAAAAGTGTTTTTTTTTTTTCTTTTCAGACCATGCTGTTTGTTTGAAACAGGTTTATCACATCAGTTTCATTAACGTTTTATAATTTTTACTATTTTGGAGTGTTAGCTGGGCTCTCAAGTACTGGAACGTAACTGCTGCTATTTAGGGCAGGACATCTGTCATGATGTGTCTCGAGTCTGATTTCCCTAAGCCTGAACAATTCTTGTCTTTATACTCTACCTATCTAGCTGTTGCTCTTTCTACAACCTAAAATATTGCAAATAAATAAAACGATGGAAAGGTTAAATGACTCTTTGAAAGTCTTGAGTTCTGAGAGCAGGAATTTGCCAGTAGCTATGTTGTGTGTTGTCTGGATGATGCTTTGGCAGAGTTTTAAGAATTCGCTAGACTAGGCCAAATTAACTTTCCTTTCTGGTCAGGTATAACTTTGTGTACTGGAAGGATGTGCGCAAAATAAATTCATGCTTCTTACAAACAGTGTTAACGCTGTCTCATGCTGCATACATGAACGCTTCTGGGATCCAGTCCTAGCAGCATCCTGTTTCTGTGCTATCCTCGGCTTGCTGCCTCGCTTCTGGAAATTGTGGAAATCTCTCCGTCGTGGTTTATTTCCCGACAGCTGTTCAGTTTGCACTTTTATTGTAAATGCTATTTACAATATTATTGCAGTGTTATTGAATATTCCCCACACACAATAGTGAGGTTACTCTGTGGACCCTCAGATCTCATTTCTAGAAGGGGCACGCTTTGCAGGGTAATCCAGAGAAATTATTTCCTTTCTCCCATTGAAACACTACTCTGAAAACTTTGTTTTAGAGGCAGTTATAATAAGCTTCAAAACCTGCGTTGCTGTTTTCAGGCCAAGTCTTTATGTGTGTATGGCTTTGCAATATGCAGTTTTGTGGATTGAGTTTTATGAGTCTAAGAGCTCTCTACTCCTCCCATTTCCCTCTTTCCTTCCTGCTCCCAGCTGTATGTCTGTGCTGATTATTCTCTGGGGGCTCTAGTCTACTCCTTCAACTTTGTAAGCTGCTTTGTCTCTGGTTCTGGTTGCTGGGTCAGCACATCAGTGCTCTGGTGTGTTAGTGAACCAAGGAGGCTCTCAGACCTCCAGTGCCTGCGGGAGCTGGTGCAATGGGGATCAGCCCAGCTGCCAGTGGAGACAGAGAAGGAAGTGAGAGCTGGTAGCAGAAGGCCACTAGATCAGCTCCTAACTTCAAAACCTTGGTCTTCGTGCTGGTGGGTCAAGGTGGGTCAGAGTCGGACTGGACAAAATATCTGCTCTTCATAGTTCACTTCATCTAACGTGGATCCAGGTATGAACATGAGTTTTGCCATCACATCTTTCAGCTGTGATTTGACAAATTAAAAACTTTCAAATAGAACACTGAAGTTGTGTTTATTTGATGCTGGAATTTTTCATTTTGTTTGTGTCTCTTTTCCCTCACTATTTTTTAAAAAAGTTGTTTGTTTAAAGGAAATTTTACACTTTTCAGGGAAGACCACAGCTGGGAAAGACCAGAAACTATTGCATTTGTATAGGTTCATTTGGCTCTGTTGGACTGTGACTGTGTATGACTGTTAGTAATCTAAAATTGCAGATCCTTTACTTGTTTGTCATGAGCTGCTGTATTTAGGAGCTATAATAGTCACGATGACAGCTTGTCTTTTCTGTACTGTTGAGTAAGTTAAAGATGATGGGGAAGAAATGCTAGGGAGGGAGATCTGAAATACTTCTCTGTACAAAAAACATAGGAAGTTTTGGGAAGCTTTGTTAAATTCAAACTGAGTGCTTGAAAGTTTGCTAGAGAGTAATGCATGCTATTGAACCTGATGGCTTTGGCTTGTGATCGTCACTGAAGGCCTGTTTTTTCACCTAGTTTTGCAGTTGGGGTCTTGCTTTAGCACAAAGGAGACGAGTGTCTTGTTTGAGTTAGTGGACACTTGTATTCTGCTCGGACACATTGCTAGCAGTGATCTGATTCCGAGCCTTTTCTGTAACTGCTCAATAGTGCCACCAATGCATATTTAGCAACAAAAAAGTTATGACGACCTACATAAACTCCAGGATGTTTCAGTGTCTCAAAACCACTTGAATATATGGTAAAAGCAAGTCATTTATAAACATCGGCTTGAAACAAATATTTGGATTTAATAGGACAGCTTGGTAGACTGTGAGTTCTAGGTGTGCTGGCTCTAAAATCAGCAAGATGGGTTTAACAAAGCTATTGCTTCTGCCTGCTGATTTTGTAGCATCACCGATGCGGTTTGGTAAGTTGACTGCCAGCGACTGGCCCTGCACACCTACCTCGCAGTACAGGAGACTTGTCTCCTAAGACATCATCTGCCAAACTAAGGTCTCCAGATTATTGCTAAGCTTTGTTTACAAAGGACAACTGAGCTGGCTCTGTTGGCTGCTTCAGATGTTGAATTGCCTCAAGGATTTAGAGAGCTGTGCTGTACTATCAGTGTGTTCTCCAGGATAACTCATGTATACATTTTTGACCAAAATAAAAAAGGCTTTATCTGCTTTCACATCTTAACAAAACTTTTACTTGTTATAAATTTGAGTTAAAGTTAAAAAAAGACGAACAAAACTGTTTGCTTTTGCACTTCATTCTGGTGATAGAATACACATCCACTGTGCAAAGGGGAGACACATGGCTGTGTTAAACTCCAGATGTAGTAAGGTGTCCTGCATTACAGGTGGATGATATCAGTTTCAAAGCCATCTGTTAATGAGCAGAGCGGGACTGCTTGACTGCCTTGAACTTCACTTGTATAAACAAACCTCAGACACAGGTTTCATTTTGAGGAACGTCCTGAAAAGATTCTCATTATTTTTTTTTACATTATTGTCTGCTGATCTTATGATCCAAAATACTGCATAATTACTCAAAGTTAAGGTAGTATCTCCTTAGCAAGGTCCATGTTGTTCAGTGGTGTTTCAGTGTTCATTGTTAACAGACGTGTCCTTGCTGCTCAGCTGAGCCACAGGTTTACTGGCTGTGCACTTCTTACAGCATTCTATTCATTCCAGTGCTATTTCTGATGTCTCACAGCACCTACATATTTAACTTAATAGATGTGACATCTTGAAATGTGCTGCTGGAATTTATTTGGGATGGTTTGGATTGTGCTTACAGATATTACATTATATTTTTCTCCAGATTTAATTGTGACATCTGTTTGAGTCATTCTATATAGTGTGCCTGAATTAAAGAAGGAGGAAGAACCCAAATTTACTTTGATCTTTGAGCACAAGATCCAATATTATTTGGTTGTTCATGGCAACCTAAGTATTGTGCTTTGGTTTTTCTAAATCCTAATAATATCTTCTGTATTGAGTGCTGTTTTTTAGAACAAGCATATAGTTGCATGCATACCTGATTCACAAACATGACTCTTATGTTCCAGTTGTCATAGACACTTGCCTCATCTTGCTTCATCTTGTCTACGGCTTTTGCCTCATTTCTGTGTTTCTTGTGCCACTATCCATTTCTAAAACCTTGGAGAGGGATTTTCAACTACAGCTTTCACTCTCATGTATAAGTGAGTTTTCAGTATTGTTCCATAACTGCTCCGTGAAGAGAGCTATCTCAGTTGTTGTTGAGGAAGCTGAAATGCTTTGAGGTGTTGCAGATCAGAAGGTGCTTATTTAAGTTCTGTATGAGTTCCTCTGTTCTCCAGTGGAACATAATATCACTAAGAAGCTGAGCATTTTTGAAAATTCACATAGGTGAACAGAAGTGCAAAGAGCTACATGAATGCCATATACCCCTAGTTGTGTTGTTTTGCTAGGAAGATATCTTTATTTAAACTTTAGAAAGTCTTCCATTTACTGAATTTTTTTTTTAATAAATTAATTTCATTAATGTGGGTGATATTTTCAGTCACGCTGTCAAAAGATTCTTAACCCCAGGAGATAAATCTAAACACAGGGAGTGTGTCTTGAATACTGTTAAGTGATGATCAGAATAGGACAGTGCACGAACTAATGGTTGATGACCATGCAAAATTAGTCATGTCCTTCTGCCTTGTCTGAGATAACTAAATGTTTAATATTATTCCATTTCTGAATCTGGCCTTTCTGGAGACTGTAATTAGTTGTGACTGTTATCTTTGGTATGATATTAAACTATTTGTATTTTGAATTTTATGGTCTGTTTCTGTCATTAGTCTGTTCTTGGGTGTCTTGGGGTTTTCTTTTGTATTTTTTGGCTATGTATTCCTCCCTGATTTACTACAAAGAGTTCAGGCCATGTCCAGTTTATCCATCCAAGACAGCTCACATTCCTTTGGAGTTGGATGACGTGCTTGTACATTTTAGGATGATGCATAATAACCTGACCAGGAGAGATGGCTGTGAAAAAAAAAGAAGAGGAAAATAGGATTCTGAATTAGATGACCTCTTGCTAGCTTTACAGAAAGAGCTACTGGAAAGCAGTTATTTTTTTAAGGGTCTGCTTTTCTATTATGGTTCTCTCAAGAGCTGTACAGATTTAATACTCATTTAAAAGATTTTGAATTGCTCTGCTGTTCCTGGTTTTATCCAGATACAAAAAGAAATTTTGCTATTGCTGTGTTGACCCACTGAATGATGACATTTCAGCATGGAGTTGTAGTAATATCTAGTCTGGCTTGGGGAGGTAACAGCCAATGCTATCTCTGCCAAATCCAAGTCTGATTCCTCCTTTGCAGAGGTGTAAAACTAGCACGTGCTAACACTCTTGTGCAAAGCAGATCTTACAGTATAGCTGAATGGAACTGAAGATCAGAGCTACCTGCCAGATTTTATAGTGTGTGCTACGTGATGGTTCACATGGAAGCCAATTTAATGGAAACTTGGTCTGTTGTACTGCTGAAGACTTTGAAATCCCTAATTGCCCAATTCAAGTGAGAAGGCTTTTATTCATCAAAGACTTGAAACACAGATTGGCCTTCCCTCTCTCCCACTTTTTATTCTGTGGGACATTCCTGGACTTAGCACTTCCACCTTGGCTAGCCGAGCACTTGGAGTTGCTGACCACTCTAGTAGTTCTACCTTTGCCTGACCTCCATCAAATCTTCTCCTTTAGTCATATTTGCAGTATTTTTCTTTTCTGGCTGAAAGAAAGCATGCACCTCTTACTTGTATTTAATTTTTTGGTTTGTAGTCATTTTACTGGAGTGGGGCAGCAGTGCAAGTTTGGAAGCAGGGCATGAGTTATGTGAATGATACTGTTTCAACAAATTTTGTTCCTACAGGTAAAGGCCTAATGGATGTCTAAAGGAAAAAAAATCTCTCAGAGAGTAATTTGAAAAGTTTGATTTTAAAATTGGACAATTGTTACATCTACACTGTCATTTTAAAGATTTCTCTCTCTTTTTTTTTTTTATTTTTCCCAAGTTCTTGAAGTGTAGAAATGGATACCTGTGTCTGTTATCTATTTTGTCAGTGCTGGCAAGATCAAAACTGCAGTTGTTGCTTGTGGTGAACTGGAATTCCAGTGGTGACTGCCATCGGCTCCCTGGCTGCCCACTGCTTTCTGTGCATGGTGAAGCAAGTCTCCTTCTCTGTGGTCCCATGGTAAACAGTTGTGGTTACTTCCTCTCCTCAACCTTTAAGTTCAGCAGCTTTACAGCAGTGAATATTTTATGCTACTGATGGCTTTGGACTAACTAAATTAAATGGAAACTGAGCAGTTACTCACTTAGTAACGTGCTCGAGATCTTGTTTGTAAACCCTCCTAGATATGAATAATGTATCTGATTTTCATTTCTCCTACAGTTAAGTGCTGCAGGAGACTAAACTTTTGAAATTGATGAAAGCAGGTGAAAGCTGATTTGTTTTGGAGAAAGGGAATGTATTCTGCCTTGAAGGAATGATTCTGTAGACCTTAGTGTTTGGTATTAATACTCCATGTACTTTGAATGCCATAGATTTACGTTACAATAAGGAGGTAACATAGCAGCAGAAAGAGTCAGAGAAGTGAGAGAAACTAGACAAATCAAATAAAAGTTACCTTGTGGTAGTGTAGGAATGTATGGGGACTTTTGAAGAGGTGTTTAGGAACTGTATTCTGCAGCATAATCAGATGTGTCTTCTGAAGGAGAAAACCTGCTATTATTATGAAACCAGGACATAGAAATGTCTATGAGCCTGCAGGAGTGTTTCAAAAAAATCACTTTGAGAACTTTGAAGACAATCTAATGAGAATATCTGGAAGTCTGCTTCATAGTACTTACTAGGTTAGCAGAAGTAATCAGGTTACATGCTAATGAAATATCTTTCGTAAGTGTTGCTGCTCGATAAGTCTAAGAAAATTATAATTTGGTTTTGCAGTCCTTTCAGATGTCCTAAATAATTGATGCCCCCGCCAAAGGAGCTAGGAGAGAGACTATAATGGAACCACCTCTTGTGTCACATTTTACTTGTATAGGAGTTGTTTCATTAAATATTGAAACCTTTAAATCTAAGATCATATTTTATTTTGGCTAAGATTGGCATTTATTTAATTACAGGTGTGGTCTACTTCTGTGGGGTTTATGAGAACATATTGACAGTTGAAAGTCTTCTTGCTCTCAGATATGCAGTTAGGCATGATAGTTTACTGCAAGTCTCATCAGATGTCAGTGTTTGCCTATGCTAGGATGTCAGTTCAAGATGGACTACTGTGACTTGAATCAATGGCAGCTGGATTACAAATATAAAAGGAATCTTCTGTTTGCCAGGTGTATCTTAGTCAAAGTTGCTGAAGTTATTTGAATGTACATTCAGTGAAACCTGAATACAGGGTCCTATATAGAATTTACACTGTCACCAGGATACTCACACTCATACAGTTTAGACTATGCGGCAGCTGCTGCACTTCACTTTTGAAAATTGGATTTGGCAGAGGAAGCACTTACGCCAAACTAAAAGCCAAGTACTAGCTACATATCTAATTGATATATAAAATATGAGGAAGGGATTCAAGCTGAAGACTAAGGAGCAAGTGCGCCTAAGAGAGCTCAAGAAATGTGATTTGCCTTCTGAACTCATGACTAAAGCTCTTAACTTTAGTAACGTGTTTCTGGCCACTGTTTCTGTCCCAAGCACTCTGCCAGAAAAGACTCCTAGCCCTTTTATTTGCACGCTTGTACAAGTCAGAGGTAACTCTCTCAGTAAGAGTGCACACTGCAAATATGCACGGTCCTGATTTATAACTGAGGTCTGACTGAGCAGAGCTGTGCAAGCGCAGGTTAGAAGTCACTCAGATAACATAAATGCAGAACTCTTCGGTCTGCCAGTTGGCTGATACTTGAAGTGGGTGTTGTACAGCATGTATTCTCTACACTGAAGGGAAGAGACTGAAAACAACTGTTGATTTCTAGATTTGCTGTAAACCTTGTTTTAATCTGTTTGCATTGTGCCGTCAGTGTTTTTTTTTTTCAACACCTTTTGTTGCCTGCAGGTAGGGAAATTGCCTTGAACTTAGATGGAATTTGAAGATGGTGCAAATAGTTACATTTTTGCATTCATTGAGGTTCTTACCCTTCCATGTTCAGCACAGAGTCTTGCCTCGCTGAGGAAGAATTGCCTTTCTATGATGTGTCTAACTTTTCAGAAGCTTGTTGCCACCCTAAAACACTCATCTCACTCTCAGTCATTTAAAGTGAAACATGGCAGTCTAAAACTCAATAAAATAAATCAAATTTACCCTCTATGTTGTAGCTGTTTGTGTATGTTTCAGAAAATGCATACACTCTGCTACTGGCTGACTGGCAAACTGAACATCTGCCCTGCGCATGTTGGTTATGAATTTGGATGGAGCTGGGGAAGAGCAAGAGCACAGCTCTGTGCAGGGCAAGGCTGAGCTGGTGTCCCTGTGCTGCAGTTTCGCAAGCGTGTGACATAGGGAGGTCTGCTCTTGTTCAGCTGTTGTCCCCAGCAGCGAGGCAGGAGGAGTACTGGCTGAGTGTGCCAGCAATGATAAGGCTTCCAGGTGGTGGTAACAGTAAACATGCTGGGAGAATCACAGCCCTGTTTTCCCAGGAGTTACGAGGCAAGGATGTACTTCTGTCACTTGTTCGGTTGGAAATTTATTGCTGCCAGGAGCTAAATGACATGCAAAGCAACCAAACTGTGGCTCTTCCAGCATTGCTGGTGTTGTGGCTTATGGTACTTGCTTCCGTTTTCAAAACTGAATTCATCAGCATAGACAGACTACTTCACTCTTAAAATGTAAAATCTTATGACAAGTGCTTCTTGTATTGTAATAAACGTAACTTTTCTCTACAACAAGAGCTGCATATCATGCTTGCTTTTTTCCCCCCACTGTTTTATGCAATAGCCTGCCAAACAGCATAGATATCTTCTGAGCAGATTTATGCAAAACTGGAAAATTGGCAATGATGTTGCTTCCAGTAAATTCAGACTATTGCCTTCTACATACAGTATTCATAGCAGTATTACTAGCAAGGCTGCTGTTGGGTATAAAGAAGCACAGAACAAAGTTGTTCTGATCTTACACTTAGGATATAATTTGAGACAGCTACCTTAAAAGAAGAAGAACCTAAGTCCACGAAACTGTAAGCAACATAGACTTTTTAATAGCAGAGATGGTTAGCAAGGAACTGTTCAAATCCCACAGGACTAGATAATCTTTACCATAATTATGTAGTCCACTAAGTAAGATTTCCAAAGCTTAGCTCATGAGTGAGACTGGATTATTTGTAATGTGATTTCATAAAACAAACAAGGAGACTGAAGGCTCCAGGGGCTACTTAAGGTTTTGCAGATGGGTTAATGGCTACTGCTTAATTGTTTAAAGTATGTGTGAAGAGATGCAGGGCAGTTGTTGAAAGAATGTTCAGGAAAGAAACTTATCATTTGATGTGCTTCCAATGGGTCACTTTTATAATCATCTGTTCAAAATAATCTTTAAATGTTAGATGGGGTTTTTGCTACTTATTCTGTTAGATAATATGTGTTGCTAAGTATTTTATGTCTGCTGTATTCTAATCATGCTAATAAAGTGAATATTTGCTGTGGCATTTCTGGTTCTGCTTTGGTACTATTAACACATGCCTGTTCTGATCTCATTCCTCCTGTCTAATTCAGCCACCCGAGGCAACTGTGCCAACAGAAAAACTGTGAAGAAAACAACACTTGCAGTAGTCTAGAAAAAAATTCTCCCCAGAACATGGGTGTTAGAGGAGAGAGAGGCGAGAAAAGGTGTTCAGCCATGGAGTTGGTGGATTTCCTAATGGATTGTCTTTCCTGGCCTTTGAGGTGGCTAGCCCCAAACAGCAACAGAGGTACAGCCACCTCACGGAAGATCATAGGAAGCTGTTGTTCCCTTTGGGGTGTTTTAAGAATGGCTTGGACCTCCTCCTTTTCTTGAGAGAGGTGAAATGCGATTCAGCTTCTGGGGACATCTTATCTAGGGAACTTCCTGGTGACCCTGTCTTGTGTTTGCCCTTTTTATGGCTAAGTATTGTCAAATCAAGATATAGCAGCATGCATACTTCTGATACAGAGATTTTGCACTTGTTCAGATAAATTTACTATGTTGATGCCTCACCCCCCAAATACAAAAAGAATTGCAGAAACAGCAGCAAATGGTGATCTTTTTGAGCATGCAGACTTGCAGAAGAGAAGGCCCCTTCTGTGCTTGCTTCCCTTTACCTCCCTTGTATTGGAGCTTTCTGCAGAACAGAGGGTTGTCCTGGAGTCTCCTGCATTTATTTCTCTGTAAGCTTTATTTTACTTCAGTAAGTCTCTAATGCAAAGTCCTTAGAGAACTTAAAGATTTGGGTGATAGGAACCACAGACTTGTCTGAAACGGATATTCTGTGGAAAAAAACTCTTCTTTAGGCATATAATCTAAAACATTACTCCAATGAGTTAACCTGAATATCAGTGCCTTTGTAACCTTCTGTTATTCATCCTCACCAGGCCCCTGTGAAATGGGAGAGTTCTCTTCATCTTGAGTGATGGACTGAGAGCTGGATTGTGGGGGCTAGCTACCATGTTCTCAGCCACATGTACCAGCTTCCCCCTTTGCACCCCTCTGCCCTTCTGACCCTGTACTGAGTCATCTGCATTTAATGTGTAAGGAAACAATTCAATTATTTTTATGGTTACTGGTCTGAAATGAGTCAGTGCGGAGACAAACATGTTGTGGAGCAGGGAAGGGATGAACTCATGCAGCCAGGGAGAGGAGTGGGAATCTGGCAGCCAGCAGCTGGCTGAGATTGCTATGGAGCCACAGACCAACCCCAGGGACTTCTCCAAGGTCACACAACCTCCTGTCAGCAGCATGTTGAAACCATCCCTCTCCTGTTATGGGGTGCTGACCGCAGGTCTGTCACATGCAGTTACTGGTAGGAAATGGCTTTAGATTTATTCTACTTGAAGTTATTGTTTGCTTGCAAATACTGATGTATGAATTAATAGATGCTTTCTCCTGTATGCCAAAACCTAAACATACTGAGCTGGCTATAACTGCAGATCTTCACATGTAAGGTAGGTACATTTCACGAGGAATACATAGTTAGGTTCAGGTGACTACCCCTTAGAAATGTGACTTGGATAGGTGGTGATCTGTCAAATACAGCTCAATTATGTGCAAGGGCTACTGCCTCTTAATAAAGATGGTTTAGGAATTAGTGTCTGAAACAGATCCTTATGGGGATCTGTTGGATTATATTGCCAGCACAAGATTATATAATCTGTGGATTATATTGCCAGTAGAAAATTGTTCACTATGCAATGTGTTGTCACTCACATGACCTGTGGCATGGCACTTTATCAGTGGCCCAATACAAAATTTAGTGTGGAGTATTTCGCTACCCCTGAACGCATGAATTTCTGAACTGCTACAGCACTATTGAGCAATGTTACTTATCCTTAAGGCAGTGCTGAATGTGAGGGTCTAAGGGCAGATCTTAGGCCGGGTATTGTGGCATCAATTTCTGTGCCTTTTTTTTGTTCGGATTCACTTGGGAAGGAATAAACTAAGAAACATCTTTTAGTGAAGAGTTTACAGCTGTGTGCTTGTTGTGAAGCTGTCTGTTTCACTCCTGTGTTTTTACAGTTTCTTTAGAAAAAGGGCTATTGAAAAAAACTTCTGGACATGATTTTATGTGATGTGATCATTTTCTTAACACAATACAGTTAATTCTATTTGAAGGGCTTTCTCCTTTCTCTGGCAAATTTTTTCAAGCTACCATTTGACTTAATTTCTGTGTGGTTTTCTTTTTTTGCTTTTATTTCTTGGAACCAAAAAAACCTTGTTGCAGTTAAAAAAAAAAAAGGACAACATTGGAGAACTCGGACTCCGGCAATCTAATATATTGTGTGATATTCTTCTAGGAACAAATGCATCATGTGGATTTTTATGTAGGAGGATTTTTAGACTTTTAATGGTTGGGTCCTAGCCACGAGGTTCATGTGACATGACAAATGTGTAACATCTGTGTACTGATGAACATCACTATTCTGAAAGTAATTCCCACCACCATAAGCATTCAATTAAATACAAGAATTTAGGGAAAAAATAGTTAGAAGAACACATTCTGTCAAATACCATGGCAGGGATCTGTTGTGCAAGCCATCAGAGCTCACTCATACACTTCTTATTCCGAGATCTGTCGTCTGTGCATAAACTGTCGCCCCCTTTGGACTGAGAGAGTGGCGTCGTGCTTTCCTAGTCAGTGACAAACTATTTTCTGAGTAGGAATTACAGTTTAGCATGTGGGTTTTCTTGATATAGCCACTTGTCTGAGTGATATATGGGCTATATGTGAGGTAAGTAGCTGGCTGAGTTGGCATACTTGAATTATAAATGAAGTCTGGCTGAGTGGCTTTGACCAGGCTCTCTCATATTAAAACATGACTCTTATTCATAACTCTACCTGAAATGACCTTACTTAGCAATCCATATCCATGTAAATCCTGAGTACTGCTGTTTGACTCCATGCTATAACTGGAGTAAGAGGTTTGGGCTGTAAAATGGCTGTGATGTAGAAAAGAAAAGCAATTCTTTTATAGGTAAGATTTTGACCTGTAGAGTTCTGGACCAGTAGCTATGAATCCTTTTTCTTTTAGGCTGCTTACTGAGATGCAGGAAGGGTGCTGTGCCTCATTACCACTTGTGTACTTGATGTTGTCACTTCAGTCTGACAAGAGAGGCTGCCGGGTTTAGATTGCAGGGTACATCCAATAAGCAGACTTCAGGATGCCAGTCACAGCTTATGTTGAAGTGGAATTCATTGTTCCAGATAAGGATTTATTGAATTCTGGTACTCAGCTAGGAATCAGTCTTAAAAACTCAGTCCTTACTTTCTAGGTTATCTCCGCAGACTTGAATTTGGAAGTGCAAACTTAAAGGACCTCCTTCAGTTGATCTGAAATTAGTTTCAAAGAGCTCTCTGAAACAATTTCTGAATACTTCCTTCATATGTTGACATTATGATGTCTGTTTTCATGCTGTGCTTAGTTCTTTTTTGAACTTAATATTTCTGAAGCTTTTAAAATCTTGTTCAAAAGAGATTGCAGTTTATGAGAGCTTCTGCTCTAGAGTGCATGTAAAAGCTCTTGTTCCAACATAGCCATATACATCTGCATTTCAGAGGCAGTTTGTATTGACATTGGGAAGCTTGGACACTTTGAAAATGTCACTTCACTTGGAAACAGCTTCTGAACAATGCACTGCTTTTAAAGCAGGCATAAGAAATGGTCTGAAGTAAAGGGAACATCCCTGGGATTTGTTGTCCAGAGTCAGCTGCCAAAAGAGTGGGCAGAAGTGGTAAACAAGCCCTAAATAATTTGGGCATCTATTTTAATTATCCTGTTCAGCGGTGCTGTCTTAGAATTTGTTACACTTGCATTAAATAGTTTTTATCATACAACTATAGTTATCTCGTAATAAAATGCAGATTCTTTAATCATCATTTGCCCCTCTGCTCTGGTGAGACCACACCTGGAATACTGTGTGCAGCTCTGGAGCCGTCAGAACAGGAAGGACTTGGACCTGTTGGAGCAGGTCCAGAGGAGGACCACAGAAGTTGTCAAAAGCCTGGAACACCTCTCGTATGAAGAGAGGCTGAGAGTTGGGGTTGTTCAGCTTGGAGAAGAGAAGATTCTGAGGAGACCTTATTGCAGCCTTTCAATACTTGATGAGAGCTTATAAGAAAGATGGGGAAAAACATTTAGAAGGGCCTGTAGCAATAGGAAAAGAGGTAATAGTTTTAAACTAAAAGAGGAGAGATTTGGACTAGATATTAAAGAAGAGATTTTTTATGCTGAGCGTGGTGAAGCTCTGGAAGAGGTTGCCCAGAGAGGTGGTAGATGACCCATCCCTGGAAGCATTGAGGTTGGGTTAGATGAGGCTCTGAGCAACCTGTTCTAGTTGAACATGTCCCTGCTCACTACAGAGGGCTTGGACTAGATGACCTTCATGGTCCCTTCCAACCCAAATCACTGTGATTCTATGATTGCAATTGAGGAGGGTGGAAAGTTTCTATTTGGGTTTTAATTTGATAGTTTTGAAAGTAACCTAATTTTTTTGTATAGTTTTGTATTTTTTTTCCTTTTCAAAAGCTGTTGGTCAAAAACAACCAGCCACTCTCCCACTTTAGTCTGCCTGGGCTCTCTAAGAGGCCACCCCCAGCTGACTCTGTAAGCCTCGTGTCTTTAGTAAGGACCCAAGAGGATTTTTATATCACATTTCCAGCAGATTTCTTGTATTCAGTGCTGCTACAGTCATCTGAGTCAGTAGCTCTGCCCACATGCCCTCCAGAAGTCTGATACTGAATCTGGGCTGATCTCCTTGTAATCTGTCCCATACAGGGCTTGCCCAAGATGAGCATTTCCGTTTGAAATATTTCTTAGCTGAGCTTTGTAAAACTGTAGTTAAGAAACAACTCTGTACATCTAAAATGTTTAGATGTTAAGTTGAGCTGGTGTTCAAAGTAGTTAAGTACAGCTTCAATGTGAATTACTTAATGGAAATAAGCAGTAGCTTTTCACATACTTAAAACAATTTAAGTTTTGTAGCTTCTTTTACCTGTGCTCCAGTGTTCTTAAACAAATGAGGGTGATCCTAGAGGCCCTTCTGACTTCAGTCTGTTTTACTGCATGTAAATGTCATTCAGAGTGCTGGAAAAATAATTTGATGTTTTCTAAGGCTTTGGAGAGACTTCAGATGTCTTGAGTCTTTCTTACACTAGAGGTCAGTGTATGATGGGAGCTTCTGTGAGGTGGTATAGAGTTTCTTGCAGAATCCTATTTCGTCAACTTTGAAACCAGATTCTAAGAGAAACTGTAGCCTACTACTGTGGAAAAAACTTCACATTACCATGTCTTATGACTTTCTTGGCTAAAGAGCTTTTTTGAGCTTCCTGCATTTAATTCTCCTTGCTTAGGGAGTATTTGGCAAGTACCGATAACAACATTTTAACGTAGTGAGCATAAATTTTCTCACTTAATTGTTCCAACATGCACCTTAAACATTCATCTTGCAGTGTAATAACATTACTTTTTGGTTTGGATGTATTTCTATATGCCATGCTGGTGAATAACCTGGTGGGTCACTGCAGATTCTTGAAGAGCAGCTCTTACTCTGTCTGCTCTGCACGTAGTCACAGTCTTTCCTGCTTCAGCGTTCAGGTGTTAAATTAGTCCAGATGTTGATGTTATCTGCATCTAGAAGAGTGTTTGTTTAGGAAAAATGAATTTGATTGTTCTCCTTCATCAAAAATAATGGGTGTTTGTGGCTTAGCAGAAGCGATTACCCACTAGCCCTACTTCCTAGTTCATAACATCAAGTATCCAAATAATATTTTGATGTCTGTCTTCCCTTCATGATGTACTGACTGATTCCAGGATCTATCTATTGTGTAATAAAGCAGAGTCCATCAAAAAGGCAAAAAATAATATTTGGAGTGCCTTTTCCTGCTTTTGTTCTAAACTCTTAAAGTGTAGAAGTTATCAGATATGCGATTCAAGTGGCTTGCCAGACACTTCTCAGAGGAACTGGAGAGAGAATGCAAAAAAATTGCAACCAAGGTCAGTGTTTGAAAGGTTGGAAGTCAATTGCCAGCTCTCACATTTTGATTTCAATCTCAACTGTTTCCTCCTAGAGGCTCTGTATTTCTTAGGCCTTGTGTTTGTCTCATTGTGTGTTCTTGCCAAAATTTCTTGTAAGACGTCTGGCACTAACAAGGATATATAGAATATAGTGACATAGGCAAATATGGAAAAAAAAAATCCAAGTCTGTCAAGATAGTCCAACTCACACCAGATGTTCGGCATTCCTTTAAAAGGATAGATTTTTACAGGCTTCAGAACTGCAGCACCACAGTCTTGTCTCTTGTTCTGATACACAAATGTAGCATTTGCCAAAAAAGAACTAATGAAATATGTTAGTGGACTAGTGGGACCGTGTACCAGGTTTAGTATGTGCTGTGCGTGTTAATGCTACCTCTTCCCACCTCACAGTGGCTTCCAGGAAACATGTGAAGTAGTGGACCAAAACTACCGCTGGATTTTGAGTCCTTCCTTTTCTGTCTTTTTAAAATATTAATACATAAAGGGGAATAAAGTAGGAACAGTAGAAGTAATCGGGTATCCCTGCTGTTAAATAGCAAGAAGGATTTTCGAAACTGAGTGTTTTGTGATGAAGGTGAAACTACTTTATCTTTCTTTCAGCTAATCCTTGCTAACCGTCTTTTTTTATTCAGCTTCCCTACCAGGCTGAAGTGAGTCCCCACTCATTTACCTTTCCGAAGTGCAGGAATGCTCATTTGACATGAATGAAGGGTTGGAATGGGAAAACAATAGCATGTGGTTTAGCATATTCTGGGAACTTTAGTCTAGTTTCCTGCCTGAAATACAAAGATAAATATGGGTAGACTGTAAAAACTGGCTGAGTTAAAATGTGTGAGCTGCTGCTTAACACTAGGGAGAGAAGACTGAATTGTTGTCTTATCTATTCTCATGGACTGTAAGATAATCTGTGTTAGGGGGTTTGTCCGTCTTCTAAAATAAGATTTTTTGCAAACTTGGGCAAAATGCGTATCTTGTCTGTCTTTTCAATGCATTATTTTTGTTTTAACCTCTTCTCTAGATGCTGTTATTAGTGTCTGACACGGTCAGCAGCTGCAGTGGAAGAAGAGCAGTGACCTGACTGCTCTTAACAGTTGTTGGTTTGGTCGCTTAGGATATCATGACTTCATTTTATGCCCTTAATAGATTAAGAAAGGGAGTTCAGTAAAGCAGCTGTGAAAGTGAAAAAAGTGTATTTGGCACCTAAAAATGTATGCAGGTGAGCTGAAACTGGTCCCATGGGAGTAAAAATGTTGTTTACGCTACCAGCTGTGTTACAGGAGGGAGGGAAACAATCTGTTCAACAACACAGACTGTTTCATGGAATATATGTCTGTGTCGGAGAATTCTTCATTGCACTGTGGAAAGAAACAACTGCATTGGTGGTACAGGATAGAGTATCAAGCCCAGAGTAGTTGATTATTGCGGGTTTTTATGAGTTCAGGGGATGGACATCCTTAAGGATAATGTGCTGCTGGGATAATTCAGCCAGTTTGAAACAACCTAGCTTGAGTACTGCATCAACATGAATCTCCACATGGGCTACATCACCCTGTGGGAAAGCAATTAGTGTTACAGGCAAAGCCAAAGGTGATTTGTATGTGCCAAAGAAGAAAAAGCAGTTGTATTTCAAGGTATGGGGATCAGAAATCACGAGAGGTGTTGCCCACAGAGCTGGACTTGCTTGATAGGTCAAGTGCCCTCCACTGAGAGAGATCCTAGGTCTGTCTCCTGAATGCTGTAGTTCTAGGAAAGGGGCTGGCTTTTCCAGTTGCATCCACTGATGTTTAAAATTAAAGATTTTGAGGGTAATAGTCTTCTGGTAGATGCTGCTGCTTTGTTGTCTTCAGTGCTGAGTGACTTTATCAAAATACAGACTACTGTCTTTGAGGTGATTTAAGTGAAAGCTTGGCATTTCTAGAGAAATTGGTAGTTCAAGATGTGTCTCATCTTAAAGGCTCGGACTCCACTAACTGAAGAGTTAAGTTCCGTGAGTTTCCTGCAAACTTGCAAAACCTCTCTTTTTGATAATAGCTGGGCTTTGAAGAGTGCTATTGCTTGTATGAAGGGACAAGGTATGAATACTCTAACTGCTTCCTTCCCTGTGGTCAGTCAGGTTAAACCCTTTTTGCCACTGCCTAGTAGTTCTGAAGTTGTTTTCTTACCCTAGGATGTGTATTTGTGGGTTTTATCATGTTTTTTCTGTTTTTATTTCTTATAGGAGGAGGACTGGCTTTTGGATTGTGACCTGCTTAGACATGGTGATACAGGTCTACTTGGAGAGTCAAGGCTGGATGGTTGGGATTTAAGGTGAGCCTGTGCTGAAAATGGATGCAGATATGAACCATGAACTTTGGGCTTGGGTTTTTTTCCTTTTTTTTTTCTGCAGTCATTTGTACCAAACATTTAAAGAAGAATCAATGTGTGCCTCCTAGTACATGTGTAGCATTAATAAAATGTAGTGGTATAGCAGTTAAGATCCCATAGAAGCCTTTAGGACCTTCAGAAAAGCTGAGTGGTATTCAAATACCTAGGAAATGTAAGAAGACATTTTATTCCATATGAAAATGACAGTAGGAATTCCCAAAACTTGATCTCAATATGCACTGAGAGGCAGCAGGCAGCTGAGACAGATCCCTTACTATTTCTTTCACCACACTTAGCCTGTGTTTTTTTCTTGGAGGTATGGTAGACACTATTTCAGTTGTTGCTCCAAAATTACATGAGAACTGTTTTCCTTGCAACTTGCCATAGTTCTGAAGGCTGGGGGAACACAGTAGAAAGAGTGGAAGTTTGAGTAAAAGCTTACTTTGCTGCTTTTAGCATCTGGGGACAGTGCCTGCTCCTACACATGCTAGAGAGCTTGTAAAGTTGGAAGGCCTTGCGGTACAAAAGTAAAATCTGACGTAGAATCCCAAAGACCTGGGTTTGGAGCATGGTCACAGTGGAAATGGATTGCTTCTTGAGAATTATGAAATAAAATATTTGTATAAAGTCTCCTCTAATGGTTAGAGCAAGCAAATTCACAGTTATTAGCTGTATACTTTCTGTGCAGTGAATAATTTAATGAAGGTGAGCAGAAGTAGCCTGTTCTTGCAAGACTAAAGCATATACTGAAAACTATGTGAATAGTTCTGCAAATTTAGGTTTTTAAGAGTAACATGTACTTAAATAACTTCTTCCAGCAAAGGCTTAAGTCAAGCCTCCAGAGAATTTATTGCTGAACTTGCTTCTTAGTCTATACCATCATAAAATGTTTGTAATCTTCAGAAGATGATGCTCTTGGACCACGTGAATGGGTATTCTAGTTATGTTTAAAAAAAATATAAATCAACAACCAAAATCCATGAGGATTGTTTCAGTAGACAGTTTAAACAGCTAGAGATTGTGAATAGTGCGCAATTTACAGGCAATGTGATTAAGATAAGACGTAACTTGAGAACATCTGATAACTAAACTGCAGGCTATTTCAATATGTAACCTTCAGATAAACATGTTTAAGTTTTTCCACAGTGTCTTGAAATACTGTGCCATATTTACTGTACCCATAACTAGTTTATAAAATATATTCAGTAAGCAATTACATAGACTCCATGATGGAAGAAGAGTAGTGCTCTCTGGAGGTCATGGTCTAGCTTTCCACTTTGTTGCTGAAGTTACATCTGGGTGAGACTGCCCAGTTGAATCTAGAGGTTAGGAAATGTGTGGGATCAGGTGAGTCACTTTATGCTCTCTTTTCATATCATGCCAGTACAAGCACAGCTTATGAAAATGTATGTTATTTGATTTTTTTGAGTTTACAGTGTGTTGGCTTTGCTAGTGCATGACATTCATCATGTACTAACTGTATTATGTAACTTCCACAAAAGAGCAAAGCCAAAACTCCATGTACAACTTCATGTACTGCCTTGCTGGACACTTTAGCCTGTATAAAAGCCCTGCTTTGATACAAAGGAAAATGCAGTGTTGCTTTTAATACTGGTTTATTTTTAGTTGCAGGTATGCCAGCCAGCTATTGCTGTCTAGTGCAGCTTGCAAAACACTGAATTGTCTCATCTAAGTTAGAATTGGAATGGTGGGAATGCCTGTTTTCTGTAAATCCCCTGTCAGTGCAGCAGTATCTGTCAGGTTAACACTACATGCTGAACACCTGTGCTACATTCTCCCTAACCTAGTGGGGGATTTCATCCTCTCCCTTCTGATGATAAAGGCAAAACCATTTATTTCTTATTTATTTTGTCAGATGTCAATAAGACTATTCCTCCCTGCTATGGTTTCAATTCAGCTACCTTTCTGAGCGCTTTGTAAGCTGAATTATTAAGGCTTGCAATGGTTTAAGAAATAATGCCATGCAACGCTGCAATCTCTTGCTGACACAGGATTTTGGAGTTGGGTTTTTTTTTTCTGTTTTGAGAACTTTTGCACTTTACTGCTACAGAACAGTAGTACTAGACTTCCTGCAAAAAACAAGCTTACGGGGAATGTCATCCTCTTGAAAGTGGTTTGCCTTTGTATGATGTATGATGATGCTTTTGTCGAAATGTGTGTGTTTGGTGTATTACCTGTTTTGCCCGGTGTTCTCTGGCAGTAGTACTCATGCTCAGTTTGCCTAAGGGTGGAAGTGTTAGTGTTGGATTAGCCTAGCAACTTGTGCAGGGAGTGAAGATCCTCATTTGTGCTTAAAAGCGTGCCAGCTCTTCACCTTCTGTCTTGGTGGTAATGACTGGTCTTTTGTAATTTTCTCCACAGGATTCCTCTCAGGCTTTAGTATTGCATTGCTTGAAGGTGTACTCAAAATTTTGATTCTTGTTGTCATGTTTTTTTGTTTTGTTTTTTTTTGAATGGTTTGTCTAGAGCACTGGGGATTTTTAGTAAAGGTGTTGCCAGGTGAAAAAAGAGTGGGATGGTGAGAGGCAAAAGCATCTTCCCTACTGCTGTATCTCTCATCAAATTGATAATTATTGGTAAGACAGGAAGCTATGCCGGGTATCACTCTCAGAAGTTTAACATGCATTTCTGTACATAGCTTGGACTGTTGCCAAATGTCCTTATTATTTGTTAAGGTCAACAAAAGAGCGCTTGGCTATTTGAGTTTTTTAAACTGTGGATGAAACCACTAATCCATTCAGTCTGACAGAATTTCTAACCCTGCATGCTTCTTTCTGTTGTAAGACTTCTGAGAAGCAGCCTGTCAGCTAGGGGTGTTTCTTACTAATTTCCATTCAGTGAAAGATTTCATGTTTGTTTCTAGGATCTGAATTACCCATGCCTCTTTCCAAAGCTTTTATAGCAGTACCTACTGACAGTGTCAGAAATTTTAATCTTTAGGAATATTTTGTTTCCCCTAAACTGTAATGACTCAAGATTGTTGGTGTAAAGCCATGCAAGGGAAGAGAAGGTAAAGAAATCTGCAAGTGATTATTGATTATACTGCTTTTGCCTATTTCTCTAAATTGTGGATTCTGACTTCACTGGTGGCTTTACAAACCACAGTGTTGGAGTCTTGCAACTGATACCTTTTCTAAAAACAGAGAAGGGGAGGGAGCACTGTTTATTTCAACAACCACAAGCAACACTTCCAAAATATACTTGTGGTTCTATCACAGAGTTGTGAATCTTAGATTATCTAGCAGTGACTAACATGGTGAGACAGTAGCCTAATACGTCCATGCTTTATTTAGAAAAGGTAGTTCTAATCAGAGACGAGACACACCACTGTTTCTTTCACTCTTTTCGTTGAATCTCTGTGTACAGATATCTTTGCACTGCAAGATACAGGAACTCAGCTTTCAGTTCATAAGGATTTTCCCGCTGTAAGTTCGTAAGGATTTTGCAGTACTGAAAGAAAAAAAGTCTCTTCCCCTCTTCCATTGTCTCTCCTTCCAAATGCACATTTTAGGCTGTCCTGTGGTTTGATCAAAGTTGACAAAGGGTTGTGATATCTCTTGATCAGGTGGATTATTTTTTTTCGTCCTTACTTTGTGGTGAGGTTTTTTAACCCTGTGTTGTCTCAGTGGAGTGGTGGTTCATGAGTAGATTGTAACAGCTTTCTGAGATCTTCAGGGAGAGCATAGACTATACCAGTTGCTACATTTGGAGAATGCTACAGGTTAAGGAAAAAAACCCCCTTTTTCTTCAGTCCAGAGTTTAACCTGTAGTCTTCTTCAGTAAGACAACAGTCTTTTAATGTTCTGCATATTTAAAAATAAAATGGAAGAGCAAATCCTCCCTGGGAAACGGGGAGATTCTCAATTTTGGGGGTATATGTAGTTTGCATTGAAGAAAAGCACAGGATTTGACACAAAACATACTGCCTTATTCCTGTGGGCAGACAGTGCAGCTGAACTGGGGATTACGAAATCTGTGTGACTGTCCTCCCTTGTTTGCCACCTTCTCATTGATTCAGAGCACAGGGAATTTTTTGGCCATATGGCAATAACACCAACTCTGTTATGCATCTGATAGTGAAAGAATGAATGGTTTGTTCTCCCAGAAAGACAAAAAGTGTAGATTTTTTTTTTGCCTTAAAGATAAATAAAAAAATCCTTTGAGTCATTTTAGGCTCTCATAGAAACTTGAATATGCTAAATGAATGTGGTTGCCTAGCTGAGCCAATAGGGATGGCCAGGCACAGCAACACTTTTATCCCACAAGAGGGAGGAGGGGTGAATGAGCTAGAAGATATAAGCTGAAACAAAGCCATGCTGTCCTTCTGAGTCATTCACATACACTGGATGGGTAAGGCTTCCTGCTTCCTGGGACTCAGAAGTGGGGTCATGATTCTAACAATGGATGCTGGTAAGTCACTTTTTCTTAAATTTAACTGTCTTTCTTCTTTTTCTGGGACATCTCTCCTTCCCCCCAACTGAAAAGAAGATATCTATAAACTGTGAAGCTGAATTGTTAAATAAGTACATCTTTACTTCTGACTTCTGTGTGCGCTTTACTGTGCGTCACACTGGCATTCTTTCTTGATTGTTTCTCATTGAAGTACATATCCTTTCTCGCAATGCAAGACCCTGATATGAAAAGTGCATCTGTTAATTCGTACTGCTCTCCTAGTTGGGAGAGGACTTGTGGTCTGAGAAGTGCACAGTGTCTCACTGTCTTTGATAACAGAGGTGGTAGTATCTGGGAGATATATGCCAGATCTTACGCTTTCTGTAAAGAGCCAGTGGTGAGCTAATCTATTGGCTGTGGCTTCCTCTGCTCTGTGTTTGCAGAAAATTTGTCTTGGGGAGAAAGAGAGAGAAACTACTGTGTTTCCTTGGTAGTCATTTCTGCTTTGTGTGTTTGTAGCCAAGGAAGTCTATGAAAAGAGAATACACAGTAATTTTTTGTTTTTAAATTAGGTGCAAAAGAGAAATCTTTAAAATAGTTCCCTGCGTGGCAGAGAAAACTAATGCAAACAGTAAGATGTAGAGTGGTTTCTATAAAAGAAGCGAGCAATCCCAGTGCTGCTCCTTGAGAGGGGGTGTGTTTGCATGTCATAACTCACATCCTTCAAATTCCTCAGTAATAAAAGACCTTGGATTTTAAATGGTTATGGACAGGGCATAAAGAACCAGTGATTGTGCTCTGGCAGCATGCTCATGGCTGCTGTTTCTCTTACCAGTTGCAAGCATGCCTGCTGCATTTTTAAAAGCTCTGTTGAACTTTAGTCAGCAGTTGGTTCAGCTACCTTTTTTCCTCCACAGTGCAGAAGCATAATGTGACAAGTTCTACAGGTGATGTTCAAAGTGTTAAACTTATTTGGGCAGATCTTGCTGGTCTGTTTTATCTTCTTGTCACATGTTCAGATTATTCCATGCTAATGAAAAGCTCACTGTCCCCACTGTACATCTGATTTGATTTAGGCATTTGCTAGGGCCTAAAGGGAAAACTCTCTATGCCTTCTTCCAGTTCTTTGACTTTTCCGAGGCTTGCAGAAGGTGGTCCAGCTGGGTTCTTCATGCGCAATTTGGAGGAAATAGCAAACCACTTTATTTAACCCACTGACACTTAATTGAAGTTTCTTTGTAATCATCTCTGTAGACAAGATTGAAGCCATTATCTCTTTGTGTTCAATGTATGTTATGTGTTTTGCAAATCAGTTAAAACTCAGGCCCCTTAAAACAAGAAAATTTAATGCAGGCTCAGAGAGAAGTAGAATGGCATATGGCTGACAATTTTCCAAGACATGGAGAAGGATGATTTTTGTATTTTGACCTTTTCATTATAGTTGTTTCTAAAGGAGCCAAATTTTAGACCCTTCTTAAAGCAGTTTGCATATGGGGAATTAGCAGTCCCCTTCTTTCCCTGTTTTTACAAGATGGTGTATGTCATACCCAGTATTATAGGAGGCAGTGGTCAGGATTTATGTGCTCCGAGGAGATATGGATCCAGGCTTTGCCCACAAGATACTTCTTCCCTTTTGAAGTACCAGAGTTCCTGTGCTGTGCTGGAGTAATTTATCTCTTTCTTTTGGAAAGACTATAGCGATGTTAACAATATGTGGTTTAAAAAGAACTCTTTTAATTTGTGTATACTTATTGTATTTGCGTTTTCTGGTTTCATTGCACTGCGAGTTGCACCATAAAAATAATGCTACTTACCTGTGCATCACTGGATCCAAACCAATATCTCTTTCCAGGACATTGTCACTGCACTAGTTCCTTGGGAACTGCTGTGTTCTAGTAGTCCTTGGGGTAATTTTCGAAGCTATGTTGACTTCTATAGTTAGTAAACATACATTTTGGAAGCTTCCTTAGGAATTCTTAAATCACAGTTCTCAGCTTCTTTGTGGAAAAATGGTTCTACCTACCTGAAAGGATGGTGCTCCATGAAGTGTATCTGCTTGGCTTTGACCACCTTTTAAAGCTGAACTTGCTGTTCACGGATATGTTTGCTTATTTCAAATTATAGGTCTGCATTACCTATAATGTAAGGACTGATGAATTTTTTAATGAGCATCAAATTCTTTACCTGTATTTTAACAGAACAGAAATTCTGTTTCTTAAGATGATTGTAAGAATGCTTGTCCAATTGTTTCCGTTTTTATTAAACGCATTTTGTTCTGCGTTTGTCTTTGCAGCTTTTAATTTCCCACAGGAGCAGGTCTAAAAATGTTAGGGATGGGGGTAATAAAAAGGAAAGCTGCAAGATCGAGTTGACGGTATAATTGGATTTGAAGCAGCTACAAGCTGGGACTGTTGCAACAGCTGATTTGATCCTTCTGAGTTTCAAGAGCTATTTATGGTAGATTAGCTGTATCAAAGCTCTACTGTTCCAACCATAAAAGGTTGGTCCTATGTAAAGTTGCCACACTGCATTTGGCTTAGTCCTCTGAGGCTGGAGAGCCTATAGCTTTTTATGTGGATAAATCCAGTGATGGATGAAAATACTAAAGGCAGATCAAGGAATAACAGAGTTGAGGACTTCAGATGGCAGCGAACTCTTAAAGGGAGATTTTCACTAAAAAAATTTCTGCTCTAATGTTTGGAACCAGCACTTGGACATAGCTCCAGCGTATTTACTGCATTTGGTGAATGCATGCTTTTAGGAAAGTGCTGTTCTAAATTTATCTGACTTATCTGAATCATCTTGACTGCACATGTACTTGCCAGCTTTGCATGTTGATATGTGGTAACTTTTGTGAAGTCGGGTTTCTGTTTTCTTAGCGGATGAGTGTTAGATCCTTTGGAAAGGAGTCTTAGCTGAAGTGAGAAACTTATCTAAAACAAGAATCATGAAATTCCTGGCTAAAGAGACCTTCAGGCATTATCAGCAATTATTTTAAGAAGACTTTGACTCCTGCTCTGCGTCTGTACCTTCTTTCTTATCCCTTGTGTATCGGCAGACAAGTGGATATTTTACAGGATCCTGAAGTAAGTAGCACCTCATTCAGAGTGCTTGCACGGAGTCGCTTGAGCCAGTTGTTTGAGAATATTTACAGCTTTGTCAGGTTGAAATGTGAGTGGGTTTATTCCAGCCTGTGCATGCCAGTCATTCAGCCTTCCTTAAGGCATTTTGTGTTTTTATTCTTGTGGTTTTGCTTAGAGGATGAGTTCATTCTGCTATGAATGGAAAGTCCTGTTGTGGGTGTTTTTTGTGTGAGGTGTCGCTTTTCTTTTTTGTTTTAATATGTTAACCTTAGCCACAGTACTACAAGGAGGTATATGGGCACTTCTATAGACCGAAAATTTTTTCAGTAGTAATTTTCTCTTGTGTTTAAGAAGTTCTGTAAACGTGTGAATACTGTTGCATTGGGAACTCTGTTGTGTTTTGAGGATCTGAATGTTCTAAAGAAAGCTTTCCATCCTCTTATTTTTAAACATCACCAGGACAGCACATGTGAAAATTACTGGTACTGCTTTACCTTTTAATAGCTTTAACAGCTATTAAAAGTGAGGAGCATAATGGACAGAAGAGTGTAAAGAGGAGGCTCCTTGCTTCAATGATGTTCCAGGTGTTGTATTTTAATCTTCAGAAACACAAAAATAGTGTCCTTGATGAGGAAATAAATTTTCAGTTTTTCAGTTTCCCTTTCAGGAACTAGCAGTTAAAGGCCATTTTTGGTTTTCTTTGGATTACAAATCTGTATTTCTCTGTCAAATGGATCTAGTATTTTTATTCTAAGCTGTATAAAACTGTGGATTAGCGTAGAGCATACCAGCAGAGACAGAACATGTCTGGAGAGTTACTGTTTAAAAACTACTTTATAAGTTTTGGGATGGGAATATTTTATTGGAACACCCTCTCCACACCCACATATTTAAACTTTCCTACACAGACCTTGTTAGATATACAATTAAATACTCGCCTGTCTCTGCATATTTTAAAGGCGATTGTATCCTTCTGCCTTCAGAGGCAGTGAGGTTTGAGAAGAAACTGCCCCATCGATATCCTTCAGACAACCTGTTAATTTTTGTCTTTGATTAACAGATGTGTACTTCAGTTTGATACCCAACTTTAAAATGTTTTTACATTGCTTGCAGTAAAGTTGGTATTTTTAATAAGCATCCTTTTTTATATGATCTGATTTTTTTTTTCTTGGCTACTTGCATTTTAGAAAGCAAGTTGATGTGGATTGCTCCACCATTTTAGTATGCGCTTTACGTTCCTATAAACCTGTTAGAAGATGCTAGTGCCTTACAAGCCTTAAGACAGATCAACAAGACATCAGGTATGGAAGGTAGATACCACAGAGCCTGCACAAGATCAGGAAGACAGAGTTGGAGCTCTTAACTTGGGTTTTAGGCCCAAATGTGTTAAGGGTGTAATGCAGGAGTTTGATTGATAAGAAGTAACAATATCAGCTCCTCTTGTGCAGCAGATAGTTAAACTTGTTGAAAAAGGTAAGCTTTCTTCCCTGCTGTCTCTGTTGAATTAGTCAATTTAAGTATTAATTCTCCCTCTCCTGATGATGTTTTGTCTTGATTGCATTGCTAAATTACATTCTTGGCAAAATATTCTGTTGGGAACGAGAATTTCGGATTTTTATGATCTTATTTAAAAGGATTGTAGCTTTGTACATTGCATTCCTTTGCTAAATTCTTTGTATTTGATAGTTTGTATGGGATAAAGGTAGTGAGGACATGTGAGCAATTTTAATCAAGCTGTGCCATTTTTACTTTTATACAGGGAAGAGAGATTGCACTGTATCTGTTACACAAAGCTTCCCAAAACTGTATAGTAGAGGAAAGTGAAACGATAGATTGCATTTCTTCACAGTGAGTCAGGGTACACTCAGAGATGATGGAGTTGAGCCCTTTGCAACCAAGACATTTCCAGACAGGTTGGAGGAGTCATTTGCCTGTTTTCTGTGTGGAAAGGGTTGGTGTGTTACCCTGCATACATCACAACACATGTTGAGCTGAGATTTCTCTCTTGTTTAGATTTATGTTGATGAAGTGGTTTGAAAACTTTATAAAGACTCAGTGCATTTGTTTATGCAAAAAATTATTACGAATGTATAGAATTTGTGGTTTGTGGGTTTAGGTTTTTTTTAAATACAACATTGTCATTTTCCTTGCTCAGAACTTGTTCACAAGGTCTTTTCTATGAAGCCTTTCACGTAATGAACATGGGTGGAAATTGCACAAGCTTATTTAATTCAAATGTCCATTGTTTAAGTTCCTATTTGCTCCCCAATGTTGTGTGATATGCTTGGCAATTTCACTAAAATTTTGAAGGGGCGAAAGCTCTGCAACAATTTGCAGTAACAGAGTGACTGAGATTATTCACTTTGCAGTCATTGGGGTTCGCAGTGTGTTTTCTTGCTGAATGCATAGGCTTCTGTTTCTGTGTGGGGAAGCCTCCATTTGGCGTAATGGAGGGGAATAGTGAGCTCTCAAAGGAAGCAATGTGCGCAATGTTTGCACCTTATTTATTCACTGTTTTTGCTCTTTTCCCAACTAGGCACTTTAGAGTTAACAGACACGTTGGAAGGTCGTGATTTTTAATAAGCAAAACATGTCCTAGTTGGAATCTGCCTTAAGCAGATAAGAATGCATTGGGTAACTGGTGATAAAAGTGCTTCTGATGTCACTTACTCACATGGTGGTTTGTTGAAGGGAGTCTTTCAGTAGAGAGGGCACAGCAATTATGCATTAAGTCTTTGCTGATTTATTTGGATTTAGTTGATGGGATGGTCTTTCTTTGCTTTAATGATGACAGTTTTCAAAGTTAAAAAAAAAATAAGCTGTAAAGTCAGATTTCAAAGGCCCAGATTAAAATTCAGGTTTTCAGGCATGTCTCCAGGTTTACAAAAAAAAATCATGACGAATGTAAACATGAAGCATTTTCTGTTTTAATAACTAAGACCAGATCTGTTTCTAAAACAACTTAAGGCCTCATCAGACTATTACGCAGGAAGTGTGATTTGCCTGCAGAACAAAGCTGTTTGACACTGAAAGCTGCCATGCTGTTACTAGTGGTCTGTTACAAAGGCACTGCATTCAGGAGTTAGTCAAGAGGTTGTGTGCCAAAGTACCTTGACAAGTTAATAATAATTCCATGGAGTTAATGACTGCCAAATGTGCTCCTCATGGCTTATACCTGTAATAATCTTGGCAGCCAGCGAAGACCTGCAGGTTTTTATTCTTGCTCTGTCACATCAGCTTTAGATTTAGACAAAATCACTGTCTATTCCCTAAAATAAAACAAAGTTAGGACTGTCCCCTTCTATCTCACTGCGGAAGGAGGGATGAGTGTGAATTAATGATTCAAAACATTAAAAAACCAAATGACCTAGGGCATATGCAAGTCATATGTGCATCGCATGCGACTTTTTCAATCTTTCTGACAAGAAGCCCAGTTAAGTCTCAGGCAGCTAGAATAACCCTTTAACTCTTACAAACAGTTGGGGCAATTATTTTTTAATAGCATGAAGAATGGACAGTATTTCAATGTCATTTTCCATTAAGTGCCAACTGGCCCCCAAAACAAGGTGTTATCCTGCTACAAGCAAAATTTCAGGCAGCTGTTGGCACTCCAGCAGTGACTAGGGGGTGGTAATGCTAACCCTGTAGCCACAAGTTAGGGCTGGGATCTGAGCGCTCTAGGTTCACTTGGCTTTGGTGTCAGTCATCACAACACCTGCCTGCCCTCAGTTTCCAATAAAAAAAACTTGCCTGATTTGTTAACACAGGCAAACAGAGCTGAACAACTGGGGCAGTTGTTGCTCCAGCAGCATTGGATTTCACTTTTTCTTTCTCTTAATTGTGAAGACAAGTAGCTATTTTTTGCAGTAAGTAAAGCTAACCTTGAAAGTTATATTTCTTACTGTAGTCAAACCATCCAGAGCATGTAACTCATTTGAAAGAAACTGACTCAAGGATTCAATCTTGGTAATTCTAAGGAACATGATGAACTCTTGAAGTTGAGGGAGATGAAGTTTTCTGCATGCCTTAAAAGCCGTAACTGGAGTTAGCAATATACTAAAACTACTTCAAACAAAAAACATATGCCAGCTTTCTGAGTTGCACTCAGTGAAACCTGTGTGAGTTGTACAAGCTGACTTGGAAAACATAGCTCAACCCCCATCCTTTCATTCCGATTGAATAGTAAGGGTCATCTTTGGAAGCAAGGAATCTTTATGTTCATAGCTGAAGATTGTGTTCCAGAATAGGAAACTTGATTTTATAACTGTAAAATGAACTCAAGTCTTTAAAAGCTACCTTACAGTGACAAGTTTAAATACCAAATTCTCAGGATAATGTTTCTCATATTGTCTTACTTCCATTTCTTATTAAATTATCAGTGGGAAAACATTATTAGAGAAAATCTAAATCTTATAAAATAGCACAGAATACATTTTGGTTATAGAGCTCTATACACTAAAATATTCTGTTTAGCAGTATACAGATATCTAAAGGTATTCTACAAATGTAATTACAGCACATGCAATTTCAATATTGTCAAAATGCATTTGTCAGCTTATATGTGCAAATATTTGAGTTATGGATATTTTAACTATTGCTTTGTTAGTATCTTGGGCAGGGCAAGTCCTGCCTCTCAGCCATTTAAAACTGAACTGAGCATTTAACACAAAAATGTTCCTGCACCTCTGCAGAAATCAAGAACATTGCTCTTTAGTCAACGTTAACCAACTGTACCATTAGAAATTTTTTTCTGGTCAGTTCTGCTTATAAAGCAATCATCTAGATTTGTGCTACAACTGATTACAGTTATTTTGTACTTGAAACACTAATGGATCAAAAAACCTCTGGAAGAAATGACTCTGCAAAAACTGTTTTTGGTATGTGGGCAACATTGATATTTTCTTCCTTGTTGAAATTTCTAGAAAGGATAAAGGTCTTCTGACTTATTCAGAGCAAGAAAGACTAACACGAACACAGATACAGGTAAGGTCATTTAATTTTATGAGATGCCGTGTAAATATATCCTTGACATCTCCTAAGGATTTTGGAGGAGCATGGATCAGGCAGTCTTAAGGTTACATATGTATGTGTACGTGTGTCTGTAAAAGGCAAACAGACTTACACAAGTGTCTACCACAAGTGTCTCTGCCACTTTCAGCAGATGAGAGTCATGCAGCGAAGAGCCAGGCAAGCTGACAGTGGTGGTGCCAAGAGGATTGGCATTTACATATCTACACCAAGTCTTCATCTAGCCACTGATTGCCATGTAACCTGTCCAGGTGGAGATATTGAAGATGGAATATTTAAGCTGTAAAAAGAAATTATTAGGTTAGGCTCTTTTGAAAGAGTAGCAAAGAACTGGTTGTCTTGAAGTGTCTTGGAGCTGTATCTTGGAGCTCAGAAGAACAGATTTGATGATCATATGTAGCATATTGTGCCAGATAAGAAAGGTAAGTGTTCCGCTTAGAGGAACTCTGGTAAATTAGAGTTGTAAAGTTAAAAACGATCCTTTATGTTGCAAATGGTTGGTATTTCTCTTCTGACCAGAGGCTGGAAGCCTTTGGTGATCAGTCATCAGATGAAGTCATAACCCTTTATGTGTAAGGGTTCTGTTTAGGTGGGCACAAGAAAAATGATCCATCCTGGCACTTATTCAGAGTCATAAAGGCTTAGATTTTCCAGTGTTAATCATGTTTCTGGCTATTTGGATTATGTATATTTGCTGGCTATAGGGATTTGTAATGATTGAGTCAAAGGAGAAAACATAGCATCAACACGCTTCGGTCCAACATTTTGTTCTCTGAGCTAGTAATGTATGTCAGATGTAATAACTAGAAGGATTTATAGCAATTACTAATTGCAGAAAAAACATGAAGTCATCGATAAGGCTTTGTGTTCCTCATCATTGCACTGCTTTAAACAAGGGAGGCCATGAGCATCCTTGCTATTCACTTACTTGTAGGCCAGTGTCTTGAAGTGGGTTCAGGTTTCAGGCTGGTGAGTTTTGAATTGAGGTCTCCTTGTTTCTTTTGGAAATGCCTAGGCAATTCCAACACCGTTTGCAACACATTCTTTCCTACTGCTGTCAGGAATGATGGCTGTTGTCCACCTATGTTAGACACTCACGCACACCTACTTGGTTATGTTCCTGCAGATGGTTAAGGATAGGGATAACAAATTTGTTCTTCTGACTGCTTTAGGCAGCTGATGGTTTGGATTGGCAGACGGGAATAGTGGAGGTGGCGACCTTTCCTTAAAATACTAGTTTAGGGATTCCTCCCACTCACCTTCCCATTCTACTTTGCTCCTGAATCATTGTCTCTATGTGCATCAGTTGGCTATGTGGCTACATTGATCAGGGAACTGCTCTGAAAACTTTTTTCTCCTTTCTAGCCCCATGAGTTCCCTAGTCCTGCCTACTATGGTTATGCCAGTGCAAGTACTGGTTCAGTGAGGCTGGGAAGAATCAGGGTTAGAAAAGAGCTCTTCAGTGTGGGAGTGAGAATGAAGTACAGGTAAGTAGGGAACACTGTGTTGACTCTGATTAGGTGGCAGGAAAAGCCATGAGCATTATGACCTGTGAGGTACCTCAGTGCTTTGCATTGTTTTCACTGTGTCAGGTGGACCGCCAGCATCTAAGTGCTTGCAACTCAAAGTCTGTCCTACTGTGTTCACAGTAGCCTCAGTTTGCTTGATTTAAAGGCTTAAACAGACCGTGGAAAGGCAGGTAGGGCAATGTGTTGTGCGAGTGTTGTGCTAATATTCTTATGCCAAACAGAACTTCTCTCTTATTTTAAGACATCATATTGATTTGGACCAAGCTGCCTGCTGTTTCTCCTAGCCCAGTGCTGAAAAACTGGCCGGTTATCTGCTTGCCTTTGCACCACATGAAGAGGTTCTGAAAGAGCATCATGGGGACTTAAATCTGAACAGTTTTCCACTTAAAATTAGTTCTGCACCATTCACTTGAGATTTAAGTAATATATACTGCCTATGCTGGGTTGTTTGGACTTAAGTAAAAATGGGTGTAAGTAAAGGTAGGGCGTAGTTTTGAAGTGCAGCTATGAAAGACTTAAGTTTGATAACTTGGCAGGTCGACTGGCAGCTTGATTGAAGCCAGGACAGAAGTACCTAGTTTCTAGTGAGACATTACAGGGATGAGTATTTCTGAATGAAACCAAGGGCCAGTAATTGAGTAGACTTTTGAGTGACATGCAGTTGCCTATGATGATGTGAGACTGAATGAAGACAATGAAATGTCATGACAACACAACTCTGTGGAAGTTAATTATCAGGAAAAAAGTGACTACACGCACATTTTTCTTGGCAGGCACTTGAGATAAATCAGAATCTATTAAGCTTAGTTGCCCTGGCTTGTCTTCCTGGCATTGCAAGTAGCCTTGCACAGGAGGCCATTTGCATCCCTATGCAAGACTTTGGACAGACAGAGGAAGAGAAGAGAGAAAGCAGGAGTTGAGAGAGATCAAGGATATTAGGGACCAGGCTTTGAGACTGAAGCCTAGAGCTGGTTTCAAGGAGAACCAAGGGAAGTATTTAGAGAAGAGCTCTCTCATGCATTTGTTTTTACTGTCTTGATTGGATAAATGGGCTAGTTTAAACAGGATCTCCAGGTCACCTCTCTGCTGGGAACAGACAAGGTTGATATGCTGGGATAATAGCCTCAGATTTAATCTGCGTATTGCATCATGGGATTACACCCTAGGAGGTGTAAAGGACTCATTCCCAACATGACTTCACTTACATCTTGTGTACCCTGACAATGCCTCGTTCTGTACCTTTGGGACATTTTACTTCTGTTCATATCTTGAATTCAGTGGCTGTGAAAAGCAACCTGCTGCTTGACCTCAAAAGTGTAACAAATGTTTGGGATTGAAAAAGAACTCTGGATTGATTAACACTTACGAATTGCTTCTTTCTTGTGACATATAATGATTTGTTCAGTTATCAAGTAGGTTTTTTGCTGTTTGTGTTGTTTCCACAGACGTGGATTTTTGTGTTGAATGCTGTCTCCCTTTTAGCAGGGGAGCAGAACTTAAGTGTGGTCCTTTCCTGTTTCAAGACTGATTGGCTAAAACCAAACCATGAAAGGGAATGGAGCTCAGATGTGCCCTTCTGCCTACAAAGGGATGCTTTACTGCAGCTCCCGCTGGGCAGATGTGTGTGAATATTCCTGACACAGAGCGTAATTTTGTCAGTTCACTGAAGGTTAAGTGTATTCAATAGAGTACAGTAAAAAACAATGTAGTTGGTGGTACTGTTCCCATGGCCATCAAGCTGTACTCCCTGTGGGTGGTCTAGCAAGGCAGACAAGCTCTAAATATTTAGAAATATTTACATGATTCAGGACCCTGACCCTGGCGAACATGGCTGTATATACTACAACTGTATTGGGTGCCAAAAGAAATTGGGCATTCAGATTTACCCAGCCTATCATTTTTTTCCCTGTGGCTAGAAGTCCTTCCTACAACCACCTGCCAAGTGTTGTAGCTGTTTGGCTTTAAGGGTTGACAGCTACCCAAACGTGGTTTTGTTGCAGGCTAGAGATTTAGCTTGCTAGTAACTAAAAATAAATTTTAAAAGGGAGAGCTGGGGGCAGGGAGGTAGTAGAGTTCTGCAGGGCAGGCTTGAAGTTGGTGGTTTTTTTTCCGCTCCTTTTGAAAAAGTAGAAATCTAGCTTTTATTTCACGCATTCTTGAAGTAGATTATTTTAACCTTCTGTTGTTGCTTAAAATAACAATAATAATAACAATTTAAAAAATCTTCTTCTAAAGGAGGTCTCTCATAAGTGAAAGGTCCCCCTTCCCCCTCCACCACAAAGGATCTATCCCTGTTAGAGCAAACAAGCAGCTTGTGACTTTGACAATACGTCTTTGTGTTCTGAAGACATAGCATAAATTATTCTCTCCTCTACCCAAAGAAGAATGGAAACGAAAAAAAACCCCAGTACCAAATAGCTTGGTTTCTCCACAGAAGCAAACCAGAAATACCATGATTTAACCACAGTGATGCTGTGCCTGCTATGCCCTGACCAGTATTAAGGACTGCTGTAGTGCAAAAGCTCTTCGCCAGGTGTTGGTAAGAATTTACAGTTCTATTCCCAAACACACTCTCGGGACAAAGCTGTAGCCTGGGAGCTAGAGGAAGTATCAAGTGAAAAATTGCAAGTGATGATGATGTTCTGTAAAACCATTTTATTTACTATACTTCAGACTTTCTGCACTGGCCGATAGGCCATTGTATCAGTCACAGTTTTAGCCTTTCCGTTTTTAAAACAGGATCATGATTACATCCTTCAGAACTTCTGACCTTTCTTCTTCTCTGAGTTGCTTGTCTCTGATTTCCCCTCACTTTCCCTTCAAGGATTATACCCTTTTTTATTAGGTTATTCTTTACCTGCATTTCTCTCCCCCATCGCCCCAAATAACATTGAGTAATCTGCAGGTTCCATTGGGGGCAGCTTTTAAATACTTTAAAAACTTTGAATGCTGCTTTTTGACAAATCAGACCTTTTACTATGTTTGTTCCGAAGTGGTGATGGTGGTGAGGGGAAATCACATAACTGCATAAATTGTTCAAAGGTAAGGTTTGGTGATGCCTTCAGAAGGATCTATTTAAATTCATTTTGCTAGGAAATGAAAAAAGTACTTCTGAGATTTCTAGAGTTGCCTCTATGCTGACAAAGGAGAAGCACAGCCAAGGAGCAGATGAGAGAAATGACTGTTTGATGTTCTAGTTTTGCTTTCCAGTTTGCATGAATATTAAGAGGAAGCTTCTAAATAACTAACTGAAAATACGACTGGCTTAATGCTTTTAGAATAGCCTTAAGTTTCACATGCCTTGCAAACTGTGCTCTTTACATTTGTTGCACAATGCAAGTTCATAAGGGCTTTCAATTTACCTGCACTACGATCTTTTATTGAACTCTTTTTTCAGAAATGGAGATGTTTTACATTGGGAGTTGGTTGGGTCACATCTCTGTGAAATACATGTCCAAGACTGCAGCACTGTCACAGATCTGAAAAAAATAAACAACTGTCAAACAGATTATACATTTTGGTACAGAATAACTGTTTATGCCTTTTAGTAATGGAATATCATCTCACAAACTTTGTTTAATTATTGCAGTGTGCTAGTTTCATCTGACTTGTGGCACTTACTGAAGCATGCTGACTGCATGAAATAGTTGTCTATATGCATCTCATAAGCCCCTTGTGGCTTGGGCGACTATTCTCTCACACAGGAGCAGCCTTTGAAGGACTGGTTGTCACATGCTTGGCTTTTAAGTCCAGTGACATGTAGGAGGAGAGAAACGGGAGGAGATAAGACAGGAACAGGTTTTATAGGCTGGAACTGATGAGGCCTGTGAGCATCACATCCACTGGAAGGATTAATAGGCATCCTTAGCAGTAGCACTCAGATGTCTGCTGTGTCTGTTAATCTGTCTGAAACATTCTAGATGGTTGGACTAACTGCAGGCTTGATGCACTTTATGACAGCATAAGATTGGCTTGTAATAAATATGCTAAGGAAGCAACAGGAATAATGGAACCTATTTGGGAACTGGCATGCCGTTGAGTTTTCATAAATGCCTGGAAGTCTAATGCTGGCAAATGAATATTCATAAACCAGGCTATTAAAATTTTAAAGAGAACCTTGAGGGGGTGTGATGTCAGATTGCAGAGTTAATTATAGAGATGGTAGAATTCTTGACTAAGTAGGCTAAACATTCTCCCACAACAATTTTTATACACAATATAACAATCAGGGAGCCCTAGCATCAAATGTAGGTTCTGAATCTCTTAATATATTCCCTGAACTAAAAGTCTACCAGTGCAGAGAAGAGGAATTATTTACATCCAGCTATTGTGTAATAAATCAGCTTCAAGTTGAGCTGATGGTCATTTCTTTTGTGCTTATTTTTGTTGCTGAATTGGTTGCAATTTCTGGCTTGCTTGCCATAAAGTACCCTGCTGGGCTGGGAAGCATGTTGTGGCTCTCTTGAAAATTGCCAGTTGTTAAATGCAATCTGTAGTGTTCACTAGATTTATTACGGGAAACACTAATATGGCAGTAACTTTACTTAAGGTAGTGAGCTATTTTAAGGGTTGTTGCTTTGTTCTAAGACTCTATTCCTCTCCAAAGAGTTAGGAAAAATATCTGATTTCCAGCAGTATTCTACAATGCTTCCAAAATCGCTGAGGGGTTGGAAAGAGCTGCAGAGATCATAGTGATAGCCCCACATGGCAGAAATTAATTGAAAAATCTCTGACTTTTGGTGGTGGTAGGTGTATTCTTATTTTTCCTGTTACATTTTTTCCACAGGATGGATTGAAACTTTAGAAGAAAGAACAAAGCAGATCCCTCATACTTGTCCTTGTAGTGTGATACGATGGCCAGAAATGCTCAGCAGGATCCTAGCTACCCTGGAACCAAGTTTTAGGACCTTACTGAAATTAGTGTTACTGTTTCACTTCAAATAATACATACTTTCTTTCCTAAATAGAAGGGGTGAACCAAAAGGAAGAATGTGTTACTGTGTTTCTTGAATCAAGATCTGCAATGCAAGGTGCTTTTAGCAGCGCAACCCATAGGAAGAAGAGGAACACTTGGATTTTTTTTAGATGTGGTGTAAAGTTAAAATCTAAATCAAAATTAACTAGTAATTTGTTTTGGTCAAGGAACTGTTACAGGTGATCACCCCTCTTATTTTGCCAGAGCAAGGAACAGTAAACACTATAAGGATAGACGAAGCAGTTCTTAAATCCCAGCAAAAAGCATGAAAACGACTGTGAATCTCAAAACACGCTAAACATGATTATCAAGGTTTAGGAGGATTTAGAAAATAATTTCAACTTGTTTTGAAATTGAAATCTTTTTTGGTTTAGAGACAGCTCTTCAGCAGCTAGTAAGTCTAAGAGAGTTGCTATGTGGCCATAAAAACACAAAAAGTCTTAAATTTTGAAACATTATCAGAAATAATGCTCCCAAGAGCTCGCACCAGCTGGTGGAATGCAACAGGAAATCCGTAATGTCTAGTGAGATGTGCTGCAATTTTGAGAGAAGGAAAACCACTTATTGACCTCAGCTTTCATCAGCCCTTGCTGTAGCGTGACTAAAGAGTCAGTGTCTGCTTTTGGGTGTAAAATACAGGCTGCCTTTTTGAAGGAGGCTTTCAGAGTCCTCTGAGAGGAAAGCATATTTATCAATTGCCTGATCTTGTAGTTTGCAAGATTAAGTAAGCATGACTCCTTCTATACTTATCACTCAGTCTTGAGTCCTTTTACTACAAAGGGAGTTGTGCCACAGAAACTGTCTTTTCCCCACTTTCCCACTTTAAGTTTACCAAAGATACTTTTAACTGTGTAACCTCAATACGTGAGATCAGGCCGGAAAAATAAAAATATACATTTGCAAGATGTGTTTCATGATGGAAAACTAAGTTCAAGCATGTTCTGGACAAGAGCTTTTTGAATGTACCTTGCAGGCAAAGTTTTGTTGATTGCATCCATGCAGGATACAGCAAGAGGAGGAACTGAACAGATGCCAAATCTTCATCACAGGTCTGTCCTCTGGGAAGAAAAGCCTTGTTTGTTTGAAGTCCAGGCTTTTCCTTAGCAAATTAAGTTTTTTTAGTTGGTATTTCCATGTCCTTCTCCCATAATTGCTTCATTGTTATGTTGATATTGTACTTAGTTTTCTTTTCTGAGTTTGTTCAGACTTTGTAGGTGAGGAATCTGCATTTTCATGCTGATGCAGACCATATCTGGTTCAAGTGATGGTTTGGGTACTCTCCCAAGGTGAGCAGTATCCACAGGCCTAAGGACTGATATATTCGAATCAACCATCCATCAAAGTATGGGTACAAATGGTTTGTGTCTTTGCAGCCAGGTGTTTCTGTGAACACTGTGGTCTAGAAAGGTTTGAAGTGAGAGGCTGGCTTGGTGGCAGTGATCCACCCGGCACTGGTGGTAGGTGTCTGCAATGAAGCAGACCTTTTTCCCTTAGCTCAACAGCACTGAGCCAGTGCTCCAGGAGCACCATAGGCAATAATCCAAGTTAAAGATTGTGCAGAATATGAACCTTACCTTCTGGAACAAAAGTTCTTTTTTTTCCGAGGAAGATTGAAACACCTTTAAATAGATACCTCCTCTTTCTGTTTCGCTTTTATGCCTATGGCTCCTGTATCTGATTTTGACAGTATCAGAGTTAGTTTTCATGGGGATGAAAACCCAAATGGAACTTGATCAAGTCTTTTTTCCAAAAGAAGAAAAGAAATATTGCTGAATATATGGTCACTCTCCTAGCTGGAAGCGTTTCTTTCCTCCTTGAGAGGAAGCAAGGTAAAGAAAGAAAACACAAACAGATCCTAACCTTGCACTTGAGGTCAGGTTATAACTTAAAATTCTTGGGGTGTCCTTTTCTCACTTGGTCTCCTCTACCGCTGATGTCTCAAAGACTCCAGGAAGATAGGAGTATGAGGAAGATGGCTGGCCTCAAGTTTTAGTTTTCCAAGTGGGCTAGTCAGCAGCTCTGTAAAATAATCTCCCTGTCTGTGAGAAGAAAGGGGATGTGATCTCAAGGGGCCATTTTGCACGTATTGCTGTAAACAGACAAGTGTTAAGGTCAGTGTGTGAGCTGCATCTTTTTCCTGCATTTTGGTACATTAATAGTGTCCAATTTGGAGCTTTATGCCCAGTGGTTTGTCAGCACTTCAGTTAGCTCCCTGGCCCCCTCTCATTCATGACCAGTGTTGCCTAGGCATTTTGTGTGACTCTGCCCTCTTATCTGGAGCCAGTCCTTGCTCTCAAGAGCAAATACACTGCAGTCCTGAAGATAGCACTGTGATACAGGCAATAAGTATCCTAAAGAGTATCGCTGTGTGAGCTTCAAGCTTTGTGGGATTTATGGGGAACTCTGGTTTCTGCCTAAAAGCAGATACTAGATTCCTCCTTATTCCTTTAATGATTAATAAGCAATTACAAAGGGGGTGGGGGAGGGGTGGAGTTGTTTGTTTTTTCAAACTGTAAACTCTGCGTTTGGCTTTGTACAGGGGTGGCTAGATGAGCATATGGTCGTATTGATTGTGCAGAGCTGCCATTCATTTTGCCAAGTTGTTGTTAGTTTGCATGTGCCCAGGCAGCGTTTATGAAAAAAGCCCTGCCCTGCCTGCTCTGGCATTGTTTCCAAATAAAGGCATCTCTGAAAGGGGACTTAAGGCTCCAACTGCCAGACCTTAAAAAAAAAAAGGACCTTTTACCCATGGATTGAAAAGAGGTGATTTATCTGCAACAAACTGTTCCTTCCCTTTCTCAGATTAAGTGCAAAAGTTGCTTTTACATTTAAATAATGCAGACTGGTTGTTTTACACTCATGGACCATAGCAGACAGTTTAGGAACCTAACCATCAGCCCTGGAGTCACCTCAAACATATTAAAATGTCCAATTGATAATTTTTTTTTAATTTTTTTTTTTTCAACATTTAGAGCAGTTTAAACAGAAAATGCTCGTGTTCCTGGAAGGTATCTAATAATGAGCCCTTCATGACATATAACTCTCAACTATGTGATGAGTGGAGAAGTTGAACAGCTACCTTTATAATGCAAGGTAGTAGTTTTTATAACTTTGGTTTTTTATTATTTCTTATGCCATACGTACTCTTTAGCAAGGTTTAGTACAAGTTTGAAGTGACATAATGGTGTTTTGCTCTGTATGATCTACGGACATAGCTAACATGAGGTTGTTAGGAAGAGGTAATTTATTAGACCAGCTGGTATGGGGGTAAAAAATGAGACAAGCTTGCAGGCACACCAGCACTTTATCATGTCTGAAATAGAAGCAGCAGATTTAAAGGTTAAACTGAAGCTATGAAAAACTACTCAGTTTAATCAGAAATACATTGAAATGTCCAAGAAGAGCATGCTGGTATGATGTTCCTTCAGTGGAAGGGGGAGGGTGAGAAGAGGCTTGTTTCACTGGAGAGAAAAAAATAAGGAGTTTACAGTCTGTTAAACAGGGGGGAGGCTATAAAACCAGTACCTGATGAGCTCATGGCTGTTGTCACTATTTTATTAGGAGATTTTAGTTATTTGTCTTTTCTTTGAAGGTTTAATTTTTGTAGTTTTTTTGAGAATTGAAATTGCAAGACCAGTAAATTGTAGACAAATAGACTTGAGTTGATCTAAAGCAAATCTACTTACAGGCATTCCTTGTCAATTAATTTCCATCCTTAACCTACAGTGCTAACTTAAGAAGTTACCTAGTAGTCAGTTCAATGTTGTAAGGGTAATGGCAGAAAGAAAAAAACACCTCTCTATTGTTTATTCTTTTTTTAAAAAAGCACAAAGTACTTACTTCCAAAATCAAATCAAATCTATTCTAGCATGAAGCCCTAAATACTCTTGGGTTTTTTGACCGTTATTTTCCTCAAGGAGGAAAAAAAGTCAGAGTTCAAAGATTAAAAAACAATTTTGAGGCTTTGCAGATTTATGGGTGCTTTACTTGTACTGGCAGTAGTTGGCAATGTGCTGGTATTAAGCTTTGAATTAGGATGTTTTATCAGCGTGGTTTCATCATCTTATGATGCATTGTCTTGTATATTGGGCTGTACATTGCAGAGACCACAGGAAAACTATTTGGTGCTCTTTTTTAAGGCTTTTCACTGTTTTTCTATAGTGCTGTATCCTAAGTGATTAATGTTATAGTTAAAGAAATGTTAGGTTATACATGTTGAAGTAGAAGTCATTATCTTCAAACATGCTCATCTGACTTCTTGGTTCTTTTTAGTGGGCTATCTGTACAAGTGCTCTCTAGATCAACCTCTGTATATATTAACAGCTGCTTTTAAAGTTATGGTACCTGGCTTTATCATACAAAACTGGCTTCTGTATCAATTATAATGCTCAAAACGATTGATGCTGTTTGAGTGGTGTCAGGAGTCCCAGGAAACAGCTGGTTCTTTTCCCTGAGTCCCACTGCTCTGTGTTAAGAGAGCAGAGCTATTTGCTCAGCTGTGTCCTGTTAAAACAGCAGGGGCTGGATAGGTGATTCTTGCATTTAACCCAAACTCTGGGTAGGTGGAGGAGGTCAGAAAAGCTTAATTTAATTTAGATAAATTACTTGCCAGGAAAGGGGTGTAGCTGTGCTGTCATTTGTCTGTCTCTGCTAGAAGTCAGTATCCTTCAACCTGCTGAACCAACAGTTTGATATAAGGTGTCATGTACTGGGAGCAGTTTAACAGCGAGCAGGCAAGTTGAGGGAGAGATCACAGCATCTTCTGTCATTCTTGATGTTATAGGATATGGCATACCTGTGTCTCAGCTTTCATAAAGGCAGTTTTATGGAACCTTTCAAAGATCAAGATATGTTAAAATATCCCTTTCACATTGTGCTTTGGTCATGTAAGTCTTTGGTAACGTGACCAGCACTGGAGCCAAGGGGTTTGTGTTTTGCTCTCAAGTTTTTCAAGAAATTACCGGTAATTTAACTGCGAGCACCCTCCACCGCTACCACTTTCGTTGTAGTACCACTGCTTTAGTAACCTGTCTTATGGGTCTCAGGAGGTTTCCTGAAAACCGAAACTGGACATCTTCACCTCAGACTGGTCTTGAGGAATTAGATGCCTTGAATATAGCCTCTGTGTAGCAAGTTTGTACAGAAGCTGATATTAGAAGCTAAATCTAATATATCAATTTAATATTTGACCAAAAAGAAGTAGCCACACTAGGCATTCAGATAATTTTTTTTTCGATGGGCAACAAGTTAGAGAAAAACTGTAATCTAACTGGAGCTTAATGGAATGTTGTAGCTCAGTTCTAACAGATACGCGCTTTGTTTCTATACTGGCTGGATATTGTATAAGTAGCTTTCGCTTAGGCAAAGGTAGCCAGCATACTCAATAAATTTGTAAGAAGAATACATATAGGATCCCATCCTGATGCATTAATACTAGCAGTGCTTGGGAAGAGAGAGGATAAACTGGCATAATGTTGGGATTAAAAATATGGAGGGGAAAAAAAGATTTTTTTATGGCAAAACCAGTAGATGGAGAGGCGTAATAACCATATTATTCTGACATAATAGGACCCAGAATCTGTCCTGAGTTGTTCTTACCATCTTGTTTTCCAAACTCTGTTGCTTAATATGGGTAACTGAAAGCAAGTCAAAGTCCTACTGCAGTCTAAACTTGAAAAATGAAGTATCCCGTATGGAGCCCACACTTGTTTGTTTTCTTCACAATCTAAGATATTTGGGGGGGGGGGAAGTAAAAATTCCTACGAACAGGAGTAGTTAAGGCTTTAGATAAGGAAGTAGAAATTAAATGTAGGTTTGATTTTTCTGGGGAGGATAAATTTGTTACAGTATTTAACAATGTGTGTTACTGGATGTTCCTTTTAAGATACTCTCCACAAAGTAGTGAAGGTAGAACAGTCTCAGTTGTATGCTTCCCTCATTAGAAAAGAAGCACCACAACTAACAGTTTATCACTAACATGGAGAAACAAGTGCTTGATTTATATATTTTATTTATAAAACAAGGCAGCGGTCTGCACCAATGTAGATTTCTGGCATTCCTGGTGCTGATTCACCTTGGCACCCCGGATCTCATCTCTGCCTTTCTATGTTTGCAGGTCATGTGCCAAGCAACCGCCTTTCTGATTCTCATTGCTTACAGATTGCACAATAAAAAGATAGGGGAGATGAATAAGATTCTTTCAATCAAAAGTTGTATGCTTATTCTAACAAATATTTCTATGGTCAGCAGATGAAAAAAAATCTTAAAAAAAAATGAAACTTTTCTCCTATGAACCTTTCTAAAAATCTAGTTTCTACACAGATGGTTTTATACACCATCGGACCCTTGAAATAGCAGTAACTCAATGCTCTCATACTCTTCCTTGTAATGATTTACAAGAAATACAGATAATTTTTGGCAAATAAAAAGCTCCCTAAAAAACAACTAGTTGAGAACTAACATATGCCAGACTGATTAATAGAATACTTTCACACATACACATATGCCCTTGAGGGAAGGAAGTGAGAATTTGACTATAAAAATGAAATTACTCTTTCCAAGTGAAATCCCTATTTAGTGTCCTCTCTAGGAGCAATGCTAGTTTTGTTCAGCCTTCATTAAAATAGCATTCTAGTGCTCTAGATCTCCTTGGATAGGATATTGTTATTTTACTGCATATTGTAAGCTAAAGCAACTCCTGGACTTCCTCCAGGCTGTTCTGTCTTGACATCTAGGCTTTTGAGTATAAGCTGCTGATTATGGTTTCAAACTTCCCAGGAAACGAAAATGAAGAGCTGAATAAAACACTGCAGCTTTTCAGTGATCTCATTCATGCATGGCCACATGCTATCAGGATGTTTAAGTTTCTTGTACTGAGTTTTAATGCAAGCATACTCTCTTTCCATGGGAGTTGAAAATACTGCTGTAGTTTGACTTAAAACCATTGGCAAGAAGTACATTTACAAGATGGTCTAAATGTCTTGAATTGTAGCCTTGACTGAGCTTTCTTCTGTTTACTTCACTATTTAAGAACTTGATTGTTTTTAAGTCGAAACAAGATACATGTATGCTGAAGTACAATACAAGTTATTAAATCATTTATTTAGAGAGGATACTGGGTTACCTAGCTCTTCTACTGCTTAATTTTATTCAGTTTTTCCACTGACATTTATAAAAATCAGGCCAGGTGTAGAAAGACAGTAAGGAAAACAAACAGCTTCAGAATAATTTCTGTGGGGTGTTGATATGTAACTTAATAGTAGATTTGGTGGTAGTGCCCATGTGCAAAATAAAGTTCCCACATGGCTCCCAGAGGCTCCCTGCTGTAGGATGAAGGACTGTTTTCATACCACAAGTATACCTTTCTGCAGACTATGTGAGCAGGGCACTGTGTTGACAGTAAACTAGGTGCATTTCAATGAATTTCTCATGGATCTGTCCTGTACATGCTCTGATAAGGTTCTGCAGCTCATATACAACTACTGTTCATGGCTTGATTCACAGACTGTGGCTGTGGGGTCTGTGAGGACAGTGGAGCATTTTAGCAATGAAGCTTCTCCGGGTCCGTGCACCTCAAAATTTCCCAAGGCTTGTGACATCTCATTGCTCCTGAGATCTTCAATGCCCTTGGTTTGGGGAGAGTGTGGTGTGGAAGGCTGACTGCAGAACTTGCCCTGTTTCCCTGCGGGGTTTTACTCCTCATCCAGAGTTCTGCTTTTCTGCAGGAGCTGAACATGTTGTGCTGCCTTGTCTGAGCTGTCTGGATGTTCAGCTCAGCACTAGACTGTATTCACATGTGACAGACCCCTAATGACTGAGGGTTTTGTAGCATCACCTGGCACAAGGCTGTGTCGCAGTGTGTCCTGCTGGCTAAGAGGCATTGTACTCTGCATGTCTGATTTCAGAGGTAATGCACTTTTCCTCTGCAGTGGTTTTGCCTCACTTTTAAACAAATATTAATTAAGGTATATTTTCAAACCTGGTTTGTAAAGCCTGTCTTGCAAGGAGCTAATACAGCACCCTTTCTGTAACTAGTTGCTAGTGTATTGCTATAATAACCAAAGACCATCAAGATGTCTAGAGACTCTTTCATTCCTTCCAACTCTAATTTGTTCAGGCAGCTTGTCTTTTCTCTCTTTTAAGAGATGTCTTTTTTTTCCATGACACAAGTTCAGTGCCTCTCTTCAAACACCACAGCATTCCTTTGATGTTCTTCATGGGACGAACAAGTTCACCGATTAAGTGAATTTACCTGCAAAACAAAAGCATTCGAAGACTTATCAGCATGCCTATGCTATTACCCTCCAGTTGTTGTCCTGCTCCATAGTGTGCTGCAGAAGTTAAGCTTTGTGTACTCTGGGTTGACTCAGCTCCCACAAATGCACATCTTCGGTTTCCCATTGAGATTTCCCATCTCTAAAGGGGAGAGTAAGCGTCAAGTCTGCTAAACTGGTCAGCCCTTTACTGAAACCTCCTGGAGAAAGAAAACAAAACCCTGCTGAAGAAAGTGGTCTTGTTTGGGGAGGGGATGGGATGGGTGAAGAGAGAACCACTGGGTTGGGACTGGGTCTCGTGTGGGAGAGTCTGCACTGAGAACTGGAGAAGAGCCAGGGGAGAAGTGGATGTAGATTTGGAAACAGTGAAGAATACAAGTGCGGTGGGATTACCCATAGGATGGAGTACAGGAGGAAGGTGGTGTTATGCAGAAGGCAGCAGAAATGAAGTCAGAGGAGAAGGATTGGCAAGGATGGAGCGCTAGGAGACTAAAAAAGGACTAGAGCTGGAAGTGGCAGTTCTAGTCTCAGGAAGATGAGCGAAACCTGGGACAAGTACAACTGAGCTCCTTCCCTGTGGCATAAAACCTGTGACAGAGCAGAGCATTCCTTCCCAGCTATCACACAGGCATCAAGGTAGCACCAGCCGTGGGGCTGTCCTCTGTATGTACCCAAGGTTGCTCAGGGGGGACTGTAACAAACCTCTCAACTCCCCAAGCAACTGCACTTGTTCTTTAATTCATAGGCTGTTTTCTCTGCCTGATACATTTCATTTGAAAAAAGTCACAGTTTTTGAGCTTGAACTGACCATTTGTACATCAGGGGAAGAACACCTCCCTGTTACCTCACTGAAACCAAATCTGTCTTCTCAGTGAATGTGTGCCTGCAGCACGTAATTGTTGATTAAGTAGATGTGTTTCCTTTCGTATGACCAAGGGCTGGGGTGGCAGTTGACTCTTTTAAGGTCACAGGAAGAAGTGGCCTATTTGGGGGAGCATGTGCACAAAAATTTCTTCAGTCTTGATTTGAAATAGAAGTCTTTTGTGAACCATTACTCTGTTATTTCAGCATCACCATTGATATGCATAGATTTTGCTGAAATAACTTCTTTACTCTGTTCTTGAAGAATTCAGTAAGAACTTTAACTTCTATCTCTGCACTGCTGTAACTGAATACAGTATCTGTGCTTTGTCCCATGTGATGAAAAAGCCATGCTTTTTCATGTGAGTGACCTCCCTACCACTTAGGTGTCCTGCATTTAAGATATCCAGAATAGAGGTAAAAGAATGTTAGTTCCTTTTTTCATTTTTTTTACATCTTTAGCACAGCAAAGGAGATACTGCTATATTTCTTCCTGACACAACTGGTGAGTGAGCCAACTAGGGAAGGTGCCACGCTGGACTTGTTGTTTGTGAACAGAGAAGGCCTTGTAGGAGATGTGACAGTTGGAGGACGCCTGAGTCACAGCAGAGATGATAGAATTCCGAGTCCTAGAAGTGAGGAGGGGGGGCAGTAGAATGGCCACCTTGGACTTCCGGAGGACAGACTTTGACTGGCTGGTAGAGTTCCATCCTCGTGGTGCAGGAGCAGGCTGTCCCTATGTGCTGGAAAATGAGCTGTCAGGAGGAGAAAACAAGCTTGGCTGAGCAGAGAGAGCTAGGTGGTTATCAGAAAAAGAGGAAAGTATATCAGGTGATCTTGAGTGCTATCACACAGCACACACAAGACAGATGGGTGATCAGGCCCAGTCAGCATGGGTTTATGAAAGGCAGGTCCTGCCAAACTAACCTGATCACCTTCTATGACAAGGTGACCCACTTAATGGATGAGGGAAAGGCTGTGGATGTAGTGTACCTGGACTTTAGTAGTCACAATATTCTACTTGAGAAACTAGCTACCACCTGCCTGGAAAGGCGCACCTTCTGCTGGGCTAAAAACTGGCTGGATGGCCGGGCCCAGAGAGTCATGGTAAATGGAGCTAGATCCAATTGGTGGCTGGTCACAAGTGGTGTCCCCCAGAGCTCGATTCTGGATCCAGTTCTATTCAGTATCTTTATCAATGACCTGGACAAGGGTATTGAGTGTACCCTTAGTAAGTTTGTGGATGGCACTAAGCTGGGTGGAAGTGTCCATCAGCTTGAGGGTGAGGAGGCTTTCCAAAGGAATCTGAACAGGCTAGATCAGTGGGCTGAGGCCAATGGGATGAGGTTTAACAAGGCCAAACTCCGGGTCCTGCATTTGGGACACAACAACCCTGTGTACTGCTTGGGGAAGAGTGGCTGGAAAGCTGCCTGGCAGAGAAGGACCTGGGGGTGTTGGTTGACAGCAACTGAACATGAGCCAGCAGTGGCCCAGGTGGCCAAGAAGGCCAATGGCATCTTGGCTTCTATCAGAAACAGCGTGGCCAGCAGGATGAGGGAAGTGATTCTCCTCCTGTGTTCAGCACTGGTGAGGCCGCACCTGGAATATTGTGTTCAGTTTCAGGCCCCTCACTACGAGAAAGGCATTGAGGTCCTGGAGCGTGTCCAGAGAAGGGCAGTGAAGCTGGTAAAGGGGCTGGAGAACAAGTCTTACAAGGAGCGGCTGAGGGATTGTTTAGCCTAGAGAAGAGGAGGCTGAGGGGAGACCTTATTACTGTTTACAACTACCTGAAAGAAGGTTGTAGTGAGGTGAATGTTGGTCTCTTTGCTGTGTTTGAGATTCTCCTTTTTAGCCAAGATGAGGGACAGTGTTGCCCCTGATACTTTGAGTTTGTCAGTGTGTATTCTGAAAGACTAGAAATGATTGGATGAACCCATTTCCTCTAGCAAATAATGCCAGCTTATTAGGATCTGTCTCATCCCAGCCTGGATGTCTGTGAAGTGTGACTGACTTCCATAGTTCACGGCTATCCTGACTTCTTCCTAAAACTCTGTTAACTGGTCTAATGCACGCGCACCTCTCTGCCCTTCCTAGTGTGTTGTTTAGTTTCCTGCAGCATTCATTGTTAATATTAGATAGTTATAAGAGCATGCTGTGCTGCTGATCTAAACAAATTGGGCACAAGGTGAGTTAGCTTATTTTAGGACTACTTGTGTGTAATTGTATATGAATGGCCTTTTTTTGAATGCATGCCCCATTTCTTTGTATTAGTGAAGTATGTATCGTGTGAGAATAGACTTGTAGAAGAAAATCAGCAGTTCTGAGCCAGGATCCGTGTGTGTATCTGGGCACAGCTTCAGCCCAAAATGATAGTGGCTAAGCTTACAAACTGTCAGCATGGCTCCCAGCTGCATTTTTTAAGAGGCACTATTTAAGAAGTGAGTTGGCCATATCACTTTTAATTATAATAGCGTGAACCCCAGGTTCATTGCAGGAGCAACACATAACTGTGGCAGTTTGGTTTCTTTCAGTGGGGTGATAATCATTGTTTAGTTCTACTCCCTGCACATTAGAGACTTTTCTGGCTGTGAGAATAATTTGGTAAACGTATCATTACATCTGGTAGTACCTGATAAGTATTTAAGCCTTACAGGGCGATGTGATTTTTCTAGTACTAAGGAGCTGTGATATGGAGTTTACAAAATGCAAGAAGTAAAAGTTTTCAGAGCAGTAGGCATGATCCTCAGTTTTACTCCAGTCCCATATACCTGTGTTCTCCGTGCTCATCCCTGCTGACCAGGGATGGTCTCTGCCGACCCTCTGGCAGTGCACTCAATCGGGGTGCTTCATTCAAGGTGGCAAAGTACTTACCAGATTGGATGCCAATTTTAGAAATATCAGGGTACAAATAACATCTGAACTGTTCTGGTATTTTACTGTTCAGTGCCAGAGGTGGGGCAACGAAGGACAGAAATGCACTGTACTGACCTGTAGGGAAAAAGTGACTCTGAGTGGCACCTTGGAGGGGGCTCATAGCAGTGCTGTGGAAAGAGGTGACCCATGCTGCTCTCCTCTGTGTGCTGGATCTGACCACAGACTGGTCTCATGGCTTTCCTTGCAGACCCTATGCTGGAAAAAAGGATAGGATGGTGTGCAAATCTAGCATATTGAAATTACCTTGGGAGAGTTATAAAGGAAAAGCTGGTCTGAATCACGAGAGAGGCGGCAAGCAGCAGAAGCGGGGTATTTTTGCCAGGTAGCTATTTTTGGGAGAGTGAATCATTACTTTTGAAGCCATCTGTCTGAATTGCAGTGAAATTCACCATCACTGATCAAGGCTGTTAAATAATTAAATAGTAGTGTTCAAATGAGTATCTGTACCTTGCTTTCATCTAGTTTACTTGGTTCTGGTATTTGACAAGTAACTGTCTGCTGTCTTGAAGCTGTGAAGGTGGCTGATTATGCCCACACTGCTGGCCTACTTTCAAGGAATTCATGCAGTGAGAAACCTGATTATTTTATCAACCTAGCGGTCCTAAAATGTGCTTTGGTGAAAACTTTACCTGAACTCCCTACAGTTTTCATGCTGCTGGTGGTAAAACTGAAGTACGTCTCCCTCAGCTGAGAGCTGCTGGCTGAGCTCAACCCCTTGCACAGGAGCAGTGAGAGCTCCTGACCCATGCTGGTCTGCCGAGATTCCTTTGGCTCTGCAGCATGATGGCACAGCAGCTGAGGAGGGCTGGCTAACCCCCCTCCGTCTGCCGAAGGGGTAGGTAGGCTCCAGCCATTGCTGTGCTGCCGGCTTGCAAGGTAAACACTGGGTGACCTATAAGCCAGCCAGTCAACTTGCGTGTGGCCTTATTAGGCAAGCTGCGGCGGCGGTGTCTGGGGACAGAACGAGCTGGATGGTGGCGGGGAGTGCACAGCCCAGAACAGATCCAGCGCAGACCCCAGGAGATATGACCCAGTACTGCGGCACTAACAGTGTGCTGCCAGGGAGCTGCTGCTGTCTGAGCACAGCTGTCAGGCATCGAGTATTATCCTAGAGATGGCTTTAAAAAACAATAAATCCTTCCATGTAGATGTTAATAACTGTAGTTCTTTTTCCTGATGTATTTTTCATATGCTTGGTTATAACCTTAGGACACCAGTTCACACTGTTATTCCGTATACTGGAATGTTTAGTGGTGGCCTTTGCTAAGTGTGTTTTCATTGCTTGTGCTGCCTGCTTTCAGAGACACACCTGAACACAGACGAATGACTTTTTTGTTTGTAAGACTTCAGGACTTACTTCTTCTGCCTTGTGCAGTTTTATGCCCTTTATTGGAAGACTGACTGTTACTGGCTAAAGGAGTGATCCTACTCCCAGGAGAAGGGGAATATTGGCACCTGGTGCCTGTGTGCAAACTATGACTTAACTACATTGCTTCAAGGCAGCTTTAAAAATAAAGTAAATAAAAAAAACAAACCAAACCAAAAAAAATCTACGTTTTTTTCCCTTCATAAAATCCCCATAGATTTATACAAGTACAGAACAGACTGGTGCTGTGAGCTCTCCTGTGCAGCTCTGAGAAAGCTCTTCTGATCTGACCTATGAATAACTTGCTGTTAGTGATTGGTACCCTCCTGGGCACTGAGCATGTTGGTGGTATTTGCAGGGGACTAGGGAGTTTATGAGGGCAATACCGAGTAAAGCTCATGGCTGCTACGAACTTAAACCAGCTCTCTAGAGAACAGACTTCAGAACTGCAGCATCACTGTGCTAACTAGACTTTCTTTCCTCATGAATTTTTGCTTAGCCATGCTGGATGCAAACGAAGGCTGGTACATGTGCTTATTCATAGTGATGTTACTTGCAGTGACAGCACTTGTAGTTGAGCTGTCCTACCTTGACCATCAGCTCTTGGATAAAACACATGCTTTTTCTTTCTTCTACTAAATATGTAATTTTCTGAGAAAGCACTGCAAAGTGCTGTAAATAGGATGGGAGCTGAGGTCACTTATTTGTTGTCTGCCTGAGGCTTGAAAGTTACAGTTACCTTTCAAGCTAAGCTTGCAGAGTTATAATGTGGCCTGCAAAATGTCACATAGCAGCGGTAAACAAAATCAGTGTTTTCCTATCAAGAAGAGCTAAAGAACTTTGTTATAAATTCTTCCTTGTGGTATGTGTGCCTCTCTGCTCCCTTATTGGGCTTTTACATGCATGCGGAGATAACAGTGCAGAGTCGTTCAAGAGCAGCCAGGAGAAAGCTCAGTAGCGCAGCTGTGCTTTTTGTGTCACTTAACTGCACAGGGCCACTTGCCACTCCAGGCTAGGAGACGGCGTTGTGCCAGTTGGATTGCACGCAGGCAGAAAGTTTTCCAGAGACTGAGAAGAGTAGCAGAAGATGGGGAAACACCCTAGAAACCCTGGCCACTTGTTTGGAGGCAGGAGTTTTGTGGATGGTTTCTCCCAACAGCAGCTTACGCCCTTGGTTGTTGCAGCAGCAAGGCTCTCTTTTCACTGCAGTAGGAAAGAAGCTGCTGCTTGTGTCGTGCCTTCTGGGAAGGATGTCCACAGAGCCGTGATTAACCTCTGCCTTCACATCCTGAACTGCAGCTACTGTCCAGTGGGCCATGGTGTGTAATGCTCTCAGGTATTGCTTTGCTAGGTAAAAACCCATCTTTCCTTGGACTGTTTAATCATTTAAATTGTACATACTGCAGGAAACAAGTTCCTGCCTTATCCCTCATTTCCAGCTGTCTGCTCAGTCCATGCCTAGCCCTGGCCTTGTGCACTCTTCTGTTACTGTTTCAGGCCCACAGACAAATTGGTCTGACTCAATTCAGATAATGTGCCTCACTGGTATATCGGATAACCACATGTGAGAGAGTTGTGTGGCCTTTGAACTTCCTTTAAGGAGCTGGTCTAGACTGATCCTACTCCTAAAGAGGAAAACCTTGGAGGTCTTTAATTATGTTACAGTCTTGCCATGCAGTGTTGTGAACAGTGATACGACATGTAGGCACATCACAGGACATTACCTTATTATGAAAGAGTGTTGCAAGATTGAAAGGTATTAAAATCTCCTTTTGGGAGATTTTGGGTGCCAAAATTAATGACTTGAGTGAGATTTCTTCAAATCTGAGATATTAATCTAGAAACCGAAAGGTTTTTTAGAGTATGCGTGGAAAAATACCTGTTGTTCTCTTTTTCCCAGAGCACATGAATGCACGTTCAGTGCAAAAAGACCATACATATTTTTTAACACATCTGTCATCTTGAACTTTGTCCACCTTATGATGCTTACTAATCAACTTATTTCATCTCTTTGCATGCGACTGTTTTAAAGTACCCCACGCACGTGGCGTAGTGCTGAAGTTTGTCTCAAGACTTGCCCAAAATGTAATCACTAGCCAAAAATCAGGAATATTATTGCCAGGTTCATTATTCAAAAACTGTTGCACAGTAGGACTGGGGAAAAAAGCAAAGTGAAAAGGATTGTTTGCTTCCAACTAGAGGAATGATACCATGTCAGGAAACTTTATTGTAGTTTAAAAGTTTGTACAAAGGGCCTCCATTTAGGAAATGAGAATATCACATGCCCATGTACATGGGGTTCAGATGAAAAAGAGAAGAGTGACTGGCATTGCCAACCCAGACTACACATTATGTTTGCAAGCTAATGTACTTGAACATGACTTGAAATGACAACTTTCTGTTAAGTGATTATGCTGCTGACATAATAATCATTAAATTTTTGACCTATCCTTTAGCTTCAGTCTAAATGATTTCTTGAATGCCTTGGCAGAATTTGCTGGAGGGTGGGGGAAAGAGGAAATAAGAACAGGGAGGCTCTTGTAGTGCCTTACCAATCACTTTTGGAAATACACGCCTATGCACCAGAACCTGATAGAGTGGCTTGGGGGAGGTGGTGCCCTGGAGCCTGGAAAGGGAGTCCAGGTGGAGTGATGGAAGAGAGTGGTCAGGTTTGGTGCACTCTTCTGACCTTTATTCCTGAGATCATTCACAGCATCTCAGACCTTGGCACAGCTCTCTTTGACTTGCTGTTCCAAATGTGTCCTCTCCTTGTCCAGGAGGAGAGCAGTGGAACAAAAGTCAAGAGCTCCTTTAGACCTCTACTCATGAATGTGGTTGAAAATATGATTTCATTATCTTGTTTATACAGATTGTTTCAGTTTTCCATGCTGCTCAGACTGCTGTTCACCTAACTGAAAGTTTCTTTGCAGTCACTGTAGGTTTTCTTTCTTCTGCTTTCTTGATTATTTTTTTAAAATTTTATTTTTAAGCTTTATTCAAAGAGCTGTCATGGGCTGCTTTGATTTTTTGTTTTTACAATAACTGCAAGTCATAACAAAGTATTTAGTTTTCCTTATCACAGAGGAACACTTCTAAATATAAATTCAGAATTGATCAAAATTCAGAAAGAAAAGAAGACTTGATTGTGGTGGGACCTGATGCCTAACTCATAAGTGCTTTAGCTTTGGCAGCCCTCTAAGTTGGGAAGAGCTTTGCAAGCCGTTTAAACTCCAGCTTTGATTACAGTGATTAGTTTTGCCAGACAAAAGGAAGCTATTTTCCTTCTCTTCCTGTGGGAAGCTTCAGAACAACATTTAGCTGCCAGCTGGTCTTTCATGAGCAGTCTCAGATTTGACATGTATGAGTGCTTAACCTCTAGCTCTTCGCCCAGATGACGGCAAACTTAACTTCCAGCTGGGCTGCCTCCCTCTCTAACTGCTGGACTGTTGTTCTCTTTTTGTTTGCTTATGTTGGAGGCTGCTAATGCTCAAGAATTAGTGATGGCAGAGAAGGACAAGAGCATTACTACTGATTAGTAACACAGCTTTGATAACATAGTTTGGCTGAGCATACTTCTAGGTCGTGGAGACTGGATCGCTTTGAAGGACAAAATACTCTCTACTATTTCCAAACAAGCAGGAAAAAGCTAATTCTGTGACTTCCTTTCTTTATAAAACTTCTTGACCCTGATGACTTACTGTTTTTATCAAGGTATCTTCTCCACTGTCAAAACACATTAAGGGACAACATAGAGACCTGTCTGGCAATAGGAGATCCCTTTTTGATGGAAGGGAGGAAATGAAGTTGTCAATTACATAAAATTTTATCTTCCCAGTGATTTGTGTGAAGTGCATAGCATTGGTGTAAAATTCTAAGGCTCCAGCATCTCTTGACCTGAAGAGTTTTAAGAGTGGAAAGAATGTTGACACACAACCCTCATCGTGAAGTGAAACTGAATGAACTCTGAGGTCAGAGATTCTGCTTAGTTGCACAGTTTTAGTATTAACAGCAGTGACATTAATGTGAATTCATAGATATGCACAGAGCCATGACTGATGATCACCTTCCAACCCAACATGAAGAGAGATTGAAGCCAGGCTCTAGACTGTTGCTGGGTTTTTATAAGGAAAACTTTGATACGGGTGGTCCTTTTGTTGAATTTTATTTTACTTTCCTCTGTAATAATTCTTTTTGCTTCCATGAGATGTCCTATGTATTCTTGACCGGCCAGCCATAAATAGCGGGCAAAGAAGTCCTACTTGTACCAAAGCCTATCACAAATATTCCTCTCTAGCTGGTAGCCAAAGCTGTTGAAGAAACTGGCCTCTTTCTGTGGGTACAATTTGAACAGTACAAGCATGAACCTCTTTAAAATATTTGCTTTTGTGAATGGCACTCTTAAGTTTTTTCTGTCTTTTTGCAGCTATGTTTGCTTTACCTTCTGGACCTTGATCACCAGAAGGATGCTGAGGACAAAATGTTGACAATGAAAGCAGAGGAATGTGGAAGCATGCCCCCTTCCACCACAAATACAAACACACCTCTGGTTCTCTGTCATGCAGGACATTGCTAGACACAGGGATGACAGTCAAGCTAAGGCTACCTCCTTTGTTAACCAAAAGCGTTGATCCCTTTCCTAATGATGAGATCCTCTGCCTTTTCCTTTGTCGGACACCTCCTGAAAAGCATACTCAGCAAAAATAAAAGAGTGTACTTCCTACCAGTTTAGTCATCTGACTGGGTCACTAGGGAAGCAGGACCTAGCGGAGGTCCTGCAGAGAGAAATGGGTAGGATTATCTGTCTTGGCAGGTGAGAGCTATTGCATGAGCACAGCTGTCAGGTCTAACTTCTACCTTGCTAATGACTGCAGCCACGAGATTTATCAAATGAGTGTTATTTAGCTGCACTTTATGAGGAACAATTCCCTTCCTGTGTACCAGATGAGTTAAAGACTCTTAAAAATGCTCTAGGTAGTAATACCTCTATTCTCTTGATCGAGTAAGCAGTCTTGACACAAGCAGGGTTTGGAAAGAAGAGACCTTTTTCAGAACTAGATGTCTCTTTTACTGATATACCCACACAGATACTGGTCCAGAATGTCCCCACTAGTTATTACCAGCAGCTTCTTTGTTATTTCTGCACAGTCTCATTTTTTATATTTTAAGCACACCTGCACTTATGTCTAGGCTATAAAGTGGGTTGTCAGGTTAATGGCAATTTTGGACCAGTATCAACACATTCCTTTTTTCTGTTACTGTTTTTGTATGTATGAAGCTGAAGTACATGTAAGCCTTCACAGCTGGTCAAGAGAGCACAGCAGTGTTCAGTTTGTGTTCTGTAGGTAGTGCTGTGAAATGGTTAGAATTAAATGCAAGAGTCAGTAAGATTACAGGCAAAGAAAAAATGTAGTACGTACCATCAAATATTTCTGAACAGAGGATATTACTTGGTGATTTAGAGGCTTCAAGGCTGTGTTCCATGTGTTGGGTGACTCTCATTCCAGGGAGCTCTGCGCTGTTGAAAGATCAGCTAATGAAAGGTGCTTCAGTTAATATGACACCAACATTATTCACATTTTAAAATAATTAAATGAATACAAATAGCAGGCGAATTAGATAAGATGGAGCATATACTCTTCTACCCACTGCAAGAGCTTGTTAACATAAAAAGCAATGTTTAGATGACTTAAGCTAAATACAACTTCATGGTGAACCAAAGAAAATGAGTAGGTTTTTGATAGATTATATTTTTCAGTTGTGGTTAAGCAGTCTCTTTCACTGCATCATTGCTTATATTTTGTCTATAAATACAAGTTTCTAGCATAGATCAGGGTGCTTTTGTACCAGCTTCTTAAAGCCAGGTAAGAAAAGCTAAGAACTTCAGTTTCTTGACTACCATAATCCTGACAACCCCATCCTTGTGGTGAGTTTTCTACTAATAATAGTTGAAATCTTCTTGAAGGGAAGAAATCTGTAGCGGCAAAACTAGTATGCAGTTGCTGCCTTTGGTTGGATGAGGTTAGGTTCATGGACCTTCTTCAGTCACATATTAATGCTTCTTTCTGTATGTGTTACATGATCAGGTAGTTCAGTGTGGAGGACTGAGCCAGGGTTATTGCACCATTTTCAATAAATACTTCCAGACTTCCAAAATGAACTACAAAGGGTTCCAACTCTTCAATCCAAAATCCATCATATCTGTTTAATACAAAAATATGGTAGCTAGACAGTACTTTTGTGCAATTTTACACCTTCTGTCTCAAATTAAAATATTTGGAGCTATGGTGTCTGTTCTTACATCCCCACCCCACCCCCCAGTAATTTTGCTCGTATGTTATCCATAAATCTTGTCTGTTTTAAACGTTCCAACTAATAGTTAGGCAAAAACGTTTAACATAATGATATGATTAGCAGACTGCATTTTTTTGGCAGCCTGGATGCTGTCTTATTAAGCAAGCAGTTTATCCTGATTAGAGATATGAAGGAATTATTCCTCCTCTTGGAGGTTTTCTTCTTCGTTTTTTGAGAATATAGGGCTTCTGCATTAATTTTACAGGAGTATAATGTGTGATTTGGCTGGATCTTTGAAGTGGTAATATTATAAATCTCCCAATCACAGTTGCCCAATCTGTTTTAGCATTCATGTGCCTAATTTCTGTTTGTAATCTGATTACTGGCTTGAGCTGCTCCAGCTTGCAGCCTATTGCTATGCATTTACTGTACTCCCTGGGACGCGATAGCCTGACAGCTCCAGTCCTGTGCTATGAAAAATCTCCACACGATATTGCTAAGACAGGCCTAGGGCTGTGGCTGCTTGGGAATTAGCTGCTATTGTAGTTTCTCTTTGCTGAATCCTTTGTTTGTGCAACCATGTTCAGAAATCCCTGGATCTCCAGCTATTTGGGAAATGTTAAATACCCTGAGGAGCAAGGTAAGAGTTCCAAGTAGATAGCAGAAAATGCAGTTCATTTGTCTGTGTATAATCTTTCTCATATATATGTGTGCATGTGTAAATATTGTTTGACGGGCTCTTCTGCAGCTGCATGAGCTACTTTAGCAATCGGTATGCAGTTAGTCACCTAGGCTATTTCATTATTTCCTAAAGGACACTTTTGAAAGATCCGATTAGATGGATCTTTTAATTAGCTTAGCTTGCCACCGACTTAGGGCCTTTAAATATACTAAGTACTACTGGAAGGTTAATACAAACCTGTATTGATTTTTTTTTTTTATTCAGCTTTTTTAGTTCCATATGTATTAAACTATGGATAGTGGGTTTATCTGGAAGTTTGTACCTAAGTGTGGGGGGGAACTAGACTGAACAAATGGTTAAACTTGAGAGCGAGTTTGATTTACACTTCAGTAAATATACTCTTAAATACAAATATTTTAAATTGTTTTAATGTGGTTATAAACACATGCGGGATTCTTCAGTGAAAGAAGGAACAAAATGCTGTTGCAAAGATTTTCCTTCTGTGCGGCAGGTACTTTGAGGTTTAGGGGAGGGGGTTCTTTAAATTAACCATTGAATTAAGAATATGTTAAACTGATGTTTCTCTTGGGGACATATTTATTCGCTTTTAAAGCAGATTTGCTTTACTTTTTCTCCTGTGTTTGTTTTTAATTTTAAGACTTCCATGTTGTAGTAAATAAGTTTTATTGGACTTTAATCCTCCCACATGGGGTTTAATTTGAACAGGAGGACATACATAAAATCTCAAAACTGTGTAACAGAATTTAATTGCTTGGTTGGGGTTTTTGCTTTAGGGGGGGTCGGGGGAATGGTTTGTGAAGAGAGGATCTTCCCCCTGTGAAATACAGTAAAGGTTTAAGATGTTGTTGAGGCATTATAGATATGGTATGTGTGAATGTTGCTGAATATGTTTAATGGATAGCAAGAGTCAAAACGGCTTGTGTGCCCCCCTTAGCAGCCTTTCTCCCTCCATTCTTCCAGCAAAGCAATGGAAACAACTCTCTTCCCTTCTCATATCCCCTCTCCAGTTTTGGCTAGGTTAGGGAGAATTTCTCTGTGGTCTACTTGTGGTTTTCATGGTGGACAGCTGTTCTAGTGCCAAAAGCTGTAGGATGGGTTATATCCTGTTAGAACAGCTATAAATTTAAGATACAACTGGTTCTGATTAGCTAAGCTGATACTGAGCTGGGCTTTTTAAGTTACTGCATAGTCTTCTCACAATAATGTAAATCTGGACTTTTTAGAGGATAGTTATGGCACAGAGTATTCTTTTTAATGCTGTAGTGTAAAATTTAATTATTCATATACCATTCATACTGTTTTTTTTATAATACTCTGGTTCAGTTTAACAAGATGTTTCTATGTGATCTATGTGCTTTAACTCTTCATTTATTTGGAAGTAGAAAATTAATGTTAAGAAAAACAGGAAAAAGTTGCCTGTTAAAGCTGAAGAATGCTGTTAGCAAAGCTGCTTGAAATCTGCAGTGACTTGTAGCAGATGCTTAAAAAATGTGGGTTTGCATGTTTTAAGCCTCTTTCTCAAGCTGTTAAAATGGTCTTTTTTCCTTTTTTCTTTTACTTTTTTTTTTGTTGTTGTGACAGAAAGAAGTGGAAGACGGGAGGAGGGTGAAAAGTTTTGAAAGGCTTAGAGAAAGGATACATTCTTTAAATTATGATCCATGTTATTAGCTATAATAGATTTCATTAAACCCTTTTTGCAAAAATAAGAAATTTCCTACCTACATTATAAAATATTTAGTATAAGTGAAAAATATTCTTTATAGCAGATAGCTCTTCTTTGAAATAGTTAAATCTCAGTTCCGAGATAGAGTAAAAGTGATGTTGCTGCTTTTGAATTTTTCTGATGTTCAGGTTGTGTAATATTCAGGTCTGTCTTTGAAAAATAAAACGAACACTTCATCAGCAACCAGTTTTTCATTAATTCAGGGTCTTGGGGTGGTTGACTTAATACAGATGGAGACAGAGGCAATTTTCCAATTGGGATTAAATTATTAGTAGCTTCATGTGTCTTTTAACAGCAGTCATTGACAGGGTGCTCTGCTGCTTCCTGGCTAGCAGTTCTCTAGGGTCTCTTAATAGCATCTTCATTGCTGGAGGGAGACGGTACTTGTAGCACAGGTCCCCCTTGTCAGTGGTCAGTGTTTAGGCCCTCTGATCATGCTCATTACTGCAGAAAGTAAAAAGTTAAATCTAGAGGGGAAAGAGGAGTTTGCCCATTCCTTGCTATGATTCACAAAGGTTTGGGAACTAGAGGTTTTACATACTATTTGAAGATAAGGCTGCATCTGCCTTTTACTTTTAAGGGTAAACAAGTGTTCCTCTTTGACAGTAAGCATGTTCTAAGGCTATTCAGAAGAAAAAATGGGACCTTCCAAACAATAGGCAACCTTCAGAAATATTTCAGCCATGGATGGTGTAATAATGTGTTGCAACAGATCCTCAGCTGGGCATCTCTGACTTCTGCAGTGAATATGCAGTTTTTGTAGTATTGCTAGGCTGCGGCCAAAAAAGCTCTTGCTGCTTTCAGCATTTCTCATTTGCAGAGTGCTTCATAAACATGTCTACCATCCATTTATAAGCTGGGAAACTGAGTCAAGGAGCTTAAATTATAGCCCCAGGCTGCAGTGCTACACCAAGAATTAGAACATGGCAGTTCCATGTATTATTAATGCTTTTGATTCATTTACTGTCTGTACTCGTTTTTGCAAAGCTTTGGTTTATCACCATGTTGGGTGTGAGAGCTTATGCTCCTTTGACTAGATGGAAGGCCTTTGCACAGTCTTTTCCAGTGGAAAAGGACTATGATTGGAGACTATAACTTCATTTCCTAAAAGATTCCTGTTTATTAAAGCATCTTTGCTATCTTGTGTTTTTTCATTTCACAGATTTTGACAAAGAAAACTCAGTCAGATTTAAACCTTCACGACTGCTTCAAAGGAAGAGAGCATTAAGGTAAGGTCAAGTTTTTCTTGCCGAGTGAAGATGTCTGGGCATCAAGTTTTCATGATTGTAACTTGCACTCACTGTTTGAATTTATGTTTATTCTTTTGTCAGGGAAAATGATTATTGGTCCTGTTGCAGGACCGAGCTTTGACATGAAGCAGATGCTCTGAACAGATATTGAAACCACCGGCTGCCTCCTAAGTAACATGAAAATTTATAGCTGTCATTGCAAAGGGAAGAGTCACATTCTGCACTGAACCTCCTGCCACTGACTTTTTCTTGAATGGCATGAAGACAGTACAGATGTGTAGCAAAGCAGCTTGGAAAATTGTACTATCTGCAAAAGAAGCTGGTCCAAGTAGGTGAATGAATTATATAGCCATGCAGAGAGCTTTGTCAGCACATGGGAGGGTGACGCAGCTGAGATGAATGGAGAGGTGAAGTTGCTGCTTCCTTGCAGGGCCATCCCGCCTTGTGTGTACAATCTTAGGACACGGTTCCACAAGACTGAGTAAGGGGATACAGTTCCACTTAAACAAGATGGCAGGTCACATTCCCTCTCCTCATCCTCACTCCAACTGGTTTTGGATGTGCACCTTTGTGCTTGCTGGACTCATTCATGATGGCACAGAAGGGAGGTCAGAGAGTTGGGAACCAACTCTTGCCCCAGCAGGCAGCTGTTTTGTGGGCTCAACTGCAAAGGAATCTACCAGCCTTAGGCAGCCAGGCTGTTATTTGCAAGTATCTTTTCAGTCAATTCACAGCTTCTGGAGCACATCTGATTCCCTACCATGTTAGAATAGAATAGATCATAGAATGGTTTGCGTTGGAAGGGACGTTAAAGATCATCCAGTTCCAACCCCCCTGCCATCGTCAGGGACACCTTCCACTAAACAAGACTTCCCAAGGCCCCACCCAGCTTTTCTTTGGACACCTCCAGGGATGGCGCATCCAAAGCTTCCCTGGGCAACCTGTTCCAGTGCTTCACCACCCTCATTGTGAAGAATTTCTTCCTAAAGAAGAAATGTTGTTGCTTAGGTACTGTAGAGAGGTGTTGTAGAAGATGCATTAGTTATGTAAGGCAGGTAGGGGAAAGCAGAGTGAGAGTAGAGAAGGATGTGACAACAGAAGGGACCATTTTTACCTAAGAGTCCAGAGAAGGAAATTCTCCTGGAGGTGGAGAAAGAGAAGACAAATGAATGCCAAGTGACTCGCTGGCATGTATAAAAGTGAATCTTCTTGCAATTTTTCAGAAAAACTCAGTATATCCTGTAGCCTTAATCTAGATGGCAGGGCAGTGTTACCAGTGGCATTTGGATTGAAATTTTGCTTGCTTTTGTAACTAGGTTAGTGGGACAGCTATTTAGAAAATGTATGCTGCTGCTGCAGCAGAAGATGAGATTTTCAGCCTGGAGTCCCTGATGTATAGAAGCAGCCCACACTTACTTTGGAAGTTGCAAGAACAATGTAACTGCTCAGACTGTCAAATACTCTACTAATGTCATATTTTGTGTTGTTTGTAAAGAAAAACAGAGCTTGTGAAATATTGTTGCCTGTGTTTTAGTAGGAATCATATAAATTCCTGAACATTGAGGAGTGTAATGAGGTTGTTGGCAACCTGAGGCCAAAGCACACACAAATCCTGTGTAAAACAAACTTGTGGGTCCTCATGCTGTTGGTTGCATTTCACGAACCATTATCACAGTCTGTATTTCAGACAAGCAAAGGATGAGAAGTTTCTCTTGCAGTATCCAGATTTGACAGGGACTCGAAGAAGAAAGAATTCTTGCAAACTTTTAACATTTTTTTTTCAGTTAGAGAAACCCAAGTATGCTTTAAATTATTTCAGTAATGAATGTGCATAGCCTAGCTGTTAAGTGCAGAAACTCCTGGTGGTGCTGCTGCTCAGAATCTGCACTTAGATATATAGCATGACTTGAGAAATTAGGAAAAGCAAAGATGAGTAGATGTAGTTGTGATACTTCTGGAACAGGGTTGTGGATAACATAGAATGGACAATATACTTGACAATCCAAGTCTGACTGTCTGACTTCACTTAAGCAACTAAATTGATGTTGCAAGTGCTTCTCTAGCAGAGAAACGAATAAAGTGGGGAGACATCTGGATAGATCCTTTTGAGAAAAAAGGAAATCTTGGTGAGTTACTTATGAGTTTATTTTTTAAAATCCCCTATGAGTAGTGTCCTGTAATTTTTTTTAAATTATTATTATTTTTTTTACTCTTTGGAATTGCTTGAACATCATTCTGACTCAATTTAGATTCCTAATGAATGTTCTTACTGAATACTGTGACACATCCTAAATGTGCCTACTTTCATTTTAGAACTAATTTTATATATTTCTCTATACATACCGAATTGTTTAGCTTGATTGTATCATCTTCAGAGCAGTGCCCTGTCTCTGAACTCTCTATAGAGGTGAAAACAATGTAACTGTTACATCCATTAAAAATATTTTGTGTTTCTAATGTGCAAATATTTAAAACAAGCAATGCCACCTGCAGCTTTGCAACAGAACTCCTTTGAACATGAAAAAATCCTCTGATGTGGATAAAATATCCAGTGTGTGATAGGAGTTAATAACTTAAAAATAAGCAAGTAAATAATTGTTGTCAGTCTGTCCAGAGGGAAATGGAAAATGAGGGCATAAGAGCAACTGAAAGGACTTACCCAAGGCAGATAACCTGTGGTGCCGTGTAGCCCAGCGAGAGTTAAACTCGAGTAGTTTGTGGTTATTAAAAGAATTTTAATGAAATCTGCCAGTGAGCAAAGGTTTGAAGCCACCCTCGGTACAAAGGAGGAGGGAGCTCACATACAGGAAGGGAAGATTGGATGACCTTGAGAAGTAATAGAAAAGAGATGTAATGTAGTAATACTAAGTGCACAGTTGTGCATTGGGGGCTGGTAGTTTTTTCCGTCACTTTGAACTGATGAAAGCAAACTCTTAGCATATTTGTTTCTCATGCAAGATGGAGCGACCAATATAGTGTAGATATAAAAAGGCAAATGTGTTGTAGATCCTGACATTCATCTGGCTAGTCATATATTAATGCTTTTCTTACTAAAATTCCTGGTTTTGTAAGACACTGGTAAGACCCAGGTCTGGAATCAAGACTGTCCAATTCTGGTCACCATATACAAAATAGATGATGTAAAACTGGGATAGATAGAAGACATTTTTACAGATCATCTCTGAAACTGAGAGCCTGTATTGAAGAAGCTGAGTAGACATGGAAAACTTCTGCTAAGAGAAATAAGTAAGGTAACCAACAACACTGGCATGTAAAAAACAAGATGGAAAGCAAGTGGAAGACTTTTAGTCTGGGTTTAGAGGGCCTCTGGCTTCACAGTCCCTGGCACTCCCTGGAGATTGGAGGAGGGGGAAGGAGCAAAACCTTACTAGTTTATTGTACCTAAATCTGCTGAGGCTGCACAAGCGATGTTATAATACAGTTCCTTTTAGCAACAGTAAGCTAGTGCCAGTCCTGCTTCTGTATGATATTACCTTGGAAGTTCGTGTGGGTCTGAGGCATAGTTGTGGATGTTGGTGCACAGTCAGTCTAAACAAGGATTTTGCTCTATGAGTGAATGCTTTTCTGTACAGTCCCATGTTTATGGAAACTTAAGGTGCAGCACTGTCACAAGCATTATGGAAGCAATTGGAGATGCTACTAAATAAATCCCAGGTATTCAAAAGTCATGAGCTGAGTCCCTCATCACTTTTGAGACAAGTCTTAAGTAGTCAAGTTGATTTGACAAAATAAATGTAGGGTTTGATTTATGACTTTTGGACAATATTATTCACATTTTTCAAACTCATCCTCAGCCAAAAGGAGTAGAAGCTGATTTCAAGTGGAAACTGAATCTCTCCACCTAGGGGTTCTCCAGAAGCCGTGTCTGTAAGACGATAACCTGTTGTGAGGCTAATAAGAATCATGAGTGCTGGTAGTGTGGGGTTAGGCCTATAGAAACATGCAGTTAACTGTCTGAGTCTCTGCTCAGTCTCTGATCACACATGCACCCATTTGTATGTGGCTGCTGTGTGGTCTTTTTAAATTTGATCTTGTTTTTCTTTAGTTCCTTTAAAGTGTTTTCACCCTATAAGGATACAGTTTTCTATAATGAGCAGCTTATTGCAGCTCTTAATCTTCTATTTTCTTGTAGAGGCTAACATTACTTTTCTTGGCAGTACCTGGAATAATTTCTGTAACTGCAGAGACGATTTGCAGTAAGCAGCATGGTGCCTGAATGTGATACAGCCCAGTGTCTTTATTGTCATTTCAAGGGTTTTTTTGTCTCTTCAATGACTTACAAAGAAATGTTATTTATAAACTATGAAGAAGCAAATACTTCTTGGAGTTCATGTAAAATGTCATTAGTCATTATATGTTAAAACTCTTTTAAATGAGAAATGTTCTTTCGGAACAGTAAGTAGAGAATTTTTTTTTTCACTATGTTTTCTTTTCTAACTAAATACCACTGATGAAAGGGTATTCAGTTCTTTAAAAAGTCATTAAAAGCTGTCCTAAGGAAAGATTTTCCAATGGTAAGACTGTGTAATTTGTCTTATTAGAATGACAGTAAATCATGTGGCACATCACTACCATGGCAAAATGAAGAGCCTGAGATCACTGTGGGGATTTGTATCTGTTACACCTGTGTACACAGTTTGCTAAGAATTTTAAGACTAGTGTAACTTTTCTTATGCCTAATTGGGATAGTTTAGAAGTCATAATGGCAGAATGTAACAGTTCTCTCTCTATTTTTAATAATTTTGTAATAATTGGAGAGAAAAATATCACTTTGTTTACCCACAAGGAGAAACACTTCCTCCAAAAAAATCTCTGTAGACAGTTAGTATCTACTTTAGATGGTTACGACACCTACATTTTATGGATGAAATTTGTATATTTTATGAACGTATTTAAAGAAATATTGTTTCCTTTGAATGGGCGTTTTTGATGTTTTGAGAAGTCAAGGTATAAAACTAAATGATCCGCTGCTTATGTTAGTGCATTGTAAGCCATATCCAGAGATCAGTGCAGTAACAACAATAGGATAGTAATGAAGAAGGCTTCTATGTGGAGAGTATGTACAGTGCTGCATTTGATGAACTATGTTTTAATATTTATGGAGAATCATTCAGTATAGATTGTTTCAAATGTGATTGCTAGTGGAGCATTTTGAAGGCAGTCTCAGTAATTTAATGCAAAATGTGTCACAGTCAGTTCCAAACAAGTTTCAAATTATGTTAGGTTTGGCTTTGTGACTTTCTTGAGCTTATTTCTTGTTTTGTTCTAATGGAAAATATTTTCTTTGGTATCTTTGTTAGACTATCTTGCAGTAAATTGATTACATCTCAGCGTTGTTTGATTTGTAGCAGAAACATCCACAGTTCTGTAAACCAGATGTTGCTTTCAGTTTTCAGAAGGAGTTCTCATTTGAAGATAAAGAAGAACTTGCAAACAGTACAAAGGATATTGATGCTAATCTCTTAGCAGTACTTCCAAAAGGTACGTAAGGGAGACACATTATGAACATGAGTGGTAATTTAACAATATATGAAGTTTAGTCTGTGCAGGTACAAAGCGCAGTTAAAATCATTTGATGTTTTGAAAATGAGTTTCCTTTTCCCTGCAATGTATGCACAGGGCATGAAACATGGGATGAGCCACAATGCTTTTTTTACAAGTCCTTGTAAATCCCTGCTTCATAAAGTTCAGCTTTGTTCACCTAGTCTTCAGTGGATTCAGAAGTAAGTGAAATTCAAAACTTCAGAGAGGTTTCCTTGTACAGATAGATTGATACTGAATTCAAAGGTGTTAACTTGGCTTGTAGTCATAACTCTTTCTGGTCCTTGTCATTGGTTGCTAGAATCACTACGCTTGCACAACCTGCTAACTACACACAGAATTTTAGTCTTGCCTGTTGAAGGACCTGCAGTATGTATGGGTTTTAGAATTTTTATTTTTTAAAAATTTATGGTTTTGAGTTACTTATGAAGAAAAAACAGCAATTCCATCTTTATCGTTTAATACAGTTGAAGTAAAGGTGAAAATTAATTCTCTTGTATTATTTACAGGAAATCACAATCAGCTTGGAAATAGTTCTTGACCAGTAAAGGGCGACATTTTACTACATGTAACTGACATAAATGTGTTCCCTTCACTCAGGAATGTTGTGGGTCTCAGAACTTTTATTAAAACTATGTGCGTGATCTTATGGTATTTTTACACTTTCCAAAAAACTACAAGCCTAAGTGCACCAACATAAAGGAACTGTATTACTCTTTTAATGTCATTTATTGCAGAGTTCCTATATAAAGAAGCTCTTTTTTCCAGCATAACACTTAAGTGATATTTAACTGATATGCTTGCTTTTATAACATAATCGTTAGAGATCTTTGGAAGGAGACTTCATTGACACAGTGATGGAAAGATGGTGTGCGTTTATACAATACAGACTTCCTGAGAGCACTAGTCAGTGAGAATACATAGTCCCTCATTGTTCCATGTATATAGCCTTGCAATCACGCTGGCAAAAAATTAATTATGGGAGCCTTCATTTGATAAACTTTCTCTGTGATTTACTTTTCAGTGAAATAATATCTGTTCCAAGATCTCTCTGTTTCCTGAGAAATTATTCTTGTAATAAAGGCATTAGATTTGGTATGTACCAGACTTAAGAAAGTTAGCAATGGGAGCTGAGAGGACTACTTAAAGCCATCCACATTCTGAAAATCCAGGTTATTTATCCCATCTAGGACCTAACTTTGATCTCGATTTGTGCATGTTGGAAAACCGGAGGAATGTAATTTTCAACTGATACAGACTGAACTGAAGTTCAAAGAGCCTAGCTGAAGTCTCACACATTGGTGCCTGCACTTAAACATTGTGTTAGTGTGCCTCTGGTAGCATAAACAGAAGATAAATTCTTTTTCAGCGTGGTTTGTAGACCATCATCTTTCCAGGTGAGGAAAGGAATGAGACTGATAGGCTTCACTCTTGTGTTAAATTTTCCTCAAAATGAATATATTTATATATATACACACACCTGCTTTACAGTGGCTATTTACCATCTGAGAAATTAAACCTCTAGCAGGGAAACTTATGATCCACGTCTGTTCAGACTTCACAAATGTACGTGCTCATTTTCTACTAGGAACTTCTGGAAGGCTTGATTTATTTTTTACAGCTTCTGATTTTTAAAAATAAAACTGCTGTCACATACCCGCGATTTTATTCACATTATATCTGCTCTGCTGTTATCAAAGAGGGCTTTTGGCAAAAACTTCTTTATATTCTGTAACAAATGTTTTTGAAAGATTTCTGTATTCTATAAGAAATCTTTCACCTTAATCAAAGGAGGGTTTTAAACATTTTTATAAGGTGCACTTCAAATGTACTTTTTGTTTTTCATCTGGGAGGGGACTTGGAACAACATGACTTTTGCTAAATACTGGTATAAAGTAAATTATGCTCAGAAAGTCTACAGTTACCAAAATTAAGATGCCTTTGTATAGTCTGCCTTAGAGGGTATCCTATCATAGCATCCTGCTTAACATCCTAAAATAAAGCCTGACATTCAGGGCTGTTCTGTTAGCTGTATTGACCAACAGTATTTACAAAGTAGGTTGGCGTGAAGTAAGGAGATAAGGAGCTTTTACTGTGAAATTAATTATTTTAAGGTTCTTGGTCTTTTCTTGTGTGCTGAATCAGATCTTTGTGCTACCTTTTAGATGGAAGTGTTGTTATTCCTTAATGCTGTCATGCGTATCTTTGAAATTGTGTAGTTTCTGATAGTCACGTGGGAAAACATCCCATGAATAGATGGGCAGTTGGTACCAACATATTCAAATTGCAAATTAAAAAAGAGAAATCTTCTCAGACATAAGCTTGCAAGGGCCAACAAGTGTCCTTGGAAGTGAAATTTCTCCAACTGACTTCCATATTTTGAAGTAAAATATTTTATACAGCAAAACCAAAACACTAGAGTAGGAGAATTCTGTGTTTTGTCATCGTGTTTTGGTTTTGGCGGAGGTAGAGAGTGCTTCTTTTCTCCATTTCTCAAGAAGAGGAATATTGCTGAAAATGCTTACACAGAAAAGCTCTGCAGATGTTGGCCGACCTAGCTGAAATTACTCTCTGGAATCTCAAGTGTGGAAAAAGTGTAAGGCAGCATATAGTAGTCCCATGCTATTTTTGTCCCATCTTGTTTGGGGAGGTGTTGGAGAGATGCTTCATGAGGCCAGTGCTCTTTTTAGGACTGCAAAGCAGTAGTAGAATCTCTGGAACTTCAGCTAACATGTGGCAAGAGTGTGTTGAGCTAATGCTACTGGGAGTTCTTTGGATGTTCCACATTTCTTGTATGAGGACGACTTATAGTCAAGATTCCTTTTTTGGGAGGGGGGACAAAAAGGCGACTTTAGTATATGAACCTCTGCTCTAGAGCTTTACTAAAACTGTGTAAAAGACCTGTTCTCTGATGATGTTTTTAGAGACTCTATAAATCAGTGTCTCGGGAACACAAATGATCAGGATTTGGATGGAATGTGGTTTATTAACTGTGAGCTGTGGAGGCCTTTGGCCTGTCTGAAGTGGCAGAACAATTATGGGGTTTGTTTTGAACATTTTGTGTATGTATAGCAAACAGATGGAACAAAAAAAACCTCTTCTAGCCAAAGGAGCAAGCTTGAACAGAAGTAGATTGGGCAGAGGTGAGAGCAAAGTATTTACGAGAAATCATTTCCTTTGGTGTGAATGTGAGACGAAAGCTGGTTTCACATGGGCAAGTTCTCTGTTTAATACAGTTCCACTGCTATTATAACACAGCTTGAGTAGGCAGGACAGCAGCGAGAACTGCTCATGCGTTGATAGAAATGTCTGTGAAAACACGATGCAAGGGCTCATCTTTTCTTTGGTATTGGTTCAGGATGCAAATTTTTCATTACCCAAGTCTGGTTCCCATCTGTCTCCAGATACTTCCCTGGAGTTTGCTGACTTTCAGTGGCTCTCTTGCACTGTCAACATGGTCAACAACATAGTCTTCAGTCTGCTGTGCTGCAAGTGCTGAAGTTAGGCATAGGAGGCCTGTCCCTTGGGTTAGCACTGTTAAGTAGCTGCCTACTTAGCTACTCTGCACTGCCAGTTGAATCAAATGCATACGTATTAGATTTTTTTCATGGCATGATGACAATCTGAGCTAACCTGGTTTGAGAAATTCGAACAGATTGCTTAAGTCTGCTTTCCGTAAAAATGTAGACTAAAGGAGTTGTTTTGGAGAGTGGCCCAGTTGATTTCTTTCCCCTGTTAATCAGACATTCCCAGGAGGCAGTCATCTATAGCCTCAGATGCTATATTCATACCTCAGCCATTTCTTCCTCTGAGTAGTCATGTTCAGGATATGTTCATTGTTGCTGATCCAAGACATTTTACCTGGAGTCCAAGTGGCTTTTCAGCACGTAATCTTGATATGACAGCCAGTGTCAATAGTGTCTGTACCTCTGAGCTGTGCTTGTGTTGACTACAGTGAACTTGGATACATGTCAGCTAAGCTGAAACTCTGACTTAGGTCTGCATGTAGAGAAAAGGGAGAGAAGGTGCATCTAACCTTTAAAAGGATGGTGTTTCAATAATGTTTATCTTTCATCTAGAGCAACAAAGTCTGGTAGGGAAAAAAGTTAATAGATTTACTTCTGCAACGTTTGGAATAGTGTCTGCTAGACAATTCTGACTCATTAGGCGTTTCTGATGGCAATCTAAGGCTGATTTAGCAGGCTGTAGACTTTGGTTTAACTTCTGATCTCTGGGTTAACACTATCAGAACCCCAGAGGTGTGGTGCATCAGAGCAGGCTTGCACAGCTTTTAGCGCCACATCTTAGCCAATGTAGTGATACGGAGGGGTGAATGGTGGGTGTTAGGCACACAGACACACACACCCCAGTCCACTGCATCTTCTGGCAGCCTGGATGGTTTCTCTTCCTGGTGGTATAAAGTCACATCACACTTGTTTATGTAGCACTCATTGCTTCTGTGTGTTCTGCGAACATCACTCATAACTGTGCACATGTGTGTATATATATAGGGATTACTTCATCTATCACGCCTTCTGTTGGTTAACTACTATTCTGTGTACTGTCACAGGTATCTACTAGCACACAATGCCACCAAACAATTTAGGGGGAGAGAAGGAAGGTATGTCCAATTATTAGCAAAATTAGCAAAAGTAGAAAATCAGCAAAGTAGAAAGTGATTAACCGTGCAGGAGAGAAGGAAGGTATGTCCAATTATTAGCAAAATTAGCAAAAGTAGAAAATCAGCAAAGTAGAAAGTGATTAACCATGCAGGAATATCATGAGGGTACACGGTGATTTTCATTCCAGCCATGAGTCATGGGAATTCATAAGGTCTGCTTGATATGGAGGAGTGGAGGACAGTAAAGAATAGGGAATACTGTTTCTCTTTAATCATAGCCAATACTCAACCTCTGTGTAGACAAGGTAAGCAGTAATTCCATACTGCCTGGTTAGAACATTTTTTTAAAGCATGTAGGCTTGACCTCAGCTGATCAAAATACAACTTGCCCATTTTGTACTAGATCTTGAAAATTGCTGGGATGCAGATTCTAGCTTAGCCTGGAAGTACCTGGAGGGGAGGACTCCTTGGTGTCCACGCCTATGTGCCTGATGCACTTCTGACAACACAAGCTTCATAAACTAGGAAGACAAGAGGAAAATGCTTGTTCACTGACAAAAGCTGTTTTAAAGCTCTTAACTTTTATTTGTCTGTTGTTTCTTATTCTGAAGCATTTTAGCAAGTTTCTGTGAGTTTCTGAAAACTTAGCAGCTTATAAACTGTATATTTTTTTGTTTTCTCAGTTTCTGAATTAAGAAAACTGTTTGAACCGAACAAGCAAGATTTTTTTGAAATGAAAAGGTAAAAAAAAAAAAAGTCTTTGACCTCTAAAAGAAAACACAAATCTTGTTTTATTACCTTGTTTTAGAAACTCTCCCATCAAATCTTGAGAGACGCCTGATTTCCCATTTTTCACATCTTTTACAGAAAAGAGAGAATAGCTAGACGCTTAGAGGGAATTGAAAATGATACACAACCTATGCTTTTACAAAACTGTCCTGGATCAGTCACACACCGTTTACTAGAGGAAGATACACCACGATATATGCGTGCAACTGACCCCTACAGCCCCCACTTAGGTAAGTAGTATGCATCAGTCAGTCAATCAAGTAATTGCTGAATTAATTCGTGTTTACTACCCTATCATTTGTGCAGTACGTGGAGAGGAGTTTTGTGGAAAAGCTGTGGTCAGAAGTTTTTTAACTTGCTTTTTAATTATTTAGTTGGAAAGGGTAGATTATCCATATTGTTTTAAAACAACAATAATTTGATATGAGACTCTTAATGAATTATAACTAATACACATTTCTTAATCACTTATATGTGCTTTTGGAGACATAAGTGGAAAAATGTAATCTATCTGTGCAGTCATTAGTACACTTTGATTTGTAAGAAAATGGGAAGCTTTTGCTTAACCCAGTGTGAATAGTGGGTAGGAGTTTGCTCATATATGTTGTGCTTTTGGCAGGAAGATCAAATGAAGAGGAGGAAACTTCAGATTCTTCTGTAGAAAAACAACCTAGGTCATCCAGATACCGAGCAGAAATCACAGGAGGTAACACAGAGGCCTTGTATAGTACAGGGAACATGGATGCCCAGGAACTAGAGTCGAAAGCAGAAAGAATAGCTAGGTACAAGGCAGAGAGGCGGCGGCAGCTGGCAGAAAAATATGGATTATCTCTTGATTCTGATTTGGATTCTGACTACTCATCCAGATATACGCGGGCAAGGAAAGATCCCGATAGCGTGGAAAGAAAGGGAGTGAAAAGTGAAAAACGAGATGATGGAAACAAGGACTCTGGTTCCCTGTGTTTGTCCAGGACTGAGATAAAGGAGTTGAAGAGTGCAATTTCTGAATCCAAAGAGTATTCCAGCCATGAAAAAGATGGTGTTCCAGATAAAGAAGACCTCTCAAATGGAAAGAGTGATAGAAAAACAGATGATGACAGTGCCATTAAACAGGCTTCTGACCCTTCAACAACCTTCGATAGTTCTGTCTCCCTTTCATTTTCTGGACGAGAATCTTCCTCCTATAATGAAGTGCCAATATCACCAAAGCAAACCCCCAGAGAGTCCCTTTCTTCACCAAAGCGGGCAGCCTCACCAATCCATTTGCAGAATGACCAGCCCTTGCACAGTAACATCAGACAAAGGTAAGCATGATTTTGTTTGCTCATGAAGAGATTCCTTTATCTTCATGACTTTCTGCAGCAGTGTCTACAACATCTATAAGAATAAGTTTATTGCTCTCGGGGAATATATTTAGTGGTTTGCATGTCTCAGGCTGGGTTGCTTGGGTTTACTGAATCACAGTGTGTTTCTAGTACAAGGAAGCATGTATCTATTTCTAGGATTACTTATGTCCTTGGTTTCACTTTATAGAATTCGTGCTGAAGTTAGCCCCTTTTGGAGGGGAGTGGAATAACTGATGTTTAAGATATTTACACAAACTAGAAATCGAAGCAGTTAGGGTTCTAAATCTGTTTTAGTTTTTTGTTTTGTTATTTTTATAACCTGTTAGAGCAAGCCTTTAACTCTGTTCCTCTATGTTCTGTAATTTTTTGGGTGAGGGGTTACAAGTAAAGGCAAGTTGTTTCTCAGTGAAGATTTGAATAACTTTATGATAACTTCTGCCAAAAAAAAAAAATAAAAAAATCAGGTCTCAAGATTTAAAAGCTGAGAAGTGTCTTGTGCCAGTTGAAATAATAGTTGATTTGTTTTCCTGCTATGAAAGCATTTTGAACCATGATAGTTAATTTTTCAGATAATATTGGGGAATGTCTGTAGAGAGGCAGAGAGGAGAGTTGAAATTCCATGCTGAATTTGGAAAACATAGCCTCTCTCATGCTATGCTGAGTTACTTTGTATTTGACAGATTTACTCTAGTAATAGAGTAACCACATTCTTCCTGAAGGGGGGAAAAAAGTAGTTTTCACTGATTTCACATTATGATTTCACACTGCAGTGCAAAAACAGACTGCCAAAGTGTTCTGGTGACTGAAAGCAACACGTAACTTAATTTTTTTTTTAAATATTATTTTCTCTAAGCACGATTCTTTAGTTTCTAGGTAGATAGACAGATGGAAGCTAACAACTGTAAAAATTGAAGTTAAAATGTTGCAGCTAAAAACTATATAAATAGTAATGAGAACTTAATCATAAACACATCTGCATCATGCTGAGCAGTGCTGACTGTTTCTAAAAAACTGAAATAACTGACACAGACTGCACTGTTCACACTTTTTGGCATTTTTTGCAGTAGGTTCAGAAACAAGCTGCCTTGACTGGATTTCTTTATCCTTCCCATTAAAATGACAGAACTTGATTCTTATTATTGTGGCCTTTCCATTAACTCTTACAAGCATACCTTGAAGTTTTAGTGAGGAAGTAATCTTCCACGTCAACGGTTAACCACCTGGTGAATTGGTTATGTCATCTATTTATAGTGCCTATAAACAGCTCAAATGCACTTAGCCTTCTTTTTTTTTGTTTCACTTTGCTGCATAGGACACACTAGTAGTAGCCTCTTAGTATTTTTTTCATAGCTTTTCATTATTCAGGTGAATTCTAATCCCGCTTACCTTCTTTTGCATGGAATAGCTAAATCAGTTGTCATCAGACTCTCCCAATTAAGCCAGAATTTTAAGAGAATATCATTTCAGAAAAAGTCATCAGAGGGAAAGTAACCTTGCATTTGGCAAGCACTGGAGACAGGCCCCTTCTGCAAGGTTTTCCTTGTTTTTAGACTTAGTTGTTCTCTGTTTTCAGGTAATGAAATGGTAGGATCCATTTTCAGGTGGATGCTGAGAGCACAGTTCCAGAGTTTACACTTAATCCCATTTGTGCTATGGTCATTTTTACTTTCCTGCTCTGCAGTAGTGCCTTATTATCAAATGAGAGACTGGGGCAAAAGCAGCAGGAAGAAGTCATAATTTAATACAAATTGTTGACTCTGTTATCACTAATTTCAGATTCTTTCTGGACAAGGCTTGGGTCAGTATTTACATTAAACAGGTTTCCCACAATTACTGTCTGTCTTATCTTTTGAAGGAAATCATCTGCACCCACCAAGATGTGATAGAGCTCTTGCAGCAGCCAAGAGTTTAAACTTAGGATTTGGTCTCTTGTTTGGGTACACATGTAGGCAGTAGGTGGCATTTTAAAGCCCAAGTTGCCAAGAGCCTGTTCTTCATTTTAATAATCCTGGCAACTTCCAGTGCCAGTGCATACTCACTGGTGTGATATTCAGAGATTTATGAATAACCTCTTGGGAACTCTTGTCGCTCTTTCTTAGTGGTAGAGAAGTCATTGCCGATTTCCATGGAGTCTCTATAAAGTTACTGTGCAGTAGTCTCCTATACAGCCATTTGCACAAGCAAAATAATGGCTAATGCCAGCTTTCCAGGAAACTGCATTTTTTTAAGTCAGTTCTACATTATATAAGTTACAAAATTGTTTTTATTAAATTTGTGGAGTTCAAATTGGAAAATAAATGAAAATTGCTTTGGTGTACATATGAAAGCTTTGTGCCTTGAGTCCTAAGACGATTTAATAATTAATCTTATTATCCATCACTGAGAAGATGACAAATTGCTGAGAAGGTATCATTTGACATTGGCTGCATTTGGCTGCTGAAGTGGCTGATTAAATTCGAAACATGCCTTGTGTTCTTCTGACTGCTGTCTTCAAAGGATGAATAATCAAGCACAAATAATCGCTGCTTGGGCGATGCCCACTATAAAACTGTGCCAAAGTACACATTAAGAGACCAGAAGGAAGTTTGCTTGCCTCAAAGCAATTCCAGCTACCCTGTCAGCTCCTGTGAAAGTTTTTTGCCTCCTATTTGGTTAGATCCTTTAGGGATTCCGAAACATTTGGAAAAAACAAAAGATGTTTTAACAGGCGGTGTTTGACTTTGGTCTAAGCTTGATTTGGATAAGGTCATGACTGTAGGTGAGTTCTCAAATTTAAACTTATTTGCAGTAAATGCATTGTTATCTTAAGAACGGTCATAGGTTTGACCTTTTCCAACTATTTTTATTGAAAGCCCAGCTAAGAAAAACTGAAGTAGATGACGTGGAGCTTAATTTGGGATTGTCATCCCTAACGGCTCTAATGCAATGCAGGGAGTTTTCAGATGTAGCTATAGATAATGGAAAGCAGCCTGACCCGTCACTGCTGGGGTGTTTGTTTCTGAATGTTAGTGTGGCCAGTCAGTCAGTGCTTTCAAGGTTAAAAGTCTATGAAGTGAACTGCTGTTGCTGAGAGACTGTAGCTGAAGGTGGACATGAGGAAAGTATTTAAGAAACTGTAGGTAGATAGTCTGCAGACACCCTTCCCTGTAGGGTTTTTTAAAGTTTGCACTGCTCTTGTTTGTTTTAATGCTTTCAACTCCAAAATGGAAACAGGATAGCATCAAGACAAGACAAAATTGAGGGTTCCTTTTGGTTTTTAAGCTTCTTTTCCCTATCAGTCAGAGGCACAGCATACTTTACTTGAGCTAACAGGGTTTACATTTCTGAAGCTTTTGTGATACAGGGCTATTAGAGGAGAGAGCGGTTCCATCTGCTTCTCAGAATTTGCTAGGAAGTATGATAGAGCCATCTGAATTTCTGACTTCGTCAAATTCTTATTACTACTTTGTTTCGGACCAAGTGATCTTTACCACTTTAAACCAAAAATTAAAGTACTGGTTTTAAAAACTTTTCCAGGTTTTCTTATATAAACTTTCAAACTGACTTGCAAAGCCAAATGCCAAAAATATGATCGTATATTTGCTTTCACTTCTCAAATTCTGGACAACGTACACTTGGTAAAGTTACTTTTGCAAAATATTTAACTTTCAGGATACTTTTTAGATGTTTATGGAATTAATATGATCATTTGTTTCACAGTTTGTCATGTTTGAATTTGATTAATGTGCTGTGCTCTTTATTTTCATGAACAATCATCTGTAGCTGAGTAATCAGAAAACAAAAAAAGGGTATGGGGAGGGAAGATTGGGAGAAACAATGGGAGCATGTGTTGAGATCTCAAAAATTACTTCAAGTTCTGTTTTCTGTAGTAGTGCAGGGAAAGCAAAACCTGAATGGTTTCTTCAGAAAGATTCAGAAGGAGACACATCTTCACTTATCAGCTGGCCCTCCAGGTATCATAAAACATAGCTGTGTGGCTAACAATTGGACTACAAACCTCGTCTTTCTTTCCCTTTATTCTGTCTTCATTTAACACTAGCCTTTAACTTTCCTTTAATAGCGGCAAGTTAGAAAGTGATGTTTCTTGTGGATAAACAGCTGTTGAAACTTCCCTGAAGCATCTGCTTTTATTGTAGCTTACAACCAGTTGGTATTTTGATGAAGTACAAATGTCCCTTGCTTCTACTGCAGCTACTGTCACACTGGCTTCCACTGATTTTTATAACTTCTTATTTTATATCACTTTGTACTCTGCACACCAGCAGATTTTTATGCCACACATTAATCCATTTTAGCATTCCCTACAATTAATTCCTTGAATTCCAAAGGAGATGGTACAAGAGAAGTAAAAACAAAAATTTATTGAAAGGTAAAGTAATATTTTGATCAGAGCTGCAAGCAGCTGCTTTCTCCCAGTTTGGAAACACATACAGTTAGCCCACTATGACAAGTTTTGCAGGAAAACTCTTAACCACTTTCCTGATGAAAGTTATTCTTATAACCCAGTACTAACATTGGTGTGGATGCTCTGGAGAATGCTTGGTTACATACAGCTTAAAGAATCACTTTTTAAGACTGAATACACTTTCTGTGCTTAAGTAACTTACAAGTTTCCCTGGTAAGTGCACCAATCCTCAAAGATAAGAGACACCAAAATATTAGAAATGTTGGTGTCTTGGATGACTTTAGATATCCTAAATTATTCTCTTAGATATTCACTTGCTTTTTTCCACTAAGTTTTGCTATATTTTAATAGTGTAAACTCCAGAAAGTCTATTGGTAGCAAGCCTGGGATCGCACATACTTTGAGATGGATTACTTATTTTCAAATAAAGACCTGGTTTCCTGTTGTGCACAGTTTCTCTCCTTCCTCAGAATTAAAATAATTTTTTGTACCCATTTTGGAGGGGAGGAAGTACAAGGCTCTATTAGAATTATTTGCAGACAAATATAAGAGATATTTACAAGTATTTTATGTAACATACCTAGGATGTTTAACAGTTTATGTACAGGTATTTACAAATGCTCACCCTGTACGCTGTCAAACTCTTGACGTGGCTGTAAAACTGCTGGAGAGCTTACCTGTAGTTGTAGTCATAGAGCAAAGGCTGCCTCTGGCTGCACGTGCTTGTCGTTCGTTAGCAGGGTTGCATTAAGTATCTTAAAGGTAGAATATGGCTCTTGTTTTGCATGGATTTTACGCAAGTCTACAGATGTTTCTAGAAAATACACTGAAGTAAGGTAACTTTTGGGAACATTTCTGTAAGTTTTACATGTTATAATGTAATGAAATGTCTTAAAACAGGATGCCTGTTTTGTTTTGGTTTTTTTTTTTTTTATCCTTTTCTCCCTTGCAAGCCCTCTGACCACCAACAGCCATGCCATAGTTTCACCTTGGGCTTTTCAAGGCTTGCACTTGCATCATTTTTTCCTCACTTACTGAAACAGGTTATACTACATGTAATATTTTAGATGTTTTACATTGTACACACAAGCACGAGTAAAAAAAGTCTCTGGCAAAACATCTGAGGGGCTAGGTGGAGACAACAACTGTTTTTTTCATCCCTTTCCCCAGTGCAACAACATCTTGATATGATGTAAGCTGCCCAGCGTTTAGACAGCCTCAAAAATCTGATTACATACATGATTGCCAATTGAATTTGCAATTTCAAGCTGAACCAAACACTTTGACAATATAAAAAGCAGGTTTGATCATCTTGTTTATCTGAGACTGTGGTTATATGCTGTTTGACAAACGCAGTTGTGCCCTCATGGGAACATGCTGTACGTTTTAAGGGCTTGCTCAGTTACCTTCTCAGGAGTCACGCATGTTCCAGGGCCTGTGAATCACTTGAATGTTTCTGAGCAGTACTGCTGCCAAGGTTCAGGAGGGGAGGAAGGGGTTGCATCATGATTGCTTTCTTTTATCTATTGATTGCTTTTTATTTTAATATGATGTTGTTGTCTGTACCCACAGTAGATGTCTGTGTTCCTTCCTCAATGGAGTATTGCTGTTCACAGCTTTAATCCTTTTTCTTTCTTAAAGAGTAAAAGTTAGAGAGAAACTGGTGAAAGAGGAAATTGCTCGTGGAAGCCCTGAACTTATCACAGACACAGTATCTCAGAGAAAATCCCATCCAGTGCCAGCCCACTACATGTCTCTTCAGACAGAAACGTCTGCCTTTGATAGGGTTGTAAATCAGCCCGTCAGTTCAGTCCGCCAGCCAATACATGGCTATATTCAGCCCGCTGGCATTGCTCACACAGCTCAGCTGATGGCAACAGAAGAACCAGCAAATATCTCTGTTGGCAGCAGCCTCCTACCAGACGGTGTTAGCCTCTTAACAAAATCGTCAGCGGCTGCTGCATCAGAGAGCGAAAAGAAAGAGGCACTTGGTTATGGAGCAAAGCCTGATGAGGAAGATTCTTTGGAGGGTGAACAGGCTTCCAAAGGCAGAAGACCAATTTTGCCATCTGAGATTCGCAAGCAAGGGAAGAACCATGAAGGCCTCTTTGGGGGAGGAGAATCAGAGGCTCCCGTGGGGACTTCCTCTTCAACAAGCAAGCTGAAAGTTACCTCAGAAGTTCAGAGAGAGCTGGAACGCAATAAGAAGCAGACTCCTGAGCAGCCGTTTAAGACACCTGAGAACATAGAAAGGAGTGAAGCTATTATGTACATACAGAGGGGGTCTGTATCGCAGACTGCTAAGGAAAAACCTCCTGTTCGGAAAGTGTCAACAGCAAAGCATAAAGTCCTGACTCGCTCAATGTCTGACTATACTGTGGCTCCTAAGCTAGAGGTTTTTAAAAGTAAGGAGAGCATGGAAGCAAATGCACCAAACGGTGAGATTGGCATGGTTGACACAAAAGTCTCTGTTGCCCAGCTCCGTAATGTCTTTCTGGAGACTGCTAATGCCAACAAGAAAACGGAACTGTAGGTGACATTTCAGATGTATTTTCGTGTGAAACTTGCACGTCCTTGGCAAAAATTACATACACTGAACAGCAGTTGTGTTCGGCACTTATAGCACACAGCTTAGCTCTCACCAGTGTGTACTGGAGGCTGAGGTGGTTTGAGTCCTGCTTTTGTGCTTCTGCTTGCTAGTGCAAGTTGTGATGTGGGTAGCTGGAATGCGTACATCTGCGCATGTTACTGGAGGAGCATGCAGAGTGATCTCTAGTGAATTGTTGAGATGCTTACATCTATGCTTTACTTCTCTCTTCTATTTTCTTTTCTATGCACTTTCTATCATGTGGTTTAAAAGTGAATCTCGGTTTGAGATGTCAGCGGCAGGTAGCGCTTTGTCTGCCAATGGTGACCGTGAAAGAGGGCCGCGAAGGCCGAGGCGCTATTTTACTCCTGGTGAAAATAGAAAGACTTCTGAGAGATTTAAAACTCAACCTATAACGTCAGCAGAACGAAAGGAGACAGATAGGTAGGCATGTATGTAGCTCTGTGTGCAGGTAGATATAAACAAACTTGTGAAGAGACTTTGTTCATTTATCAGCATAAACATTTTGCAAGGTTATTGTTTCTTTGTAAAAACAATCAAGTATTTGTTATAGCTTCTTATAAAATAAAACCCAAAACACTGCAGGCAAAAACTAATTAATTACAAATATCCCCCACTTAAAAGGGTGAACAGTGAATCATCATAAACTATTACAGCTGTCTGGTTCTGTCTAACGATAAATGATTTTGTGTGCTTTTATGTAAAGAGTTCACTTTCCATCTACTCTGCTTTATTATTTACTTTTTTTTTTTTTTTGCAATCAACCAAAGCTACATATTTTATGTTAAAAGAGCTGGCAGCAAACCTTAGACTTCTATCTTCTGCAAGATGAACTGGAAATTATTTTCCTTTACTGTATTTAAGTTTGGCTGCAATTGCTTGCCTTTCTGCTTTATTAAAGGATGTCAAAGTGGAAACTGTTGAAACTTGAAAAATAGATTGTTTTCCTACTCTTAAGACTTTTAAGGTCCTGCTGCTTCAGATGGAGTTTGAATTTAATTTTTTATGTTTCTTTTCCTACTAACTTCTTCCTGTTTGATACTTTTTTACTAGGTCAATTTTGAGTGCAGAAATACCAACTGCTGACGGTATGTTACTGTACTTTTTTCTAAGGAAAAAATGGTAGCAAATGTGTTTTGTTTTAACTGGAGAACTATTTGATAATGCAAACAAAGTCCACTTGAAAATAACTATCTTTATGTATAATATAGTTAAAGTACCGCTTTTACTTGTACCATGTCTACTACATACTTGTTTTTAGATTCATTTAAGTCCAGAAGTCTGTCTGTGGATACCAAACTTTGAATGGGAGGCAAGGAGAGGAATGGATTGATGCTTTTCAGCATAGTGGTGGAAGTTTTTTCTGATTTAGAAAATAAATAACTTGGCTGATGGGTTAAAGTATACACATTTTAATCAGTGGTCTAGGACTGATAACTGGAAAAGCCTTTACTGTAACATGAAACTGGTAACACATATTGTAACCAGTAAAATGTAATTATATTGGTAATATCTTTCCTAGCTAAGGAAGTTGCAAGACACAGGTTATTAAATTATATAATTCAGTCTACATTCTCGCTTCTCTTTCCCTCTTGTCACTCTCCACAAGTCTGGCACAAATTAAGTAGGTAATCTCATGAGTAGCTAAATTTAGATTTAATGCCTTGTGCTATTTGAAAGCTGGTGTTCTTTGCAGCTTTGTGGTGCTGGCTCTTAAAGATACCACTTGAGCCTCTGAAAAATGGGGCAGAAGATGATAATCAGAAAGACCAGCTTCCACCAGAGACCATCTTGTATGGTCAACTAGTAGAAAACAGTTGTTCTACACAGCAGGATTAATAGTGACCGTAAGACAGTCTTTCAGTCTAATTATTTTCTTAGTCTGTTATCATAGACTGATATAAGTGTTATCATAGACTGATATAAGTTTGAGTATTCATAAAAGGTTGTTTGGACAACTTGAAAGCATGAACCGTCCTGGAGACAAGAATCTTTTGTTCTCAAATCCTGTTGAGAATATTCCTCTGATGCAATACATGTAAATACAAGTAACATTTACAGAATGTGCTTCACGATAAGTCTTTTGTTAAGAGGGAGTAACAGCCAGCTTATATTGCAGGTGGTGCTTCTTGTCTTAGTAAAGTGTAAATTTTTAGAAGTTCAAAAATAATTTGTCAAAAAAAAAAAAAAACCCTTGCAATTAAATATGAGCTTGATTCATTATGCTCAGGCTCTTTTTATTTTCCTTTGTGTAGATGAAGAAAAATTGGATGACCGAGCCAAACTAAGTGTAGCTGCAAAGAGGCTGCTTTTTAGAGTAAGTATTACATTTTCGTAGTTGAAGGCCAACTATACAAGATGCTGAAGAACCCGAAGTACATTAGAATGCACTGTAATGCAGTTAAGAAAGTCCAAGCCACATAACCTTTTTTTATTTCGTCTCGCTTACTTACGCAGCAGACTTATTGCTCGACAGCCTTCTTTTGAATGCTTTCTTTAGAAAGATGTGTAGTTAGTTTTAATTCTGAGATAACTACTGTGCGGTTACATCCTGCTTCTAATTCAGAAGTGAGCATTTGGGACATTTGCTACTTTGCATGCAAGAAAGCTAGAAATAAAGTACTGGTTTAAAACTTTTCTTCCATGCTTTTAATTATGACATATGTCCTCTTAGGAAATGGAAAAATCATTTGAAATGAAAAATATTCCTAAACCACCTACAAGAAGTTCAGCAGTAGAGAGAAGGATGCGGCGTTTGCAGGATAGATCACACACACAACCCATCACCAGTGAGGAAGTGGTCATTGCAGCTACGTAAGTCTTGTACATATGTTGGCTCTTAAGTTTGCTTCCTGTTTTTGAATCTGGGATTGAGTTCCATATGTGTGGTGTTTACAGCTTGTAGCAAGGAAAACATTTATTGTTAAAGGCCAACTTCCTTGAGAACTACAGCGGAAAATATACTGAAATTTATTTTTCGAAGTAGAGGCACTAGTAAATCATAACTTGTATGAGCTGTAATTTGACAGAAAGCTTATGAACCCCTACATTAGGTACACGGGATTAATGATAACATTGGTTTGCTACTCAAATGAGAAAGATACTTGTGCTGAGGGAAATCTGCACAATTTCTTATGGAATGTATTTGTATTGGGTAAAATCTTTTACATTCTGAAGTCTCAAACGTATGTTCTAGAAACGCATTTCTTGCACTCTGGTTATGCATCCTGAAATTTTTCTGACAAAAGGGAAGTCATTTTGGGGGAAAATTAAGCAAAGGTGCATGGACATTCACCTAATGATCTACTAAAAGATAGCTAACGTTATAGGCAATTAGTAACTTCAAGAGATAACCTGATTGTTCCTCTAGGTTTTTAGATTTTTCAAAGTATTCGAAGCTGTTTTGCAAAGGTCACGACAGATAACTCAGTTAATTAAAAATCATTACTGTTTGGGTTTTTTCTCTTTTGTTTTGTTTGGTTTTGGTCTTTTCTGGAGTTAACACTTAATGTATTGCTTTTCTTAATGCTTTTTTCTTCTCTCTCCCTGTGAATTTTCCTTCCTTGGCAATTCTTTAAAGTGAATCTACCCCTGCTTCACGTTCTGTGAATACCCACACAGTAGTGACAAGAGTACCTAGTCCCACTGTAGTTAAGAGCACTGTACAACCTATCAGGTACTGGGGGGGATAAACATGCATGTTACATCGAGCACAAGATTCCTCAATAGCAGATGCATACTTACAGTCTTGAATGTCTTTTGAATGTGTCAAATCGATAGTTGTTTCAAGAATATTTAAAACATTTGTCAACTTCATTTATGTTTGCATGATAAAACAGTGCAGCTTTCTTTTTGTAAAGCATCTGTTTTCAGGACCTTTCTAACTACACTTACCTGTTTTAGAAGCATATTCTTTGTGACAGAAATGGATTTGCATGTGAGCAAACCTAGCAGAATCTTCTTTGCTCTTGTATGGGTTTTTTGTATGGTAATGCCATCATGAGATGAAAATTCCAAAGCTGGGTGCTTGATTTCACAAGCAGTACGCATCTTCTCTGTCTGTCTCTACATATATTTTTTTTAGCTTGAAAAATTAAAGGAGCGATAAGAAATTGCACCACCTATAGGTAAAGTTGCAGAATACTGTGTGCCTGTTCTGAATGAGAGAATTTTAGCAGAACCACGACAGAACAACAAAAAAAGAAAGAATACTGCTAATTCCATAAATGTGACTGAATCTAGCTAGAGGTGAATAAAATATATTGTTGTAGAGACAAATATAGTTACAGCTTTTATGAATGAATGTGTCTGCCTTCAGCATTGGTTAATCAGTTTCCAAAATTAATGGAGTATATTTCAAAACTATTCTTTGTTGTTGAGTTACACTGGATAAGTCAAAGCAAAAGACAGTCTGAATTCTGTTCCACTTCAGATTACAAGAATCATTACAATTTATGCTACTCTTAAAAACATCACTAACTTGGAGTTGAAATCTATCTTTCAATTGTTTTTATAGTATATGCTTCCCAAATTATTTCTAATAAAATTGAATCTTACTTAAATTCTGCTGTAGGACCCATATTTTTTCTACAGCCAGTATATTAAATGTCTCCACATAACTCTGTATTTTGTATAAGGAGATTTGTCTGAAAAGTCTCTCTTCAATCTTGAGTTCCCCTTGTAAAAAATCGTCATCTCCTAATCAAATGAATTTATGAATGAAAATTTAACTTTTTTTTAAATCTTCAGCTGTTCAATTAGAATTCATTATGCCAATGTTGAACCACTGCATAACCACTTAGGCTGCTATGTTACATTGGCTATTGTGCTTCACGTGCAGTTCTTCTGCTTCTATCAGGTTGAGACTTTAAAAATAAATTACGACTTCTTCAAAACTCATTTCCAGTTCTGTTTGTTCAGCTTGCAGGCATCAGCACACCAAAAAATTTTAGCTAAAGAGGAGATAAGAGCAGCCAAGGAGGCGATGGGGCAAGATCAGTCTGATGAACCAGATTCTTCCACCTTAAGTTTGGCAGAAAAGATGGCTTTGTTTAACAAACTGTCTCAACCAGTATCCAGGGCCATCTCTACAAGGAGTCGAGGAGATCTTAGGCACAGGAGAATGAACGCTCGTTACCAGACTCAGCCAGTCACTCTTGGAGAGGTTGAGCAGGTAAGTGCAATCTTAGCTGGTTTTCTTTCGTTTCTTTTTTAGTGGACAGTGGCTTCAGTGTAAGAAGCCATAGTAGCTGGCTTCTTCTTTGCTTTAAACTACACACTAGAGTCATGACATTTGCAGGGGAAAGCTTGTCAGGAGGCAGTATTCTGACATTGAAGAATAACATCCTCTAAAATGTTTAATTTCATTAGTGTGTTTTTCTTCTTTAAGTTATGCAAAAGTCTGACATCTTCCTGACTAGGGCATGCTGTACCTCTTGCAGTGTCTTTCTTTTCTGGTAGAATATACTGTGTCTTCTAAAAGTTAATTCCTGACCAAAGGGATAAAACTGTGACACACATCATCATGCTTTAGATGGATTTTCAGGGAATTTTTGAGCTTTGTCATGTGCAACTTTCAGACTTTTTCCTGAAAACACTGCGTATTTACATGATTAGTCAGGACATGTTCTATTATTTTCCTCTGGTAGGGGACATTAATTTTATTTTTATTTTTTCCCCTAAAAGCAGAATACTTTTGAAATTCAGAAAGTCGTGGTCAAAATGAAATTATTTAATATGTGTAGTGGAATTGGACTTTCTGTTCTGGAATCCTTCATGTAATTAGAACTGCAAAGTAATGCCTTTTTAGTGAAGTTTGAGCATAAACTAGTCCAGCAGTGGTCTTTCATAGCTGATGTTCACCATAACAGAAACATCAGCTTTAAAAGAAATCACTTTAACAGTGGAGCACAACTCCTGTGCATGTCGTATTTCTAGGCATTTGGATCAATCTGAGTGTTAGAAAGTTCCTACCCTTCTCTTTCTATGTGCTTCATTCATGATTATATGTTTTACATATTATAACAATAGACTAGTGAGAAGCAAGATTTCTCTAAACATATTGGTTCGAAGCTGTGTTGATATAAAATTGTACTTTATGCCTACTTTATTCAGGCATGAAGCAGTAGTAAATATTTAGCAAATTTATTTTAGTGAAATTTCCAGACCTTGCATAGTTCTCTTTCCATTCATTCTCCACATGCCAGCTCCTCTCACAGCCTGGCCTCTTTAATGAGTGTGTCACTAACTTGTTTAGGGGCCAGGAAGGGGGTCAACAGAAATGGGCGAAGCAGGTGTGAAAGAAGTGGCAGTCGCATTAGTTTGTCAGGCTTGCTCTTCATGCAAGAAAATGCAGACAAAGCACATTTTGTCATCTCAGAATCTAGCAAAAGAAAACAAAGTTGACTGTGAAGAAAGTTCGATGGAGATGTATTTTCAAAAACACTTTCTATAGAGTACTCATTGGGATATTGGGATATTTTCAGATGCAGTTACAGTTTTTCTAGGAAGCAACGAAAGAAAGTATTAAGATAAATAACTAGAGGTTATGTTACCAAAATATATAACTGTAAATGTAACTATCTTATTAAATTAATATCTTAATTAAAGCTGAAATTCCTTTGCTGATCTCCTCTAAATTTCTAATTCTAATAGATGCAATGGAAAAAGACTAAACTGGTAACTATATTCTTAATCTTCCTTTAGAATCTTTGAGCTACCATGCTAGTCTTTGGTCTGATTTCTGATTTGTTTAACGAGTGACTGTGGTGTCCGTGCTTTATGGAATTTGCATTTGCATTTTATGTTTTCTGTTGATTTCTTCCTACTGGTGTGTTCATTTTGCATGCTGTTCACTAGCTCTGTAGTTTAAAAAAAACTAAGTAGTTGAGAAAACAACAAATAAAGCCAAAGGAAAACCCTCTCCTGATGTGTATGAAGTGATGTTTGTTATGCTCTTTCATGGCTTCTGTCTCCTTTAGAGAAGACAAAGCCAAGCTCTGTGTTTCAGAAAAATTTTGCATTGTAAATGTCTCTAGGAAAAATCTATAAAATTATTATAAGAGGAGAAATTTTTCCACTATGGAGGCTGGCAAAGCAAATCTGGATTTTTTTTTTTTTTTAATATGCTTCTTAGATTCAATTACTTTGCTCAGAGATGAACATGGCAGCCAATGTTTATATTTTACAGTCGTCCTGATGAACAGTACTGCGTGGAAGTGATTTATGTGCAGAAGCATCAGGAATGTTTGCCCTATGTAGGACAGCACGGAGCAGAAGCTCTTCCTGGCGCTGAGCTAGCTTAAGAGCTGGAAGCTGCATAACCGTCAGAGCAGAGCTATGTCAAACCGAATTAGTCGTGTTGAGATGCTGAGTTGATTAGCTTGGGCACATGGCATGCTGTCCAGTGTCTGGAACCTGAAGTAATGTCTTTCCCCTGTGCTGTGAAGTACCATGCTAGTTTGAGCTTTTTCATGGAGCCCTAACACAATGTTATGTTGCATGCTACAAATGCTTTTTATCACTAAAGATGTTCGCATGCTCTTGTTTCTTCCATGGGTGGATTCATGCAGCCAAATTTAGGGGGCATCGTTGCTCCCCGTATCTGTTCCTAGTCTATATTAGAGCACTATATTCACATGGAAGCACAACTTTGAAGAGCCGACATGATTAGACTCTTTTTGGGAATTGATGACTTCAGGGGTTTTAAGTGTTTTGGTTTCGTTTGATTTTGTTCATAGATACAAAATGAAAGTGGGAAAATTACTCCGCTATCAACTGCAATTGCAACATCAGTTTCAACGATGGCATCTGCCCTTTCTCCTTCGTATGCTGGAGACCTGCACGCAAAGCCACCTGGTGATGGAACCGTGGGTGCTGCGGGTAGAGCTGATTTGAGAATTCACTCTCCTGCAGAAAACTTGGACTCTTCAGGAAAACGCACGCAGAAGTCAGAACAGTGGCAGCCCTCAATGGAAGCTCTAGAAAGCAAAAGAGCATCAAAGAAGCATGAGGAAGAGAGGAAGAGGTTTCTAGCATATGAACCTACTGAAATTACAAAGTACAGCTCCTTTGAGGAAGAAACCACACATCCTGTTCCTGAAAAAACAGTAGACTACCATAAAGAGACAACATACGGCTTCCTGAGGAAGGGCAGCATGGAACTGTTTAGTTCGCAAGCACTTTTTCAGCCTCTTGAACAGAAGGAAATTGATACTGACATGCAAGGTAAATGGGAAGTCAAAGAAGGCCAGTCCTTTGAAGAAAAGATGGATTTGGAAAGTGTTACAAAAAGCAAGACTTTGCAAAGAGGTGCAGTATATACTTGCTAGTGGTGTAGTCTCATTCAGCAAATGGTGGTGTTTCTCTAGTTTTAAATTCTTCATTTCAAGTGTTATCAGGGCTGTTTATGTTTCATTTTTTTAAGGCGCACTGCTTAACAGTAGAGGAATACCTGTGGAATCTTAAGTTTTACAAACACAGTTTTCTCTTTGTTACTTTTTCTGTTCTTCAGCCTTTAAAGATGGCTCAATTTTATTCTGATTTTCCTGCTTTGATAGAATTGATATTATATGCTGAAGCTAAGATTTATCCTTTCCTCTTTTGCCCTTGCCCCTATCCTCTAAAATGCTGAATAAACTAAACCGACTGCTGTGGGTTATTTACCTGCTCTTAACTCTTGCCTTCTGGTACATATGCAGTTATGTATGAACTATACATGTACATATATAGCTAATAGTGGATAGTTTTCAGATAACTAATTTTGCAAAACTAGTATTATTTTCCCTTCAATGTGCTGATGAAATATAAACTAAGTAATTCTCAGAGCAATTGCATTTCTATATGCACAGCATAATTCAAACTTAAGTATTAACTCACCCATCATTAAGTAAAGTGCTTTGGAAATAATCAGTCAATTTGGTCATTGCATAAAGCCTTCTATTCTGTTGAATTTAGAAGGATATTGTGTTAGTTTTCTGTGTTGTTATGATGGGTACATTACCACAGTAACCTGTAGTACTAGAAGTGTTTTTGTCTTCATCCTGTGAAATTAACTTATTTTTAATTTAATGGGTTTTGAATGGGCTTAGGGAGGAAGGTATAGTTCTGCCCATGTTTCTCAAAAGCTATATCTGTTCTATCCAATTAACTTCTGGTCACTGCAGGGGAGACTGAAACTGGGATAAAACAGGAGGTGCTGTGTATCAGAGTGATGTTGCGCTTGTAAAATTACAAAAAGAAAGATGAAGAGCACTTATATTTCCTTAAGGATAACTGCAATAGTGCATTTATTTTTCATCAGGACAGTTTTTCCTGTAGTTTAGTTGCTGCTTGAAAAACCAAAAATTGGCCAACACTCTCCTAGAAATTAATACTTTTACTAAGCTATTAAATTTTTTCCTAGTATGCTACTTAAGCATTTAGCTGTTTTACCAATAAGTAAATTTCTTATTTAAATTTTGTCTCCTTCTCTTCTCTTACTTTTTGTTCACCTCCCACTTTCATCTGTATGTTTGTTTTCCTGTTGGTGTGGTAACAGGAACAGCAGTTTGTGCCTCATCCATATGAAGTTCAGAATTGTGTATTGAACATGATATTATGTGGCTTCATGTGAACTTCAGTCAGAAATGGCCAGTCTGTGCAGCAGATAATATTGCATGATTAATCTTTGTGGTCTAGCTCAGCTGGAAATTTTTTTCTCTGTTTGGATAGCATAGGATTTGAATGTTAAAAAACAGATTTGCTGTTTCAGTGTTAGTAATATAAAATATGTTTGAGAATACCACTACGTCTAATTCAGTACTTCTCTTCTGAATGGGCAGACCACGCTGAGCCTACTTCTGAACTCACCAGCGCATCAGCAATAAGGACAATTTCACAAACTACAGCTGCAGCATCCTGTAGACTGCAGGAGCTCTCCGAACAATTGGAAGGCAAATTTTATAAGAATTCCTGTGAGACATTTTCCATTGGAGAGAACAAAGCACAAACAACTGAGGATGTCCTTGATAATTCCAGCAAAACTATGTCAATTAAGGAAAGGTACTTAATTTCACTTTCTTTTTAAGTGTTCTCTGTACATGCAGTTGTTAGAATAATAGTATACAAAGAAGCTTTAAATCTGCTTCTGAAAAAGCTAAGCAGTGATTATTAGGCTTTATTAGATGTCAAGTACTAACGGCAGAAAAATTCAGCTAATCTGCGTGACATGCTTATAAAGGAGATGGTGGTGAATGAGAATTACTCTTCAAGAGAACATGATAATCAGATTTAGAAAGAGCTGCCTGAATAATCAATAAGTAGTTCAGAAAATGAAAGTTGTAAAATCACAAGTTCTAGTTACATTTATACTGATATGCTTCCCCAGGTTCTGCTTTCAGCTACAACAGTTATAATGTGATTGATTTTTTGTTGTTGTTGTTGGTCTATGACTCTCAAATAAACTGAGCACAAGGAGTCAAGGATAGACTCTGTGATATTTCTCCTCTACTTCAGAAAAGTATGGTTTGCTATTTTGACTTCTGAAAACTTGCTGTAGAAATTTTAAAGGGGTAATAACTTGGACAGATTTGTGGGAGTGTTAAATACTTTTACTACTCAAGATCGTTCTGATCTGAAACAAAATGTTAAGTGTTCCATGCTTGTGTGGACAGTAGGAGTTCATGGATGGAGCTCCAACAACTACTGTAGTACTTGTAAAAGCCATTCTAATTTAGTTAGACCTCGAGAGTGTAAACTCAGCCTCAAACTGTAAAATTATCTGGTAGCAATCCAATAGGTAAAATTACAGTTTTTGCTAGGTTGACAAATAGAACTATTTTTACTTCAGTTTTTCATCAGTGAAAACAGAACAAATAAATAAGAATAGCGGCTTGATTTAACTTCCACTGTGTAAAAGTTTTCTTTCACTTGATGGGGTGGGTGTGATGTTAGGAACACCTAACCATTTTTTTAAACATGATTCCAAAGCATACTTCTTAAATTCGTCTGTTTCTAGCAGATATGTGAGTCATCCTCATTTGGAGAGCATCCTTACTCCTTGTTATCCCCTCAACTTAAAGAGGAGATGCAGGGGCAGCTACGACAGCTGTGCAGTCTTAGTCCCCCTTCTGAAGGGTATACATAGCTTTTAGTTTACTAATTTGTTTAGAGCAATCTTCATCCCATGCCCTTTCTGTAAATACATCAACTGTCAGGGCAAGTGTGGTTTAAGACCAGTAACTGCTGGTTTATAGGTGGTAAATGGTCTGCCTTCCTTGATCCTGCTGGGCAAAAAGAGGTTAGAGGGACAGGAAGATCCAAGCATTAGCAGCTGTTTCAGTCTTAAATTTAATGCTTCAGTTGAGTTGATCTCTTGAGGAACTGATGTTAAAGACTGTCAATCACACTCATAATCTGAAATCGCTTTCGTTAGACCTCCAAGACTGTCCAGTCAGTCCCTAAGCTGACAAAAGAAAATACCTGCTGTCTTGTCAGGAATTTGCGCATTCTGAATCTACTAACATCTGTATAAGTTAGAGCTGGTATCAAAATGTTTTGGCTTTCCAAAATACCACAGTAGTCTCCTTCTTGGCCCAGAATTAAAAAACTACAACCAGTCATTTTATTTTATTTGGCTATAGCTGATGCCAAGTATTCATAAACCTCAAAGAACATCTCTGCTAACGATTAACTATTACACTTTGAATTTTTCTTTCTCCTTTTACATTCACCAACTTAATCTTCACATCCAGTGGATTTTTCTGGCTGTGTCAGACATTCTTTTACATTATGGAAGAACAGCTTTTCCACAGATGTAATGATATTTGAGCAGGATGCATGCTGGTCTGGATGAAAGTGATTTTCCACGAAGATTTACCTCACTGGGCTAATATTATCCTTGTGGAGTGAGTGGCATTTTCAGAATTACCTGTATTATATGGAAGAATGAAATTCATGGTTTTTCAAGACAGAAAAGACACATCCTCTTTTCTTCTGCAAACACATAGCTTGCAGGCAAGCAAACATTCATATCTTTGAGTAGTTTTGGCTGTGCTTTGTTTTAGGCAGCCAGGGCAAATCCACTGGTGTGTTATATATGAGTAGTGGAAAATGTTTTTTTAAATTGTTTTGCCTTCAGGAAGAGGAATGTCTTGGAGGACTTCAAGTGGAGTATCAGTTGCATGTGACTAGCTCTCTTTGTGCATTTATGGAGACCATCGTTGCCAGAAGGCCACGTTATCAGCTCCACTTTAGAAGCCAACTGCATGCCACCATCACTATTTTAAAAAACAAATTCTATTCTCTGGTGGACCTCTTACCATCATTCATTTCTTGTCAGGAAGGGCCCAGCCTAAACTTAATTTTCAACCTTTTTTGGTGTATGGATGCCAGAGCAAGAGTTTCTTATGCAGTTCTTTTAACAGTTCCTTTTTGTAGTTACTTATTTCATATTGGCCTCCAGGATTTATGATTTACCTGAAAGAACTGATCAAGTGCACCCAATGGAGTACATAAAAAAGCCAATCTTAAAATTATTCATTGTTTATCATAAGTGGAAAACTAAAAGTATGCAACAAAACTATTAGGCAGCAGGCCTTAAACAAATCCAGAGATTGGACTCAAAAAATGCCTTATTTTTGCAGACTTTCCACAGAATTAACAGCTTGAGGTAAGCTGCTGAGCTGATGGGCTTGCTTGTCTGAATCAGTTCAGTAGTTCTTGCATCTTTATTCATAAAAAAGTGTGCCTTCCGATTGTTGCTGTGTCAGGGCACTTTGAGTTTATTGTTGTTTCTGTCGTTCGAAACAAATGTGTGGCCTTAGGTTTTACACAGCAGTCAGGGTTGTGCATGTTTCTTTAAGTGGTGATTTCATTGCTCAAAACTGACAAACGTGCATTCTTACTCTTAAGAATCAGTTGTTTCATTACATATACAAGTGAAGAGTAGAGGGTTAGTATGAATTCATCCTTATGACAGAGGAGAGAACAAAGCCTCCAGAGACACAGAAGCATTCTCAGAATTGTAGATTTTCTCTTCCTTATCAACCAAACTGTTTGGGGCAAAGCTTTAGGGCAAATACCCTGCAGTAATGTTAGGTTAAAAAAAAGGGGGGGGGGCCTTTCTACCTGTTACCTGCTACACTGAACAGCTACAGATATTTTTAAAAACAAAACCATCTTAGGCCAAAGCTGACCAAAATGCCTTTCAGTTTCAATTATCACAGATCATTTCTAAGCAAAGCTGACCTGGGAGAACGTAACTACTGAAGATAATTCAACCGCATGGTGGCAATTCAGTCCCACTTTCGTCTCCTCCACAGTTTCACACTTCTGGGCAGTGAGAGCTTGTATACATTCTGGAAACAATGACCATGGTGTCATTGTGGGAGGGAAAAGAAAAAAACAGTGACTAATCGAAGCTTTTTATATGCCTACTTTAGGATGATCTGCACTGTACATTGGTCTCCCTTGACTGTATTGGCAATTTCCACTTACTATGCAAATTAATGGGATGTTTGTCTCAGATCTAGATGGCTGTGTTTTGACAGATGATTCCCATTCAAAATGTTCAGTAAAGACTTGGTATTCGTTTGTGAGCTTTATATACATGTGTGTAATGTAAATAACTACAGTTAATGTTAGAAAACTTGATTTCAAATTCTCTTGAATGCAGCATTAGTGAAACAGTAAGGGTGGCTTTTGAGGATAATGCGAAATGGAGTATTTAAAGCTACCTGTTGGTGTTGTTTTTCTTCTAGGTTGGCGTTACTGAAGAAGAGTGGTGAAGAAGATTGGAAGAGCAGGCTTGGCAAAAAGCAGGAGTATGCAAAAGTGTCTGTCACTGATCGTAGTGCGCAAGTGCAAGAAGTTGAGCAGCTGTTGAAGAAGGTAATTCTATCCTTGTTTGGAAAAAACATCTTGCTTGAAATGCTTCAGCTTTTTGAAGATGCATCCAACCAGACAGGCATGCCTAATATTAGCTACTAGCTCCTGCTATTCCTCTTGTTGTCAGGCTTGTTTAAAAAACAATTCTTCCAACATGAGAGCTCTTTAAACAAGAATGTCTTTGCTGTCTTGGGACATATAATATTGTTTGCAGTGTCTTCATATCAGCGAATTATGAACCAGTAAGGGGGCCTATAAGACTTCTGGAATGTTTACAGGTATAATGATTTAAGCCTTTTCTCCCCTCAGTGGAACTGGCTTAAGGCTTTAAGTTCAGGTGTTGTCTTTAGTATCGAGCTTGTGAAGATTTCTGATTCCTAAAGCTGTGTTGAGCTGGCAGTGTATGCTTGCAGGCCAGAAAGCTAACCTGGGCTGAATCAAAAGAAGGGGGACCAGCAGGTCAAGGGAGGTTATTCTGCCCCTGTACTCTGCTCTCATGAGACCTCGCCTGAAGTACTGCGTTCTGTTCTGGAGTCCTCAGCACAGGAAGGACATGGATCTGTTATAGCGAGTCCAGAGGAGGACCATGAGGATAATCTGAGGGCTGGAGCACCTCCCATATGAGGCCAAGCTGAGAGAGTTGGGCTTGTTTTGCCTAGAGAGGAGAAGGCTTTGGGGAGACATTATATGGCCTTCCAATACTTAAAGGAGGCCTACAGGAAAGATGAGGAGGGACTCATTATCAGAGAGTGGAGTGATAGGACAATGGATAATAGTTTTAAACTGAAAGAGAGGAGATTTAGATTAGATATTAGGAAGAAACGTTTTACTGTGAGGGTGGTAAAGCACTGGAATGGGTTGCCCAGACAGGTTGTGGATGCCCCATCCCTGAAAGTGTAAAAGGCCAGTTTGGATGAGGCTTTGAGCAACCTAATCTAGTGGGAGATGTCCCTGCCCATGGCAGAGGGCTTGGAACTAGTGGATCTTTAAGGTCCCTTCCAACACAAACTATTCTATGATGCTATCATATGCTTTTCTTTTGAGCGGTAATTATGGATGCTAGAAACACTGGGGAAATACAAGTACTGGAGCATTCATGAGCCATTTGGCTTTTGGTTACCTTGCACGATCTTTGATATTTGTTGATAGCCAAAACCATCTGGAAAAGGATTTTATCTGTGTTATCAGTGCTAGTAAGTAGAGCAGGAGATGGGTAGAAACGTGTACAGGAAAGGGAATTCCACATTGTTGGCTCACTCTCGCTTTGTCTTTACATGAGTGAGTTATGCTGCCCAGCAGGAGTGGATCCGTAAATTGGAGTGATTACTGATAATGACCTACTATCTCTGCCATGCTTGCTTGTTTTTCTTCGGTGAAGTTTTGCTTCAGGCTGAATTTACTCTGCTCCTGTGGTCTGACTGCCTTACCAGCAGTGGTGTTACGTGGGAATTCAGAGTGTGCTTCAAGGCTTAGTTAAGTTTCATCCAAAAGACTACAATGTGAACCAAAGCACAAAAAGTGAGGATGACTGGGAGATTTGCTTCGAAATGGACTGCTGTTTTAAACTACAAGACTAATGGAGACTTGCTTCCCTTCCGAGTCTAGTATTTTGGAAATAATAGTGTCAGATAAAATAAGCTGTTTCAAAAGCCTTTAATTTTTGAAGGCGTATTTTCACAGAGGACAAGTGAAGATAAAATTTGTGCTATAAATTTTTCTAGTGGGGACAGTACTCTTTGGATCTGTGAAAATGCTGCTTCTACTAAATAGGCAAACAACAACAAAACATCTCCTGTTCCACTGCTGTAGTACAAGTGAGAAGTTGTTGCACAGCCTGTTATTATTGAGGATATATCTGCGCCTGAACATGTCACTCATAAATGGCTGTGTGCTAGCTGCTCAGAAAAACAAGAAAGCTGATTTTTGCAGTTTGGTTTCTGGGTTTTGTTTTGGTTTTGCCTGTGAACTTGCTCAAAAAAATCCAGCTGCTAGTTTGAAAGATGTCCTAAAGCAAAAATGGTTTCAGCAAGGAAAGCAAAATTGTGGTCACATTTTTAACAGGCTAGTCTCCAAAATGACAACTGTTGAGATTGGATAACAAATGTACTCCAGCCAAAGACAATGGGGTTGAGAAAAAGCTTTAAGCAGCTGCCAAGATTTAAGCAGAGTAAAACCTTTGTTCTCTCTTCTCACTTCCCAGCACCCATAACGCTCCCTGCTGTGTTACCATGTGCAGCAACTTCACTCAGCACAAGTTAGGCTTTTAAAGCAAGTAAACGAGCATGAAGTGCTTGAAAGGTACAAGCTTTGAAGTGACAATGCTAGCAGAGGGAGTTTCTGTGACACTGGGTCACCCAGTCCATTGGTTCATTTTAGCTCTTGGCTATTTACAACCTACATCAAAGGATTTGCATATCTGCCAAAGAATGAAATCTTGGATGTGTAAGAAAAAATGTTACTCTTATTAGATGCACAACTCCTTGAAATGTATTGATATTTGTGATGCTGATTCATTATGTGGTAGATGATAAATTATGTCAAGCTTCACTAAGCTGACAACACTGCTTACCCCACACCATGTCAGTGTCAGCTGCCCTTGTATCTGGACATACTATTATTGATTATTAATCAGTGTGATGGTTATTATCCTTTGAGGTCCATGAAGCACTGTGCCACTGAAGTCTCTGTTTGTAGAACAACTTTGAAACTACAATGTACTAAAGAATCTTTCTACTTTCTGTTTCTGGATTGCAATAAAAATGCAGTAATTGTATTCATTACTGTGTTTTTGTGTTTAGTTAAAATGTAGTTTCCACTCATGGCAGCCAGGCATAAACAGCAACAGTGTGTAAAGTTCTGTCATGCACTGCTGATTCAAAATAATGCCTGAAGTTTTTAGTTGCACTATGTCACTGCTGTTAATGTAGTTAGACACCTTTTTAGGTTTTCTTTTGTGTGCGTGCCTCTCTTAAAAGGTTATGTAACTTGTCATGGATCTTTGATTATTCAAGCATAGCTATATAAAATAGAATTTATTAGAGTACATTTAGATTTCTTACAAACAACTGAAGTTGAAAGAATCATACTCTTAATAAAACAGCTACATTAAATGGTTCTGTTTGATCACTTCTAGTCAAAATGCTTCTGCATGGTTGTCTGCATGGTGAGATATTTCTCTAAATGTGTTACAGTATATTTTATGTGTAGATTAAACTGTAGCAAAAAAACATAAAAATCATGGGAAAACTTAAAAAGCAACATCAGATGGGGAGAAAGAGGGCTAAAGAATTTTATCAAGGAGATAAAGATGAGGGAGGAAGTTGAGATTTACTTGGAATTCCAGCAACTGTTTTGATGATTGCTGCACAAAGGAGGAAAATTTATTGGAAGCTAAGAGACTTCTGAAATTATTTATAAGTATGGTAAAACATACTTGGTCAATTCAAAGAATATCTCTAACATCAGGGGAACGTCTTACTTTTAGTTGGGAAAAATGTTTTGGATTTAGTGTGTTTGTGTTCATCATCTTGGTTTGTATGGAAGACTTCCAGTTTGTTGGGATTTTTTCATGGGTAGAAAAATTAACTAATTTCAAATCTTTTCTTAGTATCGAAATAGCAAGATTTACTTGAATGAAAATGCCAGGTTTATGGTCAACCTTTTTTAACGGAGTCCCTGATTAATGTGATTACCAGCTGCATTGCAGTCGCATTAAAGCAGTGAATGACATTTGAAATGCACTTAATTCTTACAGCAGGTTCAAACTGCAGCTCAGCACTGGTGTTAAAGGCTAGGGCTGAACAGTCAGTTCAAAATTACTCAGAGGTTAAGTGTGTAAAAATCTTTAAGGAGGTAAGCCCTTAAAAAGTGACCTTTAGGCCAAATATTAGTCTGTTGCTGTGGTTGTCCTTTTATCCATTTAATATATGACATCCACCAAGTGCTCATATCGAATTCTAATCAAAACTGAAACTTTTAATGATGGTGCTTTATCTTGAGTGACTCTGACAAGCTGCGTTTACCCATATTCTGTGCGATGTCCCACATTTATTTAACCTGTAGAAAGGAAGAAGAATTATAGATGATAAAGCCATGTCTAATCAGCTTTGGGTAAGCCAAGCTCTGAGGCAGGCGTTATTTGTAGGCTTTGTTTAGAATGGTGAACTCACCTTCGCTGGGTGCTATGGGCTTAGCAGTTCCCTCCAGATGGCTTTTGAGTATCCCAGTTTTAGTGAGCATTCTTTACCTTCATCCAGAAAATATATGGCTTGTTATTTAGCAGAGTCTGATTAAACTTGCAGCAGATTATTCACATTGTGGTTGACGTGGTTCATCAACATAATGGTGCATGAAAACAGAGACATAAAAATCATCAGCATATGAAAAGTGTATCTTCTGGCTGTGCCGTTGTGTACTGTGTTGAGTTGTAGTGATATTGTTACTGACTTGTTTAATTCCTGCATGGAATGGCTTTGGTAAACATGCTGTTTCATTATGACAACATTTTTTATCTCTAACATTCCAATAGGGAAAACATTTCTAGAAAATTAACAATTCAGATTTACTTTTTTTTAAGAAATTAGGTGAAGATGAGTTATTTCCCCCATCTCCATTTCTGGTAGTCCAGTTCTTTTCTAATTCCTTTGCTTTCTTCTATCCTTGTCATAGGAACCTGTATATGCTTCTACTTACTCTCCTGTTATACCTGCTGTCCATAAATTTCATCCTTTTCTACCTATTAATCAGGTGAGCAAAAGTCTGCAAAATTTGAATGCTTAATAATTGCAAGTAAGCACTTTTTGACAGGGTTTCTTTACATAGGAAATTAATAATTGTCTTAACTGATTAACCAGCTTAGTAAGTGCTGCTTTAAAGAAACATAGTATTATGCCACTATGTTGTGTATTCTTCTTCAATATACATTCTGCTAGTATTTCTCTTACAGCTGCTTTTCTAAAACTTCCCTATCTGTTAGACTGTGTAGGTAAGAAAATAAATGAAGGGTACATTATTGCATTCATTGTAACGCTGAAAATGTGCAAGTTGTTTCAAAGGGTGTCTAAAAGGAGCAATATTTAACTGCACAGCATTTATTTTAGACTAAAATGTTGTGTACCCTGACTTTCTCTCTAAGTAATGTGCATATACAATGTAAGAAATAAAAATCATCTAATTTATTGACTGTGGAAAGCAAACTGCTTTTTTTCAGAAGTGGCTTTTGTATAGTGCTTTTCCTTAGCCCATGTCTAAAGGATTTTTACTTTGGCATATCCTACTTCTATACTTTGACTGTCCCGTCTTCCTCCTTCTCTTTTTCTTCCTTTAAGGTCTGTAGTACTAGTTTGAAAGAATCAAGCTCTCTGATTTCTGATGAACGTCATCCTTGGAGATGGAAGGTGAAAAGCTGTACAAACTTCCTGTTTAATTATTAGAGGAGGAGTAAGACTGAAAATCACATTCAGATCTAAGATGCATGTTCCCAAAGCAACTTGTGGCAACAGAGTTAACTTTGTGTTTGCCTGGGAATAGAGTTCTGCTGCTCTTCAAGTAAATATCAAGATCGTGCCCATAGCTTTGCAATTCCATCACAAACAATTTGAAGAACTTATGAAGAATTAATAAATAATGAGAAATATAAACTTTCTTCAGTTAGAGCTACCTAATAAAGTTCGCTTTGAGCAGAAGTAGAATATCGGATCTTGATCTGAGCAAACAGTACCTGTTTGACATGATCTAGAGGTAAAAGAAACAAAGGCAGGACTGGGCAAAGAGACAAGCTGAAGATAAACACGAGAAAACATGGAGAGTTAACTGGAAGGTTTCAATAGATCTATGCAGGTCTAATTCTGTTTTATTACACCTCCTTCTCCCTTGCAACTAGTAGTTGTAGTACTACAAGGAATCCATTGGGTTCTTCATTCCCACACAAAATACGGTGTATTTCCCATATGAGCAGCTTTCTGGCTGGTATGCGTAATGGCTTTCAATCCAAGGAACAGATACTTACTGTTAGGACAGAGGGTGATGATTATGGCAGAGGGTGCAGGAACCACAATAAGGTTTTTGACTACTGATATTTACTGTTTCCACATTCAATTTTGTAGCTGGGTTTGAGGATGATGTCTTACTCTAATTCTTTTTTAATTAAAAATTGAATTTGGGGCTAGTATCTGAAATGTGTTACTGTTACCGTTTCTCTGTAAGCTCTGGATTTCATATAGCTTTATTACTACTTACTTCAGATAACCTACTCATTTTGTTGTGACAGATATGAGCAGCTCTGTGTATCTAGAAGGTAAATATAAAATCTAACTGAATAACGTGATAATCCTCCAATAGTGAGAGGACGTCCTTCAATGGGCTTTTCATCCCATCCTGTCTTAAAAGGGGGAACACCCAAAAAGTATTCATCTTTCCTTTGAACACAGTAGCTACATCTTACCCTCTTAGGAAGCTCTCTTCTTCTAGCATAGTGTCAAGGTGCATACAGATTTGTTTGGGTTTTTTCCTGGCGCAATTAATCATTTTGTTGTTTGCGCCAAACATGAATTGAATATATTCTATTTTGCTCAGGCCACTTTTGAACCATGCATTTGTATTTCAGTTTTCTGCTTATGACAAGACCCATATAAAGCTGCACAGTAAAACAGCGTAGAAATTTTTTGTACTTGTACAGCTGTTGGATTCTTCTTGTGCTATTTTTTGTCTTAGGAGCCTAAACTAGAGAAGTTACTTGTATTAAAAAGCAAATAGATACTTTTGGGATTCTTCTTTTATATGACTTATCACAATGATTTTAATTTGATCCCTCTTTTGAAAAATACATTTTTTTTACATTAAATTTTGGATTGGATTTGCCCAAGTAAGGACGGTCTTGATCTTCAATATAGAAAAAAAAGTTTTCTCTTATTTCTTGCATTGAAAAGCAAAAGCAAACCACAAACCACAAACCAGCATGCTAACAGAACACTCTCAGTTGTGTTCTTGTGACCTAAAAGGAACGCTGCTTGGACTGGAAAATTGTAGGGTACGAAATGAAGCGTTGCCTAGATGTGGTCCCTTCCTTAGCAAAAATCAGGCTCCGACACTGCAAAAGCAGAGGAGTGTCTGTGCACACCCTCAAAAAACGTGTTGCAGTTCTAGAAAAGACCAGTACATCATCCAATCTGCGAAGCAGCGGAAGAAAAGTAATCTTTGTTTCTAACTGTTCTTGCATTGACTCTATCACTCCTTCTCAGACTTAAAACACATCTTTTGAAAAATAGTCTTCGTTCTAAACTGTCAACATACAGAAAGTGCAGTGCAATATTGAGTTGGGGAGGGGTGTCAAGTATAATATAAATATATTCAAGTATAATATATATATATATATTTCGAATATAAAATATTCGAAAAAATATTTTAGCCCTTTCTTGAAACCTTTCAAAATAGCATCCTGGACAGAAGTGAAGAGGCTGGAAATGGATGAGCTGTTGCAGTACAGGTTACCTCTTCAAAACAACGGTTCCATGGGAATTTTTCTCATCTTTTTCTGTCTTACAAATTGGCTAGTTTTTCCCCGCTTCCCTTTTCAAGCCATATTTTTCCCTTAAAAGCCTGGTTTACCAAATTTTTCTGATTTTTTCTTCTTTATGTGGTTATTTCTTCTTTACCTTCATGACTGTTGTTGGTACAATCCCAAGAGGCTTCTCAGCAGAAGTGTATTTTTTTTCCATGTGCTTGGAAACATTTTGATCAAAGTTGGGATGAATCAAATCACTGCATGACTCTTTTCTGTTCAGAATTAGTTTTTCAGTCAGTTAACTGGTTTGCAGCCTCTAAGCTGCACTGATATTTTTATATTGCTCAAAAAGCTCAATGTCATCTGTGATTAAGTCAATATATTAAAGAAATCAAAGGTAACTGTGTTAACATATTTAATCATACTTGATCTCATCAAACTTACCATTTTGATTAAACCTGTTTTCCATAATGCCATGTGGAATGGCATTAATTACGCGCTTGTGCTTTGATTCTTCATTGATTGTCTTACAGCAGTCTTCCAATGAATGTTTGGAACAACACACAGCTTTTGTGACCTACACCTACCTAGTTTTGTTCTATTTCTTCCAAATATTATCCCCATCTGAGCTTTTATCAGTCCTGTGTATTTTCCCATTTTCAAAGGCTGTTTATTAAAATCACTACTTGTGTTTGAGGCATCTCCTATTCTAGTTATTTCATGTTGTTGAATGCCAACTTTTCTGATCCTTTTTCTGCTTCACTTCATTTTAAGAATTTATTGTCTGAAATATGAGATATCAATGAACATGTGGACATCCTTTCTATGACAAATTAGGATATTTCATTGAATTTAGCAGCCTGTTTTGTTTAATGGAAAAATAGCATTGGAGATGTCTTCCTGAGCTTTTCATTTATTCCTAAAACAATTCTTGTTTTGAGTATTTATTGGGGTCTTTAACTCTCATTATCAAACTTTCACAGTTACAAATGGAGATTTAATCTTCTTTCATATCTTCTTTTTTATTTTTGTTTTTTTATTTGGAAATAAAATTTACACTTAAAATCTTGTGAAATTTTACCCTTTGCCTTATTTTTCTCAACTAATTCCTCCATAGATGCTGTCATTTGGTAGTTGTGAAAGCTTTCTAAACTACTGCCACGTACCAGATGTATTTGTTCGGAAATTTCTTTTGACAATTACATTGGCTCATGTTAGTTTTTCCAGCTATAGAAAATTATTCTTTCTATTAAGCATCACATATAGTTTTGGTTTTCACTAGGACTGTTACAGCAAAATAAACGGATTGGGGGTTACTTGGTGTCTATTCAGATTACCTTTTTTTTTTTTGTTAATTTGTTTATTAATAGAGGAAGGTAGGCATCTCCATGCATTTGGAAGAGATCTAAAATGGATTCCTCTGGGTTTTTTTAGGAACTCCAAGGATGTTTTGCCCAAGGAAGCGGCTTGAAATCTTCCATTAAAAAAATAAAACAGCAACCTTTTCCTACCATTAGACAGCTACTCACTCTCTCTTGTCCTTTGACAAGGCTCGAGAAGAACTACTCCTGATCTTTCTTAAAATTTACATGTGTAGTGATTAAGACATATGCATTCCAGGTCTCTATCTTCAGAATTTTCAGTTACTCTGCAGACTCTAGAGCTTTTTAGGTATTTGCTGGTGACAAGATCCAAAATTAAGCCCCCTGAAATTTAAAAAATATGTAAATAGTACATATGAAAGAATCCTCACTTCCCCTCATATTGTAATCAAAGTAAACATCCTTACTAAGCTAAAAGCATTTCTATTATACAAAATTTCACATGTGGTTTCATTAGGCATTTATTAATTTCCTGCCAAGACCTCCCTTAGTATATTGCCATGGGTGTTTTCTTCTACCAGCTGTTCATCCCGGAGGTGCTTGTGGTTCAGACATTGGAATGGGTAGAAACTAGGGGAAGTGAACAGAGATTACTTCTAGTGTTTTTATTTAGCTGCTTTTACAGAACAGGAAGCAAAATTGCATAAACTTGCGTCTCCTTATTTATGTTGAATGTTTGGGAGTTCTAGGGAAAAATTGGAGGGCTTCATCTCGATTATCATGCCTTGCAGTCATTGTGTCTGGCTGCCCAATTATCTTTACTAATAAATTGAGAACAAGCATTACAGGAAAAGGCTGCAGAGGTACATAGAACCAGAGGAAGGACTGGAGGGCTGTCATGTCCTAGCTCTTGTACAAGCCATTTCTTGCTTGTCTTAACTCTTCTGGATGATGAATACTGCTCCTGGTAAATGATGAAAGCTGTGAAATCTCTGTTTCGGTGTGTCCTCTGCAGTCATGAGAGTTTTTCTATAAAGTGACTGATTTACTTAGTCTGTTTGATTTTAAGCAAAGAAATAAATGAGAATGTCTGGGTTTCTATCTCTTCCTTGTATCTTGAAACAGAGAAGAGTGTTTACTTTATGTTTGCAAGCTTTTAGAATCCTTTTTAATTTCCTCTCTGTAGTTGTATGAGCTAGAGCTATGATAAACCTTTAGATTTTCATGTGTTTTTTTCATCCCTAGCAGCTAGTTTGTGAAAGAAAAATACCAAATGGCAAACAACTTGGAAGTAATTCCAGAGATGACAATCCCATGCACTAAAAATAGTTTTATACTTGATTCCTATACAGTATAATCCCTGAAATGTTGCTACTTCTTTAAGATAAGTGCATTGAAGCAATATTTCTTTGGCCTGACCTAGCTAGAGCAGAGTATGTAAATTCATTTTCTTTCCTGTTTAATGTACCATCATCAGTCCTTTGCATTAGGAGGGCACTAAGGTACTTAGTGCTCCTAGGTGCTCCTAATCATTCAAGCTGTTGGCTGCTACCCTTAAAGCAAGCGAGGAAAGCTGAGGGTGACCTAAAAAAAAAATAAAAATAAGAGATGATCATAGTCATTGGAAAAATATTCAGTAGAGCAAGCTGACCCATGAACTTAAGTGAGCAGCCTCTGGAGAGATAAGGCTGCTAAGCCTGCCAGGAGAATTGAGGTAAAAAGTGATTCAGAGTGTAAAAGAGAGTGAGTGTAAAAGAGTGATTCAGAAATCATAAACTGAGTTAACGCTTCTTTGTTGTTGTTCCCTGTGCCACCTGCAGATTTACACACATGAAAACATCTGCTGAAAGTCAATTTAGTGATCTCACTAGTGTAGCAAGTCATGCTTCAAAAGAACAGGGTCTGGAAAATTATATCATACATAGAGTAAATGGTTTGCTTTGCTTAGAGGAATGCCATTTGCCTTGGCTGATATTTTGAATAAAGGTCAAAGAGCATAGACCAAAAGCTCATCTTCACAGTGTAGTAGGGCAGCAAGATAATGAAGCATCTCGGGGTCATTAAGCCGTGTCTGTGACTTTCCTTTAGTAGCTTGTTATCCTGTTCTCTTCCCTTCTACAGCTAGCAGTTGAAATGTTCAACCAGTCCTTTGCTGTACTCTGGTAGGTTTATCTATTTTTTTAAATATATTTTTCTCATTTCCCCCCAAAAAAGCAGAGAATAGCAGATAACCAGGAGAGTCAGATGACCATCGAAGAAAGGAAACACCTGATTACAGCTCGAGAAGAAGCCTGGAAGTCCAAGGGTAAAGGAGCAGCCAATGACTCCACGCAGTTCACTGTAGCTGGCCGAATGGTAAAAAAAGGTCAGTGATGAAATGATCTTAATATAAATAAGCCACTGCTTATCTGTCTAGTCAAAATAAAGTCAAGCTAAAGCTATACAGAGGTACCATCCAAATTTAGCAAGAGGAAGACTGTTTGTCTTCAAGTGAGTATCATGTCATGAGGCTGTTCGCCCTGGCTTCTTGTGGCCATTGGTATTGATCCATTTTGTTCTACACTGTTGCACTATTACAATCCAGTTATTACTGGGTTCAGTCTGACTGGTGTTGGTCAATCACTTAAACGGTAATATGTTTTGGTATTAATACAAATTTTAATTTAATACAGCCCAGAGAGCACAGTTATATTATTCTCTTATTTATTCTTCCTTTGAAAACTCAGGTGCACTGTCTAGAGAAAAGTTGTGAAATCTAGTTTTTGCTGTTGCTGGCACTTCCACCACTCCTAGCATCTCTGGGAATATTTAGCAAACCTGTGCTGGTTTTATGGATGCTGTTTTGGACAACAACTTGACGTGTTGTGTTTGGCTGAAGAAATCACTGAACAGATTTCTGCATAGAACCAAAGAATACAAATGGCAAGGGAGCAGTTTTGACATTTTTGAGATCTCTTGAATTCAGTCAGTGTTTCCAGATGCAGTCATTCTTCTGAAGTGGACAGGAGTCTCTGAAGGCTGTACATAGTAGAAATATAGCTATTCATGCAGTGTACATGGGATGATAAAAGCTTTGGAAGGAAGCATCTAAATGGATCTCTTGTGGTTAACAAATACTAAATTTTGTTTTGTAACAAGACCTTGGTTGTTGAACAAGATTGCAACCTTAAGTTAAATGACAACCACCAAAAAAAATCATACTCCAGTTCCAATCCAAGCCACATTCTGTTGGCAGATAAATAGATACACGGTATTAGGAATTACATCTATTAGTAACGTATTTTAGCTGCTGCTTCCATTATTTTGCTGCTAGAAATGCCAGTGGTCAGTGTTTAGAGACTAACTTGTGTTGGAGGGTTGCCAAGAAAAAGTGTTCAGTTCTCCACAGGCTGCTTTCTGAGATTATATTTGACCAAATAATTGGTCTTTGGAAAGGAGGAGAGGTGATAGTATTTGCTCTTCTTAATGGGAAAAGAAAAATACCTTGAAAGGATGTCTTTAGGTGCTGAGATCATTCTTTTGGAGAAGCAAGGTTATCCAGTGACAGTGGCATCAGTAAAAGTAGCCCACGTGGGATTCTATTCAGATGTGTGCTATTTTTGTTGCCTAAAAGGATCAGTTTTCCTGATAAATTTTTAACTTAAGGGATGATGAGAAAGCAATTCAAAACTAAATCCTTGTTATATACATGTGCACAGATGCATTTGTAGTTTAATTAATAATTAATTTTTATTAATATTTAAATTAAAGATGCACAGATTTTAATTGCTTCTTATGGCTGAAATTTTTCAGTCTTAATTGGAAGGTGATCCCTTACTAACATCTGAAGTGGTTCTCAAAGTGGTCTTGTGGATTAAGTCCTGGGAAAGCTGCTTATGAGCTGTATCCTCTCAAATACGTCTTGATGAAGGCTTTACTGGTTGACTTAAAACCTGCTGGAATTTAAGAGTCTCTTAGGTAACAGGGGGAAAAGTGTTTGTGGAAAAGGTACTTGATTATATTCTAAATCTGCTTTGGTGTTTAATAATTATGACTCGCTAGGAGTTGCACTAAAGGTAGCGGAAATGCAGTTGGTATATATTCTTCCAGCACAATATCAGTTTAATCTGATCAAAATAACTAAAGGCTTTAATTACATGGCTCAGTAATTAGTAAGCTATGGCTAATTGTAAAATAGATATTAGAGGAAATCTTAAATGTTGATTTCCCCATTTACTGAAAGTCTATGCAACAAGAGTTTATAGGTGCAATTCTTTTCTTCAGTATACTTTTCTACCTAATAAAAAGCCCTTAAACCTCTAGAGTGTCTGATCTCTTAGTGAAGCAACATAGATTTACATGAAAAGAACTGAAAAAAAAAAATTATTTTATCCACTGGGTCCAGGATGAATTGTTTTATGATAGTTACTGAAAAGGAGGTAGGAGAGTACAGCAGAAGGACGGAGTAGTGCTTGATACAGTGGAGACTCTGACTTCCATTTCCACATATTCTTAAAAACACAACACAGCCCAAGAATTACTGCTTAATCCAGGGACAGCATTCCCAGGTCAGATGCAGACTGCTGTAGTAGAGATGGGTTTAAATTTAAAAAGGAGTTTGAGGAGGCGGTGGTTGTGAAGGTGCCAAGCAAGATCTTGTTAGTTTCCCTGCTAACCATATCTTCTTGTTTAGAACAGTTGCAGGTTATTAAAATGTGGCTTGTGGTAGAATTGGAGACTAAAACAGAGCAAGTAAACTGCTGCCTTGAGAAACAAGCCAGATTGCTGTATTCAAGAGAAAGCACGTATCTTGTGTTAGCTTGCTTACAGACACTTGGAAACAAAGCTTTGTTCTTGTCAACAAGACACTTTCTGAAGCTGCTGTTGATTTGAGGAGCAGGCAGGGCAGTACAATGTGCCGCCCCTAATACAGCAGTTACAGAGGCTGGGGAAGTATGAGGGGCTCTGAGAGTGGCATTGCTGGAAATATGGGCTGACCCAGAACTGCATTTCCTATGTTCTTTGTTCTTCTGCAGGTTTGGCTTCTCCAAGTGCACTAACACCTGTAGCATCCCCTTTCAGTAACCGGCAGAAGTCTACTGCTCCGGTTACAAAGCCTTTGGAAGGTAAGGAATAAAAGTTGCTGAAAAATGTTCAGGCTTTTTTACTTCCTGTCAATTAACAAACTTTACTTTTTGGTTTGCTTAGAAATTGAAGCCAGGCCTGATATGCAATTGGAATCGGATATGAAGCTTGACAAGTTGGAGTCGTTCTTGGGAAGGCTGAATAACAAAGGTTGGTAGAGTTGCCAAAGGTGGCTATGTATCAACTCCCTGAATTAAGGAAGTCACTTAAAGTACCTCTTCGTTACCTGGTAACAGAAACTGAAACATTACTGATCACACTGTTTGTTTTTCCGATTCAATCTTTGCTAAATTTTAACAAAAATACCTTCTGTTATTGTATTACAAATGTACAATAGAATAAATTACAAATGCCAAAACAACTTTCTTATTTTTCTACCCGCAATGTACACATTCTTCTTGAGAGCAAAATTTTTTAAAACCGCACAGCCAGTCTGAACCATATTGCCTTAGACAGTGAAACAGCTTTATAGGCAGTTTAGTTTTAGTAAAATCAAGATAGGATACTAAGCTGCTCTCAAGCACAACTCATTCACCTTCCTGCTGGCTGGTTTTGAAGCTATCTAGAGTTCTTTGGTGTTTCCATCTCATTTGTCTGTACTCCATTTCTAAGACAAAAATCCTTTTGTAATTTGTAGAATGACAAATACCATAAAGAAGTGCATTCACATTTCAGCAGAGGAGGCAATAGCATAGGATAATGATTATGCCATGTTCAGTAGTCTGAAGTAGTGACTTGCAACTTATAGTTCTAGTATATCCTTAGAAGGAAGGAATTATGTAGTTGGAGGCAAGATGGAATATACAACACCATGAAGTGCTGATATCATCCTACCAAAGCAACTAATTTTTGATAATGCCTGACTTTTGATTCAGCTATATTTCCAACCAATTTGTAGCAAAAATCATTGCATATGAGTAGCGGTTACACTCAGTTTTTATCATTCTTTTCCAACAGACTTTTCTACCATCTCTCTGAGTTCCATTAACTTAAAAACAAAACAAAACAAAACAAAAAAACCCAGAATAGAACAACAAAACAAAAAACACAAAAACCCCAAATGTTCACCACCTTCCCAAAAAAACTCACTCCAACAACTACCAAACAAGCTAAGTTTACCTATTCTAGAGTTAGAAACTCTAGTATGATTATTTACTTGGTGAGATGTTTTTTCCTGCAGTTTCTGGGATGCAAGAGACAGTGCTGACAGTTACTGGAAAATCTGTGAAAGAGGTGATGAAGCTGGATGATGATGAAACATTCTCCAAATTTTATCGCCATGTGGATTTCCCTTCCTCCTCAGTGCCTTTGGACCTTGATGAGGACTTCGATGCCATCTTTGATCCTTATGCACCAAAGTAAGAACTTTCCCCCCCCCCCCATGCTGTTAGGAATGTAGACACAAGGCTGGTGGGTCAAAATGTTCAGCTGTAAGTCATCTTTTAGATCTCTTAGTACTGGGCATGTCCATTTCTTCTACACTTTTCTGAAATTACTGTTCTGCCAGAAGATCCTGATTTACTGATCCTGATTTCCTAACAAAAATCACACACGAAGTCAAAGTAACTCACTGGTAATTAGATGATTCTGACTAGGAAAATTAACTGACAATTATAAACACTGCTTGCTTTCCAGGTTAATATCTTCTGTAGCAGAGCACAAACGTGCAGTTAGGCCAATGCGCAGAGTCCAGTCCTCAAGAAACCCCCTGAAAATGCTGGCAGCAAGAGAAGATATTCTCCATGAATATACTGAACAAAGGCTGAACGTTGCCTTCATGGAGTCAAAGCGAATGAAAGTAGAAAAAAGTAAGCTAATAGGATGATTTGTGCAAGGAACTGTATTGCTGTTTTAAATAAAACAAAACAAAAATCGCAACAGAATAACCACAGCTAAAGTAACAGAACATATTCTGTAAGAGACAATAAATTGATTGAGGTATAAGGTTGAATGTAGACTGTCTAGGAGGTCTGGAGAGAAGGGCATGCGTGAATTCCTCAGAGAAAGCTACCTACATCCATCTCCTTTGCAAAGGTTTAATTTATTTTTAGCACAATTGCCTTGTGGAGAGAGACTGCCGTGGTGCTTACAGGGTGAGGACAGGAGATCAGAGACAGCTGGCGTCATGTTACACTGGGGCAAAGAGCTGGCAAGAATAGACAAACTTCTGTTCAGGTACACTGGCCTCAGTTTTGGGTCCTAGTTTTCTCTCAAACTGGAATTAGCTTTCTTGACTCCAAAAATTAATTTCCATAAAGGATCATTACTCTGTGGCAGGGCTTTGTGTTTTACTTGTGACGCTGCTTTCTCCTGACAACCAGATGGACTGCAAAATATATTATTGAAAACTTTATTCAAGTGTTTGTGAAGCCACATTGACCATTTTGGGTAGAAGTTTTCCCTATTATATGTGAATAAAGGAAGATATCTTTAAGCCTTGCCTGTATTGATGAAAGCACCAGTTATATGTGTAATACTTTGTTGCCATTTGATGAGAAGCATTTCCCTGAGTTATAAATTGATAAAGTACTTTGTCTTTGGTTGAGAAATAAGCAGAGGTAGCCAAGAATTTAGGCTTTAAGTTTACAGTAAAGCATGACATTAACTTTGAAATGTAAGTGGCTGTTGCATCACACTGGCTGAGACAAATTTGAAGGGAATTTCAGTTAATGTGCCTTAGCTACTCTGCTGTCTTTTATCAGTCATTAGTTATAGGGCATTGAAGATCTACACAGTACTTCGCAAAACATTGGGTGAGTCGTATTTTGTAGTAAAGTTGGTGGTTTTGCCAAATGACACAATTCTGACACTGATAGTTTACTCTTGGGTGATGTATAGAAACTTAGGTGCTACTAAACCCACAAAGCTTTTAGGCTAGCAGTTAATCAGAATTCAACCTGGGTTTGCTGTTACTGTTGAGAAGGAGTAAAAATTGGAAATAAAGGGGGGAAATAATTTTTTTTGATGCAACAACCAACTTTGTAATAAGTTTGTCCTTGTTTTGCGTGTTTTTTCTCCAACTTCTTTCTATGTACAAGTGTCTGCAAACTCAAATTTCTCAGAAGTAGCACTTGCTGGCTTAGCAAGCAAAGAGAATTTCAGCAACGTTAGCTTACGGAGCGTTAATCTAACAGAGCAAAACTCTAATAACAGCGCTGTGCCATACAAGAAGCTAATGCTGCTGCAAATTAAAGGTATGCTGGAACTGCTTTTACTTCACATATGTAATAGGCTGATTGTAACGTGTGGGAGTTGCTGCCACAGTTGGATGGTTAGCTTGTTCTAGATCTCCAGCTCAAGGTTTATTTCTAAAACCTAAAAGCATAAGTGAGAACTGCGTGAAAAATGAAAAACCTTAAAAATAGATTTGCATTGTGCCCCCTGGTGTGTGGTTTCCAAGGAGAAAACAGAATATTTCAGAAATTCCAGCCATCTTTTGTGGAAATTTTTGATTCTTCCAGTGCTCAGTGTATTTGGAAGTGGCATGACAGTATTCTTGCTTCTCTTCTCCTTACGGTGCACAGTAATGTATCTGATTCTTCAAAATCATAGAGTCACAGAATCACTAGATTGGAAAATACCTCTTAGATCGAGTTCAACCATTCCTATCTGCCACTAAACCATGTCCTTGATTACCTTGTCTACCTTTTAAATACCTCCAGGGATGGTGACTCAACCACCTCCCTGGGCAGCTTGTGCCTGTGCCTGAGGACCTTTAATCTTCAGCAAAGTAAAATTCTTCGAACTGTTTACTGCCTACGGAAATGATGCCATAGCTGCACTTAAGAAAACATAAAGGATTCTGTAGTCTGGCTGTTGTCTGCCATTTACTTATTTATTCCCCGAAGGACACAAAGTTGTTAAAGCAAGAACCGAAAATAATAGAAATATTAGTCGATAGGAGGTAACAGTTTTTTCCTTCCTGTGAGTAAACCCTTTTTCCATAGTAGTAGTCATTTAATTCTTCTTTAACAGTCTGTTTCTAAATGTGCTGGGATTGTTTGTATTTCATTCAAAACAAATTAGATCTTGGCATTTGATAGCAGTAGTCAAAGAAATATAATTAGCTTTGTTTTCACTTTAGGAAGAAGACATGTTCAAACAAGATTAGTTGAACCAAGGGCCTCCTCACTGAACAGCGGAGACTGTTTCCTGTTGTTAACTCCACATTTCTGTTTTTTATGGGTAGGAGAGTTTGCAAATGTCATAGAAAAAGCAAAGGTTAGTACTTGTTGAGGGTTTCTGTTATGTATTTTTAGAACTGTGATAGTGTTTGTCTCTGATGTAATTGAGCCTTGGTGCCAGTTGTCTCCAAAGGTGGCGTGTAACTGATAGTCAGTGACAGGTAGGTATGCAGGATTCCTACAAATATGTTTTAGCCTGCACACTGAATGAAAGCTGACATAGGAGTGTGTAGGTTGTGAAGCTGCTAGAGAAAATAGGATATCCTCAGGAAACAGATCTGTGCTCAGACGAAAAATGGTCTGAATTGCAGGATGTCCTTTTTATTCCCATGTTCATTAAGATCAAGTCTTGTTTTAAGGCAAATGAAAGAACAAATGTATTTCTGTGACATATTCTCTAGTGTCTGTATTTAGTGCAACAATTAATAACCATTTCTCCTGATCTTTGCACTGTGGTATCTTGTCTACTTTTGCCTTCTCCCAGAACAAGATACACATAAGTATTCCAAAGACTTAAGCAATCCTGTTCAGATAACTCTTAATCTCTTAGGCATCAGAACTTGCAACTTTAATTCAGACAAAGAGGGAACTTGGCTGTAGAGCTTCTTATATACAGACTATAGAAGAAGGAATTAATACCCATACCCATGCAGCCAAAGACTTCTGGAAACTCCTCGGTGGACAGACAAATTACCAGTGTAAGCATTCTTACAGTTATAGTATTGATGTTTTATCACACTAAAATAGTTGAGTCAGTTCTCTTTCACGATAGTTGGATGTAAAGATTTTTTTATTAACTTTTGACAATCTTTTTCTTAAGCTGCTGGAAATCCTGAAGAAGATGAAATGTATGAAGCTGCAATAATAGAAACAAATTGCATTTACCGCCTCGTAGAGGATAAACTCATTCCTGAGGATGACTACTGGGGAAAGGTGCCAAAATGTACCCTGCTACAACCAAAAGAGGTATTGTGCCATTTAATGCTCCTGTGGTAAGTGCAGGAACACACTGCTGATGATGACTTTCTGTAACTGTAAGTGCTCCTGGAGACGCTCACTGGAAACTGAGTCCTCTGTGTTTCTGAAAAGCTTCTGAACACTTTGCTCTCTGGAATGTGCTGCAGGTCTCAAGAAATTAGATCATAATGTCTTTAAAGTGAAATACTATTTTAGGTAGCATAAATCTTTTTGTCAACAGTGGCTCACTCCAAAGTCATGAAATGCAAACCAGGTGGCATTTCAGAAAAACAAAACAAAATAAAAACCTGGTTTCACTTTCAAGCATTTTTATTTCTATCTTTAACAGACTTTTCCCTTTCAAATGACTGTTTTGCCTATCTAATTAGGAATGAGAGCAGATTTCCAAAATAAAAATGATGATGCATTTTCCTGATGATTTTCAAGTTTTCACACTGTGTGTTCTGTCAGCCTTCCCTGGCTGCAGGATGAAGCATGGGTCTAAACGTGAGTGAAAGCTGCTGTAATTGCACAGCAATCAGTCATGCAACAGAATCAGGTTTTAAGTAAGAGGAACTCTCTAATCTGCTAGTGACCTAGCTACCACCTAAAGAAACACCTCGTAGCATTCCCCATACTTGCTTCCAGTAATCCTCAAAAAACTAGATGGCACAGTGCAGACCACTGCTCTGGCCTTACTTGCATTGCAGTGCTAGGTGTTGGTGTCACTGCAGAAACTCAGATATTTGGCGGAGTTTGTGTTCAGCGCTCAGTCAGATTGCAGTACTGGGAAACTGGAGGGTCAGGGGTGTCATGTAACCTAATGGTAGGTTGTTTTTTTGTTTTGGCTTGTTTTCTTAGGTGCTGGTGTTTGATTTTGGCAGTGAAGTATATGTATGGCATGGAAAGGAAGTTACTTTAGCACAAAGAAAAGTGGCATTCCAGCTGGCAAAACATTTGTGGAATGGCACTTTTGACTATTCCAATTGTGACATAAATCCTCTGGACCCAGGGGAATGCAATCCCCTCATACCCAGGTATCAAAACTTGAGTTTAGTCTCATTGCAGAAAGTTAATTTCCTTAGCCGTATTTCACAATGTGAATTTGATTGTTTTTCTTTTATTCCATTGTACAGAAAGGGACAAGGACGCCCAGACTGGGCTGTGTTTGGCAGACTCACAGAACATAATGAGACCATACTCTTCAAAGAAAAATTTCTTGATTGGACGGAGCTGAAGAAACACAATGAGAAGAATTCTAGTGAATCCCTTCACCAGAAGGTACATGTAATTGGCATGCTAGGTATTCCAAACTAGATGACATGTCTGGGATAGAAGACGGGGAAGCTTATTCTTAAGGATCCAGAGCACTTTCTTTAGCTTGTGGTCTTTAACCTAGGACTCCGGACATCATTACCTACAGTGAACCCATTGAGTTGCTTTATACTAGTGCCAAGCAGCTCAATGAATGCTGCCAAGGTGGTTTTGATAAGGCATCAAATGATGACACGATGTTGAAGTACTGAAACATTCAGGAGTCAAACTGTTTGATGGAACTATGGGGTAAGAAGAAAAAATCTATGCTCAAAGAAGTGTCTTCTGTGTTTTTTGACAGGAAGAATCCAAATCTGACTCTAAACCATATGATGTCATGCTAATGGTAGCTGTGCCTCAAACGACTGTAGGTACAGTCTTGGATGGAATGAATATTGGCCGGGGTTATGGACTTGTAGAAGGAGAAGACGGGAGGCAGTTTGAAATTATCACTGCATCTGTGGATGTCTGGCACATCCTGGAGTTCGATTATAGTAGACTGCCTAAACAAAGCATAGGACAGTTCCACGAGGGAGACACATACGTGGTGAAGTGGAAGTACATGGTGAGCACTACAGGTTAGTGAACAATTCTATTTCATGCTGCTGAAACATGGAGAAGTGCAGATAAAACTGCTGCATTTAGTGCTGAGACCCAGACTTAGACTTCCTTGGATATCAAACCGTTTTAAAGGCTTTAAATGCTAATTTAGTCTTCCTAGGTGTTATGGTTTAATCCCAGCCAGCAACTAAGCATTTCACAGGTGATCACTCACTCCCTCCATAGCAGAATGGTGAGAAGACTAAAAATGAGAAAACCTGTGGGTTGAGATAAAGGTAGTTTAATATGTAAAGCAAAAACCACTTTTAAAAGGTATTTCCATTAGAATATTCACCCCTGGTCCCTTTGGGCAAAGTTATAGGGTTTAACATTGCAATGAACTCCTCCTCCTTCCCCTTCTCTGGCTTGGACTTATCCACAGACTGCAGTCCATCATGGACATACATGCTCCAAGTGGAACCTAATCTATGAGCTACAATCTTTTCCGGGATATACCTGGTGTGGCACAGATACAACCAAGGCCAAACATGCTTCGAGATGTACCTGCTCTGGCATGGGCTTATCCATGGCCAGAGACGCTTTGGGGTATCCTGCTTCTGTGTGGACTAATCCACAGGTCACAGTCCCTTCGACTTGAGTTCACACTGCAGTTCCAGCCGGTCCAGTACAGCAGCACATAAACAGCAGCGATGCCCTGGCCATCTGCCAGCCCAGGCACGTCGCCATTGCTGTTATCAGAATGTTTCCTGGTAGAGCAGAGTAAGGTGGTAAGCAGTACAGCAAGCAGCAAAAGCAAAAAGCAGCCACTAACGAGCAGTAGACTCTATTAATATATAGTAAGGCAAACAAGCTCTATGGCAAATGCAGAAGCCTGCTAATTGATAGCTAAACAGCAATTAACAGCTGTAAATTCAGTCTAGCACGTTTTAGTTAAATCTGTTGTTATGTTGAACCCCTTGAGCAGCACGTTGGGTACCAAAAAGGGCTGTCATGGTTTAACCCCAACCAGCAACTAAACACATCACAGCTGCTCACTCATTTTCCCACAGTGGGATGGAGGAGGGAATAGGAAGAGTGAAAATAAGAAAACCTGTGTGTTGAGATAAAGGCAGCTTAACACATAAAGCAAAAGCAGCACATGCAAGCAAAGCAAAACTAGGATTTTATTCACTACTCACTGGCAGGCAGGTGTTCAGCCATCTCCAGGAAAGTAGGGTTCCATCATACGTAACAGTTACTTTGGAAGACAAAATGCCAACACTCTGAATGTTCCTCGCCCTTCCTCATTCTTCCCCCAGCTTTATATGCTGATCATCATGTCATAAAGTACGGGACATCCCTTTGGTCAGTTGGGGTCAGCTGTACAGCTGTGCTCCCTCCCAGCATCTTGTGCACCCCCAGCTTTGTTAGTGGTAGGGTGGTGTGGGAAGCAGAAAAGGCCTTGATGCTGTGCAAGTACTGATCAGCAATAATGAAAAAATCTCTTTATTATCAACACTGTTTTCAGCACAAATCCAAAACGTAGCCCCGTAGTCGCTACTATGGAGAAAAGTAACTCTATCCCAGTTAAAGCCAGCACACTAGGCTGTTAAGAAATAGAATTTATTATTTTATTTGTTTAAAAGAAAGTATTAAAAAAAGCTATGATTACATCACACGTAGTACTGTCCATCTCTGCTTTGACCAACAGTGGTGTTGTACCTGTTCACAGGACAGCTCATTAAGCCAGAATTGTTCCCACAGCATAAGACCAAAATAACTAGGCAGCTGGACTAATGACAGTGGTCTGAGTGTCTTTCAAGAGAGGTAGGCTTAGCAACAAGGAAAGCCTTTGCTGGGTAATGGAGAACACTAACAATGACAGGAAAAGCCCTTGCCAACTCCTTGCCCTTGCTGTCCTTTTTGCTCCTTCTGGAAACGCTTTGCTATGGGTTTCAGTCTCAAGTGGAAAATTTTAGCAGTGTTGTGCAAAGAGCTTGGGAGCAGCAGGTAAATGCTGAGAATCAGTCAGCTTGGTATGCTCCTTGGAACTCTTCCTTCTGGCACTAGACTAAGAATGAGTGGCTTTTGTGGTAAGTGAAATAGAAATAGTCTAAAAATGATTGTTCCGGATAGGAAAATATTAAAATTGGTTGAAAGAAGTATAATAACTATACAGCCTTCAGGCTTTTAGCCAAAAAAATGTAGGTAGGCCTTATTCAGGACCCTTGAGTTCAGATGCTGGAAAATCCAAGAAAAATACAAAAAAGCCTGTGAGTCTTGAGAGAAGCGGGTAACAGTAATACTGAACTGTAAATAGGCTCCTAATCCAAATGGATGAAAATATGTTCCATCACTCTGAAACAGAATAAATTTTTATGTAGGAGCCAGTAAATTTATGGGCTGAATGTACAGATAAGAGTAAATCCCATAAATTTTAGAAGTAGCTAATGTTTTTAGTATTCTCAACTTGAAAAAAAGCAGAATGCTTTCTCCTAAGTATTTCAGTTGGAGGCTGTTCAGCACCGCTGAAATCAAGGCAGAAGTTTTTGGATTATTTTAAGAATCTGGTTTAAAGCCCTTGAGTTTTTTGAAATCTTTTATTTGGTTGTATCTGTTTATTCAGTACCCACTGGAAAGAGTAAAATATTCCATAACTGGTTGTATTGTTGAATTTCACATGCTGTAAACATTATTTGCTTATCGTAACAACTAACTACTGATCCTTTTTAAAAATAAAAAGCACTATTGCTGCTAACTCATTTTCCAGACCAAGATGAAATACTGAGTTCATTTAAAAAAAATTAAATAAAGCTCACCTAATTCTAACTTTTTATGACTGCAAAATACTTCTCCTGTGTTCTTTTGTTCTGTATTTTTCCTTTCTAATATCACTTTACTAAGAAAGACTTTTCTTTTATGCCTGTAGCTTTCTCAGCTGTTGCTGTTTCCAGTATCACTGAACAGCCAGCTTACACTCCTGCTGCCAAAGAACAGTGTGTAATGTGGAAAATGAGCCATAATGCACTCTTCTGGTAACATAACTGGACATACCGTTTTACATGCAAATTGGCTCAAGTGATGATAGTTATTTTTCTCTAGATAGTACCATTTCTATCTACATCTCTTTCCCTCACCAACACAGGCATCTCTGTATGTGGGCTTACGTCTACCTGATGAGACAATGCCAACTTTGCACGGGGTCGTACTGGCTTGGAGACCTAATGTTACTCCAGTTGGACATCTTTCTGGACACGATAGTGCTTAGCTGGCAGATAAAATTAGACCGTGTGCCATTTAAATCTATAGCCAGAGTGCTTCCTTTAGCATGTGCTTTCTGTTTTGCAGTTGGAAGCAGGCAAAAAGGAGAGCAGCAAGTAAGAGCTGTTGGAAAAGAGAAATGCGTATATTTCTTTTGGCAAGGAAGGCACTCCACAGTGAGTGAAAAAGGGACATCGGCACTGATGACAGTGGAACTCGATGAAGAGAGAGGAGCACAGGTGAGCTTCCTGCAGGGCTAGGTAGCAATCCTGGCAAGACTTGCCTACCCAAGTAGTAACCAACAGTAAATTTGGGTGATCTTTTTTGCCTCCTCTCTATCTGTAAAGGTCATCTTGCTAGTACAGATAGTCAGCCCTCAAAATTACTTGTGGCTTTATCCCAACTTCCAGAGACATATGAGCTTCTTTATTCATTGCCATTCCCAAATCCTGCTTCTAAAGATTATGTTTCTGAGGATGGCAGAAGAAGAATGTCTTCTCTCTGCACCCTGCAGGAATAAGTGAAGCACAGTTAAACAAATGTGTACCTTCCGTTCCACATGTGTTCAGATAACAGGACTGTCATCTTGGTGCTGAAAACAGGAGAGGCATTTTCTGCCAGGCCAAGGCATTCAAACACCTTTGAAAACTTCTGTGTTTACTCTATAATTACAGAGTAGATTGTCTTGGTTTGGAGAGATTCTGTTAGTTTCAAGCTCAGAGGACAGGCTAGCTTGCTTTGTCTTTAGGTGGAGTTAGGCTTTTCTGTAGCTTGTCTGTTACCAGCACACGAGGAGAGGTTTAAAGTTAGTGTCTGTACCTTGATAAAACCTTAATTGTTTTTTTAACAGCAGCTTAGACGTGACTAGTAAGACAGGAGTTCATAGAGGAGATACACTAGACCCAGAGTGTATTTGTGTTGTATTCTATGCAACACGGCTGACTTAACAATTGGCTATGTCAGTTTCATAATCAAAATGCAATGTTTAAAAAGAGAAGAGCATATATGTTGTCATATAAACCAGTTTACAGCACATTGTGAACTTATTTCAGTTCCTACAGTATCTCATAATAGTTTCAAAGAATATCTGTCAAGATGGCCCAGTCCTGGAAAGAATTCAAACAATGATTAGTGTTAGTTTAAACTATTTCAAATCAAAGTTTATCTGGTATTCCTTATTCTCTGACATTCTTGATTGTTGGATTCCAGATGGAGGTTTATTTTAATATGCTGATGCATGCAGTGGTAATTGTATATGTGTTAATGTAAAGAATAGTCGGCAGTTGTAAAGCAAAAGGAAAGCCATCTTCTCGGGTGGCCATAACTATATAATTTTTAATCCTCCATAGAGGCTAGTTTTCCTGAGTCTGTATACCTGCTTCGTTTTTTAATGAAAATAGGTACTTTGAATTTCCAGGTACAAGTGCTTCAAGGGAAAGAACCGCCATGCTTCCTGCAGTGCTTCCAAGGAGGGATGATTGTGCATGCTGGAAGAAGGGAAGAGGAAGAAGAAAATGCACAAAGTAGGTTACTGCTACTAAAGAGCTTTTATCCCAAATCCTTTTCTACCTGTTGTGAAGGGCTTTGAATTCAGTCTCACTACCATAATGTGTAGTAAAGAAAAGTTAATGCCACAAAACCCGTGAGACAGCTTTGTCATGCTTTGTTTCAAGATATTTTTTTTCCTTGAGCTTAAAATGGATTTTGTAACCCTAGAACAAACTGACTTTGTGGTATTGATATGCATGTAAATAGTTCTAGGTTTTTTTCATTAAGCAGGGCACCTCTTTTCTTTAAAATATGTTCTTTTCTATATAGTCTAGGCAGAAGAGTATTTTTATGAGCAATTCTCCTACACCAAGGAGAACTCTAAGCTTTTGTTATGCATTCATTACTTTTTGCAGCATGTTCTTTGAATGCTGCAGTTGAGGTAGTAGAATTTCAGTGCAGGTGTAGCTTGGACATGTTCCAGTTCACATCCAAATTCCTCCTGTATTTAAGGGGCACAGGGGAAGAGGAGCTGAATACAAGGGTTATGATGTTTGTTTCTCTTTTTCTCTTGTATGAAACAGAGCAGAAACTTGACTCTTCTGGTCTGTTAAGCTCTTCAGCTCTTAACACTTATACTCTTGTAGCAAGGTTTCATAAGGCATTTTCTCTGCAACAGGTTTTCTCAAGTAGCATTAGCCAGACCTGATTGTTAGCTGGTTTATTCTGTGACAATATAGACATGTGATATGTGGAAGTCATCCAGTATGAGAACAACTGTTCCAGAGCAGAGGTCTTGAATTTCCAATCCCGTGTGACTGTATAATACTGCTGCACTGTTCCTGTCTGCTCCAGGTGACTGGAGGCTATATTGCGTGCGAGGAGAAGTTCCCAATGAAGGAAACTTACTTGAAGTAGCATGTCACTGCAGCAGCCTGCGTTCCCGGACATCCATGATTGTCCTCAATATAAATAAAGCTCTTATCTACCTGTGGCATGGCTGCAAAGCACAATCTCACACCAAGGATGTAGGAAGAACCGCAGCCAATAAGATAAAAGAACAGTGAGTGTCTGACCTATATTTTGGAGATGTTTATGTAGGCTACCAATTTACTTAAAACAGTCTGCCTCAAAGAAAAGTTGAAATAAATAAAGCTGTCTTCTGAGTACAACTGCAGCAAGTGCATGCGTGGTAAGGAGAAGGAGTGATGGGTAGTTGATTCGGTGGAATGAAGAAAACACGTTCTGTAATCGCTTTCACTTAGGGTCTGATGCACTTATTCTTCCTACTGTACTAATTACAGTTGCAAATAAAACACTCTCTCCGTTTGGAAAGAGCTGATCAATATCTGAATAGCAAACTAAATCCCAGTTGGTAGGAGGATTACAATCAAGTCTTGTGAATAAGGAAGAGAAAATGAACTTGGGAAATGTGCAGGAAGACAGCAGCAGTTACAAACTTGGGCAGTGAGAATCTCTATTATTAGCTCATGCGAACATCTCCTGCTCTCTGGGTGTGTGATCAGAAATGCTATGAAAATGGTTGCTGAAATTCCATATCTCGCTTATTGATAATTTTTGTCATCAGTTTCGAAAAAAGCCTTTGTTGATGTGAAGAGCGCAACAAGCCTGTGGGATGGTTTTGGGTTCTAGTGACACAAGCGGTCAGCAGGTTTGTGTTAGCTGTGTTTAGGGCAGGAAAGTTGGGTTCACTCTCTTTTCTTTGTGTTTTGTAGATGTCCACTGGAGGCAGGGCTGCACAGCAGCAGCAAGGTGACAATTCATGAATGTGATGAAGGATCAGAGCCCTTGGGATTCTGGGACGCATTAGGAAGGAGAGATCGAAAGGCCTATGACTGCATGTTGCAAGGTAGACTGCGTTCCTGGATTTGCACTTAACATTTTACTTTACTGGTCTATGATATTGTAAGATTTAATGTAAAGCTTGGGAAGAACTTCTTGGTAGTTGAGATGATCCCCTTACTGAGTTAAGGAATACTGTTCTAGAAGGAAGATGCTGGAAAATAAAGTGTTTCTTTTTGTTCTCTTCCCCTTCTGTGGCCCCTCTGTATTCATGCAGTACAAAGCAAAAGTTACCAACACATTTTGCTTCTCTTCTGAAGGGATTAGGAGGTGGTTCTGCACACATTCTTGTCCAATCTTGGCTTTGAAATTGCCAGCAAAGGTAGCAGGGGGGTTGAATTACCGAGTGGAAAATTTGTCAGCTAAATAGTAAACTCTGAGATGGACTTGCTTCATTTAAGCTGCAAAACAGCCAGTGGTGAAATGGCTGATAGTAACTAGCCAGGATTAGATTCAAACTGATGACAGCCAGCCTTTTAGCTCAAGTTCTCCACAGCTGTTGCTGGTCCTCCAAGACATCTGATCATCTTTCCTGATTTTAAAAAAATAAAATTGAGAATTTACAGTCACTCTAAAAACTGAATTTTTTAAAATATTTTTCTTTACATTCATCTCTGGCATTTTCTATTGTAAATCTTCATTTTTGTTCTTTAAAGATCCTGGAAAGTTTAATTTCACCCCCCGCCTGTTCAGCCTCAGTAGTTCATCAGGAGAATTCTCAGCCACAGAATACGTTTACCCTTCAAGAGACCCCCTTGTCATCAATTCCATGCCATTCTTGCAAGAGGATCTTTACACTGCCCCACAGCCAGGTATATGATTTAAAATACTTAAAGAAAACAGATAAGTATATCCCACACTGGGTCATGATTCAGTAAGTAATTGCTTTTAACTTGATTTAACATAGAAAAATGTGTGTGTGTGATCATTATATAGCATTAACCAATAACAGTAATTTTTCTGTGATAAAGATGCTGAGAACTAATGAAATGTACATGTATCCCTAGAGCTTCCTATAAAAATATATAATTTATATCGGGGTATCTAAGTTCAGCTGAGGTTCAGCTGGATGAATATAAAAAGCATTGATAAGCTTTGAAATGATCCTGTCCCAATGCTGACAAGCATATAAGACTGAGATTGTTTATAGGATTCTGAGAAGTTATAAGTAGCTGATAATGAATTTGTTATTTTTTGGCTGTGTAGCACTGTTCCTTGTTGACAATCACCATGAAGTGTACCTATGGCAAGGCTGGTGGCCTGTAGAAAACAAAATCGCTGGATCGGCTCGAATCAGGTGGGCTACAGACAGGAAATGTGCCATGGAGACAGTACTCCAGTACTGCAAAGGTAACAGATTGCTGTGCCTGGCTGTTCTGAGTGTGTTGTACTTTTCTATGCCTTGCTGTCCCAAGCTGAAATGTATTCCGGTGCTTCCTCAATAGTATTGATAAACATCAGTGTATTGGAAAATACATTTGCCACTCTTTCTTAGCAAACCATTGTGTACTATTGGCATTGTTCCCAAATTGCCAAGATTCTCTGCTGACTCAATTCTTAGACAAAAGGCTTTATTTCTCTTCTGTTTCCCAGCTGTAGGAGAACAGTTCAGACATTAGAGCTCTAAAATTGAATTCTGAGAACATGGGCTCTTAAACCTGAATGCTTTCTGTCTAGGTCCTTTTAGATTTCATTAGCTTCTGTGTATCAAAAGACTGAAAGAAGGTACATCACTGATTTAATCAGGTTTTGATTTAGTGGAGAAGGTGGAAAGACTTTGAGGATCAAGAACAGTTCTCACACAGAAACAGGTGGCCATTGGGAATGCTGGAGCACAGAACTGAGGCTCTGTACTCATTTCTACAAGACAGAGTTATTGCCACTCGGTGTGCAGTGATTCAAGCTACAATGGATGACCGTGTAAGAGTACACTGACCAGATTATTATCTACATTAGCAGAGTTTCTTCAAGACATCGTAATGCTTTCCTCTCACTTCATCTAGGGTTATGTGAGGCTGGGAACAGACTTAGCATCTTCTGTTGGAGGTTGCATAAAGAAAGGTGTGGCGTTACCATCCAGGAAAGAGGGCACAAGTAACACCTATGTTCTGTTAGTTCAGAGGAGGTGGTAACACATGGCAGGAGACAGCTGCAAACCAGTACTGGAAACACTGAGACAAGACCTTTATTGGACTGCATTATTGCTCTACATGGTTTGGTCTGTGGTGTCCCTGGCACTGTTCTGCCAAACAGCAGCATTTGTTTAGAAATGGGATGCTAAAGGCAGAGCCGTAATTGGAAGCATCTTGGGCAGTGACTGCTGAATTCCTAAAGAGGAAGCCAGTTACTTGTTCGTCACCACCCCCACGCGCAGATTTTGCAAGTCAGAAGTAGTGATATAAGATGTGTTTCTTTGAAAGCATTTCATATAATGTGCTTCACAGGAGAAGTGAAAGTCAGCGTAGAGTAACAAAGCCTTGTGCAATGAAGTGCCCAGAGTGGCTCAGCAGGCTAGTGAAAGAGATGGAAGTAAAATCCCAGTCTTGATGCAGTGCTGTAATCTTGTGATAATAAAAACCTTGTTTTCTGGCCCCAGCAGAGATGGAGTCAGATACACATTGTGAGTTTTGGATACTTCTCCAGATTTCTTGAACTTCACTGAATTCAGTGATGGGGAAAGGGAATAGTACCTTGTGCACTGGATTGAATTTCTGCATCTGAGCTTGAAGCACAATGGAAAGCTCTTTAGTGACTTCTTATGGGTCTGAAGTTTAACATATCTGTCATACAACAATTTTTTTTCAGCTGGGTACTTCTTCACCTATGGCCATGACTTTACAGCAGTTGTGGCTTTATCCTTGTGGCCATGGGATAGTTTTCAAAAGCTTTGGGCTGTGTGCCTGGATAGGTACCGAGCAAGTTTGCGACTTGTTTGGATACTTCTCCAGACCAATTCTACTTATACTGTTTCTATGCTGAAGCTGCTGTGAACTTCTTAAACAGTTTTTTACTGTTCAAACTATGCTGTCCTGGTAGTCTATCACTTTCATGATGTGGGCTTCTGTCAACAACTTCAAAATTGCGTTGCATCAAGCTGTCAAGGCTGACTAGCTCTTGATGTAAGGTTACTTATCAAGGTGTAGAAATGGAGTTTCAGGGGATACCAGTGGTGCTGCAATTATTTTGACTACCAGAATATAGTTGAGTGGTCAGAACCATTAAAACATTTTTCTGTCATTTTTCTCTATCCATTTCTTTCCTCATCTATGTCGCTCTCCCTCCTTCCCCACCTCCTCTTTTTTCTTTTCTCCTGGCTTGCAGTGTTTAACTACATGATGGTATGAAAGAATTTGGTAATTCTGGATATCCCTTGTATATACCTGGCAGTTCTCCTTGTCTCCACATTAAATCTTATTTAACTTGTCAAAAAATCTTGAAAGTTCTCTGTGGTTTTACCTGCTAAATCAGCAGTCTAGAGAGCTGAGCTGCAGACTGGTAGGAAAGGGAAGAATCTGGTTTGCCCTTCAGTGATTCTTAGTGAGGAGATCAGCTTGCCCTGAGGGCAGAGTTCATGCAATGAAGATGTTTCTCCACTTACAAACAAATTCACCTCTCGTGAACTGAGACGTTAGTGAATGCCACTCTTTTTTTTTTTTCTTGGATGAATTATTGAGAGTGGAGCAGTGCAACTAGCAGATTCACACATTTTTTTAATGCGAAGTTTTTAAGTGCTTGTTGACTCCTTCATAGCAGAATGAACAAATAAACCACAGTGAAAATCTGTGGAAGAGAAAGGTTAATATAAGTATTCAAATGATAAATCCTCTGTCTAACTTGCATAGTTAAAGCATTCTATTATCTTTGTTAAACTACTCCACAGAGCTTTTATCTCTAGTATTCAGTTTCATGTAAACATATTCTCTCTAATCAGTTTGTTTTCAACTTCTGATGTAAAGCCAAACTTGTGATGTCCAGGTTTTGCAAACCTAATGGGACAACAGTGTCCAGCCAGGCTCTCCATTTGCATTCAGCACAGATATTGCATCAGTTCCCTGGGGTTCTCCCTGGCAATGGGGTGCACTGTGTTCCTGCCTGACAGCCCACACACTACGTGCGGGCAGGCACTGCAGTAAAAAACAGTCTTCTGTAATGGATTGATACACTCTAGACTGTCTTTGAAAATCACCAGTAGTCACCATCCAGCTATTACAATACCTCTGTTCATTTTCAGATCCCATTCCTTTAAATTTCTAATAACAAAATGGTTGTGTTAGACCTCATTATCCCAAGTCAGGAACAGTTTAAACATTCTTACTTAAGCCTCCAAATGTAAGCTTTATTTGCTGCTGGCGGGACACTTCTGTTGAGCCTACGAAAAGGCTTCATTTACCTTAATTTGGCTAATTTCAGACCATCACACTCTGCTTACTCTGTTCTAATTCTGTTTTTGTAAGATAAGAAGTACACTGGGTTAGTAAGTAACTGGGGGATTTTCAGCATACTTGGTTTGATCTTTGTGGTCAGTTACAATAAAAGGCAGATTTAGGAATAGTGAAAAATATGTTAAAAGGTGCCATAGTATATTAACAAAAATCCTGGTGACGTTCGTTCCTACTGTGTTAGATTACTTCAGCTTCTCAGGAAGTAATCAATTAAATATGCCTGTGAAGTAGCTTTGGACAGTGGAAGACCTTGCAAAATACGGCACTGTGTAATTTCTCTCTTTTTTTTTTTTTTAATGTATTTTGACTGATTTTAGGAAAAAATGTAAAGAAGCCCCCAAAATCCTACCTAATTCATGCTGGCCTAGAGCCTCTGACCTTCACTAATATGTTCCCAAGTTGGGAACACAGGGAAGACATCGCAGAGATCACAGAAATGGTAAATCTTTTCATTGTGCAGACTGTTTCCTATTGCAAGTAATTGTTTCTTGTCTTGTCAATGACATTCCTTGTTTATCCTATCAAGGCCCAAAATCCCGAGGATGAACTTAGAAAATACAGCTCAGGAGCCTGTACAGGAAAAAGATAACAACAGGGCTAAATTCTGACTGGGACTGTGGGTATCGAAAGCATTCCTGGTTGGTGTTCCTTGTAAATTCTCATATTCTTTTTTGTTAAAAACAAGAGGGAAGTGTTATCTGAATCATCTCTTGCAAAGACATGTGCTGAAGTTTAGCAGAACAACTGTTTCAACCATGTGAAACAGGCAGCACAGTGAAGTTCTGATCTGTCCTGCAGGCTCAAAGTGCGGAGGAACAAAATGCCTCACAAAGGATTAGCTGGCTCCAAGACCTCCAGCATCCTTTTCCGGAAGTGGAGTCACAACTGTATTACATATGACTGCTTTAAAACCCTTCAGTGAAGGGGCATCTTATGGCAAATGGCATTTTCTAGTTTGTAAGTCTTCTGCAGCCATCCTTAGTGGAAAATGCTGGCTTCATGACTAAACAAAGAATTCAGCCTTAAACCAAGATCTGAAAGTACAGGATGTCCTTCTACTAAGCGCAGGCATTCTTTTTAGCTGTAAAATTGTAGGACGTGGATGCATAGACCTGGATGTATAGCTTAGTGCTCCATAGGCTGGGCAGTGCAGGTTGATCCCATGCTACCTGCAGACTGCAATGGGAGTAGTTGGTGGTTTCAGCATTGTGATCCTGTTCTGTTTTCCTTTCCTCCCTACAGGATGCTGACGTTTCTAATCAGATAATCCTTGTAGAGGATGTGCTGGCCAAGCTGTGTAAAACAGTGTATCCATTAGCAGATCTGCTTGCTAGGCCTCTGCCTGAGGGAGTTGATCCACTGAAGCTTGAAATCTATCTTTCAGATGCAGACTTTGAGGTAAGGAGAGAATAGGTGCACTGCTGCTCTGTGCATGTGTGTTTAACCATGCTGTGAAATCATTTGGCAGTTTTGCTACTTGTGTTTTTACTAATGGCATATCCTCTCATTTTAAATGCAGACTGCATTAGAGATGACGAGGGAAGAGTACAATGCACTGCCGTCTTGGAAGCAGGTTAATCTGAAGAAGACAAAAGGACTTTTCTAAGTTGTGTTAATTGGAGTGAGCACTAAAGGGATGCCTGTTTTCACTTTCTATGCCCTTTAGAAGAATTGTACCCTACATTTACAGAATAAATAGAAATAATCTGAAGTTATTAGTGACTACCTATCTGGAAGTGTGTAATAGTATAAAAGGCCAAGAGAACTCTTTGGAAATGGAATTCAGTTTCGACTCTTAAAGGTAGTGTGTTTATGCTCCACTCTCCTATGCACTTAAACAGTAGTCTCTGCGCTACTGCTGCAGGTGTCCTTTGGCTATATCCAATACTTGCCATTTTTGGTTTTTTGAAGAAGTCCTCTTTGTAAAGTGTTATTTTGTTAGTTTGTGGATTACAAAGAATTTATATTTATATAAACACATAGAACAAGTATGTATTTAACAATGCAATATATATTCACTTTCAAGACTTTCATGTCAAAACTACAGAAAAGTAGCTGGATGGCAGTTGCTTGTACTGAATTAGCTATACCACCAATATCTATCTCCTACGCATTCTGAAAAGTTTCTCTTTGCAATAGTTAATGAATTGTTCTCAGTGCTGCTTCAGGTGCTAAACTGAACAAAGCATTCATATTTATAGCATGGATTTCTTAAGAAACTATGCGAATCAACCTTTATACTTTATTATCCAAAAATGTATAGTGCCTTGTTTTTTGTGTACAGTTTATATACAAAACAAAAGATCGGTCTGCATTTTGAAGATGGCTTAGAATGGTCTCCTATGTTACTTTTATAATAGTAGAAATAAAAACATCTCAGTTCCTAATACTTGTTGTAAACATTAAATGTCTTTTGTGATATAAGAACCGAAAGTAAAAGCTTCTGAATAAACTCTTAGCAATGCTCTGACTTGTCATTATTTTGTACTGTAGTCTGTACTGTCATTCATCAGAATCTTCCATGACATGGTATTTTATCAGAGTATTTTAACCTTAGATATCTGTGCGTGTTGTACAGAGTTACAATTTGAGAAGCAGATAATGTGGAAATTAATCAATGTATGGAGATAAAACTAGGTTGTGCAACACTTCAATGCTGAATGTTGAAACGGTCACATAACTCCTGTATCCTGTTTCCCTGTTTTATACATGAAATCAAAATTATGCTGGTTTTTCAGACTATGGAAAAATCTTTTCAACCTTTGTGCAATTGGGAGTAAAAACTTGAACTCAAAATATGGCATCTTGTCTGTTTTTTCAATAGAAGTGTCAAAATTGTTTTCATTCAGCTAATTAGGACATTGACTGGAGTGATCAAGTAGAAATTTGCAATTGTTTGAAATGTTTTTCAGGCATTCGGCATTCCTGTTGTGTGGTTCCCCTCTGGTAGCCTAGTGAATTTCACATTTTCATTCCTGTCAGCATAAGTTTGCTTCTGCCTTGTAGCTGTTCAGGGGTGCTCCTGCCTCATTGAGAGATGATCACCCACACTGCTGCCTGTTGCTGCTCTTGCCATTCTCCATGGCCTAGGGAAATGAAGAGGGATATTTGAATGTGAGATGTAGACTTCATCAAGAACTGCCATAAATATTACTCCTTAGTTAAAATTAGCCTGGCTTTGACAGATCAGTTAGTAAGTTGTAAGCTAGCCTTTGAGTAAATAAACCATCTAGAAATATACAAGTACTGTTGACCTGACCTGAGATATTACAGGTGAATTTTCAGCATTAGTGTATTTCCTTTAATTCTGGTTCCTGTCAAGCACTGAAAATAAAGAACCCAAGAAAAGCAACAGTGTTCCAAGCCAGGATACTTCTTCCATAGCCTTCAGCAAAACCTGAGATGTTTAGATCTTAGAATCAAATCATAGAATGGTTTAGGTTGGAAGAGACCTTAAAGATCATCTAATTCCAAGTTCTCAGCTGTGTCTTCTGTATGGGGGACACTCTCAGTCTTAAAATGCAGGGCTTTAAAGTGACTCTTTTAAAGCACTGAGAGGTTTCCGAAGTCACTGCTGTATTCACCCAAGTATTTTTGCACCCATGTATTTCCCTCTTTCACCCTGTCTGATAAAATCAATCAGGAATTAAGTATTGTTTATTCATGCTCAATCTGTACTGCAGGGGTAGCAGGTTCCAATGTTTTGATTTTTCTCTCCAACAGAGAGCTGATTTCCATAGCGTGATTGACCTTGTTTTCACCTTTGGCAGGGTAGTATCATTTACTTTTGTTTTTTGAAAACACCATCAGTCCTCACAAGTGCTGCTGAAGGGCATCGTCCACCCACCCTTAAAGCCTTTAGAATTTCAACTAAAAGACAAGATGAGCTGGCATGAGGGCCTGCAGGCGGTTAAACCTAATTCAGTGCTGTCTGCTGTCTCTCCAAGTTACCATACTTTTTGCAGAATTCGATACCTCATGTCTGAATTCCAAGATCCAGGACACAGAACCCAGCTTCCCGTTTAGTGCGTTGCTCCTAACAGTGCATAGTATATCGAGGTTTTGCAGAAAATAAAATAAATAAACTTTTAATAAAATAAATAAATTTTTATTGCCCTTAATATATTTGTTATTTATGGAAATGCTTTCCTGAAATGTGAAGCTGACAGAAGACAGCAAGTCATTGTAAGGCCTGAAACAGAACTACAAGTTATGCTTTAATTTTTTTGCAACCTCCTCTCTCCACTCTGGAGATGCTGTTTATGGTTGGAAATTTGAACGGGCCATTAAAATCTTGGACTAGGCAGTACCTAGATGATCCCATTCTGCATTTAATGGCAGTCTCTCAGATTCCAGCCTTTGAGCCATGATTCTTTCCTCCTATGACTTTAAACTGCTCATTCCTGACTCTTAAAAATAGTGCTGTTTCATTAGAGAAGCATTCCTGCACACATAAGGATTTCTTAGCAACAAAATAAGAGTGGAAACATGAATATGTGAATATACTAAAACAGCAAATAAAATGTTGTCTGAAGAATCTGCAGTCTGTGTTCTTCAACCAGAAGAAGAGAGAAAATAGAAGGGAGAGAAAAACTAAAGCTCATCTTTAGCAGTTTGGGAGAGCTTGTTTCTGTCCACTACCTTCCCACCAGTCTCTCAAACAAGTCAGCCACTGCCCTGCTTGTGAGGGAAGTAGCTGCTGGCCCAGGTGGTACCTGCCCACAGTTTGATACCCCTCCCCTTCAAGTTCAGTGCCTCTCAGTTTAGCAAAGACGCTGGCTGCATGGCATGCCACTTGCTCTGCCATTCACAGGTGGTCCTGAGTTCCCTGTTTGGCCACCTTGGAACGTGCTCTGGATCAGGAACATTTTGTGGGGGACTTTCCAGTTAGGTTTTGTGATACTTAGGGTAGATGGAGGGAGTCTGCAGCCAAGTGGCAGTATTTCGGCAGCCGTACATTGTCAGGACAGCCATGCTCCTCTGTGCTCCTCTGTGCTGTGAGGTGCTGACAGCAGCATGGACCAGGAACCAGTCTTGCAGGTACTCTTCCGAAAGTCAGAGAGCCACTGAAGAAGTAACCCAAAACAGCCCGTAAATCTGCATGCTCTGGAGCTGAAGCGAAGGAAATCCTTACGTCTGGCTTGTGCTTCTCCTGAAATGCAGCAGATTTCAGAGGAAGTGAAAAAGAGGGAGCAATATATACTGTGTGCACACCATCATCTCTCCTGAATCTGGGCTCCTTTGCCTTCAGGTGCTCCCTGCCCCATTGTTCCTCGGGGAATCAGTGCAATGTGTCCAAGTGCCAAGAGAGCAGGTGAACGAGATCAGCAGCAAGGACCACATCTTTACACTCTTTCATGCCAAACCTTGTGCTTTCCATAAGGATGTGAAGCCCAAGGGGGAAAGATGGCCCATCCTATTTCTGCAGCCACAAACATAAGTAGGAGCAGCCCCATGTTTTGAGGTCCACATGCAGTTCAAATGCACTGATGAACCAAAAAGCACCAGTTGCTCTCGTGGCAAGTCCATGAAGTGCCACTTGAATAAAGTTTGTAAATCAATCCTGCTCAGTGCAGCCCCTTAGACTAGCACAAGAATCTATTTTCACAGCAAGGACCAAACTCTGGACAAATTTATTACATTCTGTTGCTAAAAGATACAATATTTATGCAAAAGGAACACTTGTTTCCTGGTCTCTCATTGCGATAAAAAAACAGGGTGTTTGAAGAAAATTTTATCTCTTCAAACAGAAACTAGAGTCAATTGTAGAGATTCATGGTAATAGCTACTGAATGAGGATCTGAGGTCCCTGGCTCTGCAGGCCATGTGCTGGCAAGCCCTTGCAGACATGCCTTTCTACACTTGCGGCTCTACCAATCCAACCACACTGGAAGGGGCCTCGAGGGGTTGTCTAGCCTGGCTGTCTATACCATGGCTGCAAACATTACCTAAATCACCCCAAACTTTTGCTCTCTCTCCTTTGCGGTGACCTGCATGGAACTACTTACCAAGTTACTAAACCAGATAAAAGTCCTAGAGCACATGCACTGCTGGAACAGCAAGGGGAGGCTGAAGAAAGTAATCCGTAGTTCCACATTTTCTATATCAGTAGCTGATACCTGTTCAGCTTCAATTTTACATTGTCTTAGACAATGGTGTTTGCTAGTTCCAGGCACATTCATTTTCCAGTGGCAATTACTAAGCCGCTTGTGCTGTGATAGCACTCTGATATTGAATCCCTTTAATTTGTAAATATGCTGTACAAACTGGTAAATGTTTATGTGTAGGGCTATTAATTGTCTTTACACAGCCAGGAAACATATACAGTACAACCGCTATTCTTGATAAGTGACTTGCTGCAAAGGAAGGCACCTGCTTCCTAGCTCCAGAAATTGGATGCTGTACATAGTAATGTTGTTGAAGTGGTAACACTTTATTATAAGTGCCTCTGTTCGTTTGCTTTATGCTTTATAAATTGCTCATGACTTACAGACAGACACGTAATTGATTTGGCTTGGTTTATTTATGGGGGCCCAGGCAATAATTTATCATTTCACTTCTATAGCTTTTTTTGAACTTAAGTAATTTATGTAAGTAGTTTCCAAGTCAAATCTCAGCTAGTTCTAATGATTTTTCTTTTCCAACTCTGACTGCTACTTCATTTCACTGAAGTTTTACAATTTTAATAAGTGGAGGTGTTTTTTTTTTTTTTAACAACTCTAACTTTTGTAATGAAGCCTCACTGCATAGTTTGGGGGGGGTGGTATTTTTCCCCCCAGTTCTTTCCAAGTGATTTATTAGTGATCTGGGCAAGATGATTCCCTGTTTCAGAAAATATTTTCCAAAATGTGCTGCAGACCAGAAGCAGAGCTGTGCTGCACTGTACCACACCACACCAGTGGAATAAACACTAAGGAACGTAGCACAGTTCACAAAAGGAAAAGTACCAGAAACAGTGTGAAAGTTTTATTTTATCCACAAATCTCTGGTTTACTATAACACCAAAAATTCCAGCAAAACAGACAATCTTTGCAATGCTTTTTGATTTAGATAGAGCCCTGTGTTCTGACAACTTGACTGCTGGATGAGCAAAGACTTGCAAGTCAGACTTTGCAGAAGCAGATGCAGCACTCAGGTCTGGAACTAATGTGGAGCATGGAAAGGTTGTCCAAATTTACACAGGATGGCCAGAGGAATGAACTTTGAGATCCCAGAGTCTGAACAACAGAGGGACAAGTTAGAGCCCTTCAGGAATGACCTCAGAAGATTATATTCTCTGGGACCACCACTGGTCTTGGTACTAGTTTGGACACAGTAGAGACCACAGAAGAAGATCCACAGTTTGTCCTTGAAATGCATGTAAGGACTCCATGCAAAAAGGCCATATCGGTTGGACAAATAAGATACCACCTTGTCCAACACACCTCACTTGTTGATGTTCATAGACCATAATACCAAGTGTTAGAAAAATCTGTGTGTTTGTATTTGAGGATCTTACCTCAGCTGCCTAATTTCTGATGACTCAAAACAGGCAGTGGTCTGTGAGAGCCTAGTAGCAGCAGATTTGCTTCCAGGCTATATCTCTAGAATGAGACGGCCCATATCAAACACACTTGTGTGAAAGTGGAGCTTCTGAAAATGTACTTGCACACGCAGCCTCCTCGCTCTGTCCCCCGAGTGATCTCTTATGGGTTTGTTTCTTCCTGAAGGATATCCACCAAACCTTCCCCTTTCTTAGCCAAATTCATTAAGAAAAGTCAGAAAATCCTTAAAGCAGTGTTTTCCAAAGAAGGGTCTGAGCCATGTGTGGGGAGGCAGACAGAGCACAGCAAAGGCAGGCAGAGGATGTTTGCTAATGAGAAGGTGCTTCTGGTAGATGGGATAATGATTGAGCCTTCTTGGAAGGGAAGAGATGAGAAAAAAACATTGGAAAAATGCCAGCACAGAATGATTAAAATGTCTTTCCATTTTATATGAAGAAGTGGCTGAAGGTTGCCAGCGTTCTTTGAATTTAATAGAAGCTTGTCCTTGTTCACGCCATGTCATATGAGCCACAGCCACAGGAACTTGCAAGGGCAGATAACTGGGGTATATGACTGGCTACCACACTACATAAAACATAGCTGATGAACACTGTGCCCTCTCTTCTCCACAAGTAAGAGCAGTAACACACGCTCTGCACTGTGCTCTGGCCCTGTTCTCGCCTCTGGCAGGGTTGGACAGCCTGCTCATGCTATGCTGCCTTGTGCCCCTGGCTTGCAGTGAGAATATGGTCCCAACAGATGCTCATTCCCTTCGTCTGGCTAAACTGGAGCTGGATGCAGACTATGGCAGTCATAGAATCATAGAATTGGTTGGTTGCAAAAGACCTTTGAGATCATCAAGTCCAACTGTACCTGTCCACTAGTAAACCATATCCCTGAGCACCTTTTCCACCCATCTTTTAACACCTCCAGGGATGGTGATTCAACCACCTCCCTGGGCAGCCCTTGCCCATGCCTGATAAGCCTTTCAGTGAAGAAATTTTTCCTAATGTCCGATCTGAACTTCCCCTGGCACAATTTGAGGCCATTCTCTTTTGTCCTCTCACCTATGACTCGGCAGAAGAGACCAGCACCCACCTCGCACAACCTCCTTTCAAGCAGTTGTAGGCAGCAATCAGGTCTCCCCTCAGCCTCCTTTTCTATAGGCTAAACAGCCCCTGTTCCCTCACCTGCTCCTTGGGGCGCTTCACCAGATGCCACTCATGGGGACAGGCATTTAAAACCCTGGCTGCAGTGCTGAGGCAAAGGATAGAGGAGGCTGCACGCCTCTCCCCGCAGGTTCAGATTTGCAGGTCTCAGTGCTTCCAGCCTGCCTTTCCTCACACGGAAGGCACACGACATCCTGAATTATCCATAACCAGTGGGCTGAGTGCCAAGTGATGCCTGCAGGCTGCTGTGGGACAGGGAGCCCCTCGAAGCATCCCTGGGAGGGGCATTCACCTCCAATCCTGTGTTCAGTTCTGGGCCCCTCACTACAAGACAGACATTGAGCTCCTGGAGTGTGTCCAGAGAAGGGCAACAAAGCTGGTGAATGGGCTGGAGAATAAGTGCTGTGAGAAGTGGCTCAGGGAACTGGGGTTGTTTAGCCTAGAGAAGAGGAGGCTGAGGGGAAGGCCTTAACACTGTCTACAAATGCTGAAAGGAGATTGTAGAGAGGAGGGTGTTGGTCTCTTCTCCCAAGTGATGTGTGATAGGATGAGAGGAAACAGCCTCAAGCTGCACTAGGGGAGGTCCAGCTTGGACATTAGGAAAAACTTCTTCACGGAAAACATTATCAAGCACTGGAACGAGCTGCCCAGGGGTGTGGTGGAGTCACCATCCCTGGAGGTGTTTAAAAGACGCGTAGATGAAGTGCTTAGGGATATGATTCAGTGATGGGCAGGTACCGCTGGGCTGGATGATCTGAAAGGTCTTTTCCAGCCTGGTGATTCTATGCCTCTATGGGAGCCCTCGAGGGCTCCGCACCGCCCTCAGCTCGCAGTGCAGCCCCTCAATGCTCCGCAATGTCCCGCAGTGCAGCCCCTCAATGCCCCGTAATACCCCGCACTGCCCCGCAGTGCAGCCCCGCTGCCGCCAGGTGGCGCCGCCGCCCGCGCAGCCCGCCCGGACTCGCTCGGGGCGGGGGGATGCGCGCGGGGCGGGGGGGGGGAGGTAAAGAAGGGATCCGATAAGGAAGGGGAGAGGGATATGTCCCTGCCCATCGCAGGGGAGGTGGAACTAGATGATCTTTAAGGTCCCTTCCCACCCTAACTATTCTGTGATTCTATGCTGACGCCAGTGCTCCAGCTTCGTGCTGCTTCGAGGAGGGTTTTGGGGCGGCTGATCGTCTCGTAGCTGGTCCCAGCAAGGTAGTGCAGAGGATCAGTCCCGGTGGCAGCTCAGGGAATGCCTCCCTGGCAGAGACTTGTTCAGCCTGGAGAAGAGAAGGCTCCAAGAAGATCTTATAGCGACCTTTCAGTACCTGAAGGGGGCTACAAGAAAGCTGGGGAGGGGCTATTCATAAAGGCTTGTGGTGATAGGACGAGGAGGAACGGGTACAGACTGGAGAGGGACAGATTTAGGCTTGATATAAGAAAATAGTTCTTCACCACGAGAGTGGTGAGGCACTGGCACAGGTTGCCCAGGGAAGTTGTAGATGCCCCATCCCTGTAGGTGCCCAAGGCCAGGCTGGATGTGGCCTTGGGCAGCCTGATCTAGTGGGGTGGCCCTGCCCATGACGGGGGGATAAGGGGGAGGAAATATATGATCTTTAAAGTCCCTTCCAACCAAAAGTATTCTACGATTCTATGTTTCTATGATTCTATCATTCTGTCATTCTCTGCTCTGGAACAGGCTGCCCTTTCCTTCTCCCTCGGGACCTGGGAGTTTGGGTTGTCCAGGCTGTGGCTGTGTGTGGAGCGCACCTTCAATGCGAGGCATTAGGGAATCTGTGTTGGCTGTAGGTCAGTGGGCTGTGTACGGGCAGGGTACTGCTTTCCTCCAGCCCGGGAGGCCATAAACTCACACAGACGTCCAGTGGCTCTTTCTGCCCTACTCCAGCAAAATAATTGGCACATTGACTAGAGGAGCAGCGGCTTGCAGCTGGCACAGATCAGGCACGGCTCGCTGGCCCCAGCCGCTTCACTTTGAATGCGCTCCCTTGCTGTCGTTTCTTCCTTCCTCCCTTTTCCTCCCAGAGCTGGACAAAGAGAGCTGTTGGGGCTGCCTGCCAGCCCGGTGGGCACCGCTCACCTTGCCAAGCAGGGCCTCTTCCATGCCCCCTCCGTGCTGCCCCCCCAGCTGCTTTGCCCCCCGCCACCATTGTGTTTGCTCGCTTTGAAACTGGCAGGAGACATCAGCTACGCTCAGATGGTGAAAAGAGAGGGAGAAGCACCTGCTAGCATTTGGGACTTGGGTTTAGAGCAGTGCTTGTGCTGAATACACACCCCCTTATTTGGGGGCTTGGAAACAGAAGAGTTGGAGAGGGGTTTTTTATTCAGCAGCTGAAATACTCAGCCAGATCACAGTGGAGCAGTTTGCAGAAAAACCACCCCTGTCACCCCGCATACACACAAAACTATTATGTTTAAGCGCTTCATGTGCTGAATACTCAAGTGCGTTTTACCTTGCAGTGGGAACACTGTTAGGAAGGACTAAGTGGACAGCAGCCTTCTTGCTCTGTTACACCAGTGACTGTGAGTGTTGTCACCTGCATACCTCATGTCCCTTGAAAGCATTTTGGGACCGCAGAAATTGTCAACATGCAAGACACATTTTAATGCCTAGGAGGAGACAGTTAGTCTCTAACATGAAGTGAGAAGTGAAGGACATTTGTCCAGGACACAGGAACTAACAGGCTGAGGGTAAGCTGTTCGTGCTGGATAGTTGTCAGCAGTTTGCTCATTTCCAAGGCAGATCTAAATGGGTGACCAAAACCAGGCTTGGACTTTCTTCTCTCTCACTTGCTATGATTTTTCCACTAGATTTATTACCATGTATACAGAAGGGGGTCTTGCACATTTGACCAGAAGCAAGTAGTGTTTATGAGCCCCTTAGTCTCCGACCCAGTTAGCAGCCCAGGCTGCCCCTGCACAGAGAGCTAGTAACAACGTGGGGCGCAGCCTGGTGTCACACAGGCATAGCAATAGGTCTGACGGCAGTACTGGCGCATGTGCCTGGCATTGCACCTGAGCTAATAAACCCTGGGTTTGTTAGCTTGGGCACAGCACTGCACTGACATCAGGGAACTTAGGCTGGCTCCCAGCCTACCAACTGGGATGCCTCTGGGCTGTTTCCCCCAGTTCTGGTACTGGGTAAGAACAGACAGCTTGAGAGCCAGGATAGCTGCAACATTCAAAGCTGCCCTTCCTCACCTTTTTGTAGAACTTTATTAATAAAGCTCAAGTCCCAATAGTTCCTCAGCTTTTGCTCCTGCCTACAAGAGGAGATGGCCAGGAATGCGTAAGCTGATAGAGGACATGGAAGCAGCTATATAAATATCTTTGTCACAGTGGCCACTGGAATGCCCTGCTTGCCCACTCTTGCTTTTGTCCATTTTCAGCCTTCAGGCTTTGCAGAACATCTTGCACCTGAATCCCTCTCATGGTTCCACACAGAGGCTAAGAGGTAGTTTTGAAGCAACAATCACCACCACTCAGATCTATAGTCAGAGCTCTACTTGGTTCAGCTGCTGGGTACTAGGATTGCAGTTACCTCTTTCAAAAGGATGCAAGTATATCAAGTCAGATGAATGGTATCCAAAAGCTTTTTCCCTCTCCCTGCTGACAGTAAAGGAGCCTGGGGTGAATGGCTCCACTACAGAGTGAGGAGAGAGGAATCCTGCTGTTGGAGTCTAGAAGTGTTTAAGTTTTTCCCAGTAACTCAGGGCTCTCATGGGAGGTCTGCCCTGAGCTTTTGCCATTGCATCAGGGCTCTTCACCTTTCTACCTCGAGCTCCGTCTCCACTCCCTAAGGGACTTCAAGGCATGGGGGTCTCTACTAATGACCTCTGCTCAAGGCACGCCAGACTTGGCTGTTACCAGGCTGACCAAGGCAGCACTAGCTTGTATTTACCCCATAGCACTAACTGGAGCTATGAAGAGTTTTGGGGTTGATGTCTGGCCTGAGGGGATACAGAGCCTTTACCTTCCAGGTAATTTTCCTGACCATCCAGTGCCAGCCTGCTGGGGCAGGATGAGAGTGGATGGGACCAGGCTTACACACCAAAAGCTTGGGAAGCGACTCCTGTGTCATCTACCAGGCGCTTCAGTGCTGGGTACTAAGGTTCTGGGGACTACATCACATTGGACGCTGCATGGAGCTGGCCCTGCCTGCCCCAGTATTGGCTGCCTGGGTACTGGGAATGCTCCACAGACTGAGTCTGACTTAGTAAATATTAGTTTTCTGTCTAGTGAAATGCGAGCCGTTTCCTGCTAAAGAGCTCTTTTTCTAAAAGCTGAAGGCGGTGAAGTTAGAAACACTCACTTTGCATCAGCAGACATGATGCCTCAGTCGTCAAGTGGGAAAAAGACCTGAGGAAGTGAGAGGTACAATGATGAAAGGCCATGAACAGCTGCTGAAAGTGTTCGTGAACCAGGAGTAACTTTACATAAAGAACTGAAAAAAATAAAGCCTGGTTTGATTAAATGGTTGGATTCAGGAAAGCAGGTCACCTTCTGGAAAGCAGCTTATATAGGTGTGAGGCGATTCAGGCTATTTCTGAAGAGGGAAAATATGCAACAGCTTGCTGGCTAAAGCACAGGCCACCCCACTCCCAAGTAAGGCCACAGACTTCCAGTGGCCCTTGTCATAAGGCCTTTAGTCCCTGTGCTCTCAGGGAGTTCTGATGTCCCTCTGCCTGGTCTCTGCCTCCAAACTCAGAACACACAGGCACAAATGCACACACAGGCATGCAAACAGTTCCAAAATTACTGAAATTCATTCACCTACACAGAACTAATTTTAAAGGTGAAATTCTAAGGTGATGAACCTTTCTGCTTTCAGTCAAATCATGCCCAGAGCTCCATTCTTTAGGTAGCATTATGGCCAAAATCACCAATGGAAACTGTAAGGACTTGGCAGCTGAAAATAAGGACAAATTCATTTTTATGTCTTAACCTGAAATAACTGCTTGGAAATAATACCTGATGATCTCCCCTGAGGACCCAGGGGCACCTTGAAGGTCACTGTAAGAGTTTGAAACCTTCAAGCGCCTGTGACACATGGGTCAGCTAGCAGTCGCTGCTGCTCCTGCCCATGTAACCAGGTAGGATGGAAAAAGAAAAGCCATTTGCTAATTCACAGCGTGTCGCTGTGACTTGTGAGAGGTGGGAACTTGTGGTGTGGGTGATTTCTTTGCAAAATGGCTGGCAGAGAGCCTGGATACACATCCTGACTCATCTCTGCTTTCTCTGTAATTTGGTCCAAGCAGTTGAAAGCAGATGAGGGAGGATGTAGCAATAATATGGGGGAAGCTAGAGAGGTTAGAAATGCAAGCAGAAAATAATCAAATTAGACTGTGCCTGGGAAAACAGAAATTAATACATTTGGGGCAAATAATCTGAAACACTGCTAGTCAATAGAAGAAACCTGGAAAGCAGGTACATCAGTTAGCAGCCATCGCTGTAACGTGCGACAGGACAGGTCTGTGTGATTTGGGGCTGCCCACAGAGGTATCACATTGCAGAGTGAGGATGTGCTGGGGCTGCAATAGGGCTCTGCTGAAGCTGCACCTGGACTGTTGTAATTGTTACTGTGCACATCAGGCCTGGGGTGATGCAGACAGGCTGGAGGGCTTTCAAAGAGCGCCATCACAGATGAGAGGTGGGAGGGAACGGCTGGATGAGGAAAGCCTGAAAGAATTCAGCATGAACAACTTCTCCAAATGGTGACTAATGGAGGAGGATATGATAACCCTCTGCAAGTATTTGAATGCTATAAACACCAAGGGTGGCTCATTTGGGATAAGATTAGATGTAGTGGGATGAGTTTAAAGACAGAAAAAAATGTGTTTTATGCAAGGAATAAGATACAAAGGTTGTAGAGTTTCCCAAAGTAGGGATGGAAATCTACTTTGCATATACGAAACCGTTCCGTGTATGAGAAGAAAACGAGGCCATGTGCTGTTGGAGTAGTTCCACACAGGAGAAGTAGATAAGGTAGCTCCTCTGCCTTCAGGTCTTTTGCTGTGAGACTTGCTGTTATATAGGAAAGAAAAGCTTGTCTTCATCACCTCACTTAAAATTCCTGCGAGAAGCAAGCTGAGTACAGACGTAGGTGACAAAACTCTTTCTGGCATTGGTGAAAGACATTGCTCATCATGACCTGGAACTTCCCCTGCTTGTACATTGAGAAACGTGCAGTGTCCTGCTTTGTGTAGGTTTTGTTGTGGATGGCGAACAGGATAAAAAAAGGGATAGTTAGCCACAGCCAGATATCACCTGCGCCGCGGGCAATATGCCAGCGGTGGTGAGATGATTTCATCACACACTGTATTCTTCCTGGAAATGAAACTCAAATTAAGTCAAGGTGATAGTGACAAAATGTTTCTCCTGTCCTGTGGCCATTGACTGCCCTCTGGGAAATGAGGCAAATAGGCTTTGCACGTTTCCAAAAGGAACTTCCATACTGGGGTCAGTGGCACAACAATTGAGTTCGCAGTCTTCTTCCTGCAGAGAGCAAGGTCTGGTTGGGCCCCTTGCCATTCATAGACAGAAAGAGGTCCTTATCCTGAAGATTTTTCCAGCACGACTGGACCATTTTAGAGAGGCAGGAGATGCATATACTCCTTTATTCAGAGGTCCATCCTACATGGCTGTCAGCCCACCTCACGTGATACTGTCAGATGTAAGACGTTCTGGCACTGCAGGCCCCTCTGCAGCAAAAAAAAAAAAAAGAGAAAAAAGAAAAAGGAAAAAGTTTCAGAGAGATTTGCTTTATCTTACAAACAGTAAGGTAGCTCATGAGAAGAGCATTTGTCCCTTCACCTCCCCCTTGAATAGATGCAGAAGGTGGAGTCACACCACCTGCCTTTCAGTACCTGTCTTGGACGTCCTGTGTCACCCTTTGGGTTTCATTTGTGGTCGTGTGACCACACAGGCAACTCAGGTGCTCAACTTCAGGTGCCCTGAGCTGTACTGCTATGTGACTGTCTAACAATGTAGTACGAACATCCACTATATTTATTTATTTTCTGAATAAAATCAATGGCCAAGCATTCTGTGTTTTAACAGGAACAAGTCTTTTGTTAGGAAAAAAAATTGTGAGACAATTAAACAAATCTAGAAATAAGTCTTCCATACAATATGAATGTTTGTTTTCCAGGTAATCAGTGGCCACGGTGTAATTAATTCATGGAATTGCAGCTACTTTCAAACCAGGGAAGGGGTATTCCAGCTCCACTGTTGATTTTAATTCCAACTTGAGTGAGACACAATTTTTCACCTCATGTATTATTCAGACACTTCACAAGCTCTGGCTTTTACAGGCATTTTTAAGGAAAAAAAAACAAGACTTGGATCCAATCCTATCACCTGCTGATGGGTCTCTGCTCTCCAGTCAGTGTAAAGCGAGGCAGAAAGGTTGGCACTCTCTCTTCCTGTCCCACTCCCTTGAATCTGTGTGATCTGTACAGGCTGGGGTATTCAGTACTGCTCAGATCCTGTACAGTGGCTCATTAAAATGTCAGACTCACCACTGCACACCCAGGGCGCTCATTCCTGTTGACATCAATGGACAATGAAATTGGTGGGAGTTGGGGAAGTAGGAAAAACCCACAACTTACTTTATGACAAGATTAGTGATCAGAGCAGCTTTAAATTGCATTTAGCTCCTCTCATTTCACTAAGCAGAGTTGTCAGGCTGTCCAGTACAACACAAACACATGAACATTTCAGTAAGTTTTCCCTTCTTGTGTGACTCAGGAAAGAAACGTGTGTCTGACACTTATTCGTGCTCTGCTGGCAGGCTGTGCCAAGGCTTTCATGTTGTTGGTGATCAGCAGTACATGAGGAAAATGGATTTTGCTGCTGTGTTTCCAGCTTTTACAATGCATCACACAAACCATTTAATAAATATGGAGTAAAGTGAAAAATAAATCATTGTGAGAGAAGCCCGAGGTGATCTGACAGCTGAGCACAAAGCTGTCAGTCTGCTTCTCTGGGACAAAACCCTTCCATCCCTTATTTTCAGACTACAGAACTGAGTTAGCAGCTACTACAAACTCAGCATGTCTTTACCTAGTTGCTTCCAAACTTTACCTAATATATTTCTTTTAATGGGAAAACAAGACTGCTCACAGACATAATGCAGAACCTGAAAATAAGCATTGACCAGAGCTAAAATGCCAGTTTGGAATACCAAACTACTGCTGCCTGTCAACTTCCTCACATTTAAAAGAATCTTTGTACTCTCATATTCAGACAAATACATGCCTTCTATGTCCCTAAATACATCTAATGAAGTTTCCAGCTTAATTCTGGATATTATTTTAATGAGGACTGTCTCTCATCTAATAAGATGATACAAGGGAAGATCATTAAAAATAATAAAAATGTTTTTCATGTAATATATCATTGTAATATTTTATCATATATGAAAGATAAGCGAGCACTGCTAATCATCCCATATGTAAACAACTCTTCCAGGATGTTACTGAGGGATTTTTTTTCCCCCTGGATTTTCCCCAAAGAAAAGCCAAGAGTTAATGATGCTTCTTCAGTTCTCATTGTCTGCTGCACCAGGGAGGTGGAAAGGACGTGACAGTGGCCACAACTCAGGCTTGGTGCACATTGCCCTGAGGTTTGGTCCTATTGGAAGGCAGCAGTGGGCAGCGGGGCTGTTCTGCTGTGGGCACTGGCACCAGCTCCTCTGGGAAATTTCAAGTAAGTGCTAAAAGAGGCCAGTGCCTGTGTTGCACAGGGCTGTTAATTAGCATGTTAAACACTCATATGTACGTGTCAAAACAGTGCCAGCTGAGCAGGAAAGCAGTGCAACTCACAGTTTGAAGGAAACAATCATATTTGCAAACATTTTTTCCTCCCCCTGGGCCAATTGTTGCTTTTTGAATAGTAAAGGAGAATTTGGGTTTTTTTGGAAGCAGAACATACACTGAAGTCCCTTATTAAATCAGCTGGCTGAACTGCAGCTGCTGAAGGCAATGGTGAGAACTCGCCAGCTTCTTTCGAAAAGCATCCTCTTGTTCTGGGCATGGTTTAGGCTATGCAAGTTTATTGCAGATGCTGAACTCTCCCCCAGAGGGTAAGGTCATGTACTTCAGCATATATCATTACACATTTCTGGGGCACTGAAAGGCTGCCAGAACAAGTTATCTTGCTCCACCTGGAACCAAGTGAAAAGGAGATTTCTTTCTCTTTGATTCCTTGGTCTTTTGGCCAGATGAACTTGGACACTCTATCTGCCAAATTCACAGTTTGAGAGGGTTCAGATTAAACCTATGGGACCTTGTTGTGCTTTCCAGAGCTTTCTCCTCATGTTCTCCCTCTAGCAATCCCTTCCAGCTCCATCGGCCCAAAGGCCTGACACAAAAAAATCCTAAGGAAACGGCTTCGGTTCCAGTCTTTTATCTGCCACTCGGCACAAAGCTGGTCCCACACACACGCACACACTCATTTCTTCAGTTTGGGCCATCTTCACTGGAGGGCCAAGCGGTGGTGTCCTGTGCAGGCAGCAGATGGCAAGCAGGTATCTCACCCGTTGTCGGTTTGAAATAGACATGGTCCCACTGCAGCCTCTCTTGCCCTGAAAACATTTGTACTTGGCACATAAAGCACTTACACTTAAATAAAGCTAACATACACACACACACACACACACACACACACACACACAAAAAAAAAAAGGCAAATGAATCCATCACCCCCCATCAAGTCCTGTTTTAGAGGCACTGTGTGTTGTTTTAAGTGTAAGGAGTAGCACCAACATTCAAACCACTGGTCTAGGAGTTGCAAAGAACTACTTCCAAGCCCTGCTCCAGTTACAGTATCGCTGGTCAGGCAGAGCGAGAGTGCAGCCTCATTGGTAGGTGTTCTGGGAACCCACAGGAAGGGAATTAATGCTCCTTTTAGCATTACAATCTGCCACACACATGAAAAATTACATACACATCACTAACATAAATATTATTATAATTTTTCAAATTGGACTTCACACATAATTTTTACTAAAAATATGTATTTTGAGTTTTATAGTTCATCGTAGCCTGGCTTTCCTAATTGACCATGACCGGGGTTTTGGAAGACTGATGAGACACTGCATCTCCTAGGCAATGCCCGTCACTGCTGAGTCAGTAGTGCCAACGTGCCACATGCATCTTTAATAATGTCAAATGTCTTCAGAACACTGACATCTGCTTATGAAGTTTGTAGTTTAAGTGATTTCTCAGATATGCAAGTCAACACTCTACCTGGAACCTTACTCGGAAAATGTTTGACATTTCTATAGCAGGCATTTGCTCACTTAGGAAAAAGTTATCCAGTGAAAATAAGGGCTTTGCAGCTCAGCCAATTCTTATGCACAGCACAAGTGAACCCCTCTATCCTCTCTTTTATCTACATTGTCATGTTTCTACAAGACAGAGATCCACCATGACCATCAATGTGTTTGTGGACTTTTCTTCTTGTGCAGGAACTCTGCTTCACTGCTCATACACTGGCATATTTTGTTTTATTTTAGCTTGACAACTCTTTAGGAGAAGACCAGTGAAACTGAGGTTTTTTCATTATTTGACTAAAGATACTTATAATAGCTCAATAATATAACAAATCTTGCATGGGGATTTCATTTTTTGCTCAAATACCAAAATACCTGGCCAAGGTTCATTATTTCTTACAATTTAAGCAGGCCTTTTAAAATTTGACTGTATTTTAAAATGTCTCATCTGTTTTTTTAATACCTTTGTGTACATAGTGTGGGGATCGGGATGTATAATCACGTAGTGTTGGATAAAATCCAATCCAGATCAGCTGCTATTACAGGAACAAATCTAGCAGGGTTTGGGTTTTTTCCTTTACTGTGTTGGCTGCCAGTGAGTCAGAGGTTAACTCCGGCGTGCAGAATCCGCAGTTGGGTTCATCCTTTACCATCAGGCATATTGTCCAAGAAAGGCAGGCATGTTGCATTCATGCGCACACGTGGAGGGAGCATGATGGCCATGCATGCCTGTACACCAAAGAAACCCCAGACTTGCCCCATACACCAAAACAGGGCTATTTGATGCTGAGGTGGTTATAAGGCCAGGCTGGAGTCAGTGCCTTGCTCTCTTTGCAACTCCAGATGTCTTCAGCAGCTTGCCGAATCAGGCCCTCATGTTTAAATCACAGCAGCAGCACCGGCAACCCCAGAGCAGGTCTAGGGGTCCCCACCATGGCTTTCCCAGCCTCCAGCCCTGCTTCAGCCCTCATAGATCAGCATTGGGGAGCAGAGCCCGATGACACAGTATGGTCCAAACACATATTTCTTCCTTATGAAAACCACAGAACACAACATTTGGCTTCTGTTACCAGAGGCCTGGGGTATAATTAATCCACCTTATCTTGCATTTCTAATTACATCTGCACTCAAATATCCAAGTCTTTCACAACGCCAGTACTTTTAAGATGCAAGGAAAATATTACAGTCCTGTTTTCACAGGGAGGGAAGCTGTGGTGTAGAGACTCTGAGTAAGTAGGGCAAACTTCAGAGAAAACCCGGAGCATGACAGAGAACAGAACCCAGATGTACCCAGGCTCATGCTTTGCTTTAAATACTACATTAGGATCCTTCTCATTCATGATGCCAGTATAATGGTATTTCCTCTCCTGGAATGGTGCATTTGGCTTTGGCCAGCACCTCTTTCTCTCTCTCTCTTTCTCTTGGAAAAGTCAGAGGGAGAGAGGGAGAAAAAGGCCAGAGAAGCACAACCAAAACAATTTTCATTGTGCAGATGACCTCCATACAAGGCAAGGAAGAGATGAGAGAGTGTGTGGAGGACCATGAGGTGCCCTGTGCCCAGGGGGGCCATGGGCAGACTGTCAAGTTGGCAGAATGGGACTGGGCTTCAGCCAGATGCAGGGTACCAGGGCTTGGCACCGAGGAAGTTAGGCTTAGCCCTGGAGATGCTTTGGTTTTTCTTTGTGTCCTGGAAAGAGCAGTACAATACTTTGAGGTTTATCTAGCCCAAGGTTGCTACGAAGGCATTCTTAGACCTCTTGTATACAGGCTCTTTGTGCACAGTATCATGGGCATACGTGTCATGATGAATGTTCTTTGAAGTCCCATCTTAGTACCATGTACAACGTTCCTGGCAGAGCTAAGCCCTGAGTCAAGAAGGGCAAAGTTCAGTTTCATAAAACCTGAAGACAGATGCACCGCAGGGATATTAATGCAAAGTATTCCTTTTCAAGCTTTTATTGTTCCAGCATGACCTCTCTCAAGTACCCCTGTACTTAACTATGAGATGATAAAACTTTTACCCAAAGGAAAAAGAAAAAACTTCAAAGACTTGAAAAACAGGCAAGAAAATAAGTTAACAGAGCCAAAACAGACTGTTTAGTGTGTTAGGGAAACACCTCCCAGAACGTGTTGATTTTCAGAAAGCCACATGGCTAGATATTAGATTTGGGAAGATACAGTTTTAGTGAAGACACTGGTTTGAACTCCAGGCCTGTGTAAGAGCCACTAAAATGCAGATACCTTGTGAGCTGTAATGTAGCTGAGCAAAGCTCATAGCCCAGGCTTGGAGGATGAAGACTGCCTCAAAAATGTGGGAAAGGGTGTGGTAGCCCCCCTTGCACAAACTGGCTGCAGGGTTGTGTCCTCCAGCCAGCAATGGAGCCTGTGGAGGAGCAGGAAGCATACTGCCTGTGCCACAGCTGTATTATGATTGGTATACCTGACACACATGTAACCACTCCTCCTGCCAGCACTGCAAAGTTTTATGACCACTGCCTTCAGCTGCACATGAGCTTAATTCCTCGTGAAGAAGCCACAGCTGATGTCCCGATGGAGGCTTTGCTGTGCTCCATACAGAGGTGTCAGAGAGACAGACATAGTGTGATGGTGGCGTTGTGAAAAAGTAGCCTAGATGTAGCAGGCATCCACACAGACATCAGTGAAGATGTGCTATGGCCATCAATAAGATCCAGCTGCCCAGGATGATTCCTAGCATCCCTGGGGGTTGCAGACGAACACACCAGACCAGATGCTACCACACCATGAGCATTTTTGCTTGCTCAGTCGTGCCTGCCTGTCCCAATCCTGCCAGGCTGCCAAGCCAGTTGATCATGAAGGAGGACAGAAATTAAATTCTTCATGAAGTCTAGCCCCCAAAGGAGGGCATTCCTCCCAAAAACAGGCTGGGGAACATAATTCCCCAGTTTCCAGGTACATTTTCTAGGCAGCTCTCCAAGAGTTTGTGTGCCACCCCATGAAAATCTAATGATCCTGGCAGTGGGGATGGTCATTAGGCAGGCAGGTTGAGTAACTTAGACACATGGCCATCAGACAGAGACAGTTCAACCCTCTGTCAGCAGAGCAGCTCAGAGCTGTCAGCACCTGCCTCTGTGCTTGAGATGAGGAAGGATGGGAGGGCCCAGAGCCGCACCAGAGCCCAGGGCAGCCTTTGCTCTTTCATCTCAAATACCACATATCCCATAGGAATCCTCTCCTGCACCACATCCAGATTCTTTACTGCCTCCAGAGGCAGAGGTGACCTTGGCTTCCTGACACCACTTCCTTTGACTCGAACGTTCGTCTCTGAGAAGTCCTGTTTTCCATCTAGGCATACAAAGTGGTCTTAAAACTTTGTTCTCCCTAAAGCCTGGAGCTCTCTGTGAGAAAGCATCTTTTTCTCACATCTGTAGGTCTTGTACTTACTTTGAAATCTGAGATACACTTATGGTTCTGCTGCATTGCTTTGTGCACAGTTTAATGTGAATGTGGTATTTCCATGCAACTTGAGATGGAGATTTCCTTTGGTAACCACATCCATGGTCTGTCTGAACCCTGTAGCCTGATCCCTTGGCAGCCTCTAGCACCCATTTTAGTTTGCACAGCTCTCTTCTCTGCCATTTACTCTCTCATGCTCAAGAAAAACCTCCTGTAAACATTTGCCAATTATGTCTAAAAACCTCTTCTGCTGTGATGTCTATGACAAGCTTTCTAAAGACAGGTGTTTGGTGTTTATGATGCCAGCATTGTCTTTACGTTCCCTCAGCTCCCGGCTTGCCTGTACTGTAAGCTGCCTGGGCAGGACAAGTGCTTGTCCTTTCTTTGGCCCAGCATGATGATAGTCAGGATGACTGATACTCTGTGAGCTGATAATAAAAGTGGTAAACACATAATCACACTAATGTAGGGAAACGACTTCCTGGGACACTGTTAGGAGAGATCAAGCATTTCCTCTAAAAAGCTGGCTATTCCAAATACCAATCTTCCTTCACCTAGATCAAGCCATTGGGACTTACGCTGATTTGACTAACCACATTTGTTCTGATGAGAACCTGCTTTCTCACTGTCTCTTCAATTCCTGATACTCCTCACTTTGAGAGCCCACAAACATAAATCAATTAGAAATAAAATTTAATTTACAGCATCAAAACCAGTCACATTTGGAAACAGTCTAATTCCCTGATGCTCAAAAGCACATCACATTATAATTTATCAACCATCACATTTTTAATGATGTCAGACATTTGTCATAAAATCGCCATTAAATTAGTATCTAATGGCTTCTAATAAATGTCAAAAGGAACTTGCAGATGCCTATTTGAAATATATTGAAAGCTATTACAGAGCAATTAAAAGGAAGTTTCACAAATAGTATCTTATATTAGATATATCTCAGAGCCACTCAAGGAAAGGAGTGCGACATTCTGAGGAACTTCTGCAAACATTCCCTGGCATCATGTATTTCTGCAACGATGGACTGCACACCTCCCTGGAGAGCAGCCCATGCTTCCTGGGCATCCAGAGCCCTCCCTGCAGGACAAGTCCCTGGCTGCTTGTGATGTGGTTGCTGTAAGTCACTGCTTTAGGGCCCAGCATGGATAGTGTATGGGGGAGTGACATTATTCCCTCTCTTCCTGTTCCCTTCTGCTCAGGAAGCAGAAAGGTGGCCCATACCCTTCCCTGCATTGCCCTCCAGGGTGCTGGGAGGTGTTGAGGCAGACATGAACATGGGGCAGGAGGGAAGAGCTGCCGGTGTGGGGAAGAGAGAAACAGGCAGTGACATTTGCTGGCATTTGGAGGGGATGGGCAGGGGAAGATCTCCAAGAGTCCTTCAGAAGATTTTTGGGAGGATGAATGGAGAAAGGGATAAAAACAGCTGCTCTCCCTCTGCAAATGTGAGGCGAGTGAGAAAGAGGGTTACAAAGTTAGGTAGAGAGACAACCTGAGGCCACCTAGTACTGAATAGTACCCATGCACTATACCCTGAAGCATGCACAGTTTAGCACTGACTTAAAGAAAAAAGCTTGTACCACTGGCACTGCCCTCCCTACCACCTTGTTCTCCAGTCCACACCCTGTGTGGTTGGTGCAGTCTGGTAAAAGCACATCCCAGGCTCTCTCAGGTCACCGAAGATCCTCTTTGCCTCCAGAAGCAGCTGTGTGCTGAGAAGCAACAGTGGTTCATGTTACCCCCAAGTGTCCATGCTCCTTCTGTTCTGGAGCTGTGGTTTAAAAGCTGTATCTTATGTACATGTTAAGTACATGTACACAGGTGTATACAATCTATATAAAATATAGAGGTGGTTAAAATTATTCCTAGGTATGGTGCCCCTAGTTTCTCTTGCAGCACAAAGATTACTTTCATCTGCTATAGAACCATAGAATCATAGAAACATTCAAGTTGGAAAAGACCTTTAAGACCACTGAGTCCAACAGCTGACACTGTCAAGTGCACCACTAAACCATGTCCCTATACCTTGAAAATGACTGACAGAAATGTAAACTTTAAACAGTAATGTGAACTTCATATATGCCTATGTCAGTCCAGCTACAGCTTAGAAATAGTTAAAAAGAAGAACTTAATCCCAGCTTGCTCTATTCCACTGTCACGTTCTCTTAAAAGGACAGCTCGATCTCTACCCTCTCTTTTTTTTTCCAACTTAGCCCTCATAAACAGGAGGGAGGGAGGGATTGGACCAGATGTGATTATTAATCCTGCTGGGGCTCAGGCCAGTGCACTGAGAATTAGGTAAGTAGGAGGCTGTGGAGTCTGATGGGGACAGCACGTTCTGGCGTGGTCAGGAGGGCGAGCAACAAACTAGCGCCTTACACAAGTAGGTATCAGCAGCCAGTAATAGATCTGTTATGTCAGTCCACAAATATGTTGTTATGCTCCACCTCCTGTCCTATTTGTTTCTTACAGTACTATGGCTACTTTCCTCTCCCATCTACATAGCCTAGAATCGGTCCAGAGATAGAAAAGCAAGAAAAAAATCGCATTCCTCCACCCTCCCTATCACTCACACTGTAAAGGACCTGTTTATACAACTGTGGAAGAGGGTATGTATTTGCATATTAAATGGGAACAAGAAAATATGTAGCATATGTTGCAAACAGAACTAATGTCTAAACACACATGTAAACCTGGGCTAACGGGTCCTGCCAAAATATTTTAACCATCTGTTTTTACTTACTGTTTTTGAACAAATTATGTTTATTATGTTAATTTATTTTACTGTCAACAACACCAAATGACAGAGTTGCCGCTAAACAACATCATTACATATCACATTCTGGCATAATACCAGCAGGTTTTTTTAATGTGACAGGAATAAATGCATATTAAAATGTCAATTTGTTTAAAATCTAGTTCAGGATAGTAAAAACATCTGCACAAATTCATTATGTTCCAACAGACAGTGTTGGCACAGAGACTACTTGAGATAAGGTGCTTTGACAGGACTTGGAGGAAGAGGCAGGAGGGCAGAGGTCCTGCCTGGACTCCTGGTTCCAGCTTTGAGATTGATCCCGAGAGTATAGAAAGGGAGGGAGTGAAGTGGGAGACAATCCATGTTTTAAGAATCATAGAATGGTCTATGGTTGAGTTGGAAGGGACCTTAAAGGTCATTTAGTTCCAACACCACTGCCGTGGGCAGGGACATGTCCCACTAGATCAAGCTGCTCAAGGCTCCATCCAACCTGGCCTTGAACATTTCCAGGGACGGGGCATCCACAACTTCACTGGGCAACCTATGCCAGTTTCAGTTCCTCACCACCTTCTTTGTGAAGAATTTCCTCTTAATGTCTAATCTAAATCTTCCCCAAGTTTATAGCCATTCCCCCTAGTCCTATCACTACACACTTTTGTGAAAAGTCCCCCTCCCCAGCTTTCTTGTAGCCCCCTTCAGGTACTGGAAGGTTGCTATAAGGTCTCCTTGGAGCCTTCTCTTCTAGAGGCTGAACAAACTCAACTCTCTCAGCCTGTCCTCATATGGGAGGTGCTCCAGCCTTTTGATCATCCTCGTAGCCCTCCTCTGGACCCCTTCCAACAGTTCCATATCCTTCTTACGTTGAGGATTCCAGACTGTTAACAGGACAGGGCAGAATCTCTTCCCTTCACCTGCTGGCCGCACTTCTTTTGATGCAGCCCAGGATACGGTTGGCCTTCTGTGCTGCGAGCGCACATTGCCGGTTCACGTCAAGCATCTCATCAACCAGCATCCCTAAGTCCTTCTCTGCAGAGCTGCTCCCAAGTGACGAGGACAGGACAAGAGGGAATGGCCTGAAGCTTCGTCAGGGGAGGTTCAGGTTGGATATCAGAAAAAAATTCTTCACAGTAAGAGTCATTGGGTACTGGAACAGGCTGCCCAGGGAGGTGGTCGAGTCGCCTTCCCTGGAGGTGTTTAAGGAACGGGTGGATGAAGTGCTGAGGGACATGGTTTAGGGAGTGTTAGGAATGGTTGGACTCGATGATCCAATGGGTCCTTTCCAACCTTGTGATTCTGTGATTCTGTGATTCTGTGTGATTATCCCCCATCCTGTACTGAAACCACTATTGCCCCAACCGAGGTGTTGCACTTGGCCTTGTTGAACCACATGAGGTTCACACAGGCCCACTTCTCCAGCTCGTCCAGGTCCCTCTGAATGACATCCCATCCTTCCAGTGTGGCAACTGCACCACTCACCTTGGTGTTGTCTGCAAATTTGCTGAGGGTGCACTTGTCTTTCTGTCCATATCATTGATGAAGTCATTAAACAGCACTAGTCCCAGTATGGACCCCTGAGTGACACCACTCATCATGGATCTCCATCTGGATATCGAGCTGTTGAGCACTAACCTCTGAATACGACCATCCAACCAATTCCTTCTTCACCGAACAGTCCACCCATCAAATCCATATCTCTCCAATTTAGAGAGAAGGAAGTTATGGGGGACAGTGTCATAGGCTTTACAGAAGTGCAGGTAGATTACATCTGTTAGTTTTCCTGTGTCCACCGATGTTGTTACCCCATCATAGAAAACCACTAGCCTGGCCAGACAGGACTTGCCCCTGGTGAAGCCATGCTGGCTGCCACTAATCACCTCTCTGTCCTCCATGTGCTTTAGCATAGCTTCTGGGAGGATCTGTTCCATGATCTTCCCAGGCACAGACGTGAGGCTGAGAGGCTGGTAGTTCCCAGGGTCTTTTCTATCTTTTTAAAAATGGGCACAATGTTATCCTTCTTCGAGTCACCAGGGACTTCTTCTGATTGCCATGACTCTCCAAATATCACAGAGAGAGGCTTGGCAACCACATCTGCCAATTCCCTCAGGACTCTGGGATGCATCTCATAAGGTCCCATAGACTTATATATGTTCAGGTTCCTCAGGTGGTCACAAACCTGATCCTCCCCTACCGTGGGAGAGGCGTTACCCCCCTGGTCATCATCTTGTTGTGCCATGACCCAGGAGGGGTGAGGACAGTGGTTGTCAGTGAAGACTGAGGCAAAAAATTTGTTAAGTACCTCAGCCTTGTCCTTGTGTGTTCATAGAAGTTCACCATTTTCATCCATCAGTGGGAGTATGCTTTCTTTAACCTTCCTTTTCTGCTTGACATACCCGTAGAAGCCCTTTTTGTTAGCTTTCACTTCCCTTGCCAAGTTCAGCTCCAGCTGCGCCTTGGACTTCCTAAAGCCAACCCTACAAAACCGGGCAGCATCCCTATACTCTTCCGAGGTTCCCTGTCCCTACTTTTACTGCCTGTGCAGTTCCCTCTTGCTTTTCAGTTTGACCAGCAGGTCTCAACTCAGCCACACTCGTCTTTCCTGATTTCCTACATCTGGGGACTGAGCACTCTTGCACTTTAGGGAGAGCGTCCCTAAATATTTGCCAGGTGTGTTCTGCTCCCTTGTCCCTGAGGACCATATCCCAAGGGGATCCTCCTGACTAATTCCTAGAAGAGCTGGGAGTCTGCTTTCCTGAAATTTAGCATCCTGACTATAATCCTCACCTGTCCCATATCCCTCAGGACCTTGAACTCCACCAGTGTGTGATCACTGCAGCCCAGGCTGCCTCTGATCTTGACGTCACTGATGAGTTCACTTGTGTTAGTGGCAATCTGGTCTAGCATTGCACCCCCTCAGGTGGGGATGTCTGTTGGCTGGGTTAAGAAGTTATTTTCAATGAACTCCAGGAGTCTCCTGGACTGCCTACAGCTTGTGGTGCAACTTTTCCAGCATATGTCAGAGTGGTTGAATTCCCTCAGTATGACGAGCTTGCGAGCATGAAGCCTCCTGTAGCTGGAGGAAGAAGGCCCATCGGTTGTCTCTCTTTGATCAGGTGGCCTGTAGTATACACCAGCCACAAGGTTTCTTTTGCTGCCTTGGTCTTTTATTCTGACCCACAAGCTTTCAACCTGTTAGTGGCTACTCTTCAAAGACAACTCTTCACACTCTATGCCTTTCCTGATATAGAGGGCAACACCTACATCCCACCTTCCCGGTCTGTCCCTTTTGAACAGCCTGTAGCCATCAATAGCCACACTCCAGTCATGGCATTCATCCCACCAAGTTTCAGTGATGGCAACCAGATCATAACTTCCTAGCAGCGCAGTAGCTTCCAGCTTCTTCTGTTTGTTGCCCAAGCTTCATGTGTTTGTATATAGGCACTTCCTGGGCCCCAATATCCTCTCAAAAGTCCCCCAGCAGTAAACTTGCACAGAAACTTCTGGATCTGCTCATCTCTATTGCTCAAATATTTTTTTACCCATTGTCCAAAAGCAAAACTTTGTTACAGCAGGATTTTTTTTTGCTGACCCTTCCTAAGAAGAAGGGGTCTGACAGTGGCTTCTTCACCTTTCTGGCTACACCCTTCACTGTCTACAAGTGCAAAATCATTCCTTTTCTCATTTCCAAAGTCACTACCCAGTCTCCTAAATCGGTCTGCTCCATGAGTCCTGTTCCCAGGACAGTTGGTCACACCTTCCCCAACAAAAACAACAATTTCTCCGAATAACTGGTGCTAAATCCCATCTTCTTCTCTGATGCAGGCAGTGTGATCTTCTCCTCTGGCCACGTTTCCCTTCCAGTGCTGTTCAGAGGATGGCTTAGGCTGCTTTTGTTGTCTTACTCCCCTCTCAAGGCCACGCTCACGGCACTGACCTTTCCTCACACTGTGAAAGGACTCTGCTTCTTCCAGCTCTGGGTCTGTAGATGCTTTTACACCACTCTGCAGGCAGGTCAGGAAAGTGGCCAGGAAACTCAATTCATTCTTTCCAGCAATGAGAAAACAGACCATAGCCCTGTACAGTTGGAAGTAGAGATTTTTATGTGCTCCATAAGACAACTAGAAAAACTGGAGGAGTGGGGAGTCCTCTAGGTTTTTGAGCCAAAAAAACCAATAAAGAAGACAGACTGACTTTCCCACCAAAATATTCCTCCTTTCTTTCTGTCCCTGCATCCGAAATGCTGAATCCCTGACACCACCCTTGTCTCCATCTAGTGCAGACTTCTGGGGCTGTCTTGATGACAGCCAGGTGGTACCAAACACAGAAAGCAGTATATGGTAAGACAGGCTATGGGATTTTCCCTGGTGTTTTTATATGGACCTCAGAGAGGAGAAGAGAGAGTAAAATGAATCTAAAGTCTTCAGAAACACTAAAGAACCAGAATTGAACAAGGTGAAAGTGGAAAATGCAGAAAAGCCCAGGATGAGATCATGAGATCAAGCAGTGCTTTCTGGCCACCATGAACCATTCTGCTTCCAACAGTTTTCTCCTGGTGCTGAAGGAACTCATGACATATAAGCCAGTGACAATGTGATATATTACACGGACATAACACAACATAAAATACAGTCAGACCGAGATCCTGAAAAGAGCAATGCATATGTGTAACGACACACATGAACGGTCCTGCTGAGGCCTGAGGAATTAGACCAGCACAGATGGTTGAACATGTGCACAGAACCTTGTGGAACCAGAGCCTGAGAGAGGTATGCTCAATGAGGAACTCTCCCATCCTGAGAAATCCTAACGCAGCGTAACACTGCCTCTGATACTGAATCAATTAGCTGAGAAGCATCCAGTAAGGAAATATGATATTGCTTTCTGGGGATTAAGGAGCAGGCATCTTGGGACAAGATTTTGTTTAAGACAAGGAACAGGCTTCTTTTAATTAACCTCAGACTTTTGAGATGTATAGCAAAGAAATACTGTGCACATAAATATTTTGTTATCTCGCTAACAAATATCATAAGCTGTGCCACCTTTGTTTAAACGCCCTTCTCCATCATGACAAGGGCTGTTCACACAGGATGGTAATGGAATAATTGTTTATAGCATCCACTATAACACTATGTCAAGTGCAGCAGCATGTGAGAGGCAATGCCATGCGGTGCAAAGCTTGGGGGAATTCCCTCTCCCCTCTCTAAATTCTGTTTTTATGAAGAGAAAGGTTACATGGTTTATATTTCAGGAGTTGAAGTCCTGAGAAAATAAACCTCAGTCCAAGTACTTGTCTAGCATACAGCAGATATTCCATAAAATGTATGAGCTGATTTCACGCATCTGGCTGCTCATTTTACAAGAGGATGACTAAGATGGTCATGGTTATGTTGGCGTTTAGTCCACAAATGCCTCAGCTGTTCTGGATTCATTTAAAATCATAAATGTACCTCTGTGTGCAAAAAGCAAGCAGCCAGCACTCCTCTACTCTCACCATCCAGCAAATTCAGCCCTTTGCTTTTGACGGTGTTTCCAACATGGTTCATTAGTTGCCATTGACTGACATAGTCCATCTCTTTTTTTCTCGCAGCCTGCCATCTCCCTTTGCTCTGGCACCAAAGAGACCCGTGGAGTGGACAGGACTGCCTCTGGGAAGAGGTGGCTTTTTATTGCTGTTTGCTGGTTTCCACTCCCCTTCTTGCTGCCTTTCTTGCTCTTTGATATCTCCCGAGCAGCATTTTGCAGCCTGCCTCCCAAGGGCTCCCTGCCCCAGCCTTCCACCCAGAACATGCCGAGCTGCTCTGCTGACACTTTTGGCCAAGTAATTTGTGGAGAAGAAGTATTACCAGTGGGATTGAAGTTCAAAAGTGTTCCCTCCCCCACCCCCCCACCCCCAAGACTGAAACTTCAACACTTGCACCCCAACCCAAAAGAGAAATGTGACTGACAACATCGGGAGAAACAGCTTTTCTCCCCTGGGAATGGAGAAGGCTTTTGTGGTGTGATCTGGGTGTTGTATCATCATGCAGAGTTATTCCTGACATATCCCAACCCCTCCCCAGAAGTCACACAGAGAGTGATTAAAATGGCAGGCTGTGACTCAAGAGACATAACCACCTTTTCCCATTTTAATCTGATTTGGTCATCCCAGGCTTTTCATGCACACTCTATTTGATACTTCCTGCTTCAGAGATTTTCCTTGCTGCAGCTGCCCAGCATCCCTTCTCCTCACCCTCCTCCACATCTTTTCCTGCACTAGGTCTATCTCTTCACTGTAAAAAAGAAAGGCATTTATTGCTTCATTCATATTAAGTGATTATCATGTAACAGAAATAAAGTGCTTGTTCCTATATAATCATAGATTGCCTTGCAGAATAGTGGCTTTAAACAGCAGAGGCAGAAGTCTGCAATGTTTTCTTCTGAAACAATCTTCATTTCTTAAAAAAAAAAAACAACAAAACAAACCCTAAACCCTTTAAGTCAGTATCTTCCCGCAACTGCAGCTGATTTCCTATGTAAACTGAAACCATGTGATATTCCATAAATGCTTCCAGCTCTAAATTGCAGGAAATGAAAACCATCATGGAAAAGGAAAGCTTTTGGACTAAATTCCCAGATCAGATATCATTATAACTCCATTTCAGTCTGATTGCCATTTGGATGCTTTCTAACATACCTGTTAGTAATTAAAGGAGCCGATAACAGCTGATAGAGAGCAATGTCACCCAGGGCCCCGCTTCGGGACAGAGCCATCTTCCGCCCAGGGCAGTGCCTCAGAGGTGCCACAGCTGAAATGACAAGCTGAGGATGATCAAGGGAGGCATTTTTATGTCAAGAGAGGCGTTTTTATGTAGCCTTGGTGAAGGTCAGTCTCTGAACTTGCAACTGTATTATATTGCCTGTGCCATACGCAGTCAGGGTTTGCAACTTGCTGGCCACACACCCACAGCTGCACATGTACATGCTGTTTCACCATCAAGGGCTTAATGGCTGTGCAGCTCTTCAGTGCTCAGTAACATTTTTTGCAGTAAGAAAGGAAGAGTTGTGCAAACAAATACGAGCCAGTGCTGGTACAGAGCATGTACATTACAGGAACATAGGAAAAGACATGAACTGATCTCACCCCATCCCACCTGAATTTGGAGTATATGCTTGGTCCTTTGGAAGTGACAGTGTCTACTGCTGCTTAGAGCCTGAGGGCTGCTCCAGTGCCACATAATCTCTCAATAGGAGAGATTTAAACCATGTCTGCACGCTTCTGCGATACACACCCTGCAGTCTGCATATACAGATCTCCATGTTTTCCCCATAGGTCCCTGATAGAGAGCACCCACAGCCCCTCACAGTTGTGATGAACCCACTGTGTAAACAGCCCTCTGCCTTTCAGGTGGATTCTCTGTAGCTTTGACTTGCTGGCAAGTCAAGTGGCCAAGCTGAAATTTATGGACACTTGTTCCAGTGTTCTCATCTCATAAATGACTGCAGAAAGGGGACATTCATTCCTGTGACCAGCACATTCTCTTCATTTCTGCAGAGTATCTATGTCCTTCAAGGCACTAAATCAGCCTGGCACTCCTAAGAAATAGGGATTTCAATTAAACAAATTAATTGCAACGCTCTTATACAATTTGTTAATTGATATGCTAGATTTTTTAGTTTGTTCTGCCAAGATCATGATAATTTTCCTTTTGAACTGATGCAGAGACAAATTGCCAGATGGAAAACAAATTGAGGCAAAGTTCTCATTTTAAGGACAGTTCTTGGGTACACTATCATTCATTTTTTATTTCAAATGTCACAAGAGCAAAGCATCACTCTTACTATGGAAGGGAGTGTTGCTGGGTATCAGACCAATGCCTGTATGCCACAGTCACCCTTTCAGCTGTCTTAACCATTGCTGTCACTTCTTCACACGTAAAATATCTGGGGCAGTCCCTAACATACAGGGATGTTGAATTCTAGGCTGTCCTGTTGCTGTTATTATGAAAGAATTCCTAAGAACAAAACTATCTCACCCATCAATGCATCATTCACGTTTAGGCCTGCATTGATTTCTGTCTTGTTACCAGAATGCGGCAGATGCTCCAATGGGGCAGAGGGTCACACATCTGATGCCAAAGGAGACAAGACAATTTGCACAAATTGAGGACTTCAGCCAATACTTTTTATAAGCTGTTCTTGCTGAACATCTCAAATGAGTGGTTTCAATGCCAGCAAAATCATTAAAGTGAACAGCCTTGCCTTGTTCCCTACCCAGCAGACATTTCTGTTAGGGTAAGTCATTAGTTATTCCTGAGGTTGTTAGGTTATCACATTGAATCTTAATCCATCTAATTCATCCCAGTGCACTCCCATTTGTTTCCAGTGCTTGCCTTTTAAAATACCTTTAAATCATGTCAAGGGCCTTCTCTGCACCTGCCAAGAAAGCTGCACGCATCCTCCAATTTTCTTTGCCATGTGAATTCGATTTAATGTGCTCCTGGAGAAGACAGCTTGTTGCAAATCCTATTTCTCCTTCTCCTATTTCTCCTTTGCAAGCACACTTCCTCACATGTACTAGCGGATTTTTAACTTTAACATTCCTAGCTCAGCCTGAGCTCAAGTCAATCAGCGTTGTCCTGAGCAGCTGCTGGCAGGTTTTCATTGCCTTGAGCTAGCCTGAATGTCCCACTTTCTCTTGCTGAGATAAGAAGAAAGACGAAACAGTTTGCCTTTGAGTGTAATGCAAAAATAAAGAAATTCCAACAAAACCTGCCCTTGTTGTGCATAAACCCTTTTGGTTAAAAATTCTGAGCAGCATACTAAAAATAGAGAAACTCCACTGAGATCAGTAGATCAGCTTTAAACCAAACATATAAATTAGTAAAGAAATCGCATTCTCAGTCCCACATAGCTTGTAGTGAATTAGACCAAGACTTTTACAGAACAAAGAAACCTAAAAAAACCCTAATCTCACTTTGAAGGAAAAAAGTCTCTGATCACTCCACCTGCCACTTCTCTCTGTGCCAAGAAAAACTGGAGTGTACACCAAAAATACTGAAGGAGAGTTGAGTGTTGCATTAAATTTATGTACCACTAGAGACTAGGGTTTAATGTGCTGACTGAACTTATTCTAATAACTTAGATGGGAAAAATCCATACTGCAAATCACCTTACTTAGGTTGGTTTAACAAGAACTGTTTGCTCAAGAAAGAAAAAAACCCCAAGTGTTGATTGCTTTCTTTCTTACCCAAGAAGAAAGACATACACATGGCCAGAGCCTGGTAATTTTTTCTAGGTGAAAAATACCACAGAAGAGGAAGGACAGTAATTTGTTAGACCAGGTAAAGGATTTTCCACAGAAAATAAGCAGGATTTGCAGAGAGCTTGTGTTTGTGTGTGTGTCATTGATTAAATGTTTACAGTTGGAACAGGATTTGAAGTCACATAGGGAACCAGGACAATCTGGGGCTGTGCTACCGTTGCCTTAGTCATCATGGCAAAACTGGGAGCGCATGGGATCTTGTATTTCTGAGTCTACATCATTGGCCAGACTTCCGTGCTCTCGGGTTGTACTGTGCCTGTTACCTTACAGCAAATGCTTGTTTGCAGTCTCTCACCTTATGGATACACTTACAGAGTGTGGATCTTGGTCTGGGGGAGCGGGCAAGGGGCATGAGCTGGAGACTGATGAAGTGCACAAATGCAAGGGGTAAATGAGCTGCTGCAGCTGCATTCATTGCCAGTGGGTATAAGTCAAAAGTCATCTCCTCTCTAAATGACATTAGCTGAAGAGAGCAGACCCCTAATCTCACATGGCCAGGCCTTGTCCCCACATTTTGCCCAGTGAGACCCACGTCTGAAGGTTTGGTCTGACCTGTGTGTGGGTATGAGGAGTTAGGGAGCACCCCCAAGAGGACCTGGGGAATGTGGGGAGGGGGGAGAGTGAAGGGGCTAAAGCTACAGTAGGTTCCCTGGCAAAGATCAGCACCAAAGATGGGCAAACCCACTTTAACTAAAAATTCAGGGCTTCAAAACCTTGCTAAGGAGGTTTCCTATTAGCACCAATTGAGGCAAGTTATTTTTAATTTTCAGTTGGGCAGACACATCTCCCCTGGGAAGCAGCGTGAGACCACCCACTCACATTGCATAAGCTGCCAAAAAAGCACTAAACTTACAGTAACCATCCTCCGTCACTACGAATCCGTAGTAGATTTGAACCATTCACTGAAAGGTGAAAGGTTAATGTGAGCTAATTTTTTTAATCATTGCTGTAATATTAGGAAGAAGCTCTGTTAACCTTTTGGGGACTGCTGACTTACTGCCTAGTGTTCATTTGGCTGATCCTATGGGCTACAATCACGGGAGGGCAGTGCCTGCTATAACACTGAACCCTTCATTAAAAATGTGATAAGCTATGCAATATATTTTCCTGCATATATAGCCTTTAATCTTTAATGTTAATGACAGAAATGTTACCATTAATGGGACCCTATTTTGCTCCACACTTCAGACATTCTTTTGTAACCACGTTTTCCTGTCCTCTTTCTGGCAGATGGTAACTATTTCAGCTTGAATTCCTTTTTATATTAACATAAAGAGAATTTGAAAAAACAAACTAAGCTATAATATAACTAAAATAGAAGAACTTATGGCAGTGAAATGTCAAACACTTTTTTTCCTAGCCATGACCACCCTTTGATTTTCTGTTACTAGGTGTGTGCCTTGAAACTGAAGTCAGTTTTGTAAATAATGCTGATGAAGAGGAATCAATCCACCTCAATCCTCAAGTCACACCGACTTAACTGTGCACAGATTTGAGAGGAAAAATTATTGGCTGATCAATTGGAAAATTCATGTTTTTACAAAGTATGTAAAAGCCATATCAGAGAGTAGGACTTGGTCCAACTATTCCTAACATGGCTGGTAAAGGAGTTTCTGAAGTTGAATCCCAGCTGCATATTCCTCTGCGTCCTTTACACAAGCCTTTGCAGCTTCCCTTGTACCTTTGACCTACCTTTCTAGCTGTTAAATGCAAATAAGAGCACTGATGTCTGTATGTCACACTAGTTTTGCCTTTGTGAGGATTCATGGGCTGTGTTGCATCTACTTACAAGATTAGCATCGCATTTCAAATACAATTACAGCCAACACCCAAAAAAGTGCTATGGGATTAACTGCAACTATTCTCAAGGTAGGAAAGCAGTCATGAAGAAATCCATCAAATCTGAGATGGGAATCAGAGAGTGGGAGCACAAAGTATATGTCTCTTTTCACACGCAGACTGCCAAGCATAATAGGGTCCATTTTGCTGCATGCAATTGCCATGCCCATAAGGACATGGAAAGAATGAGGAAAGATTTCAGTCCTCTTCTTGATGAAGAGAGAGTTTCCTTTAAAAACACTTTTTCTAGCACAAGACTTGGAGGTATGTGACAACCTCCCTTCCCCTTCTTGAAGGTGGTTCCTCAGTCCTTGGTGGTAGCTGAGGAGTATTTGAGGCATCAAGGTATGTGCTGTCCAAGAGGCATCTGTGGGTTTGAAAAGCCAGTCTGGGAACAGCTGGGAATGGTGATCTGCGTGACAGGTAGTGGTCTGCACAGCTCATGATCTCCCTTGATCTTCCTTGAGATGCCAGAGGAGGGGCAGATTTTAAGGAAGATGAATATTTGGGTATTATGGCCTCCAGTAACTTCTGTTCCTTCATTAAAAGTAAGGAAGTGGATGGGGCACCCATCTGATGACTGATATAAATCACACTATCGCCGGCAAGGACAAACAATAAACTGCTTATAGCAGAGCAGAGGGGAAAGGGTCTGCTTCTGCAGCAGCCCTGCTTTCTTCTTCTTCCCTGGACACTGGGCCCACAGCCTGAGACCTCTTCTCATCACACTGATCTGCAGGGCAAGAACAGTTCGTCCTGCTTTGAATCATAGTTTAATCCCATTGGCATTGGCTGTATATCTTAGCCTTGAAAGTCACTACATCTTAGGATTAAAACCTTTCTTCAGGCATTTCAGCTCCCTGGAGAAACACTACTCAGTGCTGGGGCTGTAATGTCAGCTTGAGCCACGGTGCACAGGGGAGAAGCAGGTCTGTGCAGGGAGTCCAAAGCTGTGCATTGCTCAGCATGAAGTTGAAAGGACAGGGAAACTAATGTTTGAGAACAATTCTTGCTTAGTCAACACGTGCCTTGTGAGCCATGGGCTCTGTGTCATAAGGAGCACTCTCCCTAGCTGGTAAGCTGGTCATTGGTGAGCCGTTGGCCTTTATCCTTCTATTGATGGGTTTGGGTGAGGGGCACAGGACCAAGCCTTCCCCAAGCCAACAGCAGAAGCAAAACTCGATGAAACTCCTGAATGCAGGAAGACATAGGTTCACATCTGCTTGACAAAAGCCCAGCTGCTTTTCAGATCCTTGGCCAGCAGCAGGACCAGGACTGCCCTGCCCAGCTCGGGAGAAATGCAGTGAAATGGAGATGCTGCTGACAAGCACATCAGTCACCATGATCACAACATATTAACCACTGTTGAGCCACAGAAACTAACCTCCTCTAAGACAGGAGAAGAACTCCGACCACTGGGCATCACCCAGGTTGCTGCAGGCTATTTTGCAGACTCAGGGACCTGAAGGCTAATGCAGCTATCTGACGGGAATGAGAACCACCAAGCGTAACAATACTCCTTACCCTGAATATACAGAAAAGTGCATCATTCACTAGTTGGTGTAATTCAAAACTAAAGGAGGAATTCTAGCTCTTTTTAAATACTTTAGAAATGTCTTTACCTTAATGCTGCTAATGATATTTTACTGAGTGGGGTCACAGCACTCTTATTTTACTATTTGTTATGTCTTAAACGTGAGCTCTGCCTTTGATGTCTCTACTTATAAGCACATAGATGTATGCTTAGCCATAAAGATGTATCCATTGTATGTCTACATGACCTTGGAAGGAACACAAAATTAAGTAGACATGGATTATTAAGAGTCTTATTTTGCGAAAATGTTTATGCATGTGCCTACACACTCTGCCTATTACGTGTAAATAATTCTGGGTGAACAGGTAGACAGTTGTATTTATTTATCACTGCTTAGTATTAGACACTCAAAGCCAGGATGTGTCTTCCTTATTCACCTGACTTTGACACTAGGAATATGAAACTTCAAATTAAAAACCAGGTTCTCAGAGTATCAGGTTATGCTGAAAGACCTGTCCAGGAATTTTGAGATTTTTATTTAGAAAAGTTAGTAATTGTAAAGTGATCACAGCTTCTTGCTCTGCCATGACTTTCCTGTGAGAGAACTTGTGCTGTGAGGGCAACAGGGAAGAGGCTTCTGCCTCTGTTCCAGATTTTTCTGGTTTACGGCATTTTTCAAGGCAGGGACAGTTGCTACTCTACTGCATTTAATGTTGGCAGAGTGTGCAAATGAAATCTGGATATTGAATCAAACCTTTCCTGAATTAGGCTCGGCTAAGCTGGCACAGGTCTCTCACTGTGCAATAAGGGACTTCATAGGCCTGAGTATCATTACTTCTGAAAAATATAAGTCCTCTACAACCTGCCATGTTTCTGCATAGTTAGATGACTTTTTCACCCATTTTTCTGTGCTAAATTTGTTCCTGGACACCATACATTTTAGTCATTAAAGGATTTTTTCTGCCTCTCATCTGTAGTTCTTGCTATTAATTTTAAGGCCACAAAGCTAATATTTGACAATCAGCAGCCTCATATTCACAGGTTTTTTTTTAAGGGAACTTAAACTTTTCAAAATTCTATTTAAAATTCTGGCAGTGGCAATGTGTAAGGGCTGCAACTACCAAGGACCCTGCAATACTGGGACAGCCCCAAGCAGCCAGTTCAACGGGAAGATGCTCTCATTAAATCTTTCGTGGCCTGACCCAATAAATCAGTATTGTTTCAATCCCCTATTTTCATTAACAGCTCTGTATTATAGGTTTGACATAATAAATCTTAGCTGCCACTGAGTCTCTGTTGTGATTGATAGTGCCAATGTTTTTCTGTTGCTCCCACTTGCAGCTATCATCAATGTAGTCCCCGCTACCGTGTTCGGAGGGTGTTCTGTCTTACACCAAACACTGGCATCATTTTCTGGATTTAAGCAGATATTAGTTGCAACTATAATGCTGTAATATTAAAATCTAGCATATCTAGCAAAGCAAATATTAAATCAGCCATGGGCTTAATAAGCAGAAGGAGAGAAACTTTTGCCGTCCAAGGAGCTGCAGGGCTCTTGCTGGGGGAGTGAAGGAGGCATATGGACCCTCCTTGTCGTCATCAGTTTTGATAGGATTGATTTTGTTACATAAAGCTCCTGTCTGGGGGATTTTATCTCTATATTTCCCTGTAAATCAGTACACACTTTAGCATGCTGAATAAATAATAACAATAAATGTTAATTATAGGCATTTCTGGGTTTATTGCACCGTACCTGTTAAAAGCCAAAACTTTACCTCATCCTTTACTATAACATTATAAAATAATTATTTGGTTTTATAGTCTTTTAGTGGACAGCTGAATGTAAATAATCTCCTATTTTTTTGTTTCTTTGACTTGTAACAGCTTCATCTCTGCTGCTAATGTCTTATGTCTCCAGAGGGAATAAAGCAGAAGAAATAATACAATGATTTAATCAAAGACAACTTAAACGGTAGTTTTGCTGTACAGGCATAAACAGTTATTGGTTCTTTAAGGATTCCTTTTTGAGAACCATTTTAATACCCTGCACTTAAAAAACATGAGTTAATACACACTTTTAAGAAATGTTTTTCTGTATGAGGGAAGGATTGACGTCTAACATGTTATTGATTGAATCTTAAAATATTTATAACTTTGTGAAGGGTTTTATTATACATTTTATCTTCACTTCTTCATTTATTCCTTACAGTAAAATCAAATAATCAGCAACAGCCTGATATTTTCCTGCTGTAAAATGGAACCTAAACCACACGTTAAAGTGGAAAATTGTTCAAGTAACGTGTGAACCTTTAGTGATTGAATCTTAACTAAGTAATGGACTCTAGGAGGTACCAATAAGGCTTTTTATGGTACTGCAAGGTCTCTTTCTCTCATTTTAAGGTGCTACGTGGCATAAACAAGTACGGAGAAGTCTTCATGCCATTAACACAATTGGACAGTATCATTTTCAAAATGAGTTTCCAACAAGCTTTCTTTTCTACCTGGGAGAAGATGGTATGTTCCAAGCTACCATATGAAGGATTATCAGATACTACTAATGAAGTACCTGCTTACTGTCCAGCAGAAAAATATGTGCATTACTGAAACAATTTATTTCAAGACTCCTTCCTTGCTTTTTAATGGTGTTAACTGGAATTTACTAGGGAAATTCCAAATGTAAATATGATCTGAATTGCTGGAGACTAACCAAATGAAAGGTGAATTTAGAGTAAAAATAGTATAAGCAGCTTACAGGCTTATAACTATAGATGAAAGATTATGTTCTGCATGGGAGTTTTGCAGGCAACTCAGACAAAAGTGTTCAATGTCACTAACAAGTCTGTCACTTTCCATCACAAAAATAATGTGTATTTTAGGATAAGAAACCTCTGCAAATAAAGATAGAAATGTTACAAGCTGCTTGATTACCTAATTTTCTTTTAACGTGTACCACTTCACTAGCACTTTTTAAAATTTCTTTTCTAAAAAATAAATAAATGCAGATTGTGCTACTTAACAGTATTAAGAGCATCCGTCTGCTCTGCTGGATGGATCTGGATAAAACAGTGGAGATCAAAAAGAATATAAATGTACCCGATATTCCAGCATATCCAGAAATAAGCTGCATGAAATACAAAGACTAAAGAGAAGAATATATGTTGAGTATTTTTATTTCCAATGTTCCTTCACAGTTACTGGATTAACTCACCCTCTATCCCTTCTTTACTCATTCAGATCTTGACTCTTTTATCTTCTGCTGGCAAATTGAAGGTCTGCCTTGTGGTCAGAGGTCACTGAATTAATCACTTTAAACAAGAGCTTTGCTGAGGTTTCAGAATTTCTAGTATGACCTATTTATCCTTTCTGTTTTTCACAGTTTGCCCAGCTTTTCCCCTGTTGATTTTAAAGGAAAAATCAGTGGAATGAGATCAAGAGTCAGATACTGCCAGGAAATGAGTGGTCTTGTGGCCCAGCTTATAGGAATGTGAGTGGCCCCTGTTCCCAGACGGGAAGGGCTGGCTTGGTTGCTGGTTCTCTCCAATGCAGGATCTGGCCACAATGGTAGCAGAAGGTAGCGATGCGGGCACTGCGGCAAAGTCCTGGTTGACAAGTGTCCTCCTAATGTTAACACTGACGTCCCCCCTTTAGCCTCAGCAGTTCCACAGAGAAAAGCTGTACCCAATGACGTGGTTAACCAACTGGAAATGCAGCATTCTTAATCTTATGCCCAACATACTTTCCAATTTACCATTGTACAAGCACTGGCATTCCTTGGGATCTGGGGTTCTTCTTTGTCAGGCACCAATAATCAGCTCTGCAAGAAGCAAATCACCAAAATAAGAGAAATCTTTGGCCCAAAATATTTTGGAAAACTGCACTGTGATCAGACAAGATGAATCAAGAGGAATTTATGTCTGCTCTGAAAGTGCTGTGTGCACCTTATCTAGAGACCAGGTAAATGGAGAGTTTAGAAACACATACATATTTTGGCAGCAATTTATGTCACATGGACAAGAATAAGTCAACTGGAAGAAAACACACCCACTGGATTTTTTCTTGGGTTGATTTTTCAGCTGAATTCAGGCCCTCAGTGCACCCACCAGAATGGATGTGTGCTCGGGCAGGGTGGAAGGAGAGTGCTAGCAAGGGTACTGGGGCGTGGGTAGGCAAGACTATCTTTGAATGCCAAAATACTCCTAGTGCTTCATTTACTGACTTGTCCTTTGGTCCAGAGGCTTCCTCTTTTGCTCTCATACAACATAGCGTGGACAATTTCCACGTGCATTAATATTCCAGGGACATCGCAGTAACAGCAAATCCTTTGAAGGGTAGAGAAGCTCTTTCTAGCTATTTCCCCTTGGAGCCGATTCCAACTCAAATCTGTGGCTGAACAACTGTCCAGTGACCAATGAAACAATTGTACCTTGACCAGTTGCAATATTGCACTCACGACTTTTGTATATGCTCAATTTCCACCGAACCAAATAGAATTTAAAGAAAGTCCTGTAAAATTTAGTGAAATGAGGGCTGTGGTTAAGAGCCAGGTCCCAAGATATTTTCCTTTGTCTTGTAGTCTATTCATATATAGGAAATGTACTAAAAATAAATAGCATTTCTCACTCACATGCACCAGGGAGTCACTGTAGACGAGAAGAAAAGGGTGCTGTCTGCTCAGCCCTTGCCCTGTTACACCCTCTCACCCACTGGCATTGCTCTCAGCAAGCATTATCTGTCTCTAACTGGTTTACTCTATTTTCTATTCCTTCAATCTTCAGCACACCTTGAAAGATTGTATTTAAAATGTAAAATAAAAAAAAGAGCTAATTCCATTAATTCAAGATAGGTCTCTAATTGACCTCTTAATATGGTATATTTAACATGACACTGTACCATTATCATATGTAAAGGAGATGATATTGAATAATTCAGTGCTTCTATTTTCATTCTATAGAATACATCTTCACAGGGAGCTGGGAGAAAATTGTGGATTCCTGTTACTATCACACTGCTACAGAAACAAACTGCAGCTGCCACTGATGTGAAACCGTACATTTTACACCTGCCTTCCTATGTGATGAACTTGAAAAACTTTATACTTTTCATTTTAATAAACATATTGGAAGCATGAACACACTTTTTCTCAATATTTTTGTAATAGCAAGGATAAGGTGGAGACAATCAGCATTTCAGGATTGAATTCAAACTCACAGCTATGCTAAGGAATGAAACATACACAGAGGAGAATTAATTTGTTTGATTTTAAGTTGGAAAGGTACGCAGCATCTCCTCTGCCACCTCCCTCTCCCCAGCCAGCCCATCTCCTCCACCCCCAGGATGACACTTCATATTTAATCTAAACCCTCTCAGATTAAGCGGGCATGTAATTTACTCCCACAGCAAGGTCCATTGCAACTGCGGAGGTGATATAAAGGGGAGTTTGCTTAAAGAAGAACCTGATCCTTAACATCAAGCCTGCAGACCTGCATGAAAAACCTTCTTGTTCTGGCTGTCAGCAAAGCCTTTAATTTGCATTCAGTCTTGCAGTCATCTGGGATCTGTGTGTGGTATTGACTGATGTTTTATTATTCCTTGTTAGATAAAAATATTTATATTAAGAACAACTCAGTTGCAGGAAGGGCTTTATATAGTCATCACAACATGGTTCTCCCGCTGCTGTGAGTGTAGGAGGCATGGTATTTTTCTACCGCTTAACATGTAAAGTCTGACATATTTTAAGAACATTATCAAACTGTAGCTTTAGAGACCACCTTAAGCATAAAAACAAAGAAACAAATCACTAGTCTTTTGACAATTTCCCTCAGCTAAACTGTTTCAATATGCTATTTTTACTTTTATTACTTGTTTCTGCCTTTGGCAGCACAGGTCTTTTCACCCTAATAGGGTATAACGAACCATGAAAGCGGGATACATCCTCTGAACTCAAATGTCAGCTGCAGTTAAGGTGAACTGCTCCATTTTAAGATGCAGCGAGTTACCTTGTGCTTCAATGGGAACCACAGCACCAGTACGAGAGAGGAATCAGGAGAGGAAGTGAATTTCCACCAAGATGGAGTGTGACAGCTCTCGGGCCACCTCATTCAGAAAAGCTATGAAAAAGCTGCTTTATTAGAGAAAAACAAGGGAAAGCATAATTGCCAGATCTGCAGTATTTCCTCTTCCCATGGACTATGTACTTCATGTAGCTGACAGCATGTTTGTTACAACCCACCTTCAGCTGCGTGCTGGCAGGACACACTGGAAATTGTGCATCCAGATCAGGGGATTTCTTAACCGTAGGCCTCCAACATCTGCTGCACACTTGTTGCGTGGCTGGAACGTGAACAGAGCTTTAAATTTTGCTCTTTGATTTTTGCATTCCTGTTTTTTAATGCTGTTTGTGTAATTTATGCCTTGCAAGGCCACAGAAGTTTGGTGGAAAGGAACCTCTTTATTTGAACTCTCTGATGTGCAATATTTCTCTTGGCTTAATTTTTCCCTCCTTCTAAGCTTATGTATTATCGTCCGACAAATTGGCTCTAGCCTTTTCCAGCAAGTTATTTAAACACGTACTTGTAGCTGCTTTTAAGAACAGTACAGCTCTCAGACAGTTTCATTGTTATTTTATGTGCCAGATGTAGTTTGTTTTCCACAGCTGGAGTATTAGAAAATGTTGCCTAACATCCATCTATTCTTTTGCAGATAGAAATTAAAATCTACAGATAAAAGATAAGTGGGTCCTAAATATCTCTTATTTCCCTTGTCTCCTTATCCTGAACTTTGTTCAGGCTTGCAGTCACCCCCCTGTCAAAATACAAGCTCATTGCTCATCTTCCCTCTCCCTGGGCTTCTCCAGCCATTCTGCTTCTGTGCACTTCATTGACTGCATTAGACTTCACATGCCCACTGACCAGAATTCGAAGTCTTGAAACGAACTTTTCTTTATTCCAACCTTCAAAGCTACTTGAGTAAGCCTTTTTATTGCTCTCCACTGACTAGCATTGCCCACATTAGCAGATTTACTTTTGATGTTGAGAATTTCATTAAAAGGTAAGATGTGCTCTGAGGTCTACCCACACTCAATGCAACTTCTTTTTCTTTCTTTCTTTTGGTATTACATAGAGGAATAGCTGGTGCCTCCAAAATATTATAAAGTGCCATGAATACCACCTCTGGGACCTGTGGGATAAAGCCATGGAAGGATCCCCCTGGCTTGGCACAGAGAGATGATATGTTGCTGGACTCTTTCTCCCTTCAAAGGAGATTAAACGCAAAGAAGCATATTTAGCTCAGTGGGGATCAAACGGCAGCCAATGTGCTGAGAGTCCTGTAAGGTCTGGGTGACACTGGCTTTCTTCAAAGGAAAAGACAGAAACAAACTGATTTTATGAAACCTATGAAAGCTGAAATCACGACCAGAGAAATGGAGGTATGAGTTTGGCCGAAAGCAAAATTTAGTCCCAACCTCCATAAAAAAGTGACTTGTCTTTCCTTGAGAATTGTTTGTTTTCGCGCCTCTTCAGATGTTCATGAGATGGCATGTGCCACTGTGTGTGTTTCCTTTGCAAAGCATCCTGTCTCGCCAGGGTCATGCCCAGAGCGGCAGGGCTGCCATGGTCTGTGTTTCAGTGGAGGACAAGAGTAAATAGCCCAGTATAACGTGCAAAGCCAGACAGTGCATAAATTACTGATGTGCCCAATCTGCAGAAATCTGCAAAGCAGTGCCCTTGAAACATTCTACACATTTTAACATTTTAATTAAATGCATGTTTTATGCATTCATGCCATAAGTACTTTATGGTCACTGGCTTTGCGGTCTTCTGGACTTAAAACCTCCAAGAGGTACAAAAAGTGAATATCCCACATATAGAAGAAGAAGAGTCTTCTTCAGATGCCAGGACTCTATATCTTTCTCTTTTATTTTTAATTTTATAGATAGAATAGATCAGAAATACACAGACCAAGTCATTACGGTTTCAAATGGTTTAAATGCAAGCCACTTTGGCATCACAAAAATACGTAAGTACATACGCAGCATTTTCAGTTTTCAAGGTGCCACAAATGTTAATTAACAAATAAATCTTGTTCACCTTAGCTAGAAAAGTCCCTCTGTCACTCTTGGACCTTCCCTCAAAAGCCAACAGTAAAGGTCTTTATCATAAGTGCTGGAGTAGCACTGGGCACAGGTAAGTCTTGACTAACGGGATGTGATGCAATTAAAAGCTTTAGAAATAATGAAACCATCTCTTAAAAGTAGAGCATTGAGAGGAGGCTGGACTGCCTTACAGGAAATATGCATCACCATGCCAGTGCTCCCAGCCCGAAGGACCTCATAGGCAGCTCTCCCTTCACCCCACCACAAACCCATCAGCCAACAGCAGTTTCCCTGCTGCTCACTGAAAAAATGTATTGAATGGGCAAAAAGAGACTTCACCACTCGTGTATTTGCCTCTCAGAGGGTAGGCCAGGGTGGTCTGTAGGGTGGGAGAAGAAAGCCTTATGTACTGCTTATTTCACTACCCTCCATCTGTTTACACAGGGATATAAAGACCTGAAGTGTTTTAAACCCAAGTGCTGTAGGTAGTGCTTCCTCAGGGTACAGTCTGGACAACCCATGGATGGAGTTGCCATGAGGGTGGGTTCTCAGCAGAAAAGGAAAAATGTGTTTTAACATAACATGATCAATATATTTTAGCTTGTTTGGACAATGTTAAAATATCACAGCTCCAAGGTTCCTGGGTTTCTAAATTCTATTTCATCCAGGAGTCTGGAGGTAGAACTTGCGGACAGCAAAACAGAGGAATCTTGTCTCGAAAAGGAAAAAGAACTGCGAGTCTCTTTATTTATCAAAGATATTCTTGGTAGTAACATAATGAAAGTACTAGAAGGAATGGGGAGCACAGGCAGGTGGGCATCACATACCAGCAAGTCTTCCAAGAAGGCTGGAAGGCATAGGCCATGGCTATACAGAACTCAAAAGTGAGGCTGGGAACAACAAAGATGCAGACTTAGGAAGGTACACGACAAAGTCAGAATAGAGGAACATTTTTTCAGTGAGACCAGTTTGGGTAAGACAGGATTGTTAGACACAAGGTGAGGCAGAGAGAAAGAGGATGAAGAAACAAGCTACACTAAACTGGATCACAGGTACAATGCCACAGGAAATTATTCTAGTCATGCATTTCTCTATATCTCCTTTACAATTCTATATCAGCATGTCATATAGGTAACTCTTAACCATGCTGAGGCCAAGAGCTTATTTTCCTAATTATTGCTGTTGGCTCTGCATCACTACAGTTGAAGGGTTCTGCTCTTTTCACAGTACAAGCTCAACGTCAAGTACAAATTGTTTAAGAGGAACTGATGTGCAAGCACGTGCCAGGAGGACCTGACAGCTCATGGTGCAGCTCAGCCACTGGCACAAAACCAGCACTCAGCTGAGCAGTGAGCATGCAAACCATTTCTCTGATTACATTATTTCTTAATATAAATATCTCCAGAAGGAAAAGATTAATGTGACTTTGACAAGACATTTCCTCTCCTGATATCGAAGTGCACTCCAGATATGGTGGTATCTAGTCACAGTTAGAACTGGACACTGAGAAATTTAACAATGTCTACACATCCAGATCTTGATCACTGCAAACTTTTCAGGAATGATAGTTCAGAAGAGGAGAGGGTCAAACACTACTGCCCATAACATCTGCCAACAAACATGCTTCTTGTTTTTACAGCCTCTCATTTGAGAAATCACATTAACATCTGAATGTTGCCGCACTGCATTGTGCAAAGCATGTCTAAGATTTGATTTAATTTAATACATTATTCAGATTCACATCATTAAGCTGCAATCATGCCGGTCAATAAGTTTTTTGATTTCGAGGCTAACTTTCCAGTATCTCACTAATTGATTCTCAAGAGAATTACAGTTAGTGCTCAATGTAGTGGAGCTCTGAAGGACTGCAACTATTGCAATCTTTTCAAATCAAGATCACTTGAAGAGATAAAATCTGTAAGGAGCATGGCATTATAAGATCAGAATAATGAAATTATTATAGGCAGCATCTTCATTTGCATTCTGACCGGTATTTTGCGATCAAACACAACATGTTGCATGTGCTATATGACAAACATTTATTTTAAAGAGGAATTCCACTGGACAGGTAAGTACTACACTGAATTAAAAGATGCCTCTCCGTTTCCTGCAAAATTTACAATTAATAACGTAGGGAAAAGAATCGCCTGACTGCTGAGAAATGATGTATAAGCTTGGCCATAAACGCGTCGTATAATCTGTGTACGTATTTAAATGTTCCCTAGTTACCTCTGATTATAGCTTGCCATATCAACAAAACATCTGGTCTGGTATTTTTCTTGCATTGAAACCTCTTGGCCAAGCAGAAATTTTTATCTCAAAAGCAGCTGAAACCTTTGTTTACCATCTCATAAGGACATGCTGTTAGGCTTTCATGCTGAAGATCTTTTTTAATGATGTGCTTGATGGAATTGAACAATGTATGTTCACCAGCTTTCACCTTCACTATTAATAACAGCACGGTTCCTATCTGAAATGTCTTCTATAATTGTGTAATTACACACCTCATTTATCCAATTGTTAGGCCAAGAGTCTGATTAAATATTAACAACTGCTTGGTTCTCCTAGTGTCATTAGTTGGAAAGCAACCCTGTAATCTCAGGTAACACATGATAGTAATTATCCTTCACAGTCACACTTAGCTGAAAATCCAGCACAATCAGAGCAGATAAGGTTGACCAGCAGAAAACGCACCCCCTCGCCTTACCTCAGTGCTGCCTGAGCCGCATACTGTGTGTATGGACTATCCACGATAGAAAAGCAGACAGGTACAGAGCACTGCAGAGTCAGGCACTGGAAGGTTTTGCTCCACTAGTTCCATGCTGTATGATGAGAAATTGCAGCTTGGCTTCCAAGGTTGGAACGTCATTTTTTACTTCAAGTCTAAGAAGGGTCAGTTTGGTTTTTCCCATAGAAAGCAAGGGGGGAATCGGAGCGACTTGACTTGAGGCTGGCAAAGCAAGAGCTGAGAACAAGCACTTCTCGTCGGGCCTTGCATCAGAAGCACATGCTCTATGAACTTCACAAATTATTAGGCAACCTTAGCTGAAATACATAATCAGTAGCAAGCTGCACTTCTGTTGCACTCTGCATGGGAGTATCACCAGGTTCCTTAAAATAGAACGTTGCAGAAGAGAGCATCAAATTGCTATAAACAACCCAAAGTGATGGCAAACAGATGTTCTGTTCAGTGGCAGCCCAGGCCCTCCAAGCAGCACGGTGTGCTGCTGCCCACAGCCCTCGCTGGAGACCTCAGGACCCCGGGGGGAACCTGAACTGTGCAGGGGGGTGACCAGGCACCCTCTGCCTCCAGGAGAGGGACCACGTCAGGCAGGACGTGTGAATTGGAGACCCTGAGCTGCAGGCATGGAGGTGGGCATTGCGGAAACTGATCCAGCAGATCCCTCTTTCCCAGCTGCGGCAGCGTTAATAGAGGACCGCCTGGAGCAGCAGGGCTTTCCTCCCGTTAACATCTTATTATGATGAAAGGAGCAGTTTATACCTCTCGGAATTATTGCTTCCAGGCTGTCTGTAAATTCAGGTGAAACCTTGCATCTGGTTCAGGTTTTCAGGCTTTCCGCTGTAGCAGAGAAGACAGGACCATAATTTGTGTATGAGGAGAGCAGGGCTGGAGGTGGGCGAAGACGGGGACTTGCCACCCGCTGAGCTGGGGCCAGCAAGCCGCTGCCTGATGTTTACTGTGCACAGCTCCTTGTCTCCTGCCAGTGCAACACAGCGCGGCATGGCTGGCCCTGGCACGGTGAGGCACAGCGGTGCATGGGATTGCTGGAGGGGAAGGGCTCTGGGTTTGCTCTGACACCTCTCAGAGCACCAGGATGGGCTGCTCCAGAGCAGAGGATGCAGAAGGGCTTTGCAGCTAGTGACACGAGAAAGCCCATGAGAGAGCTCTGATCTGTAATACTCTGCGGTTCAGCTCAGTCTCCCATTACAGTCCTGGCAGGTGATGAATTTGAAATAAGATTTGCAAGATTAGAGTCAGAAATCAATAAACTCCATCAGCTAGGATCTAGCAGCTGTCTGAAACAACAGGTTACAGCAGCAGATGAATACTTTAAGGTGAAGGAAATTAATTAAAAATAAGACCAAAATATGATCAGAAAACAAGCTTTCCAGCTGCTAGCCCTATAGGAGGCCAAAACCCAAGAGAAATAATTACATTCAGGTATGTCCCTTAAAAGACAGCTAGAGCAACCTCTTCAAGGATGGATAATACCTTTATATGGTGGGCAGGTTATGCTACAAGTTGCCAAATAGCTTCTTGCTCATGTTTTAACTACTTGGTATTCTGATTCATAAAACTGAATTATCAATTCCTATATTGTTTCTGAAAGCCACTTTAAACAACTCCTACCCACTCCTCTGCAATAATCTTTCCATGATACTTGCTCCAGTTGTGTAAATAAAGGCTTCAGTGAAATATTATTGATACTCATGACTCTCAGACCCAGCAGGGATTGTTTTGAAAGCTGAGTAAATGCTTGGGTTGGCCTTACCAGCATGCGGCTTGCAGGTGGGACCTGCAGTAGGACATGCTGTGGCCTGGGAAGCATTGGGGAACACCCACGTGGTCTCTAGCGTATCAGCACATGGCAGAGGCCTCCCTCTCCATCATTTCCCTTTCCAGCCAGAGCCACAAAAAAAGGGATTTAAGCCAATAGATGTTAAATATGGACAAGAAAGGCAGCAGAACACCAATGTGCCTGCAAGGCAGGGATGGCCACTGACACAAGCCTGAGGAAATCGGAGCCTCAATCCTCCCAGAGCAGAGTAGGGGCTTCCCAACTTTTCCAGCATGGGCTGGGACACAGCACTGGGACCTGCTGCTCCCAAGCCAGGCTGGGTGGGGAAGCCACAGACTTCAAAGCCTGTTAGGGGCAGACACAGCAGGCTGCGAGAAGAATTAATTTGTGATTAATTCATAATACCAGCCAGTTACCTGCATGGCTGCATTTCCTCCCACGCTGCACAGGTCATCCATGAAAGGAAACCCTGCAGTCACCTGTGGACAATAAGCGCAGAAGTGCAAACTCATTTGCTTACTTCCCACCAGAGTCACAGAGTGAGTTGGGGTGGATGGGCAAACGAAGCCTTTCTGGTCAGGGGATGAAAACCACATGAAATATTGGCAAGGATACCTGTTTCCAGCTGTGCTCGATAGCTTTAGCAGGCTCCTAAGAACTCCAAAGTTAATCTTGGGAAAGAAGGCATTGACATGGCCACCATTCCTGGAGAGGTTTCTAGGTCATTACAGTCTTTGTGCATTACACTAAATAAACCACTAAAATTACGTTGTTGTTATTTAAAGGGGTTGTAACGATTGATCATCAGAAAACATCTATTGGCCTCTGATGTCAAAGAGGATATACACAAAATTAGATTTTTGCAGCACATCACTTGCTGTCTCCTGTACTGTTGCAAGAGGCTTCACTGAAAAATAAAACAGCTGGTGGAATGGAATAAATGCCTACAGTTAAGGGTGACCTGAATACAAGGCCTTTTTTTCGTTCTGGCCTTGCACAGACGTTTTATAAACAATTGTTTTCCAAAACAGTGTATCAGTCTTCACTGATTACTCACAGTGATGCTACATGCCAGGAGCCTGCCCATCCTCCTGGTGATGCAGAGGATCTGAGAACGCGATCACCACTCAACAGCAAAATTGCCCGTTTCCCTAGAAAGTTGTGACTGGGTGTTCAGAAAGCCAGAGCAGCGCTAGTTCCAGCAACAAGGCGATTCCAACGAACAGAGACATATGATCTTGGGGAGCCACCTGCAAAAGCCCACACAAAAGTGCTCCTCAGAAACCTTCCGGCCTCATAAACCTCTCACGGGCCCCTGAAGGCTATAAATTCTGCAGAACCTTTCACAACTGTTTCAAAATACTTAATGTTTTCCTTCTGCTCTGCTGTTTCCCTGCCCGCAGTGAGGATCTCTGCACCCACCTGATATTGAACCTGACTGAATATTGCTCCATATGCCAAAATCCACCACAGGATTGAGCTAAATTTTCTTAGCTGATGTCCATCTAGGTAAGACATCGATGCCACTCTCTTATGACTTAATTTATTTTAAATTAAAAGGGAGGAAAAAAGCAATTAATGTAAGTATTTGAGTCAGATTTTCAATTTCCAATGTCAAGCTTTAAGAAATCAGTGAAACAGGTTGATTGTATTTAGCTGAACTGAAAGACTTGAGTGTGAGACAAGCATGACATTTTTCTCCTTAAACATAAAAATGCTGTTTAAAAACCACCATCCCAAACAAACAGAAAATGCTTGGAAGAAAGATGCCTTAGCCTGTCACCTCAGAGAGGATAGGAGGAGTAAGCACTTAAAGAGTTCTTGGAAACGAAATTGATCAGCAAAGAAAATTTAACTCTTACATGTAAGAAGTTGTAGGGACAGGAACAAACCAAATTAGACCCTTCAAAGGAAATTAAATGGCAAGGTGAATGTAGAACTGGAAGTGCCCATATCCTACCTGAAAAAGATTTTGTTGCACAGAAACTGGGAATGCCCAGCCTATCTCCACCGCAGAACCTTTATCAAACAAAGAGCATCAATATGAGAGTCAAAATATATCATAGGGAGGGAAAACCAAGCAGTGTCAATTGTAGCCATTTCAGTCCATCCTCGATATTGAACTAGGATTTGGAAACATTTATGAAAGACATGAAGGCCTTTATGTACTACCCAGAGTTGTCTATCCTCAACCTAATCTCGTGCCGTTCTTCAGTAAGACAAGAAACCTTTGCACAGTGGAGTGTGCCGGGTATAAGCTGCCTGCACCTCAGATGGGAGGTGCCATACAGAAAACAGGTATTTAACCAACTACTTGTGTTGTAGGCAGAAGCTGGTGAAGATGAAGATGACCGTGGGCTCTGCTAACATGGGAACCATCAGGTAAAGATGGGTACCACCATTTTTGAAGGCTCAGCATTTAAAGTTATGTCTTCTATTGATCAGGTAGGAGAATCCTAATGAAATCTGCAGATTTAGAGCTTAGTTGGTATTGTAAGAGTGATGGGAATACCAGAATATTATGCATGAGACTAAGATAATTTTGTGTGTTGGAATATAAGAAATGGATTAAATTTGATCGCACTAACCCCACATCGTGCACCTGGAGCCACCTAAGTAGAACTGTAGCTTTCACATGGGGACCTGTTATTTGGCTTTGACAGAGAAAGCAGAGGTCTATTAGCACAAAAGATGATTACGAGCTACCAGAGCAATGAGGCAGTAAGGAAGGAGATCAAACTTTATGACCTGAGAAGTTTATTCCTATTGCTCTGAGCCTCACCTAAGATCACTCAGGCTTTCTTCTTTCAGGCACTGAAACAGCCCCATGTTTCCCTGCTGCCTGCGGCCCACTTGGGACCTGCCAGAACCCTCCTCCCTGGTGGTGGCAGAGCTCCAGGTGCTGTTTGCAGGAGGAGCCCTAAGCAGCCCTCTCTCCCTAAGCAGCCACTTAAGGCACTCATACCTAACGCAGAGAACGAGAGACAACAAAATTAAGCCACATGACCCTTTGCAGTGGAAACCTCGCTGAGTCTGCAAGCCATTCTTGCAGCTGGGCACTAAAAGCAATGGGCTGCTCTGTGCAACCTGCCTCTATCTCCAAATTCCTTTCCCTGCTTTGCAACCAGCACTCCAGGGCTTAGGGGTGAAGGAGAGGACTGCGTGCTCCCTCATTAACCAAAGCACTTGGAGTGCCGAAGCACCAAAGAGCAGAGCACTGAACTTTGAATTGATTATTTTAACATGAAGCCTGTATCAGATTTCATTAGCAAAGCATTTCGTATGGTATAAAAACTATTCTGTTCCCAGCAGAGAGTCACATTTATGGGCTCAGTAGTGATGGGGAATGGTGAAGTAACAGCAGTAGCCTCAATGTGTTTGTTCCTCTCCCCTTCCCTGGATACCTGTCTGCTCAAAGGAAAAGGGATTCGATTCCTACATGTCCATGGGTGCACTTCAGTCAACTTTGATGCTCAGCTTTACCATCTGATAAAAAGCCACTTGTTTTTTCTTTGTTCATTTCTAATATTTTTTTTTTAAAGTTTCTTATACACTGAACAACTATAATGGATTTTGCTGGAAAGGACTGCTGCATGCCACAGGAGGGGACACAGCTAGAAGGACAGCAAAAAGTACTGTTTGCCACAGCACATCTGAAAACCAAGCTGCTATTACATTTTCAAGGCTATTTCTCTGCACATATTTCAGTCTTTTTCTATTTGAAATCCCTGAAAATACTTCTGACCTGCTTGTCTTAATTACTTTTCCCAGACCCCTCATGAAACATCCATCAATTACCAGTGTTACAGGTAGGAAAATGCTCTGTGAGGAAGAAAAATCTAAAGCAAATGATGTACTTCTTCAGCCTACAAGAAAGAAACCTCCCTGCGGCCATCCATAGCCAGTCATTCTTCAATCAGTAATTTATACTTAGCATTAGGGACTGCTATTCTTTGCAGAGACTGAGATTCTTTATGGACTACAGTAAAGCAAATTACAATAAGGGTTTTTTTTCTGCTTTCTGCCTAAGCAGCCACCCGTCCCCAGCACAGCTGGCACAAGCTGTGAGCCTGTGCATTGTGTGGCTGGGCAGAGGCTTCCAGAGGGGATGCAATCATGTGTGAAAGAGCAAACAGGAGGGGAGGAAGAGCTCCCCAATGAATTTAACATGGAACGAAGAACGAACTACTCCTTCCTTTCAATCCTTTGCAGTGACTTTGGCAGATTTAAAAAAAATGTATCTAACTTTTCTGTGATCTTCATTTGCCTTTGTTCTTACCAAATATCCAGCTCTGGGAATATTTTTAAATGTCTTCAGCTGCTTTCCAGCTTTTATTGCCCTAGCTGAGTACCTTCTGCAAACTGCAATTTGGTGGGTGAGTTCACACCAATTTATTCTAACTTGTATTGTAATTATATGCAGCAATTAATCTCTTTCTCCATAACTATGCAAGTGAAACTACTCCTTGGTTTTCCTCTGTCTTATTTCAGGCTTCTTGACAGAACTTCACTCTTCATCCATAATTACTAATGCCTGCTGTATAATAACCGACCAGTGAGGACATTCACTTAAGTCCAAGTAACGTTCTTCTACTGGGATTTCTTGACCTGTTGTTCAGATCACTGTAATCAGCACAAAGAACAGGATTTTTCTTGTTACACACACAATCTTCTCACGGAGAATTAATTAGTAGAGATAAGACATCCTGCTTCGTAATTCAAATGAATTATCCTTTTTTTTTTTTTTCACAGGCGAAGTGAAATCCTTTTTTTTTTTTCAGTCCTGCAAAGTTGAAATACCCACAGAAATACCCAAAGTGCCTAAGAATTAAGATTTTGCAGGACCTGATCTGATGGCCAGCTGTGCCCTGCTGTGATGCACCCCTCCGCAGGCAGCTCCTCCTGGAGAGTCCTCTGGCACATGCTGCGACCTTGCGCAGGCTGAGCAGCAGGGAAATGAGCACCAGGCAGCTACCACGCTGGGTTATGGAGGAAACAACAGAGGCTGGGACAGGGGACTGCTTGGCACAGGACTTGGCACGCCTGGCTCTGCACTTGGCTTACCTGGAGCAGGCAAACTGAGATGTATGGTGACCTTGGCCCCTCCCGCATGAATCTTGCTCCTGAGACACATTAGCCTTTTGTGGTCTATGAAAATGTTTCCAATATATAGCATTAATATTCCACCACCTGAAATATGGGGCAGCTCAAAATTCTCCCACACAATTACAGTTCTGGCCACTAGTACAGCAAGCTGTTAAAACCAAGTTAAAAAAGGAAGGTGACTGCATTTACCATACTGCTTTGTTTCTCAGCATTTAGAAATAAACTAATTGCTTCAATTTGACAGCGAGCAAGGCACTATTCGCTGTGTTGTCTGAAGCATTAAGAAGGATTTGGAGACATTTAAAGGTTTAACAGAGTACTGACTGGGCTTGCCTATGCAGGGCAAGGATGCGGGGTGGCTGTGCTGGATTGATACTGATGTGTATTAAATCTAACACTGATATAAAGAGGAGCAAGAAACTTGAAGGGTGAGGAGGTGAATGGCAAGAGACTTTAGGTTTTATTATAATGGCTTTTTTAAAAAAAAAGATTTTTTTTTTTAAACTGGAGACTTCTGTCACTGTAAACTGAAGACTCAGTCATTTTGCAGACTTAGCAGTGATTTACGTTCTAGCATCTATCCTCCACAGCAAGGCACTACTATAGCATTATGGCAAATAAAAGAATATTGCAAACTAATGCTGCATAGAGAACTAAGCAATGATTCCAAGTGATGAACATCATGCCTCCACCCCTCCCCTCCCCTCTCACTGGGAGAACTTCTCTTCTCAGTCCTCTAAATCTAAAAGACCTATTGTTTCCTTCTGGTTCAAAAGTAGGTGTTAATTATATTGCAGTTTCATCAGCAAGTCTACGGTACCATGAATTATATCTGAAAGAGATTATTTACACTTAGATAGCCTGTGTGTGTTGGGGATTTTTTGTTGATTTTTTCTCAAGGTTTCATTACACTGCGTTTACAGTTCACTCATTTATCCTTTTTTTTTTTTTTTTTTCCTAGCCTGGTGTTTTTCAAAACCACTGCCACGTTCCAGGTGCTCCTAAGATTGCGACCGAGAACAACCCCTGATATTTTCTTTTAAGAGGGCATGAATCCTAACTTCATGAGATAGAAAGCTTTAAGCCTGAATCATGTAATCATCAAGGCTGGAAAAGACCTCTAAGATCACGAAGTCCAACCATCAGCCCAATTAAACCACATCTCAAAGTGCCACATCCACACATTTTTTTAACACCTCCAGGGACGGTGACTCCACCACTTCCCTGGGCAGCCTGTTCCAATGCTTCACCACTTTCAGTAAAGAGATTTTTCCTAATATCCAATCTAAAGCTCCCATGGCACAAGTTGAGTCCATTTCCTCTCATCCTATCATTAGTTACTTGGGAGTAGATAAAAATGGTTCCCCATGCCTCACAACAGTCGTATCCCCTAGAACAAAACCTTATTTGGTGCTGAGTAAACAATAATGCACTTTTTCCCTTTTAAACCCAACTTGTGGATTTATCATCTTTCTTTCCTTGGACACAACTGCAAAAGGGGAATTACTTTTCACGGGTGACAGTGGGAATGCAGAGCCCAGGAGGGAGAGCGCCCTGGAGACCTGACAGTCTGCTTGAACTGTGCCCAAAAAATGTAATTCATCTGAACACTGCAGAGAAGGGGAGGGAAAAGGATGAGCCTAATTGGTTCCGACTATAAAAACCAGATCTCAGTTTTCTCTAGAGATGCGCATTGCACGGAACACTATTAGCGAACCTGGATCCCCTTTAAAAGGGCTAATTTAATCAAGCACTGCAATAATTTAAGAATATGACACCGTTAGGAGATTTACCATATACTTAACAGTAAAAACTATCAAATATTTGTCATTAAACTACATCAAATGAATCATTTGGGAGAAAGATGATACGTAGTAGCAGCAGCAAAAGGGAGCGGTCTCACATACAATAAAGCTTCAGAACAGACAATTTGTTGAGCAATAATTCAAACCCAGATACTATCTATTATGCACAAAATAAAAACACAAGACAAAAGCTCAAAGAATAAAGGATGCCTGCCATGAAGATACGGGGACGGTTTATTATCATATGACAGAAGAAATGCTTGGTGTCAAAATACCCTCTTGCACTGCACGATACTGAATGTTTCTAAACGTGACCTCTTGGCTGCAGTGAGGGGTTTTCGTTGCGCAGGGTCCCCTGGAAGGTTGTCCAAGGTGCAGCCAGGAATCTTCCATTGTGCTTGAGGTGAGCAGCTACAGAAACCACATCAGATTTACCCCGCGCTCCTCCGCCCACATGTGGAGCTTTCAGACGGATCCTCTAAGGGCTTCAGGCGTCTCATTTTTTTTCAATCTCTCACCTTACATAAGCACTTCATTTATCAGAAAGAAAGGGGGGGAAAATCCATTCCGTGTTGAAATAGACTGCCACCTGCATTGCTTCCTAATGTAAGCAAATCCCAGTGGAAAGGTTTCACGTCAGACTTCTCTGCTGGACCAATAAATCACCCTCAGAAATATTGTTTTCATCCTACATGTGGTGTTAACCAGCAAGAGTAGCACGTTTTTTAAAAGAAATTCCAACAATTCAACAACTAATTCAATTTCCTGGAAGAACTCGGGTGGCCACTGTGCATCTCGGGATTCAGATCAGCCATAGATATATCAGTAATATAATGACACTGTTACAGTTTTTAATAAAAGAAAAATAACTGGAATAAACTGTATGCAGTGTGACACTAACATACAAGTTTAAAATGTTGCACAGACTTAATCCTTTTATAATCTTGTGTGTGATTGTACATGCACACATGCATAAAGACACTGGAAATGCTGCTCTTTAAAGACATGAGACTATTAACTTGTGCAGACAGTGTCTTGTCTCCTGAAGAGCCGGTATCCCCTCCATTTATCAGCCCAGCTGTCTTACGAAAGTAAAAAGAAAATAGTGCTTCGAGTTTTAACAGGACTTACAAAGCATGGCTGGGCTCTGCTGTGCTGTACTTGGGAGATGCTAAAAGTGGACTAGGAAAGTAGCACAGAAAACAGCATTAAAAAAAAAAATCATCCCTAGAGAACTTCCTCTTCAACTATTCAAAAAAGAGAAAAAAATAATTAAGCTTTTAAACAATCTGTACTAATTCTCTATTTTACAGTTTGTTGCAACTGCTTTTAATTAACTTGTGTCATTTAAATGACCCAAATTATTGAGCCAGTTTCCTTTAAAAAATGTCTTCTCGCAAACTTTGATTAGCACCAGAGGAAAGGAGGCAGATGACTTTAAATGGCATGAAGGTGGATTTATTGGCAAGAGCGTCAGGTTTGCATTTAACAAGGAATTGGCAGATAGCAGAAAATGGCTGGAGAGGATTCAAACTCCAAGGACTCAGGGCTGTAAAAGGATTTATTTGAATAGCAAACTATAGCAGTGTATTTACTTCAGTTAAAATTAATAAAAGCTTTTAACTAAAAACATGAAGAAATTAAAAGCAAATGCACTGCTTCAAAGGTACGGTCACAGGGATATTTACTGCTTTCCTCCCTCACAGTCTCATTTATTGCTTCTAGGAAAAGAAAGGTATATTGATCTCCTTGATCGGCCGTATGTTCAAAAGCCAGATTAAACCTGGAGCTGTACACAATTAATCAGCATACGAGAAATAAAATGTTTTACTTTTGTCCTAAATCAACAGTAGAAAAAAACCAGTATCTTCTTTGCATGTGAAAAGCTAAGTCACAGAAAAAGCAGAGTAGTCAAATTAAGCTTCTTTGCGCAGGTGGACAAGAGGTTTGGCCACGGACTACTAAACCAGGGCAGGGGTTGTGCCAAAAGGAGGTCTCACTACTAAAGATCATCAGCTGAAACTGTAACTTTTATTTGTTGGTGTAGGGAATATTTTGTCCCAAGTTTTGTGCTTTATAAATGTCACAGAATTGCTTATGACCGTGCTTGAGGTACCAGCTACCGCAGTGAAGCTTTGTTTATGCTCGCAACTCCACCACTGGAGGTGCACCAGTGGGAACAGCAACAGAAATAGTTTCATAAACACCACGCACCGCTCTGCTCCCCAGCTGGTGCTAAGCCCTGCTTTGGGCAGGCAGTTGGCGCCGCTGACCTCCGGGGTCCTTTGCAACCAAGGTTTTCATGAAATAGTCTGTGAAACAGCATTCATGACTATTGAACCCCAGGTTTTTGGCTAGCAGCAAAGATGCCAGGTACAATGCTGACTTCAAAGAATCAGACATTTTTAAGTTGTGTTCAGCCAGAACAGCTCACAGAGGATACAGAAAGGTAGGGTGGCTAGGAAAATAAACAGAAAAAGCAAAAAGAGAAAAGAAAAGGGGGAGTGGAAATCTGAGTTACAGTGTCTCCAAATTGCTGCTTTATACCACCAGATCTGGATTAGACACTTCCGTGGAACTTCCCAGCTACTAAGTAGGTGATAGAACATTCTAGTCTTTTCCAATGGCACATAAAGACCCCAAATCCCATTTAGCAGCTTTTCTTATAGCAACCAATCCCATTTTTTTCCTACTACTTATCAGTGTTGTATCTGCAGGAAACTCAGTGAGCCATTTTCCGATTTCACTAAGTCCTGATGCAGCGTCTGATTTCACTTCTATGGACTAAAGCTAAAAGATGCTTTCCTCATAAAACTGAAAGACCATATTTTAAGTCTGGCAGCAACTGGTTTCTACAGCCAGGATGTGGCTCATCTAACTAAAAACATTTAACTGAGACACAAAAAGAGGACATTCACAAAATCAGCTACACCATTTGGAAAGACTTATGCCCAGGGAAGCCAAGGATGCTCCAGACTGGCGCACCTCTAACAGAAGCAGACTCTGGAACCATGTAACCTCGGTGGGTGGAAGGCAGTTCAGATTAAGGCTACAGGACACTTCCACATATACAGATCAAAGGCTAATTATACTGAAGCTTGAGCTCACACTCAATACGTTGTGCCAACTTTCATTGTCACAACTTCCTTTGCGTATTTCCTCCCCCTTCCTCCACCGAATTATGCTCCAAGTCCTCTAGAAAGCATTTGAGTATCTACATGCCTTGGACCATGATCTGGACTGGCACAACAGAAGAAGTATAACAAAATTCAAGTCAAAGAGAAGGTATGGACATATTTTAATTCTTACTTCCCCGGCCACTCTAAATAACCATGGATAAAACCAAACTGTTCCTACCAGCAGACCTACCATCTATAAATTTCATCTACAGTGGCGTAACTGTGCAGAGAAATCCACATGGGAGAGCTTGCTTGGGTATTTTTTTCCAATAGAATTTTCTTTTCACTGATTTCATCTGTTATTCTAGATTAAATAGGAAATTTCTGCAAAATAACATCAGAATAATGTTTCTGGATTTGTCAGGAGCAGAATTAATGATTCTTAAGCTTCCATGGAATAGTCAATAAAATGCAAAAAAAAATGGAAGAGAGAAAGCTTCTCTCGACAGCACCAGACCTATCACATTTTAGAATGCTCCTGGTACTACTACATCAATAAAACTTAAACAAAACACGAGAAGTATGCAATTGTCTTTTTTTTTTAGGATTTCTTCAAGGTTTGCTAATAAGGTACGAGGAATTCACTCAAGTCTGAAAACCAAGTTATTTTTACATGCAAATTTACAGTTTTTACTTCAGGACTGCAGAATGGTCAGCCACATAAAGTCATACACTAAAGCCCCAATCTTCCACGTTTCCCCACACTGTGCATGTATATGTAAGGCCATCCAGACTATTTTGATTCCATAGATGCATCTGCCTGTATGGAAAAAGGAAGTAAATACATTTTTTTTCCTGAAACTTGCTTGTAGGCTCAGGTTTTCTTCAGCATTCCTAACCAAGAAAAATTATTTAATAAGTGGAAAAAAACCTAAACGTGACACATTAGATACAAAAGCACCCACTGAAATAGAACAACCTTTTTAAGCCATCAGAATTCTCTTCACGAGACTATACTTTTTCTGTGTCATACTTGGCACAGAGAGATTTTCCTTTTTCAGAGCTATAAGGAATTTGACAAGTGAATCTACTACAGTTAATAGCATTTTAATCTTTATGCATAATAATCACAAACCTACATTGTACAGGTTTGATAATAATAACTGACAGCTGAATTTGAAGTATACATTTCTTTCCAAAACAGATGCGCGCGTAGGTGGATGTGTTGTAGAAATATAATATACTACATGGCTGAGCCTAGATAAGCTGGTGATTCTCAAACGTCGGCATCATCGGCACAAAGTTAGGGTTGAAATCTGTTCTTCTAAATACCTGTTCATCCTTCTTATGGCAGAGTATGGCAGTCAAGAGCTCAGTAAACAGTAGATAAAATAAGTATCTAATGAGGTATGACAGAAACTGATAGAGCTAAACAGCAGAGAACTGAATTCTAACAAATAAGTAAAATATTTACTGCCAGCAACTATGTCAAGTTAGCCATAGGAAATTGTAGTTCTGCAGCTGGAGAAGGGCAATACTCTGCAAGCCAGAGAAGCGCTGGAACTCCTCCAGCTTTGATTATTTATAGTGTGATGATGAAGGAACAACTTTCCATGTGAGGAACGGCTTTAAAGTTGAACAGTGAAGCAGAAACAGAGATTTAATGAAAAATCAGAGAGGAACAAAACTACAGCTACAAAAAAAATAACATTCGTTTTAACAATTTAAAAATATAATTTATGTGCAAAACCAGATGTTAACTTGTCCAGCTTCAAGGTAAACAGCAAACTGTATTCATAACAACCCTTCCGCTGATCAACAAACATGTACTATTTAATGCTGCCGTAAATAAGGCTCTATTCATAGAATCACAGAATCACAGAATCACCAGGTTGGAAAGGACCCACTGGATCATCGAGTCCAATCATTCCTAACACTCCCTTAAACCTTGTCCCTAAGCACTTCATACCTCCAAATGTTACCAAACCAAACAGAAGTGCAAACCAAACATATTTTAAGCAAAAGACACATCTGTATTTCATGCAAAGCTATTTAAGAAAATCTCAACCTTTCATAATCTACCATAATAGCCTGAAACATAAGAATGCTTTCACACTCAGGAAAAAGGGCTTCTAACTTCTAATTTTAAACACTCACAAGGACACTGAGAAGTGGCTTAGACCCATACTTTGAAACATGTTTTCAGGCTTTAAATTACTGAAAGCTGACACTCCTTTACCCATTTGGCCTGGTCAAGAGAAAGGGAGAGAAGCATAAAAATACAATGAAAGTGAAAGACGGTACATGAGCATTTCAATTTTTTAAAAAATACAACCCCCTCCCTCATCCCAAACCTCCTTCACCCCTTCCATCAGCACTGCAACTCCCCCTGCTTTTATATATGAAGCGAAGGAGACTCACTCTTCTTGCCTGGTAACCACCACCCAACAACTCCTTGACATCACTGGCTTTGATGCATCACCATTTTTAACAAATACTTTTTGAAAGACAACATCAGTGCTGTTCCTGACCAGGAGGGACTCTGTGTCAGAGCTGCACTCATTTCAACTCATTTTAAACTACACCAAGTAAGAGGCGATATTGCAAGAAAAGTGATTTAATCTCTGTTCTAAATAATGAACGTGCTCAAACCTTTCTAATGTGTGGGTGTTTTTTTCCCCCAACTCTTAAATATGCTTTATGCTGGGAATTAACTTCCCTTTGATATATTATAACTATGTGAAGGAGGGATTATTCTCATATTTCTGTTTCAGAGAAAACACCAAGCTATTTCATTTTTAAAGTTAAAGGATTACAATGTGGGGGGAGGGGGGAGAAGTGCTTCTAAATGCAAAAACATTCTAGTAAGTTAAATATTGTCTCCTTTTCATATGAAACACTGACTTTAACATTAGCTATTCCTTTCCATATACACATACATTTTCCTCCAAATGATACTGTGTGCATCAGAAGATGGGTGTGCCACGCCCAAGGGTAAGAACAAGCTGTATTTTTAAAGTTCAGCATACCAAACTAATATATGAAAGCAAAGAAACAACCACAAATATGTATTTATAGCAACAAATATTAGGAAGGAGATTTTTAAAATATACAGGGATTCTTCCACCTTAGCAGGCACCTGTACAATTTTGTGAGCATTTTCCTTCTGTCCTTTATTTTCCCTGGCTCCAGTTTTACAACTTAATGCCAGGGCAAAGCATCATACAACAAGAAATTACATTCAAAATGATTAGCTCATCAAAACTGCCTTTACTGTTTACAAATATACAAAATATTGCAACATCTTCTGGAATCCCATCCAGAAACCCCAACATTTTTAGATCTTTTCTCATGTTTTTATCACTACAATTTTGGCAAAACAGTGAGAAGCTACCCAGGACCTTTTGGGAACGACTCCTTCATCATTCCAAGCCCTCGACTAGTCTGACCAGAAGAAGAAATGCTAGGCTCATACTGTAGACAGTATTGGTGTATTCTTCAGTTTGCTCTTTGTGCTCTGACTTCTGCTGAACAGTGATACAGTGACTTCTCAAGCTGCCTCCATTATTTCTCTCCACATAATTCTGAGATGCATAGGCTTTAGGTAACCGCAGCCTAAACACCAATTTTAAATTACATCCAATGGTTCAATGACCATCAAAACTGAGCTCCAGAATTCTGTCATCTTACAGCCAGAACTCACTTGTCCCCTAGGAGATGTGCTGGAATGGCCATTTACCGTGCCTGTTTTGTAGCACGAGACGTATCACACACTATTCCTGCATTACAGGCTGCTACAGCTTTGCATTCCAGTACGGTGACTATTACTGGCTCCTGACACAAGAATGTCGGTGCTGCACGCAATTCCTTTAGTACAGTAAATCTAGCAACAGAAGTGAAAAAACCTCATTACCTGTACCACAGACTCAGAAGTGAAGGAACAATTCCTTTTAAAGCCACAGACTGGGTCAACTGCAGAGGTACAAAAGCTATATACCAAGAGTGTTAAAGGCAGTGTGCTAACAGTGTTGGCAGCAGTAGTGCTGCTGTCACAGGAGGTGCAAGGAATATGCTAAATGTTCACTGTGAAACATGCAGTCTGTTGCAGTGTCAAACTTCCTAGGAGAAACCAACTCAGATTACTATTTTTGAAACAAACTTGGGGTTTTTTTCCATAAAGCAGTCAAGCTTTGAGGGTTCCATCTTCATGGGTGGCAACTAACTCGTCTTCAACTCAAAGACCTGCAGGCAAAAAAATATATGCAGATTTTTCACTTTAAAAATCCAAAGAGCGTTGCTGTTACCAGGACAGAATATAACACCTAAAAGACCTGCCAGTAACAAACCTGCAATCAATGAACATGGCTGAGGACAAATGAAATAAAAAACCCCCAAAATTAAAAGCTCTTAAATAATCTATATTACAAAGTTCCCAAATGCTGGCTGCATGTATGCACATTCAAATGATTCAGAGAACTGCACAGAAATACATTTAAATTTAGCATAAAAACTGGAAGCACAGTTGGGACAGACTTTTAGTCTGATCTGTCATTTCATTCAAGATTGAGATTACTTAATATAAACTGATTTATTTCTCTGTGTATAGTATAATTTAACCTGAGAATCCTTTTCGTTGATGTTAACCATTAGTATTGAGTATTTGTTGCTGCTAACTTCCTTAAGCATGAATTTAAAGTACAGTGTTTCATAATTGGCTTGTATTTACCCCTCTGGAATGATACTGGGTATATACATTTTATATCTAACAAAATAAAGGCTAGCATAACTCGAAAAGAAAAGAAAAGAAAAGAAAAGAAAAGAAAAGAAAAGAAAAGAAAAGAAAAGAAAAGAAAAGAAAAGAAAAGAACACACTTCTGAAGTGATATATCTCTTGAGTTAGTTTAGTAACACAGAAAAAATCCAGAAACAATTTGGTAAGGTAGTTGACGTTTTTCATAGCACTGCATAATCGAGCTTCAATATTCACCATTATTAGAAAGTTCAATAATTCCTTGTTTCGATAACAAACTAAAAATTGTCCATAAAGTGGAAGGGTCTTCACAATTATGATAACTCTGCCAATGATTACAAAGATCCTCTTTTCTTCCAAATAACTGTTTGCATAAAATGCAGTTATAGCCTGCTTTAGAACAGATTTCTGTTTTTTTGCCTGGCGTACCAAATCCTACATTTTGCATCTCCTTGGCTGCTTCACCACTTCCTGACTGAGTTAGTCCACTTTTATTTAACATATCAACATTATTTTGATGGTGAAAGTATATCTGTCTTTTCAGTTTTGGAAAAGTATAAAAGTCCTCCTCATGGGTACTGCATTTTGCTAAATGTTTTCTCTCGGTGCACTGTTTCCAGAAGTGAGTTGCATGTTTGACCAGTTCCCCCTTAGCTCCTCTATTTCCTTGCAAAACCCCTTCCTTTACTCTTCCCTGGATCTCTTCTCCATGAGAGCACAATAAGTGAAACTTCATTTCACCAAAAGACTGTGCAACAAACTGGCATCGACCACATTTGATCTGCAATTTCACTTCTCCTGGGTTATGGAATAGGTCCTCAAAATTGCACTTATTTCCTCTGTTAAAAGAAAGGAAATACAAACTATTTCAGTATTAGCAATGCACAGGATAGAGATGGCAATTTCTGTGCTTTTAAGAAAGGAGAGACAACATTCACAAAACATTCTTTTAACTAAAACCAGGCACTGCTGCTACATCAATAGTAACAAGGCTGATTAGGAAACAACTAAATCCAAATGTTATTCAACACTGCTGAGTTTAAGATATCTCCAAAATTACCCTTAGTAGAAATAATCTTCTAAAAACACTAGTCCTTTAATAAGAGGTTAAGAATGTTTTTGTAAGTTCTCAATCTAGTGAGGTTATTCCAAATACTTCTAGCTCTGTGCTAGAAAAGTGAAAATTAATATTACATGCAGCACGCTACTAATAGAAACAAACTTGTTTACACTGAGTGATTTAAGGTCAACTTAAGGCAAAACCACATGTACCACCTCCCACTCCAAGATGGAAACAATGAAACTTTTTTTTTCATTAAAATTCATAAGGAATGAAAATTTTTAAATACCTAATTTACAATTGGACAGCCCCTCTAACTGATTTAGGACAGCTCTGCAGCATAAAGGAAGCAGATATACAAAGAGCTAGCAAGTCCCTTGTTTAAGTTAAGCCAATCAAAGGAAGACCTCACGGAAACCTTCTCACAATATCTACGAAAAGGACCACATATTTATCAACATCAAGTGTATCGCCTAACAAAATAGATAAAATTGAATGATTCATTGTGCGAAGGCTAGAAAGACTGAAATACAAGTGCTGGTGCTTCTTAGGTTCGCTACCTTAAAAATTTCTAACTGATGGCCCCAAGAGCGGAGCAATGCAAAGCAAAATGTGTAAAACTGAACTTCAGTGGCGCAGTGAGGCACCAGGTTAAAACCCTGAGCTTATTGAAGTGTACTTCAATGAAAGTAAGTGCACAGTGGAACAAATAAAAAAGCCAACATTTACACTGCAGTAAGAAATTTCACTTCAAAATCATAATGCAGAGATAAAAGAATGCTCTATCCACCTTAATATGCAGTAAATGTTAACTTTTCTACTTGGTTAAGTGATCACAAGAGCAGCAGTAATCAACACACAAGACAGATTAGCTCACAGGACTCCAGAGAAGGAAATGGGATAATGATATTTAATAGAGTAAACAAACTGCAAGCTAATACTGAAATATTAATTGCTTTACACCTATTGCAGTTGGTTCATTTACCTTCAAGGGAAAACTCAAAATGGGTAGAAGACAGAAGCCAGTGTAGATTAGCAGAAAAAGTGTTAGCCATGAGAAATCAACTGATCAAAACAGCTCCACTGGCAAGATGTTGGGTATTACTAGAACATATGCAAAATTACTTTGGATATTCAAGTGTCAGTAATAACGAATGAAACAGCTAAAATATACAAGATCATCTAGTTCACCAGATAAAAGTGAAACAGTGAAAACACTGACCTCTCTGTTGCTTCTTCTGCCTCTTTTATACTGGTGCTTCTCTTCTTTAAAGCATCTTGCAGCTGTTGCTCACTAGTAGAGGGCTCTGTGCTTATAACAACCCTGTGCACTTCTCTTAGGTGGCCAAAGTACACTTTTGCATGGCCAAAAACTTTAGCACAAAATTCACAGCACACAAGCCTTTTAGGTTTGCCTTCATTGTGATGAAGTTTCATATGTGTGCTCAAGCTTCCAGAGTGAATATATGCTTTCCGGCAAATTCGACAGCTGTAAAGCCGTTTGTTTGTATGTGTGTTCATATGGTCCTGAAGATGGTGTTTAAACTGAAAGATATGGTTACAAACATGACATTTATGTGACAGCTTAGGTGCAGCTGAACATACATTTCTACTTAAATCACTTGATTTAGCTGATGTAGCATCACTATGCTTGTAACTTAAAAATTTGTTGGGCATTGAACTATTTAAAAAAACATCTTTGTCTAAACGGTCAGGAGACGGTGTCTCTACTATTGCCACAGATGTCAGAGGAGCAAAAGCCTGAACAACTACCACCGGTTTTGGTCTAATACTACGGTATTTTTTCACTGCCTCTGCTTTTTTGTCTTCAGGTGGCTGAAGATCAACTTTCGCCCTCTCTCTTCCTTCTCTAAACTTATTAATGATGCATTTCCTTCGCTTGGACTGAAAAGTCAATAAATCATCTGGGACTCTTCTTTTATTGCCTCTTCTTTTAGAGGCTGCACTGTTCAATTTTTTAAGATTGTCGACATCCACTTTACTGGATGGAGAGAAGGTATTTTCTCGAATGGTTTGTTTGGAGACTTGTGTAAATGATACAGCTAATCGTTTATCGGTTGCTTTACTAGGAACATGAAAGGTTTTCACCAGAGCTGGTAACTTTCCACATTCAGATCTCGCTGAAGGACCGGATATATCTGTAACATTAGTATTCTGCTTTGATTTACAGAACACTGAATTTTTCACCTTTGAGTAAGGCAAAATAGGAAGTTTTCCTTTTGGTGCTGATGGAGTAACCTGTATGGTACTGCCAAAAACTGCCGGTGACAGGATAGTAACAGAATTTGTGGGTTTTTCCTTTACTTTCTCAGATGTTATGAATGTCTCTCTTGTGGTTTCAGATGTCTTCACAGAACACAGACTTAGTTTCATGGTACTAATTGTATTTGTTGGCTTAGATGAAGAGTCTTTAACTACAGATGCTCCCGAAACATTACCATTAGCAATTCCAGTTTTGTTCACTAAAGGAGATCCAGATTCCACACAATTGCTTTTATTTACTGATGTTGCAACTGTAATTTCATCTGAGTCACGGTCTGTTAGCGTCACTTGCTCAGCTGAATCTGAACTAGAACGAGTTTCAGGACGGTCTTCATTTAAGGTAGTCATGGAGGAAGTCTGTGATGAGAGTGATGCTTTGGTAGGAATCTTGTCATGTGTCCCCAAAACAGGGATTTGTGCTGTTTTTTTGTCAGCTGGTGATTTATTTCTTGCAGATTGGTACCTAGGGATAGGCAGCTTTAGGTTTTCAGAAGGGGACACTTTTGACTGCTGGACTTGCTGCGTTAGAGCAGGGGCAACATAGGGCAAGGCCAACAGAGAAAGAGTCCCCTTGTGACCAGTGACCTGCATGACAGCATAGTTCTGCGTTGGTACCACCAGCGGTTTAGAACCTGCAGCTGAAATCGGTGCATTTTTCTCAGGCAAAGGTGACTGAAGACAAGAAACCACTCCAGATGTTAAAACTTTTGGTACCATTTTTGGTGCAATGCTCCTAAACCGGCTTTTCTTCTGAAAACTTCGTATTATATCCGAAGTGGATTTGTGTTTATCTGCAAAAGTACCATAAAAAAAGATGTAATATAATATATAGAATTTATTTTTTAAAAAACACTGTACCAAACCCAAAACTGTTTACAAAAAATACCATCACACACAAATTTATTAAAAACATTTAAGTATTTTAATAGCCACTAAATTAAGTTTAGAAGTGCAAAAGTGACATGTACAAAACAAAAATACTCCCTGAAGCAATGTCCTTGATTATAGATATGCAGCACCCCTCCTCCCCCCAACCTAAAATGGATGTCTCATTCTAGGTTAGAAGCTACATGGCATTTCAAAACAAATGCACATACAAGCCTCTTCTGCCCTGGAAAAGCTGCACAAGCGTGCTCGCAATGTTCAGCTGGAAGATCTAACAGGGACAGGATTTCATGATGCAAAACTTTTCTGAGCAACTGCTCTGATCATACCTCTCAGCATCATGCTATAGTTCAGAATTTCTGTAAACATTCAGAACTTGTGTATACAGACTAGACCTTACCTAACGAAGTCTTAAAAAAATTGCTGCTTTAAAACATGCAAATAAAATCTAACAAAATCAAAGAAGACTTAAGAGAAGGTGTATCATTCTTACATACTCAATCACAGACATTTCCTATGTGCTTTCACTGCACAATAGAACCACTGTAGTAAGTTATTAAAATATTTTCTTGAAAGATGGAATTTATCAAGGTTATATCACAGTTCTCTCCTGTTTCTATTTGCGTTGCTAAATGTTGCAAATATATTCAGTAAAGAATGTGAGAATAATTAAAGGAAACAAGTAAAAAAGGTAAAATGTGTAAGATGTAATTTGCATTGAGCAGAGAAGATATATGCTCACATATCAGAGACTCCATAATAAAAGGATTTGATATATACTTAGTTGTACACTTCCATTTCATACAACAGCCCCATTACATACAACAGCCCCATTACCCACTCCCAAATTCAACCACTGATGCTTCCAGTTCTCAAAAACTGGGATAAGTTTCCTAAAAAAAAAAAAAAAAAAAAAAAATCCCAACAATCTCAACCACTGAAAATTCAATTACAATGACCCCAAGCAGAAAGACAATTTAAGAATGCAACAACTCAAGAAAAAAAAAATCATTTTGAGAGTGGAATCACATTCAAATAGAATACGTAAAAGTTAGGGCTGGGCCCTTGAAATATTGCAGTGAGGTAATTCCACACACAAGTTTCCATTCCTTAACATTTTAAAGCCCTGTATTGCAAATGCGTTTATACATGGTTATGGATTTAAAGAGGTGACTGAATGAGTACCAACACTGGAAACTCCAGTAAGTTAGTCTGAATCCTGGATGTTCTTCCCAGATGTTATACACTTCGCAACACACAGTGTAAGTTACAGAACTATCACATTTCATAACCAGAACTCTTGGACAGATACACGTGCATAGTCTGTATGCAGGGCACCCACTCTCCAACAAGCAGTAGTAAATGATGCAAGTTCCGGATAAGATGGAAGCATTGTTGTGGACACGCCATCTCTACAAAATTGCAGAAATGGCATCCAAAACACCACAAAAAAAAGGGTTAATTTGAGGTTAGGACGAAGTATTTGTAGAAATAAGGCATGACAATAGCTTTAAAAATAAATCCGTGCTTCTTTCATACCTTGATTTGCCTACAGCAAAATGAGGCAGTAAAATCACTTTTCTTTAAATAATGTCTCTCTACAGTTTCTCAGCATTCCACAAGAAAGTATCATTCTAGAAGCCAAGACCTTCATGAATATCAACTACAAAAAGCCCTTTGAAACAAAGCCCGTTGAGATCAATATTCTTCTCATGCAGTTAACACAACACTAAGCACTGATGTAACCATTTGAGAAGGGATTTTTATACAATCTTTTTCCAACTACTTCATAATACACGTGTCTTCCAGGGAAGCCATGTCTGGTATTATCCTTCAGTGCAACTTGGCTTTAGGGTTTTTTTTGCCAAGTTTACATTAGACAGTTTAGTGCAGAAATACTCACTGCAGTACCTCTGGTATGAAAAGGATACTCGGCTCTATGTTCTTCTCATCCAACACAGCTGCTGTAGTTAAGCAGCTTAGCCAGCGTCTAAATATAGAGACAGGCTAGTTGGAGGCTAGCTGTCTGATGATTTTTCAGGCATGGTTGAAACTTTGCTTGTGGACTAGGAAAGCTAATTGCAATGGTGGCAGATTATTTTAGCACCCTGGATCAGGAAAAAGCAGTCAGTCGATTCACAGAGTGGAGGCCCAGCTGATCCCATCCAGAGTGTCCCATCAGTAACAAAAAACTATTTTTCCCATTTATACTTCGCAAAAAGTTTCAACCATTTCTTTTGCACACAGCGATCACTACAGTAATTCATACATTTGTCACTCTGGCACTGCAGGACTTTAATATATCTGGCTGTCGCTCTACCAGAAAGCCACTTGAGACCTTAATATGCATCTTTCAGGGACATTCCACTTCTATTCCACACCATCTTCCAAATTATTTCCGTCTCTGATTCAAAGGACTCATTTTGACTTGTGAGACACAACCTGAGAAAAGCCTCCATGCCTACACAAATCCATGAATTCTTGCACCTAGGAAAGGGAATTTTCAGTTAAAGGAGGCTTTGTGATGGTGATTTTGAGGATCACCCTTAGGTAGACAACATTCTTTCTGGAAGTCAGTCTACAGATCCCTCACTGGAAGGCAACAACTTTCATACTTTCTTTAAAATTTTCATTAATAAAGGAAATTAATGAAAATATTAGATTTAATATCTGAATGACATGAAGCTCATTTGCAACCGCTGTGTTCTCAGTCTTTCAAACAGGCATGGAGTTGTGGCAACAGGTAGACACCTTTAAATAATTAAACACAAGGTCAAATCAAATGCAATTCAATCCATTTACTTTAGAAGTCTTTGTTACAAGATTAATGACTACCACGCTAGTACCTGTAAGGATCAAATCACTCAGAAATTTGCAGGTTGTCATAAGCTTTCAATTCTTCTAAATAACCTTGAAATTTTACAGGACTGGACAGTGATACATCAATTAAAAAAAACAATGATGCACCAAAGTCTCTGATATAGCCATGCTGGGAAGCATCCTCTGGAGGAAAGAAAGTCTTCCACAAGACTCAATCATGGTTCCCACTTCTAAGTCATTCAAGTCTGGTCTACTCCAGTCTGTTTTGCCTTCTTTTTGTACTTCTCTCTCTATGTTAAACACATGACATTGCTCAACTCAGACACTGTATAAAGCATCAGAAGAAATTTAGTTTTCCCCACTTAATCTGGTCTATTTTGAACATTAAAAATAGACCGAAATGCTAGAAACTACTGTGTAACAGTGCTAATTCTTTAAATAATCCTTGTAGGACCACCTTATTTCTGGAGGCAGGTTATTTAATCTGTGTATGAATGGACAAGTGACAGAAAACAGAAAAAAAAAAAAAAAGGATCATCTTGTTTTGAAGGGAAAGGCAGAATACAGATTGAAAATATTAATGTAATATGTTATTGAATGACTGTTTAGACTGCTGAGTCTTTTGCTGACTGTGAAAGGAAAAATATCTGTTCTCTGGGAAAGAAAAAAATGCACAACCTTCCTACAGACAACACTAGATTTATTTCTATGAGTGATAGTTAATCATTCATTTTGCCAAATCTCCATGCACACTAAATACCTGTGGATACTGTCTTCCCAGCACAAGTTTCTTGTTTTTGCTGACCCAGCATACTTTGTTGGACACAATGTTTCTCTGCAGGATTAGCAGGCAAGAAACCACCACCTGCAAAAGTGCTTTAGTCAGTTACAGATACCAGGAGAAAAAAAAAATAAATAAAAAATCCCTAGGCAAACATCCCCCAAACCCACCAAAACCCAGAAAAAGACAATATAAAATGACAATATTAAACATTAACTTCCAGTTAATTCATTAAGAAAGCTACTGCTTCTTGCTATTTTTCACATTTTAAAATCTAATACATTGCATGCCAAATGCAAGGTGATAGCTTAATAATTGAGTAAAGCCGGTTAATGTAGTAAACAGATGGGATGCTTTCGCTGCAGTGTCATGGCAGACAGTCAACAGCACCAAAACAAAAAGCACACAAAAATAAAAGTTCAAGTGAGACTTTCAAATACTAAGGCTAAATTCTATGCTGATGTACACTTTCTGTAATTCCATGTAAATCAATAGAACTGCCTATATTCTAGAAAACAGAATTCGGCCTTTTATGTTCAAAACTACTTTTCCACACAACTATGCAAAGTGAGATTGGTAAAAAGGCCAACAAGTCAGCAGTGCCCAACTCTACACATTCTAACAATTAATTTGCATTTTTCCTGTCTGTGCTTACTAACAACTATTTGGGTGGAATATTCCGTTCTAGGTATTTGCCTCAGATAATTTTGTAAAATTAATTTCAACAAAAAAATGATATCCATCCCCAGGTATGTCTGCATTAAGAAAAAAAATAATCTAGTAACACATCTGTGTATTAGATGAAGACATCGCTATTTAACACAGCAACGTCTCTTTTGTTTCTGAAAAGCTGCCCAAATTTGGCAATGTTGTAAGCTCTTGGCACATGTTCAACAGATACCTTAAGCAGCTAATTTTTCCAATGATTAAATTCTATTGACTGTGCTCCTGCTTCAGACTGGGCTGGATTTTTCATAAAACTATAGTTTTAGGTCCCAACACCCAAGCTGGAACAAGGAAACGGCCTCTCAGCTGCTGAGCTGACAGTGTGGTAGAGAAACGAGAATATATACAGAGCAAGCAGGAGAAGCACTAGAAACGAGACTTTGAAAGTGTCCAGGCCAAAGAGTTATGGTGGGATATGGGAATTAAACACAGACTTAGGTGGGTAATGAACATTAGTTTTATATGTGATTTCGAAAAGAAAAGCATGTGAGCCACAAGGATAACCTCCTATCTTGCGTTTCTTACTCTTCTAGTACTCGGGTTTTTTTAAGAGTAATAAAATTACATCTACATAGGAGTCCTTTTGTGCAATTTAAAATAGATTAGAAAAACAACATCAAAGAAGTCTAATGCAAGGTTGGAAAAATCACAGTACATCGTTCACACCAACATTAAGATACAGAATGTACAAACACTTTTAGAAAAGTGTATGTTCTGGTATACCAAAGAAGGAACGAGACCGAATAGTTTGTTAAATATTATGATATTAGATCTTTTATATATATAATTAATTCTGATTTGAGCATCCACATGATTTGATAGTTGTGCAGTAAGCATTTTATAATTTAAAAGGTCATCTTTGCTTTAAAGTCAGTGCAAGTTTATTATTTTAAGGGATTAGGATTATTGCGCACTTCAAGAAAATCTGTGAGCAGTGGGACACTTCTTGGATTCCTTAAACAGTCTCCAAAAAACAATTCTTAGCAGAAGAAAGCACTACAATGACAAAATTACACAAGTTTCTTGTTTAACATTAACTGGACTCCATTAAAGCAGATATTCAACCCTAAATTTTCTAGCAACGTTTTTAGCGTGGGAATAAGCTAAAACTATTTTTGTCATAAACAGTCATTTTGGAGAGACAGCTCACACAGTAATCCATGATCATGGGTATATTGTTCATATTTAGGGAAGTTCTTCAGTTTCCTAATTCAATCTTTTTTCTTCCCCTCAAAACATCTTTATTGCACTATCAACCAAAGACTGATATATGCCAAAGTTTATACAGTTTTTTTTTTTTTTTAGAAAATCGGTACCTAACATAACTTATGCAAACAAAACCAACGCCAAAATGGAGGGGAAAAATAATTAATAATCTCTACTATTAGCTAACACCACTTTCTCTATTTCCAGAATTGCTTCCCTCTGTTGTTTTAAAGTATACTTAAGAGTTGCTTCACTATCACGCTGTCATCTATCTGGACGTCTGTAAGGCCCTGGACACAGTCCCCCACAACATCCTTCTCTCTAAACCGGAGAGATACAGATGTGAAAGATGGGACTGTTTGGTGGAGAGGGAATTCGATGGATGGTCTTATCCAGAGAGTAGTGGTCAGCATATCAATGTCCCAATGGAGGTTAGTGATGTCACTCAGGGGTCCTGGAACCACTACTGTTTAATATCTTCACCAATGACATACTGCGGGTACACTCAATCGCACTAATTTTGCAGATGACACCAAGCGGAGTGGTGTAGTTCACACACCTGAGGGATGAAATGCCATTCAGAGGGACCTGGACAAACTCAAGAAGTTGCCCCATGTGAATCTCATGAGGTTCAACAAGGCAAAGCACAAGGTCCTGCACATGGGCCAGGGCAACCCCTGGTACCAATACAGGCTGGGTGATGAAGGGATCAAGAGCATCATTGCGGAGAAGGACATGGGAGTACTGGTAGGTGAGAAGCTGGACATGAGCCAGCAACGTGCACTCACAGCCCAGAAAGCCGACTGTATCCTGGGCTGCATCAAAAGAAGCACGGCCAACAGGTCAAGGGAGGCAATTCTGCCCCTCTACTCTGCTCTGGTAAGACCACACTAGGAATACTGCATCCAGCTTTGAAAACCTCAGCACAGGAAAGACATAGACCTCTTGGAGGAGGTCCAGAGGAAGGCCACAAAAATTATTAGAGAGATGGAGTACCTCTGCTATGAGGACAGGCTGAGAGAGTGGGGGTTGTTCAGCCTGGATAAGAGAAGGCTGTGGGAAAACCTTATTGCAGCCTCTCTATACTTACAGGGGGCTTATAAGAATGATAAGGACAAACTCTTAGCGGGGCCTGTTGCAAAACAACAAGGCTTAATGACTTTAAACTGAGGGAGGGTAGAATTAAACTAGATATAAGGAAGAATTTTTTTTTTTTTTTTTTTTTTTTTTTTTACGATGAGCGTGGTGAAACTGTGGAACAGGTTTCCTAGAGAAGTGGTGGGGGTCCCATCCCTGGAAATATTCAAGGTCAGTTTAGATTGGGCTCTTTGCAACCTAACCGAGCTGAAGATGTCCCTGCTCACTGCAGCGGAGTTGAAGATCTTCAAAGGTCCCTTCCAACCCAAACCCTTCTATGATTCTATTTAAGGTTCCTTTCTGCAATTAAGGCTTCTTTCTGTCAACACAATCTCATCAGCATCTTGGTTCCAGTATCTCTCTCCTTCAAAGTGCAACATAAAACAATACCCATGGCAAAAGCAGATCTGTTTAACAGAAGTTAATACATCAACAAATTAATGTTTCTAGAAATTATTTTATCAGCATTAGCAACAACAATAATCTAAGACAGAATTTTGGATGTCTGATAGGTTTAAATTTCATGTATCTCTGTATTTTCCCAACACAAGTAACCTTTGAAATAGGTATGAAATCTTATTTCTATAGGCAGCAACAAAGCAGCCAACAGCTTTGAGGTAACCTTTTTGAGTTGTAACATCAAATGTATTAGCTACTAGCTACATGTGAGTAAATCAATACTCAAAAGCAACACCTTATATAAAATGTGGGCAATGCAAGGTTTAATACAACCTCCTATTAAAGAAAGCCATTTCTGTGCTACTGTATAAAGAAAGCAAGTGATGGAAGCCTGTCGTAAAAGTCAGAACATGCATACATGAAGAATTTTTTAAACACTCTTTTGCAATGAATTTAAAATACATTTTTATAAGCATATCCACATGTTCTCTTAACACTTCTCATGCGGTGTTTGTGAACTTTAAAAGCTTTCCTTTTCTTTGAAGACACAGCCTCTCAGGTTATAAGCTTCTCATTTCATATTAAGGCTAACATAATTAATAGGTTTTAAGCAGATCAAAATATTTTCATATCACAAAATGAAAACTGACATAGGGAGCTAGACATAAAGCACCTGTAATTACTAACAACTTTTCCATCTTTGCAGCTGAAGAAATCACACACAGATGTTTCTCACTACGGCAATATAAACTTAGGAACAAGGTTTAATCTATGGGCTGAAGATGGTGCATGGCCTCTGCAGCCACACAAATAACTATTAAAAGATGAGAACACTGGTGCCTTTTCAAGCAGGGAACTTCCATCTCTGAGAGCGCCTTTTAGATGTAAACGCTGTTTCAGCTTTTGCATGCATTTACTAGTTTCAGTAACCAAACATGTCAAACTTCAGGTGGGCGCTATCTAGAAACCATGCTGCTCCAATAGGACTCAGTTGAGTAGAACGGAAATTATTTTGGTATCACTGTAAATCCAGTGCTTTTACCTATGCCTGTTTTGCCCTGTCATTCTACTCCACAGAGGCCAGCAATCCTGGAGATCTGTGAAGCAAGGCTTCAGTGATGCAGCCACTTGGGGGAACTAATTGTTCAGAAATAGCTGAAGGGAAGTGATGGAAGCACTGGTCATAATCTCTTAATTCATAAACCTTCAATGGCATTGCAAATGTATATTAGGACCCTTAGAAAACAGGGATAAACAGGAAGTTGTAATTGGATTTTTAAATACTATTTTCTGGGAGAACTGCGAGTTGAAATTTCTTTTAGTGAGCCTCAAGCAAGACATGGACCTAAACAATAATTAACTGTGAAGTCAACGTCAATGTAAAGTCCTTTTTAAATGGCTTATCAAGATCATACCAACCTGTACAAAATCTTGATATGCCTAATCTAAGTGGTAATTAATAGACTTATTTTTTCCATAAGTGCAGGAAGCACTAATGACCAGATCTGCTATGAAATAAACGCAGAATTCTTCAGAAATTATGCAGCACAAAAAGGTGAAGTAGAATCATTTTATGAAAAAACCACAAAATATTTTCTGACTCAACTCTTGCTCCCCTCTCAAACAAGCTGAGAGCAGAATCCATCTTCATCTTACGGAGAGTTCAAGCCTCCTCCCTTTCCTCCACAGGACAGAAAACACGTATGTTTGACTGCATTGAGGGAATTATGCCCCTAACTCCTCAAACTTATTTTTTGCTAATACCAATGTGCGAATAGAGAGCACAAAAGAAGAGCAAAATTCTTATCCCTTCTACAGAGTATCACTTTTTTTGGTGAAAATCAGAGCACTTCTTTCTGAAGAGAGCCTGTATGCAAGAGAAAAACAAACAATGCACATCTTGCTGCAATAGAGCAGATGTATTTTACTTGAGGCGATAAAAGCATCTGTATGGTGACTTCAGTAGTACAAAACTCTGAAAGTGCTCCCTCATTAAAGATGAGCAGAGGATCAGAAGACTGTCTACACTTCATCAGAATACAGTCTTGGCCTGGCACATTTTGAGTCTTCCAAGATGAACTATACACAAGGTTTATAATTCCCAAAAGAAAGGACCAGAACACATTGTTAAACTTATTGTTGAAGAGTACTTCCCAATGCATTTTGTAAATAGCTAATTTCTTTTGAAAACTACCCAAGTGATCTAACTTGTGAATGGGGAATCTCTATCCAGCGGTTTTGTCTGCTCCAGCTGTCCTCATTTTTCTTTCTTCATGACCCAAATTTCTTCACAGAAAAACTCTACAGCTCTGGCTGAGACATGCAAAACATTGCCACCTGTAGTCAATTCCACTAGTGATGAATATGAAAAACAAGATTAGAGGATCTCTACATTACTTCAAATAAATATGTGTATTTTTTCAAAGACAGACTCAGCTCTGCATAGCACAGGGAAACTAAAACATTTTAGAACTATGGTCCAGGCTAGGAAGACATTAGTTTTCAGAACATATAAAATTATCACTTGCTTCTGAACCTGAACATAGCTAGGCCTTTCTGGAAGCAGGACGCGTCAGAAAACAATTTAAATGACAATATTTCAAATTTTTCCCTCCTTCTGTGCATAATTACAATTATTTGCAATGCTTATTGGCTTTGCTAAGCCTGCCTTTGCTATCAACTGCATTATTTATTAGCAGCGCCAGTTCTCAAAAGAAGGTACTGGGTGTCCTATAATGGAACTGATTGAATATACTGCTGCTAAGTGATAATATCTCAGTAAACACTTGTAATGGGTGCCAGCACAGTAGGGAATGAAAACAGGAATGCAGTCGACAAGAATGCAGGCCAAAGATGATATCCTTAACTTGCAGTGTGCCAAAATATCAGTGTATTTCTAATTAACTCAGGTGTATCTAGGTGTGCCAGCACACAAAGGAGCGCCTGTGTGTGGAGCCCAGCAGGGGAAGCAGGCGCCCATGGGGCCAGCAAGACCTTGTTGAGGCCAGCAGGAATGGCTGCTCCGGATACTCTCAGTTCCCTCTTCTATGTGCCAGCTCCATTCAGATCTCTGACTGACACCAACTGCCCTACAGTAGTTTTCAAACAACTGAAAGGCTAAACTACTCATCTAACAGTTTTGTAACACTACATACAGCTTCTACCAAGAAAATCCCTAAAGCCACAAAATCCTTCACAGTACTGCACATAACCTCTGGACAATTTCATGCTGAGTTATGTCGTTATTTCAAAATAACCTTTGCAAACTTTTCAGTCAATTCTTTATTTTCTATAAACTTGAGAATATCTCACAGCAAAGAAGCTGAGCCTTCCTGTTAACTATTAAACTATTCAGTATCTTTTATACCTGTGGTACAATTTTTGTGCAAGACCTTTTCTTTAAAAAAAAAACCCAAAAAAACTCCATTACTGGCTTTGTGTTAATCTACTTACTGTCCCTAATAGCACATCCATGTAACTAAACCATCAGTATTTACGACAGATGTTCTTCTTTTGGTAGACATCTGAAAACGAAGCACTGTTGCCAACATATTTTGCCCATCCCAAGCAATACCCTGAAACTTTCCTGCTTTCATCATTGCTCAGCTCATCACACAAACCATCTGCATAAATAAAGATGTGAGCATCTGCTGTATGGCAAATGGTCTCAGGGGCAGATGTTTTTATCCTTGCATTCATGTCACTGGCTTGGAGACATTATTTGAACAGATGTACACAATCTGAAAGTGTCGTGTCCCACAGTGAAATGTCTCCAACTGCTTTCTATCAAAGTACATAAATGCTATTTGCACCTGCATTTATGTTAATGATATAAAGGCAGCAGGGGTTCCAGCAAAGTGAGAGTTATGCTAAAAAACATATTTACATGGCTAATTGAAGTTTGAGATCTCCCAGCACCAAATGACCATATTACCATGGATAGAAAATGTACTAGGTTAGACAATTACTTTTTAAAAAAACATGATTTTTAAAGAATTAAAGATACTCAAGGAGCAAAATTATGATTTCTGCCTGTGATATACTTTCCCAATGTTTATTTTTAAAAGACAGAGTATCAAATAAATTCCTAGATAAACCAAGAAGGCCTTATATTTTGCACAACAATTGTGTAAGATACAGAATTATTTCATGTTAGTCATTAAAAAAAATATCTTGTAAATATGACAGTGCCAAAGGTGTTTCAGTTCTCTAAGGCACCCTGGTATTTTATGCCATTATGGAGCACTATAAAAAAAAACAGCACTTGCTCAACAGAAAAAAATCAACATGAGTGAGAATGACAGAATAAAATACCTCAAAGATTTTCATAATTCCTAAGAAAAAATAAAATCTTAGAAGTTAAACATTTATCATTATTCAGAGAAGGGCATCTATTTGAACATGGAGCTACAAATTGCTTGTTGCATAGAGTATAAACACCTTAGATTGAGAAAAATACAGATACCCTGAAGGAGTACGTTTCAAATTACAGAACTCCTGCTATTATATGACAAATGGTAGCAGTGAAGGCCTTATGTTGTCACTCAAAGAATTTGTACTAACCATTACTTCCATACTTAACTGAAAAATAACAAGCACTTTCGAAGTATAAATAGACTAACAAAAATGCTATACTCAATGTAATTGATGGATAGGTTCTATTTCTAATACCATTTATTTTCAAACCTTTTATTTGTACCAATGCTGTAGTTGCACATAACTCATAAATTGCTAACAGCCTCAACATTTTCAAAGTGCCATAATACGTTTAAGAAACAAAAGCAATGCTTGACACAAGGACAGAAGAAATAGTAAAAGAACACCAAACAAAAATGCTGAGTAGTGTATTTGTTGAATATCATGATTTCACACATACATCTTGGTCCATCTTGGTCAAGATCTGGTTATGATTTCTAACATGAACCCTCACTGTCCTGGTTTACAACACAGCTCTTATAATTCACTCTGGGTGCAATGTGATAACAGGATACTGACAGGGATGGATTTTTGTTTATGGGGGAAAAAAAGTCTTGAAAAAATAAAATCTCAAGACAAATGATTCATCAGTTTCAAGTTTGCAAACAGCTTCACAGACTATATTCGCCTCCTGTTATTCAGAAATGGCTTCAATGTAAAAAGATAATGTATTCAATTTGTCCAGAACAGTGGTCAAATTCCTGTTACTTAAAGGGAAAATTAAATAAAGGCTTTTAAGTATTAGAATTCAGTATTTCAGTCACAAATATACAGATGTAAAACACGCTCCAGGGTGGATAGCTTTACACAACAGTAAGTACTGTCTCCCTTGAAAGAATAGTCCCCATTAGACACAGAACTCATCAACTAAGATCAATTTGCATGACATCCTTCTGGAACAGCTTCCTCAGAATTATCACAGTATGATAAAAATACTCAGTCTTCACAAAACAGGTACAGTATAAACTTACACGACAGTAAAAGCTCAAGGCTTCAAGTTAAGTAATATATAGTGCTTTTTTTAATTAACACAAGTATTAATAATGGAAACTTAACTGACAACCTGAAATGTCCATTAGAGCTTATGTCATATCTATCAAACATTCACTCACATTTCAGAAGTATCATTAAAAATGACATTCAAATTTAAAATTATATTTAAACATTAGCATTGTGACACAGATCAAAAAGGAAAGAAAATTAAAGTTATGGCTGCAACATTTAAGGGCTTGGGAATACATAGCTGCAGCACAAATACCCTTGCCAATAATGGAAAGAAAAACTCAAGATGCTAATCCTAGTGAAAACTAAACCAACAAAAGACAAATTCTGAAGAGACAAAATATAGAATGAAATACAGTTAAACACAAAATAGCATTACTTAGGATAGGAATGCTGGAGAAAAGGCACTTAAAATCTAAAAATTTAAGTTTATACTTAGAAAATATATAGCTATTATATATACATAGCTATATAATACCTATAAATAGCTATTGCAATTGTTTAAAGTCATAAATGCTGCATTATAATGCTGCACTATAATGGCTTCTCTTTTTTTAACCATATTACAGTAGAATAGTAGACACAAGTCATCCAATGATTTATTAATGATTATATTTCTTCCACATTTTGAATGACAAGCACCTAATTTCTCAAAAAAAAAAAAAAAAAAAAAGAGTGTAGAAAGTATACTATACCTGCAGAAACAGTTAAAGGATTCTGCATTATGCCCTTTAATAGTTACAACGTTCCTGGAAAGAAGAAATACAGATACTTTTAGAAGTTCTGATAAATAATAATAGGACACTGGCAATAGTTTACCAACATTATATATCGAAATGGATCTCAGAATGCCCATACCTCGCGCAAAACACCACTAGAGTTTTAAACCAAGTGTTTCCCCAGATCACACATACCCTTATATGCAGTCTCCACATTTCAACACTGGGTACAACTAACTCAGGCTTCTTGTAATTGAAAATTCCCATTAAAGCCAGAAATGAAGATGTCATGAATTCCAATGTGACAATGCATTCTGAAGAATCACAGATACTGTAGGGTTAAGCAACCATTTTCTTTCACACAGCTGACTGCATGGATCCCATATAACTGACTGACAAGCAGAATCTTCCATGGTTGCTCCACTGAAGATACTAGGTTGCATTTGTGAAGCAAATATTACACTGCCACCTCTCCTGAATCTGATATCGGTAGTTATCACAAAATTGGATGCATACTGTTGGACATCAAATAGTATTTATTTCCTTAAGTGGCCACCCACTTAAGAGTCGGCTATTTCTTTCCAAAGCTTAAGCTTCGGTCAAGTGTGATTCAACACTCAACTAAGACGACACGATACAACATAATGACAATATAAAATCATGTATTATCCACTTAGATTTTCTTTATCATGAAATGCTCTAGCTTTTGGAATGTCTGCATAATGGTTTGGTTCAGCTGAACACTACACCCAGGACATAAAAGTCTTATCATCCTGATGCAGCTGGAGGCTTTGGAAAGGTAACAGACAAGACCACTGAGTGACATGGACGAAAGTCCAACTACTTAGGCGTTTATTTGGACCTAGGCTTTCATACTAGTGCATATCTATAATATTTCCCATGAGCAGAGCCAGCTATGCGGATGTGAAGTTTGCTTACTTTCCTGGCCAATTTAACAGCTGGCAAAATCTTACATAAAGAACATTCCAGACAAGCACTCAAGAGCCCCCTTCAGAGCACATGAAGAAGAACAGAAAACCACAAAAATAAACACAGAAACAGTTAGGACAAATTCTGAGGCAATCACCAAACACAAAAATAAGTCTTCAATATGTTTCTTTACTATTGTGCAAATGACTCTCAAAAAGCAATGGAGAGATTCCAGGAAGGAAATGGTTCTGTTGGCAGCAGTGAGGTATAAAAGAGGCAAAATCGATTCCATTTCCAGAAAGTTCAATACCAAAGCATAACAGAAAATTGAGTGTGGCTGCTGTGAGGACACCTCTCACACAGCAAACAGGTGAGGCTCTTTGGTACCTGTATCTTCTGCGCTGAGCCATACATAATAACAAGCTCTTCTATGTCAATCAGCACCTCCTGGCACAAGTTTGCCAACGTGTATCAGCAGATTCCAGGCTGCCTGAAAGAGCCTCTGTCCTTGGTACTTACACGCTCAACCTTTGAGCTGTCAGACCCTGTGTACAAGCACGTCCGCTCATCCACATGTGCTTCCACATCGTGGTAACATATAGACAACTCCCTCTTAAAGTACAAGAATGGAACAGACCACACCGAACGTCATAGCAAAACACTTTTTGGAACCAGCGTCTATTTTCAACTTGTCATCCATGGTGTAAAACATCCTTCTTTAAGCCCGTGTTGGTCAACAAGATATTTTTAAAGAAAAAAAAGTCAGAAGTTTTTCTTCCACTTCAGGATTTCCAACACTTGAAAACACACTGAAGTAGTTACAGCAACATACAGTTTTGTAAAAAACAATGCAAGAAATGATCTTCAAATGAAGGTTCTTAAAATTATCACTCTCAAGTAAGACTCTTACAGGTTTTCACAGTCCCTTCCAGCTGTAGGGAGTATCAAATCATTTAAAATGGTGCCCCACTTATGGTTACTACTTCCTCTTGGAATTATAGCAAATGAACCAGGCTTCAGGATACAGATCAATAATTCTTAGGAAACTACATTGTAACATAAGCTCCGTATTTTCTTCTAAGTATTCACAAACCCTAACACTAGGGCAGATAATTGGACCATACAAACCCAAACATTTTGTACAAGTACCTCAGATTTTAATTCAGCCCTAACTCCTCCAGTTTATGGGTAGAAACTGGAGAGGGATAGATTTAGACTAGACAAAAAGGAAGAATTTCTTCACCATGAGAGTGGTGAGACACTGGAACAGGTTGTGGATGCTCCATCCCTGGAGGTGTTCAAGGCCAGGTTGGATGGGCTTTGGGCAGCCTGATCTAGTGGGAGGTGTCCCAGCATGGCATGGGGGTTGGAACTAGATGATCTCTAAGGTCCCTTCCAACACAAACTATTCTATGATTCTAACTGCAGTAAGATAATGGTCTTGATCTTGAAAATCCAGTGCTTATTTGACAGACCAGTACACTGATCAATTAGTGTCAACAAAAAAACCCCAACAACATAGTTCCTTAAATTAACTTTTCTAGTCATTCGTGAAGATTATTTTGTTATAACAACAATAACATACATATAACTGGATATATATATATATATATAACTGAAGCAAATTTCACTGCCCTTTGTTTTTCAAATATTTAATCAAGCAACCTTCCTTTCTTGAAAAACTAAACAGCTCAAGATTTTGAAGTCAGGTCAGGGCAAGCTTTTGTCATTCCTTCGTTTTTTTTCTAACCACTGTTATATATATGACTGTATTAAAGCATGTTTTCTTTGAATACAAATAGAGTTTACAAAGCAGACCACATAACTTTATGTGACTGTCTTGTCTGCATTTTATACTATTTTCACATCTATCAACAGTGATACTCTCTTATTGATCACTACCTGGCGTTAGTCTTGGAATTAGGCCTACCACAACTTTACCACACGTATAATGGTTCATGTTCCTTTCTCACTGACAGTTTCTGACATTTTTTCAGCCATGTTGTAACATGATTAACAGATACTTAATATCTATATATATTTATGTTTAGGACATGCATCAAATTGCAGTCTCATCAAAAAGTTCTGAAGTTCTGAATTAATGACAGTACAGAAGTTGAAAGATATCTCTACTGATACCTATACCTGTCCTCGGCAGAATTGATTTTTTTTTTATTTGACTACAAAAGTGGCTTGGCATGAATACTTCCCATAAAAACATACTTATCTTCAAAAAAGAGCCAATCTTAGAAACAAGATTATTAACTAAAATTTGTATCTGCTTTACATTCTTGGGGTCAGAACAAATTTTATGTTGGACATCACTAATCTTTCAGGATGTCCCACTGCTCTTAGGGCATACTGAGCAGGCAGTATTCCTTGGGTATATGTGAGTCCAATACTGGTTCTTTCCAAATGCAGCAGATATCGATTATTTCCATCTGGCATTATCATCATTTATTCTCCACCTGACAGCATATCCCAATGAGAAAACTTTTAAAATGTTATACAATCTTAAAATCTGTTTTGCTCCGTTTGTAACTGTAACATAAGACATAACTTTGTAACATAAGACAACAAATAAAACCATCCAAGTCACAGTACTCCAGAACTCGTAAGTAGTTCTCTTGAAATCTGCTGCTGACTGGTCAGAGATGAAATCTATTACAAGAATTTCAAGTGAAATGGAGTTGAAGCTGGACAGTATTGAAAAGTAAAATTTATCTTAATGCCACAAAATAAGCTCTATCATGCCTATACTACTCCTTATGTTACCACAGAATGAAAGGACAAATTACTTTTCAAGCAGAAGAAGCAAAAATCTCAAATAAACTAGAAAAAAACTACACTGTACATCGGTCTTTAACAGTCAAAGGCATCAAAGCATATACAAGTAACAATTTAAAAGCAATTTTCACAGAAAGATAACCATAGATCTTTTATATGAAACTGGCATCCTGATAGACTGACTGAATCTGAATATCAGGTGAACCCAATTAACCTAATTTGATGCTTGTCCATACTAAGACATTTACTTCAGATGCTACACAAAATCCTTCGGGATATTACACAGAAAACGATAAATAGGCTGTAAAGGTTATGACATTAATTTTGCTGTCATTCTCGTGCTTTAAGCGGGCATCAAAACTAAAAATCTCATCCTCTGGGATGAGAACTATCCAAAAGTAATTATAGTACTTATTATCATAACAGTATTAAACTAAACCACTGTGACCCTAACTGAATTTATTTTTAGTACCTTTTGTTAAAAGAACAAAGCTTCTCAATGATGACTGCAAGTTCTAGTGCAGTGAACATTAGTTCAGGTACTGGAAGAAAGCATCAGATCAAATCTTATAATTTGATATTAAGCTTAATTATTAATTTTAATTTAAAACTGGGCATGTAAGGAAATGTTACTGAAATATCACGTAATTTAATTTCAGAAGGAAACCATTCAGCTAAAAAGAAAAATTAAATACTACAATAGAGAAAAGATGTTCTCCTAACAGAAGCCCATGAAAGGCCCGTTTCTATTTCAAAAGCAATTTTATTCACCACTTTTCACAACTGTTCTTTCACATACTGTGCCATCTTGTAAATTACAATGCCATGCAACCATTATTTCCCAATATTTAGAAACTTTTCAATCAAAACCAAGTTCCTGGAAAGTCAGAAAAATCCACTCACACTTGAAGGCCAAGTTAGACTTGAAACAAAAGATTAAAACATTGAAGCTATACAAAAATACTGAGGAGGGTAAAAACAACAGACAAAGGATGGACTATGACAATACACAAAAGCATTTGTTCCAGCAGGTATATTTGCCAAAAGCCTGCAGTGCTTGGCTACTTTATAAAATCAAGTAAAGGGCATTAAGCCAATTTGTCTAAAAAAATAAAAACCCCTCCAAAACTCCAAGCCCCAATAACAAGGCAATAGCTGATTTGCATTTCTGAAAACCTGCAAAAATATTCTGCATTTCACTATGCAAATCTTCACCTGCAGAATTCTGACGTATTAAAAAATTTCTATTAAAAAATCGTATTTTTACAGTAGGATTTTATCATACATCAGTAGATCTTCATCCTCCTATTCAATACCCAAAGTGATATGCATGTAGTCACAAACAACAGCTTTCTTAAAAGAGAAATCACACACTGCTTATGCTTCCATACTTAGGTAATTAATCAGGAAGAAATGTGTGTCCCTGGCAGAATTCTTTTGGCTGAGCCCATTAGGTGACCTCAGCAGACCGCCAAAAAGAAACAGAAGCTAATTGCAACTGGTCGCTTTTCCCAGAATATACCCAGAAGAACTTAAAACCTAGGCTATTTTTAAATTTTTGGTCATCTTATGAAATGGACCAGGCTGAGAGCATTTCCTGAGCTTCAAACTTTACACACAGTGAATGCCATGGTGGCAATCCTGAACAAAAATTCTTCCCTTCATAGTCTCTTAGGTGATGTATTGAATGGTTGGCTGGCATGCCTACACTACATCCATCTGTCAGAGTGGAACTGTGCCTACACGACAGGTTCTAAGCTACTTTCAATAATATGTTGCTGATAACAAAAGCTTATTTATGAAACAACATAGGGCAACTTCACCATTTGGCTTAAAATAAAAAACAAATGAAAAGTGATTGCTTTCCTGAAATCAGCTTCTGAGGATTCTCATTTGTATGGAAGAAGACTAGCAGATACACTGCAAGAAATGAGGATGTTCCACACATTTTCTGTTCTTGCAGACAGCCCAGCATATAGTTGCAGTAATTCTTATTTTACAACTATGCCCAGGAGAGCAAATTCAAGGACCTGAGAAAAAAATTATAAAAGCTAAATTTCTCACAAGGACACTGGGAAGATAAGAAGTCTAAAGAAGGAATAATATTGATTCTTCAGTCTATGAAATGTGTATGCATTAAATTGTAGTTGGACAGGTTTTATGACTGTAAATAACGCCAACTATTTTCCACTTGAGAAAACAACCCCATTCTGAAAAACTAGAGAAGAGGAGCAAGGAACAGCACAGTTGCTATTATGCCTAATATTACATAATTCATAGAATGCCAAAAAGTAACACCTTTTTCTCCAAATTTTCAAAGACAGGTTATCATTTTATGTTTTCCTTAGTACTGCTCTGAACATTGTGAACTGGAGTCCTGCACAAGTTCCCATCTGTATTACACATCTTTGCCATTGTTCTGTATTAAAAGGTCAAAGCTTCTGATTTTATAATCGTTTTGGATCTTACTGTTGTGAAAGTAACTGTGAAATGACAAATTAGTACAAATTGCTAATTGTTTTGTTCTTGTTTCTCAGGGTGGCTGCAAACAAAATTTCTGGGATAAGATTTCATTTTTATAAGATACTACATAAAATCTATGCTGTCAACAGTTCTTACAATTTAAATTCTAATTAATTTAGCATTTTAAAAATCAAGCAACAGAAACATCTAGTACTCTTACCTAGCAATGACTACTCTAGAATTTAATTCAAAATTCAAATTGTGTAATTCCTTCTACTTCTCTGTTCCTGTACCCTCCTGACTCCGTTATCCTAGTCCTCAACTAAGCACTAGTGCAGCAGTTTGGACCCAAACAATAAGAAGATTTGTCAGGATTCTCAATAATGCAGTTTCATAAGATAGAATCTATATATATCACAATTCTGTTAGCGATATGTACTACCGTACATAGTGGAACTGCAGTACACCACTACAGTTTTCAGTTTGCAATGCTTGATTAAATTGTGAGACTTTTTTGCTGTTGTTCATAATTAATGATTGTGTTGGTCTAATCAGGACCGAATACATAATTTATCTTTCACCATGCATCTGCTGCAGTACATTAGGTTTCTTTTCAGATAAGCAATATCACAAATGCTAAACAGCGATTTCATTGCAGTTATAATAAAACTTATGTATCTCTGGACAAACATCTGCAATTGTGTACACCGGTACTCACAAACGTTGAGGTTGACAGGGACCATGCTAGGTCACCTCATCCAACTGCCCTGCTTAATGCAAGAACAACACCAGTCTTATGGCTTTGTCCAGACGGGTCTTGAAAACCTCCAACCTCAACAAATGCCTTTCAGAAATTAAATTATCTTTACCATTTGACAACAAAGGATAGCCTGAAAATCACAGTAACATTTGGTGTATGTACATAGGGCAGGTTGTCTCAGCAATTCCTGCTGCAATGCTCTTACCACACCTCAGAAGAAGTTAAAAAGGTACTCAAAAAACTTCCCATATTTCATGCTGTACTGAAGGATTAAAGACAAACTGAGTGAGTGGTGGAGAAAAAAGATATTTTATAATAAATTGCCATATATACTTTATTTACTTGCTCTTACACTACAGATAAACAGGTTATTTCAAAGAGTAGAATAAGGTTCATGTATGACAAAGGCACCAACCAAAATTAATTAAAGATGACTAAAGTAAAGTTCAAAAAACATTACTCGTGTATTACTTGCTTTTTTCCATCTTCCTCAACTTTGACATTTGAGGAACAATTACTGGAAGTGTAACAACAATTTTCTGGTGAAAATTAAGTTTTAGGATTCTGGTAATCATCAATTTAGACTATGGAAATAACCAGCTAGGACTGCAATTCTGAAAGGAGAGCACATGTTCCGTTTTCTTAATCTGGTAGTCCTCACAGATTTTAGAGACACTTGATGACTCAAGAACTTACTCATGCACAGCAAAAATGTATTTGAATGTCTCCTGTAACACAGTCAAAAAAAAAAAAATCCATTAATAATTTAAAAATTAAGACAAGGGTACGCACACTCATCTGCACAATCTGACTGACTTAAGTTTGAAACGTGGCACTAAAGTCTTCATAGACGATCCTTAAATTATACGAAGGCTAAAGAAGAAACAATCAATCCCTAATAATTTCTTCCATTTTGACTGAGGTGGTTTTGAGTATTCAGACACTAAGCTGAATCCCTCAGGGGATGAAAGCTAGAATAAAACCTATTGTATTCTTCAGGAAGGATTTTGTACAGGGTTTTATTTTAATAAGGTCTGGGCATGTTGTTAATGTTCTGCTTAGAAGAAAGGTAACCAAAAGCTGATAAAAAGCAAAAAAACACTCCAAACTTTACAAGGTGAACTGCCTTCCTGACTCAAATAATGGAATGATTTCTGACTTTACAGCTGCAAATTTGAGTATAGTACTAATTTTGCCATGGTACCTACAGTTGTATCTGAAAGAATTTCCATTACAGAGTTTAAAAAGTCAGCTAGACAGCTTTCAGTCAGAAAACTATGAATTCTATCCTATGTTTCCCAAACATGATCCTACTCACTAGAAAGGAGTACATACTTAAGAGATGACACTTTAAAAGCACATAAGAATCTAAACAACTGAGGCAAGCAACTTAAATCCTATGACTTCCACGTTTACTGCCTCCTAAGCACATAGCAAACTGTTCTACGTTGGAATCACTAAATATAAGTTTACAAATTAGAACATAATCTTACTGAAACACTGTCATAAAACTCATCTCTAAGTTCAGTGCAAAAATTAAAAGGTCACATTTGATGCAAGTTCTGTGACAGTAAGCACCTTAAGTGTTAAAGATTATTGCATAAATTTCATACTTCTAGATAAAAGGAATTCCCAGCACACATGCAATGGAGTCAAAACCATCTTGCAAAGTTAAGGGCAGTTCAACTTCCACAGCCAAAGAAGTGGACTACAGCTGTAGAAACCCTGTGAAAACTGCAGCAAGAGAAGCAGCCGCCCAGCTGTGCACATGCAGAGGATGCAGCATCCTCTCTCCCTGCTGCTGCTGTGCCCAAACTACTTCATACAGACCCCAGCAGAGTTCAGTTGTTTTCCAACATTCTTTGCTTAAACAGCCACATCCCTCTCATTTTCTGGTAAAGGGCTGCCACTGCTTCAATGCATGCTCCTGCATGGAATGCCCCATTTCCCTGGTTAGGAGCTCCTGGAGGTCTGACCCACGTTACAAAGCAACTGCTGGGCTAAATTGACTGATATAGCATTTATTTTAATAACAATCAGAACGCAACAGTGTATTTGGTATAAACATATTTCTTAACAACAACTGTAAAATATAGATGGAGAAAAATATTCCACAGACTTATCTAGATTTGGTGACATTGATTGATTAGCATCCAGAAGCAACACAAAACAGCGACTGCTGCTCCAACTGGTAATCCATTTACTACGCAGTATACAGGACAACATTTGCAAGACAAAGTGTATATCCACATTCTATGATTTACTTAAATAATATCTTATTTGCAGGATTTATTACTGTCTGTTCAGCACAATGTTACTGCTGAAACATACCTCCTGATTACAAAAGCCTTCATACAGATAAACACACACAAAAGAATAAATCAAAGTCTAACCTGTCCTAGTTCACTGCCTTCATTCATTTATCCTGCATTGTTTTCATTGTGCAAATAGTCCCTGTAAATATAACTTCCATTTTTGTTTCCACCACCCTGTTTGTTGTTGGAAAAATGTTGAAGGCACAGAGCTTCAAAGACTACTGGACATACTTAATGAAGTATCCTCAAAACATATTCATGGAGGAAAAAATGTGAAATAAACATGTCAGAATTATTCCTGGCCACTGTCCAGATACCAGCTGTGGTGCACAGACTATGCTAACCCTGGGAACATTCTTCGTTCTCTATGGGCCTCCAGCTTTGCCTTCTGTTCCTAAAGATATTTGTATTCCTAACTCATTCAGTTAAATCTCAAACTAAACAAGACCAAATTGAATTAGTACTTCAAGAGAAAAAACAATTAAGCATGACCAAGCTTTTAGAGCAACTAGGCTTTTATGGTTTGACACACAGTATCTTTTCATTAATTTCCCATAAAAGCCTTACTGGGGGGAACACCTCTACTGCTCCAGTCATGTCAAGTCTTCACATTCTAACGCTGAAGTTCTGCTCACTTAGGGTAATTAAATAACCAGCTTTTTTTTTTTTTTTTAATAGTGGCACTAATTCCTACATTATAGCCAAATTCAAACTTCAGTAGACACATTCAGTGTCTCTACATTTCAGTACTAAGTTTAACTATTTGAGACATTTCTCAAACTTGCAGAGAGAGAGTTAGAAAAGGCAAAAGTCACCTGGAGTTACAACTAGCAAAGGATGGGAAAGGTGACAAGATTTCTGCAAGTACACTGGCAACATAAAGGCCAATGAAAACGTGGACCTAATGCATAATGGAGAAGGGAGGCAGGTGACAGAAGGCATGGAAAAGGCTGAGGCGCTATCAAAACATTACCAATAGTAAATGAAGATGTGATTCAGCAACAGTGTTTAAGACAACTGGACATGAAGAAATCCATAGGATCAGGAGAATGAATCCAGGAGTGCGGAGGGAGCTGGCCAGAGTTACTACAAGGATGCACTCTATCTTTTCAAAGTCATTGCATCAAAGAAGATTCCCCAAGACTGGAAAACAGCATACAGCAGACCCATCTTCAAAACAGGCAAGAAAGAGCATCTGGGAACTACATGTCAGTCAGCCTAATCTTAGTACACAGAAAGGCTATGGAGCAAAGCCTCCTAGAAGTCATTACCAGCCATAAGAGGGATAGGGAAGGACAGGAAGGAGGCTAGGAACAGCCAGTATGGATTTACCAAGGGTAAATCACATCCAACTAACCCAATTACTTTTTGTAATGAGCTGATTAGTCCTGTGGATAAAGTGAGGGCTAAAGGTGTTGTTCATTTAAACTTTATGAAGGTCTTCAACGTGGTCTCCCACAGTACCTTTGTGGCCAAACAGGTGAGATGTGTATTGGAAAGTGAATGCTAAGGGACCCCGAAAATCAGCTGGACTGTCAGGCTAAAGCACGGCCGTGAACAGGGGTATAAAGTTCAACTGGTAACCAGTTACCAGCGTTATGCCTCTGGATCAATCCTGGGGCCAACACTGTTTAACATCTTTAACAATGATCTGGATAATGCAGTAGGCTCCTAGCACGTGGGCACTCACCAGTGCAAAACCGGAAGCTGGCAAGCAGGGCCTCTATTCAAAAGGACCTAGACAGGCTGGAGGGAAAAGCTATCAGGAATCTGTGAAATTCAACAAAGGCAAAGGCAAATGCAAGCACCTTCCCATGGAGTAACACCATCCAGCAGTACAAGGTAGGGGCTGATTTGCCCATTCTGATCAGCATTAATTATGCAAGTCTCTGAATTTTTACTGACAGCATACTACCATCTGCCTTTTCAAGGTTCTCACATTACAGTTTCTAAATTTGGGCACATTAGTTCCCCTTCTCCTCCAGCCTTCTAGAATTTCTCTACCGTTCCATGATTTGTTAAAACTCTAAATTAATAATTCATATAGCTTCTAAGCTTTTTTTTTAGTATCTGTAGGTGTCAGTGCAGCAGATTTAAAAACATTTAACATTAATAGTTGCTGGTACAGTGATAATACGTTCTTTCCATCACTAATGATGGAGGAAGCGAAATGTAAAAGCATAATCCAGCCTCTTTCTGAATACAGAACACAAATATTTATTGAATATTTACATCTTTTTCTGCATAGCAGAAATTCTTGCCCATTTTCAGACTTCTATCATCACCAAGCTTTTCTATCCTTCAAGAATATCCCCCATATTTAAAGAGCTCTATTGTACTCTGCTGCCCACAGATTTTTATTAATATCTTTACCTCCTTAACCAACTGTGTACAAGCCAGGTAGTGTTTGCCATCATAAGATACCCATCTGCTAGGATGTACTGCTAACTTCACCCCCTCTTCTTACCTTGTTTTAACCAAATAAATCATATTTCCTAAGACAAGAATTGCTCTGGGAGTACCTAAACAAGCAAGCAATTGCAAAGTTAATCAGATTCTTATGCTCAAGTATTCCTTGCTTTTAAAGTTCATTCATATTTTAAAGATTGAAGTAGGAGATATGCGCATGCAGAACTTGTTCTTGGCTCCCAACATGCAAAGTTAGATCACAGTTCCTACCACATCTGCATTATTTATTCCACGTGCATCAGAAAAAAAACCTGCATAGAATTAACCAGACAAACTGGGCTTTTATTTGTTAGAAAACTATATCATATATATGTATGAACAGATTTTTCAGAGCTTTCAGAAACTGATCAGTGGCCACTTGATTTCTCAGCATGAACTCCCCATACAGGCAACAAGATTGTATTCTCCTGATTTTCTTTCATCCAAGACAAAGATTTTTAAGGAATACTCATGTTTCTAGGATCTTAATTACATGCATAAAAAGCCTCCAGTTTATTTTGTCACTTAAAACACTAGCACAATACCCACTCTACTTGTCTTTGAATTGTGAGAACTATTAAAGTAGGCAGCAGAATGTTTAACACACAAGACCACAGAAAAGTCTATAAGGTTTTGTTGTGACATCTTAGTTCTCACAGAGGTTCCCCAGTAAACACTCGTTAAAAATGTTTAAAAATACAAGTCATTTAGGTCCACTATCATCATCATTTCAAAGTTGTGATTTGTTTATTTAAATTTATCATTTTGCTTTATCTCAAAAAAATAGTGCTAAATAGTACAAGTACACAAGTCCAGACAAAGAACACGGTATCTTGTAAAGTTTTATATAAGAGTTTTGTTAAGGACAGAACATTAGCAAATGCATTTCTGTAAAAAAAAAAAACAACCAATTCTTCCCTTGCAGCAAAGCAGAAAACCCTGCTACTATTGCTATCACATTCACTTTCCCTCTTTTAAGTCCATGCACCCTTCACTGACAGTGAAATAACTTAAGATCTGTGTTGTAAACCTTTGTATTTTTAAGGCGCTCACTAGGCACATACCAACAAAATGCATCTTCTTCTGCATCAAACATTGAATAATCCAGCCCAACTTTTTTAGAGCACCGGAAGGGAGGGGGGAAGGAAAAAAAATATAATGGTGATAACTGCCAAAGTTATTTTCGACTTCTCTTCTATAAGGATTTCTAATTTGTGTGAATTCACTTACTGTATGCAGGCCTTGTGATCCATAGCATGTAAATGTCAATGACCATGCTACAAGTTTGAATTAACGTTAAAAAAGAAATGTGCGATGGCAATGACAAAGAGTTCCATTCAAACCCACAGTCTTTTGATTAATCTAAAATAAATAGGTATTTCCATTGATGACTCATCTTTGACAATAAACAGGTAAGTCATTTCTTCAATACTTTAGGCAACGTAAATAGATAATTTGTATTTGCAAAACTGTCCACTGCAATAGCTACTGTATTTAACAGTACTGTATTTAAAGATGATGTAAACCCACAGGCTAGAAACCAAATTCATTTTATATAGGTGGAAGAATGAGTTTTAAATTTCTGAAATCCAAAGTTTTGGATAGGATTTTTAAAAGAAGCCTCCAATAATTAACAGATTTAGACAACATACACACAGTTAGCAGATCACATAGAAAGCATAAAACTACTTTTGAGTATCAGACCAGCTGACAGGAATAGGAGAAACACATGTGTAGCAAAGATGCAGTGTATTCCCATTTTCCAACCCCTTTCAAACTGTAAATATCTTTAGAAGTTCTCTATTTTCATGGCTGTTCACCTAAAAATCATACAATCAAAAAGCCTTTAAAATACAGACAGAACTTCAAAGAATTCTGGAGACACTTCATCTGAAATGTTGAAAGCGTCACAATGCTTCTCTCAGCCCAGAAAAAAAGCCAGCACGTCTATCACTATACTCAAATCACTCTTCTTCATTTGCTAAATAGTAGTCTCCTAAATGTGGTAAACTGGGCAGTAAACCTTAACATTAGCTAAGCCTACCAGGCATCTTTTATTCCTATATTTATCCAGGGGTGACAGAAAATGTTTTAACTAGTCAGTAAGAGCTGCAAAAAAGCTATTTCCATCACTGAACTTGTATGCATTCCGTAAATGGTCAGAAATAACAGCCATCTGGGATCTTGAGAGTTACACAACTGTAAATATGAATTAGAAAATGCGGGGAGCAAAGAGTGTTCACAGGGTTTTTTCCCTTCAAAAATCACTGTCAACAAATTATTTTTTTCCTCAATGGGTATGATTCAGGAACCAAAAGAGTTTGTGCAGATCACCAGATCCAAGACAAGAGCCCACAAACTGACTTGCTAGAGCATTAGAGATTCTCTCTAAGCTGAAATCACTGTTTTCAGAGTGAAGACTAGTGTACAGTTATTTTTGTCAGCAAGTATTATCTAATTTTAAGCTCCAGCAATCATCCCCATTTCAGTTTTTAAACAAATGACAGCTGGGTTTTTGCCCTCACAAGCAGTGCTCAAACCAAGAAATTCTGAGTGGGCAGTATAAAAGAAGAGAGATTTTTCTTTCAAGTAGCAACTATACAGTCTGACAAATTGCTTTATGCCTCTTTTTCTTCCTCACACACATTTTTGACAACCTAAGAAATTTGTTTCCATTAACATTTCAAGACCACTTTCAAGCTTTTATGCCAAACACTTCCATTTTCAGGCAACAACAAGCAGGAGAATATCATAGAATCACCAGGTTGGAAAGGACCCACTGGATCATCGAGTCCAACCATTCCTAACACTCCCTTTAAACCATGTCCCTAAGCACTTCATCAACCCTTTCCTTAAAATATTTAATTCTTCTAACATTTGGGTCATAAAAGCTTACTTCCTACCAAGCACAGGAAACTAGTGGCATTGCCTACTTTTTCAATATTCTATCTTACTGTATGTTACCAGTATTTTATAATAAGGCTTAAATGCTTTCAGAGGGAAAAATATAGTCATGATTTAACATAGCCAAAATGGCAGTGGGAAGCTAAAGAAAGAATTGGTCAGGAACGTGAAAGTCAGCGGCAGCCTTCACTGCAGGAAATGGTGAACATTAAGATCGTAAGAAAAGCAATCAACACTCATAGAAAAATTACAGTCCTGGATTCTCATCTAACTATGAAGGTAGCCCTGTTCTGAGCTGGACATTGAGCAGATTACCTCCAAGTGTCCTTTCCAAAAAAGATTTTTCAATGATTCTATAACGTGTACCCCCAAGAGCACCTTACTTTTGGCAAATCCTTCTTCAACTTACTAATTTTGCTTTCCAACACGTGTGTCTGTTAAATAAGGAACATTTCAAAATAAATGATGATTCAAATTAACTTTGATATGACTGATTTCTAAAACCTCTTACTGTGCTACCACAGTACCCTCACGCCTTTTATCACTGGGATCTCTGCTTCACGCTTCACCTCTCTTTCTCCCTAAAGCATCAATACAGAACTCTAGGAAAGAAAAAATGTAAACAAAGTAAAGAATAAATGATAGCAAACATAGGTGCACCAAGGCAATAAGCATTACTAAATACACAGGCAGCAGCTAGATGGAATTAAAATGCAGTACATAGTGCACAAAGGACTGACATAGAGACGCATAAATATCTTATGCTTAATAATTGAATGAAGACTATAGCCAATTGCTAAAGAAATCAGTGCAAATAGAGTCACATATAAATATATATCTGTGTAATGAACATGTAAATACAAAGAACCAAGGATGAAATATAGGCCACAAAAAAGCTGACATGCAACACAAATCTCTTTTGAAGTCAATGCTGTAGAACTCTCATGTAAGGAGCCCATCAAATCCAGCGTATAGGAAAAAAGATCCCTAAAGGCAGTTGCATGAAGAGGATGTGTTCTGAGATTACCCCATCAGTGGATACACATGGCATCTTCTGAAGCAGGACAAATCCAAGAAAATTCAAAGAGTCAATCATTATTATTGTGCATCAGTGCTAAATAACATAATTCTATTAGAGTGCCAATCAACACTTCAGCAGTACTTAATACTTGTTATAAATAGTTCAAGGCACTCAAAAAAGTCAGGGACATTAAAATTGCCTTTAAAACCTACTCAAGAGGCACTCTGTGACTAAACTTCAGTTTGTGAACACTGAAAGTGGGTAACCGCTGCATTTATAAAAAGTGTCTGCATTCTACAAAATGCGCTATTACATTTGATGTGTGTTAAATTTGTTTACATGTTACTTTTTATAGCCAGTTTCAAATTGAGGCACTTAATCTTGCCTCAGATAAGTGAAATGAATTAATTACTATCAAATCCTAGACATATTTATGCATTTTGTCATAACAGTAATTTACATGTCTTCTCAAGAAGAGAACTTGTAGAACTTGTAGAAATATAAAAGTATAGTTGATTTCATTGTCTGAAAGCTTAAAAACTCACCTAGTTCGTATTATTCCTTAATTTTATAGTAGCTTGTTAAAACCAAACAGTTTGTTTCGCTGTACTAAGATTACGTCCACTTTGTTCCCACATCACGGCTACAGGCATCACCCTGCCACCAGTACAGTGAAGATATCTAATTCCAAAAGACTTTTAAGTTAAACTACTAGAATATCAACACATACACAAGATAAACAGCACTCGTTTACAAGCTGTAACATGCCTTCTACACAAAAAGCAGGAGGTAATTGGTATATGACTCTGAAAGCACATTTTTCACAGAAGAAAAGTCATTGCCACACAGGGTATTTACCACTGCAAAGGTGAAATTTATAATGATGAATCAGGTCAGTTACATTCTAAGCACTTTATAAAGTAAATTAAAAACAGGTTGCCTTTAATTACAATATAATGTGTAATTCTTCACTATGTCCATCTGAGCAGAAGCAAAATTAAACAGGAATAGGGAAAAGAAAGATGATCTCTATTGGACAGAAAGCAGGCTTCAATACAATTGCACTCCCTTTCAGCTAACTCTAGATTATGAAAACACTGATGAGTTTAAAGCCAAAACTAAGCTGTTTTGAAAAAACCTTTAACCATAGCAGTAACCAGCTGCACTCTGCTGTACAGGAAGGCTAGAAGCCTTGCAACATGTTTAACACATACCCAAGTTAAGCCTTCTTCGTATAAAGTTTCCTACAATCTCAGATGCCTGGAGATGATGTGCATGCCATGATAAAAATGACAAAGAACAGTGTAATTTTAAGACATCAGCAGTACCTTCTTCCATCTATTCAGTTATGCTGACTTGGTACTTCATGGTATTTTCACTCGACTACTATATAAATACTTTATGCCAGGACCAGTTTTCTGTGTGTTGGATAACATGCCAGTAAGAACCACTGGGTTCAACAACAACAAAAAAGGCATATCTGACAGTCATGCTCCTAATAATATGAGAGAGTATGCAATCAAGGACCGGGCATCATACTGACTGCATTCTAATTATTGATATAATAAAGCCATCAAATTCAAGAAGACTTCTTGATAAACATATTTTCACTAAAATCCATTTTTCCTATCATTCATTAGCATAAGCAGCACAGTTAACACGCACACCAACTGCTCTAACTTCTATTTATACAGTAAAGTACAGGCATTGGTATGCATGAGAACTTTAAGAAAAGGGCTCGAACTGCTACAGTTTACTATCTACATTAACATTTTCTTCTAAGTATAATCCTACTGAGCTCACACACAGTTATGCATTCTCAAGACATCAGTCAGTCAGTTACCGGGAAGAATTCTGAGTATCTGAATCCTGCAAGCACGATACCACAGCTAAACCATACAGAACTACTTACAGCCCAAGAATTTCACACAGGAGCCAACTAAATGCACAAAGTAATAAGATGAGGATTATAACAAAATAATTATCTGTAACAGGCTAATAAGCTAATGATATTGCTCTTGAATGAAGTATCAAAATTTGGGCTACTTCTTTATCCAGTGATGCACAGAACCTCCAGTTGCTTTCTCTGACATTGTCAGTAACAAAACAACCCACCTACCAATGTCAATACTTGCTGCTCCTCACACTCTAAAAACACCTTGCCATCACTATCTTGCATCTTTTTTGGCACTGTGAGAAAATGGCATAAAGGTCATAGAAAACAAACTTCACTAGCATTCTACAGGTGGCTGAGGAGCAGATGAGTGGTGGCATGTAGGACCCTTCAGTGTCTTTGCGGAACAGAACACTTCAGTTCCCAAACCTCTGAAGTCAACATTTTTCAGCAGTACGCAGTCACTTCTATTTAAAAACAAAATTATACGTTGTGTTTACCACTCATATACCACAAACTGAAAATCAAAAGAAACACAGGATAACTGAACTACATGGGAAAGACAGAACTGAGTAACATCCTTTTTTTTTTTTTTTAAAATATCCAGCTACTGCAGAGAATTCAAAAGTAAAAAAAAACCCCTCTAGCATCAACCAAGTAGTTCTACATTCAAGCAACCTTAAAATGATTGCCAATTATATGGTTGAAAGTAAAAAGCTACAGTCAAAATCTCTCTTTTTTATATCATAACCTATTTTCCAAATGTATGAAGAAAAAATAATCTTCAGTGTGAACTCGTAGTCATTCAACCAAGCAAATTCTAAACCCACACACTTGATTTGTCATCCATTTGGCTGCTAAATCCAACTCTGAAATTGAGAGGGATGTGTTACCTTAATATTTTTTCAAAAGATTTCTATTGGGATTGTACAGCAAAGAATGAGCTTGTAGCCTATCTTACACAGGAAGGAGAGATTTTTATCCTAAAAAACAGGAGGTTCGCCCACATGATCACCTGGGACAAACTTGGCCACTGCAAGCAGGCTAGAAGGTTATAAGAGCCTGGGAATGTTTAACATCAAGAAAGTAATTACAGCCCAGCAAGATCAGAAGGAATTACACAGGAAATGTGAACAGTAACCCTTTCATGACAAAATAATAACAAAAAAGAGAGCTTTTAGCTGCCAAACTATGAGGCTGTACAAACCAATTGCAAAATACAGGAATGGAAAAAACACTATATATTACTAGGCTATAAATTCCCAACAATGTGATAAAGCTCTGCTTCCAAGAAAAGAACAAAAACTCTGGTCTTTCTTCTTGCTGTGTATATGCAGTATAATTAAAGCCCAAGAGAAACAGGAAAACATTTCAACACCATGTAAGAATGGTCAGTTGCCTCTCCTGAATTTTTTCTTTTAATTTTATGCTGACCAAAGAGTCTCCTCCCTATAAGGTGGTCAAACATCTTGTTCTTATTTAGTCATGGGAAACTTTTTTCCAAAATAAACAGGACATTATCCAAGCAAAAATGCTAACTCTATGTCTCTGTTATGTCTTTGACAAAAACGCATCTCCCAAATTCTGAAATAAATCCCATGGCTCAACAGAATAGGCTCAAGCAACCTGTGTATTTGATGATGAAGCAACTTCTATCCTCTAGGGACATGAGAGAATTTGAGTAATTTGACTGTAGTTCAATCTAGTTGCAAAGCCCTCAAGAGCCACTTTGGACAGTGAACACTGATCATACATGTATGCTCTTCACACAGATCAGGGAACCATTTTAATGAAGTGTGACATTTTTTAAGCTCCTCACTAAGGAAAAATGTATTCCTTTATATTTACCAACAGATAATGCTGCAAAGTAGTAGCACATAACCCTGATTAGACAACAGATGAGCGATAAGGCAACCAAGTATTAGTGGTGGTTTTGATTTGTTGATTCAAACAATGAATATATTCGCATTATAGCACACAATAATAAACTCCTCTACAATGAGTATTACTGTCTATCTGATCTACCCAATAAATTAATAACTTTTAAAATCATGAAAGTATCTTATTTAAACAACACGCTGTTTTACTTGTTCTTAAAATTACAAATCAGACCAGCATCATCACATGTTACATTTGCAGTGCATCTCCATAACATCCCTTTGGTTTCTCTTCTTCCACCTTGTCACTCAGGTGTTCCTCCCTACCTTCCTTTACTACCAAAGTCTTCCTTTTCTCGTCTGTTCTATTGGGTTCTATTTTGTTTTCTTTTGCTTGCCTTCACATCTAAGTCAGACATTTGCCATTGCTAATACCACATGCACAATCAGCACCTGCGTGACTGACTTCTACTCAGCTACCTGCTCGGTGGAATCACTGAATAAATAAAATTGAGGGGGAGAAAAACCCAAACACCACAGACAATAAAATACAAAAGAAGCACCTGAGGATTTCGAGCATGGCCATGCAAACAGGGCAGATATGGTGCGGTGAAAAAGTAACTATTAAGAAAGCCAAAAAGTCATTGCTGCCATTACGGCTTGCCCAAGTATCTATAACTCCCTCAGGGGATAAAATCAAAATATAAAACAATTACATTTGATCTTATTGTACTGACATGGAGGCTGAAAAGAGACATGCACCGCAATGTCTTTCTGGAAACAAAGGGAAGTTCCATTTTCACCCGCGCTTAATCCCACTTCTAAGGTTGGTGATTTGCAAAATCAAGTTGAACCAACTCCCCAGTCAACATGCGTTCTTCAGAGATTAAAAGCCACTTCTCCTAAATTTGTTTGTCTCCACAGCAGATTAAATATTCAGCAGTACAACATTCATATAACGTGTAAGCCAAAAAACCTGCAATAGTAGATGAGACATTAAATTTTCAACAGCTATAAACTCAACAAATCTATCCACAGCACCTAACATCATTTGTTGACTGGTCAGAAAACTATTGCCATATTGTTGCACAATATTCTGTCTTCAAAGCATTGTACATGTAAAGTAAAAATACTTCCAGTGATACTGCTATTGCTTCTTCAGTGAGCTACAACAGTTCCAATGCACATAAAGCCATAGCCATTTTTTCAGCAGTTCAGGAAGGTGAACTGACCAGTCTGAAGCTTGTTAGAAGCCCTGAGCTAACAAGGATTCTTACCACGCAAATGAATTGATGGCAACAGCACTGTGAAGTATCGCCTTTACCTCCCAAGTGCAGGCAACAGGACAGAAGCTGAGCATTCCTTTCAGTACGTAAATTTGTAACAGATTCATCTGCTCCACTCTGATACAGCACTGTGACTCACTACAGTGCACCGCAAATATGATACCCCTTTGTAAATCAACAAAATTTTCCACTTGACCATCTCTGCTCTTTACAGAACCTCCTAGAATTTATACCTAAAAACCAGTAAAGTACTAGTTATATTTTATTACGGAGAGGCTTCTAGCATGAAAGGAATACAATTAACTTTAAAAACCTGAAGGTAAAGAATGTCACATTCTGGGCCTGCAAACCCACTTTATAATGAAAAAATGAATTCCAAAGGTATCTGATAATTAATATTCCTAACCAGTTTCCTCCTAACTGCAGGTATATATGCTAAACACTTCCTCTTTCCCAACATAAAGTAGCTTTCTAAATATAATTGCCAAAGACTGAATTATCAGATGACACCACCATTCACACGTGAATATTGGAAAGGCTAAAGAAAACCTGAAACTCTTCTTTGTAAATATCCTATGTTAAAACTGTTGTAGCTCACCAAGAAAGCATGCATGCTTATTCTGTGCCAACCAGTACTAACCCATATATAAATTTCTGATGTTTATCCTTTAACTTTTAATTATTAATAAACATTTTGGAAATAGTCTTTCTGGTGTTTCACGCATGAAATGCTGTAAAGTGACAATTCAAGTAAACTGCTTTCATTATTGAACTGCACACACTTTAGAACATAATTCCATTTAGACGAAAAAAGGCTTATACTGTCTGAGATTATTACTTCTCCCATCACCAAAATCTCCCAGGACTAAATAAAGCCTGGAATACTTAGCTTACCTTACGTGCCTGATAAGAAAGGACAGTTCCAATAGTATGTGGGTACAGTCCGCCATCCAAATAGTGATTTTTTTTTTTTTCATTTTTTTTTTCTAGGGCGAAGGTGCCTTGCAAATTATTATGTATCACCATCGAGACATTACTCTGTTTCCTTGGCTGGCATTTTGATGGTCCAACTAAAGCCCAATTTTATAGTTCCTTATTTTGTTTTTTGGTTTTTTTTCTCTGAATTGAATAGCTTCCTGAGATGGGAAGAGACTTACGAAGAACAAACCAACTCTACAGTCAGGAGTTTCCTTAGTTAGCAGTATTCTTATTCAAAGGAATTTTCAGCTTGTCAAAAACTGATCAGCTGAATCTTACAAAGATATGTGCACTTATATAAGTGCAGCTTGATTTTAAAATGAAAAAAAAAGAAAAATACGAGTTTGCTTTACTTTAATCTTGAACACGAAAGTAAGATTTTGCATCTCAAGATAAAAAAAAATAACTTTCCAATGTACATCATTATTATATACCAAGTTTCTGAAGATCTTCAGAAGTACAAACACCTTCACAAAAGTTTCAAAACTTCTACAGTGAATTAGATCAATTACACCCTAATAATATCCCTAACCAAAAGTTTTATGACAAATACAGTGTGCCTGAAAACACATTTACCGTCACACTTACGGCTACTGACAATCATATAGCTCGTTGTTTAAAGATCTGATCAGTTGTTACTTATATTTACTGCTAAAAACAAATCAAGTGCAAAACCAAACATTACTTGGAACTATTTTCCTTCCTTGAACCTTACTGAAATCAGAGATAAATTACTAGTATATTTCAAAAGCTAAGAACCATCACTGCACCAGAGGTACAAGTATGTTAAAGAGTGGAAAATTTTTAAAAAATGCTATTTATTCAGTAGTATTCCATTCTTTGAGTTAAATGCACTTTTCTGCTTCACTGAAGCAAGACTGCACACCTACCAATGGGCTTCTTTAAGTCTTATCCTGCATTTGTTAAGGGCCAAAGCTAGATCTCAAAACTGGGCATGAACACCCAGATCTTACATTATTAGAAGTAATATTCCTTTTACTTTAAATGCAAGATATTTTTACCCTCAAATTTACCAATGTCAGAAAAGCCTCGTTTTACTCTCCCAGAATACTGTCAAGGCAGAGCAAAAATTATAAATTAATTTGTAACAAGTGTAATAGGTTATTATGGTATGGTATTGGTATATAACGAACATGAGAATTATTCTGAATACTTAATGGTACATAAAAACCTCCAAAGTAGTGCTATAATTTGTACCTTAATACATCTTAAAAGACTATGAAAATTATTGCTTAGAAAATGCAAGAATCTCAGCTTCTTCATCAGACCTCTGGCTATTAAAAAAAAATCCTTAGTTGTCTAGAACTTGTGCCATAAATAGTCTCTCAGTCACAAAGAACTGTACCCACACTACTAAGGATTTTCAAAGGCAAATTAATTACCTATGAAAACTAAGTAATTATAAGCCGATTTACCTGAACCACAATAGAAGTCCATGTTGGAAATCCCTTCTTTCTTTTGTAAAAGTGTCCAAAAGGCAAAATGGAAGAAGAACATTTTACATTACTGTGCTCAGAGGAAATACACTACCTCATTTATTTAATGACTAGTCCCATACCTTTCAATTAATATTAGGCATTCTTCTAGGATTTTGCTGATGTCCTACATCTTCCATGAAAAATGAATATATCGGCATCAAATTATTAAGTCCAACAGGCATTATCTAAGTTTTCCCAAGTTTGTGTCTCCACAGTGCAAGGATACTGAACTGTTTTTCAACAAACAGGTAGTCTGTCCAGGATAGAAACCATATTGCTCATAGCTGAATGGTAACTTCAGAACACACTACTGGAGGCACCCAAGAGGTACAACACTGTTTGTAGGGGGAGAATTAGGGCAATCTGGACTGCAGAACCCACTTCCAGAAGTACGACAGCAGCTCCAGTCTTGGAACAGCAGCCTAGCAACCCAGAGCAAGAAACTTACCTGGTCTCTATTCAGCACTAGCTGACAGACAGGATACAGCAACCAGCTCCCCTCGCAATACACAGTGTGCTAGTACATAAATGTAGGTTTAATACTTGCATGAAATCATGAAATAAATAAACTAGGTATGATCCTTGCAGATCTAGACCTAGCCTGAATGGAATCTTCAGTTTCATGCTTCTTTTAAAGTGAAATCCTACCATGTAAAAGAAACCTTACAAATATTAATGATTAAACTACATAGAATAAAGCCTTTTTACACATTTTATTCATTTTTCTAATGTACTCACAAAGTGTTCTAGACACTGCAGTAAACAAAGTAATTTGACAGACAGATGGAAAATACCTGGAAGAAATTAAGTACAGAAATTATGCTAATAAAACATATTATGCTAATAAAACACACCAAACACTGCTACAGTTTCAGCACCTCACCTCAAGCAAAAGAATATGCCCTAAACTGGCCAGAAGTGCAAAATCCTGCATGCGACCGAACTTACTGTCTGAATAACTCTCACAGCAGTGGCTGATGTAAACTGGGTTTCTTTACATTTAGGAAATCAAAAACGTTTCACTTAATCCTCTTGGAGCAGCCCTACCCACAATTATTTCCAGGCTTGTCACTTTCAAGCTGCTGAATTTAGCTCCCTAACCACGAAACTCAACATGCTAGAGCTAACAGGTCAACTAGTTTGTCCTGTTTTCTTTTAGCAGTGTATTTACATTGTTCATCAACAAAAAATATGGGAAGAATTGTTTCCAAATTGGAACAGCATACTCCAGTCATGACTTTTTAAGCCCTGAGAACAAACGATGTACATTACATATCTTACACATACGATGCTTTTGACAACTCTTCCCACTATAATAATTGTTTTTCTAAAAACAGTCAGCCTTCATTAAATTCACATTAAGTGCACAACAAGATATATTCCTTCTATCTCAGAATCACAGAAACAAGTACGTTGGATGAGACTATTAAGAACATTTAGTCCAACCATAAACCTAACACTGCCAAGTCCACCACTAAACCACACGTACACATCTTTTAAATACCTCCAGGGATGATGACTCAACCACTTCCTTGGGCAGCCTGTTCCGATGCTTGACTACCCTTCTGATGAAGATTTTTTTCCTAATGTCCAGTCTAAACCTCCCCTGGTACAACCTGAGGCCATTTCCTCTTGTCCTATCCTTTGTTACTTGGGAAAAGAGACCAGCACTCACCTCACTACAATTTTCTTTCAGGCAGTTGTACAGAGCCTTCAGGTCTCCTCTCAGCCTCCTTTACTCCAGACTGAACAACCCCAGTTTCCTCAGTTGATCCTCGTAACACTTGTGCTCCAGACCCTTCATCAGCTCTCTAGACAATTATAAGAGGTACTACAATCATCACTAGAATAGGAAGAACCACAGCAGAAGGCAAGATGGTTTGCCAAAAAGCTAACACAAGATCAAGAGCATCTTCTCAAGGAAAATCATAAGATTTATTACTGTCTTCCCATCCAGATTACTGCATAAGCAACAGTTCTTCATCACAGAAATAAACCATTCCTTAAGATTCCACGAAGTATTAAAATACATCATTATCCATATAAGACAACAGAGAACTGACAACTTTCAAATATGGTAACATGCGATCAAAATTCCTGCAAATTACATTACATTTATGCTTTTATAATCTATAAATTCAACAGTGGCAATATATACTTTTGAATTGCAGGTAGATGGAGAATTAAAAAAACCGCATCAGAAAGATGAATAAAAAGTAATTATTCTACTAACTAAAAAACGACACAAGGTGCTTTCAGAAATGGCCCTTTAATCAAGGCAAAGAAAAAATACTTCCAGACTCAAAAAAACCTCCAAAACAACAGCCACTAACTTTTGAAGCATTCTGCTCATTACAAAAGTGAAAAGAAAGAACCAAAGCAACAAAGCAGGTTGCCCAGGGAGGTTGTGGACACCCCATCCCTGGAGGTGTTCGAGGCCAGGTTGGATAGGGCGTTGGGCAGCGTGATTTAGTGGGATGTCCCTGCCCATGGCAGGGGGGTTGGAACTAGATGATCTTTAAGGCCCCTTCCAACCCTTACTATACTACGATACTAAAATTCTCCAGGATACCACATATATCTGGCAACCGCCTGCTTATGCAAAGACTGGCAACAAGTAGTGGCGGCTTTTAAATGCATGTTTTTGAAACAACAACAACCTCCAAACAGCAAATCTTACTATTTAGGTGTTTCAACCCTAAATATGTTTAGAAGTTGACCATTATTTTAAGCTTATCATCCCTGACAGAGTGCTTCTCAGTCACATAAGTTTTTCTGCCTTGACAGGGGAATTCCACTTTGAAGATTCATACAGAGAAAATGTTTTAGTATAAATCATGGCTATATTAAGCCAGGAAAACGTCCCGCAGGTCACTAAGCTACCATCTTTCAGGCAAGTTCTCCGTAATTAAGGTATCAATTATAATTTTACAGGCATATTTTATTTTATAAATAAACTCTGTTTCCACAATTTGAGCTGTGGGAAAGAATGTCTGCGTCAATGCACCAACTCTTGCAGCGCAGCAAGTTTTGTACTGAATGCCAACTCTAAATGCTATAATTTGGATTCTAGCAAGGAAAAAACAGGAGGAAGATTTCCCCCTCACCCCCCTAAATTCCCACAAGCCTTCTGAATCTTTTTATTCCTGTCACGGCACCTCCCTGACATCTGCTCTTTGCTGCCCTAGAGCCAAATACAACAAATTTAAGTCAATCTCTGTTGCTAAACACACCAAAAGTAAAAACTGTAGCCTCCGTTAAATGGAGTTGAAAAGGACATTTCAGTGGGAGTGAGCAAAAGCTGATTCTGTAGCCTTTTCCTGCTGAACACTGCTTTTGATGCTTTTATCACAGAGTTTTGTATTTGAGTTTGATAGAGACTGAAAGCAAACAGAGTTTCTAGGGCTTGAACCGTGCCAAGAGAAAAGACTGGCAGAGTGACAAGCATGCTCATTTAAGATCCCCCCACTGTTATTTTTTGTGACTTTTTACATACTTGCTGGAAGTTGGCTCGATGACACACAAAGCTACTGTTAGCTCACCTCACCTTCCCTAAATATTGCATCACTATCGGTACAGAACAAACTTGAGTACTGACTTGGACTAAACTATTGCAGGAACATCTATTTAATGCATGAGCCCAGGCAACAGAAAAATTTAAGCTGAAGAGAACAGTGTCTTGCTAGTGGCAAGTCACAAAAACAACTGCCCTATATAATTTTTCTTCAAGTTGATAAGGATCCCATTGTTATTCCCCAAAACGTCTTCCTCAATGTCCCCACTTACAATAAAAACAAAGTAAATCAGTGGATACTCCTAAAAGAATAGACCTAGCGCCCAGTGGATATTTCACCTAGATATAACCTAACACAGGGACAAAGAGTAAACAAGCTAGGGAGGTGCTATAACCATTCATCCTTTAAACAAATAAGGTGTAAACTTAATTCCTTTACTCCCACTATCAATATACAGTTTTTAGATTAGCTTTAGAAAAAATAATCTTATAAATGACAAAAAGCTGAGGGGTTATATTATTTCAGGAAAAAAGGTAACCTGAACGTGTGAATATTCTTGCACTCAAAATTATCTGATTTCCATTAGAATTTTCCTAAATTAAAATTATCCTTAGACTGCAGGGTTCACTGTCATATCAATTTATTAAGAAATATATCCTTTTTCAAGTTTCCTTTCTCAATTTGCCACCCTAATTTCATAGAATGTCCCCTTACTCTTATAGCATGAACCAACAAAAAGCTCTTAAATTACTTTTCCCAAACAATTCATCATTCTATGTAGTCATGTTACACCTCATCATATTCACTGCCTTTCAGAGGTTAAACAATCTAACTTTTTTTTTTCCAATTTCTCTTTATACAAGCAAATTTCCATCACCACAGACCACTCGTTCAGCATTTTCTCTGAATCTCCTCTTCTGTACATGTCCCTTTTTAGAGGAGGCATCCAGCACCAAATACACTGTGATGACAGTAAGATGACTGACTTTTAACATGGCTTTTTATTCCCCATACTACCCTCCACCATTACTGTGATTGCAAGTACAAACACAGATCTCAGAAGTTAACAGAGCTCTCAGAAGCAAGATTCTTAACACACAGACCACTACTTTGACTATGACACAATGAACATGTGAAGACTTATTTTGGGCCAGGTAGTATCTGCTTTCTTGTCCTTCAGCATAATTGCTTCATCACAGCACAGCTATTACAGTCTGCAAATCTTTGGCATGTGCCCATCAGGATATTTTCCCAGAAAGAAAATCACTGGTTTACAACAGAACATAAACACAGCAAAGGTAAATGCCTTGGACTGCAGATGCATGGACTTTGCAACTTTAGGTCTTCCATAAGGCACCAAGTATGCTTCAGCGTAAGAACGAGTCTGTAATGTAACACGAAAGACTTGCCCTTTGAAAAATAAAGGCTTAAACAAAAAATGTAACACATGTATACATGAAGATAAGAACATTTGACATCCACTTACCCTGCAAGAGCTACAGAAAACATAACATCCCTGAATTACCTAACTAAAATATCATAAACTATGATAGATACTATATTGACCATTAAAGGTCCAATCCAGCCAAAACTAGACAAAAATTTCCAAGGAAAAGGTGCATTTGAAGATCCGAAATCACAATGGTCTATCATCCATTTTCTCTGGAAGCTAAAAAAAACAGGATAATCAAAAGTCTAAGGTTGGTTTTTTGTCTCAGTCATGAACAGTATGGTAAAGTTTGTTTAATATTGCCATTTAGGGGAAAAAAACATAATGAAGTGATTGACTGAACTCTCTGTTCTTAACGCTCTACTAAAAGAGCAAACCATTTGTGAAAATAACAAGAAATAGCTGAAGGCATTTGAGTGGTCTCAGTTTCAGTCCTGTAATACAGAACTGTCCCTCCTTTCTAAATCCAATACCAATTTGTTTTCCTTCTTCTGTAAAGCCTCAAAACGTGTTGATGACAAAAAGAATGAAACCCACTGAACATCTGTATTACTATCAGTAACAGCACTATGTAAGTTTTCATAGACCTACCCATTCTGATTCCCTAACAGTATATTGGGAGTTCGTAAACTCTTTTCTCTAGGGCAATGCATATCATTAGCAGTGACTGATGTTGGAGTGAATGCCAATATTTAAACTTCACTGCCTTGCTTCCTAAAACCATGGATCTACCTTATTTCTTCACAATCTGTTCTGATTTTACTGAGCTAAGCAAGACCTGTCACAAGCTCATGTCTAGGTGTATGTAGCACTACTTCATGGAAAAAGCAGCCTGAGAAGATATATTGAAGTCAAAGCCACTCACAGAAAATTGGCCAACTGTAACCTCACTTAAGGAAGCTAACCAAGCAAGGACAGTCAAAAAGAACACCCAAAATTAAGTTTTGTATCATTACTGTTTAAAATCCGTGACACACAGAAGACTGCAGTGTGCTCAAAACTACACAAATCAGTAGTGGGAACATCCCTATTTTCTATGGTTCATCCAAAACAACCACAAACATCTATATATAAGAAAAGCAAAGCAGCAAAGAAGTACAGGTACAACAGAAATCACATTGGTCTAAGCTATAATTTGCTGCCACGCAGCAATTTCAGAACATTCTCCTTAGGGAAAAGTCCTCAAAAGAGAAGAGTCCCTTGCACCTGACCCTTGCAACAGATCAATAAAGCACCAAAAAGTAAGTTGACAAACCTGGAAGGGTGTATGCGGTTTGGTTTCTGCTTTTGGGTCAGGTAAAACCATTAAATACTTCCTATAGACATCTCAAACTTCAGCTGCTGATAACATATGGCTTCATGTGGAAGGCTGACTATGGAAACATTGCTCTGACTGATCTTCCAGCCAAACTCTAAATAAGCAGCAAAAATTCTCCATGAAACTAGAACCTAGAAGCCACATAATATCCCAAGCCAATTTCATCATTGATAAGTCTCAGTAAGTCTGTCAGGACTTATGGTTTCTTTCCCTCACAACTCCTACACCTTCTTAAATCAAACAAATTATCTAAGCTGCTTTTCCATCTCTTTTGCATCTGCTGCTCCTGGCAAATACCAAGCAAGACACAAGAAAACAACCACCTCCCTGCCTCCCAGTGACCTGCTGTGACAGAGGCACTTCAATAGGGCTGGGATAGTCCAGCTCCGAAGCTCATCTCAGCCCACGACCCCTTCTTGGCATTAACCATGGTCCTTTTTCTAAACCAATAATCTGTGGCTTAGATTTTATGAATAACAATAAAGGGCTAATCCACAGAATGAAACTACAGGACTCATACTCAGAAACTAATATCCCATAGCAGCCTCTGAAAGTCCTACTTCAAAAAATACGCAAGTTCATTACTCAGTACTGTGTAATTTTACCTTTGTATGTTAGATGAAAAAATCAACTCAAGATTCTGAAAAAAAAGAAAGCTTTTTCTGTTTGTTTTTAAAAGCTTAACCACAAATGAAGTGACTACAATGGATTACAACTCTGAAAGATGCACTGAGCTACATGTTATATTCTTTCCCTTCCATTTGTACAATGGTATACTGACAGCTCAATGCTAAACCCATTCTGGTATCGAGACACTGGCTGGCCTCCCTCAGTCAAGGCTTTCAGTACTGTACACCCTTCAAAAAGGTGCAAGCCAGAACCAATAACACAAAGAACATTTCATAGCCCAGGTGAAGACATAGTTCTTTCTCAAAACAGTTAAGACTCAAGTGACAAACCAAAGAGAGCCTCTCCTTAAATTATGCTCATTCATAGCTTTGTTTAGTACACAGTACAGTTCCACCACAGTTAAGAGTTACAGTTTTGATTACATTTTTGAGACTAATTAGGAAGAATTATCAGATTAAGATGTATTGCTCCAAACTCTGATAACATTTCCTACATTTAATTATGCTATAAATACCCATGAAATCAGTCCTTAAAAAAAAATGCTTGAATACTACTTACACTAGGTTTAATCAGCTTATTAGGGACAAACCAATACCTACGAACGTAGTACTATAATGAGTCAAAGACACAATTAGCAAATATCATATGAAGAATAAGATAGTTCCTACCCAGCTCTTCTGTGTGTTTTTACAAAGGGTGACAGGACCAATAGTAATACAGGGCAAATACAATACAAAGAAAACAGCATTCTCTAAATGCCATTTTAAGTTGTCAGCAAGAATCTCTTTAATACACCAGAAAGAGTAAGCATGGAATCAAAAAATTATCACAAATCTTTATTTTTAAATTAAAAATAAAAAAAATCTATACCATACAAATTATTTTTAATCATTACATTGTGAAGATGCTTGCATTTCATTCAACTTGTGTAACAACAACATGCAAATACACTTCATGAGAAAGTGCTCAACTTTTATTCAAATACCGCTGTTCTCTTATTTGTCAATGGTAGTCTCATAAAGATGTGTGTTCACGTTTTCAATTTGTTTAAAAATAAAATCTTTCCCAGTTAAAAAAAAAATATTCTGGATCTCCATAAATGCATTATAATTATAATTATGAAGAATTAAGTTTAAGCAAATAAGGACAAAATCTTAACTTGACTGCAGGCAAGGACGAGCGTCAAAGTATCTTTTACTGCAGCTGAACCACCCAATTTCTTCTATGGAAATTCTAAACACAATTAGTTTTATTGGAGTACACTCCCATTGAAGTACACCCTCAATGACATTAAAGAATTAAAAACAAACCCAAGCAAACATACCAACAAACAGCAAAACAAACAGCAAGTCAAACACAGACAAAAACTCTCTATTTAAGATGGAATGTATATGGATGGCAACAGAGTCTTTTTCTTCCTTGACGACTGAAAATAAGATTCTGAAACATGTTGTGGTATTTTCCCAGACCAGTTTTACGAAAGAAAAAGCAAAGACGCCTTACGGAAAGGACACACTGAAAAATTTCCATTAAAGGATGCAATATTAAAATGCATTCAGCAACCTAAGCCTGTCAGCATCTAGTCCAGTAACCTGTACTAAACATGTAGCAGCTTACTGCTATTGAAAACAGTTAAGCTAACTACAGCTACCTACCACAAAGAACCCTAGCTTACCATGCACCATTTATTTGTGTTCAGACCAACACAGAATCAAAAACTAAAATATTCCGCAAGGATATTCACAATAGTCTTTCAACATACCCACCTTATACATCCTGCTGCTTCTGCAGTAAATAGAATATTCCATCCATCTTAATTCCTATTTCAAGGAAAACAAAAAATGAAGTCCCAACATCTCAGGAAATGTATTTAGTAAAGGACAGAAAATCATATTAAATAAAAAAAGAGAGGCATGCACTATATTAAGTGCTAAATAAACAAGAATTCTTCTAGTAGTTATTTACCCTGAATACAATGGTATCCCCACTGATGTTTACCATACATTAACAGTACCTCAGATTAGAAACTGCAATAATAAATATCTGAATAAATATTGCTAAAATAATTTATTAAGTTTACACATTTCTGATTTGACCACATATTTTTTAAACTCTAAGTTTCTACAATTGTAACTGCAGTAATATTTTCAGCCAATTTCACATTAAAATAGTACCTTCACCATTTGACCACTTCACTTTGACCTGATGCATTCTACTTCACTACGGGCAAATAAACACAGAAAACCATCACCACTTTTACACAGGCATTTAAAATATTATACCATTTCCATAAATACCATATTACCTTTGCATGTAAAAATCCTTGAAACACCTCAGGTCACAGAGGAAGCATGGTCCCTCCATCTAACAAAGCATAATTGTAGAACCTGTATATTGAAAACATGTATGTATGGCAACCACTACATATCTCCAAAGCTTCATGTGAGAAAGCCAGAAATACCTCATCATATGCTGCCACTGTCTTTGCTAGTTCTGATATTCTCACAAATAGCATGTAGAAGATATGTACAAAGGAAATATGAAACCAGTATTTCCTTCATGAATGCTGCGAAAAAATTTTAATTAAAGTTTAGTTGCCCCACAGTCAATATTACTTTAATAGCTTGCCCAAGAGTTGAAACCATCTGAACCATACCATAATGCTAGCTTTCTTCTCATCCTCCAGTTATCATTACCCATGAACATTTTTTTAATTAAAGACATCTGAATATGAGAATAACTTCTTTACAGTGAGGGTGACAGAGGACTGGAATATACCACTCAGGGGCGGCTGTGGAGTCTCCTCCTCTGGTGATATTCAAAACCCGCCTGGAGGCGTTCCTGTGTCACCTGCTGTGGGTGAACCTACTTTAGCAGTACGTTGGACTGGATGATATCCAGAGGTCCTTCCCAAACCTGACAATTTTGTGATTCTGTAACACGCTATCACATCATCACAAAAAAAAACCACCTTCCTTTCTGTTTTTTGACAAACTTTAAGTTTGAAAAAATCCCAATTCCTTTAGTGACTGAAGCAGAAAAAATACGCACTTATCCCTGAAACACATATTTTGCTTTGCACAGAAATGACTTCAAAAAATTCACTTCAACTAGTACTAGAAATAACTAGCTGCAATAAGGTTATTTTTAAAGAAAAAGAAAAGAAAAAAAGGCAGCAGCTCAGTATGTTTGTTTATGTGGAAAAAAAACCCAAAAAATGCGTACAGAAAGTACTGTGATCCATGGAGACTGTGCATTTACCTTGTGTTATCCTCCTCTTTCCTTTTAGTTATAGAATTATAAAATGAGAGACCATTTTTAATGGCATATTAGAGTTCAACTAAATTGTTTCAAGTAAATTCAGAACTACAATTTCTAAACTAAGCCTTCCGACCTATGCAGCATTTAAGGGCCCGACTGATGACCAAGATTTCAACACACATGAGAAAGCTTCAAGGTGTAGTTAACATGGAGAAAAAGAATGGAACTGAGTAGAAGGTGGTACGAATTGAAGACCAAACGGCTGCCACTTAAAGGTAGGAGATCACATCTACTTTAATTCAGGCATGGAATTAGGCGAGTCTTTGGATAAAGCGTGACTTTGGACCATGTGAATCCCCCCCAAGCCACCCCTCACTTTGCCTTGCCGCAGGCCTTAAACAACTCTTAAGCTGTTTCCAAACACTTCTCTCGTTATTTTTCTACATCAGATCACTCAGAACCCGGGACATGTTCTTTATTTCATTATTACCGATACAAAAACTTCTGAAGGGGTCGTAAGCCGTCAAACCTCAGCGCGTGTCACACAGAGAGCCGCCCAGGTTGGGAGAGACCTTTAGGACCAGCCAACACACACCCGCGTCCTGCATTTATTCCTGCAGCCACAGAACAAACGAACCCCCTTCAGTTCGAGGGTTCCTTCCAAACCCTGCGGATCGCGAGGAGGCCGCGGGCAGCTTCCCCGCTCCCAGGGCACCAGCGACGGCTGCCAAGGAGGCCCGAGCCCTCCCCGGGCCGCCCGCTCCGCACCCAGGACACGAACCCCGGCCCCGTGCGACGCCGCCCGCCCCGCTGCCCACAACCCCCCCCCCCCCCCGCCGCGCTGTTCCTTCTGTTCTGATGTCCCCCCTCCGCTGTACCTTCTGCCCTGCTGCCCCCCCCCCCCGCGCTGTTCCTGCTACCCCAACGCCCCCCCGTGCTCTTCCTGCTGCCCCGCCGCCCCCCTCCGCTGTTCTTCCTGCCCCTCCCACTGTTCCTCATACCCCACTGCTCCCCCTGCGCTATCACTCCTGCCCCGCCGCCCCCCCCCGCGCTGTTCCTCCTGCCCCGCCGCCCAGCCCCTCGGCGCGGGGGAGGGGGGGGGGCGGAGGGAGCGGGTGTAGCCTCCCGCCCCCCCCGGGCCGCGGCCCGCACCGCCGCGGGGGGAAGGGAACTCACGCGCGCGCCCCTCTGCGTGCCTGCGTCACGGCGGCGCTGCGTCACGGTGACGCGCGGTGTGGCGTCACGGCTGAGGAGGGCGCCCGCGCCCCGCCCGGCGGAGGCGTGGAGCTGCAGTTGGCGGAGAGCGGCGGCCGAGGAGAGCGGGACCGGAGAGCCGGGGTGGGGGGCGGATCCTTCCTTTCCCTCCCTTTCCCTCCCTAGATCAGAGTGTCGTAGGGATTATAATCTGCAGTTACTAACTGTGGCTGGGGACTGGATTTACAATCTAGAAGGTTTCTGCTCCCTTCCCCTTCCCCCTCCTTTTTGCCTCCCTTTCATCCTTTCCCTTCCCTTCCTTTTTGCCTCCCTTTCATCCCTTCCCCTCCTTTTCCCTTTCTCCCCCTTCTCCCTTTCCTTCCTCCTCTATCCCCTCCCTATCCCTTGGTGGGGGGTGGCCAGGCACCCAGCCAGCCCGAAAACAGGCTGTCACCATCCTGCAGTTTAGGGGCAGTGGGATGGGGGATAACAGGGAGACACACTGGAAAAACGAGTCTCGTCTCGGGAAAGGATAGGCGTTGTTCTGGCAAATGGGCATGATCGACCAGCAAGCACCAGGTCAGGTGGGAACACAGCAGGTTGCCAAGGCGGCCAGCAACAGAGGTGGTTTGGCCAGCATGAATAGAGAAATGATTGGGCCCCTGTACTTGATGCTGGTGAGGCCGCACCTTGAATCTTGTGTTCAGGTTTGGGCTCATCACTTGACATTGAGGTGCTGGAGTGCGTCCAGGGAAAGGGCAGCGAAGCTGGTGAAGGGTCTGGAGCACAGGTGTTATGAGGAGCAGCTGAGGGAAGCGGGACTGCTCAGTCTACAGAAAAAGAGGCTGAGGGAAAACCTGATGGCTTTCTACAACTGCCTGAAAGAGGTTGTAGCAAGGCAGGTGCTAGTTTCTTCTCTGAAGTAATAGGACAAGAGTAAATGGCCTCAGTTTGCTCCAGGAGAGGTTTAAATTGGGCATTAGGAAGACTTTCTTCACTGAAAGAGTTGTCAAGCACTGAAACAGGCTGTTACGTGTCACTGCTTCGGGATGCAGTTAAGTGGTGGGTTTGGCAGTGTTAGGTTAAAGGTCTTCTCCAACCTAAATGTTTCTATGATGCTACGAAAGAGGTAGAAATGAAAATGTGACAAAAATAGGATAATATGGGATTTAAGGGACGGCTGAAGGGATAAGTGAGTTGGGAAGCAGGGAGGTGAGAATGTGCAGAAGAACGAAAGGAAGTATAGAATATGTAGGTTAGGGAAGAGAAGGGAATCATAACATTCCGGGGGGAAAACAGGAACCTTTTTTGGTTTTCCTTCTAACCATCTGTTCTTCAACAAAGCACATCCTTGTGGGGAAGGAATAGACTTCCTCTTGCAGGACTTCAAAGATTAATGGGTATTGGGGACACCTTCTTTTCCAGTATCATCCTGCAATGGAGGACTGTCTCCTTCTTCACAACCTCTCTTGCATGTGCTCTGCCAGGACACCCTGATCTTCTGTAAGCTCGCGCTCGGCACAGCTGTTGGGTTATGCCATAGCACTTTGCTGGAAAAGGGAGATGACACAGAACCCTCAGCTGGTGCTGGAACAAAGAATCTGTGAAGTAGCGTTGGCACAGCTCCTAGGAAGTAGAAGCAAGGGAAAGGGGGACAAAGGGGTTAGGCTAAGTGTTTAATTCTGATGTCTTTTGCTATCATGTGCTTAGAATCATGATGCTGCTGTGATATTAAAAGTAGCAAAAGTACTAAAAATGGCAAAAAAAATGATCAGTGTGGTAGAAGACACAAGGAATATGGAATACCTTCAAAATAGCCGCATTTTGTTACATGTACCTAGGGCTGAAATTTGAACTGTGTAGGTTTGCATGGTGTGCTAGCAATTAGAAATATATTTAAAAATACATATACAGTTTTCTGAAAGTCTGCTTATGCGGCTCACTGCAAAGTCTCAGCTAAGGAAGAAGCAGATATCCTGAGTCCTTATCCCTGAAAACTGATGTTCCAGTGTAGCCGAACAATAAGAAAGAAATTAAAAGTTCAGGGTTTTTTTTAACTTGGATTTCATGAAAATATATGGGTATTAGAATTAGTTATTTTGAACATAAATATGATTTTGTGAGTACAGTAACTTTGTCTTGGCAAATGAAATGTGCAAGTAAATGTGCAAATAAAACAGGCAGACTGGCTCGAAGTCATTTTAGAACCAATGTACATTTATGATACGATACTGTCCTTCAGTTGTGTGTGCCTCTTGGAGACTCTGTATCAGAAATAACTGTTCCTGTGCTCAGAATATTTAATTTAAAAGTCATTTACAATTTCAACAGGAACTAAAGTTTAAAATTAAAGATACTTACTGTTCACTTTTTTGTGTCTATGAAAGCTGTGGTGTTTTTCAGTTTTAAAACGTATAATGTACAATTAATATGAAGGTGAATCCTCCAAACAGTCTTAAATAATTATAATTCCTTTTGAAGTCATGCAAATCTTAGCTGTTGGTTAAGAAAAACCATTGTTATATTCAGTATGTGCACTGCCTTTCTGAACCACAAATGAGGCATAATTAGCATAGAATGGTTCTTGATATATTACATGCCACTTGGAGAGACACAAAATATTCATTCTGATGTGCAAATGTGTTTGTGCCTTTAGCAGCTATTAGTTTTCATTTAAAAATATAATAAAATACTGTGGTGGCTTTATCTCTTGCTGGTAAAAAAGAAATGGGATCTGATGACAGTATAAACTTACATTATAGACAGTTTTCAGTACTCACAGGGAAGATCAGTTATTTATAATAGAGCATATTAATTTTCCTCAAACCTCACTTCATGATAAACTATAGAAACTTTGTAGCAGTGGTAATTGATGTCACTATGTAATATAAAGTTTTGAAACAATACTAGGAAAAATAATTCATTGTGACTTGTTGAAGATAGTATTTTGTGTGGAGTAGCGCCTTAGTATCCTTGGTTATGATATTCTGAAGTAGTGTTTCTTGAATTATTTTATGGAAAGGTATATCAGTGATCTGAATTCTATTTTACAGGCTTTTGTGAATGAGTTTTTATTAAAAGCAAATTGCAAGTAAGTAGAATTTGGTCACCAATGAACAATTAATACGATGGAAAAAATGAAAGCTATGATACCAGGTGAAGATAGTACATTCTCTTTTTACAACCTGCAATGGACAAAGAGATACTGCATTAAGGATTGCATTGGCAATGGTTTGGAATAAACATTATGTATAGAACATTCCTCCTCCATCATCTGTAAATTATAAAAGTGGTACCGGACTGTCACGTAGAATAAATTGAGGAGGATACCTGAACGAGTAGGAATTTTATGTTGTACAGTATTATCATGCACTGCTTAGAATCAGTAGTAGTAGTTTAGGGTAATAAACTCACTAAAACCATTTCATGGTATTAAAGCCCACATTAATTTTTTGATACTTAGCAATGTAGTATGGTTTCAGAATTGAATCAATAACCATGTTTGCAAAGAAATGTGTTTGCCATGTATCAGTACAAGTGGAAATGCCAATACGTTGTGATAAAGGGGTGAACCACTGTTTCTGCAGTGCTTTGCGCTGAAGTCTTTCTGGAGGGAGCAGCTTGAACCGACAACTGCAATACTTCCCTCCTCCACATAATCTCTGACATTTTAGAGCATTAATCATTAGGCTGCTGTTCCCTCTTGCACTTTAGTATACACGGAGGAATTTTACATCACATGACATCCACCCACATGCTGTAGAGTATTGCATAGTACCAGCTTGGTTTAGACTGGGTAGAGAATGACTAAAGTTAGTTTGGGTATAGATAGTTAAATCTGGAGTACTACGGCAGCCTTTGAGAATACTATGGTGTTTTTAAGGATGGTTAAGGTATTTTAATTCACTACAGTAAAGCATAGACTCAAAGAGTTTTGGGAAGCTGGGCAACACCAAACACAAGCTTTGAAAAACCTCTAACTACCAGAGTTCTACTGCTTCCCACAGATTAGACCTCCTGCTGGGTGTTTGTACCTGTTAAGTATATAAGACGGTTAGGCTTTAATGTCTGCACCTCAGTTCCCCCAGCTTTGAAACAGCAGTGATAATTCTGACTTAAATATTGTGAACATACATTAATAAATATGAGGAAAACTCTTTGAAGTTGAAAAATATAATGAGGTTTAAGCATATTCCTTTTTGTCATCATTAACCTGTCAAACCTTTAAATGCTGAAACACTGCTCTTGGGGAAAAAAAAAAAAAAAGCAGCAATGCCAGTTAAGATAAAGCCAAGATCCAGATCAACTAAGCAGAACAAGCAAGTAAAATAAATATAGGGGGAAAAAATCCAAGAAGGAGAGCAGATCTAAAAAGATGTAGATCAGAAAAATGAGAAGAAAATCTGAAAGAAATGCTGCCAACAAGTGGAAGGGCAGTCAGTATGTCATGAAGAAACACCTTTGCATGAAGTTCGGAGTCCATGAATGTTAACGTGTCTGAGAAGTAGCAATTTATCTCCTAAAGTCTCACATGGATCAGTGGTGCCCTGAAAGTTCTTCTTTCTTCTCCTCTGGCTGTAAGAGGAGCGTACAGCAGCTACCTCACATCTGCGAATCCTAGCTCTTTACAGTTCAGGTACTTCCAGTGTTAGAGGATGGCTGGATGGATGTTTTCAGATAACAATATAATCTTAAAACCAACTGTACAAGAAGACTGCAAGTGGGCAGAGGTCTGTAAGTGAGGTGAACGATAGACTTCAGTCTGCTGAAATGGGAGGAAATAGACTTGCAAGAGTGGGTAGAAGGAGGAAAGATCAAATTTAGAGACAACAAGTAGAATAGTGTTGCATACAAGAGTATATCCCAATCCAAATCCTGGAATGGATCCAAGATGCTTAATTTTCGTATTTCCCCTTACAATAACATGTATTTGCAGACTAAAGGTCAAAACCATTTAACTTCATTTGCACAGGAGGTGAGAGTCCATCACTGCTGGTGGTCAGCCCAGTAGCCGAAAAAGAGGTCTGTATGATGGATCACCTACCTAGCCATAAAGAGAAAGCAAATATACAGTAACTGCTCACTTAGTGAACCTTTTGCTTTGTTCTTTTTTTAAAAGTGAATACTCGTAACTAAGGACTGTATCATCATGCATAAGTGCATGAAAGCCAAAATAATGCTGATTGGTGTTTCCTGACTTCTAGTGATGTGATTTCTCAACCTCCTAATATTCTGTAAATGTAGCTTTTGTGTTGTGATATGTGGAAGGCTAGAATTTATATCCATTATTATTGCTTCATGGAAGAGAGTAGGAACATAATTTTAAGTATTTATTATCCTTCTTTTAAGGTGACACTTTCAAAAGCTTCTAAGAAATCATAAAGTAAGAAAAATCTCTCTTTGAACTGATGTTGTACCACCTTAGGATGCCTGATTTTTCAAAGACAGCAATAGATTTCAGCAATATGAAAGGCTTTGACTGGTGATGCCAAATAAAATTATTTTTAAAAGGCAACAAGCTGTTTGTTGTAAAGTTTTCGATTTATGCCCAACAAGTTGGTCTCTGTCCTTCAACATAATAAAATACTGTGACAAGCCAAGAACGCATAGTTCTTGTTTCTTTTTTTGTTGTTCTTCATGAGAAGACAAGGAAACCTGCATGACTGAGAGGAAACCTGCAGGCTTACAAGAGGAAGAAGTAAACTCACTTCTCTCACCATTGCAGAACATTTTTTACTACTGCTCTGAACTAAAAAGCTTCTATAAAGAACTCTAATAATGGGAAGCAGAGAAAAAGCAGTACATTTTGGAAGTTGAAAGATAAGAGATATAAGTACATAAATAAAAATATTGTAAAAATGGGAGGATAGAAAAAATGAAATTATACTTAAACATATGGGGAAATAAGCATTCGTGAGGAGAGTAAGGAGGAGGAAAGGGAAACTGAAAAAAAAAGCACAAGATTAAAAGGGAAAGATAGAAACAAATTATTCAGAAAGAGTGAAGAGGCTGTTTTGTATTTATTTGGAATTAAATTTTCTATAGAGGTTGGACAACTTGGAAATAACAAAAGGTTTATAAAAATAGCTGTTCCTAAAAAGCAGTTAAGGAAACATTTGAAAAGTGTGTAGTTGCAAGTCTGTCAGTCAGCCCAGCCGCTACACATCCTAGGGGATAAAAGGTATTTGCTGCAAAGCTTCCTGTAGCATTGTCAATGAAGTCTGAAAAGAGGGACAGAGACAAGGAGACTGAAAAAAATTCAAACATGGCCTCTTTTTCCAAAGGGAGCATAGACTGCCCTATGTAACTACAGCCAAGGCAATAATACTTTACCATTATATATATCTTATTCTAGATGCTGCATAGCAGTAGAGGATGCTGTGCTTTAAAGACCGAAGGATTAATTATTTTTGCTTAGAATTTTGAGTTAGTTGATGAAGCTATTACACTAATGATGAAGAGATGCTTCATAAAAATAAACCTTTCAATGAAGTTTACAGCTAACAGAGACCCTTCAAGGCAGTGACTAGAGCAGGAATCCCTTCTTTTGATCCTGATCATCCGTGGCAAGGAAACACCGCTAGCTTTGTAGATGGTTTATTACATGTTCCTATAAAAATCTTTCCCTGTGTCTTTGCAATACATCTGTGCTGTGATACAAGGATCCATATCTGTGTTTCAGTTTCATAATGCAGAAAACTTGAAAAGAGTCTTCACTTCTTGGGGGCAATTGTCCCAAGATACCATTTGCGCAGGACGCACTGGAGTGTGAAAGAGGCACACGTGCAGCACTGTCTAGCAGAGCTGCAGAGTTGAGGGTGAGAAAATTGCTCTTGAATCACAAAATCAACTAATTGTTTTAATGAAAATTACAGTCTATTATGTTGCTTCTGGACTTGTTTTACATTCTGTAGGTCTCTGCAAAATGTATGCGAATGGGTCATGTGGCAGACTGGGCTGTGAAGAATTTTCTTCATTTTAATCTCAAGAAATTTAAAGTAGTTCTTTAATACCTCTTAAAGCAATTCTTACTTCATATTTCCTTTCTTTCATTTTAAATAAATAATTCAAATACTTTCTCTGTACAATACCCAGTAAGCAAGAAAATGATACTCTCCTTTTCCAGTTAGGCGCTGAGGTGAGGAAGCCTTAATGTTATTGCAAGGTTTCTTGGAGGACCCCAGCCCATCTGTTCTGCCCAGCCTGTTAAATGAAATGAAAGCTCCTCTTAGAGGCAAACCAGGTAGGTAAAGGATCTTGATATAGCAAAGCTGAGTGTCACCGAGCTATTGGTAGTCTTCTCTGGAAAGTTTTGGGTTTTTTTCCTTGTCTGCTCTATATAATATCTATTTAAAGTCATGTTTGTTGTTATTTTCTTTTACCATTACTGGCAATCTGCAATTTCTACATCCCTTGTCTTCACTGTACTTCACTACACAAGGGAGCTATAAATACATCTAAATTTATTTGGTCGGCTTCTGTGTTTATACAGTTCCGACTGAAGTGAGGTCACTGAACTAGAGAACTGATTCTCCGACTGGTTCTCAAACCCCTGCAGCATTACGCTGTCATTCTTGGCACATGAAGTGTGACCTCTTGTTCCACAGTGGCCAGGCATATTACCAAGATGTTTTATCATAGTCACTTACTCCACATTTAATTAGTAATATTTTTTTTCACAGCAGTGCATTTACATGGCAGTTTTATTTTTTGTTTCCATTAATACCTCTGTGGCCTACAGATAGAAGTGAGAAAGCAAAGGTAGTCATAAATGCTTGCGTTTCTTGAGAAATTTAACATGGAACGAAAACCCCAAAATTATATTCAGATTTTATGTACTTTTATTCTCCAACAGAATTAAAAAATCATGGGAACCAGCTTCAGTCACCATGAAGTATCATGTGCTGAAACCTCATAATATCAACGCATCACTAGCTAAGTTTAGAGTAAACTTCTGGATGCGACCAAGTGACTCAAGGCATCGGCAAAGGTCTCACTTGAAGTCTCATAGGGAAATAATTTCTGTCTCTTAATTTAATACAACGTCAAAGGAATTGAGCCCAGCAAGTCCTACAGTTAAAACCCAGAAGTCCTGTTTTGATTTGAACAGTGAGCTTCTCTGTTGTTAGCAGGTATGTGTGTAAGAGTTAGCAAGGCACAGATCTCCTGCTATTTTGCCCTTAATGTGGAAAAAATCAATCACCCTTTTTAAATGGTAGATGTAAGATAAAACATGCAGTGCTTTGGTGGTTGTGAAAAGGCTTTCTTTTTCCAAGACTTTGATAAGAAAAGCGCTTAAACAGAATTTTAACCTTTTTGTGAGTACATTTGAAGTGACTGAGAACCTGATTTTCATTTGCATCAAGGCTTCTGCATTAAGGTTGAAGAACTTTAAATGGGCATAAGCTGTAATTAGGCCAAGGTCCCCTGTCTCTACTCCCTTAAGGTGTTTAACAACTCTGAATCTTTAATGTCTATAGATGCAGCTCCAGGAGAGAACCTCTGATGTCCAGAGATTCAGCTGTAGGGAATAGTGGCAGCCTGGCAACAGCCCAGCAATGTGACTAAACAAAAGACTGTCCTTGGAAACCCCCAGAAAATCAGGATGTTTAGAAGCATCCCAATTTTATTTATTCTTATTATCTTAATTATTATTTATTCTTTATACTTGCTCTTTTCAGGATTAATATCATACATATATATATATATATATGAAAACAACTAGTATAGTTTTTAATCAATGGTGAAGAAGCCTAATAATTTTCATAGTTAATTGTCCAAGTGTTTTACATCATTGACACACTTACTGTTATTTTATTTTTCATCTGTATTATTTGTACATAGGTATATTAAAAATGTGAATAAGGTCCACCAAGAAAAAGTTTGAGCTGTAGTTTAAGTGAGCAAAGCCACTTAACATGTTTCACCTACTAATATAGCAAGTGCGTAGTTTCAGAAGGTGTGTGTAAATAGTCTAATGCTTATGTAGTTCATTGTGATCCTCAAACAGAAAAGTTATTCAAACACAAACCCCGGGTTTAGCTTTGAAATCATAAACTATGTTCTTAAAAGGACAGCACGATGCATTAAGAGAAGTTGTTCCAATAGTGTTAAGATTCCCAGATCTTGATTGCCTGTACATTTCTCCACCTCAGTCTCATTCAGGACTATCCTGATGCTCCCAATTTTGCAGGAGGCACCAGTACTATGAGCACGCTATGAGCTTGCTGACTTATCAGTCAGTCACTGCCACCTAAAACAAGTGATAATTTCTGTCCAATAATCCCCCACAACAGCGCTATTTTAGCTCACTGTTCTTCACTGCCTGCTTATTGCTTCAAAACCAGTAAGAATGTAATTTTGTGAAGTTTTATCTCTTTCAGATGTACACAAAATTTCTTAGTGGATTTCTATGTTGCTACCAGGGCACTGACAGACAGAAGAAAAAAAGAAAAAAAAAAAAAACCAGATCAAAAGCAGTGTTGCAAACATCTTATTTCCTTAGGCAGCCAAGTTAAGAAAAGAAGCTTAGGAGGCCTGTGACAATCTAGCTCTTTGCCATGAGTAGTCTAGCAGTGAGAGGAAGGAAAAGACCGGTAATACTGAGCTGTGATTCTTCAGTGCAAATCCTATGCCAAGACATCTGTGTCCTGAATAGAAAGAATTAGAACCATTTTGGTAATGTCTCCTGGGCTGAGGGCAAAATATGTCACAAGGAGGATGCAGGATATCCGAGGGAATTCCTACCAATTATAGTCCACACAGTAACGAGAACACAGATGAAGGGAGGTTTAATATACTCACTGAATTGCTTAGCAGATGTAAGAGCAGAAAGGAGACGCCTGGTCTCAGGAGCCTCGTGATAGCTCTGCTACAGAGGACAGCAAAGGAGTAAGATAGATACTGGTCGTTACATGACAGATGCACCCAAGCTGCAAGAAGATCCATTCAGTTTGGAAGCTACTGGGATCGTTTTCATGCTGAGAGCTTGTTGCCGTGCAGTCTCCCACTGCTGCTTCCCCCCACGCTGGGTTCCAGAGCAGCAGGGACTGTCAGGACAAAAGCACAGAGGGCATTTCTGTTTTGCACAATCTAGCTAGAATTTCCAGCTCATGGAGTAAAGCTAAAGAAAGGTATTAGCCTAATAATGAAAAAAAGTATATTTAATAATTTATAGAGAGCACATATTCTATTGTATTTTAGTAAAAATATTATATCAGTATATACAATTTAGGTTAAAACAAAGGTTGCCCCAAGACCAAAAATTATGAAAGGTGGGAGAGTATTCCAAAGAAGTATTGAAATACTATTTTCTTTTAATACTCTTCCCTACATATTTGCTTGGAGATAGAACAGTGGAAGAGGTGAAACTTTGATCAGAAAAGCATTTTATCAGTCCATTTACTCATACCTTAGTTACTGAGATTCCAGGCTGAATGTTTCGTGCTATAGTGAAAGGAATAATTCAGCATATGTTTCATAACAAGGATAACATATACCCTGCTGTTTATGTTCTTTAAAAATAGCAATAACTATCTTTTAACTCATAAGCATGATATATATAATGATTATATAATTATATAATATATACTATATACTATATAATTATTATATAATTATATAATTATATGATTATATAATTTAAGTTACATGAAATTGAGAATCAGAACGTTATACCTTGAGATTAACTATAATGGATGTAAGTTACACATCTGAAAGACTGAGTATGAGGGAGACAAAGTTTGATTTACACCTGGAAGGAACAAGGAAAAAGTATTAGTTTTGCTGTCTCCAGGTTTTGCCCATATGTCACATGAAAAGGTTATTTAAAGCATCACTAACTAATTTAGATTGACACTCAGTACAAGATTTTTCAGCCTTCGAGACGTAAGTGTAGTCCTAGATAGATTAAATATGTGCATCTGAGAAAAAAACCCAAAGATTCTAATGTACGTGAATGTCTATTTAATATTTTTATGAATTATATGCTTTAGACTTGAAAATGTAGTCAGAACTATGCTGAAGTAAAAGAAACTGCTATGAAAAGGAGGTAAAAGCTTAAGTTTAGTAACTGTCACTAATGATACTAGATCTGATGCTTTCATGCATAGCGTACTAAGCCAGCTGGAGGTGTGTAATGAAAGATGTCACCGAATTGAGAATGTTAATTTTTCAGGAGATGATGTTGAGTTGGTAGTTGTCTTTTTTAATACATTTAGCTAGGAATACATACTGAAACATGTTCTGTGTTATGTATAAATAACTATGTCTTTCCCTCATGCAGGGAAATCATGTCTGAGTTTGCGTTGGTAAAATTCAAAATGCCAGAATATACACAATACAAAACCAGAATATGGGAGCAGAGCTGTTTTAATTTTTAACATAAAAGCTTTTCTTTCTGTATATGAGAGAATGAAACAAAGTTTTTGTAGTGCTACTCTTAATTGGAACAGGCTGAAGAACAAAGTATACGAAATTAGAAATCTTTTTAATAAACAATAGCCAGGAAAGATGCAAAAAGTGGATATGCCATGAAGGATGTCATTGGGAAATTCATGGATATGTCTACTTGGGGTTGTTCCATTGGATTAGTTTATTCATTCCTTGAAAGGGCAGTGAGTAAAGTGTATTAAATAGAAGCACACCCTTATGACCTTTTTTGCCCCCAGTGAAGGTGCTTTTCTTGTTAATCATACAGTCTCTACCACTCTGCATCTCTGTGAATAAATCCTTCAGTATTCTGTGAAGCTATACCATAGCGTTTTGTCTAATGGTAAATTCTAGGATGCCTACCAGAACTTCCAGGAATTTGGAGACTGGACTTAAAACTAGCAAGTCCCATGATTCTTCTGCTGGCATCTAATGATTTTAGCAGTGCCACTTCTCCCCTGCTGATGGGCGGCATAGGGGTTGCTGCTGAGTGTCATAAGGGTGTCTGTCAGAGTACACATGCGTTGGCAGGCGTGCAAGCAGACAGATTGGGCAGTGTAGTTTCATAGGGCTTCTGAGGATATGGGGATATGCTTAATGGAGAAGGAGCAGGAAGATGAAGTCCGCAGAGCTATTTTTCTGGAATCACTGGATGTGATATGAGACACGCTTGTGGACTCAGCCAGCTCGCAGGGCTCCTGAGATAGATGGCAAAGCCAAACTCGGATGACTTGTCATCCTATCAGATTGTCAGAAGGGCAAAGGACACTTCCAAATCTGTGTCCTAGAAGCCACCTAAGAGTTGCAGCACTAGAGCAGCAGTGGAAAAGTTTTCCACCATGCAGGAGAAATAGGTCACTCTTGTTATTTGGGAAGCTGGCTACCCCCGCTTACTGCCTGCTAGTAGTTAACCAGGTTGGGTCTGGCAGATCATCTTCTGGGCTTGTTGCCATGGAGGATTGAGATGTTTCTTAGTGCAATACTGCTCTACCAGGTGTATACACAGGAGGAACTGGCATCTCTTCAGAAAGCAGAGGGGAGATATTTGTGTCCACTGATTTTTGGGATCACCTTTTCTGCTTCATTTGCTCTGACAGTGCCTTCTAGATGTTCATGTTCAGCGACTCCTAGATGGAACTAAATGTACCACTTCTGAAGGGTGGGACTAAGCCCAAGACCTCTGCAGCAGTCCACACACATGCATGGTAGGGCATTAATGATTACCACCTGGCACCTATAGCTAAATTTGGCTCAGACAGCAGCAGAGGTTAAAAAAAAAGAAAATAATTTCCCACCTAACTGGCACCGATGCCACTTACAAAACATTAAAATGCTGCCAACCCTTGCAAGAGCTAAAACGGAATAGAAATCCTACTTGATGATATTCTAGATGAGCAAGGTAACATAAGAAAAGGCAGAAACTTCCTCGATTAGGCTTTTGGAAAAGAAACATAAGGATGTCATGTAACTATACAGGCAGTGGCAACGGAAGCTGTTCCCTAGTAAACTGGACACCTTAGAGAATTTTACTGTAATTCTCCTTTTTCCCCAGGTCTACCCTTACTTTTACGTCCTTATTCAGCTGTAAATAAAAACCTTTAGTTTCACTTCTTCCACCTAATTTAATGAAAAAAAAAACCAAAAAACCTTTAGACAAATCCTGATCCCAGTCCCACATACGTAAAACAAGATTAACTCAGTTGACTTTAATGGCTTTGACTGGGACATACTTTACTGAAATTCATCAACAATTAGATCACTTGGCTTAAGTCAAATGTATAAATAACAAAGGCTTTTCCAATGTTTTCTCTGTAAGGTGATTTCATTTGGCTGTCCTTGGAGTCAGTCTTTGCCTTGAGTTCAAAAAGACCTGGATTTCACCCAGAGGTATTCCATCAGCATAACTTTGGCTTAAATGATACCAGAATACCCTCTACCAGCTTCCAGTGAATCTTCCAAGCATCTTCAAGTGCAAGTTTGGGGCTTTCAGTACAGCTATCCAGTATTCTGCTGAGTTTGGAGGGGAACACATTTCACCAATGATGGGAAAACAAGACAAGAGAAAAATATTTGCAATTCAAAAAGAAGAAAATGGAAAAGCATTGCTTAGAAAGAACTCCACACACATCCTTGCATAAATATCCTTTGTCTGTGGGTCAGGGCTTACTTGTGCTGTACTCTTTGATGTGGGATTTTATTTTTATACCACTGCAGACAGACTTTTTCAAAGCAAAAACTGTACTATTTACTGCACACCACAGCCAGTTTTAGAAAGAATTGCCACAAAAATGTAATTTTAAAAGAACTTTCATGTGAAACCCACAAACTTCTAAGTCTCCTTTCCAAATATTACGTATTTCTATCAAAAAAATAAGCTATGTTTCATTTTTCTCAACTAGTAATATAAAATGATTGCATAATTCTTTTCCTCAGTAGACATGAATTTTCTTGTATGTTATGGGAGGGAACAGGAGGTTACTTTGATTCTGCATTACCTTGTCTTTATGTATTATAATGCAAAATAGATGTAGGCTACTATCAGGTATTTGAGTGTCTTTCTACACACAGTTTGCAACTGGTTTGCCCAGACAGCTACATACAAAGCAGTGCATTGGAGAATCAGGTCCCAGCACTCAACTGAAGACTCACGTAGACTGAGAGCCATGCCCCTGTATGGTTTATGTCAACATCATTCTATCTATCGTTGAAGGGATAGCCTTTGAGGTTGAGAGCTTTCAGCGTCTGCCTGTCTGGGATGCCCAGAACTATGGCTTATTCTAATGCGCTTCTTATGTTGAAGTCTGGGCAGACTGCTGAGTGGAATAAAGTCCCCTAATTCTGTTCTCCACCACTGTTGTGTGACAAAACAAACTAGTGACAAAACACAAAGGACTGGAACTAAGTCAGATACCCCTGCCTTTAGCTAATTAGAGCTGTAGTATAGATAGGCCTTCAAAAGAGTAGAAGAGACTCCAGGATCTTGTCTTCTTTCATCTCATTTTGTGCAGCTGTCTTCACTATCTTTTTTTTTTTTTTTGAGATAAATACAAGCAAATATATGTGCATATTACCCACACTGTTGTTTTATATAACCCAAGATTTACCTGCTATTTACACACTATATATAAGCTCAAGGAGAATTTTCTAGCAGAAAATTTAACATGACAACTGAAAAGCTACTTCTGGGAGAAATACATATTTTCATAGATGTGAAAGCACTATCCGCTGAGGAGCAAAGCTCTAAGCAATGTATGTCATTTTCTCCCAGACCCTTTTTCTATTGTACTCCTTCCTCTGCCTCTATTGATGCTGCTGCACTATAAAAGAAACAGCTCTAGGGGAGACCTTGCAGCCAAAGTTTCTACCAACCTCTTCCTTATTCTCAGTAGCAGAGGCTACTGCAAGGTTACTTTGCAATCAAGAAGTTTGTAGGATGTCCCAACTCTATAGCTTTCAACTGTTCCTCATTTTCCCCGATTAGTACCTTAATTAAGTCCAAATGTTTTTCATTTTCTCCCTTATGGTCCCTATTCTGAAACCTGACGCTGGCCATGGACACTGTCCTCTTGTGACCTTTTCTCTTCCTGTTCCTGCAGCTGATTGGCTTTTAAATTGTGAGCAATAGCAAAAGGGTGACGATTGCACGCTTTCTCAACCTCCACACACACCTGCAGGGCTGTTCCCTGTGTTACTGAAGTCAGAACCAGCCAGGAATCTACTTGCTTTTCCCCCTCTCTAAAAGGCAGAAGTGAGGCAGAAGAAAACAGATTTTTAGTGGGTGGATAAAGCAGTTCATACCATCCACCTGAGTCACTCTCAGTATAAACTCTTAATACAGTGCAGCAGTAATTTATCACATCACATAAAATGTATTAACCATTAAGGTTTCTTAAGAATGGCCATTGATTTCAAGGAGATTATTTTTAGGCAATTACCTTGCAAGTTGGGCCTACAACTTCATACAGATTGTTTTAGCAAAGCACATGGATGCACATGAGGGCAGAGGGAGAGCTCAAATGTTCAACCCAGAGGAAAGATTTCAGTAAAACACAACAGCAGAAGTTTTAATGGACTCATTTGAAATTTAACTTGTAACTACGATGGGCAAATTTTGCCAATACGGTAAGGTAATGTAGTTGCACTAAAGGCAACAGAGAAAAATCAGCTAAGAATCTGGCCCAAGAACTTTAGGAAAGAAGAACTAAAGGAAATTAAAAAAGGGCTTCACTCTCTTCTTATGACATGAGTAGCCCCAGTTACTGGAACTACACTGATGTAAAATTGGTTTATGTAGCAATACAATCGAATCATACATCAATTGGAATTGCATGACTGATGATAAACATGAAAATTAAGCATGAAAACCATGACCAGTGGAGAAGTTGTTACCATGTGAAAAAGATGTCAGTAGCATCTTCAATATTTGCATGACATTACAAGTAAGTTATATTTTATATCTGCAGGAAGTAAACCAGAACTTCTAACACTTTTATGACTATATTTTATCTTAATACAGACAAACAGTATGTCCTGCTTCTCAAAGACAAGTTTGTGCTACTAACCTCATTTATCTTTATAAGGTTTAATAGGATTTGTAGAAATCATGAAGATGTTTCCATAACAATCAGAAGTACCAGAAGATGAATGATATTCAGGAAAGGTAATCAGTTTTTTCTTTCTGTGCGAGGTTTGTTTGCTGTTCCCCTCAGGGAGACAGATGGGCAGACGGTATGATGCGCTGGGTGAAATGAGTGTCCTTTCTTTTTTGTCACCTTTAAAATTATTAGAGTTAAATCTATACTTTGCTAAATGAAATGTTTCAACTTAATCAAACTGTGCTGTCGTGACTATACTTACATTAAGAGCTTAAAAGCCCTACTTTGCCCTCAGCTAATTCTTCACATATGAGGTTTTCATGGTTAAATTGTCTCCTGCGTGAGTAATCAAGTACATATGAACTCTGCTGCTAGGGAAATTGAGCACAAGTCTAAATCCCTAAGAATGAATTGCTAAGAGTAGTGAGGTTAAGGAAAAGAGGAGGAGTTGGCCTCATTCACCAGGTCTTCTGATCCTCTTTTTTACCTTGCAACTTCAGTGAAAATCTTAAAGATGAACAAAATTTGCCCCTGTACAATGAATTTGCATTCAAGCCATGTGCTCCTGCCACCACCTTTCGTTCTTCTAATTGCTCTTCTCTTTGCATTTTGAAGGGCAAACACCCATCATCTTAAAATTCTGACTGTGCTTACCATTAATCTAGTCTCAAAATACTTTTTTTTCCCCAAGTACATGTTCAATATTAACTGTCTAGGAATAATAGCATAGATGGGGATAGAACCAGTGATCCAGTTTGTGTTTTATTCACCACAGTTACACAGTCTCTACTGATGCTAAGAATTAGTGTCCCTCGAAACAGTCTAAGGAGCTGTATTATGTTCAGAAAACATAGGGAAAACAATGCCGATCCATGGAATAAGATGCAAGACCTAAAGGACAGCATGATTGTATAAGAGTTTCCAAATGGCAGGGAAGTATGCCCAGCAGGAATGGAAAGGACAATAACAGAACTTGCAGTTCAGAGGATTTTTTTGTAACATCACTGGAAAATCTTGTCATCAAAAATGCAGGGACTATAAACCTGAAAGCAGTAGGACAGTTCAAAATTTTCAGGAGTTCAGAGGTATGCGAGCCAAAGCAGGACCATAATTAATTCTAACACTGAAAACCCACAAAAAGGAAATGTTAAACAATTAAGATTTAGGCCTCTATGTAATGAACTTGCCGCAAAGTGGCCAAATCACAAAATCGAATGATAAACGGAGCACTGTTCCACAAAATTGAATATATGACTAGAAAGACAGCCAAGCAGCCCACTGCTTTACTCACTATTAGGAAAAACTGTTTCCAAGTGAATTTTGACGTTGTCTCAACTGTTCCTAAAAAAACCCAGTGATGGAAATTCTGTGATTTCCTTCATTACAAACAATCTCATCTACTTCTCTACTCCTTTACCACTAGACAGTTGTACCAAATGCTTAAATTAAAAATTTTGCTATAATCTAATCCTGTGATTTTGAAAAAAAAAATTGATTATTTTTTCATGGGGCCTTTCATCTGTTTGAGAGTAGTTATCCCGTATAGTTCCTTTTCCCCTCTATCTTCTGTCTGTGTTCTTTAGGCTGTGCAAGTGTGTTTCTCTCAGGTTTCCTCCCAGGTTGTATTTCCTGTTGCTGATCACTCATGTTGGTCTCCATTGGATTGTTCTGAACTGGTTTCCGGGCTTTTTGAAGGGCATTGGGTAAGACTGCATATGATGCTCCATCTGATGCCCTAGGATTTCTCACTAGAGCAGGTGAAACTTCTAAACACCTTCTAACTTACACTCCTGTTTACACGGTCCAGTATTGAGGCTGCCTTTTTGAAACAGCATGACTGTGTTGTGTCCTGCTCAGTTCATGGCCCACTACAACTCCAGACTCATTTTTGAAGAGCTGACAGGTACTCAGGTGCCCCCACAACCCATATTTGTTCAGGTGATCATTCTTGCACAAGTGTAACATTTTAAACTTGTCCCTGTTAATTTTCATTCTGGTTTTGCAGGTATTTTCTTCAATAAACTTCTTCAAGGTAATTCCGAATTCTAATCCCATTGTGCAGTCCATCTGCAGTCCCTCTAGCTCCATGCCATCTGCAAACTTATTAAATATGTTGCATTATTCAGGTCCTCAGGAAAGACATCAACCAGAAAATTATCCAGAACAGATTCCTGTGGAAGCCCTGCAGAAATATCTCTGTGCTGCAACAGAGAACTGCTGACAGATTTCTTTTCATGATGCAGTTTTCTAACAAAGGTTTTGTGACATCTGCAGATGGAGTTTATCAAGCAAGTGCAACTGATCTGAAAGCACCTAACCTTGTCTAAGAATTCCTTTAGCTTTTCTTTGTTCTAAGCCCTGCAATCATTAGTCTTAATTGTGCTAGACAGCTGCTTAGAGCTGATCATTTGAGTGAAAACTTACGCAAAATTATATACTTCAGCCTTCTTGGCTTTTAGTTTTCCTTCATTTTAAAGCAGAAACCATTACTTTCCTTGGATTCATCCTCATTACTGCTGAACTTGGTGGCCTCACATCTCTTGTTCTTTGCATCTAATTTTGGATCAGGAAAAAATGAATCAGAAAAGGCAAAGCACAGATTTTGGTCCTACATGATCAGTCTACTTTTTTTTTAGTGCCCTGAGTGATCTGACTTGGTTTCATTTTACTTCCTTTGGGCATATATTATGAATGATCATAGCTTAACCAGTTTGGTCTATTTTTACGCTGTCTGTAATTTCTCCGTGTGGAATAATGTATACTACTGTCCTCAGAAACATTTTTTTTTAGGAATTTACAGCTGTCTTTAATGCTTATATTCCTGTAGCTACCAGCTAACTAGTAGTTTATCGAAGCCTCTGCACTTCTAGTCCATCAACTTTTTTTGCTCTACTTCATCTCCTTTTCAAGCATTTTATACCCTGTGACTCCAAGGTTACTTACACATCTTGTCTTTTACCTTCACACTGTCACAGAGTTCTTTACTGCTTGCCATAAAATCTAGAAAAGCCTGCTTTCTGAATCCTTCCTCCACTTTCTAAAGCAACATTGCCGGTAATTTCAGGAACTCGTTGGATATCAGTGTTCTGTTGCATTCTTTCACCAATGAAAATCTGATTGTTAAAATCCCTCATTTATATAAAATTCTGTCCTTTGGCTGATTCTGCTTTTTTTGGACAGAAAAAGCCTCAGGTCTTCCTTATTTGGTATTTTGCAATTCCCACAATCAAAACCCTGATGTTCTTTTCCCCTTTTACCTTCTCAGAGATAGTAATTTGCTCCACATTCTGGATCTCCTGGCACACATATGTACCTTGAATACAAAGCAATATATCTCTCTTTCAATCTAATCTTGCCTTTCTTGAGAAAGCTAATGCTTTGTTTATTAATATTCTAGTCATGCCACCACCTCAGCACAATTTCTGAGTCTACCAGTGAAAGCAGTACCCATTCATGGGTTAAAAAACCTTGGTACCATTAAGAAGATGCATTTGCTGTAAAGTCCAAGGGTTTTTAAAACTGTGGAAGAATTAGGGAAAGTCTTGTGGGCAGTAGGGATTCTCTCAGAAGCACAGGACAGAGCAGAGAGAGTGTAGCATGACAACAGCTCACACCACTCTCCTTGAGGCAGGAGCTAAAATGGTACAAGATAGGTGCTCCGAGAGATCTGAGAAACCACCATTGACTGTGCTTATTGGACACTGCAGCAGGGAAAGGCAGAAGAATTCACTTATATAGAGAGAAGCAAAATTAAATAAGTATGTTAAAAAAGGAATATTTTCCACTACCTACAAGGAGAGAAATCTTTTGAGACATGGCTTGTGCCAAATATTTTCCTATGCTTGATGCATCAGCAGGATTCTGGCAGGTGTCCTTAGGAAAACAGAGTACACGTTTGTGCACATTCTGCACCTCCTCTGGGAGACACCATTTCTGCCGACGGCTGTTTGGGTTGTGTTTGGCGCCCACAGTATTTCAGGAAAATACAGGGAAAAGGCAGTGATGGTGGTGAGGGTGCTGAAGTAATAGAGGATATTTTTACCTTGGAAAAACTTCAGAAGAGCATGACCAGAAACTCTGATCATCCAGAGCTTTACCTAAATACCAACAGTAATACTGTTTAGCAGAAGTAACATATCTGGGAGAAACATTAGGCAGGAAGCAGATAAGCCACTGTGTCCATCCCCAACACATTTGCTTCACAAGACAGGAAAGGTAAAGACTGACTTATCCAGCTGTCCCTGACAGGCAAGGGAAGCACTGACTGCTCAAGCTGTCCAACTCCAAACCCACAGGCTGCTCCTGGATAAAGATGTCCTCTGACTGTGGCCACAGTGACTTGTGGCACCAGCCTATGGTGGCTTGTCAGCAGCTGTGGTAGCATGGAGAGCAGCTGGATATTATTAGACAGTGGCTTTGTCTGGAGCACAGTTCTGCTGCAGCATATGCAAAGACGGAGACCAGCAGCTTGCACGTAATAGGTATGAATAGAAACAGTGCCACTGCACTGACATAGAAAAGGAGGCTTCAGCCTGAAATCATGGATGGAAAATAACTGCGTTCTGTAGAAAGCTGGGGTGGTGTCGGCTGACAGCAAGACATTATCTGTAAGGACCTGGTAAACTTTCTATCAGGATTTGAAACATTTTCACAGGTATTTGATTTAAAATCAAATGCAAAGCTGGGAAAGTTTTATAGCTGCAAGTACATTTTCTATAGCACAAAAATGCAGAGAGCAAAAACTACTACAGAAGTAGATTTCTCCTAGGTCAGTCTGATAAAACAATACAGTGCAGCCCTGGGCAAAATGATTGCCAGAAGTTCAAGTATGCGTTAGGCAGAGAGCAACTACACTCTTTTTACAGTCTTCTCTAAGTCATCACAACTGATCTTTGTTGGCGACAAGGTACTTGGCTAGGTAGACCTCTGGTCTGGCAGTCATTTTGTTCCTCTGAACTACTCATGAGAACAGGGTGTACAGAAAACAGTGAAATCCGTGAGCAATAGTGTAGCTAGTACGGCTTATTTCTTGTCCTGCTAAAATGGAGTTCTCGTTGCTTGGAAATACTTCATTTAAAGGCACCGAGTAGTGATTCCAAAGGCACCACAAAAAATGTGCTTAAAAGGATACGTGAAAGTCAACGAATGGACTGAAAAATCTAAGCGAAGGGCCGGGGATGTTTTATATTGGCCTTAAATAAACAGTGCCATTGTAGGAAGTTAAATATGGTAGCATCTGCCAAAAGTACTGTTCAAGAGAAAGAGCCTATGTTGGTAGCAAAAGAAATATCACCCCCTTCCCTCCTCCCCTGGCATGAAGCAGACAGAGGTTTGTTTATGTTGGCTATATAAACTTTGTTGCTCCAAGAGAATTATTCTCAATTCCTGAAATAGCCTCATTTGAAGATATTAGAGGAAAAAAATGTTGATCCCCTGAAGCAACTTTTTCTCAGGGCAGCAACTTTTTTCCCATCTATGCTTAAGCTGGCATAGAGATTTGGATGTCTCAGATGCAAAACTAGGACTGACTTAGTCACGTTTTTCAAGAGAGTCTTGTACATGCAGTGACCCCAAGAGGGTGAGAAATTTGAGTCCCAGAACATAGTATAAGCAAAACAAAAATCTTTACAACCAGCCTGAGAATATGAGACCTGTGGAGCACAATTTGTCCCTCGACTGAGTAAACACAGTAGCTGCATTTTACAGCTCCGAATTCAAGAGGTCATTCCTTGCCTGAAAATGTACCAGCATGTGCTTAATGTCCATTGAAAACCACTGTAATCTGAGCCGTACCCAGTCCAGTAGGCAGGTCACAGAGGAAAAATATCTTCAAAACATACAGAGATTTACATACAGAAAGACAACTCTCCTGTGTCAAAAGAACCACAAAGGGCAGAAAAGGTACAATGACTTTGCCTAATGCAACTGCATCTGAGCGGTCACTCGAAATCTGCTTCTTACATAAAGCAAAATGGCACAAACCACAATTCCTTTTCTCTGGGAACTAACAGAGCAGTTGAGTTAGCCTCCCGCATGCAGCTGAGCATTTTCTGCAAGGAGACCATTACATTTAATCCAGCAGGGCAGTCCCCGTACAGGTCTCTTCTATATGCTGCCTTTAATTTAATGCTTAGTGATTCAAGCTGCCCTCATGCCTTCATGAATATAATATGAAATGACTGGAAAAAAACTGTTTGCCTCTAAGATTCATTACCATCAGATAAAACCATGATATTTATGCCGTGTATGATACTAAAGAAAATTACTGTACTGGGGCATTGCTCAGTGCTGGCAGGAATCATGAAAGAGACTCTAAATTTCTGGAACTGCTGTGAAAGTCTGTAGAAATTTGTTATTTTAGTATCATAATAAAAATGTATACGTTTAAATTTTATTCCATATAAGACCATATACTAGCATTCAACTAATTAGACCTTTTGTTTCAGGCTTTTTCTCCCCAAGAATTTTATTCAGCTCACACCTCAGAAATGAACAATGAGAACATTAAATTTACACTTTTACATTAAGTTACTCAAGAGTTGAGTAGACTGAGTGCATATGGAGAAAAATGCAAACAGTTTTCTTTTCTCCACTTAATCATGCTGGCTATTTTTTTCTATTGTTCTGACTTGGATATATGTAGGAAGCAGACAGTATTTATAGTGTGAAGTCAATTTCACTTACCATCCTTAATGCTTTCAAATGGAAGATGTTGTGAAAATGCCACTGAGATTTTTATTCACGTAAATAACGTATTGTCCTGTTTCACACATTTTTCATGCCAGGTGAGTGCAAAGAATTGAATTTGACAGTTAATTTCTAATCACCTCCTTTAGCATCCATTGTCGTGTTGTAATAAATCCTACTTCACTTCTCTCTTGGACTCTTTTCATTCTGGTCACTGTGCTTCCCTGGCTGTTGTTTTCATACCTCAGCCTCCTTTTTTAGACTCTAATGTATGCTTCAGGATCCATCATCAAAACTCCACTGTCTTGCAAAGCCCGCAAGCACCTAACATTTAGAAATATTACATTACAGAAGGGAAAGAGGTTTATAATTGAATTTTTCTCAATGTCTCTAGTTTGTTTGGTGATGTATATCCTTTTAGAATGTCATCTTCTGGCATGAGTCCCATAAGAAAATGGTTAGCAACTAATAAAATAAGTTGGTGAGACCTTATCTGGAACACCATGTTCAGCAATAGACTCCTGGGTCAAAGTTGAGATGGGAACAAGGGCAGCAAAGAGGTACTGTGATGGTGGGAAATGGAAAGCCTACTCTGCATACACAGGTCAAAAGAGTTTGAGTTAGCGTAGCAAAACAAAACCTGATATGAAATGTTATTGCTCACTATAAATACACCAAGAGGTTAAACATCAAGAAAGGAAAAGATCTTTGAAGATAAAGTACAGTGTTGGCAGTAGAACAAATGGGCATAAACTGCTCATGAATGCATTTTAGCTGGAAACTGAAAGACATTATCTAGCCAGTTGAGAGCTGGAGAGAGCAGACATCCAATGCAAGTATGGGGGCACAAAAGGGGTTGTTAGATGGAGAGTGAACAGCTGATGAAAGACATTGTGTGATGTGGCTTGAGGCTAGCAGGGGACTGGGCTCTGAGACACAGGGAGTCCCTTCTAGCCCTCTGTTCCTTTGTTTTAATTTTCCTCAAAGGTATTTGGAGATTCTGCATGGTGATGTCTCACAGCTGGTAAAGGATATCGCTCAGAGAAGAAAAAGAAATAAGCAACATGTCTTAGCTCGCCAGATGTATGTTATTATTTTATTCCCAATTCACAGGAAATGAACAATCACTTAGTACTGACAGGTACATACTGGAACTTACTATCTTTCTTTTAAACCTTAAAAGAACGTACTACAGAAGTTTAGCATTAACCTTAAAGTAGACTTCACATTTTTTGCCAAGGTTTCTGTGATATCTTGTGAAACCTTTTGAGGAAAACAGAAGAAGGAGGCAGTGGGCAGAAACTCTATGAATTGCTGCCAGCACATCTGAAATGTTAGCAAAGTTAAAAGAAATCATCCAAAGGTTTTCTGCTCGTAGAGATACATCAGTGAGAAGTCTCTTGGGAGCTGCGGAAGATTAGGTATATCTGACTGCAATTGGGGCATAACCCAAATTACCTTCTTAATAGACAACTAGACAACACAAAAGTAACGGTAAAAGCAGCAAGTGTCTCACTGAATCAAAGGACTACAGTTTGTTAACTGCATGCAATGGAGTGGGTTACAGCCATGTGAAGGTAGGTCATTGCAGGTCTAAGTCAAGGACAATATGTTTTGCATTTATTTACTGCGATGATTCAGTTTGGCTTTTTACACAACTTTCTAGTGTTTGCCTCTGAAGAGGTGAAGATTGTGTATGATATCGGCTAAAGAAGAGTCAGGCCAGTACTTTCTGATGTTGCTAGAGAGTTCAGTATGCCTTTTATAAAAAAAAAAAAACAAAAAAAAAAAAACAGAAAAGGCTGGACTCTCAGAAACAGGCAAATGTCCAGCTCCATCAGCAGCCAATTTGTCTAAAGAATCTGAATGGCGTCTGAAACCCAGCAGGCCGCTGCTCAGAGTGCCACCATCCCACTTGCTCCTTGTTCACTAAGCAAGTAAATGCCCGAAATTACATTGGAAAGTCCTTGTTTCCCCACACAGCTCTTGAACTGGCAAGTCAGGTTAGTTTCTAAACAGCAAAAAGAAACAGAACTATTCAGGTTGAAAAGATTTTCTGGAAGTCACCTTTGCCAACCTGCTTTTCAAAGCAGAACTAATTTGTTGAGCTGAATTTTGAGTATCTGTGAGGACAGAGTTATCACAACCTCTGTGGGCAGCCTCGACACTGTTCAACTATTTTCACTGGAATTTTTTCTCCCCTACATCCTTTCAGAATTTCCCATTCTGATGTTTGTCTTATCTGTTATCTTTCTGCTGTGCAGCTTCAAGAAGAGTCAGTCCTATCTTCTCTACAACCACTCCTTAGGTAATTGAAGACAACAGTAAGATTTCTCCTATCCTTCTCTTCCTGAGGCTCAGTAGAGCCACATCTCTCAGCCTCAGCTTACGTGCCTTGTGCTCCAGTCCCTTGAGCTGGGCTTCTTATGGGTTCTCTACCACTTCTGAATGTCTCACTTGTACCACATTGTCTACTGATGTGTTCAACATATTGTTCACCAGGACTGCCAGCTCCTTTCCAGCCGAAAGGTACCTGTCTGTTCTGCTGCATGGGGTTAATTCAGCCTGGATCCAGGACTGGTGTTTCACTTTGTTGAACTTCAAGAGTTTTCTTGTGGCCTATTTCTCCAGCTTGCCAAGGTCCTGGATGGCAGCTCTGCCCTCCAGCATATTGACCACTCTCCACAATTTTATGTCACCTGCAAATTTGCTGTGAGTGCATTATACTTTATTGTCCAAGTAACTAGAGAAGACATTAAACAGTGTCAGTCCCACTTTTAAATCCAGAAAAGCACTCAACTGGTTGTCAGTTAGACTGTGAACCATTGCTTGGTATCCTCTGAAGCTGATGATTCAGCCAGTCCAGCTGTCCAGTCCTTCTGTCTCCAGTTTGGCTACAAAGATGGTATGGGAAATAATCTTCAAAATCTTACTAATGCCATCTGTTGTACTTCCTTCTTGTACAGAGCTAGTTCTCTGAGAAGGCAATCAGGCTGGTTCAGCACAATTTGCCCTTAAATAATGTAATCTCTTCTTCATTATGAGTTTCATATTTAAGTTCTGAAATTACTCTACCACCTTTTCTACCACTCTCCCTCCAACACTGTCTCACCATGCATCACTTTCAGTACCTCGGTGACATGAGTAGTTTTCATTCTTGAGGCAGGATCAGCTACCCAAGACTTTCAGATTTCTTCCACCAAAACCCAGAAGATGTCCTGACAATCATCTTGATCTTACTTGGCTCATGAATCCATGCAAACATCTTAAAAAAAGAAGGCTAAGCAGGGCTCCAGCCCTTCCATCATTAATTAATTTTAGGCAAGCCATACTTAAAAGATACAGGTAGGAAAGTTAACTTCACTTTGTGCTTTCCGTCTTTGTATTTTTCCCTTGTGTGTACTTACATTTGTTTCACTAGAATCTATAAAGTCTGTTTTCCTCTTTTTATGTTGCGCTAGGAAGGATATAAATGGACTAGCACCCTTTTTTAAGCTTATGCACATTCTCATTTTCTTTGCAATATTTTGAATGGATATTCACATGGCATTGACCAAAATGAAGTCTTGCAAGTGACTGTAAGGCTGAACTACCTGCAGGTAATTTTTAGTACCCTCAGAGGAATGCAGTTAACTTCAACTCATCTCCAGTGTGAGTTGGTGCTTTTTGAAGTAGGTCTTCATGGGGTGAACAGGAAGACTATGAGGGTTTTATTATAGTTGGCTTCCTTTACTGCATTAGCGTTTATATTTTCCCAGTAGAAATCCCCAAATTGAAAATATAGAGGTGTCAGCTAGCACCACTTTAGTTAAGGTTGTGTCAACATTTCCTATAAACGTTGTTTTTCTAGGGTTTATAACTAGACCGTAAAAATGTGCTCGGCACAGAAACTTGGCATAGAAGAGTTTAGCCTGGGAGAGAATTTTCACAATTAAAAAATAAAAAGGTCCATTCAGCTGGTTTTAAACTAATATCCACATAATTAAATGGAAATTAGTTGATATAAATGTACATTTTGTTCAGCATAATTCAGAGCCACTTTTTGTTTTAAGAAATAAATTAATCAAGAGATTATTCCATTAATGTTGTCCTGTTGCACTTGGTAATTTTGACTTTTTCAAGCTATTGCACACTAGGAAATAGTGACCACATCTGCAAATGCTAGTTTGTATAAAGCTCTTTGCTACACTTAAGGAAATATTTTTAATAGGCAGGGCTAATAGTGCAGAATATGAAATTTGCCCAATATTTCCTATTATAAAACCACATTTTGAGACTTTGTCAAACTTCAACCATTTGGGCTGATATTTTATATTCCAGGTATATGCCCAAGGCTGAAGTTTTGGAAAAAAAATTGTCAAAACAGGTTAGCAGATTCTGGGAACAGGAATTAAGAACTTTCCATTTTGTTCATACTACAAAAAGTGTTAACAAACTGCTTTACAAAAGGTATAGTTTATTGTGGGGTTGTAGCAGTGACTTAAAATGCAGGAGCGGAGGCAAATGGTCTTTTCAGTTGTGAAATGCCCATTGCTGTTTTTATAGAATTGTCTCATTTATGTCTGGTTAGAAACTTTTGAAATAATGTCTATTTTTCCCATGCTGAATAGGCATTTTTATTTTGGGAACTAGTATCTCCATACATCCCATTTTTAAGGCACATGTACAGGTTTCTTGGGGCTGCTGGAGTGGAGCAGAGAAGATGCTGTTTGTCCACGCAGTGACTGTACATGTTCTGTCCTCTTGCAGCTCCTGCCTGGGACCAAGATAATACATGCACCATCTTCACTCCAGGCTGAAAGTACTCTATCCTAAGTCAAAGAAAGTGGCTTTCTCCAGTAATGGTTGCTCCAGGTAATAGTCAGAGGTGGGAGCTCTCTGAAATGTCTTTGCTGGCATTGAGGCAGTATAAGCAAGGAATTCTTCAAAGCAACTGGAAAGGGGGCAAAAACTTGGCTGTAGGAAAAACACAAATACGTGGTGGGACTAATGAGCAGAAACAGATTAGGAAGGGGAATTCACTGACCAAAGATGGAGGGAGATGATAGTGGTGGGGTCTGGACTGTTTTGTTAATAAGACTGAGAGCGAGGATCCAGGATTGTGGTGGATGTTGTGGGAACTAGGCAAGAAATAAATGTTCTTTCTTGAGAAGATCTTTGTTCTCTCTGATTTCTTTATGCTGAAATTTCAGTGCAAAGCCTGTGCCTGTCACCAGTTAAACATGCAACATCATTGGTATCCTCCCCAAGACTTCCCTTTCAGATGTTAAAGCCTGTCCCCTGCCCTGACTCAATGATGGAAGAGTGTAGAAAGAACCATGCTTATCCATAGTCCTGTATTTGGCTTGTGTCTTATCCATCTTATGAACTCTGCTCCATGTGCAGCATCTAAGGGCATGGTATTTAAAGACAACAATACTCCAAATGAGTTGGCTTCAGCCCGAGCCTGGATACATCATTATTAATGTGCAGCACTTAGCAGGCAAGATTGCCATTGCTTTCCCTGAGATGGGAACATATCCCACTTCCTGAAAGGCTTCCCTTCCATTCTGTATAACTGCTGCAGATATCTCTTGAAAGAAGTGTCCCTGAAGAAATCTCTCGGCTCTAATCCCAGATTAAGGGTTAGAGCGGTTGAAATCCAGCTGTCATCCTTGAGACACAGTACGTACCTCCAAGGGTTAGGCAAGGCCAAAGTTTCAGACAGCTGAATTTCAGAGAAAGAGTTGTGGACTTTGAGCATGGACCCAAGTACAGCTCCAGACTCTGGCAAGTCCTGAATGGTGGCCGGTAGAGCCTGGGTCAGTAATTCCAAGCATTCGTCACCTGGATGTTTTTCTCCTTCTCTGTGTAATACTGTAAAGACATCAAGACTATATTATGGTGTACTCTTAGTGTCACTTCTTTACATACCCAACCGATGTAACTGAAGTAAAGATGTTAGTGATAGGATGAAAGGAAATGGCCTAACGTTGCACCAGGGGAGGTTTAGATTTGATATTAGGAAAAATTTTGTCACCAAAAAAGGTTGTCAAGCACTGGAGCAGGCTGCCCAGGGAAGTCATTGAGTCACTTCCCTGAGGTATTTAAAAGACATCTAGATGTATTGCTTAGGGACTTGGCAATATTAGGTTAATGGTTGGACTTGATGTTCTTAAGGACCTTTTCCAACGTAAATGATTCCATGATTCTATGTTCAGCCCCCAGTGGGGAAGAGCTGTTCCATACAGCTGTGGAGAGGATAGTCTTCTGAGTGGGAAGAGCAGATGAGTACTTACAGGTTAGCCTCCCATAAAGCTCATGGACAGTACTAGAGTCCTTGTTCCACCAAAAACTTGATGGCCTAAATGGTTCATTTTTTTCTGAGAAAATAGCAGAACAATGGCAGAGTGAAAGATCTAAAAGAAAACCTCTTTGGTGTTGAGGTCTCTGTGTTGGAAATACTGTATATCCCAATTAAATACAGCCAGGCTGTTTGAACTGCTGTGTTTTAGTAAGCAAGCAGTATATCACAGCAACACCTGAGGGTGCTGCTTTGATCACAGCCTGTCAGCATTTCCACTGTGAACTTTGTTTATTAGACGTTGGCTGCAAAAGATTTCTGCATGCGGAAATTTCAGCGCAAAGCCTGTGCCAGTCACCAGTTAAGCAAATCAGGAGGATAGAAGCTCATGTAACAGTGTGTATTCCTATGTGGGATTTGCCTTTCAAAAATCCAAGGCTTTTCTTTTCTGAAATCTAAAGTTTCTATGTCGCCTTGAAGTGCATTAATCCTTACTGCATACTGAAGAAGAAAATCAAACATCTCAATTATTAAAAGAGGTGCTTGAATGGCTGAAAAACTTCTCATCAAATTTTCATCCATTCATTTTGTACAGTTTTCAGGACACAAATGAAGCATTCCTCATCCTGTCTTTCTGCTGGACTCTGAGGTGGTTAAACCACATCCAACTGGCATGAAACACAGAGTGCGGGAGAGAAGGGAAAGGAAGTGTCACATCCTCTGTTGTGAGTAGCTAACATGCTCGCAGCCACACTGAGCCGGATGCTTAAACCCTTCATCTGACTGCTTTGGAGCAGGGGCCTGGGATCAGGTCCTTCTGTTGTGTACTGTGATCAGTGGGTCTTGCTGCCCAGGCTCCCCTGCTGGAGCTGCTCTGCTTTGTATGAGCTGATTAAATATTCAGAGGACGGGAGTGAAAAGGGCTCTGCAGCTTGGGGTGGGGGTGTTCAGCCAGGAGGCTGGCTCCTAGTCCCTTTGCCAATGAATATTTAATCGCTTTGTACAAAGTGGAAGAGTTTCAAAAGGAATCCCTGAAATCTGTAGCTTGGCAGCTCAGCTATTTAACCAAGAAGAGTCTCAGGTTGGAGCCCCTTTTCAGTGTCATGCAGGAGAAGTAAAAGCCTGAGAAGTGCTCTGGCCACTGTGATTTTCTGGATGCAGCTTCAGGATCAGTGTGTGAGAGCTGGCTTAGGTACTCAGCTGAGTGGAAGGAGCAATGTCCTTCCCACCCTTAATTAACAACGCAACGCGCCTCCAGCAGAGCGGTGCAGGCAGTGCTGTGTGTACTTTGCTAGCTTTCGCTGGAAAGTGAGGCACCCGCACTGCACAGGCTGCGTCAGGGATATGAAACTTCACCTTTGCAATACAGCTACCGCTCGGTCCATCTGTAACTTTTGCACTGGGTCTGTCACTTAGCAGTATCATTTTTCACCTGCCTGACAAGCATCTAGCTGTTTCCTTTGACAGTGGTGAGAATGCATGCTTGGTGTGAGTGAGGCTCTGCCTGCTGAAGAGGCAGAGTCTGAGTGGGTTCTCACAGACTGGGATGGAAACATAGCGCTGGTCAGCTTGTATTGCTCTGTTCTCGGTCTGTACTTGTCCATAGGAAAAGGAAACTTCAGAGAGCCCAGCATCTTTCATTGCTACAATATTAATGGGAAAAGGAAGGAATCTAATTGTAGATATTTGGCCTCCTCCTCCACAGCAACCTTCCCTGCACATTTTTATAACTGCCTAGGAAAAGATAACTATGTTATCATACACTGAATCAATTTATATCTATACCTGTATCTATATACCTTATAGATAAAAGTATACATACAACTAGCATACTTACATACAAGTGCATACATACATCTGTATCAATAGAACTTTGGTATTTACACAGTCTGGAAGTGATCATGCCTGGCTAGTAACAAAGCTGTCCTCCCCAGCTCCCTGCCAAACATCGCCAGAGCTTATCGTATCAGTTCAGTAATCAAACAACAAATACATTGTGGATGAAACCCCAGCCTGGATTCAGAGAAATGCTTACAGATGTGCTTAACTTTCCATGAGTGAAATTCCACCCCTATTCTGTAACACACTTGATTTAAGCAAGACCCAGCTGCTGAACTCGGATTCTTATCCCAGGACATGCTTGTCCTTCTCTGAAGCAGCCTGGGCACATCAGTATTAGTTGCAGCTTGTTGTGTTTTTTCACGGCAGCTTGATGAAAAGCAGGCTAGTTATTCTATGTTGAATTTTGTGCTGTGGGAGATAGAAAGTGCAAGGACTGAACTCCCAGAGGGCTTCCCTCCATCCTGCTGCTGGAGCCAGCAGTGCGCTGCCCTGCCTGCAGCACTAACGCTGTAGTCCATGCTGCCTCTGTAGCCGGGGCGTGCTTCACCCAGAGCTACAGGTGGGTGCCTCTGGTTCCTGAGGGGCTGCACTTACTCCTGGCCTTGCTGCTTTCCTCGTGTTCCTCCTCAAAGAAACACGACACGCAGGAAGCATCCTGCTTATCTGCTTTTACCCCATCTCTGCTGGGTCACAATCTCAATGTGAGAAGCCTTCCCGGCTTTCAAGTGAAATCGGAGCCCTCGCTCCCAGTGAAGGTGACCAGATGTCACAGCTTCATCTGCAGCACCACCACCGAGAGGGGAATGGCCAGGCCACCAAAATACCCTGCTCTTCCAGTCCCCACAGTGCAGATGGCCAACTTGGAAATCCCGCCCCAAGCGCCGTTGCATGGGAGATGCCGATCAGACAAATCTGCTGCCGTCAGCAAAAGACAAAACCTCTCACAAGCCATGCGGCCGACGATAAAAGGGAGCAGACACAGGAGCAGCCCCGCAGAGGCCCCTCAGGAACAATGGCAATCCTTTTGGGAGCCAGCAACGGAAGGCCAGACAAAGGCACTCACTGCCCCCAAACTCCAGCTGCTGCCTCAGCACAAAACAGAGGGGTGCAAATTTGGTTTCTTTCATCTAAATCCTCTTGGATTTTTTCTAAATCCAGGGTGCTGCAAATGCAGAGAGCAGGCACGCACCCTCGCGTGTCACGCTCCCTCCCAGCGCCATCAATGGACGCAGCCTCGAGGCAATGATTTATTGTGGGGCTTTTTCAGCTTTACGGGAACAAGGTGTTTTCTGTGGTGGGAGCACAGCGGGGAAACGGGCAGCAGAGGGGCATGGAGAATATCGTCCTGGGAAACCGTGTCTGCCCTGCATTTTGCCTGGAAGAGGCTGAACTTTTCGTGTTCTGAAAAGCCAGATGAGCAGCACAAGTCATTAGTCACCCAGGTATTTACAGTGTTTTTCCTATTTCCTTTCTCCCATGGCCTCTGTGGTCAGCAGTATAAAATTCCTAGGCACTCCCACCTAAACACAAGTTTCCTGTTTATGCTCTCAGTGGCTTTTATGTTTAGCTGTTAAAACCCGTTGTCTAAAGTACCATAAAACAATATGAACAGAGTCTGCAGGTGAGCAAGGCGGGAGGAAAATAAAAAAGGCAAATCCTCAACCAGGCTGCGTGGAGGTTGGGAAGCAGGGCCAGGGAAACAAAGGAACAAAGATTGCCATCAGCCAGACTGCTGTTCCAGTGCCGCTGGACACGCTGGCACTGCTGCCTCTCTGCCACAGCAACCTCAGCCAGAGAGCTGGAGGGGCTGAGGTTCCTCATCTCGCACCAGCTGAAAGCACCTGACATCAAGAGCTAAATGTGTCAATGGCTGGTATAAGTTAATCAAGGTTTGTGGATTTAATGTCGAGTTACAACACTTTTTTTAAGGATTTTCATTACAGTAACCACTTGTGCTGCTCCTCTTTGGTCTTAGTCAGTATTTAAACTATGGAAATTCCTCTTCTAATGTCAGTAACACGTGCTTCATCCTGAAACCTAGGACAAAAGTTGTCAGAAAGAGCAACACCGAGATTCTCTGGAGCCACAGGTAGGGGGAAGATCCAGGTGATCATCAAACTGGAGCCACTGCAAAATCCTGCTCTGCTGCAGGCTTTCATATGTGTTGGTCAGACTGCAGGAACATTTTCAAGTCATGCTGACGTCAGGACATCCAATTTAAGATATTTTGTTGTGATCACATGAGGTCAAAATTGCTGAAGACACAAAACTTGGTAGCAGTCACACTACAGGTTTAGATAGCTCTTCTCAGAACCTTTAGGTAACTTTGTGTCTGTATCTGTATCTATATAACAAGGTGATATTATACGTTGATTAGCTCATTTTTATCCACCTCCTAAATATGCCACTTGTCCAATATAACATTCTCATTGGCTTTTATTACTAGAGAAATAAAAATGAATAATCATAAAAGTACAAAATAGACCTTAACCTACCACAAAATTCATTATTAAAAATAACATGATTTCTGTCACAAACTTTTATTCACAACAGTGTGATGTAAGAGCCTCTGTCAATATTGTCTTTGAATTTTTTGGTCGATTTGGTTTAGTCAGACACTTACAGCTATTTAAACATAGTTTTGTGTATTTAATTATATCGTGCATTATGTCATTTTTTACTACAAATGCCCTTGACATTTAATTTATTTCAGCTAGTAATTAATAAAGAATAATTAAGCTTTCACTACTATAACTGCTTCACATGATCCTTGTATCCTTCAGAGCATGATAGAGCAGCAGCAGCAAAGTTTATGATTCAGATATTAAGATTTATTTGCTTTCAGGTTATACATCAGTAATTTTACAGAGTTTCCGTATACAAAGGAAGGGCTGGGACAAAACAACGTGTTAAAGAAGTTATGTATTCCCTTACAGAGACTAGCATGAGTGAAGACTAGATCCACTCTCTTGAAAATCACAATAGACAGAGGGAGACTATTTTATGTGTGGGTATATATACAAATACTTCTGAGCTATAGATTACTTAGATACTAATATGTGTATTTTTAGGAAGATTAAAAGGGTTCTATAATGTGTAAGACAACTTCATATGCAATACATGTAGCATCTTTTAGACAGCTCTCTTTGTACTGATAAGTCTCTCATGAGTGATCTGTCAGTCCAAAAACATTTTTCTAAGCACAGTTATTGGCCATACATCATCTTATTCCCAAATATCATTAGATGTTCTGTGTATGATACACAGTGGAACAGTAGTCACTCTTCCATTGTTCCTGTTGAAGGTTTGATTTTTTTATTATTCTAACACTAAAATTTGGGTTCCTCAGCAGCTGCTACGTGGGAATGATATTCCACCTGAAGCACGGTGTGGACTGAATATGGTTTGTACATGGAATACACCAGGTGAGCTCCTGAAGCATGTATTCAAGTATGTGTTTCATCTGAAAGGCATCAAGTTAATGCATTCCAGACCTACTCCACAAGTCAAAAAGAAGCACAGTAAGTTGGGACAACTGAGGACTTTGAAAGTTGGCTCCTGATCCAAACTAAGAGGCTGGTGTAGATGCACTGAAGTGTTCAAGTTTGGACCTTATTGTTGTGATCCCTTTTGATCTTCTGTTTAAGTGCACAGACTTCACAACAGTGTGTTTCCGAACCTCAGCATTTGATTACCTCTTTGTTGCCCTCGTCATACAAGCGCCTTCCCTGTCTTCCCTGCGGCAGTTTGCATATAGTCCTCCTGGTCCCCAGCTGACACCACTCTCTCCCATCTCTCTTTGGTCTGTCCATCAATGTAAAAACAATACAGTCTGCAGACCACAGTAACTCGTAGATATGATGAAACAGTACGGTAAGGAAGGGAGGGGAAAAAAAGACATGGGAAATCTCTGAAAAAGTCAACAAAAAGGCACCAGTTCAATGTAGTCTTGATTTAGCAAATCACTTTGGTTTCATGCTCAACATCCTAGTGAAGCCGTCAGCACCTGGACTTTGTGTAGGCAGAAGGTAGATAGGGAAATGACTCACTGGCACTGAAATACATAGAGGAAGCCATTGAGCACCAGCTGTGGGAACCTTTGAAGGGAAAAGAAGTGTCTCAGATCACAGAAGGCTACAAACCTTCATGTTTGTTCCAATATGAAAAGCCAACTCGGAGCACCACTCTAAGAGCAAATAAGAAAGCAGGAGGGGAAAAGACTACTTTAAAAAAAAAAACAATCCAAAACCTAAACTTAATTCTACAAGCAATAAGGCTTTTGCCTGTACCAAGGCAAGAGAAGACCTGGCAGAATGTGATCTTTGCCTTGCTGCTAATTCTTAAGCAAATGCAAACAGGAGTTTCAGCACAGGACAGTTTGTTTCCTCTACAAATTATGAGGCTGTTGCGTAGCAAGTGAGGACCCTTCTTGTGGTCATCTGCCACCATTACTGGTAATGATATATGAGTATGTCCTTCACTTCTCAGTCTCTTAGAAGATGTGACCTTCCCTTTCACCTGTCACAGAAGTTCTATTGCCAATAAAAATATAAAACAGGTGTCACAAAGTGTTATTTCTTTGTCAGGTCACTCAACAGCTGTGCTCCTGAAAGCCAGAGGGCTCTCAGTGACCCCAAGGAAGTCAGACAGTCAGAAAGGTGAACTGGGGCAGAGGAAGAGATGCCTGACTGTGTGGGCTCACTTCCCTAGTGTTCACTCAAGTGGCAACGATACCATCACCAAGGCAGTGGTGCCACAAGCTTTGGTGGCTCACGCAGGTAGGGCTGTGTCCACCAAGCTCCAGAGTAGAATTATCTCAGTTGACTCAGAGCTGCCCCAGCAGCATCTCACCTGGGTGATGGCATCCCTGCAGTGTCCATGGTCCCCACCTGTGCCACTGGCATTTCTAAGACCATCTCCTACCAGTCACTGAGCTGCAAGGCTTTGCGCTACTCCCTGCAGTAGGCGGCGTAGAGGGAGAGCAGCATCTTCTCTCTAGCCCCTATTCCCTCTCAGGTTGGAGGTTTGTGTGGGTAGGCAGGAAAGAGGTAAGGGGCAACTCCTAAGATGCAGCCCAGCTAATGCTGCAGTCAAGACAGCCCCTGCACCCATGGAATGGAAGCCGTTTCCCATATACCCCAACACATTTATAAAGAGAGCATTCATCTGCTTCCTCCCTGCACTGCATGATAATCCACAGTAACTCAAGAGACTTCCTTTCTGTTCTCTTGCTCACCACGAGCGTTGCTTCTCCAGCATCAAGCTGGAAATTCAACTTTAAAAGAAAAATATTGCTTTCTGTTCCACTGACATTCAAAATTGAAACACCAACATAGGTCTGGACACAAATTTGATCTTCCCCGGGATGCTTGCACTGGGCCCATTTTTAACTGCATAAAGTAAAATGAGTGTTCCCTAATTCATATGGAGATACTACTCTTTCCCTCCTGAATGTTACACATCTCTTATTAAAGAGGAAAACAGAATTTCTACTGTTTGCTGTGCTTACAGATGTTGTTTTGCATTTTGACTCAACCAACAACTTCATTCTGATTTTCATATTTAAGTTCTGAGATTACCATCTTTTCCAACACTCTCTCTGCAACACTATGTGGTAGTCCTCCTTGACTTAATAGAGCTCCAAGACACCATCCCACAGATATCACAGGTAGTCCATCTCATAAATGAAGCATGACTTGTATTACCCCTGAGCTACAGCTGATTGGATCTTCTGTAATAAGACAGGGAGCCAGGCGGACATAGATACAGATCCCAGGCCAGGTTGGGTCCAAGTTTGCAGAGAGTCACAAACCTTTCAGCAGACATGGACCAATTTCTTCTTCCAGGTGGAAGTCAGACAAAACTCTGGCTTCCTCAGTTTCTCTGAAAACCCAAAACCGAAGCACAGCTCAGCAGCTTGAGAGAAGTTTGGCTCTGTCCTTATGAATTTAACAGGAAATAAATCCATGCAAACCCAAACTGCATAAAATAGCTTCAAGAACCCCTGAAGCTAGGACTGCTGAGATTAATTTACTGTCCCAGATTACTTCCCTGGTGTAAGTACACAATGATTTTTGCCGCCTGGCTCCTATGAAGTCAATAGGAGTTTTGCAACACGTTCCATTGCTACAGTCACTTTCCATTATCCATGGGGGGGTTCTCCATTGGCAGATAAGCTGCACCCCAGGCCTGAGGCAGCTAAGCCAGCTCCATGCAGCTTAGCTGAGCCAGGGCTCTTAGCTCAGCCCTGGCCCCACACATGTCTGGGTGACCACAGAGCAGATGCTGGAGCTGGCTGCTTTGATCTGCTGTGAAGTCAGGAGAAACTTTCAGAGGATTGGGAAGGGGGGAGGGAGGGTGAAAGGGTGAAAGGAGTAACAGGGCTGGGAATGAATAGTTATAAGCCTTTGGATAACAGTGAAAAGTGTACCTTGAGAATTCACCCTTCACTGAATTCACTATTGGCTGCATTTTTTTAACTGGAAGAAAAAGATCTCTTAGGTGTAAATTCTTCTTGGAACTTGTGAGCCCCAAGGCACAGGAAAGGTATTACGGAGCTGTACCTCCCTGTGGACACCAGGCAGCCTCATCCTGCCTAAGAGAGGGTGCTGCCTGCTCTCATGCCCATAGGCAGACATTGCACCACTCTCCACTCATTGCTGGATGTTGGTGGGGTACAACCACAGACTCCACTCCTGTGTGGTCCTTGCCTGCAGCCCACTGTTCCAGGCAGCATTCAGACACTAATGATGCCAGCACAGCTCCATGTACAGCCTCGGCCAACTTCCTCTACTTGTACTCAAGCTCACCACCCAGATCTGCTGCCCTGGGGCTTTGGCTGTCTTGCACATGTTGCCTGACTTACACAAATGCAGCAGCCTCAGATCTGAGCTCTCAATTGCAGATCAGGCACCCTCAGAGTGAAGAACTGATCCAACAGAGATGAACTTTTCTCAAATGAGCATTTTCTACTTAGTCTCTTTCTGATGAAGAGGAGAGGAGGAAAAAGAAATGTAAAAGCCATCTATTGCCTAAGTTTATGCTGGTGCTAAACAGTGGTAATATATACAGTCCTGCCTTTATAGAGGACTCTGCGTGCACTACATATATACATTTATATACACAGAGTTACAGTTGCATGGCAACTTATCTGTGGGATGGATTCTTGGAGCTCTATTAAGTCAAGGAGAAATGCAACTACATAGGTTTTGTGGCAACTCAGAGAAGAGGTTTTATTGTTAGATAATTCAAATGAAAGAGTGTTAACAAATACTTGGAGTGTGTGTGGTGAAGGTTAAAGAAAGAGTAAGCATGGAAAAAAAGAGGAGCTCAACTGGTCAAAAGCATGTAAGATAGGTCCCTTTAATAACAGTCTTTTTATTTCCAAGCAATTAAATTGTTGTTCATGGAGCTCTGCACCTCAGGTCTCCATGTTTTCAGTGAGTTTGTGTTGTGAGGGAACTGTCTGTAGCAGCATGGCATGGACATAGCATTCCTGACTGTCACAGCAACCTTATCCCAGTCCCCCAACAATAACTGCATAATACTTTCTTCCCTCTGGACTTCTATAACACAGAAGGTTTCCCAAAGGTACGTAAGTGCTCTAAAAGATATTAACCCACCTCTAGCAAGTTTTCAAATCAGATGAAGAGGCAAAGTGGCCTGCGCTAGGACACCTTCTCTGGTGCTGTATTTCACTGACCGTATAGAAGCCCTGATTTTTTCCCCAATGAATTCAGAGATGAAATGCCAGGTCCATACAAAAGTCCATTTTAGGCCCCGATCTGGCACTTTCTGTCTTTCAGTGGTGGACTGCCGCTGACACTAGCTCCTCCTCAAACCAAACTGCGTAGCAAAAGGCAAAGTACGCTCCAGTTATTTCGTATCAGAAAGAATGAGAATGCACTTAGCAGTGGTCTGCAGATAGCTTCAGCTTCTCCAGGTGCCAGTGAAAGCAACTCTTTCCTTCCAGCACTGTGTGGTTTTGCACCCTCAGAGCTGTCACTCTTGAGCTGTGTGGGGGTGGGAGGAGGGATTGGGGCATGCTGTACATTCAGGCACCCGTCAGTAGGGGTGAGCCTCATGAGGGCCTTCTCTGGTCAGAGCTCCAGGTTTCACTCCACAAATTTGCAAGAAACTTCAGTAGAAATTCTGCAATTACTTGTCAGGAGCATGTTACTGATCACAAAACCCTCGGAAACGATAGAGAAGCGAGCTCGTGCACTGCAGCAATTTCACCAGCAGGTCCTGGGAGCATGTTCTGCACAGTGCTATCGAGTTACATTGCTCTTCTGCCTTTTATGCAGAGGTGGGGAACAACGAATGCTAAGAACCAGAGCGAGCCAAAAGTGTCCTCAAAACACGACTGTAATCACTCTAACTAAACTACTCCAAACTGAATAGTCACACAGAGAAAGCTATAAATCTTGAGTAATCTCACATGGCTGAAAGTGCATAACTGATGTCAGATTTTTAGAACAAGAAAACCTAACACACTTCAAGCTGAAAATTGCATTAAGGAACAGACAGAATCCCTGTTCTCTCCTACCAAACAGGTCTCTCCTTGATATACGGCTCCCAAAGTATCAAGAGCAAGAGGTTGCACAAGTAACAATTAGGTGAAGGTGTGTAGGATGGCAGGAAAAAGAGCCTCAGACACAAATACTGCTGGAGATTTGGCAGTGCCTCATATCAAGCAGAGTGAAAAATTCAGACATCAGCAGTTTGGTCTAAACCCACTGTTTTGTATGTGGGTTTTACAAACCCAAGCTTGTACAACAGATGTCACAAAAAGTCTGTAGACATGTCGAAGAGACAATTTCCAGGCAGCTCACACCTTCCTACGTATTTTATGGATTTAATCCATAATCCAAGAATTTGATCTCAAGTATGCAAATGTTTGAACCAACTGCTTGATTTGGACCTGGTTCCTCATCCTGTCTTATTTCTGCTTGGGTTTGTTGGGAATACAAACCTTCAGACTGTGGATGTGTCATCTATTTTGTTTCTGCTGACTTTGGCATGTGAACATATCCTGCTTGTAAAGACGATGTGGCTGGCCCCTGCTGTGGCCAGCTGAATGTATCTTATAAGGGACTACCTCCTGTTGAAGTAAATTGTTTTTTTTTCTAGAACAGAAGCCAGGAGACTTCTATAATAAATGGCCCAAAATATTGGAATGGCTGGAATCTCCAAGAAAACATATTTTCAGAGCACTACACATTGGGTCTGGGGAGCAGTGGCCTGCTGAATTGACCCTCTCTGACTATGAGAGATACAGAATTTTGTAGTGCAGGTTCATATTGTTAGTGACAAATTTGATAAAACCCACAAAAATCAAATCAAATAAACTATCTATTCTTTTATATTCATGGATCTGCTGCAAAGTGCTGGATATGCACAGATGCCTTGCAGAATAAAGAGCATACTGGGAACTGGAGAACCGCTGCTTCGGGTGTGGTAAGTGATACTTATATCCGAGCAGCCCTGCGCAAACCCTAAGTGCCCAAAGATAGTAATAGCCATACTGAATACATTTCTTAGTGCTATCCTTTAATGCGCAGTTATTGCTTTGCCTTAACAAATATCACTGTTGTGCATTCCATACTTAAGTGTTTGATACTTCTGCCCATAAGGACTTTATCGCTACTTTTCAGGGCAAACACAGCCTTGCTCTGAATGAGGTTTTGAGGAGGCAGTAGTGTAGTCTTTTCACACAATAAGAGGGGCAGGCCACTTCAACCAAGGATATGGGGAGAAGCAGGAAAGGACTGAAGCTCCAGCACGGTTAGGTACCACTGATTCTCAAAAGACTCAGTATTCAGAGAGAGAACCTGCATGATCATCTCAAGGGGGTGCCCATGTGCTGTAGCCTGGCTGGTCAGTACTGCCCAAAAGCCACAGATGTAGGTGGGGCTGGAGCAGCTACCAAGCTGTACATCCCTGACCACGCAATAGCTCTACTTAGGCCTGTCCGTAAGAATTTATGGGCACTGAAAGTGGAGAAAGATGTTCTGCCTTATTACAACTTACGGGAGTGTGGAAAAGTAGCTGGCTTAGCTACTGTAGCATAGATCTACAAGATAGCTCACTGTGCCTCAATCTCCCCAGGTCAAAAACAGTATAGCCACTCATCAAATCAACAGATCAGTCAATATTCTTACATTTTCTTCCCTTTTAATTTTTTTTGTGCTAGATGCAGAAAGCACTTGACCCCAAGGGTCAAGGGCCTTGAAGAAGAGGACAGATGCCTGAAGAAGAGGACAGATGCCTAAGCCCACATGCTTGTCACCCCATCATCACTCTGTTGTATGGTGGCTGCATAACTAGTCAGAAGAGCTCAAGAAAGGTTTGAGAGAGTGCAAGGATCCAGATTAAATTTTACTTACCACATATCTGAATAATTATTTCTACAGTAATGTGATTCTCTTTTCATTCTTTGTAAATTCCTCGATGATGTACTCCTAGGAGTCCACTATCTGTTCCAAAAGCTATTGTATCCTCTTTTTAATGAGTATCAGATGCACCCTTATAATTTGGACCAGCTCATTCAGTTGGTCTGCTGTAACTCAACTCTCAGAAATAAGTTCTGCTTTCATATGGGAAGAAAATGGCGCTGAAATCAAAACCACAAAAAGACAGTGGTCCAGGGCCATGTTTGGAATAAGATGCTGTTCAACCTAAAAGCACTTGAGCAGAACCCTAAATGTTTGTCTTCTGTATGAAGTGAGAAGGTACGTGCTAGAGTCAGGTATGTTTCAATGTGTGCCCATACATTGAATTTATCCTAGCATTTTCTAATCTGCTAGATCCCACCTCCTCTTTGCCCTCTCATTTCCTCTTCCTGGAGTGAAGGCACTTAGACCTATGGACTGGGATCCTTGAAGCCTGGATTCAACTGAAAACAAACAAGCCTTTCTTGTCTACCATGTTGCCTCTGAATTCCCCTTCGGCGTTGAAGATCCATTGTGAATACGGACATATGTTTTTTAAGAGACACAATTTTGTCTTGCTGATCGCAATGTAATTAGAAAGCTATTTGGCACATACAGGAACTTCTGTACTAATTTGGCACTATCCCATCCTGCTACTGGCAGCATTGGTTTTGCTCCCTGTTGGCGTTTCTCCTAGATGTCTTACAGCTCCTGCAAACATCAGCCATGCCTATTCAGGGAATAAGTCTGGCAGGATGCTACACCTTTGCAATACATCCAGCAGCAATGTGGCTGTGTGATGTTGGCTCATTATCGGACTCCACCACTGTATCTTCTGAGGGGATATGGCATTGTAGAGACAGGTGCACGGTTTGCATTATGAAAGCCAGCATGATATTTCCCATTGACTCAGCTTCAATTACAGGTTTTTATCTGAGTTATGCTTCAAAATGGGGTCCTATGTCAATTCCTCATTAGGTTTTTGCTGAAGAACTTGAAGGAGAAAGTAAGCATTTTCCCCTTGGTCCTCACTTACTTTAGTGGGAAAGCACACATCCAGCTCCTGAGTTCTGATATTTCAGATTTCAAAGGTCTCAGACATCCTTGTTGATGATCCAGGAGAATATGGGGCCCTCTAATCTACCACACTGTCTCCAGCAGTCTCCTGCCAGTAATGAAAAGACGCATTTTGCCGGTTCCTATGTGTCAATTCTGAAAGAGAAGAGCTCATAGACTTTACACAAGAATTTTCTTATCATGATAGCTTAGCCAATGACTACTTTTTTCCCACTTTGGATATTTTAGCTATCCTGCTAAATTAAAAACTCCATGCCCTTTCAATGAACACATATTCCAAACATGAAATCACACTGAAGCCTTTGCTTACTCTTCTGAAGGTCTGAGCCCTCCTTCTTGGGACTATTGATCTTCATTCTCAGCAGTCTTTTGAAATCCAGCCTTCCTTGTCTGCTGGATTATTTAAGCTTCTTCCAGAGCCTTTTCAGGCTAAATAGGGAAATACAGAGCCACTTTATCTTTCTTAGCTCTTCCCTCCTTTTTCTCAGGCTCTCGGTGGTGTGGCTGTTTGTACCTCCTGATGCCTATTGAAATGCTCCTTGCAACTTTCGTTGCAGTTCCGAGGAGCTATTCTGAATATTGTCTGCACAAACCACTCGCATATTGTGACCTACAAAAACCAAGCACATGCAGACTTAATTACCTTATTTCTTGCTGCTTTTCTGAGATGTCGGGAGTCAAATTTTTAAGCTTGTTTCTACAGGTATGAAAGCAAGCAATTTGCTTCCTTCTTTTAATGAAAACTTTGATTTTTCACACAGCATTACTGACACTGGGAAAGGCCACAACAAACGACATTGGGATGAGCTCCATAATAAAGAAGGAATGTTGCACAGCAGAGTATACCTCCCAGTGCCACCATGGCTTGAACTGAACTCAGTCCACCATGCCAGGCCAGGCCTGTGCTGCCTCCAAGGAAAAACATTTTTTCCCTTAATATTATTTGCAGCCACTCAAACTAGGGCAGCTGCAAATGTAATTTGTATAAATGACTGGTGCCTTTCTAATCCTGTAGAATCCGGTAAAAACTTTCATCAGTGAATTCTACAAGTTTGCTTTACCTTACTTATTCATGGTTCTCCTTATCTTCTTTAGAAGTGTCACCTTGTAAATGTGAGCATCCCCTTTTCCTTGTTTTCTGGGACAGACAGAACAAGACTGTCTGACTGGCAAGGATGTTGATCCTCTGTGCTCACAAAAATGTGGGAGGAATTAGGTCCTTGCTGCAGATTTGACTGCGTTCTCCAGAACCTAAGCTTTCATTTAAAAAGCTAATGAAGTGTTTAGCCCTTCTGGTTGTGAAGATAACCACGCTTCAGGTTGCGTTTTGCAGAGGTTATCTTGTTGCGTCAAAGCCAGAGAAATTGCAAGTAAGCCATGGAGTTATGAGCTTCCTCTGTTTGTCTTAAAAGGAGGCCAACTGTAAAATGATGCATCAGGGATGTTGGTGCACCACAGACCTGGAGACAGAGAAAAACTTTGCTGAAGTAAGGATATCTGAGAAGTCAATCCAGCCTGAATGGGGGTTCCTGTGAGTTTCTGCAGTCTCCTGCCTCCTCTCTGCTCCTTATTCCTCACTGGCATCGCTCTTCTCCAGCTTCATACTTCAGCCCTTCCTTGCATGGTTCCTTCATGGGCCCTGGCTGACAGAGTTTCACTTTTCCATACAGGTTTATGAACCCAGACCATAAGTGTGTCAATAATTAAAAAATATAAGAGGCAACATAGGTCATGATCCTGGTTGGAAAATGACAGAGGGGTAAACTTTGGCAGAAACAAATGGAAATATCCTGAAAAGGAGTAGCAGGGCCAATCCTAATGAGGAGCCTGAGTGCTCAGACACTCCTTATGCCAATGCAAATCTTTCCAGGCTCCCACTGGTCCATTGCCAGAGAGACTGGCTGGCTCCTAGGTGCAAGAGACCAACTTCATCATCCCCAGCCCATCTACTCTCTTGGGAAACGTGAATTATTCAGATCTTCTTTTGCCAAGCTCACATTTTACGCGTGGTATCTAAAGTCAGATGCAGCAATGAGTCTGATGGGCCACCCCTCTGTGCGCACATGTGGCTACATGTGCAGCTACATCTGCACACCAGGGTAGGTATGTTCTTATTCTCTTCTTAATGCATCCCCCCACTTCAGCATTTCAGGCACATTTTTCTGCTACTGCTGCTCAGTATCTTCACTGAGCTGTTCAAAATAATGCTCAGTTCTTTTCTCCAGAGATTACAGTTAATTCAGAAGCCATCAGTGTGTCAGAGTAGTTTAAATTATTTCTTTCAAATGCATTACCTTTTAGTTCAAGTTCATCTGCCATCGAGTTAGGACAACCACTGGTGGTATTAGAGTTGCCTGGTGTTCCAAACAATCCTTTGCAGCTTCTCTTTTCTGAACAAGTTTTTATCAGCAGCATATTTTGGCATTTCATTGTTCTAATTCTTAGTATTAAGAAATGCAGCACTTAGCAAATCTACTGAAACTGTGATCACAGTCTTAAGACATGGGAAATAATTCTAAAAACCTCTAAAACATCTAACAGGTACATATTTTACCTGCAAGTCCATATTTGCCTCCTATCTATTGTAAACAGATCCTCATAGAAAAGCAGTGTAATATATGTACAACATATTCTCCTGCACATGGATAGATAAAAAATAGTTCTTACAGACATCCTTAGGGCACTTCACTCTTAATATTCTTCCACCTCAGGCTTCAGACATTTATTCCCACTGCCACCTTGTCTCTTCTGCAGTTGTTAATCCAGGACAAGATTTTATGTCACCTTCTTGTTACTGGACTTCTTTCAGAGTCTCACGGGCAGAATCCTATTGAAAGTTTTTCAACACTCTAAATAAATTATATCCATCATCTTGTCTTATTGTACTGGGTTTTTAACTCAGAGAATTCCAGGAGTTTAGAGGAAGTGTAATTTACTTTTATGTATGTCACGTGAATATGTCTTTATCAAATTATGAAGGTTTTTGTGCTTTATTACCCTAATGATTTTCTCAGTTTTCTACACTCTGAAGTATTTGATTAAAAAATTACCCTTTGTTCCTCTTTTACATGTGGGCTCCACTTTGGGCGTTTCTACCTGGATCGATGCCTCAGCCTCTGCTTCACATGAGGGAAAATTCTCTCAGCTTGTTAACCACGTGCTACCTTCAGATTTTACAGGGTCCTGGTCAGTTCTTGGGCCTGACTGCAGCGGAGAAAGTGGCATAGCTTGAAATAAGAGGTTTCAATATTTTTTGTAAAGATCATTTATGGATACCTGTCTTACTGCAAAAGTTCTGCTCAGCTTTAACAAATCTTGTTGTAATAATTCATTGGCCGTAATGGACAAGCTACTGTGGCACAGTTGTTTTCATGAACAGCTTTATTGGGGATATTACTGCATTCTGAGGAAAACAGAAGCTCTATGGGAACTTTAACTCTACCAGCTAGACTACTGTACTCAGCTATGAGAACCATTATTAACCCAGTTACAGAAAAAGTTATGTGAATAATGAATGAGCTATTACTGCATGCTGTAGGCTCTGAGATGTAAAAAGAAAAGCTGAAGGTGTTCATACAAAGCAGCAGATGAAAAATACGGGAAAAGAAAGTGTGCCATTTTCTTTTGTCAAATATTTAATTTGTATTTTAGCTTAGTTTTAGAAAGGTATTGATCAACATCTGAAGACAATGATGTTCTTCCCAAAGACCATGATGTAAACCAGTCTGTGTGAGAAACTGCACCTTTGAGAGGCTGGGATAGAAGTTGATCCTCAGAGACAAAATTCCTAATGTTTTCCTCATTGCAGAAAGGGACCCTCTTCCTTGCTTTTATCCTACAGGCCACAAAGCAATTTTTTCTGAAATGCCCAGCGCCGAGACAATCACTGGGCAGTCCTGACCTCCACCTAGGCTCTGAGTTCCCACTGCCTCGAAGCATGCCCAACAGCAGCAAAGTGTCAGAAATTCAGGAACCGCAGTGCCCCAGCTGGCTCTGGGCAGAGCAAATAATGACGAGGATCCAGAATGATCCTGACCCTAAGCCTCTAGGTTATATGCTGTCACTTCTGGTTGAACTTTCTTCAGAGTGATCACCCTGTCCATCCTAGCTCTCTTTCTGGAGCTACCAAAAGGCTGTATTTATTACTTAGTTCTGTAAACTTTCCCACACGTAGCTTAAGAAAGAGGAGCAAGATCTCTTGCACCATTTCCCACCGTGCATAAATAAGATCTTGCCTAAAGATGATGGACACTAATGTGTCCTCCCACCAGGAGACATGTTTTTGTTTGTGTTCTGTGCAGATTGAAAGGATTAACATGGGAGGGTAAGAGCACCCTGCCCCAGCCATTGCTTGGGAACAGAGGGGTCAGAGAGGAAGAGGAAGACCTGCAACAAATAAGTTCATGGCTTGATCTACAGGAGGAGTGTGAAGGTCTCCTACATAGTGGCCTGCAACCTTTTCCAGGGTTCTTCTGCTTCTGAAGCAGTTCTCCTTTGCACAAGAGTTTTAAATCACCATGGAGAAAGTGTGAGAAGAACACACTAGCCCTCTAGTCAGATACCTTCTTGAGGCCTGAATCCCCTCTGTCTTTCAATATAAGAAGTTGAGAGTCCCCTTGAGTACTTTATGGCCATCTTTGGGGGCATTTCTGTGAGGTCTGGTCCTTTCGGAAGGAGAAGGGATTTAGAGCTGAGTCTCTCAAAGGCAAAAGTGAGACAAAGACCATAGACAATGTCAAGAGGTGTCAAGAAGTGTCAAGAGGATGGGGCCAGACTTTTCAATGGACCCCAGCAACAAGGGGGGGGCACAAACTGGAGCACAGGCAGTTCCACCTGAACATGAGGAGAATCTTCTCTACTGTGAGGGTGAAAAAGCACTGGAATAGGCTGCCCAGGGCGGCCGTGAAATCATCTCTGGAGATATTCAAAATCCAGCTGGACATGCTCTGGTACAACCTGCTCAGGTAAAAATTAACCATTTAATCCCATTTGGTATTTTTTATTAGGCAGAATTCACATGTACCAGTTTTGCACTGATAAAACTATCAGCTAGGAAGAAACTTCTACTAACTGAAAGTGGCATTATACTGTAATTTGTCCCTTCCCCATCCACACAGTGATAAGATATCTTGTTCACTCCCTAGTTAATTCACCGAATCCCTTGAAGGCAGCCTGTTGGCAGCACACTGAAAAAAACCCTTTTCTCCTCTATCTATTTTTTTAAATTATTATTTCTGGGGCTACTTTTGCTGCAAGCATCCTGCAAACATTTTGTATTTACTGTATTTTTTAGTCTGAGGCTGTTTCTTCTGGTGGGTGTGCGGAGGAAGGATTTCTGTTTTCTAAAGGACAGCTGGATGGCTCCAACAACCTGTTCAGTCTTTCTGCTTAGCCATCTGGCAGACGGAGCTGCAGGGACCCAGGCCTGGCCTGTGTGTTCATACTCTGCCAAATACAGTGCCTGCTCTTCTCTCAGTGGGAATCACTCTGCCATGTCCCTTGAACTTCATATCTATACCCTCATAGCTCATTCATGTGATCAGGCTGAGCTAAACGTTCACCAAACAGGATGTGTTAAAGAGCAGCTCTAGGTCAGATGAAATGTGCCATGGAGAGAAGAGGAGCTGCACCACGCATTGCTGGGAAGACCTCATTGCTTTGAAACTTCTGGCTTTAACTCACTTTTTCATTGGTTTCGCTTGCCAGGTTTTTTTCTCTCACTTGTCACCTAGAAAATAATCCAGAGTTTGTACAGTGACACAAAAGTGATTTGAAGTAAGACTAGATTAATTTCTGTATTGCAGTCATTCCACAAAACAGCATAGCTAATATTATGCCCGAGGGTAAAACATATTTGAACTGCTTTCATATTTTAATGAAAAGTATATTCCACTGAGTATTAACACTAAACAACATTACCTAGAGATACATTAATAATAGTTTTGTAGCTTACTGGAAGATTAAGATTTGACAATTCCCACAGAAGCACAGCATTCTATGTAAATTCCTCTTAAACCTTGACAACAATACTACAGAACTGAATATTTATTTTAAAAATGCCAGCAGGGTATGACCACTGAGCGGAAATATCTCATTTTCAAGAACATCTTCAGGGATGATGGCAAATTACAGGCACTTACAGCAATGCACTTGGCATTAAAGAATACACTATATGATCAAATATGACAAGTAGAGGACTTAGGGTTCTTTTATAAACAGAAGAATAAATTTCGTTAAGAGGTAGATAAATTATGATAGAATGTAATATTCCGTACCATGATGTTCTAGTCCAATGGCTCTGAATAACTAAAGAATTTTATTTGTTTTTTTATTTCAGAGAATTTAAACTCTTTCATCTTCACAGCTTTCAGTCTCCTTTAGTCATCAAACAGAGCCTGATACTGCACTAGACAAAGAAATAATTACCTAATAAACAGCAAAACAGTTTTATGCAACTGGATTTTTTTACTCCTCTCTTCCAGGGAAACTGTTGTAGAATTTCCTGCTGCTACTTCCTATAAGACACTGCTGTAGGGTTTATGTTTTGTCTCTTATATAAAGTACTTCAAAAAATAATTTTATCATTCATTCTTCTTTGAGATTTATTTTTTGTATTAAAAAAATCACAGAATTTCCACCGTGTTACAGAAATGATCTTGTGATCGAAACATACCAATGACACACATGAAGTTTTATTTGCTGAAATGAAAACATGGATACCTTAATTAAATAATATGCTTTCCATCAGAGCAGATGGCAATTACCCTGTCAGTAAATGTGCGTTAAAACATCACAGAAGATACAGAAACATTCTAAGGGCTTTATGTAAGATTTTCCTTGTGAAGAATGGCATGCTGCACAATTTTATTCCTTTCAGCAATACTGCCTTGGTAGAAAGTTGCCTTTTTCCAAAAAACCAGGAAGCACTCTGTGCTGCACAGCTCCTAGATGTATATGTTATCGCATGTTGTAAAGGCATTAGGGTCAGACCCTCACCTAGGACAGTTCAGCACGGCCCCACTGACTTCAGTGCCAGATCATAGCAGTTGGGACTTCAGCTTTCATGACTTTAATGAAGTCTCTGTACTGTACAGTGGGCCTTCAGGTTAGAAATACTTTTAGTTTTATTGAGTACATGAATGTTTCAAAAGGGCCTAACGTTGAAACACAAGTGCGTTGTCTACAAGATGTTTTTCCCCATTTGACCACTGTGGTGACCATTGACAGAAAGACCCCTGCAGGGCTGCATAGGTGTAGTAGTTTTGCTTTATCAGGACTCACCTGTCTGAGAATGTTTATGCTTCATATCTGGGCTTTGGGTGTTGCCTGCCTTGCTCGCTGCACACGCGTTTTCCCCATGGTCACTCAGGTGTCTCTATTTCGTGACTGTGCAGGACCAGGGCACACCAGCTGGAACCCATAGCACAGGACCAGAGCACGCAGACCAGCACCTACAGCAAACCCTATCTGTAGCAGCAGGATGACCTGACAATGTGTGTAAGACCGAGTAAAACTGTGCTTACACCAAGTGACACAACCAGCAATTGTGCAGAAGCTCCTGAGATCTCAAGTACCACTTCTTCAATGGGAAATTATTTTTCATTTCTAAACTAACAAGGGCTACATTGAGGGAATGGCAGGTGCTGACTTCAGAGTGTCTGAGCCCATCGCAGCACCGGGTGCCTCCACTGATGCAGCAGAGCCTTCCTCCTGCCTCTTTGATTTACCATACACTGCTAGACACCCAGACAGAGCAAAATCCCAGAACCAAAGTCATCCCAGCCCTCAGCTGCGTCATGAATCACTCCAATGCTGCAACAAAAATCCAGGAAAATCGGATCCATCACACTGCTGAGATACTTTAAGCTGTTTTACTAAGGGAAACCTTTCTTTAATAGTTCCAGGACTCCCTTCAGTAGGGGAATCATCTAGTAGTAACAGCTGTTTCTTTACCATCTCCACTCGCAGTCCCAAAACAAGGATGATGATTAAGGAAAAGTGGTCTTTAGCATGTATATATAATCCCTCCAATGTCCTGCTCCTACCACAAGCCTTGGGACATTCAAAGCAGCAGCAAGACAGTCTTAGGATTACATTTACATGCATGAAGAATGGCACAGGCCCTCCTAATCCTAAGCTACACTGTATGCATCTTCACCATTGCTGAGATTTGGCCCACAGCCTACGGATCGCTGTTTCAGCATGACTTCCTGCTGATTTCCCTGCTGGGCAGTTTGAGATGATTATCTGCAATAATTCTCGTGGGCACGGTGGTTAAAGGCCTCATTTGTGACTATTTTGTGTCTCATGCCCACCTCACTGCTAGGTGAACCTTGTGTTCTCTGCCCAGTTCTCACTTTCTGCCATGCTCAAACACAGAGCAACAATGGCTAAAAAAATTATTCTACCAGAGCTTCTGCCTTCACTTCACAGCAAAGGACTGACTGGAATAGTGCATATACACCCAGGAGCATGGCAAAATCAAGGCAAGAACTCATTCCTCCAGCAGGCACCTGCAGCAATTGCCTCGTTCTCCAGCTATTGCCCGCGATCCTGCAGCCTGCAGCCTGCAACCCTGAGAGAAACTGGGGTGCTCAGCAGAGCTGAAACACACAACACTGTCTGCTGTGTCTTCATCCCACATCCTCCAGCAGTCCACTGGGCTGGGTTTTAAGGCTGATTCCTGAACACACAGGAATCAGAAATCTATAATCTACACAGAATGAGAAATCTATAATCCCAAAGAGGGTGAAATGCAAGAGGAGAGAATTCCACTCCAGACTAGACTATGCATCTGTACGAAGACTGGGAAAAGGATCGATAGGCAAAAAGAGAGGAACAGAGTTAATCTTAGCACTGTCAAAGGAAAATTGAGATTGATCTCACAAAGCTTGAAACAGAATAGCAACTATCCTTCATCAGCCTAAACCACAAGGAAAACAGAAGTGAGGCACTATGGATCCAGTCTTTGCCTCAGTTTCCCACAAGGGTGATGAGCTCAATCATGAGAGCAAAAGGCAGACGATGGGAACAAGAGCTGGAAATCATGGTGGAAACAAAATTCTATCAGTTCAATGCACTTAGTTCAGAGAAACTGGACGAGCTCATCCCTGCCTTCTGGAAAAAAAAAATATGGCAGAAAAGAATGGCAAGATGGGTGTTTCAGAAGGAAAACAAAATGCTCAGATCAAATCTAGACTCATTAGTCTTTCTCAGTGGCATTCAGCGTTTAAAGCAGATTCTGAAGAAAATAATAATTAAAGACGTGAATGTGAGGGGAAAATGTGATAAAATGCAACAGGGATGATTTTAAGGCAGTTTCTGCCAGGTTGTCTTTGATGAGACAATAAATTCACCTAATAAAGAAAATGTTCCAGTCCAGCTCTCTGGACTTAAGTAGGATATTTTGCTATAGGTAACGTGGAAATCCTTTCTTTAAAATGGAAAGGCTGGGGTCAATTGGGAGAGTGAAAGGTGAGTAAGAAGCTGGCTTAGACATAGGAACGTGGAAGAAAAAGGAGGCAATGAGTAATCCTGCAAGAAGTACGTAGCTGGAGGGAGGTTACTAGGCAAAACTCCAAAGCCTTAATATTTTGATAATGACCTTGTCAAAACCATTAGAACAGTGCTGATAAATTAGCTGGTGACCTAATGTTGAGGAACATCATGAACACAGAGAAACAGCAGAATATTATGCAAAAAGTAAATGGCCCTCAGGACTGGAGCAAAGGAAAGGGATGAAATCTTATAGTACCACAAATGAGCTCATGCACTTGGGAACATACAGACACAGTGCAAGCTTCAAACCTAGGAATCTACTCAGTCACACCAGCCTAACATAACAGTTATCTATTTCTCATTGACTGGAGTGGGAAGAAGTCTCCAAAACACCCTTAAGCTACACAACATAAAGCAGATGATAGACATTAAATACCAGTCATTTTTCTGGGCAAAATTCATGTTGCACAGACAAAGCAAGAAGAAGTAATGTTTGATGCTCTTCTCCAGGGTGTCCCATCAGCAGCCACTTCATAAAAACCTCCTGTGAATCACAGCCTCAAACATAGGACCAGTACAGCCACTGAATCTCACTGTGCTGGCAGGTACCGTACTACCCAAGTGAGACAGTCTGTCACCACTTGCTGGCTGGGCACCAGGCAGCATGGACTCACAGGAGACTTGAGGTTGTCCAGACTGCAAGGATTGTCTTACCACAAGTTTCTCAACAGTCATGCTCAGGAACAGGGGGTTTGGAGCAGGTTCAGTTAACAACAGATGGTCAGCCTCAAGGGACAAGTTTTAGAGCAGAGCTCTCCCAAATCCCTCAGCAAGAAATAGCAGTAGCTATTTTTTTCCCCTAATGTGGACGTGGCAACCTTCATTGCTTGGCACTTTTTTTTTGGTCAGTTTTCATGTGCCGCAGAGGGCATGGGCACATATGATGTTTCACAGAGCAGTTTCTCTTTAGGCCCTGCAAAGCCTCAAGGAGAATCACTAGCCAAAGCACAAGCAGAAGCAGATTCTGAATTTGTTCCATTGCCATATTGCTTTGCCACCACAGAGGCAAGCAACTGAATCCAGGTCTTAGCACACACGTCTGCAGAACAACAAATGCATTTCCCAGAGCTAGAGATACTTTGTGTGAACTGAATGGAGGCCATTTGGATTAATTTGACTATAGATAGAGCACAGAGCCGTAATTTGGCTCTTCACACACAGTAGGCTAGAGGAAAAGGAGCCATCTTTTAGCTTGCTGAATAGCTACTGGATAGTATTTTCAATAATCCTCATAGAGCATCTGTGATGACTAAATCTGATTCTATAAGCAGTGGATAAAGATCTCTGAAGGTTCAAAAACGTAAATGTTCTAAATATCAAGTCCTAGCAAGGTGTGCAGAGGGCGAGTTCTGTAAGTGAACAAACTCTTATAGTATTTGTAAAAAGCCAGAAAATAACCTGCACAAAAATCTTTCGTGGTCAGAAAAATACTTTTAGAGGCTATTTTTCTAGTTTTGAAGGAAAGGGCATCATAGCTTTATCCAATTTCCACCTGTTTAAGACCTCAAAATTACAGTCAAATGGGACTTTGCAGGCATTCCCTCTGCAATATCAGTACTTGTCTATAAAAAAATGCACAGAAAGAATTTGTCTGGAGAGGAGGAATTCTGATGATATGGTATCAACAAGGAGCTTGCTAAAGACCCCAAATGCATCTATAAAACGTAGGCTGAAATACTGGTTTAAATTTATTGTTCAATTACAGCTTCAGGCTCTTGGAATTTATTGCTGCCAAAAAATATATATGACATTAAATTATGGAATATTTTGTTAAATATTTTAATATGTTTGAGTACTTGTAACATTTTATTTAAGCATATTATTCAGAGAACAGAAAACATTGCTCTTTCCTAATTAAAGGTGTGAGTCAGCAAGACCAACAAAATGCTTACTCCAGTGTTGGATGAAGCTCTTAAGAGGGAGAGAAATCCTATTAGAAAGTCCCCTGTTATCCTGGCAATGCCTGCCTGAATGACATCTCAATGTATTTTTGCTGAGTTAAGCCTTACAAGGCCCATCTACTTATGGCACAAGATTTCATGTCACCATTAATTTATTTGATTTGTCAAGAGATTAATAGGCATGTGAGAAGTTAGTTAAAATTTCACAGCACATTGTGAGGCTCTGTCAGCTAGAGGAAGGCTATTATTAGCAGGAGCATAGATCCTATTTGAAGGGTGGAGGGCCACAAAACATGAGGTGGTACTGGCCACCTTTTGTGAAAAGGGCCATGCAAACAGTGGGAAGCATGTTCCTGCTGCTTTGGCCAACTAACTTGGTAGCAAGACTCATCAAAAAAAGAACCAGATAAAAGAAGATACCTTAATTCAAAGAATTAGTTCTAGAACACATCCTGCAGGGAACACTCTCATAGAACCATAGAATAGTTTGGGTTGGAAGGGACCTTCAAGATCATCCAGTTCCAACCCCCTGCCATGGGCAGGGACACCTCCCACTGGCTCAGGCTGCCCAAGGCCCCATCCAACCTGGCCTTGAACCCCTCCAGGGATGGGGCAGCCACAGCTTCCAGGGGCAACCTGTGCCAATGCCACAAGGCCATATTCCCGTGTTGTTCAAGCACATACAACTAGAGGAATAATTCTGCTAACTTCTGATAGGTTTAAGAGAAAAACATTTTCAACAAACTTGCCCAAACCAAGACTCTGATTCCTTGTGACTGAAGGGCAAATTAACAGTGAAGTGTGGCCACTGGAATGCTCTGCACCCCACTTCTGCTCTGCAGCCTCCCTGATATTCCCTGTAACCCAAGACCCTAAGTCAGTCAAAGGGTACACTTCAAAGGAGGAGATGATGGCCAGAACCTCTTCAGGCCATGTCAGCACCTGAAACCAGATTTCTCCTTCCTGGAATGTCCACCCGCCACTAAAATACAAGGTAAAACCAGCATCATGGAGCAACATGGCCACCTGGTTCTCAAGCTCTGTCCAGCTGGGTGCTGAACCTCAGGAGAAGACTTACACCTCTGGGTGATGCCTGGGCAGAGCCTAGTAACATGAAGTTCTGAGCCAGCTCAAAATCCTAGGGAGCAGTGGTACCTCGCTATTTTCCATTGCCTTGTTCTAGGTAGCTTCCTCAGCAGTCGCCAGGGTTTTCTGAGAACTCAACCCTCTCAGTCACTCCGTATGTGTAAGCAGGCTAGACCTAACTCCTGCATGCTAGACCTAACCCTTACTACTGCATCCAAGGCCCAAACATCCTATTGTAAAATATTGCCTGAATTGGAGCCACCTAAAAGACTGGCATCCCTGAGTCCCATAGCATCTGCTTGTGTTCCATCTGCCTTCTAAGAATCATAGAATACAAGGTTGGAAGGAACTTCAGGGATCATCTGGTCCAGCCTTTCTTGGCAAAAGCACAGTCTAGACATGACAGCCCAGTACCCTGTCTGGCTGAATCTTAAAAATGTCCAATGTTGTGGAATCCACCACTTCCCTGGTAAGATTATTCCATTGGCTGATTGTTATCATTGTGAAAGCTTCTCCTCGTGTCCAGTCAGAATCTTCCTAGGAATAACTTGTACCCGTTACTCCTTGTCTTTTCCATATGACTTCTTCTAAAAAGGGAGTTTCCATGTTCTTTGTAGCTACCCTTTAAATACTAGAACACGGTGATAAGGTCTTCTCTAAGCCTTCTTTTGTCAGGGCTGAACCAACTCAGTTCTGTCAGCCTTATCTCATTTGGCAGGTTTCCCAGTCCTTGGATTATCCTTGTGGCCCCTCTCTGGACCCTCTCCAGCTTGTCCAAATCTTTTTTTACATAGTGGGGACCAAAACTGAACACAGTGTTCCAGGTGTGGCCCAAGAAGCACCAAGTACAGTGGGATATAGACTTCTCTATCTCAACTGGCGATGCCCTTGTTCATGCAACCCAGCATCCTATTGGTTTTCTTTGCTGCAGCAGCAGGCCAGTGTTCACTTATATTGAGCTCATTGTTCATGTAAACACCAGTTCAGTAAGAACTGAACTCAGTTGCTCTATCTACTTTTAAGAAATATTTGAACTAGAGTTATGATTTTTAGTTGTAGCTACAGACATCTCTTAAAATGATTAAGAGTCTGGTTTGTGTTCAAAATAATTAGATTTTGTGGAAGAGCTGGTATCTCTTCCTTGGGCTTCAGATAATGCTCTCTTTGACCATGAGGGGCATATACAGAGATGATGATGTCTTCACTGTAGCCATTCTTCCAGGAGACATTTCAGAGTCTGGCAATTTTGCTACTGTACTGATATCCTGAAAACAGCTGTCTTCTGAATTTTGCTGTATCTTCAAGTATTTTATGAACTTCTTATAGAAGTTGTGGCTGAAATTAAAGCTGGTAGAAGAATCTGGTAGGATTTGAAAAACACAATTCACTGAGAGTCATGAGAGTCATTGGAAGCAAACCTATCTGAAGTGGTTACAGTCACTGTTCTGGATGAACACGTTTGCCTTGTCCCTGTAGGAGTGGAGCACATTCCCCACCAGTGTGGAGTCTTGTTCTAAAGAGGGATTTTCTGAACATCAGCAACTTGTCCAAATACTAATCCTGAAATTATTAAAGCAATTCTCTAAAGACCCTGATTTTTCCAATACATATTAGAGTGTTACCCTGAACACTGTTTTTCTTTTCATTTATCCACAAAACCTGCAAGAGATTTTCCTATTTTTCCTAATATTTTTCCCTATATTTCCTAAGGTCGGCACCTTTGATTTTAGTGGAAATGTTATTATTGAAATAATATGAATTAAGATTTTTTTTTTACATGGTACAGAAAATAGGACATTGACAATAGCTATGACTCATAAATACCAGGTATTTCCCCTTTCTTGATGGGGAGTAGCATAGCAGTATTGCCGGAAGATAAATATTCCCTGTTCTTCCATTTTTCTCTCAAGCACACACATTTATAGTGAATGTCAAGCAAATTACAGCGTCATAACTGAGAGTTTAGAAAATGCCCAGAACTATAAAAATGTTGGACTGAAAACAGGCAGGAAGAGCTTTTGATTCGCTGAGCACTGACCATGAGTGCCACAGTGGAAGAAGATGGATATGGATCTTGCAGTAAGACACTGGCAGTCTCTTTAATGAACTCTCACTCACTGTAACTGAAAATATCCCAGATAACAGATATACCCAAAGCCATTTGGACTGAGACAAAGATTTCCTCCTAATTCCAGAGCTGAATTTCTGCACATTTACAGTGTGAATGTTAATGCTACTAGCCATCATGCTTAATTCTTTCCCTTCTAGGCAGCTCTGTTAGCACAATATAGTATTTTCTATGTGAAGATCACTTTTACCTCACAGTTAAAGCCCTCAGTGTAATGCTTTCAGAGGACTGGCAACACAGGATTTACCTGGAATGTGTGATTCCAGGCAGAAGAGCCAATGGTACGTGCTGTAGACTAAGCAGGCAGATGTAGACATCAAAGTATCCACTGTAAGTATTTCAGCACTGCAGCCAAGGTGCCACAGCATCCACATGTCCCACATCTTCGCTTTGCACAGTGTCTTGCTTTCATTACTGCTCTTTTTCTGTCTTCAAAGATCAACATTACATGGGCAAGGGGTGGTTTTAAACTGTTCTTGTAGTTCCTCCTTTGTCCATCAGGGGAATACCAACGCATTTCTCCATAACACGTTTTCTTGAGAATTTCATTTAAGACCAGCCTATTTATACAGCAGACATTAGGTTTGAGTTTTTCAGAATCAGAATCAGCAGTATCTATCAGAATAAGGCAGGGCATATCTGGGGATGCCTGCACAGCTTTTCCCATATATATGGGAAAGATGTAGATTCAAGACACTATGACTCCATGATCTGCAAGAACACTGTAGTTTCCAGAGTTTCAGTTTAACATGCAAAATAATGACTGCCTTAATCCTGAAGATTTTCCCATAGTCTTCTAAATGCTGGTGACTATTTGAAAATTACAGCAGCAGTGAGAAATTTCTGTGGGAAAAGATCCAGACAGGTGAATTTACTCTTCTGCTTGAGGAATACATCTATTATTGTGGTTGTTTTCCCATAGAATCCACCAGAAGAATGCTGCTCTACACCTCCCACTCTTAAAAAACTAATAGTCTGTTCTAAAAGTGAATGTGCAAAATACAAATACCCGTAACAATTCATAGTTTTTGGTGGGAATAAGAAACACAAGGCTGAGTAACCAGCATGGATAAATGTCTTAAGCAAAGCGGTTTTGCTAGTAGCCATCTAGGTTAAATTTCTCTTTAAACCTCAACCAGGCAACCCCCTTGTGACTATGAAACCACCTTGACAAAGGAGAGATGATACTGTCAGTCCAAGGACAGAGCTGAGCTTTACACATTTTCTTCCCGGAAATGGGTCTAAGATATTCCTGTCCTTGTCATTATCCCAACATGAAATTGGGAAATAACCAGTACAATATATTTCTCAGAATAAATGATCTGAGTGATGAGCTCTCATGCTTCTTCTTAGCTTACAGATATCTCTGTAGATTTTTCTTTGAATTTACTGCTTTTTCCTTTGAGCTTTTTGCAGGTGGAAATGTTTCCTGGGAAAAATAAGGCTTCCAAAGAGAAGTAACCTCATTGTTGCAGCAGCTGAAATCATGGAGCCTTCCACAAACATTTTCACAGGCTGAAGGAGTAGCCAGGCAATAGGCGTTTTCAAATTGTTGCTATCTACCTTAAATCATCCAGCCTCCAGGACAGTCTTGTGTACTCCCAGCCTCCAGTTTTTGGCCTGGGATGTGGGTTTCTTGAGCCTCCTGGAGTAACTCCAAATCCCAACTGAGGTGACAGTGCCAAGGCCTTAAGTGCTGCAGCCCTGCTTCTATCACTGCACGGAGCTGAGGAAGAAAAGTGATTTGGATCCTGCCAAGCAGACCACAAATGACTTGCTGAGCCCTTTGTTGGTTTGTTTCCCTCAAAATAGGAGTTCTCATCTTTTCCTGACCATGTTTTGTACCCGTATGCAATGCTGATTCCCACATGTGAAACAAGACCTGCGGTGGGGGAAGGCTGTGAAACTGCAGGGGCAGGAGGTTTGTCAAACAAAAGGAAAATCTCACGCTTGCCTTCCCAGCCTTGCCAGAGCTGAGGGCTGTCTCTGGCAGCAGGTGGATTGCCACCCTCCTGGGAGCCAAGCCCCCATCTATTGTGTTTTGGGCTGGGCCAGTTCTACGATTCCAGCTTCTAAGTAACCCAAATGACAGCAGCAAGAAAGGTTTCCTTTGGCCATACAGCCCTCCTGAGCACTTTCCTCATCACAACTTCCACTTCTCCTTGCAATGCACCAGTGACACAGGCTCTGCTGGGCTGGAGGAGATCAAAGAGAAGGAAAGCATTAGGGGCAGTAAATGAGTGCATGTTAAAAGTTCACACCATCAGTCAAAAACCTCAGATATGGAGCATCATCAATCTTTGAAAGTTATTATGCAGAAGCAAACTGCTGGGTGCATAAATATTTTACAGGCCTTAAACTATTGAACAGTTATTGGAGCTGGGATTTAATCTCTTTCAGCCTGACTTGACAAAATATCAGAAGAGGGCTCGTAGTGAGAAAACAGACTGCAAACTGATGTGATGAAACCCTGGAGTATATCCAGGGAGCCCATTCTCCTCCCATAATAGTAATTGTTATCAGTGTCATTCACTGACTTTAAAGAAGTTGCTTTCTAGTCACACTCAAAATAAGTGGAAAAAGAATAGAGTGCAAAGCTTTTCATTAATCTTTGAAAGATTTGCAGTATTTGAACCTAATTACTCATGATGCCAAGAGCATCTAGTGTGGTAAATTTTCCTGGTGCCCTTCGACTGCAGATATGGACCCAGAAAGATTTTTTGTTTTGTGATAAAACTGACGGGATGGGTGTGATAGATGAGGACCTCAAAACAGGCCCTAAAGTTCTTCCCATAAATACACAGGAAATTTCCCACTGCTTTCCTGAAGGAGTGATTTATACTGTGACTATAACCCTTTCCATCACTCTAATGACTTTATTCGCTGTGTGAATTTTAAAAAAAAGTTGGGAAACAACTCAGTATGACTTTGCATCTCATGTGGCTGACCTCCTCCCAGATGCACAGAAAAATCCCACCAATTTGCCCAGCCATACAAACCAAAGATGAAGCCACCGGTCTCCAAAGCGGGCTTTACAAACACTTTGCTTTTGGGCTGCTCCCAATTTACCATGCAAGAAGTTCTGGTGGTGGACTCCAGACAATTAAAATTTGCTGCCTGCCTCAGAAGCAGCTCCTAAAGCGCTTCCATCTCCTCCGTGTGGTCCACGCTGGCTGCCCATGGTGGCACGCTCTATCCAGACGGCTCAGCAGTGGCAGGAGCAGGGCCCTGGCGCTCAGTGGGTGTGTGGCAGGTGGAAGGTGGAGCTGCCTTGGATGGAAACACAGCATCAACTGCTTTCCAGCAAGTGGGTACAGCTCACCCTGCCCTCAGAGCATCCCTGCAAAGTCTGCCTTTCTGCCTGGGAAGGGAAGAGCAAGCCCTGCCTGTCCCTCTCCTGCTATCATGAGCCTCCAACTTCTCTGGGGCGAATGAACCCTCCATGTGCTCACCAAGCAGAAGGAAGCTACAGTGCAGAAAAGGGCCTGCCCTAAGCAGAGCCTGACAAGTGTCTTCTATTTTTTTCTTTTCCCTTTTTGTTTTTGTTTCCCAAAACTCTGTGTGTGTGAGGCAGGAAGGTCTGCTTTCCTGGAGTCACTCTATAAATGAGTTGACAAGCTCTGACCCTGTGGTAGAAAGGCAAACTCCTCTGTTAATCTGCTAGAAAAGGCTCTCGTTCATGTCGAAAGGAGCTTTGTTTCTAGCTCCTGTTTTCACTAAATATTTTCATAGATTTTCTAATCCAAAATACTGGAGCAGATTTTTCAGTAAAGGTCAAAAATCCTTTCCTTTCGAAGAAGTGTCCATTTCTGTTACCTTTCAGACCTATCAGCCTTTGTCATGCTGAGGAGAGGTGCCCAAGGAGGGCTTGTACCTGGAGTACAAGCACTCACTCCAGCAGTGACTGGAGAAATACTGGACAGGATTAGACCATGTGTATATGATAGCAGCGTAGCTTAGACCACATTAAATTGGACTCCTCATTAAATTAAATTAGACTCGTCTTTACTTTTTGGGCTCACTTGACAAAAAGAAAATAAATTGCCATGATTCACATGCTGCTTTGGCTTGTACCATCTTTGTGCCTCTTGACGGACACACATTTAAATCCATGTAAAATAAAGTAACTTAAGGTTGATTGAAGGAAACATAAAAAGGATGCCACTTTCTCCAACTTGTGCATAGTTTTGTCTTATTAGTCTCAGTCCTAGCAAAGCTGGGAAGCCTTAAAGGGCACAGCAGGATGAAGACGTTTCTCCATCCCTCCCCTCTCTAGCTGACCTAGCCCCATTGCCACTCCTGGGTTTCTTTGGTGGGGGTGTGGCACATCTTTTAAATTCACCAACTCCCTTCTTCATCCTTCCTTACTCCTTCCCCTATGACAAGTAAGGAATAACCATTCTTTTATTACCACTTAAGAAAAACTTCTACATTTCATTCATTCATTAGCAATTTTTGGTGTGAGTATTTTTTGACTTTCTGCCTACTTAATACCCCTCTCCTATTTCTTATGCAATAGCACAGCATATTAAGAAATATTTTCTGCATTGCAGAGACTGTTTCCAGAAGCAGCTGGTACAGAAATATTCTGTTAAACTTAGGCTGTGTCTTATTTTTAAAGATACTTCACCACAATGTAAATCCTGACTCTGGACATTTCCTTCCAATGTTTAATCAGCCCTTGGGAAATGCACTGCACAGCAGCTGTTCTTCTGAAGCTGGCACACCAGATCAAGCTCCGTGTTAGATAAAGTGTGTTGCTCATATCTCCATTCAAAACAGTCAACATTTAAAGGCAGAGTTAGATATCTTTCAAGTTCAGCAGTGCTAACAAGAGTCCACTCCGCTTGTGCCTTCAGCTATATACTTACAGACTCTCAGGACTTTATAGTGCTTTAGGGGATCAATACTGCAGCATACACTAACTGTAAATTTACCTTAGCCAAAACCTGGTTTTCCCCTGTTGTCTGGTTTTTCATTTTATGCTTCCTTCCTTCACTTTATTCTTTGTTCACAGACTCCTGCTTGCTAGTGTCTACATATTTGAGGGGGACATAGTGTTTCCTCTCTGACCACCTTGTATGTATTCAGGAACTGTTGAACATGATGTTGAAGTTCTCAAAGGCCTCCACCTCAGCATGTAAGTAATACTAGATTGTTGAAATTAAACTTTATTGGACAATACAGCTGAATTGAGATCAACATCAATGATGCTGGAGGGAGTTCAGTTTTCAAAACAGGTCCCTGCCTGCATAGGGCAGTGCTGGGAGAGGTGCTGCAAGAGCTGAAAGTAGCAGCTGCATCACAAGACCCTTTTTATTATAGATCCTCTAAATCACTGATTTTTTTTGTAAGAAAATGTGAATAAAAGATACATTCCTATGCTTACACAAATTAGACAATATTCTGCCTCCATATGTTGTGCTACACTCTTTCATCATAAAATAACAGCCTGGTTTTATACAGCATGGAGTAAGGCTGATTTACTTTTTCTGCTGCCTTAAATTCACACAAAAGTGGCATTCAACATTATCGATTTCTTACTGTTACATACACTGTCATTTCAGTATCAGAATAGATCCGAGTGTCTTTATCAGCCTGAGCCAACGATTTTAGTCCTAAATGTTGCAATATGAGTAAAAACTTCCACTTTTAGACGTGCAGAGAGCAAAATGCCTCTGCTGGGAGTCACCCGGCACACAGATGACCAGCAGCACAAGGACTCAGGAAGTTTTAAGACTCTCCAGGCTCCAAATTGAGTGTCTCTTTCAAGGGAGATGGACATAAGTAGACTATAGATGCCTGCAAATGTGAACTATTGTTTTAGGCTTAAGTTCTGTTTGGCTGGTGAGCTGCAAGGTGACCTGCTGGTAACTGCTGTCATGCTCACGTATGGTCCTGTAGATAACTAACGGCTCTAACCTCTGTGTGCACGAAGCAGAAACACAGCCCCTTCGTGCTGCAGCTATAGAGGAAGATAACAGCAATTGCTGATGAGAGCATATCAGAGGCAGCTGAGGATGCCACAGGGGCAATAAAAGTAGGGGACACAACAGCCAGTGTCCAAAGCCCTTTGGTGCAAGCCAGAAGCTGTGAGGAGACCCCTGGCTGTCTTGCATGGTGGGGTTTCATCTCTGCACTCTCTTCTGCCTAACCCTAGGCTCAGCTCAGCACGGGTTATGCCAGGTGGCACACATACTCCTTGGGATCTGTTAGAAGAGAAAAGCCCTCCTCATCCTGAAGCTCTACTGATTTACAATGTTGTCAGCCAAATTTGATTATTTATAATTGCTGAACAGAAAGGAATTGGTCTAGAACCTACCAAATGTTTTGAATAACTTACATTTGCTCTTGTTGTGAGACAAAATATTTAGTTAAAAATAATCCAAGACACAGCCCAAAATACATTATAGCCTGGCTGAAATGGCCAGTGAAGGTTTTTGGATGGAACCATACATGTTCTTAGAAGTTACGGTAATGACGTGACTCAGGCCAAGAGGTCAGTAGAAGGGGAGAGAAGAACAGAGCAGAGGATGCAAGAAATGAGCAGTTGTGCACAGGTGAGCAGTGCAAACGCTATGATCTCCTCTGGGAGTGCTATTAGTGAGAGAAAAATGGATTACTTCAGAATTAAAACATAAATCGAAGCACTGAAATTTGGCAAACAAAGACCTCCAGGAATATTAGGTTGCAAACATGGAACAGTTTGTCCCATATTTTAAGAAACTGTATTCAAGCCAGCTGAGTGAAATCCTTTGGGTCAGGCTTTGTGTACTGTCACATACTTCAGGACTCAGCAATTTAGAAAGTACCTAAGAAGTGTACCCTCAGCTTTTTTTTCTTTTATGAGTCTTCAAAATATGGTCCAGTATATTTTTCACTCAGTCCTTTGATATCAGAGTGTTGTACACAGTTTAAGAAACTAAACAAACAAACAAACAAACAAAAAAAGAAACATAGTAATACCTACTAATCCTATGCTGTTTAGAGCTTGGTAAAAATACTATTGAATATATGCTTTTCCAGACTCCCAGCTTAGGCAAGGCAAAACCAAGGATGTAACTCACGAAGATACTCTAAAAAGCTTCATTCTCACTACAGCATGTATTTAAAATGGTCTATAGTACTCAGTAATCTACTTTCTGGTTTCCTTCCAGGCCTCTTCATTGTTATCTCCACTTGCTGCAGAAATGGAGAAGTTGTGTACGTGGGAGGCATGGTGTAGCATGGATTTATCACGGAAAAACAGAGCACTCCTTATTGAAAGCACAAAGCTAATACCTCTGAAAGGCTACAGGGCCTGTTGGAGGGGACTTAAATCATCCACTGGTATTTATTTCAGCTCAAAGTTATGCATGCAAAATAGCCATAAAAAGAGTGGCTCGATTAATCTTTTCTGCCCTGAAGATGCAGTGCCCCTGCTAGGTGACCTGCTCTGGCACAGACACATGGTGCACAACCTCTCCCACCCCCGTCCTGCCCTCCTCCCTTTTTCTCTTTTCCTCAGGGAAGAACCACAAGGGGAAGTTTTCAGCTGCAAACCCACTGGCTGTATCCTTCAAGACTTGCAAGCCTCTGGGCCAGCAGTGCCCAGCTGGAGCCATCCCATTCCTCATCTCATGCCTGCATGGGGACACCAGCCCCAGGGCCAAGCCCCTCTGGCAGCCCCTGCCCCAGCCAGCTCCCCAGGCCGTGGCTCTGAGCTGCTTCAGGACATTTAGCTGAATCTCCAGGGTTTGCCATTCTTACCTCATGCCACTGCCTGAAACAGTTTTTACATCTCAGTCCAGATGATTCATTTCAGAGGCGAACAGCATGATTCTTGTATACATTTGCTTTCTCAGTTTGTCAGGCACTTAAGTGCCTTTCATCTTGAAGTATCCTAAATGATAATATGCACTTATATAGCTCAAGCTCCTCTAATGAATGAGGTTCTTCATAAACACTCAGTAATTAGGCCTCACAACAGCCCGATGAGCTGGGAACAACTCTTTGCGGTGATGCAGAGGGATGAGTTGAGGCTGCATGGGGACACGCAGGGTGCAGCCTACCAGCTGGACATACAGTAGCCCAGTGGCCACAAGGTACTGGGAGTTTGTTCGGCCCTGAGGATGGTCTCCTGCACGCCCAGGAGGGAAAGAGTATAGAAACCACAATCTTTTTCCCAGAGATTACCTTCCACATGAACAAGGAGAGCAAATACGGAAAGGTTTCTGCTTGCTCAGTGCCAGCCCACTCCCTCTGTGAAGCGCTCATGGTGACCCAGCCCAGCTCCTTGCCCCAGCATGGTACTGTGGCTGGTGGGATGGGGCCCCTGGCACCACCGCCAGGTCCTGTGGGGCGAAGACTCTGAACCCAGTCATTGCAGCCTCCTGGGAAATTCGTGTCTGCAAGGTCTTTCAGTGTGTCTTCCGTAGTCTCTTTTCTAAAGATATAAAGAAAACTACTTGCTTGAGTCAGAGAAATTGGCACAGCTTAGATGCATGCAGCTGCTACTTTTTATCTAGTAATGTCTTCTACAACTTCCAGATACTGAACTATCTTTTGCATGTGATCTTCCTAGCTCTTTGCTTCTGCCACTTGCTTTTTACTAACCCATAGGAATCAGTTCTCCTGCCGAAATACACAGAGATCTGATGGTAATGTTGTTGTCTTCCTCCAGAGATCACCATGAATTAATAAACTTACCTATTTCTCATTTTTCAAAGCCCTGGAGTTACCCTCCCCAGCAGGAGAGTGTTTTGCCTTGCTGGCACAGCAGCAAAACTAAGATAGCAGCAAGGCATTGCGGGAGACCTGTCTCCATGCTTTTCTTAACTCTGTTGTGTCTTTGCTGGTGCTGTGGAGCTGCCTTTTTTGTGGCCTACCCCTGCCCACCCTCCTGCCCTGTGGGAATGGTCCCCTCTTGCTGTTTTTGGGAGCTCCTTGCTGCAGCTTTTAAATGAGTTTGCTTTTTTGTTCTCTGGCCAACTCCTCCCCTCATCTCTTTCCTTCTGGGCTGAGGTTTTCCTTCCTTCTCAGACCTGCTCCCTGTCTCCGTTCAGCTCAGCAAGCTTTGGGACTGCTTCAGTCCCCGGCAGTAAGGGACATCTGCCCTGTCCCCCCACTCCTGGCACACGCTCACAAGCAAAGTTGCACTCATATTTTTCTTTGCCTTCTTTTTTCCCCTCCCTCTCTCTTGAGGTGGGATCTGTCTTTCCTTATAGCAGATAGTGTGAGAAGAGAGAAACCAGACTCAAAGCAAAATTCTCATTAACTTCAGCGGGGGCAGGATTTCACCTCAAGTGTTTCATGTTCTGGGCACTGGACAACAACATGAAAGGACTCCATACTTGTAAAACCTGAACCGCCGCAGCCATTTGAGCCAAACAAACACAGATGCAGTTCCTGCTGCCCCCTCCAAACCCCTCACCTCAGCCACGCATGCTCCTTCCAAGACCTGTGAAGGTCGTTAATCTCCCCGCTTAGCTGTTTATTGTTGCCATGTTGGCAGCTATTGCTGAGTGTGTAGTTACCTCTGCATAGCCTGAACTGGGCTCTGACTTTTACTGCTCCCGCCCAGCAGTACCTCAAGCCTTGTTGTCTTTCAATTGTGCTCCTCTTCAGTCCCACCTTCCACATCTTGTTTGCGTTATTGTTACTGATAGAACTTTTCAAGCCCCTTTGGCTGCCTGAGTCCTGCTGGCTGGTGCCGTGCTGCTCCTCTGATTTCCTGGGACACATTTCCCCAGCGCTCCTATGTCAAATTAGTTAATTCCTGAGATATTGCAATGTTTTCCTGTTCTCCTGTGTGCCTGACAGCTGCTTTCTGCTGACCTGTCTTCAGTTTTATCCCCACTGTTGAACACAGTACCAGCTATGCCTGGGATCACACTGTTGCCTCTTGCCCAGTGGTTGGTCTTCCACACAGTCACTATCTTATAGAGGCATTACCCTCAGCGTCCTTTATTGTTGCAAGATGCTGCTCTATCCCAGTGTCATCGTGCTTGTGGCCGCTGACAGCCTGTCTGTTAGCTTACCCTGAGGTCTTGATTTTTCCTACTCACTGGTCTCTTGCGTGCTGGTGTTTAGCCCTTGGGAGAGTTGCTGCAAGAGCACAGCATTTCCAAGCAGACATCTCTTCTTGTCTGTGCAGTTTTTGCTCCTGGCTCTTTATACTGTTATTTCTGCCTTTCACTTGTTTTGTAGGTACCCAGGGGAAGAAGTTTTGTGCTCAGATTCCCATGGTAGTGAATCATTTGAATTTTGCTGCACTGAATTACAACCTACTGTCTGAGAAAATGCACCTTGTGTTTCATGATCTCAGTTCTTGCTTGAATGCTCTCCATATAACCCATTTTTTTACAAAGAGAAGTAACAATTTAATATGCCCATGTAGTTCTTGTCTCTAAAATGGAACAAGTCAGTTCTGACTACATTTTAGGACTGGTATTTTCCTGGCCTGGTCACTGAATTCTCACACTGATGTACATCATCTGAGCATCCCAGTCTGGCTGGCAGAGATATTCACTGGCTTGCCTGCAAGCCCATCTCCTGATGACAGTCTGATGGGACTACTGCTCTGCCTATTACCATGATCATAGATGGTCTCTTACCAAGCAACAGGGGTAGTTTCTTTGCCACTATCCCTTTACAAGTGCCCATGAGCTGCTTTACTCTCTATAGCACTCGGAGTTTTTCAGTGCTTTGTCAGATGCCTCGACATTCCCAACATAGTGCCATAATTTATTAAATACTATTTATTTTCATCAGAGAAGTACAGTTTGGGTGTTTAAGGCCGGCACCTTATTTTCCACTGAAGTATCAAAAAAAATCAGGTAGTTGTTTGATGTAATTACATGTGTCATCAGGACTTCTCTGGGATATTAGTGACACTCAAAAACTCAAAGATGAACTAACGGACCCAAAGAAAACAGAGGAGAGAAACTCTTCTTTGGTCCTGCTCTCTTGCTAGGTATGCTGGGACTCTGCTAGCACATGCCCAGGGCTGATGGATTTTGCTCCACCTTACTCACCACAGTCCTCCCGAGACAGCAGGCTGCAGCATTAGCTGTCCATAGGGACTGAGGCTGGTGGTTCACTGAGGAGGCCCCTGAGGTCTCTTTGTGCCTGTTCCTGGGCTTTTCAGAGTGAGGAAAGACAGCTGTCTGTCTGCACCAACAGCCAGATTTCTCCTTTTGGTTGGGGCTTGCCAATCAACGTCCTTCAGAAATCAACAGATGTCAGATGTTGAGGATTAGCATTGGACTAATTTTGCCCTAATATTCTCCTTCTGACCTTTATGCTGAGGTTGCAGAGTACAGCCACACATTCCCGCCTGCTTCCTCTGGCAGGCAGCTCCGTCTGCAATGCCCCCACAAGGCCCGGGAGTTGCTGGTGCAGGTCAGTTTTTGCTGCAGCGCCTCTCCACCTGGCCCGATGCCCAGGGGCATTTCTGCCAAGCTTTACTTGCCAGGAGCCGCGTCCGGCGTTGGTAGGTGGCTGAATGGCTCATCTGTCCTGGAAAGCCAGGGCCCGTTACTGTGCCGCAAGTGGTACATGCTATTCCATACACTATTAGATAGCATTTCCTCAGCCATTAATAGTGCTTTTCAATATTCATTTTAACTGCTTTCGGCCAGTGCAGAGGCTTTGGTTACCTGATGGTTTTCTCCCAGCCGCAGGCAGACCTACTCTGCGCCAGGATTAGAGGATGAATGACGCCTGTTTTTGCAGGCTTGCCTGTCCTTTATCACTATCTCGCAAAAACAAATGGTTCAAAGCTTGGCAGCCATGGGCAAACCCTATGCAACAGAGCAAGGGAGACTACTTCTAGTCTCAGCTCAGGCTCTCAGACGCTGCAGTCCCTCAGCAGCATCCTCCCAGGAGGATCATTTTGATACTGCCCAGCAATCCACCTAGACTCTCTCCTCCAACAGAAGCAGTGTGTGACACTTGTAACAACAGCTCTGGCTTTAGAAGTCTCAACAGCTGCCTATAGGGCCTTACTGGACACAGAATAGGTTTGTGGTATGACCCAGCATCTGGTGGCTTTTCTCCACCTCATCCTGCTGCTCAGCAGTGCTCCATTCACCCAGCTGCACCCACAACCGGAATCAATGGGGTTTTTGACAGTGCAAGAGAGGACAGATAGATTTTGCTGTTGTCCCGTATCTGTTCTTGTCCTTGTGTCCATTTTTTCCCAAGACTGTTCAGTGACCCTCACTGTTTTGAGGCATTTATCTATGGTTTAGAACTGTCTCTTCTACCCATCACTCCTGCAAGCTGGAAGCATGTCTCACAAATAAACCTTTCATTAACTTGGGAATCTTTAATGTCTCCAATTTAATTGAGGATGCCAAATTTCTCATCCGTGTGGTATGAATCTCTATTTTATTCTTAGGCAGTCTCATCTGGGAACAGGCTATTCATCTGACACTGTTATCCATCGATTATGTACTTCGGGTTTTATTCTTTGCTGAAGTCTCACTCCTTGTCATTTCATGCGTGTACTGAGAGCAAGAGAAAGACAAGCAAAAAAAAAAAAAAGGTTTTATCTTCAGTTTCTTCTTTTCATGACTGTGGCCATGGCTCTGTACAAGCATTCAGATTTTGCTCCTGCTTGTCCCTTACTCAAACTATCTTTTGCCTGGAAATTCGGTGCTGGTACATCCTGACTCTACCTGCTTTACCTACTGGATTCTGTTTGTTAATCCCACAACCTGCTAACGGCACGTAACAGCTGTTGCGGCCAAAGCTGGGAAAGTACAGAGGACTATATACAAATATGTTGCACCTGTGGCAAACACTGAGCCATGCGCACACAGATTGACCTTTTATTGCCTTCTCCAAAATACTCTGCCTTGCAGGCTGTTTTCCTCCCCCAGCTTCTGTACAGGTTCATATACCCAGAGTATAACTTGAGACCTCCTACCAGCATGACCTCCTACCTTGAAAGTGCCCATTTTATTAAAACATTCCTGCAAGGCAGTCTGGGCCAATGTGACAAATAGAGAACCAAAGATTCCAGAAATTCAATTCTTTTCTTCAGGAAAGGGGGGAGGCAGGAAGGAGAAGAAGGAGATTAATTTTAATAAAAGCAAGCAATAAGAGGCAAAGAATATTTTACTCAACTATAATGATATAAGAGCAGAGAAGAGAAAGCTTTAGATGGTCTCATGCAACGGTAGATTAGAAAGTCAGACATTTCTGATTTCTAATTCATCCCAAGCTAAGAGCAAATGTCATAGTATAACTGTTTCTATGTAAAACAAGGATGATAACATTTCCTTATTTGGGGGGATAATAGGAAGGGAATTCTAGGATATAATGAAATTTGGACTTTTTAAATAGAAAGCATTTTATAGAGTAAAAACGTTACTCCACTAGGCTCTTCAGTTTGCTTCATCTATGCAATACAGGTGCTTGCAGTTCCCACTCCAAATGTATTGTATGTGTTCTATTAGGGCAGTATCTGGCTGGTATCTTGAACTAATAGAGTTCTATCTGTCTTCTGCAATGACAGGAAACCACAGCTTCAGAAGCATATTTTGGAGAAGTAAATAAATAAGAAGGAATAAATCGTGGCCTTTAAGGGAGTTTTAAAGTTTCAGCAAAAAAGAAGGCCAGATACGCTGATTCTTTAATTTTAATTACGCATTTTTCTAAGTAGCAAGAAACCCCCCCCAGAATTAAAATAAAACCCATCAATAACACAAAGAAAAAATGAGCTTGAGGCTGAAGGATTTGTGTCAACATCTGGACTTGGGGCTTGAAAACTAGATGGTTAAGGTCATTCAATTTCATAAACCCAGTTTAGGAACAGTATACACAGCACATGAACAAGTGCAAAGCCTGGAGTCACATAAACAGTGTTATTCATTCCTGGACGTTGAAATAACAAAAAAGACACAGTCAAAGAGCTCCTCTCAGTATATGCTCTTTAAATATATGTGGAGGGTCCATGTGACACTGCAACAACAACACTGGGAATATGGAAAATTAGACTAAGCGATATTTACATTACATTTTTTACTGGGGTGAAGGGTTAAATTTGGTTAATGACAGGCTAATTTGGTCAAGAATATGGGCTCCATCACCTTTCCAAAGCTCCCTGAACAAATAAAATTAATAAAGTGTTCTCATAGGATCAAATCCTCATAGTAATCTGATGTATTTCTCACAGGAAACACATTTACTTGTTCAAGCAACTAAGAACACATTTGTTTTACGGTGCAAACTGAAATAAAAATATTAAATAGTCCTTCAAATCTTTGGCATCTTTCTCTCCCACGCACCTTCCCGTCCCAGATAGGAGGTCAGAGCTACCTGCTAGTGCACAGAGACCGTGTTTCACAGCTGTGTATTTCACCTATGGTTTTCTTAGCAAGAAGCCTGCTCTAGTCTCAATATGACAAAGGAGAGCTCTATCTGCAGCCATATATTGGCCTAATGATTTTTGGCTGAAATTGTCAATCACAGTAAGTTTAAGTGCAACACTGCATACAGAAAGCTCTCTGCCAGTCTCTTATTGCTGGGGGTGTGAATGCTACCCTTCACATGGGATTGCACTCAGTTTAATTTATTTACAAACGAGTGAACTCTGATGATGATATCTTTTTGGTAAATACTTATTGCTTTCTCCTGGCTGGTGACCCATACTATTTCAAAGAGTGTGCCAATGATTTCCATGATTCATACCGCAAAGCATTTGTTTAAGTTTGTTTCAAAGAACATTGCCACAAGGCAGTCTTCAGCTGAGTCTGCCAAGGAAAAGGCTGAGTCCCCACTGCAGCTGCTCAGTGCAGGGCAAAAAAATTTCTCTCTCCACACGCTCATTTCAGCTCAGTTTTACATGACCACTAAGTCCATCAAGGGGAAAGCCTTAGGTAGAAAAAGAAACAGTGTTTGTTTTCTACAATATGTCAGACTATTTCCTGAACTCATACATTCAAAGGAAATTTTCCAGGAAAGCTGATGAGTTTTGGGTTTTTTTTATAGTTTGTCACTTGAGACCTGTATTTTCATTTTTTGAATTTTGTCAGTCATTTCAAGGATTTCAGAACGGAGAAAAACATCTTGTCTCCATAACCACAAACAAATAACATCACAACAAAGGAGATACCTCTTCCAATTTCAGACTTGATCTAACAATTTATCACAGCAAATCTTTTATAAGATTTCTGAGTGGTTTCATTTTGCTGCCATTAAAATAATTTCTTACTCAGATTTGCCAGTTCAACATTTCTGCTGATGTTGTGTTTCAGACACAATGTGCAAGGTGGATGCTTCTGCTGCCTTTTTCCTTTAGGAATAGAAGGTGGTGACAGGAGGCACTTTAATTATATGTGGGGCTTTTTAGTGACCACTTCAGAAAAATTTGTCCTGCTTTTCCAATGTAAGGATGAACATATGTGCTCAATGTATGCCTTCACCGTGCACCCCAAATGTACATGCCTTCCTTGACCAGAAATACACAATGAAAAAAAGCCTTGCCCTGTACTCAGTAGGGAGGCTGCACATCACTGTAACTCTGCTGAATTCTGTAAGTGTGTAATGTACAGATTTGGCTCCATTTTGAAAAAAATTAATCACATTTTTTATTTGCCTGTTTTTCTACCCAATTCCTGGTTATGATGGCTTGCATTTTTTATTATTAAGATTTATTTCCTTCCTATTTTTTAATGTTCCCCAGAGACAGCAAACCAGCTTGACTATCTGTTAACATAAATTTTAAAATGGAGTCCAAATATTTAATTGAATTGGTTGTGTCAGTGACTTAATCACCTAATTGCTGGAATTTTATTTCTGTGATACAGATTGTCTGAGTTTGGAATATCAGTTACATTTCTGGAGGACGGAAATAATCTCTTTCCAAATGACATAAATAGTTGAACAATACTGGCAAAATATGCCCTGAATGTACATCCAACACAAACTTTGGCTTAAGCAAGTCAGAAAACCGTGTCTGTTTTTCTTTAAATTGATTTTTATAGAGTACTAGGTGTCTGTTTGAGTTATACTTTAAGACAATGGTATTAGTAGTATCATGCTTTTGCATGCATATGCTCAAAACCATACCAATTATTTTTTTTCCTAAGCATAGCCTTACATTACTTAGAGTAAAGATACAGAGTAAATAGCTCATTTTTAAACACATGCAATCAATATCACGATCTTCCACCATCTGCAATGCAGAAATGGAGAGAACCTGGAGGGCTGAGGCTTTCCAGAAGGAAATATCATAAGATAAGAGTGAAATAATCTTTGGAAACTACATCTCATATCTTTGTCTTAAAGATAGATTCTAGAGAAAATCTCACCAATCTTTCTATTTTTATTCAAATAAAGCATGTTCTTCAACAGTTAATAACAGCATCACTCTGAATCTCTATATTATTATATGTTATATGCTCTAAGCGTTTTTTATATTTGCTGGTTGGTGAGTGTATATCCAACCTGGCAAACTCATCTAATGCTCACTCAGTTCCTCAGTTCCACTGGGGATGAAATAAGAACTAAAAGACATACTTGAAACCAGAGGAGAAAACCTGAAGTGTGGCACGGATCAAGAGCTGGGAGTAGATGTGCTCCACTAAAAGTTGCTTTGCCTGCCTTTCTAATAGTGTTCGTCTTTTAACACACCAACATCTTTGGAAATGGTAATTTAGTGGCAAATCCAAGGATACAAACTTACCCAAGTTATGTTCTAGTATGAGTAGGAGAGGAAAGCCTTGTGATAACTCCGACAGGTCTTGTGGAAACTTTGGGTGGGGACTGTGGGTCGGTGATTGCTGCTGCTGCAGAGGTTTGTGGCTCTGTGGTGGAGGCACTGCTTCCCCATTGCCCACCAAAGGCTGCAGCTGAGGAAGGACACCTGACCTTGTGGTCTGCAACACTATAAACTCTCAACAAGCCCAAAGGGAGGGCATGGCAAATTTAGTCTCTGAAGGTGAAACCTGATGACTTTAACAGCTCCACTGTTTATGGGACCTTTTCCTAAGTGACTGATAGGAAATCAAAGGCAGGCCATGGGGGCCCCGTGAGTGGAAGGAAGCCTGGCTTTCTGCACGGCTCTGGGCTGCAGGGAGCCCAAAACTTCTGAAACCTCACCTTTTGAATTAAACTTGCTGTAGTGTGCAAAACTTCAAGAAACATTGGCTTTGGATTTTATGGTGACACCTTAAAAAGGCAAGGCTGGAGCAATATGTTGGGCAGATATACTTTGGTGGATACTTTGCGTGCTTCTCTATGTAGACCCACCCCACCACTAAGAACCTAAACAATTTTAACTTGGATACGGCCAAACAGATATTGTATTGTTGTCACTTTTTGTAAAATAAAGTCATTGCCAGACTGAGACCTCGCATGCCAAGTTTCTGGCTGCAGTGCATTTTATGGCTGAGTTATAAAGCCCTGGAAGAAGAGGTTTGTAACATAAATGCTGACACAGCCGAAGCTATAACAGAGGGAACAGTATTGCTATGATATCTTATTTACCTCTAGCAAGGAGCATCTAAGGAAAACTAAATAATGTATTCCTGCTGCTACAGATCATTTCATGAGTAAAACTTATCTCTGCTTTTATTTGGTAGGTTACAGCTACAAGGTTCGTGCATTGATTGAGGAAGAGTAGCAACAGTCTGTATATTCCTATGCATCAGAAGATTCACATATTCACACATAATGAAGCATTCCTACACTCACTTAAGATTTATTAAACATTCTTTTACAGAAAATAACAATTGAGAAAGATCAGAAAAGCATAGTACAGAGTAAGCAAAACTGCTTCAGCTTATTGCAAATGACTACAACCCTTTAAAAAAGGGACGTATAGGTGACTGCTGTGTGTGATTGAGTAACCAAATATGGACTAATGCTGCTTTATTGCAGGTATGAATAATTTACAGCAGAAACCCCAGAAATACTCTGCTGTAGCATGACATCTGCTTAATTGAACGCGAGTGCATTGCATTAAGCTTGCAAGCTGAAAACAGGAGGAAAGTCATTCATAGGTAATCTGAAGAAAGCGGTCTGGAAATTATGACCACTGACTGCCAGTCTTTGCCACTAATACACATACAGCATGTCGGTTAGGGATGTATGTGGTGCAAAATTTGCTTGATCAATCTCTCTCTAGATTGGTCCTCTACAAAAACCATGGACTGTGCTTTGGCGCTTCTGTACTGTGACCTCCTTGATGTCCGTTACTGGGTCCAGAAACCTGGGCTTGGCAAGCTGCACTACAAAATAAACCTACTAATTCTGAGAAGTGGTTTTTCAGGCTCTGCACCCATTTCTGGGTGAAATACATTCAACCTCACAGAGTGGACAAATAAGTCTACCCATGCAGTGTGTAGTTTACAAAACTGAAATGACTGAAATGATATTTCAAGGGAAGATTTTGCTATCCTTGCTCCAGTGTGCCTTGGCAGTCCCCACACTGTGAATAGTTTCTCCAGCTTCAGTGGAATGCCTCTTGGACGGAAGACCGGGCTCTCGGTGAATTTAGCTGGCCTGCTGCTGCTGCAGGAATTCAAGGGCACACTGCTACACGTTATACAGGGAAAATTACACAAATGTCCAATGACAAGTGTATATTGTCAACACTGTATCCAAGAAAAACCATTGTATACACTAAAGAATGTGGGGTTTGGCACTTGCTGAAATAAGAACAGTCAAGAATCTGTGGTCTGGTCTTTTTTTAAATCTTTACATTATGAGATCAAGCAACAGTTTCTGAGTATTTTTGCAGCACTTTCCTGTATCGGTCTCCTTCCCTGCTCCTCGCCAACAACGCTGTACAGCTTGCTGAGCCTTTACTTGAGATCAGCCACTACTGTTAAATCTTTTTCTGCTTCAGTCCCATTTTGCTGAAACACGGGACTGAAATACTCAAACTACTTTCTTTTTTGTAACTTGTTTATTTCTCCACCCACAAAGCAAATGCAATCTTTGCTCTGTAATTTAATGTCCGCCTCTTTTTCCGCTAAGGTTGGTTTGGTATTTCCTTTACAAACCTCAATTGTTGGCATTAAAAACCTGGCCATTTCAACTCTACTGAACTAAACAAATTGTCAGATAGCATTGAAATTGCTCTACTAAAATTTCTTCTTTTTATGACTAGTCTATGACTAGACTTTATCCCTGCAATCCCCACTACTCTTTTAGGTCCCCTGAAGGTGAATCAACTGGCTTGAAAATACTGCTTATTCCCCTTACAAACCAGAGACTGCAGAGCCCAAGCTCTGTCCCAAAACACGAAGATCATTCTGTCCGTCTGACTGACTGTGTGCGGGCAGACTTTCATAAGCTTCTCCGTATCAGGCAAAAGTCTCTCAGCAGGAGCTACAAGGTAGAGAGTCCTTAAAAAAATCAGAAGGATGGAGAAGCAAGAAGGGATGAAGTAAGTCTCTCCTGGTGCAAGGGCTGGGCTTGGTCACCTCAGTGCTCTGGCAAGGCATTCCTTGTTAGAAAAGAAGAAATATTCTAAGGGATTTTCTACTTGCAGTAGTTTACAGGAGGCTGCACCAACTAACTATGCCCAAAAATAGTGGGACCATGGTGGTGGTAAGCCCCAAGCAAGCACCACAGAAGCAAAGCCCAGCAGGGTGCTCACCCTAACCCAAGCAACAGCTTGCAGCTAAAGGAAGGAGCAAGAGAAAGGGGCTACGTTGTAGGGCCAGGTGAGCTGGAAGTGGGAAAAGCCCTTTACTGCTGCCTGTGCAGAGCACAGGGGCTGTCAGTGGGAGATGTCTCTGGGCTGGGCAGAGCCAGCCCCGTATCACTCCTGCCCTGCCCACCCAAGAGCCAGGGCTGGGGCACCACTTTACTGGTAATCCCTCTAAAACCTTTAGCCAAGCCCTCGGTGCTGCTAGTCAAGTCCTCCCAGAATTGTGCTTTTCATCTTCCTCTTCTGTCTGGAGAAGCAGAAGCAGAAGCAGCAGGAGCTCGGCCAGGCTGGCTTAGCATCTGCCTGTTTGAGGTGGAATTTGAATCCAGTATATTAGCAAACGTCCCCCAGAAACCCTATTTGGCCTCACTATTAGTGGTCAAGGGCCAGCAGCACAGTCACAGCAGCATTTCTGTCCCTGACTTGTTTGTTTTGATGCAACAGTGACAACATGAAGAAGACAGAGTAACTATAATACAGAAATGTATTTTAATGGGATGTGCATCAGTCTCAGGAAGTACAAACAATTGTAATATGATTCTCTTCCCTCATATTTCTCCTTCCTGTGAAACCATAGCAAAAAAAAACCCTGACATCATTTACAAAAGTATGATAGGAGATGTGACTGGGATGCAGCTCTTCAGGCAAACATCCATCAGGATCCTGCACAGGAAGAATGGTATTTTGCAAGTATGTGAACTAAGCTCTAGGTAATTGCTGGGCAGATCTAAGTGTGTGAGTGAAGCAGAATATACTGCTCTTTCACTGCTGCAGGAAAAATTATGAGTCATGTAAGGAGACCCACTTACCTCAAAGCATTTGGTTTACGGAACGGCCCAACACTGAGTTGTGATCATCAACTTTCCTAAAAGCCCACAACCATTTGGAGGGTTTCTGAAAGGCTCGAGGAGTGCTGAGGAATTAAAAGAGACCCCCTCTTCAGCATATGCAAAATGTACAGTCATGTTTCAGTTCTAAAATCAGGAAGTTTAAAAATCATTGACAAAAATTTTCTGATTTGAGATTACAAAACTAAGTTACATATAATGAGATTATGAAATTAAGTTACATATAAGAAACACTTAATCTTGGTGCAAACATGTTTAACTTTATTACCCATGACCGTTGAAGTCCTAATATATTGATTGCTAAAGGCTCACAGGCATTAAACTGCTTTGCCAATTGTATGGTAAGGATCATCCGGTTCTCCATCCAATATGAACACTGAAAACTCTAAAATTCTGTGGAAACTCTAAAAACTCCAGAGTTTTCTCTAAAAACTCTGTGGAAACAGGAAAACCTGTGCTTAGCCCTGTCTTTTTCCCATTTTGATAGTCTCTGCCTTGTGAAATAATAGCCATAATATATTAGTGTCTAGTAAAATATTTTTCTGCTTTCAATACCATCACTGTATTTTGTTTAGATGCAACTGCTTCCTTTTTTAAAGCCACCAAGAAAGCCATCAAAAGAGATTTGTGTTCAATTTTCGCGCACATTTCACGCAAAAATAACTTTGATATTAGGAAGAATTGTGCCTTAAAAGCATCTTACTATATAAATGTTTATTAGCAGGTTTTATCTTTCTCTGAAGATTTGGTAACTCTTGCTCCTTGGCTGAAGACACTACAGCGAGTAGGCCATTAATCAGACTGAAATAGTAATACCTATGTTCTTGTAGAGCGAATTCAAGGGGAAAGGAAATTTACCTTCCAAATGTACTCTGCTGTAGAAAGTAGTACTGATATGACAGCTCAAAGGTGCAGTTTGTAAATCAGTGTAAAGTGTACCTAGTTTGCATGTAGTGTACACTGCTCAATTGTGTGGTATCTCAAAGCATAGGTTGGCCCTCACCAGTTCTCCTCTAAGCAAGCCCACCAGAGTGGCATCCCAGCTGCATGGGGAGCTCCCTGAAGGTGAAGCCCTCTGCCAGGCTGCCCTGCTGCCATGGCCAAGTCCTGCACATTTGCCCAAAGCCAATTGGTAATTAAAACCTGGTCCTAAGAAAAGGAAAAAAAGAAACACCAGGAAAAATAAACTGTTTATTTGTCTGAGAACCACAGGGAGAACATGGTGGAGCTGTTCAAAGAGGCATAGCTAAGGCTGATAACATTTGGTTCTCTTTCTTAGAAAGCCATGGAAAGGCAAGTGCAAGTCCCATCCTCCCCATCTCTGACCCACACCAGCTAACAGGCTATGTGGTTGGGTCAGAGATGGGGAGGATGGGACAGGATTCACTTTAGAGGAGTATGGAGAACAGGGGAAAGACTTCCTGACCATGGTCTGGTCACAAGATTCCTGGGAAATGCAGCAGAGACTACCTGATTCCTGGCAAATTGCACACACAGGTAATTGTAGTTTTTAAAGAAAGCCTGTTCTGTAACTGCCCATTTTGGAAGGAAGGAGATTTTCAGAGGACTGTGGTTTCAATTCTGGATAGCAAATCCATTTTCAGTCTGCTAGCAATGATTCCTGGTCTGCTGGGAATGAAAGGCCACTTTGGTTTTTGGTGGACCCTACGTTCTCTCTGATTGACATGGGAAAAACTGTTCAAAGCCTGGTATGCCAGGACGGATGACATTTTTCTGAACTCAGTTGCAGGATATTCTCTTGGGATAGGTGGCATAGTGTCTGACTCATCTGCTGGTAGGGAGTGCTGCTAGGTGACCACAAGTTAAATAAACTTGAATTCCTCAGCCATGACTGAGGGATAACGAGGAAAGTTCCCTTCTGCTCTGCAAGTAGCTTCTGCAGGTGTTGGACATCTGGAGTTCCCTCAGTTTCCAAGATCTGTTAACCACAGAGAAGAGAAGAGATTGAGTAGATTACTGTGATTTTGGATGATACAAGAACCCAGAGACCTTGCTGATGAACAAACGCTTTTTGTAAGTGCTAGCTACAATCATTGTTCCCATGTTAAATGGCTTTTCTCTAGTAGTTACCACTAAGTCTTTGGTTTTCATGAAAAGTATATAAGCTAAATAAGTCACCCGGTCAACACAGTCCACAAAAAAACACCCAAATAAGTTCTCAGGCATGTGAGTAATTTATTTTATCATATGTCAGGAAAACAGAATATATGTATAAAGCTACATAAGTCTGTAAAGATAACTTGTGCTGAAATACAACAAAGCATGTTCTTTCTAGTAGTTGCAGATCATAAGTGGACATTTTACAGAGAAACCTACAAAAGTTAGTTGTACTTTCTGGTAGCAATTACCTCCCACAAATATGACTCACTTCTGCAGTTTAAATGCACTGGTTTAGTGTCCCAAAATCAACAGTTTTATAAATAAATCTCTGAATCACAGGCTGAATGCCTGAAGTGTTTAAATATTTTTCACTGGCTTGGGAAGTAGTTTGCATTTAAAGCTTTTACTTTATAACAAGTTCCTAGTGAGCTGTACTGATACTAAAAGGGAGTAAATACAAACAAAAGAGGAAAGCTGCGGGGACCTCTGTAGCAGTTTTCCCAATCTTTGGTACTTCTGCTAACGTGAACTGGGATTGCCAAGTTAGATGTGCATAGGACCCAAGATGGAATCAGTTTTCCTGTTTCACACGATCCTCTTCTATGGAAAGAGGACCTGGAGCTGAGATTGCCTTGCAGCACAGCTTTCCTAGCAGAACGGGGGGCTGTTTCTAGGGGAGGCAGCGCAGATCAATTCTGTAAAGAAATGCCAGCTATCTCACTGAAAAATGATAATGAAAGGGGAGGCCTCTCCTCTGAAAGTCAACATACTACAAGGCCAAAGAAGAAAAGAATTTCACCTTCTAATCATGGGACATTATATTTTGAAAATTATAGTATTATTTTTCCTTGAATTACGCAATGTGCCCAGATGTTTTTCACCTGTTTGAGTGATGGAGAATGCACTCAGGTTTGCTTCCTGATGCTTCGCACAGAAGCGTTCCTGCAGGAGGGCTATATGCTGCTGCCACAGAGCATGCACCATCCCACTGGGAATCCATCACGCAGTTGAGGGAAGCTTCAAGACAAGAGCCTCACAAGGGGCTACTGCTGCCAAACAGGGGAAGACAACTGGTCTTTGCGGGAGCAGACTGCATCAGGCATCCTCCATCCCAACCATTGCTGCACAAAATTAGTTCTCAGTTCTTTCTGAGTTTACTTTCTGCTCTGCAGCTGCTCTCGCAGCCGGCCTGTCTGCCTGGAGCTGGCAGGATGTGGGGAAATACATCAGCTCAGCGGCCGCCAAGGGCCAGCTCCTGCCAGGGAGCGGGACTGCTGCTGGAGGTGGCTGAGCCTCCCCAGGCATGGATGGTGGCTGCTGCCACTACTTTCACCCCCGGCTGACCCATTGCTCCCAGCCGGCACGGTGGTGGAAGGATCCGGTTCACAGCCAAGGTCCAACCCATGGCAGTGCTGCACGGAGCAGTGTCCTCTGGGCTCCGGCAGGAAGTTTGCTGACAGAGCCACGCTGGCGCAGCCATGCTGGCAGCCTTATGTCATTTGGAAGCAGGGTGTGGACCACTGGAAAGAGGAAAAAGAAAAGAGTAATCTTACCTGTAGAGCTTTACCCAAAAGAAAATAATCTCTCTCAGATCAAGCATGAGTTTCTGTTACATCCTTGTGGGGATTCTTCTAGTTTCACTGTGCATTAAACTCTGATTTTCCTCAGTCAGGAAGGAGAAAAACCCCAGTCACTCCCCTATATTGCTATACCAGCACAGCTTTCTTGATTAGAGGTGACCTAAATAATACTAATCTGATCAGATATAAAAGAAGAAATACTTATACATGTAAACATGTAAAAAAGTCATGATTTACACAGTTATTTTTGCAAAACCCACACAGAAGGCAAAAAATGTAGATATGCAGCTGAAACCTCTAAACCTTCTGTCTTTATTTAATTACAAACTGTCGGTTAAAATCACAATTGAATCTGGGATTGCTGGTAAGAAGTTATGTATCATAAGTGACAGCACAGAACATGCAGTCCTTTTTATTTATATTTAATCAGAGAAAAAAAATAAAGAAAAAAAGGAAAAGGCAAGAGAACAGAAAGCTAAAGAAATAGGAGCTGAATAGAAGAAAGAAAGAAAGGAGCAGGGACATTTTAGATGCCATCCTCTCGCAATTAATCAAAGATTTCTGAAAAGTTCACGCGCAGACTCTGCTGCCTTATCTTGGCTTCTAAGTCTCAGTGTGATCTACAAAACCCCCCAGTTATGAGAAAATGCTTTCACTGCTTGGCTGACTCATTCTCAGACATTTGCCTTTTTCCTCTATTTCTGTTTCAGCTGCTATAAAGTTGCTACTGCTTCATCAACCCCACCTTTGCAGGATACGTGGATCACTGCTATTTCTGCTGCATGACCACTCAGAGACCTGATGTACCAGCTCCCTAACACAGAAAATCCTCCATCTGGGAGTTTCTAAAATATTTTGTTAGGAACAGGATGGGGATGTTATATTCTCTCAGCTTACCTCCAGCAACTGGGAAGTCTGATAACTTTGTCAAGTCTTAGTTATATCCATTTACGTTTACTTTATCTAGAAATAGTTTGTCTGAAATTATGCAGGCAAAGTTTAGAACAGAGCACATTGTTACATAAATTGTGAAGCTCCATTTTTTATGATTGTGCACAATATCATTTATTCAATTGCACAAAAACTGTATGGTGATTCCTTGTGAGCTGCAGACTCTAAGTATTGTCAGGTACTTCAACACTCATTTTCCACAAGCTACCAGGCCTGGTGCAGAGGGCAGATCACCTGAACTGATGCAAATCAGAAAAGAGTAAGGCCTCCTGATTCTCCTACTTAGAGTTTTACACTATTGTTTTGCATAAAATACTAGTGCCTTGAAGAAAATAAACAGACAATAATGAGGAAAAGTGGACTTCATCAATACAGCATATTTTTTTCAGAAACAAACAGAAAGGAGGAGAGAGGTTGCAAAAAAATTGTAGAACAGAATTATAGAATCATAGAATCATTTAGGTTGGAAAAGACCTTTAATATCATTGAGTCCAATCATTAACCTAAGCCTGCCAAGTCCACCACCAAGCCATGTCCCTAAGTACTGCATCTACTGTCACCTCCAGAGATGTTGACTTAACCACTTCCCTGGGCAGCCTTTTCCAATGCTTCATAACCTTTTTGGTGAAGAAATCTTTCCTAGTATCCAATCTAAACTTCCCCTGGTGCGTCTTGAAGCCATTTCCTCTAATTTCCTCCTGTTCTATTGCTTGTTACTTGGGAAAAGAAACCAACACCCACCTCGCTACAAATAGAAATGAGTCGGAACTTTAAAGCAGAAAGTGTGACATCAAGAGCTTCAACTAACAACAAGAATGAAGTGGAAAAAACAAAGGAGGGAGATAAACATTAACATGCTGGTGGATCACAAGATTACTGTAGCCTACCAGCCAGTATGGTCCTGAGAAATCGTAGGATGCAAAGAAGTGTTGGTGGAATACAGGGAAAATCCAAGCTCTTGTCCAAGGCATTGGTGACACCTTTCCTGACATCTTTTGAATAACTGACTTGCTTAGATTCAGAAAAGACAAAGTCAAATTGGAATAGGTGCAGAGGAAGTCTACAAGGTTAAGCAGTTTATTTTATGAATAAGCTACTTTATAAGAATAAAAAACTTGCTAAATAAAGGCAGGAAAGAGGTATAATATCTCTATTTAAACCTCTCCTTTCAGCCAGAAAAGGAAAAAAATTATTGATGCTAAAGAAAAAGAAAGAGCACAGGTTTAGGAATGCTATAGCAATGAAACACATTTGAAAACCCACACTGGTTTTTCCGAACAATGCTTGAGGGCTGTGCAGGCACACCAGTCTTCCCAGAGCCAAGTCAGAGATCTGTGACCAAGCACAGACAGGCCCAGTTAAATGAGTCCAGAGGCAGAGGGTAAGGTGAAAGAGCTGGCAGATTACCAGTATTTGCTGTGCCCGAACTACTTACCTAATCCTGTCCATTCCTACCCCTTAATCAGCCTTATAAAGAGTCTGAAGCCACAGAGTGCTTTAAGAGCTTACAAAAGCTGCCCATTTATTGTGGAGTTCTTCTCCAAGGGGAAAGCAGGATTCTCTTTGGTACGCTGAGAAAGACTGTTTATCCACTCTTGCATCACAAGTCTACGAGTTGGAGGCAAAGGGTGCCTAAAATATAAACACACTGAGGCTTAGGCTTCAGGGAACAGAGCTCCCATACAGTCTTCCCTGCTGCTCTTGCAGACTGTGGTTGCTCTGCCATCTCCTCTGAGAACAAACGAGTTGCTAAACATCACATTTCTCATTGAGAACAGGGAGTTCCTGCACAGGTTGTGCCCTAGGCATAACCACAGCACAGCACCCTCTGTCCTTGCCCTCTCTCACCTCCCTGCAGAGAGGCGAGGCGTAGCTGGGTTCCTATTTTTGCTCATTCTACAGAATGCCTGAAAGGGAAGAGAATTTTCTTCACAGTGAAAAGAGATTTGAAAGAAAAGAAATGATCCCTGATTCAGCTAAGGTAGGTATCCTCCCTATACGTGTTTAGACACTTACTGTAGATGCTCCAAGCCTTGCTCCTGGTGTGTCATCTGTCTCTCCAATGCTCTGTGTAGACATTAGCCTTCTACTTGGAATCACAACCATGCAATGCTTAAAGTGGCGATTGTGCTGTCCCCAGATCTGTCTGCAGTGACAGAGGGGACAGCTGAGTAACCGGTGGAGGCAGGAGGCTGGCACATCACTGTAAGAACGCAATCCAAAGCAGTGAAGAAAATGGAGTCTGATTAATGCATCTGCAGTGTAAAAAATAGACAGTGATTGTCCTTTGTTTCCCTATTTGTGACTATGCAATGTGGATTTGATTACAGCGGCCTGAACTCAGCAGATTTTCTCCCCGTGAACAGTGGAAAACATTGACGGTCTATTTACAAGGAATTTCTGGGAAGCCTGTTGCACATACATATCAACAACTACTTGCTTGAATGGTTTTTATTTAGTAGGGTTTTCAAAAGCATATGGAGAAAATTTCTGTTGTGGTGCATTTAACCTAGCAATGTGTCATGCCTGGAGGAATAAGCTCTTAGGAGTTACAATGCTTTTGTATCTGTGCAAAGTGTGCTGCTGGAGGGATGTGTACTTGGGCTCTTGTGGCTGTGTGGCTCTGGGCCTGTGGCTGGATTGTACCTTGCTGAAGAGTTCAGCCTGTATGTAGGTAAGACTCTGTGCACGACTTGCATTTGCTAAGATTTTTTGTGCAAGGCCTTGAGTTTTATAACATTTTTTTATGACATTTGCTCTTTGGAACAGTATCTACAATATGTTCATTTTCCTTTTACTCCAAGCTACAGCAATCCTCCTAAAATGGCATTACATAACACAGCACATCTGGCCTGGAAAAGGACAGTTCAAATGTTCTCTATCTGGGTTGCGATCATTATTTTAATGTAGGTCTAGTGAGGGGATTTGAAGACAGATAATGTCTCTAAAATTTGAAACATCCTACTGTGTCCTTTTATGGTATTTGTTTTAACTGATCTTTATTTTCACATCAGAGGAGAAGTCCTTCAGAGCTGACACAGAGGAGTAACACAGACTACAAGCAAGATGTGTATAAAGTCTGCAGGGACCCAATATATATCGCACTTGTGCTTAGATGAGTGAGAATTGCAGGCCTGAGACCCCACAGCACTTGGATACATTTGAATTTCTGATGACTTGCTCCCTCGCAAGTAGTTTCTGAATTTCCTTGTGTGCAGCAGCAAGCCTGAACACACAAAAACAAGGTCACTGTTATTCTGACATTTTTTAGTTCAAAATAACTCAGTAGCTGATGCAACTCACTTTCAATAGTACATCCTCAAATTATTGTTCTAAAAGCTTCCTTAAAAATTAAGGGACTTTTCTGTTTCCCTATTGAAATTTACAGCGGTCTTTTCAGTGAGGAAGAAACTAATCAGGGTCCCAAATCTAAAAAGCCTTTACACAGACAGTTAACCAAAACAAAGTTAAATATACAAATTAAGTCTTTGCAGGAATCCAACTCAGCTAACCATAAAAGAGAAGTTAGAAAATTTCACTATGCCATCCAAAGCTCAGAGCAAACCAAAACCTTGAGACCATTTAGCAACTAATGTCAATTTAATCAAGTTGTAAGCACATAAAACACTAATTTCTCAGCCAGCACTGTGATCCTCAGTGCAGAGGCAAACCTTCATGATCTTTCCAAACAGGTCTCACAAGTTATTTAAAAGTGCATACGAATTATTTATAGTTGAAGTATTTCTCTTGTTTCTCTTTCAATGAAACTCATATTTGAAATTTTTATAGGCTTAAAAAGCACCATTCAGCCTCCTTAAAGAGCTTACTTTAACAACACAGACTGACAAATACAGTGCAGTCACAGCACAGCAGGTAAATAGGAAGGACAAATATATACATGCATACATGCCATGTGTAAGGCAATGAATGTCACATCGGGAAACAAGAGGGGGAACTGAAAGAGAAAAGACTGGGAAATAAGCAGAAGAGGAAAGGAGACAAGGATAAGCACTAACAGCCTGAGTCAACATTAACAAGAAAAGACTCCCTGGAGGGAAGAGGTCCCTTTCTCAGGACTTCTGTGTTTATTGATTCAAATAAAAGAAGATAGATACCATATTGTGGACCGGTTTTCTAATTAGAAAGCAAATTAAAAACTGTAATTAAAACATCTGATTTAAAGAATGCGTGAAAAGCAACCTTATTGTTTTGACTGTGATCTGTTTAGTCTACTTTAAACTTTTTAGAAGCTCAGTATCAGAGGTTATGGAACAGATGGAAAAAAATACTGCCAGCACATTTTTTTCCCCTTAAGTTAAATAATAGGACATGCAGTAGGCAGACACCACCTAGGTGGTAGACAAACCTTGATTTAGCTTATAGAACTTGTAAGCAATATACACATCATGATTTTTAATTACTGAAATCAGTAACGTGTTTGGTCTGAAAAAATACCAAACACAACTTCCTAGATTATTTTAAGATGCAGCAATGTGTTGAACTTGCACATCAAAATAAGTCCCAGTTCACATTGTTTATTCTTCTCTGGTTTATATAGAAGTCATGCTTTCTGCACACTGTATATCAGCTACATAGCCAATGTCATTAACCGTAACATAGTCTTCAACAAGGTTTTGAGGCTCTCCGGTGTCCCTGACATGCAGGGACGCGCTCACAGCTTGCAGCAATCACGACTAAGTTGCATACATACTCCCACGAGATTTTCTAAGTCCAACGAAGCCACAAGAACATATGTGTTTGCACTTGATCCCACACTTAAGCTCACCACAGGAAAAGCTGCTCAGGCTTGCTCTAAGCCTGCAGTTAAATGGAAGAAGACAGAAAACCTCTAGGGCCTGACCCAATATCCACCAGCATCTTGGGGAGTCTTGGCAATGATGGCACTAGTCTGTTGGTCAGGCCCCTTGGTATTCAGTGTACAGCACACCCAACTCCAAGAGCTGTTTCCAAACCAGGAGCAATACACCTTATTTAAAATCTGTTGGTTTGTGACCTTATCTCCAAATCCTCCCCTGGGAAAACAGTAGTGTGAAACCCCAATATCTTAATTTATTGACATACGGAGTAACCTGTAAAGGAAAACAAATACATTTGCTGTCTTATCAAGAAAAAAAAAGATTGGCATTGCTTCTGTAAACAATAGTAAGGCTGTTTTTTTACCAGTGATAATGCAGGTTCTATGTTTTTTTATTTCTTAGAAGATTTTATTGATGACAGAAAAAAAACTAATAGGAGAATCATAAGAGGACAATGAAGACCAGAAGGGAATTTTACTTTGGTAGAGTACTGAGAAAGCTTCAGAACCAGAGCCTCTGACTATGGCACATCAATAATACCTCTGTTTGGTAGCAATGGGCTGGATATTAAAACCATATCTAATGAAGAACGGAGCTAAGATGTAGAGCTATATACAGAGTATGTCGATTGATCCCTACTGACCAAGATCCCAAAATTTTACACATCATTGATATTTTTGTTTATATGGTTGAATATACCAGTTCCCAAAGATCATTTGGTAATGCCTTCTAGGAAAACACCCAGGAAGAAGTCACTCAGTGTCATAGGTTTAGTTTTACAGCAATGTTAAAGACAAAATTCACTTATAAGACAGAGAATAAAGTCTACACTTCTGAAGTTCTGTCTATATTGGGGAATTTAACCAGTAAAATAGGGAAGCAAAATAACTTTATACACTCCACCAGCTAAGCCCACTAATGTTAAAATTGCTGGGAGGTTAAATATGTACATAGTTCTGCTGCGTCTCAGCAATTTTACTGGTGGATCCATCAGGAGTTCCTCAGTGCTCTAATTCTGTCCCTGCTTTGGAGCATGCTTGAAGTAGATGGACTTTTTTATTTTTTCTTTTTTGCTAAATATACTGAGATTTTCCACAGAAAGCAGGAAAAAACATCCTAACAAGAGGGTGATATCTTTGCTAAATTTTAAGCAAGATAGAGCTTCTCTATATGGTAAAAACAATGTATTTTTGCTTAATTGCTTTATAGATACTGATGAACAATTTGCTGAACTTCTTGTTCATTCTCTACTGTATCCCTCTCAGAAAAGTCAGATTGCAGGAGATATCCAGAAAGGGAAACTCCGGCCTAATCAGTTAAAATTTAAACCAACCAACACCTGAAATTATAGCCAACTAAAACCCACCTTTTATAATGGAAATGTCAGACATCCTTAATTATAGGTTACCCCCAGTTCTGCCTACAAAGACTAATTTTAGTTTCATACATAGAAATGAATGGAGTTTAGGGAGGAAAAAAAAATCCATCTATTAAATCCAAAATCCAGGCTTCACCTTCACTACCACTCTGCTTCAGGCCAGCTAAGCTGCTGCAGAATTCCCACTCGACTTGTTTGCTGTGGTTACACAGTCCTGTGTTATTTCCACTATCTCACACACAGAGCCAGAAGAACTTGGAAGATGAAAAGGCTTTTGCTTTCAAATATTTTCATTTTAAAAGAGGAAAGCTAAGTGTAATTCTGTTAATGCATTATTATATTGGAGGGACTGCTGAAGTCAGGAAATTCCAAGTCAATGTTATATTATATTCATTGTGCAGATGTACCATTTTCTACTCCCCTTTTCCTTGTTAAATATAACCTGTTGTGGTCTATTTTTTATTACAGAATATGCAGTGGGACAGTTTCTGCAGTAATGCTGGAATCACCATCCAGGGGAGATTACTTACATCTGAAAGTGTAAAAAGTGGCTGAAAGCAAGGCAGTTTGTACCAGAAAATGAAAATTATACTCCATTGGACCTTTACTGCATAGATTCATTTTGAGTTTTCTGGGAGGTGTCCCTGATGTCGCACTACAGGTAGCTCTGTTATTTTTTGTAACACTGTGTGTTACTTAATCAAAATTCTGGAGATGACTGAAAATTGTCTTGCTCTTTATTTGTTCATCACTATTTATAGAGTCATAGAACCATAAAATCGTTGAATGGGTTGGATTGGAAGGGATGTTAAAGATCATTCAGTTCCAACCTCCCTGCCATGGGCAGGGACACCACCACTGGATCAGGATGCTCAAAACCTCATCCAACCTAGCCTTGAACATCTCCAGGCATGGGGCATCCACGACTTCTCCAGGCAACCTGTTTCAGTGCCTCACCACTCTCAACATAAAAAAATTCTTCCTAATATCTAAAATAAATCTATTCTCTTTCAGCTTTTTAAAGATTTTTTTAAAATGTGTTTTTTCATTACCCTTACTCCTGTTGCTGCACACCTAATTTTGAAGCACTTAATTCCAAGCTACTTAGGGATAAAAAGTAAGGATATTTAAAATGAGAAAGAAAAAAAACCGAAACATGCACACATACAAAACCAAACCAAAACAAACCTCCTAAAGTCCCAAAACTGAACCCAAACAAAACCCAACCCAAGGGTTCTCAAGCTGCTGATGCTGACTTAAAGTCCAACCTTTTCTTCCCAGACATAGGTCACAATCCTGCCTCAAGGCATTTCCTAATTGAAGATCCTTAATTACTGCTGATGCTTTAAGAGGCCTTTCCGACCTGATCCGGCTGCTTTGCATGCTGAGCAGGGCGCTGATGGAGCCGGAGCAGGGCAGCGAGGCAGGGGTTGGCATCAGCCCCTCTGTAGCCCCGTCCCCTCGAAGCTGGAGGCTACTGAATGCAAATCAGATGAGTTTTCAGAAACGTCGGGTTTATGGCTCTTTTAACCAAGCAGAAATTAAACACTCGAAGGCAGTTTCTTTACGTGCTGTTTCAAGCCTGTTTTTAGACAGCACTGTACCAAAAAAGCTCTTTTGCTGGCCTCTCTCCCCAAAGCATATTTTGTTTTTCCTCTGGTTGCTTCTCTCTGCCTTTGTATGAGCAGCTTTGCAGGCTGTGTGCCAGTGACACCCACTTCCACCCATCCCTCCTTCCATCTGCAGAACTGACTCCAGACAACACTGTGTATCATTAAGTTTGGGGCAATGGATTTATTTCAGCTGTGTCACTCCAAGAAAGGATCATAACTGCTTTTTGCTTTTTATTGCCCTTAGATGAATGAAAGGTAACTACACTTCGATTACTCTCAACAAGTTACACTGAATCACTCTCATAATTACATAAATTGCTACAGAATATGAAATTTATTGAAAAAATAATCAGATACCATGTGAATCAATTTAAGCAAGGAGAAATGGATACTAAGAAGGAGCAACTGGATGTGCAAAAGATACATCACTGATGCTGGCAAATTGTATAGTAACACCCACTACAAACAGCTCTGTAGGGGCTTGCAGGAGATTAATTTGTCACCCTAAAAAATTCTTCTCCAGTAGAAGTCCTGTGAATGGAACCAATAGGGGTGAAGCTGCACATAGCCTGCAATTCCAGTTCTCGGGTACTGTGGGCCATGGGCCCTCTCCTTACATTTTTCCTGGATATTCAAAGGAAGAACCCATGAAAGCACTCCAGCCCTCCTGCTTCCTTCCATCATTTCCTCAGATCCTCAGCCGTAATTAGGACTCACAGGAGAGAATCTGTATTCACTTAACGCTGACTTGTCTCAGCAGAATATGGTGAGGCACATGCCAAAAACCACCTCAAAGAGACCTGCTTTCTGGGGAAGAGCCTCCTGGCTCTTCTTTTAAGAGCCTTCTGTAGATTCCCTCTCAGGGAAGAGCTGGATGAGCACCACTGTCAGGTGAGGAGGGAACATGGTTTGTGTGGCAGATACACCACCAGCAAGCGTCTGACAACCAGTCAGATGGACTCTGTTTTGGAAACACATTGTGAGAGCTTGACAGAGCAGCACCAAAAATTTCATAATGAAAAATGATAACAAGGAGACTACCTTTAGCCTTGTAACCTAATCCCTTATGGGAGAGGCACGAAGACAAACCTAACACTCTTTTCATCGTTTATCTTAACCCCTAAGATGTCTTAACACATATCATAATCAATATATCTTAATCTTCATGTGTTTATTACTCTAATAATATTTAAATATGTCATTATTATTATTAAATGACTGCTCCTTGTTGTTTTCTGCACAACACTAAGCCAGTAATTTCTTAAACTCTTTGACTTTCTCTAGACAGGAAGGTTATACTTATTTAGCATCTAACAAAGCAGTTTAGCTTTCATCTGATACTGCTTTGCATCTTGCTTCAATATATACTGATTAAATATTGCAAGCTGAAATATTCTTTCTAATATTGGAATGATGTTTGTTCTTATAACAGGATCACAGATGGTCAGATAACAGAAGAGAGGTCTCTCACACTGAAATGTATATAAACTTAAAAATCAGAGATTAGTAGTGCCTAAAATCAAATGGCATCTTCTAATGGGAGAGCCAGAAAACGATTGCTATAACACCACCCTAAAACTTACATCCTTGGGCTCCATATCAATGTCCTGATATGAATTAATCCCTATGTTTTCTTTTTGAGATCATACCTGTAACTAGGAGGTAGGAAAGGCTCTTGAAGAGTCTGCTTATGGACTGCAGTCCAAGGAGTACTGGATCCTCTTGAGGAAGCATGTGCCTTCCCATGACTTCAGGGGGTGATGGATCTCTGTAATGAAACAGCAGGCTTACCTTTCATAAACTATCTAGGAAAATACAGAAAAAGCCATATGGCATCTCCTAAAATTAGATATCACTTACCATAGTACCTAATTGCAAGGCCACAGAGCCTACATCTGCTGGAAGTGCACGTAGGATGAAATGTCAAACGCGTATGTAGATCCAAGTAGGAATGCAAAAGGGAAATTAGGTGGTTTTGCTATTATTTTAATGGAGAAAGAAAGAGGTTCCTGATGAGTTTGTGGAGATTCTGATGCGGAAGAGGAAAAGGTTTGGAGATATCTGAATCTTTTCACAGCAGGAAAGTGGAATGAAAAGTACTTAGAGATTTTCTGTTGCCTACACCCCCACGTTGCTCCCCTGTAGAGATGCAGAGATGTATACCCTTAGCTGGTATTTGTCATTATAGTAGATGCTGTTGGAAAAAAAAGTCCAGATGAATCCTGAAACACTCTTCTCAGTCAAGGAATTTTCCATGCTGTGATTTTGGCTAGTTTCTCAAAGCATTTGGGAAGCCAACTCTGATGAACAAAATGTGTCTGCCATGATGTATGACCTTCCATATAGTGCATGTCATATAAGTCAGAATCAAACTTAAGCATCTGCCTAGAAATGTCTTCTGTGGAAATTCCAGTATTTTCTTCAGAGTGGGGTTTGCATAACCTGCATGATTAGGGTTTGGGAACTATTTTGAACAAGGAGGAAAGACAGATTAGTACACTGCCAAGTGAGACATCTTCTCAAGGCATAGGAAGAGATGGGGTAAGATAGCTAAGATAATATGGGATAAAAATTAAAACACTATGACTGAAAAGAGAAGTATTAATTTTTCCATTCTGTAATGTTGCTATCCATGCTGGATATAGCTGGAACAGCCGAAAAGAACATTGGTCATACACGAGGAAGTGGTAACCTCCTCAGTCACATCAAATAAACATGAGAAAGACTGAGTCTGCAGCTGCCGGTCCAGCGTGGTACTTTTAATTTGAACTACCACTGTTTTCAGTTTGCTAATACATGAGGATTTGAATAGCAGCCTCGGCTGTGGTTGTAGTAATCTCCTGGGGAGGATAGGGCAGGCAGATGTGGGTATAACCAAGGGATCATGAATCTAGGCCAAGCTCATGACTTTGTGACCTTCCTAATCCTTAAAAATAGCTTTATGCATATGTGTGTGTACACAAACAGACACAATGTAGTAACAGATATACATCATAATGTTATCTAAAATTGTTTTACATATTTTTTAGTATTCTGAAAAATAAGAAAAGATCTGCTTTTGGTCATCCCCACAGTTGTCTAGGTCTTCACTATACCTAACCATCTACAGATCTTCAAACTCGTTTTTTCTCTACCTCGCTGCTCCACAGAAACTGATTTGGTCCATTCAGAACATGCCCTGCATGCATGAAGTGTTGGGTATAATTCATCTTTAATAGGAAAGCCCAGTAGTCACTGAATTCTTCGAGGATATTAAAAAAAACAAGGTTCGATTCTATCCTCTCCTCAAAGAAATCAGAATCATTATCATTTACCATTGATACCAATTCACCTTCCTAAGGACAACAGTTCAGAAGGTCTTCATCTGTGTTGACAAATGTTTTTTATTCCTATAAAATACTTGAACCAGTCATTGAACTAGAGAAAGATTATTACCTAACAGTCAGAACAATTATTTAAGTGGTGAGAGAGGCAGAGAGTATTTCAAAGTACTTCTTTGAAGATGACACAGGAGCTCTTCTCCTTCCAGTACTTACATAGTTAGTCAGCATCATTAAGAGAAAATGAAAGGTCTTCAGAATATCTAAAGACCAGTGATATAGGGTACTGCCTAGCACAGACATCTCTGTTCAAACCTCCCCAGTAAGAAGAGGGAACCAAATAAAGGGATTTTTCAAATCATTTGTTTCGTGGAAGCCCCTAGACCACCTGCTCTCTTTGTAACAATAGCTCTAATCCAAGCTTTTAATACTTGGGTAAAAAATGACATCTATTTGATCGCACATAAAATCTTTTTAGGCTTTTATTTTCATGAGAGGAAAAAAAAAAGTTTATTGTTTGGATCCATCCAAACTAGGCTTTCCTTGTTTGGTCTTGCAATCAAAAACTGCTGATATGCATAGCCTTACATGAGAATCATAATCCTTTTCCAATTCTTTATCAACACATGATCATTCTTGCACTGAATTGCTTATTCCATGCTCCAGTAAACTAAACTCAGATAGAATTACACTAGATTTTTGCACAGCTTTATAGTGCAAACAAATTTGGTCTGTGCATCTGATTTTCAAACATATTGTTATCCTTATAAATACCATACATTTGTATCTACCAGACAGACCTTTAACTTGGCAAATAGGAGAATCAGACCAACTATGCAGAGTACACCAAAGCTTCAGTTCACATCTCAGAAAATAGCCATTCCAATATCCATGTTTCTCCATATGGCATTGACCGATGATTTGTTGTTAAACAAAATTAGACTTTCAATTGTATCTATTTGTTTGTTTTGGTAGACTCTCATTCTTTTTTTCTGTTTGTCTTTATGTTAATTCTGGGTATTCAGAATATGTGTTGCAAGCTTCAGTACTACAGCAGCTCCAAAACAGCAGCTTCCCTTTGTGTATGAACAAACAGTTCCTGCAAAAGTATTACGAGCTTCACAGTGAGAAAAAAACAAAAGACAAATGAACAGCATCTAACATTAGAATGTGTTCCAGCAATTAAAAGACAGATGTAAATAAGAAGAATGTGCAATGAAATAATTAAGAAATCAATTTTAAGTTGGGATTTAAAAAGCTGAGTGAGCCAGCTGTACAGATACCATAACAAAGAGAGTAGCTCCAAATAAGCAATTGCAGAAGACTGTGAGACAGCAAACAGCAAGAGGCTGGAGAGCAGAACTAAATCAGAAACAGTGTAAGTTACAGAAGGAAACAAACATGAATCATATGGGAAAAAATTCACAATACATTAGTGTTTAATTAGATAATATAATGGATAAGGACACTTAAGCAGAGTCATCATAAACAAAGATGAATGGAAAATGTGCTCCTAATAAAACTGGGTAGTCTAGCTGCACTACAACTGTAATTTGATCAGTCACAAGTTTGGATGTAATTTAAAGCAAAAAATAATATTTTGACACAGTATTCTGCTACTGCATCTAGTAGTAGAAAAGAAACTATTGATGTAGACCTTCTCAACTGAAGTTCCGGGTATTTTGAAAACAAATTAAACTCACAACTGTTCACAATCCAACACTTCTACCCAAATTTGCATTCCAATTCCACTTTGAACAGGCAAGATTTGCCTTTTGGATTAAGAATGTGGAATGACCTTTTCAAATTCTTTTTTTAAAATAATTTTTTTGCTTGTGTGAAGGCTCTGAAGCAGAGATCACATCTAAAGTTAAAATTAGCATAAGAATGGAATTGTAGGTCCTGGTTATGTTTTCATACGTCTATTTTATGCAACATACCAACCTGACATAGGTATCAGCAGAGGTTAATTGCTTTCAAGAGAAAAACAACACGCGACAAGTAGGGCAAAAGGAGAGCAAGAGAAACAAAGCGGTTTTGAAGGCCTTTGTGATCTTCACAAACACTTTTTCATAACAAGGAAGATTTTTCAAAAGTCAGTTGCATATACGTAAGTCATTACAGCTACATATAGCTACGTACATGCTGATGTTTTCTGGCAGTTTGCATCCTTATACTTAAATCTTTCAAGCAGGTACAGCGTTCTCAAGTCGTGCAAGACATGACAACTTATAAGGAATAGCTTTAAATGAACAAATAAATTCATGGTAAAGTACAGAAACAGGAAAAAAAATGATAAGCTGAGAACAATTTATCTTGATAAATATTAACAAATTCTGCTCTAAGTGAATGTGCAAATTTCAAATGTCTTTACCATTTTTTGAGACTGTCCAAAATCCCAGGGTACACCTTCAAAACTTCTTACATTCACTTGGAAGCAAAAATAGAAATCGCAAGACCATCTGGGTCTAGGGGTACTAAAGCTGTATGTTGGTATCTTTAAAATCCACATTTATTCAAGATTAGTTCTTCAGCTAGCTGCAGTCAAGCAGAATATTTCAGGGTCATTGTTCTAGTAAATCTTTCAACTACAATTTTTATAGGGGAGCAAAAGTGTATTTCCAAAAAGGAAAAAAAAATCATCAACTGAAAAGTCAATTTTAGGAACCGACACTCCAAGAAAATACAAAGAATTGAAAATAAAGTTTCACTAATGGAAAGTAGAAAAAAAAAAGTATTTCCACAAACCAGAAATGAAACAAGAAACAATTCACTGAGTCATTTGCTAGTGTAATTCTAAATTCATTCAACTAAATGAACACCATTAAATCTAGAATACTCAAAACAGGATGTGCAACTTCATTTCATAAACATGAATAAGGAGTAGGCATACAAACAGAGGACTGAATGTTTTTATTTAATAATACATACGCAAGAGATCATAAACCATAACACAACACACATGACTATTTTTAAAACAGCAAAATCTGTCCGTAATAATCAGTAACTGGTTTTCAAGCATCCATACTCCAGTGTGACTACTGAAGTATTTTAATTCCTGTCTTCAGACAATGGGAATAAATTTAAAAAATGGTGAAGTATGGCAGCTATGCAATCTGACATTGCTACTACATTATACCTGTTTAGATTGACTCAATTCCCACAGAAATTATGTCACTAGAGACAAACTGATTGTTATGGATGATCACCATCTTAGAATTCTTCCTTTAAAGAAACATATTGTTAAGCCTGATACATTTAGGAGGATGCAGAAAATATATTACTTTCCTAGGATTTTGCAAATTAGTACATTAATTAATTCTTGAGAAGTCAGATTGAAAACTGTGCACCATAAGGTAAAACAGGATTTTTCATTCTTGCAGCACAAACCAGTTTAAGTTACATACACAATGTGAAGAAGAAGGTATTAGGTCAAACCACTCTGACACTGGCTGCATCCTTACTTATGATGCTTTTTAGCACAGTAAATAATGGGAACTTTGTATACAAAGACATGAAGTGCACAGTTGCTTGGATTAAATTCATAAAAGTTTAAAAAACAAAACCTCAAAAATCAACACATACGTGTATCTATTTACGAGTTGTGAATGAGACGCTTTCCACAATGAATAGTGATAGGAGTAATTGTTAACTTGATGCAAAACACTATCCTCTGGTTTTTTCAAGTTTCTAGACCTCCTTGGTACCAAAGATAACATATACAAAATTTGCTTTGGTTTTCTCTTCTCATTTATCAAAACTAAAGCAGTGTAAAGCTAGCAATGCTCCTGCCAGTTTCAGTCCTGCTCTTCAGAAACTACTGAGCAGCAAGAGTTGTCACTAGTTTCTCCTAGCTGCTTGGAAATCTCAAGAGACACCATGCTCAAACAGACACCATGGCTGTTTGAAAGAGCAATAACAAACACCAGGAGACTGTTTCTGTCCTCATTCTGTTAAGAAACATAAATTGCTCCAAATGAAGAGACAAGGATTCTTATCCAGAGGTGAAAGGTGACAAAACTCAATGAAAACAACTTACTTGAAAGTCACTTAAAGAGGGGCCTAGAATTTTGCGTGGGCATGCAGGGCATGCATATTGTTACAAATCTTCAAATACATTTACATACACATCAATATTTTTATTTTTGCAACTACCTTCTAAAACACAACAAATTTTAAGGAACTGAAAACTAAACATGAAAACCTATACACATCCACAGAATGACAAAAATACTAAAAAATTCCAAAACACCTTAAGCTCTCATGTCCAACCATTTTCATTCCCACAGCTATCTTTTGTACAAAAACTCAACAAACAAGAATGTTGAAAGCAGGACTAAAACAAGATTCTCCCTTAAACTTTGCAATTCACTCACTCAAAATTTGATGACAAGTTTTGTTTTTATCTTTTAGTTGGTTTCACGTTGTGGTTCTTAGCTACCCCTTTGTTTGGGGTTCAGTATCCCCAGCTAATGCCAATTCTAATGCTTTTCAACGACTTCTATTAGTCCATCAAACACAGCAATGGGATAGTTTGATTTGCTACCCTTCTTTAATGCCTCAGATAGATCCTCATTAAACTGTTGAAGTCAGCAGGCGGTTCATGCTGGGTAAAGATACGCATGTAAAAACACTACACCTAAATTTACCAGTTTCTGAGATATATTAGACAAACAATTTGTACCCGTAAAGACGGGCAACAACTGTTTCCACATGATTACCCACCTCCACAATTCAAGTACATTTCTGAGTACAATTAATTTTGAAAAAATCCCTTTAGCTCTTTACCTAACTCTGTATCCCTTTTAGCCTGATACATCTTTTCTAAGCATTTCTGATCGTATTGATTTCTGGGGAAGCTTCAGATGTCAGGAACTGCCACAAACTGCCAGTGTTCAATTGTTCCTTTCCTAGAGATGCATTATGCTGTGATATATTACAGCGTGTGAACACGACACGTGGAGACAGATAGACGCAGCATAGGTAAGGCCTCGAAATTCAGTAGTCCATCAACTACTTATTAAAAGTATCCCATTAACAGATATGCTTTCACTGAAATCTAATTTGTTTGGATAAAAGCATTCCCCAGAAGCATAGAACTATAAATTCTATAGAATCATCTCAGGATAAGAAAAAAGAAATTATTATAAGAAAGCCTAGAAACAAATGGGAACATAAGAAATTATTTTATTGCCTGAAGTGAAAAGTGAAAGGCAACAGTAAGTAAACAGTAGGAGCGTTTGATGGCAATGTTTTAATTGTTGATACAATAAATATGTTTATTGAGTACAAATCAGTTGTTTTTATTATCTGTAACAATGTTTCCCTTCCCTTTCTTTCTTAGGACATAAAACGTTATATCGTTTCTCCTCCTCATAAAAGCAGTAAGCTTGGTGGAGCGAAGCCCCAGGAGGACAGAATTTACACAGGGTGGGAGCAGGAGGGCTCTCGCCCGGCTGAGCGTTTCCCGACGAGACCTGGACGCGGGGCTGAGGTCAAGATGCGTCCCGGCCGGCGCTGCCAGCGCTTCCCTGTCGGCTGCCGGCAGGGCAGAGGGGACCCAAGCGGGGAAGGGGCGGCACCGGCTCGGCCCCCGCTGCACCTAGGGCGGCTGCCGGGGCGGGGCTCGCCGGCGGGACCCTCCCTTCGCGCCCCGGGACCCCCCTTGCCGCCCGTCGTCCCACGGGGACCTTCCTCTGCAGTCCCTGCCCCACGGAGACTCCCCTCACTGTTCTCTCTCCCTCCTTGGGGATCCCCCCCTCACCGCCCCGGGAACCCCTTCACTGCCCCCACCGGGATCCCTCTTCCCCGCCCCGCAGGGAACCCTCCCTTACCGCCCCGCCCCGTGGGGATTCCCCCTTCGCCGCCCCCCGCCTGATGGGGATCCCCTCCTCACTGGCCCCCCCACAGCGGCAACCCTCCCTCACCGCCCCCGACACTGTCTCCGCTCCACGGGCATCCCCCTCACCGCTTCACGGGGACCCCCCCCTCACCGTGCTCCGCGGACTCCCCCTTGCCGACCCCCTCCCCGTCCCTGCCCCACGGGGACACCCCCTCCCCTCACTGTTCCCCCCTCCGCCGTTCCCGCCTCACGAGACTTCTCTCCCCCTCCTCCGCGGACCCCCCCCTCGCCGTCCCGCCCCCACTGTCCCCGCCCCGCGAGGATCCCCCCTCCCCGCCTCATGGGGATGCCCCCCTTACTGTCCCCGCCCCACGAGGACCCCCCCTTCCCCGTTCCACCGTAGTGGGGAAGCCCCCATCACCGCCCTCCGTGGACTCCCCTCGCCGCCCCCCTCCCCTCACTTTCACCGCCTCATGGCTCCCCTCTCACTGCCCCCCCCCCCCCCCGAGATCTCCCCTCACTGTCCCCGCTCCACGGGGATCTTCCCCCCGCCTCACGAGGACCTCCCCTCACTGCTTCCCCCCTCAACGGGGATCCTCCCCCACTCTCACCGCCCTACAGGGACAACCCCCCCCCCCCCCATCCGCCTCACGGGAACTCTCCCCTCACTGCCCGCACCCACCCGGGAATCCCCCCCTCACCGTCCCCGCTCCACGGGGAACCTCCCCACCCTCCCAGCCTCACGGGGACCCCACTCACCGCCCGTCTCCCCACGCGTATCCCCCCGCTGCCCCCCTTTCGGTGCCCGGTCCCCGTGCGATGCCCCCTCCGCGATGCACCCTCCCCGCCGACCCCCCGGCCGCCGCCGGTACCTGCGGCCGCAACTTTTTTCCCCCGCCGCCGTTTAAACGTCCTGCCGTAAAGCGCCCGTCTCCCCTAGCAACAAGGTTCCGGGCGAGCGCTAGGTGTAGGAAGGTGATGTAAAAGTAAAACCACCCAGTGTCGTAAACCAGGTCCGGGGGGGAGGGGAGGGCGGGAGGGGGGCGGGCGGGGGAGGAGGTGACTGGAGCATTTAGACACCAGCGCGAGGATCATGGCGGATGGCCCCAGGTGTAAGCGCAGGAAGCAGGCGAACCCGCGCCGCAACAACGGTCAGTGCGCCCGCGGGGCAGAGCCTCGGCCGCTCTGGGGCGGCGGCGGGGCCGGGGCGGGGGCCGGGCGGCGCCGTCCCGAGCGCGGAGAGGCGGGGAGGAGGGGGGGAGATCGGGCGGGCGGCAAAGTAATTCCCCGCGCCGCTCCCCTCGGAGCTCGGCTGCCTCCGCACCGTTATATCCGCTACCTGGTGCCTCCCTCTCCGCCTAGCGGCGCCGCCCGGGACCGTTAGCCGGCGCTGCCCCGCCGCGGCTCCCCGGGGAGCCGAGGGGCAGCCCCAACTCCGAAACTTGTTACCTGCGCGCCGAGGGGGCGGCGGGGCCGGAGCCGTCCCCGGGCCGGGGGGAGCGGCTCTCGCTCCCAGCCGCGGCTCCCGCCGCCGGGCGGACAAGTTTCTTGCCTTGCCCCTGGCGCCGGAGGTACCTGTTTGTCTAACACCGGGCGGTAACGGGCCGGCCGGGGCCCCGCTCCGCGCGTGGGACCGGCAGCCGCGGGCTATATAAGGCATTACATTTACATCTGGGACTCACGGGCTGCTCCGGGGTTGGCTTCCCCCCCCCCCCCCCCCCGCTTTCGTACGTGTGTGACTTTAAGATGCGTTGGGAAGGTACGCGGCGGGGGGAGTAAACGCTCCTAACACCCGCTCTCTACTTCTTTTCTGGAAAATGGAGAAATAGTTCAGTTCTCGTAGCGACTCTTCGCAATAGGATATAAAACGGGGAGGTTTTGTAACCTTCCTTGTCAATTTTAGGCTTTATGTGGCATTTCCTGTGCGGGGTCACGGATGGGAAGGCTTTCCCCCGCGATCCGAGATGTTTTCGTACGCGGGGAGCGGGCTCCGAAATAGATCGGAGTCACGATTCTTGCTTCTCGGCTCCAATCCTGCCTGTTTGGGGCGTAACGCGTGATAAATAACGGCCTTTCCAGGGGCGAACGAGTTGATTTGATCGCTTTCAACTTAGGAGGGTTTTCTTATTTTCGCCGTGTGTGTTTTCTAGCGAGTATTTTTGTTTGCACGCTCGTGTTGTTCATTCCTTGTCCTACTGTAAATATTTCTATGCAGCTCATGATTTGGCTGGGCTAAAGGTAAGTTTCAAAAGTGCTTTTTTTCTGTCTACCTTATTAAAAATGTTGAGGAACAGAGAAAGGGGCTTTTCTTATTGCTGACGACATGTGTGTGACATGTGAGTCTGAACCACCCAGCGTCTGTGCAGGAGCTGTAAACATGTTTACCTGAACAGGAAAGAAAATGGATTTTTCTCTTAAAGGTCCAGTGATAGGAATATTATACTCTTGAAGCATATCAACAGATGACTTGAGAGAGAAATTTTCTGAAAACCTAGCTTTTGAAATCAACGGGGAAAAGGGATTCTTGATCGCTGCAGCAAATGGCAACTTGTGCAGGTAGAAAAAAGATGGTGTTTAGTTTTCTCCTGCATGCATGTCAGCCCCCTCCTGTCTGCTGCTTTCGTTCTCAAGGGAGGGATTTATTTACCACGCTTGCTGTCAGTGTTTTTCCTTTGTGCTTAATATTAGAAAACCAGATTTGAGGCCGTTTAGCGCAAAACGTTTTGTCTGCAGCATGTATCACTTGCAGAAAACAAAAGGTGTGTAAGAGTATCATTCCAGGTATCTTTCATCTTCATTACTTTTGGACCTCATCGCTGCACCTGTTTTATAATAAAAAAACCCTCTTGAGTCTTTATCAACTAGTTCTGACATGTAAAATGTAGTATGTCTTGCTTTAATCTGGTTTTGGTTCCTTTTTTTGAGGAATTAAAACCAACTTAAGTCATTGTGCATTAAAGCATCAGCATCGGTTAGATAATAGACTCTGGATAATACAGATTTCTCAGCAGTGGGTTTATGTTTGACTTGCAAATGTTTACTAAAGAAAATGGCTTGAAAAATTACTTTAACTCTTTAGCCTTTAAAATAAGACCTCCCTCCCCCCAACAGCACTCTTATAGGCGAGTATCTTCTGTTAATGAGATCAGCGTACAGGAGATTCTACAAACAAGCCAATTCCTGAAGTATACACTAAATCAATTTTATGCTGTTCCAGTTGTCTCCTCCCCCCCCCCCCCCCCCCAGTTTTCCATAGAATGTGGGATTATTAGAGATCATACTTGACATGCAGTATGTGCTATGGCATCGAGTTATTGTACTGTAAACTTTCCTTCTGTTTAACACAGCTATTTTCTCATACTGTAAACTTGTTTCTCTTTTTTTTTTTCCCTTTTTTTTCATCTCTCTCTGTTTGGGAGCCAGAACTTACAGCTGCCATCCTGATGCATTAACTGTAGCTGGAAAAAACTGCCTTATCTTCTTAACTCTAGAGCTAGTTCCTTTTTCTACCTTGTTTATTGGCCACTATAGGGGATCAGCAAAAGAGCAGATTTCCCCTTAAAGGAAAATCTGGCACTTCATACCTGGAGAAAACTATCCTGCGTCATTGTCCTTACTTCTGGCCACTACATGAAAATGTCCCCTTACAGCAAAGGAGCTAATGAAGTATTGTGATGATAGCACCATCTCGATAAAGCAGTAACACAGCGTTGTTTGGGAGTCTCTCTTCCCATCTACCTTTCCTCCTTCTCTCCCTCTTTTGGTAGGAAAGTGAGGAGAGGGGAAAAAAGGATGTAATTTTTGCCAGTCATCTGCATTGCCATGCTATGCAAATCCTTTGTGGACTTTAAATAGATTCAGTATTGGCAAAGGTTTTCTTATTCTGAGTTGGCTTTCAGGATCAGGATTAGTTGCTTTCTTAGCATCTCTTATATATTATAGGATTGTCTTAGTTCTTATTAAACAGCAAAACTAAAAGTAACACATCTTGTTCTTCAGCAGTGCTAAAAGATAAGCAAAACAAGTGACATTTTTAAAACTTCCCTCACTAGAAGATTAAAAACATATCAACCTTGTATTTTGATGTTATGAAAATAATGTAGGTATATGTTCAGGTTTTCAGATGCATATTTAGTAGTAAAATGAATGTGTGAAACTGAATGAGTTCTGCTGGCTCTTGGGTATGTGTGAGAAGGGGGTATGAGGCAGACTTTTTTTTTTTACCCCCTAGAAACGGTGAGTTCATTGCTAAAAGGTTATGTAGATTGACCTGTTAGAGTGCTATTTCAAGTTGCTTTACAGTTGGAATTCCTTTTACTAGATAGTAATTTCGCATAAAGTTTTGTAACAAAGCTAAAGACTGTAGGAAGATCCTAAATGCCTTTGAATGAGGTTTAAGCATGGGGTATTTCTGTTAGCTCTAAGGTGTTAACTACTGGCAGGATGTCAGGTGTTAGTGACGCTTGGGATACAACATTCCTTGTCGTGCCTTTCTTCTCTTGCTCCCCTCCCTTTCTTTTTCGCTAAGTATCATGTTTTCACTCCAGCATTAATTTAAATTTGCAATTTGGGAATTGAGGAATGTAGCCAGAGTTAAAATTCCAGGCACAGTGAACAGGTCTATTTGGACAACTGAATTAACTGTTTGAGTCCAGGGAAATCTTCTCTTGTATAAACAAGTCATACTTCTGCTTTAATGTTAACTACTGAAATATAATGGGAATACACTTAATGTCGTTATCTCCTCATTTTTGTCTCAGCGATCAGTGCTTGTCTTTTTAACAGTTGTGAAGCAGGATGTTTTAAGGTAATTAGCTACCTGAGGCAGGATTTTTTTTTTCCAAGGTGATTAATTCCTTGAAACAGTTTGCCTTGCTTATAGGACTCCGGTAAACATGCTGCTGAAACAGTTGTTGAAATGTAGCAAGTAGATGAAAATTTCCCTCTGACGTGGGCTCCTCTATCATAGAAGTAACTTGGATGGAATTTTTTAGTTAAAAGTCTGAGGATTTGACTTCTGTGAACTTAGAAAACTTCCAACAGAAGATTTGGGCTGTGATACCAGATATGCCTCCCCACTGAGTCTTTCTGTCGACTTTGGGCTTTATTACAGGTCCCGTTAATAGCAGCGCTCCTGACTTCAGTTAGGTTCGCGCTCTCTGTAAGTGAGCCTCTTGGGGGGGGGGGGGGGGAGGAAAGGGCCTGACAGGCATCCTCTGCCTCTGTCTCCACTGGGAGTCAGGTGGTGGTATTAACTTGTCATTTCTCCTTAGAGGAGTTTTACAGCATGGGAGGAGAGGCTGGAGTAAACTAAAGTAAAAATATCAGTGTGATGCTTTTCTTCATGTGGAAACATCTGTTTTAATTGGGTTTAAAAAGCCAGTGAGAAGTGGCAGACAACTTTAACATGCATGGGACTCTATTACTATGTTAAAGAAATAAAACCAACTTCTGTAAAGCCTGGGGCGGGGTTGCTTTTTTGGGTTTTTGTAACTGATTTTTGAGCAACTGGTTTGTATCACAGGGAAAAGCTGGTGGAATGAGAGTAGCTAGCCAAATGGCTGTTAAGAATCCGTACTTCTAAATTCAGTCACTATTGGCCAAAAATACAAGTTCATTGTTTTCAACTCATTATCTGTTTGTAGTTATATCAAAAGCTCTAACTAATTGATAATACAAGCTGATTAGAATATAGTGTGCTTCATCGACTATAAATCCAATATTTTAAGAGTACATACTGCATCTCTGGAGATTATAAATTCTACTCATGATAGGTTTCACACAAGTACACAAAACAAGAGCTTGAAAAATGGAAATAGTTTTGGTTTCATGTAGGTTTTCATACCAATTTTCTAAGTACAGTTCCAGATGAACTTTCAAGTGCTTCATGTCAATATTCCTGAAGTTCTGGCTAAATTTACCTAGATTTTGAAAAAGGGCTTGCCAAGTAGGATCTTTTCTCTTACGGGCAAATAAGGAGGGCTTGGCTTGCATCTGTGGTCTCAGAAACTTTGGTGCTTCATTCTGGCAGCTACAATAGGCCTGTTATTTTTGAGGACTAAATTCTCAAGTGACTTACCAGAGGTCACACCGGAAGTCCATAGTAAGACTGAGTCTCAGTCCATTTTTAATCCTTAGGACTACCCTTGAATTTGATCTAGAGCCTTAAAGAGAAAGAACAGATTTATCATTCAGCAGTTAATATTCCTTTCAGTTGAAATGTTTAAGTGTTTTTGTGTTTATTGCCTTGAAATACTTGTCTTGTATTTTCAGCAAACAAGTAGCAATATGCAAAACTCAATTTTCTCTTTAGACATTTTTAGATGGTATTAAGATAGTATCTTCACTGGTGATGTTTCCTGTCTGTGCAGTCAATATTGATGCAGTGATGTGCTGGAGAAGCAGAATTTTGTTGTCTGGTGTTTTTTGTGTTCTCAAATCTTAAGTTCAGAGGTGTGTAGATAGACAAAGAAAACACAACAGGAAGGAATTGCTTTGAGAGCTCCATTGTTAACATCAACGTCCCTGCTCCCATGTGTGGGGTGTTTAGATTCTTTCCTTGGTGGTTAACATCTGGGCAGAGATAATTCAATCAGATATTGGTTTTGTTGGGACAGTAATGACTAAAGAAGAGTCTCAGTAGGCGTTTGATATTTGTAATATTTGAAAATGATTGGTGGGTAAATTAAAAAGCTTAAGTCCTCCTAAAAACAAATTCCCCAGAAGCGTGTAAATAAATGTCAGGCCTGAAAAGTCCTCTTGCTAAGTTTCGGTTTTACTGCTGCATCCATTTGTCACAGAGGGCTGCTGCTGCTAAGATGGAGCCATGTGGGAAGTGGCTATGGGTGCAGGAGGGTGCTGCTTCTGCCTGGGGGGCAAGGCGGGTGGGGAGAGTAGTCTGGTATCTTCATTAGTGAAGATGTGGTTATCTGTAGTCACAAGATGCTATGATAAATCAGTTATGATAGAGACTCTTTCTTTCTGAGGGAGATGTTGTTTGAAGTCTTTAATAATTAAAAAAAAAAAATTTAACAAAAGCTCCGGCGTTCCATGGAGAGTGGAGAGGTGTGTGTATGAGTGGGCAGAGGTGTGCGGGCAAGGCAAGCAGTTGAGAGGAAGGAGGAAGAATGGAATAGGGGAGGGTGTAGTCTGCTTCTTGGTAGAGGTCTGATACCTTCTTTCTGATGCATCTCAGTGGCCTCCTAGGGAGCAATGAATCTGCTCCCTGGTTGGATGCACGAGAAGATCGCAGTGCGAAATAGCTTTGACCTCAACTGCCTTGAAACAGTGGGATTCGTGGGGGATTCTATAGTTTTGTGTGCATAGTCTTCTGTAATGCTTTCTGCTTCCGTGTTAGGTTGGCAAGTTTTTAAACCTCTCACTAAGCTATTGCCTCTTATATTCTGAGTCAGTTTCTTGAGGTAATTATCAAGTGCAGGATATTTCTTGCAGGCTTAGTTTGCTTTTCTGTCTGTCGAATTCCTAACATCTTGGTTTTAAATTATTGGAAAGAGTAACAGTAGTTTGATATATTTAAAAACTCTTCACAGTTGTAGCTTTTTAATCTTTGCCCTCCTCTTTTAAAGAAGAGTTATTTTCAATTTTCCTTTTGTGCTGAGCGTCAGGGTTTTTTTAATAATCTATTTGTCCCTTTCATGCATAGATAAGTAGAATTCCTCTGTGGTAGTTGAAGAAAATGTGAAGCCCGGTCAGGAAGAGTAAGACCCGATGGATAAAATACTGACTGCAGTTAAATGCAGCATAGCTTTATAAATCTATTTTGGTACTCCTGAGAAAAATACTACCCCCGTCACCACAGCATGTAAGCACCTTTCAGGCAGTAAAAATATATGTACTGAGTCTTCCCTTCCTATATCTGGGACTGTACATCTGATCCTTGTGTGAGTACCTGACAGCTTACATTCACATGTTAGGAGAAAAGGTAGTGTTAGAGCAGGAAGAAGAAACTTGTTAAGTGTGTATTTTACATGTGGAGCAGCCAGGCAGTGATTCAGATGTTTTGCGTGGTTAGTGCTGAACATATGAACCAGGATTCTTTAGCCTTGTACATTTATCCCCAAAGGAACGTCAAATAATGAAGAAAGGAGGCTTTTTTTTTAACTTTGCCTCACTCTGTTCTTGTTTCTGATGCCATTACTGCACTGTAACTGTATCTGTTATTTTAACATGCTTTCTCAGAGCAACAGAAGTTAACTAAAAATATGCTTTCTCATCTTTGAGAAGTCAGTACTGTTTGAAAGCAGGGTGTTTCAATTTTTTCCTTTTCATCTGTCATTCCCAGCTGTCAAAACCTCCTTGATGGTGAGGACTTTAACCCTGTTGTTGCAAAGCAGTTTGGTTAACAACTACTATCGCCCAGAAGTTAAAACCTGAAAACTGGCGTCCTTTGCTTCCCTTATAAATGCTTGTTTTCTGTTAGCAAGCATCTTCCTTGTTGCTCTGCCTTCAGTGTGTTCCATCTATCCTATTTTTGGAGAACTATGTAAGGCAAATGAACATGTCTAATGATGAATGTATTCTTCTGGATGCGTTAGGGGGCTCAATTATGACTGAAGGAGAGAGTGAAAAAGATAAATTTTATCCTGTGCTGAGATGATGTTCCATCCTATCCAATTAGGCTCAGTAAGAACGAGTAGCAGTCCTTCATGAGTGAAGGGACATGTGAAATTATTTCGTTAAATGCTAAGAACCCCATATGATATTGGAGCGTATCAGAAGGAAAAGAAAAAACTTTTCCTTAACTATCTCTTATATACTCCTGTTAAGTATGTTTTTGGATTTAATGCAGATATCCTCTGCCTTTCTGCAAGCACTTCTGTTTTCTAGCTTCTCAATCCCAGTGTTAGATCAGGAACATTGGAGGAGCTGACAAGAGCACCAGAGGTAAATGGATTATAAACCTGTCCTTTTGTCTTGATCCTAAGAGTGACTTTCATGGATGACACCTGAAATAAAGGGGTTAAAAGAGGCTGCGGTAGAGAGAGTTTTTGCCTATGAACTATTGTGCCTGTCCTTGTTAGGATCAAATGTTGCTTGGGCTAGTGATGCTAAGGAGCACCTTCAGTCATTGTGATATGAAATGTTTTCATTATTTCGGCAAATATCCTGTTTCAAATTCTGTCTGACAGACAACTGACAGATACTGAAGACAGTTTTCTGTTCCATTTTGTAGAGACATCTCCCTTATACACTCTGTGGGCAGAAAGCAAAATGAAGTTACAAAACATGAGAAATATAACATGATTGGAAAAGGCCTGGGGAAATCTCTTCCATCCGAAAAAGTGCAAACTAAAGAACAGAAAAATCAGACCTTAATTACAAGAATTAGGTTGCGTTTTGCTAAACTGGTACATTTGACCTAAAGAAGCAGGCTGTTTCTTTTGTTTTTGTAACACTTCACACACACTTCTCCCCCCCGCCTTCCCCCTGAGTCTAACATAATTTCTTTATGCCCAAAAACTTAAGGGAAATTAAAAGTCCCTTTTTGCTAAATAAATGTGGTTTTAAACAATTTTTCTGAATGCCTTGAAGAATTTCTGCCTCATGGCCTTCCAGGTTCTAGGCTGGAGAAGGAGGTACTAATCAGAATCTGTAACCTCTTTAGTCTTCTGTCCTGTTTTGTCCATAGCCTTTCCTTTTTTTCCAAGTATTCCTGGTACGGCTACTTGGTAAATTCAAGTTAAACAGAACTAGCCATTTACTACTGGATTCATGCTTGTATTATTGTTCACAGGAAGGACCTAGGTATGGTTCACCCAGCAAAGAGCATGAAGTGGTGAATAAGGACTTTGAAGCAGATTTGGAGCTGTAATGACTGGCTTCCTTCCCTGCTGCTGTCCCTTCCCCTTCCTTGCAAAGCTTTTTCATTTGAAAAACTAAGGTGTGGTCATCAGGCATATCTGTTCTCAACTTCCAGTAATTTTTTGCTTACTTCTGAGCTACACCGTAATTACATATGCAAATGTAGTGTTTTTTACCTTGAACGTGTGGGAGAGAAAGATAAGGTTGCAGTGTACTGCCAGGGATGGTGCTGCTGTTGAGAAGGTCCTGCAGATGACCACAGAAGAAGTAGTCGTCCTTCAGGATAAGACTCATGGGGAATTTTGGAACTTCTGTGGCTCAAAGGCAACAAGAAGACACTGTTCTTGCCAACTTTAAATTTTAGATAGGAGCGGATTGTTAGATGGCTTGTTATAATGATGTTTTGATACGTTTCAGCTACTGAGTGCTGAGAGTGAATTTGCATTTACAATAGGAATTTGTTTTGTACGTAGATATAGTTATTCTATCCAATAAATTAATCTATTAATCTGGCTTGAATGCTTCCTGTATTAATACAAGGTAAACTTGTGCTGTTCATAGCAGTGTAATGATACTAAACCCACAGACTAATTCTATGGAAAGACTATTCTGACAACTTCTACTCTTCTTGGTAAGGCTTACGTTCTACTTTATACAGATTTTGAATTGACTGACATAGGTAATTCCCAAAACCTAAATATGTCTTACAGAAAATAGTGGAGGTAGGGTAGAATGGGATCTATGTTGCAATCAAAATGCTGCAAGACTATTTTTCTGCACGGAAGTGTAATAACTTAATAACTACTTAAGAATAATAACTTACACAGATATGAGAAGCAAGTAGTAGTATAGCAAAGGGGAAATAGTTCCAGTGACACATAACACAGTATAATGTGCCATGGTTCTCTGTATTTCACCACATGATTAATCATGCTTTCAGGGATCACTCTAGGTAGTTATGTGACAGAGCAGGACTTCTTAAAAGGATGAGCCACATTTGTACTTCAGCATATGAGGGACTAAAACTAAAACTAGCTCAGCTCACAGAAGAGGGACAATTTTAGCTTTCTGGCTGCAAAGGATACAAATAGACTTAGTTGAATAGAAATAATGGAACACAACAGAGGTTTATGATCCTGGCAGAAAATTCTTACATGATATTTGTTGCGAACTGTTGCCTGTGAATCTGATGCTCAAAAAAATATTTTTTGCCTGTATTGCCTGACTCTGAGATGCTTTCCTTTAGAAACAAAGTAAGTAAGGCAGCTAATGCCCCTATTTGCTAGAGTTCTTTCCTTTTTTGGTATGCAGTGGCAAGCCTTCTCAATTTAATTACCCTAACCTCTTTAAAAAAATTAAGCTACTTCTTATGCAGTGTGATATGCAAAAACAGATGCAGTGAAATGATTTGCTGTTTATGATGTCACCATAGTTTAGGATATAGGAAAGAATATACAACTCCTCCCCCTCCATGAGCTCTTTTAATAGCAGGTAAGAAAACAGAAGTGCTGAAATTGAAAACTTGCTAAATGTCTTGTTCTAATAGTTTACAATTGCTTATGTTTAGCCGTTATTTCATCTTTCTAACTTTTGTCTATATTTTTTAGACAATTTGAAGGTCTTGTGTAGCAAATCCTCAGAATAGAAAGATGTTTGACTTCTCAGATTCCAAGATGCTCACTTACTAAGTAGAACCTTCCAGGTTTATGCCTTAATGTTTCTTAATAGGCATCGTAAGTGTCTTTTTAAAAATTTTCTCCCCAGTCTATCTACCTTTTAAAGGTTTTCCTTCAACCACAGAAGCATTAAGTAGGGCTTCAGTGAAGTATGCATCTTGTTGGTTCTGGGGTTTACTGTCGAAACATTTTGAAGCTGAAGTGTGCACGCACATGCACAACCCTGTGTGCTGTTTTCCTGCCTCTTTCTTTTGTCTGTCAAGCTTCTGGCTGATAGCAGATTAGCCATCTGAATGTGGGCAGCAAAGAGTAATGGGCTGCACAAAATGCCTGAGGCTTCTTGCATACAATAAAATGACTCCATTATAAAGCAAAAAATGACAAGCCTGCCATGGAGGATATCTGTATTGGGGAGATGGAGAGAGTAGCCTTTGGTTTATGATCATGTTAATGGGTGTAAAATAAACTTAATTTTTTTCAACTGTCAAAAGTATTCCTAGGTGCTTTACAGAGTAGTGCTGAAGATCCTTCTAGCATGAAAATACAGATGAGCTGAATGGTTGATGTACTGCTTCTGTTCCTGCTTGCTGGGTATTGGGCGGGGGGGGGGGGGGCGGGGGAGGAAGTGAGTTATAGCATCATGGCTCAGTTTCATTTTTGTCATGCAGGTGTGTATATTTATTTTTCTTTCTTTTCAATTTTTTGTTTCTTGTTTTGATTATTTACAGGATTACATCATCTGCCCTGCAGAAGTGCTTGGTTTATTAAGTCTTTGGAAGATGTGCTAAACTGATTTGAAGGAAATTAGGCCAGAAACGTGGCTGACAGAGGGAACCCAGATCTTGGAGGAGAATATAAAATGTAAAGCTGTAGTGAGTTGGATCAAGCAGAGGCACGAGTCTGTGCAGAAGCAGTAGCAGGAAAAATAGCTGGGATTCCTTTTAGGGCATTGACAGCTATACTTGCCCACTGTAAGAATCTAATGTTTAAAAAAAGACTTCTCTCAATTGTTTGCAGGTTACTGTATCTGTAAGCAGTAGTGGCTACTCTTGGCCTTCTAACTTGCAGTTACTGCTTTTAAAAAATATTTATTTTTTGTTTCTTTTGTCATGCAAGCTCTAAAAGTTGCTTGCTCCACCAAAAAAGGTGCACTACTTTCATCTATGTTTGATGGAGAATCTTCCTGGATTGTATCTTTTTGGGAAATGAAGACAGCTTCTCATAAGCGTGGGTTTTCAAACTAACTGGCAAGTCAACATTGAAACTGTAGAATATGGAGGAATTATTAAAACTTGCAAAACTTAGCCTAAAATGCTTCATTTTAAAGTAGGTTCTTGACTGATATTTGGGTCTCTCTTGCCTGTTGGAATTTGTGGATACAACCTATGTGGACTCTGAAAATCTGTGCTTTATCAGTAAAATGTACAACTTGCAACTTTTAATAAATAAAATAGGAATACTGTTTGAGTAACCTTTTGTTGTTTTTTTTTTTCCCCTCATTCTGTCAGCTGCTGCCACATGTCATTGTGGCTGTTCTAAACTTAAGTTCCATCTGTTATATGGATTGTGTCCCTTGAAGATCTCCTTTTAGCGGCACTTTAAATACTAGTTCTTACCCAGTCTGTTAAGAAAAACCAATCTAAGGGAAACCCCATCTCCAAATGTGTACTTCATGTGTACTTTCTCTCCCTTCCCCCAAGAAAGTCTGTTCCCCTTATTCCAAAGAAAATGGAAACAACTGAGAGTGGTCTTAAACAATTATATCACAGAGCTCCACAGATGCTGCTCCCTTGACAGCAGTATTAATTCACTTTACATGCATTTTTATTTTGCAGTTCAGAACTGTTTCTGTGATCACAGAAGCTTTTTATGGTGCTGAAGACTAGCAGCTTGTGAAAGAAGCTGACGATAAAACAGAAGCTTAGTTAACTGTCTCTAACTGTGGATAGTCTGTACATGATGACAAGTAAAATACATTCCAGGCCCGTTTTTATGAGAGGATATGTGGGCTTTTGCTCCTCTCCTTTTTCCTTGCCCCATGTGATTGCTGTGGTTTGCAGTAGGAAGTTGCTAGTTTCTGCAGTCACAGGTGGAAAGAAATGCAGTCACTAGTATGTAATGCAAAGGCATTTGAGTAAATATAAGAAAGTGAACTCTCTTATGGGTGAAGGAGGTAGCTAGAGTTGAGAAAGTTGCAGAATACCAAAGGCAGTGGTAAAACAATTGAAAGCTTAGCTTCGCTAACCAGGAGGAAAGGTAGGAAGTAGTTATTCTTAAAGATATTTAGGTAATAGAGAAAAAAATACTCATTTGGCAGATAATTTTACTTGCTGTTTCCTGTGGTATTTAGGCTGCAGTGTTGGAGTAGCTGGTTGAAATACCGTGTATAGGAAAAGATTGCTGATTTGAAAGAATCGGTGCTAAATTGTCCAAACATTTGTAAGTCTTGATGGGATATACCATGAGGAGGAGGCAATTTACTGGGTTTGCTTCCTTAAGTTGCATAATTGCAACTTAATCAGTGGCAAGTGATATGGTATGTCTCTCTGACCAATCTATAGACCCTTGTCTGCTGTTTTGCGTAGGTAGAAGTGTGTTTCTACAATAGAAAAATTGAAGTATATGGTGGTGTTATCTGAGATATTTGTTTCCATCTTTTATATGTGTTGTAGGCCTTGTGTGAATCCTGGTGACTCTATTTTGTGGAATTTCTTTTCTGTGAAAAGTATCTTAGATGTGCTTCGGAGACAGGTGTTAAAAAGTGTTATGTTTCTTTGTTATCCTAGAATCAGGTAGTTCTTGGAAGATGTTAAAGAAGTCAGTACAATGTTGCCTTCCTTCCTGGATGATGTAGTGAACTTTGTCACGCTATCTCATCTAGCTGTCCAAGAACTTCCCAGATTATAAGATACACAGAGCTACAGAGTAGTTTCCTCTCCTTTCTTTCTCCTCTTTCAAGGAAGAGTATTTTAGAGAAGTGAAATAAAAGGCTACCAAAAAGCCAAATCAATGTTTTTGAGCTTAAATAGGGCTTATGATTATATTTGTGGTAATAATAGGTAATTTAGGTTTCTTGGAGCAGTTCATGCAATTCTGCAAAACCAGTGTGACTGTTGCAGAGTGCTTCGGTGGACACTTCCTGTTATGGTCAGGGACTCTTTAATTTGAGAAATGTCATCCTCAGTACATCAGCCTGTGGCATATGAGAACAAGAGTGTCAGGCTCCATTTTGGAGGAAGCAAATTCAAAATCTTTCAGATTTCATATCTGCTTGCTCTTAGATTTCCTTTTGCTTTGTAACAGTGTTCTGGAAAACCACATAGCCAAAGGCACGTTGATATTACTGCCTTGAATGCTATTGATTATATCTAGCTAATAACTCTGATTTCTTCTTTTTTTTTTTTTTAACTGAATCTTAATTCCTAAATAATGTGACAGCCATCAAAGCCATCTGCAAAACTCAGAATGTTCTAAAACTAATAAACCACTGCCCCAACTTGACGAATCTGTTTGCTTACACAGTATGATAGTATAGGAGGCATTTTTGTACTGTCCTGACACAACCTGTCAGTCATTAAGAAAGCAGTGTGCTTTGTTCCCACTAAGTGACAAAAGGGATATGGAGAGAAGTGAGGCCTGTCTTGTCTTGTGATGTCTGTGTTGTCATCCTCATAGTATCACATGAGGAAGAACAGCAGTTTTAAAATCATCTCTCCTATCCCAAACCCTCTAGAAGCGTGTTCTTATTTTTGATATTCTCCATTTCCTCAAGCAGGACACTCATGGAAAGCCTATTACATGTGGGTTTCCATTTAGGCATGAGAGTAATGGAACAAAATCTTCAGTCTTTATGATGCCAATCTACTATTTAAATTGGATTCTTAGGTATTCTTGGGAGAAGGGTGCAGATGAAGAAGACATATTGGGCATCTGAAGATTTCAGAGGGCCTATTTCCTTAGCCAAAAGAAAAGCACGTCTTGTGCTTCCTTGAGAATCCTTTTTCCGTATTTGTCAAAAGGATAAAGGCTGTCTTCTGCCCAAAGGTTATTTAAATTGATGCCTGAATGTATAAGATGAGAGCATGTAATGCAACTATTTCCTATCATCTAATGGTGCATGTCCCAGTAAATGCTTCCTTGAGAAGTAGCTAGTTGTGAGTCCTATGTCTGTTGTTACCAAATGCATGCTTTTGGTGGAAAACTCAAGGAATAGAGGCTGCTTTTTGGCAGATGAACACAAAATGCTTCAGCATAGGAGCTAAGGGCAGTAGCAGGAGATGTTGATGCCCTACCATTCAGCTTTGTGGAGCTCTGTGTTGCTAACAGAGTGACAGAAACCTGTCTGCAAGCTGTGGCAAACCAGCATCCTTATGTGAAAACACCTGTACTGGTGGCAACATGCTATGCTGTATATGTAATACTTATAGGCATATAATTGTTCCTAGGAAAACATTGCCTCAGAAATGCCACTTTGTAGTGAGTAGACCTCTTCATCTGTAGTAAAATAACAACTTGTTTGCTGAACTGTGACCTGTTTTGGAGTGACAGTCTTGCAGCTTGCTGAATCGACAGCTGGGCTTACCACTGTGCTGCCCATAGCTGTGAGCACACTTCACAAAGGCTTTGGACGAATACATTTGTTTTCCTGCGCTGTTGTTATTTCTCAGTGGGTTTTCAGTTGCTGCTCCCCCAGTTTTCATAGCCCTGAAGCTGCCCAGCCTGCTACTGTTTCAGGTTAGTTTCTAATGCACCTTCTTTAAACATCCTGACTGAAGGCTAAACGACTCAGATAATATTTGATAAACTGAGAAAATCAATGAAAAGTTATTTAATAAAGCTGATTGAGCTTTCTTGTTTAGCTAAGTGATTTAAATATGTATTTTTTTCTGTTTTAATCAATGGCTAGCTCTTTAGTTATGTAGAAAAAAGTATGTTGTTTTTTGTTTTAAAGAGTGGAGGAATATAACTGATCAGACTTTATTTCTAATAATAATTCAGTATTCTGCAGGTGAATTTTGTGAGTTGACATAAAGAATCTGGCTAAAAAGGAAAATTATTCATCATTTCCAGATGAGACAGTGCCAGTTGTGACGATTAAGTTTGTCACCAGAAATTGTTATCTTTGAGCTACATTTTGCTAAACGTGCTATGAAATATTCTTGGCTGGCACAAACTATATGTCAGTGTCTGTGGTGATGAGGGTTTAAACTAGTTCACTTTAAATCCTAGCAAGCAGCAGCTGAAACACTGCTGAATGACCTTTGACATAGGGACCGATGAATGCCCGAAGTATGATTTCACTTTCACCACGTTCTTTGTCAATCTGAATGCTTGTCAAATCAGATGTGTGTTTAGACCTTTTCACTGAATGTGCTTGGAGGGAAAGAACAAAGCCTGGGGTCAACTTGGCATAATCCCTGCGTTTATCTTTATTCTATTATAGTGGCTTGTGGGGGATGGAGCAGCTATTCTCCATGAGGTGAAAGTGCAAGTAGAGTGTAGGTAGGCTATCTGTCTTTTCTTCCAGACTTTCCCAACAACCTAACTGGTCTCTATGATTTACTTGCATTAATGTATGGCTGACTAGACAGATTACTGGTTGATACATGTGATCTCCCATTGTTCTACCCATCCCTAGTTTGTAGCTGCTGCACCTATGGCAGATGTAAACAAACAGCTTCTCTTGGGTAGCGCATGCAGAAGTGGGTTTGTGTTACATAGTGCTCTGTTCTCCGCAGTGGAGATGTGAAGGGAAATAACATGGATTTTTATACAACAAGTACTTTGGCTTCAGTGCAAATCATCTTTTTGTTTTTAAGAGATGAACGGCTTAATATACTGTATGGTACATATGTATTTTTTGCTTTTGTAGGCTGTTAGTCATACTTCGGTTAGGAGTGACTAAATCTCTTATTACCCATTCAAATTGCAAAAGCCTTTGTCTCTAAGGGAAGAACCGTAGAGTTCTACTAAATGATTGTTGTAGACTTTTTGAAGTATTTTTAGATTTTACTTCTGTGATAGCTTCACTTCACAATACTGAATTGTTTCTGTGTGGAGCTGGAGTGGTCTGAATCTGTAAACGAGCTATTGTGTGGTAAAGTACAAGTGGGTGGAGGAACTCTGTGACAAAAGGCCTAGTTACCTTTACAGTTTGTTCGCTGTACCTCATACACTTTGTCTCAGAAGAAAAGCACTATTCAAAGACTTGAGTATAAGGAGGCAGTCTTTCACACGAGGCTTGTGGGAAATTTCTCTCCGACTTGTGGGTTTTCAGCTTGTGTAGATTTACCCTGCGCCTTCTGAGGCCTTGCCTGAAATGGCTTAACCTGTCTGTCTGAGCCCTGCACCTCGCGGGTGAGCACTGCCTAATCTGACTCTTCGGCCAGCATTTTCCTCCTTACACGTGCACTTGTTTGGGACGTTTCTGTTTGATTTTTAATCAAACTTTGCAAAGTTGACTTTTAAGTAAAGAAGGGGAATTGTTGGTTTTTAAGGTCTTCCAAACTAGGAAATAGTTTGCCTCATTAACTTCAGAGATTAAAAGCAACGCTAAGCAACAATGACTTCTTTTTTTTTTTACTTTTTTTTGACGTAGTAACAGTCATTCTGAAAAGTGTGAGCGTGCTTTTGTATTTTTTCAGATAAACTTTGAAACTTGGTGTTCTTCATGTTAAATCTGCAGATCCCTTTGGCTTCTTCCACGCATTTCACTGTTTACTTTCTCTTTTTATAGCTTAGTGAATTGGTGCTTAAAAACCTGTTCATTCTGCTTGAAAACAGATACGCTTCTCTCAGCACCCAATTTTCAGATTTAAAATGCTATCACACAAAGACTTGCTGATGAGCTGGGTGGGGTTTTTTTTTTTTCTTTTCTAGTGAGAGTTGTTTCAGTTCACCTGTAAAGAGAGGAGAATAGGTGCTCTGGAGCACCTAGCCCAGATGAGCCAGGGTGGCTGAAGAGGAGCAACTGCCCTCTTCCTCTGGCTCCTGCTTCCATCACTGGAACAACTGAAGGAGTCCTCAGCCTCACAGGTCACAGCCCGGCACATGAGCTGGAACTAACAGACTCTAACCTAGCAGAGTATTTTTGAAATGAAACAGAGGAAAGTTGGACTTGTGCCCACATTAGCTGTCTGTGCTATGGAGGCAGTAGCCACTGGCAGGGGGGCAGAAGAGGTATTTGGGGTTAGGAAGTGGTCTGATAGGGTTTCAGTAATGGATTTTGTTCCTTGTTAGCTGCAACCTTTCAAGTTTTGCGTGTGTTGGAGAGGCATTTGCAGCGTTCAGTCCGCTTAGTGCTACCAATAACTGCTCTAGGAGAGCAATCCTGGGGAACCTGCTGTTGGCATTGTCTTTTGCTGCTTAAGGAATAAGTTTAGTGCCTCTGTTTAACATTGTCAAGATCATTTTGTTCAGTATCTCAGACAGACTGAGCAGCATGGAGTGGTGTTTTTTTGGTGCGGGTTTTCCCCTGATCGTTCATCATAACCTGCCATACTCTACTTCCACGTACCTGAGTGTCACCAACCTGCATACAGAACCCTGCATATGTGTCTGTCATGTCCTTGTTGCATACTTAATTTAATTGTATAACATTAATGACAGAAAGAATTTGCATGTTAAAACTCCCTTTTGCAGGCTGTAATCTAATAAGTTATATCTGGAGTATTCACCTACATATATGTGCCACATCCTTTACTGTTCCTCAGTATAGCAAAACTGAACAATTCCACCATAGCTGTATGAAACTGATGCCTGTTTTTCAGAGCTGTTTATGAATGAGCTCTGTCTACTGATCTTGGGTACTTGTAAATAATACCAGAAACTCCTTTGCTTGTATTAATCAGAACTGAAAGGCAACAGCCAAATGTTCAATTTGTAATATTGGGGGGAGGGGTTAATTAGTAAATCAAACCTACCTTTCTTCAAGTGTTGCTTATACCATTATATAGTTGCAGCTTTCCTTCTTATTTATGCCTCCTTCCTTTTCTGACAGGCTGTGAAACTACATGCTGTGTAAGAGCTTCTCTTTTCTTTGTGTTCTTTTTTTTTTAAGACTGAATCAGACATTGAAAGATGTTGAGGGAGTTTTTCTAGTAACTAATGCTCCCATGGCTAGTCTATTAGCTGCCAAATCTGGTATGTTGTGGAGGTGGGATTTGGAGAAGCAGCTCTACCAGGTGTGATGTGTAAAGGCAGAACTGGAAGAGCAGTGCCGAAGGAAATGATTCATATCTAGTTTCATATCTAGTTGCAAGGCAGTACATCCCTTGTTGCTCTTAGGGTCTTCCAAGAAGGCCAAAATGCCTGTTCTTCTGCCAGCTTTGGGTGGGAAGACATGCAACAGAGAGAAGGAGCGAGGGAGTAAATTAGTAGCAGAGCAGGGAACAGCTAGTCAAACGTGCTATTAAGCGTTATTTCCTTTAAGTGATACGAATTTTAAGGAAGTAACACTGCTCTTGTTTTTAGAACTTAGGCAATGCTAAAAATGTGTTACAGAACCAGCAAAACAGTCTGTGTGCTGCTGGTCTAATTTCACAGTTGATCACAAATGCAGTTTATTTTAAAGAGGCAGCTATATGCTTCAGTAATACCAACAGCTGACAATTCGGGAACATAAAGTTAACGTGTCTGATCTTACATTTCACTTACTATCCTAAACACAGGTGCCTGGAGGAATAAATGAGCTCTAATGTGCCTTAAATCCTGACTAATTTGGAATAGTTTAGGCCATAAGGGCACAGGCAGAAGTGCATTCAAAGCTATGGTTCCTGGCTGAATAACTGACCAGAAGCCTGCCATGTGGGGGTCCTTCAGCTCATCTGCCCCTGCAACTTGCCACACTGCAGAATCATCTTACTAATTTGGAAAGCCCACCTTCCGAGGCCTGGAGCCTGCTGGCAGGAAGCATTCCTTTGGTCTGTACCAAAATCTGCATTTGCAGTAATTCACCATGGCCTGCCACAGTTTTGAGATCTTGAAGAATCTAAGTGTATTGAACATGCAAACGGCCTAATCTTAAAATGTGAAACCAGTGGTTCTGGCCCCAAGTTTCCTTCTGCCTGAGGACAGTGGGGTTCACCCAGTTAGCATATCTGGTTACTGGCAGCCCCAAGTTTGTTTTTTTTTCTTACTTTGACCTGTCTTTAAATATTCTAACTTGATTATGTTGTAGAAAACTTCCATTGCGAAAAGAAAACTAGGATCAGTTACCTCACCTGTTCATTTAAAACTGTCTTTGATCCTATTTAAGTAGGAACCACTAAAGTGAAGCTACTAAGGTGCTGACAGCTCACCACCTCTGGTATTGCGGAATTGATTTCTGGGGTTTCTACTTGTCTTTTTTTTATCAGAGCCAATATTGTCCCAGTAGTTAGGAGGGAATATAGGGCAATCAAAATAATTATGAATTTATGTACTCAAACAAAATAACAGAAAGGTTAGATGAAGTATTAGATGAAGGAAATAAAATTCCATTCAACAAAGGTTGAGGGGAAGCATTAGCTCTGGTGGTCATGATGAAATCTTAGCAAAAGTGTGGAAATGACAGTTGTTGTGACACTTCAAGAAGGTGGAATAACGCAGAACCAATGTCATGTTATTTACAGCAATGTTTCATTCAGATCTCCTTGTAACTGCTGCTTGAATCTATGCTTTTTCATCCTGGTCCTTGAATGAAAATAATCCCTGGTCAAGCTGGCAGGTAACCTAAAGGAGAAAGAATTACTAAATTGTAGAGAGATGTGTCAGTCATCTTCCACTCTGGCGAATCCTGGTCACCAAGAAAGCTGGGTGGACCCCTCAATATAAGGCAGCTGATGGCATCTCAAGGATCAAGAACATAAGTCTGTGCTTTTGTCCTTCTGTCTTTCTGTAACTGTGTGATATTGGGGAACTGAGAGAGAGAAGGATGTTAGGCTGAATAATTGTTGAACACATCATCCCAGTGTTATTCTGTGGGCAAGCAATTGATACAGTCCTTGGCTCTATGGAAGGTGTAGGTTGCAGAGATTATCCTCTGTATTTATTTTATCTCACAACTGGGACAGATTAAGAACAAGTGGTCGATTTACAGCAGTTCACGGAAATGGTACTTTGTTGTCATATTGTACTGTCTCAGCATGACCTAGCTCAAATTCTCTTGGCTTCTGTGGTGTAGTTTTTTTCTTTTTTCAAAGAATTGATTATTTTCTTTTGCTCAACCTTTATTTATTTAGTTTCTAAGTCGAGTGCTGTATACACATATATAGCAGCTGGTGAAAAATGTGGCACAACTATAATACTTACTTATTAAAAAGCTAAATCCTTGTCAGCTCTTTCCTGCTCACACAGTTCATGAAAGAGGGATATTTTTCCTGAAAAATTGTGAGCTCGAAATCTTTCAGATGTGTTACTATTTTTGAAGACAACTTTTGTAGGACAGAATCTCTCCCTCCTTAAGTCTGTCTAGAAACCATTTGCTTTTCATGCAGACTGAAACTAGTATGGAACGTAGTTCAGGAATTCAACTCATGCTCCATTAGCAGGCTTTCTTATTGTACTGGCTCCTATTTTCTCATGAGAATCCTTGTTTGGAAAATGTTTGGTTTTTTTTAAAGGACCATTCTCCCAGCAGTTGCTTACAGCGTGTGTATGTTTGCCCTATCAGCATGTGTATGTATTTTGGCATGTATAAACTGCTGGGCTGGCTCACAGACTTGAGCACCTAAATTTAGATGCCAGGGTGTGAGCTCATTGCCTGTGCTCCCATTATAGTCTGCAGAGACCTAGCCAGTGGACCTGAAGAGCTGTTCAGCTGACTGAACATAGGTATCTGCTTTAGGATGAACAGAATAGTTCTTTAGATAACATTGATCTTTGTAGGAACTTAGGTAGTTGATGTATTGCTAAGTCTATTTTGTTTTCTGTGAGCTGTATCTCCTCCTAATGCTGGTTTTATCAGTTGTAAAACTGTGATGTTATTTTTGCTATTGTAACTCCCCTTCTGAGTTCTCTCCTGTGTTACTTTACCTTTGAAAATAATAATTGTGGTTGAAATTCCTGGGTGCTGAATGCTACATCTTGAAGATAATGCCTGTCTTGATGCTTTCTCTAAAAGTCTGATCTTAAGTATCTTCCAGTTCTCTGGGATTCATAGACTGGCATCTCCTGCTGGGAAGCAGGCATCCTGCCTTCCCCCTGCCTTCCCCCTGCCCTATGCACCTCCTTTCAGAACATTTTGGTGTTGAGCTGTAGCTGGACCCATCTGAGATTTCTGTTATCTCAGATAACAGAATGAGAAACAAATGAGCTTATTAGAATCAGTATGCTATCTTCAAGTCTTGCTAGGAAAGAGCAATGAACTCCTTCTGTTTTCACTTATTCATGTGTGATCAGAGTTGGTCACAACTAGCTTTTTAGCTTAAAATGTTAATTTCTGTTGATTACTTAAATAGTGATTTTGTACTGAATTGAAGGTCACAAGTAAAACTGATGTGTGATGCATTTGAGTGGGGAGGTTTGGTAATGGGAAAAGCTGCTTTGATGTGTGAGATGTCACTGTGAAGAACTAAGATCATGTGTATTTTTAATAGCAGTGATTTTTTTCAGTGCTATGGCCATGAGTTCAGTGTGGTTAGAGTAATTGCTAGTTGTTTCAGATCAAGGAAGAGTCAATTGTGTAACTGTGCAGCTTAGATGCAAAAATGTCTTTTCTTACTCCCTTGTACTTTCTTCCTATTGTATTAATATTTCCTTTTTAAAGATTTCTTCATAGCAAGAGAGCGTGTCTCTGAATATACAGACAGCTTGGAGTTTCTGTGTCCTCAATATTGAGAGTGCTCACTAGCCACAGGATGCATTCTGCACTTACTTAGTGAAGTGGCTGGGCAGGGAGACAGAGACAAGAACCTGAAGAATGGTGCTTAAACAAATAAATGGCTTTGGTTAGGTCTGCCACATTGGGCAAAGCTCTAGCTGAAATTCCTCCATCTGTTAATGTTCATACTGTACACTGTTTTTTTACAGTCTTTTTGAATTTGTTTAAGGAGATGAGACATGTTAGAACACAAGTAGGTTTGCACCATTGCAATAAATTAGTGGACCGGTGAAACACATAGTAAGTATCCCGTAGGAATTCAGCTTGTAACGGTCTCTTTTAAAATCTCAAATTGTGGAGTCAAGATGCGATGGTTTGAACAGTCCCTTCAGGTGTAGATTTCTCAGGAGGAGACTAAAAGGGGGCTGTAACTCCCTTCTCTCTCAAACATCATGCTGTCTTTTTCACTGTGTTGTTCAGCAGATACTTGTCAGGCTGCTTGAATTTGTATCTTTGTGCTTCCTTCTTTTCCTTTCTCTAACTGTATCAGAGCAGCATCTGTCTACTTTGAAACAGCGGTTTGTATCGGTTTCTTGTGTCGTGGCTTGTGTCATGTTGAGAATTGTCAGGTGATTTAAAACTACACAGGAGCTAAGTGTATCTGCACAACTATATTAGAATTTTTACATTAATATCTCCAAATTGCCACTGAAAAGAACTAGTTTAATTTCATGGACTAAAAGTTATATTAATCTATTTCTGTATAAATTGATGTCCCTTAAAACTATGTAAGAAGATCTGTTAAAAGTTATTTCCTTCCTTCATTGATCTTAAAATGTGATGTTTGATGCAAATGGTCTATACAATGTTCACTTATGATCCTTTTACGTTAGTGTAAATTTTAAGAAGTCTTTAGGAAATTTTTTTTTATTTTTTTAAAAAAATTTTTTTAGCTATTCCAGATATCCTGTTGAAGATTCAAATCCACATGTTTGATAGCTAAACTTGTGAAATTAAATACAGAAGAAACTAGTGGCCTGAAAATAATTAGTCCAATATGTAGCAGTAAGTAAGTGAGATTATCTACTCAGAAGGAATCTTCACTTGCTGAGTTTTAATACTGACCTTTTGGGGATTTCAGTCTTGAATAGCTGATTTCAGAAAATACAAAATAGTTCTACAGACTCTAGTTGCTCGCAGCTGTAAATGCGAGGCAATGCTGAAGGATGTTGAGGTTCATGGTAGCTAATTTCTGGGACTCTCAGAAATGGCTTCTTGTGTGCAGAAAAATGCTAAGGCAGTTGGGTGTATCACTAGTGAAGACCACAACTAGAATATCATGTGTTGTGTGACAGCTCTTCAGAGCAGTTGCCAGCATAGAGTAAATTCCAGGAAAGATTGTGTCTGTACTTAGTAAGAAAACAAAACCAATCAACAAAAAAACCAAACCACCTCCTACAAAAGAAAACTTACTTAAAAATTGCAGTAAAACTATTAATGCTGAAAATAAAGAAGCAGAGTTTGAGTTTACCTGAAAGAAGGGTAGGCATTGTGGTAAGTCTCAGTCACATAGCTCAAAGGAGTCAAGATGTGAAAGCTGAAGTTGGGTAGTTCTGTCAGGTACAGGTAGATATATGTTGTGTTACAGTAGTTACTTTTGGCATAGTTTCTGCCTCTGTGTGCCAGATATTAAAAGGTGGTTAAAACTGAGGAATTTAACAGAACTTATCTTGTGATGTCCACAAGTGAACTTCTTAAATGGGCTTACAAAGCCTTTTTAAAATTTTGATAAATAATAAACCAAAAAGTGTGGACTTCTCGAGCTGGTGGCTCAAACTTCTGTGATCAGTGCTACTCATGGTATTGGACTAGATCACTGTGCTGGTATCTGGGTTTTAATCAGGGATGGGGGGAAGACAACTCTTTACATGTTTGTGAATGAATTACAGTCTAGTTTCAACATTTCCAAAATTTGTGTTCTGGGAAACTTTTCCAAATAGTGTTTGCTTAAGCAAAGTTGAGAAAAACATATTCAGATGCAGTTCAGTTAAGATAACACGCATGCAATGCATCTCAGAGTTTGGAAAAAATATGGAGTCTTTTTCTTAAATATTCTTTTAGATGTTAACATGACATGTATGTCTTCTACTCTTAGGTCTTTGCTTAAAATGATACAGAGTTTTTATTTGCCCCAATGGGCAAATTGGGAAATGAATTAATAGCTGATTCTTATGCTGCTTCCACAATTGAGTTGTGTGTGATGTCTAAAGAGTTGTAGGAGGATGTCTAGATTCTTTGGTTTATATCAGGACAACAGCAGGTAGAATGCCTACTCAGGTAGGACCATAGATTATTTGCAGTACTTAACTTTTCAGATATCAGACATGTAAGTTTTTTAATAATGCACCTGGCCATACTTTCTCTGGAGGCTGGATACTGCCAAATTCACTTTCTCAGGCACATGTGCAGCAGACTGCCCACATTAAGATGGAGATGCTTACATCTACACGTTGTACACCTTGTATCCAAGATTTCTTTGAACCAGACTGTCATGTTGGGAAGAAAAATAGATAGCCCCACTGTACAATGTATGAGTTGCTGTTGGCTGCTAAAAACTCAGCAAGAGTGAGTGCACTGTTAACATCCCTCTGATGTACTTCCCACCCCCTGATGTTTGTGTATTTTTTAAAGCCAGCTTTAGTCATGACATGCTGTTGACTGGGGCAGAAGGGGAAAGCTTGCATTGCTAATACTGCAGACCTTTTATTTTCTGCTGTTTGAGTGGAATAAATGATCAAGGATATTGATCCCTCTTGTGCCAATGCACCTTATACTTCTGCCATTACCAAGACAGGCTGCAAATTCACTTTTTGTGGCACTGTGCAAATGTAGTAATTTTTGTTTGAAAGCAAACCCCACCACCATGGCCTTCTCCCCCTATCAGTTAGATATTGCATCTTCCAGAACGTGAGAAAAGTGGTTGCTGTGCTTCAAATCACTCGGTAAAGATAAAGGAAGTACGCTAGTAGCATCTCTGTAGTTGCCAGCTATTTTGCAAAGTGATGATGATGTGAAATTGCCATCTTTTCCCCCCTTCCCCTCTTGAATGCACTCTTCAATAGGCTCTTGCTAGGCAGTTGGTGGCTGATATATGAGGTGTGTAACCAGGAAGGTCAGCTTCTGCAGCGCAGCAGATGCAGCGTGTTCACCTTTCCTCTGAGCTGGTTTTCTGCTGAATGTGTTTGCTCTTTGGTTAGGTACTCTGCCCTTCAGCATACCTAAGGTGCCTGGCCTTCTGGAAGCAAAGCCCAACCTGACCCTTCACTGCACAGCTGGCAAATGCCACGGGTCTTGGCCAGGGTCAGATCTGAAATGCTGCCAGCCCCAGGAGCCTGTCTGCTTTCTGTATCTGGCAGGAGTTGTCTGGGGGGTTCTAAATGATGACGGTGATACTGCATGAGACTACTCCCTAGGGGATTGACCAACGTCTGCTTAACTGGGTATCAACAACTAACTTTACTTAGCATCCTCCTGTAAATGAAACGGAACAGAGTTTTTTGAGAGGGAGAGTTACTTGGTGAGCAATATCCACGTGCAGTACAGTTCTGTTCAATGTAGCTTTTGCAGAAATCAGTGGAGAGTTACAATGTCAATCCTTAGTTGCACCGCCACCAACTACTTCGCCACAAGCAACAAGAGTTATACTTTCCCACACAATATGCACCATAGTTGCACTTTCTGCAACTGCGTGTTGTTTTTATTTAGAGTACATCTCTATAGGAAGTGTATCCTACCTGAATTTTTTTAGGTTTGGGAGGGTGTTCTTTTACCTTATCAGCTGAAAACTTACACCTTCAACAGTATAAACCAAAATATCTCCAGATTCTGGATGTTGTAGGTTTTTACTGTATTTCTTTTGTCCCAAGAGTAGGGACATCTATGACACGAAAATGTTTTGGAGTTTGTAAACTGGTTGCACATATTTCTTCTTTTGGAGGATGTTATTGATCTGGTATTTGTGTTGCAATAGCGTGTAACAGGAGTTGAACTGAATCAGTGCTAGCAGTCTCTAGTGTAAGGCCAACATTGAGGTGTTAATCGGGTTCAGGAAAAAACATCCATGGTCTGTGCTGGAAGAATTCAGGTCGAGTTTAGACCATTCCATCCCAGACTTTCTCTTGAGTTAGCTAAATAGTTCCTTGTGTCTCACCACCCCCACTCCTCCAGTTCTTGCATTCTTGCTATGCTCTTTCACTATTTTCCTGTTTATTTTACAAAGATAATGAAAGGTGGATGCATTTTGGGTTTGAGGCCTAAGTGGACCTTGACAGTTCTTGAATCGTATGGGGTTTTCCATTTCTTTCCTCTTCTCCCCAGTCTTCCCAACCCAACAAAACTGGGGTGTTTAGCTCTACTAGCTCTATACCTAATTTCTGGTGAAGTAAGAAAAAGCTCCTACCAGCTATGCAAGTGTAGAATATCTTTATAAAATGCTAAATGTAAGGAATATACCAAATGCACAAATATGAAATTCAGCCTTGGATTTGTTTTAGGATGATGCTCGGGAATTAAACTTTTGACGTTTTGAGCAAGGTCCATAATAATCCGAAACAGTCATATTATAATCATATAGAATTGTATTCTGCTTGTGTGTGAAGGGCAAGGGACAGGGACATCTGTATTAAATAATCAGTTTTATAATGGGAGTTTGTTTGAACTGGTTAGTTATCTTCTTGTTTTGAACTGGAACAGGAACAGTTATGTTGTTTTTAAAGTAAAAAGCAAACCTGTTGCTTACAACTTCAGTATTTTAGTAGTTTCCTTGCTGCCAAGTAACAGCAGCAAGTTCCTGCTACCAGGGAATCAACATAAAACATAAAATAACGAGTCTTGGTAACTGATAGGCATCTCTTGTCCTGTGACTGGATTAACTGCTAACAACATTATCATATCTGTCAGTTATTTCCTTTGAAGTATATCAAACAATTTTTCTTAGAGACAGACCCCTGCTCTGGTGTCTACTGGAGTCTGGACTGCTGGTTCCTGTTTTTCTAGTGGCTATTTTGAACCACTAAAGCAGCAGTTACATGCTAAGGGATCAAATAAAACCTATATGGTCTATGCTTACTTTAATAGAGCTGTTCAGTGAAGTGAAACACCTTCAAATGAGTCAAACGGTTTTCATGCACATGCATAGCATTTCGTGTTGAGTAACTTCTGAAAAGTACCCATACAGAATTTTTTTCAAATGGTTACCAATGTTTTTGATACCCTGAACTGTAACAATTTTTCAGTGTAGAAAGCAGAACAACTATTAGCCATGGTTCAGAAAGTTAATGAATGTTAAGGGAGAGGAAAAAGGGGAAGAAAGTTCTATTCATACGAGAATTTCTTGTCCTAAACCTGTTAGCCCTATCATTGATGCAGCTCCCTGTGAAACCAGTACGACAAGCGTGGAACAAATGCAGTCTTTGCCCCAAGTTTACAACATGCTGGATTTTGGAAATACGAATTTCCATAAAGAGTATTTCTATAGCTCTTAGCTCAAAAAAACCCAACCTAAACAATTTAAATGTGTTTGGAAAAGATGAAACAAACCATGAAGCAGACTACTGCGAAGACGTCTGCTAGTCTATTTTGCAGGTTTTTTTACAGGCAAAATGTGTGGCATTTACATGGTGGTAAAAAGTTGTCCAGACTCCAATTCAGTAATTCAGGGTTTCAGAGTCTAGGTATTTACATTTAGAAATAAATGTCACTGGTATTAGTTTTGCTATTTCTGATTCCACATAACCACATGCTATTGTTATATTAATAAATAGCAGAGCCAACAAAATATATTAGGTGTGTCAAGAGGCACTGTTAAAGGCTTCCACTTTCATCCAGGAAGGTGAGTTGTAAGACCAGAGCTCAACTTGATTTTGAACTGAAGAACATCACTTTGCTGCTGTACTCCTAGTGATACGAACATGAAAACTCTTAACTTGTTGAATTAGCTGCTTGGAAGGGGTCGTAGCACAGCTTGCTAATAAATTGTTTAAAATGACCCAGCTTCCTGACATGTTGTGATACTCCTATGCTACTGCACAATATAAACATGTTGTGCTGCCTCTGTCCCTTCCTTCCAGTCTGTCCCTGGAGTGAGAAAGGCAAAATCAGTAATTGTCTTCTATAATACTGTGCCATCAATAGTCTCAATAGAGGAGCTACTGCAGTGCTAATTGCAGTTTGGAGAAGTTGATCTGGTGATGTTTTGGCATTTCTGTAGTGTTTGTATGGATGCCTCTTCTGCATAGAGAAAAGGCACCAAAGGACTGCATTTTCCAGACAGTACTAATCTGGACATGGGTGGCCTCTTCGATGTTTTCTGCTCTTCCCTCAGCTTACTCCGCTTTTATGAATGTTAGTGGAGCCAGGAAAGAAATGAGAGTAGGGGAGTGAAGTTATGACTGCTTTAGCTGTTAAACTCTTAATTTAAGATGTAGGAATGATACTTAGCCTTATCTTGAGTGGGCATTCCTATGGTTCTTGTATTGTGCTCTAAGTGCGTTTAGTGGCATACTTAACAATGCACTACAGACCGTCTGCACAGAAATCACTTCAGAAGCCAAGTTTTAAAATTTGCCTCTGTTCTTTAAGTTCAAACTTTTCTATCAGAAATAGAGTAAGCAATTCCAACAGTATCACGTCCCAAGAGGAGAGGATATTCTACAGATAACTGCTTGGTATTATTGAAGGAGAAAAACCCTTCTTTTAGGAAACCTCAGAAGTAACTTTTAGCAAGATCAGGAGAAGTAGACACCGTAATACATTCTCATTATCCAAATACTGTTATACAGTCACTTGGAATAAGAAATAAGAAAGGAGCTAGTGGAGCAGGCTGTAAATCCAGAATCTGTTACTGCATGCTGATTTGTCTCATTGTTCAGTCTGTATATTGCTGGATGCTATATAGTCTCAAGTGTCATAGAATCTGTTGGTTGGAAAATATATTTGAGATCATTGAGATCAACCGTACCTGTCCACTACTAAACTATATCCCTGAGCACCTTGTCCACCTGTCTTTTAAATACTTCCGGGGTGGTGCCTCAACCACCTCCCTGGACACCCTGTTTCAGTGCCCGATAACCCTGAAGAATTTTTTCCTGGTGTCTAATCTGAACCTCTCCTGGTGCAACTTGAGGCTGTTTCCTTTCATCCTTACCGCCTATCACTTGGGAGAAGAGACTAACACCCACCTCTCTACAACCTCCTTTCAGGTAGTTCTAGACAGTGGTAAGGTCTCCCCTCAGCTGCCTTTTCTGCAAGCTAAACAACCTGAGTTCCCTCAGCCGCTCCTTGTAAGGCTTGCTCTCCAGCCCCTTCACCAGCATCACTGCCCCTCTCTGGATACACTCCGGGACCTCAATGTCTTTCTTGTAGTGAGGGACCCAAAACTGAACACAGGATTCAAGGTGTGGCCTCACCAGTGCCATGTAAAGGAGTACAATCACTTCCCTGGTCCTGCTGGCCATGCTGTTTCTGATACAAGCCATGATACCATTGGCCTTCTTGGCCACCTGGGCACGCTGCTGACTCAGCCAACACCCCCAGGTCCTTCTCTGCCAGGCAGCTTTCAAGCAGCTCTTCTCCAAGCCTTTAGAGCTGCACATTGTCAAAATGTGTCATCAAGGAATGATCAAGTTCATAGGCATTGAGTAAAGAAGATGGATTTCCTCATTCCTGTAGTTGCAAAACCGGTACCTTGCAAGTTCTGAAGCTTATCGTCCTTTCGTGGACTGACTGATCATAGAATGACTAGGTTGGAAGGGACCCACTGGGTCACTGAGTCCAACCATTCCTAACACTCCCTAAACCATAGCCCTCAGCACCTCGTCCACCCATCCCTTAAACACCTCCAGGGAAGGTGACTCAACCACCTCCCTGGGCAGCCTATTCCAATGCCCAATGACCCTTTCTGTGAAAATTTTTTTCCTGATGTCCAGCCTGAACCTCACCTGGTGGAGCTTGAGGCCATTCCCCCTTGTCCTGTCCCCTGTCACTTGAGAGAAAAGGCCGGCTCCCTCCTCTCCACAACCTCCTTTCAGGTAGTTGTAGAGAGCAAGAAGGTCTCCCCTCAGCCTCCTCCAGGCTAAACAGCCCTAGCTCTCTCAGCCGCTCCTCATAAGACTTGTTCTCCAGCCCCCCTCACCAGCTTCGTTGCTCTTCTCTGGACATGCTCCAGAGCCTCAACATCCTTCTTGTGGTGAGGGGCCCAGAACTGAACGCAGTACTCAAGGTGCAGTCTCACCAGTGCCGAATACAGAGGGAGAATAACCTCCCTGGATCTGCTGGTCACGCCATTTCTGATACAAGCCAAGATGCCATTGGCCTTCTTGGCCACCTGGGCATACTGCTGGCTCATGTTCAGTCGGCTGTCAACCAACATCCCCAGGTCCTTCTCCTCTAGGCAGCTTTCTAGCCAGACTTCTCCTAGTCTGTAGCACTGTGTATGTTTTGAGTAAGACAAGAGATTGCTGCTGTGACATGCAATTAACTCACTTTAAATGTATTCTTTAGAAGGGGAATAGTTTGGCTCTGTAGACGGATTGAATTGTAAAGTACAGAAAACTTGTCTGTGAAGCTATGGATGGGGGAAGCAAAGTTGACATTCCAGCTGTCTGTTGATATCTCATCCCAAAGCACAAGTGTATTTCAGAGAAAGTAGGACGCCAAAGCCAAGATACAAGTGTACTGAAAACCTGTCTCTTGGTAAGAGGTGTGGCAGCATGATTTGTGACTGATACAGCTATGGCAGTAGAAGTTCTCTAAATTGCATGGGTGTTTATATTGACAAAACCCTGATTTTTCTGTAATCCCTCTGGAGATACTAAGATGAACCAGATAATATTATTAGAACTATGCGGGTCATCGGTTGGCTGGATGTGTTATGCTGGCAAAACTTTTCAGTTACAAATCCCAAGCTGTACAGCGTGGAACAGGATTCTTGTGTGTAGAGTATGGTCTTCCTTGCCCTTGAGTCTGAAGGATGGTGTAGCATTACCTCCCTTTTGTGCTGGCATATGGTGGCTCCATTGGATGTCTAACTGGCTGGCCAAACACAAAAAAAGGAACTATTTTGGAGAACCAGGCTTTGCTCCTCAAGCCTGATGAACTGTTAATTCTCATCAATTTAACTTCTGCTGTGTCATGCCCTGTGCTTTAATAGCCGTGATTCACTATATGTACACCAGCATGTTTTGCTAGGTTCAAATAATAGCCTTCACTCCGTCATGGCCATGCTTCTGCACCAGGTTTTAGCGGTGAGCGGTGTTGGGTTACTCACGAGAGGAAGGGCGTGGAGGAAATGTGATAGGGCTTGACAAATGGCCTGTAACCCTTTTAGCCTGAACCTGCCAGAACATACACACATAGTCAAGGCCATATGCTGCTTAAAGAATATTTTATATGTGAAAAGAGAAGAGCAGCTGGTAGACATAGCTAATATAAAAGAGTTTGTGGAGTTAAGATGTCTCATGCCTGAAGCATCTGAGAAACAGCCTTGTCACGGTAGAGTTGTCATGACTTAAGGCTGCACTTTAATTTAAGGGAGAAAATCACTTCTAAGGTTTTCGGTTGGTTTTTTTTTTAAAGGAACTTAAGAAAACAGGAAGAATGATTAGAAATCATACTTCAAGTGCAGATGGTTGGTGTGGTGCTTGTTCTGAGAGAACAGTAGCCGGTAAAAGCTGAATGAAAACACTCTCATACCAATGGAGGGACTCCAAGTGTTTGAACGTTTGCTGTAAAGCCTGAAAGTGGAAGAGGAACCCTGAGTGAGAATTGAAAACATTGGAATAAGATGTTTTCTAGTTCTTGGCCCAACTTGTTTTTGTATTTTTTGCTGATAAACGTCACAGATTAATATTTGAATACTGACATTTGTTTTCAGCTAACAGTAAAATGAACTCAAGCCAAGCAGATTTGTGCTCTTAAATCTCTTGTAAAGACCTCCCGCCTACCCTGATACATTGAAGAAATTATTCCAGGCATTATGGCAACAAGAAACCCTAAAAGAAAGTATACATGTAACTGCCAATAAAAATGGTCTTGAGAGGCTGTAGGCTTTATTGAAGTCTCAGTGTTCCTCCAACAGCCTTGTTTGCCGTCATGCTAGTCAGAGTGGTGGAGCAGATGACTTCAAGGTGTGACTGGAAACTCACTGGAAGAAGGAGCCATGTTCTCAAAACCACTCTGTGTCATTTTTACAGCCATTTCCCTTGCACTTACCTGGGCTGAAGGCATTTATTGGTAATTATTAGTTTGTTTTAAGTTCAACCTCTACCATCCACAGTGGACATTCTCTTCGACTGTTTATCTGCTTCTGTATCTTGCTGTGGGTAAAGAGAAGTAGGAGCGTTTCCCAGTGTTTGGGGTAGATTCAGCCAGGAGTGACCTTGGATTGTGTTTCAGAGCTGCTGCACCCATTCTAGGAAAACGGGCCGCAGTGAGAGGGGCGCACAGGGAAGCAGGCATGAAAGGAGACAAGGCAGACTGTCCTGTGGGATGAAGGTTAAAGTGCACTTGTTTCATCTTCATATTATGTGAAATGTGGGGAGAGGTTGTGGAGGGGGATTGTAAGCTCTGTATTACATAAAGGTATAAGATTCCAGAACTTAGCTTTGTGTGAAGGGAGCATTATGCAACAGAATAAAATATTAATATGAGACTTCAAGCAAGATTTAACACAACTAATGGTTATCATAGTCAGCTGTATTAAAGCAACTGGATTTATATGATTCAAAAATCTAAGAGCTGGCTATTATGTTCAAGGGAATATCTCCCTCTGGGTGTTCTGTACTCCCATCCTTTCATCTTCGCTCCGTTAGCGTCCCTTCTTTTGGGGGAGGGAGTTGTTACATGACTTTTATGGATTTGAGACTGGCTTAATATACATAGATTTGTGGTAACTTTTTGTAAATGTAAACTGTTAATGATGGCTTCGTCCTCCTCCTGAAAATACGTTTTATGGTTGGGCAACTTGTGGAAAAAAATAATTTAAGTTTTTTAACAGTGATTTTTAATGCTCCGTTTGCTGGTGGGGGTGGCCGAAGGAGGGAAATCAGTTTGGCTGCGTGTTCCATGTTGGATGTGTTTTGCTAACCAAGGTCAATGCGTGCATTTTTACTTCAGGAGTGTTTGGAACTTGTCTTTGGTAGACCTCTGGAAGAAGCAGTTTGTTAAGCTTCATTGACTATTGAATAGGATTTTAGTGAATAGTTAAATTGCTTTGTGTGTGAACTATGACTCTTTTATGGCCTGTTTAAAACTAATTAACACGCTATGCTTACTGCAAGCAACTTGTGAGTTTTGACTTTGAACAAGAAAAAACTTCAGCAAGAACTAAACTCCCTTTGGTTAGGCTTTAGTCCGCTTCAAAAAAAAAATTTCTTCAGTATCAAACATACGAAACCAACACCCTCTACTCTTAGTTCTTGTTTTATTCATCCTTTTTTCTCAGTTGCAGCTTGTTACAATAAAATACTATATTATGTTCTGCCGTGGGAGGGATGGCAGTAGTAACACGCGTGGAAGTTTCAGGGCAGGGGCATATACACTGGTGCTTCATATTTCATGCCCAAATAAAATTCTCATTCATACTCTATAAAGGCAGAAGCCTTAACCTATGAACAGCTCTATATTATATAGACTTCCCATACTTCTGCATTAATAATGTGATTTTTATGAAAAGGGTTTAGTTACCCATACTTGTTCCAAAGTCATGAATCCGAAAAAGTTGCACTTGACTGATTTACACATATGATTAGAAATTACCCCTTGGACTGTTGAATAACTCTCCTATGGAAGTTAAGTCTTCTGAAAATTTTAATGAACTTCTACTTTTTTTGGTACGTGGATCCTAACTGAGTGTCCCCTCCCCAAAAAAAAAACCCCTCCCTTTAAGCAGAGAACTTGCAAAAGAGGGAGAAAGTATAAAGTACATTAAATCATGCTGCTGGCTGGAGTATGCTGTTACATAGTTGGGAGATTTTAATCACATTGGGTAGTGTAAAGAAAATTTGTAGCAAAGTTTACTACCAAACTTGAAATCACAGTTGATGCAATTTTATTTTTTTGTTTGTTTGTTTTGGTGGTTTGGTTTTTCTAACTCGCATGTTGGCTCCTTTTATAGATCATGGTTTTATAGCCATGAGTAACATTTCAGGAGCAGTATCAAAATAGATACCTTCAGTTTCCTTATCTACAAATGTAATTCTTTTGGGGCAATCCTTTGCCTAGCAGGTCCATGAAAATTACGTTTAGTGTCAACATCAAGGATGCCTTAAGTCTTCTTTCCCCTGTCTCAATGACATATAGCTTAAAATAGAGCTTCATGTGAGGCTTTCCCAAGCTATCTGTCTATATTAAATATTGTCAGTTCTAATCACTAGTTTAGTAGGCAAGCTTGTGCCACCTCATGTGTTGGAACATGTAGTTGTGGCACATACTGCCAAGAAGAAATCTGATTTCCAGTAACTGGATGGCAAAGACGGAGTATTGAGACACTACAACTGAAAAATAAGGAACTCGAGAGGAGAAGAAAACAGACTGGGTTATTATTATTAACAGGCTGCTTATTGATGAGAAGCTCAACATGAGCTGGCAGTGTGCATTCGCAGCCCAGAAGGCCAGCCGTATTCTGGGCTGCATCTAAAGAAGCATGGCCAGGAGGTTGAGGGAAGTGATTCTGCCCCTCCACTCTGCTCTTGTGAGATCTCATCTGGAGTATTGTGTCCAGTTCTGGAATCCTCAATATAAGAAGGATATGGAACTGTTGGAATGGGTCCAGAGGAGGGCCACAAAGATGATCAGTGGGCTGGAGTGCTTCTGCTGTGAGGACAGGCTGAGAGAGTTGGGATTGTTCAGCCTGAAGAAGAGAAGGCTCCAGGGAGACTTTATAACAGCCTTCCAGTACCTGAAGGGGGCTGCAGGAAAGCTGGAGAGGGACTTTTTACAATGGCGTGTAGTGGTAGAATGAGAGGGAACAGGTATAAATTGAAGAGGAGAAGATTTCGACTAGACATTATAAAGGAATTCCTCACCATGAGAGTGGTGAGGCACTGGAACAGGTTGCCCAGGGAAGTTGTGGATGCCCCATCCCTGGAGATGTTCAAGGCCAGGCTGGATGGGGCCTTGAGCAGCCTGGTCTGGTGGGAGGTGTCCCTGCCCATGGCAGGGGGCTGGAACTGGATGATCTTTAAGGTTACTTTCAACTCAAACCATTCTGTGGTTCTGTATTGTGATGTTCCTTTTTAAACATTGTTCTGCCAACAACTGAATATAAGTTTGGAAAAAGTAAAGCTGTGGTTTTTTTCTGAAGTATTGAATCTTAATCCAGCTTCATTGACGTGAAGCATGCTGGATCACTCTTCTGCTCCTGTCTTGTTGAAAAAAAAGCAAACACAAAACCACAAATCATGATGCTATGGCATAAGCTTTGAATTTTTTTGAGGAGGTAAGGTTAGTATTAATTTTGAAGCAAAGCGTGCACATGAGTTTGAGATCAAAATGTAGTAGTAGCATTAATTAAATGCTAAAGAGACCACAGTTTGTGCTTTTCAAGTCTGAAAAAGTAAGTAAAAAAGTACTTGCAGTAGAGCACCAATATGTACAATAGCAAAGCTATAAGAGCCCTCCAGTGGCTAAGTATATCTTTAACTTATGAAGATTAAAATTGTGGATTAATATGATTTTATAGAGGTGGGACTAAATACATTCATAAGATTTTCCTTACATTTATATCTGTTTAAGCTTGATCCTATTTAATGCCTGGTGATAGTGCCAAAAGAAAAGTTAGCAATAGCTTTTTTTGTTGTGGGCATCTCTCCCCTTACCACTCCCTGTATTTTTTTGTGTGTTCATTTTAGGGTTTGCTAATAGAGTGGCAGCATTTACCAAAAGCCCATGAGATAACTGCTTTTTGAAACAGTGGCTTGCATGTATTGTTTTCTTAGTGTCATGCTAGGGTTATGCTGAATCTCCTTGATTGTAAGAGTACTGCCACTACTAGTCAAACACTGAGCTACTGCTGTGACCCTTACTTGCTGCTGAACCATGATGTAAGGCTCCCTCTCATCCTTGCTAACCAAAAAAAAGTTGCCTGGAGTTCAGTCGTCTTCTTAATTCCACTGTCTTCCAGTCTCCTCTGGACAACAACATTGCATTTTCTTTGCTGTGTTTTTGTGTGTGGGTAAGGGTTTGGGGGCTTTTGTGTGTCTTTCAGGAACTTCTGAATATTAGAGATCGACAGTAGTGACAGCTGGCTGATTGCTCGTGTGGTCTTTAGCAGGCAGATGGAGCGAAAAACGTCAGTCTTTTTGGCACTATTTCAGCTACACTTGCCCTCTGCACAAAGGACTTTTGTATTTTCCGTTGCACTGAGGATCCTTGTATAGCAAAACAAATCATGATGAGAAAATTAAGTATATGGGATATTTGCACTCCTTGTGACTGTTTACTATTGTAATCCTTCTGTTCAGTTTGTGATAGACTTCATGTTGAAGCCTTTGTTCTTTCCCAGGGAGTAGTGCAAGGCCTCATCTTGCGTCTTAGAGCAAAGCACACAAGAGCCAGAAGTCTAGAGGTCCAGACTCTAGAAGAGCATGCTTGTTATTTCTCAGCATACAGAAGGAAGGTCCTTTTTATATCTTTTATATTTTTATATGGACAAAACTATGCAAAAGCCTGTAAGAATGTGGGAGCAAGAGATACTGGAGGAAACTATGAAACCATTTGAATATCATTACAGGAAGTTAATTTCTGTTAGATATCAGCCTGTTATTTGGGTTACCCCAAGATAACAGTAAGAAACTTTTTAAAAATGTGTGTTTTTCTCTACCCTCTCTTTGTTTTTAGTCTCTGAAGATTAATATCCTCAGGCTAAAAAAGGTAAATTTAAGATAGCATCACACCTTGAGGAAGTTGAGACGTATTTTTTAAATTTATAGTCTTTAGTGTATGTTTTTATCACTTAAGATCTAGAAACTGTCACACAGACTTACAAGAAATAGAGAGTCTTCTCTCACTGTGACAGAGAACAAAAATTAGAGGAGTAGAAAAGTCTCAAACTGTTTCCGAGTTTACATAAAAATGTGATTTATGAGGCTATTTGTTACACTTTTTTGACTGCCACTATCCATTTTCTGTTAGAAATCTTCAGTGAGGCCATTGTCACCATTCACACCTTGCTGAAAGCTTGTTGTTTTAGGACAGTGATGCCTTTTAAGGAGATGGGATGTATACAGAACCACTTTTGCCCATGTTGAGTTGTTGCACCATTTCCTAGAGAAATAGCTTTGTTTAAAGTTTCATAGGAGGTCATGAACAGGCAATATAGAAACAATTAAACTTTTGCGCTTTTGCATGTGAACTACATCTTCATGTCATGGAATTTATCTAAATGAACTCATTGAAGGAAGAAATTTAGCTTAGGAACTTCTTCAGACAATTTGAAATAAATTTTCTTGGGTTTTGTGGGGGTTTTTTTTTTGTTTTTTCTACTTTATTTTCTATTTCTCAGCAGAAGAAAGCTGATGATGTTTTCTTCTGAATCTAAAACCCCATCTATATTTAACCATAAAATCTGTATTTCAATAAAAGATAGTATTTTATCTAGACGCCTCTTTGTGCTCCAGCTACTGGATTTAACATCATAGTTGTTTTTCTCTTCACTTAAATTTTCAACTTGGGGTTCTGGATCTGTGAGGTTTTGCATTGAATTTAGAGAACTGTAACAGTTTTCTCTCTCATCTGTTTTCTGTGTAACGTGAGGCAGCATTTGCACACAAATTGTGCAGATACACTAAAAGACATTGAGAATGGGAATTCCCTGTGTGGTGGATGTAGTTATGTTGAATGGGCTTTGCTGTGGAGTTAAGAGGGGCACAGGTGCATTGCTGCCATCAGTCCAAAAATTCTGCATAACTGTGGAATGTGTGAAACATTTTAAGCAATCAAGTGAACTGCTCCTACAGTACAGTTTAATGGAGTGTTAGGATTAGACAGATACTTTCAGTAAATAATTGAAATACATGTTTTGTTTTTCACCTTCATTGCATGAGATATAAGACTTTAGAATGTACAGCACTCAAATACTTACTTAAAGTGGCTTTCAGTCTTTTTAGAAAAGTTAGTTCCAGGTGCACTTGAAGAACTCAAGTCTTCCATGGCAGACTAAAATGAGACAGTATTTTTTTTTCTGGAGTTCTTGGTGGTGTTCCTCACAGACCACTGTAGTCCTTCAGGTTCTTCTGGGACTGAATAGTTGTAGCCTGAAGGATTTTTATGCCATCTATCTCAATGCATGGACCTGCAAAGTGTGGGGATGTATGTAAGTATTTGTGTGTATGTTTGGGAAGGGATGGTATTGCTTTAATCTGCATGCTCCTCTGAGCTACCTGTAATCATTCCATCTGTCTAGGTGGTTGTTGCTCTTCAGTTATTTGAAGGTGGAGAATAACACTTTTATTGCTCGTTAGCCTCTGCTTTGGATAGAAGCCTATCTCAGTTTAGCTGGACAGCCATTTACAATGAGTGTAAGTTTACAGTGGCTTAAACTACCCTTTCAAATGTATTAAGCAGAACAGCTTTTCTATCTTCTATATGAAAGAAATGGTCATGTCTAAGAAAATCCTCAATTAAGTTACCTTTGTTCTCAAGTTGAAAGAAATAAGATAGTTATGTTTTTTATTTTGAAAAAGGGTGATTCATGGATTACTTAACATTGAACAGTGAAAACTGCTAAGTTAAAGGATGAAGCATGCCACAGCCAGAGTTTTGTGAAAGCATGACGTGTAATGGGTAGTCAAATCATGACAGGACTTCAAGTATGTTTTCTTTGTTTACTTGTATAATCCTGCCTCAGGGAATTGAAGGGTAAGCATTTTTTAACGTAATCATAACCAAACTGTCTTTAATAACCTTGGTCAAAGAAATTAATGCCTGTGTCATATTAAACTCTTACTCAAGAAATTTCACAAAGTACAGAAGTTGAGCTCAACTTAGTAAGCTGTAAGGAATCCTGACTTCTCTAGCTAACCACTTCAATATTTCCACACTGAATCTCACTACTATTTCTGTTAGTCATTTCTCCCCTTTTTTAATTTTTTTCTGCGCCAGTGTGAGAGTGTAGGTAAGGAACTTACTGACAAAGTGAAATAGGCGACTGCTTTTAACCTCACTAGAACTGTCTAGAGGTTTGGTTAGAGGTTGTGTGATGTGTGTCCTCCTCTTAATAAACACTGTTTCCTCACAAATTACACACTTGCTCTTCCTTTCTGCCCTGAAAGAACAGTAGTGAGGAAGAATCTGTCCACCCTATGGAGCAAAAATAAATGTAATCTTCACTTTTCCTAGTGTCTTTAACCCCTGTGCTTTCACTAGATTCAAATGGAGTAGTTGTTTGGTTTTATGTGCCTTCAAGCTCTGGTAATCACTGACTGGAACCTTCCTCTTCTAAGTAATGATTTTCCGGGATAATGGTAGACACTGGCTTTAAAGCTGCTTAAAGGCAAATGAAGAGAAGGGGGTTTGGGGCTTATTTGTTTTTTTGTGGGGGTTGATTGTGTTGGGTTATTTTATTTGACCAACATCTTATGTAGTGTGTCTTCCACTTTAGTGTGGCTTTGGATATAACTCAATAACTTAGAACCATTTAGGTAATTTGCAGTCTCAATCACTTCTTTGTTCTGTTGATAAACAAAGATAGTCATCAGCTTCTTGCAGTAGATGAGATAGTTGAGGAAGTTGCATGTTTCTAATGCCAGATTTACAGATTTTATCCAGAACCATACAGAGGGCTCTTTTAAGGCTTGATCCAAAGGTGTTTTGCTTATCGTTAGTCTCCTCATGTTGACTTACATTTCAGTTAGTGTCCTCATAAGTAGCTCACTGCTTTGGCTCTAAGACTTGTTCGATAGGTTATGCTAATAACAAATGTTATGATTATCATTTCAAGAAGCAGCATGGACCAAATTACATTCTATAGAGAGTCTCTGAAATTGTTAGAAACATCTTAGCTGTATATATTTAGCTCCTGATGCCTTTTTTCATTTCTAACTTCAGATCCTTTCTAGGTAAGTGCGGGACGAGAAGTAAAACCTTGGTTTTGGTGAACTGTTTTCTATGATACCCTGATTCCTTTTCAGTGTATTGATATCCCTGTTGGAGGTTCAGAGCAAAGGTATAGGACATGGTGTAACTTTAATCTATCCATGAAAGCATAAGCAAGAGATGGTAAAATCTTCCCAAGCTGTAGAGAAAATGCTACCTGCATGCAGCAAATGTGCTGTTAAGTTCAGCCTAAGCTGTCATAAAGTGGTGGGGAAATTAAACTTTGCTGTTTATTTAAGGTTGGTGATGAAGTGGAGCCATCAAGAGCAATCCCTCGAGTAGAAACGTTTTGAAAATTAATTGAAATTATTTTAAGCTTTTTGCCAATACTTTCCTTAGTTTGTTTACTTAAAAAATTAAAGTTGGAGCACTTGAACCGGGTAAACTACCAAAAGAAACAGAAAATAAGAATTTGAATTATCATTTTTACTGATGTTAAATCCAGAGGACCTTGATATAATAAGGATACAAGTCATCAGAACATACATCAGCTAACTGCATAAATGTCATTTCACAAGAGAAATCAAAGCAACCTATGTTCATGGTTTGAGTAAATAGTGAGCAGAAGTGAGTTCCTCTGAATGTTTTTGCAGAAGTTTTGTGAAGTACTATGTAACTCAGAAAACATTCTTGATGGAGAACAGCTATACACTCCGGCATAACTAGAAGTTATTAATAATTGCAGATGCTTCTAAATTAAATTCCATTTATATTAGCAAAATAATAATTTATAGTAGTACATGTTACAGTATTTCCTGAAGAACGTAAATTTGAAAGGCAGCTTTTGTCAGTATAATTAAGATTTTTATGGTGTTAATATTTTTAAATCATACTTGTCAAGATTTTAAATCTAGACTTTCATAGTGAGACCTCATCCAGAAATGCTCTGACTTGAGCAATATGAAAATAGGCACAGCACAAATATATGAACATTTTTGTCTGTTTGTATTAATAACCTCTTCTCACACTGTGCAGGATGGCAGAAGTGACAGCATACCCAAACAGAAAAATTATTGAAATAATAATTACAAATAACTTTAGATACTTGTGCTATCAAGTCTGGCAGCTGTAAAACTTTTGATACATGTAAAGGTCATTATAAACTACACAGCATAGTTGTTCAGGAAGTTAAAAGAAATACTCAGCTTATCCAAGATCTTCAAGCTGTAATACTTCGTGTTTGTTAAGCTTTCAAGTACTGTACTAAGGCACTTAAGTACATGAAAGAAAAATGCTTCTGCAGGAGTCTGTGTGGTCTTAGAGTAGAACCATGCTCACTTTGTGTACTGCTAGTACCCATGCCTGCGGAGATTCCCCGGGCCTTCATGTCCACCAGTTCCTGCTTGCTTTTAAGACTCCAGCTCATTAATTAAGTTAATGCTTGCAGTCCTCAAGGAAGGCTTGAAACTGTAATTGATGTTTTTTCTGCCAGCTGGTTTTCTGTTCGGTGAAGTTGCAGTTGTGCTTGGGAGCCTGGTTTTGAACTCCTGGGTGAAAAGCAGCCAAATTAGTAGTTTCTACAGTGTAAGGGATTGTGTTATTAATGGAAAAGGCAGACATATTATGTAAGTGATTACCCATCTAGGATGGGAGTGGAGCTGGGAAGCAGGATAAGTCAGGCATATCCCCTATTTTGAGAGTGCAGAGAGGCAGCTGAACTAATTACACTGATCTCTGTCCTAGTAATTGGAGGATCCTTGTGTTCTGGGAAAACAGGCCCCCTAGTAAAATAAAAATAGCATTCCCATATATCTTGTGATATTCCTTAAAGAAAGTTTGAAGAGAGGAAGGGCCTGACTTTAAACAGTATTGACAAGACTGTCATTGTGTGGTAGGGATTCTGTGGAGGAAAAAGCCTCCCAGCAAGACTAATGCTGCCTCTTGTTAGCCTGGCTCTTCCTTCCAGTGGTCCAGTTATTTAATAATGACCTTGATTTGCTGAAAATTGTTTGTTTATAATGACTCTAGACCCTTATTGACAGAGTCATGTGTATTTAAACCATGCTGAAAATGATTGAAGTTTCAAATGTGAGGTGTAGCTGTGTAATGGTGTTGGACCACTGTTATGGTTATGTGGAGACGGCCTTGATCTGCAATCACTTTGTCCTGAGGGCTCGACGGAGAGGGCTGGTAACTGATAAGGTTGTGTCTAAATGTCAGTAAAAGAGTCCTTAGGGTATGTAGCTAGCACAGGAGAGCTTGTGTTTTGCAGTCTGAAATAACTAACTGTTTTTGGACTTGGTAGCTCCATTTTAAATAGTGATGATCCATGTCTCCTAATTTAGATGAGATATAGGAATGAGAGGGTGGAATGAAGGTTAATACTTAAATTTAGATACTGAAATTCAGACTGATATTTGACCTTTCAGGGTTTTGGGGTTTGTGTTTTTTGGTTTTGTTTTTGGTTTGGTTTTTTTTTTTCCGCAGCCTTCTGTTTCTCTCTTTAAAGTTGAACTATATTGATCTCAATTTTAATGTTAGTTTTGTGGTGGTGTTTTGGGGAGTTTGTTTTTTTTCAAGTTGGAGAGTTTCCATAAAACTGATGCTGGATTCTCTGTAAAAATCTCCTCAGATCAGTTAATATTTGTCAAACACTGTGATACTTAGAATCATAGAATAGTTAGGGTTGGAAGGGGCCTTAAAGATCACCTAGTTCCAAACGCCCTGCCATGGGCAGGGACACATCCCACTAGATCAGGCTGCCCAAGGCCCCATCCAACCTGGCCTTGAACACCTCCAGGGATGGGGCAGCCATAACTTCCCTGGGCAACCTGTCCCAGTGCCTCACCACTCTCATGGTGAAGAAATATTTCCTAATGTCTAGTCTAAATCTGCCCCTCTCCAGTTTATACCTGTTCCCCCTATACTTCTGCTGGTATGCACGGGCATTAGTGTTTAACCTGGTATGGTCATTCGTGTATTTAGAAAGGTCCACCTAGATATTAACGAAGTTACGTTGTTCACAGGGAAACTGAGAGTTAGCAGGATAAAAGATGATCCTTCCGACGTGTAATTAATTCAGAATGGTATTTTGATCTTCAAGTGCTGGTATTTATTGACAGTTATCTAAATTTCTAAATTTGTTGAATAAAGCTAAATATTTGGAAGGCTCTTGGTATTTGGCAAAGGGAGCATATGACTGAAGTGTTTTATTACAGACTAATATGTAATGCTTGTTGCTTTTCATCATCTACCTGGGCGTCTTCTTGGTTTAGATAACCTACACTTGTGTATCTAACTATTTAACTTTTTCCATTTATTCTCTTGAAAAGTGCTACCTTTAAGTGTCTTTTTGCAGTCATTTAAAGTTAAGAGCATCATGATGACAACAGCATCTCTCCTGTAGCCTTCTGTAGGAATTTTATCTCTTAAAAAGGCAGTTTTCCTTGCAGAGAGAAGTGTGGAACTACATATTCATCTCAGGTATAACTTGCAGTTTGAGTTCCTGAGGAATGTATCAGGAGCTACTAAAAGTGTTTGTTTCAGGGGAAAACTTAAAAAGCAGTGCAGAACAGACATTGCAGTATCCTTCTTGGGCACTTACCCTGACTGTACACAAGCAACTGCTGTTGTACTTCTCTTACTTGAATGGAGACAAGTTGAAGTTGTTAAAAAATATTTGTGAAAAAGCATGACTAGCTTCCACCATAAGAGAAAAACATAAACAGCTGCAGATTGACTAAATCTTAAATTTTAGATGTTTTATTTTCAATGGAGCAGATCAATGGGTGATAAAGCACAGCAGGAAGTAGGTATAAACTTTACAAGCGTTTCATAGTAGGATAATAGTTTGCAGTCCCATACCTTGTGAGGGTGCTTCTGTGGTAAGATTCATGGGGTTTGGTTTGGTTTGGTGGAGATTTTTTGCTCTTCCAAATTTTAAGTCATTCTTCCTTTTTGCTCTTCAACTGTCTCTATTATAATCTTTCCTCATCCCTGTGTTTGTGCTTCGTTCAACTAAGCTACTGCTCACTAAATTTACATTTCCAGATAGTGTCTAGTTACTAATGAGCTACTACACTAAACAAAACAGATTTTTAGAAGAAATCCGAAAGGTAAGTTTAAAGTAGAATAAGTGCATACAATTACATAGCTTTGGGGGAGGGGAGAGAAAATAAAAACCAAAAATAATTTGTTGAAGAATGAAGAGATTGAAAGGAAACTAGCAAAATGGCCCTTCTTCTGCTTGTATGCAACTAGTCGTGCTTCCTTTTTAAGGGGCACAGGCAGTTAATCTAATGTAGCAGTCTGATGTAGGTTTAATTCTTGAGTGTTTTTTTCTGTTCACTGTATTACTAGTACAAACGCATAAGTTGTAAAATGTAAAGCTACTGGGCTAAATTAAGACATTGTTCTCTCTGACTTCCATAAACATCCTCCCTCCTTATGGAACACAGTTGAAGACTGCAGCTGAATAGTGCACTGCGTTAGTGATGCAAGCCTGCACTATGTATATTCACTGTCAGTTTGGTACCACGAGGGATTTCAAGTAATCCTTTCTGATCATGAGCTGTTTCTCAGTGTAAACTACCATCTCTTGTACTAGCTTCCAGCTTTGTGCTAGCATCTCCCTTGTCAGCGTGTAGAACACCAGCAGGAAGAAGGAGGAAAGGAAGCTGTACGTGTCTCAGTTGCTGAACAAGTCACAGAATGTCCTTATGAACTATTTAAAGAGACTCTGCTCTTGCAAGAAGCAGGCAAGCATTGATGCTAATGGAAACTGCTGTATCATGCTTTCTGCCCTGCACAACTTGGCACAAGAGCTCATAGATTTTGCTGTGTAATCTGCCCATTGCTGCAGGACAACATAAATACATTTCTGCTTGTGGAATTTTATTTGTTTGTAATTGGTTGTCACTGTCTGGAAATGCATCAAATGTACAGTTTGAACATATGTTGCTCTAGATGATGTTAAATTCAAACTGCCACTGATATACCAAGATTTTAAAACCTGCGTATTTTTAGTTAAACTTGTAAACACTTATAGCAAACCATTAATTCTTCTATGGGACAGGCTTGGATGCAGTTATTGCACTCGTATATGGCATGTACAAATATTTAAAATGCATAATCTTGTAGGAAGTAAAATATGTTCTAAATTTACTGTTAATAGAGAGGCAAAAGTTTATATTCTTTATCTGTGGCTTTAATGGTTCATGGTTGAAAGTAACCAGTGGTAATAAATGAGAATATTTGGCTGAAGTTTTGGATGCTAAGTAAAGAGACTCTACAATGCTGTTGTTATACTGAGGTTAAAATGTGTGATGAAATAAAGTTGTCTGAAGTCCAGTGCAATAATGGCATTAATTCCTGTTACTCTACTATGCAGAGCACAAATCCTGCCAATCTTCTCTGTTTTAGAGGGACAAAAAGGTGTGGAAGAATGTCAGACTGTTAGCGTAGCTTTCCAGTCCCATTTCAGATATTTATTGAGTCTTCTAACAAATACGTAGTGAGCTAGTCTTTGTCAAAGAGAAGGCTTGACTCCTTTTGTTGCCCTTGTGCCATTATGTAATGCAGTTACACAGCAGTGGGTCAGAAAGTTAACTTCCATGTTTTGTGATCCTGATAGCATTTTATATTGTACACTGAACAGTTTTAGCTGATCATGTTGTAAACTGAACAGTCTACATTTAAAACCATAATTCCCTGTTTTTCATACTAGGATTGTTAACAGGATGGGACAGGACTGTGAGCAACCAGTGCAAATGAACTTGTTTTCTAATTTTCTGATTAAGAGAGCTCTGGTTTTGCCTCATTTGGCTTCTCTGAGATCAGAAACTTGTCAGAGAGTCAGGGGAGGTCTTTAATGCTTCAAACTGCCAGTGCAATTTTTTTTTTTATTTACTTCTTTGTTTTCCCTTTTGGTCACTTCATCCGTAATACCTTGCAAGGGAATATCGATTTTCCCTAAATACTACTTCATAAAACACAGTTCAAAAAGGATCTGTAAAGCATTAGTTTTCTACCCTCTCCTTCTGGATGCAACTTCCTTGTGAACGAATTGTGTGCAGTGTTTGTGAGGGTTAGTGTTCAAGTTACCAGTTATGAGTCTTTGGGCATCTTGTTGGCGTAAGTTGAAAACCACATGCACTACTCGCAGACTTTTCCCCCAGCTGTTGTGTACCTCTGGGCCTCTAAGAACCAAAGGAAACTCAAAAAGTCTATATTGAAAACCCAATGAAGTACAGATCTTGAATTTTTGTGCTTAATATTTTGATATTACAAAATGAAAAAAATTTTATGGGAACTCTTAGCAGTGTTCCCAATGATATCAGTTGCATGCTGTTTAGATTAAGTGTTAATGCTCTTATGATTTCTAGACTAAGTATCGTAAACCAATATGATCTCACCTGACATTTTATTGAAGAAGTATGTTGGGAGGCTCTCAGCAGTGCTTGAATAAACAGATGCAGGTAGGATCACTTTTAGAAATCTTCTCCCTGCTATCACTCTTTCATGAGAATGACTACTGAAAACATGGTTTTTGTGGATGTGTTAGGAAATGCAGAACCTGTGAGTTGCTACTTCTACTGATACAGATTGCACTACATGTATTTATCTGTTTAATCTGCTGCCCACATACACTTACCTATAAAAAAGTCTTTTTGCTGCTTTTTTTTTTTTTAAATAAGGTATGTCTAAGCTTGTGCAAATAAAATAAAACTCAGAAAACTTGTCTTTTAAGGACATTGTACATAACTACTGACTAACTTTCAGCAGTAATTAGGTGTTTTGTGTAAGAAGCTGATGGCTTTGACATTCAGTGCAAAGCTAAAGCTGTTGGTGACTGTAAACCGGTTTCTCCTGGAGTTGTAAACAGAGCATAGTTCTTAATGTTCTCTATGCTCCCCAAGACAGAAAGATTACTGAGGGATGAACTTGTGTAAAGGAGTAATGTTTTAGGTTATAATTTAAATGGAGATGTAAGCGTTTTTGCAGTCTTAACTTTTTAGGATGAGCATCTTCATCTTCAAATAACAGAAAGATTCTGCAACAAGAATCCATCCTTTACTCAGAGCAAGTTCATTACTGCTTGTCCCCTGTGCCCCCATTACTTGTGGTATCAGGTGTTTAAAATCTTTTTATCTGTGAGAAAATCCTAGTTTGTTTTTCATTTTACTCCATAGACAAGTCTTTACAGCTTCATAATCCATTTTCTTACAAGTGCTAGTTGATGGCAACAACACTGATCCAAGCAATAATCCCTTATGCAGGGCTTGGGAAGAATAATTGAAACTGAAATAGAATACCAAGCAACAACCCTTGCAACCGAAGAACTTCTGAAGTATGACACTGGTTCTCTACTTCATCCATTTTAATGGAAGACTGTTTTCTTCTTTTTAATGATGTTCAGGCATTTTTGTCTTATTCCAGTTTGATGTAACGTTCTCTAGCTGATGTTAAAATAACATGTCTTGTGCTCCCTTCCTCCCCAAACACACACACTTGCTCTCCAGTTTTGCACATTTGACTCTACCTGCATGAATTATGCTTTGGGCAGGGTGGGATATATGTTAGAAAACTGTTTTTAAAAGACAGATTTAGAACATATACTACTACGTGTCTAAGCCATCTGTGCAAGGATGAAAGCTTCATCCCTAAAAGCACTGAATACATCAGTATTGATTGGAGAAGTTTTCTTGTTAAACAGTATTGCTAACTTTCAAATGCTATAGGCTTTCCATTTATGTCTGCAATAAGTCATTAGTAAAGAACAGGCTGCAGGGCTGGGTGAGAGAACTTGTGTTTTGATCAGATTCAAAGTTGTAGAGTTGTTCATGTGCTGATCCTGCATTGAAGGAGAAGTTCTGATACTTGTGTGGCTTTAGGGAATTTGTTAGTCAGCAGCCTACTTCTATGTAACTACCTTAAACGTTTTGTAGGTTACTTTCAGATTTGTATTTTTTTAATTGTTTGAGTGCAAATTGTGTTCCTTATTTTAAGATGCTTTAAAAAATCAGTTCTGATTCTTGAGGAAGTTTCTAGCTGTTTCAAAGAGTAATTGTATGTAACTATACTGTCTGGGCCTACTTATAGAATTGTATGGAAGTATTTATGCAAGTCTTTCCTCTGCCTGTGCGGAGACATAGTGAGCTTTGCCATTGTTTGTGTTTATATCTGTATCGGGGCACTGCTTTCTAGGACTCTGCCCCCCCCAACAAGAAGGTCTCTTTCTTATGTTGGCCCTTTTTAACTGCATACTGAGCAAATAATTTCCTTTTTCCTAAAGCTGGTATGTGGTTTAAAAGTAAATACTTGTCTCATCTGTTACTTTAAACTAGCACTCTGGATCTTTTATGCTGGCAATTACTTTTCCCTCTGTGAGAACTTAAGTGATGAGACTGTTTATAGTTTTTAGTATGTGAGCAGTGTGAAATGCTTAACTGGGAACAATAAACTTAAGCAGCAGTGGTATTCTGTAAGTACAAGTAAGGCAGTTCTTTAGGCAGATGTTGTTTATCCATGGTAATTAAGCAACCTGTATTAGTCACATTGGAGGAGCATTCAAGCTGATCAGGCCCTGGGTGAACTTTCATATTAAAAGTAAAAAACCCTTCTTTTTTGCTTCTAGGATTTCAGCCCCCTGAAATGCATGTGACATTTTCTTTTTATAACACAATTTCAAGAGCCAACCTGTTGAGGCCAACACCTATTGTAAATGTTCCTTTCAGAGGTGGCATGCAGACATTCTACCACCATGAGTATTAATTGCTAATATAACTGGGAAGTATACTAATAAACTAACTGTGAAGTACTAATATAACTGGGAAGCCACAGGTCATGTCTGTATGCTTTCTCTGCATTTCTATAAAAATTATAAGTATTGCAGTTTGGGATTCTGTATTTAGAAGTCTGTAGACACTGTTTGGTTTAAAATACTTAAAATTCTTGCTTGGTTTGTGTTACAGATAGCAAATAAACAGTCCTTTAGGACAAGAGCTTGTGTATGCATAGTACTCACGTTTTAGTTGTCGATACCTGTGTGTAATTTGAAGAATAAGATTTTATTCTAATTAAGTATTGTCCTACATTTTTATTATTAAAGGCAAGTACAAAAAATTAGTACTTCAAAGTACTTCCAGTACTTCAGTATTTGAGTACTGAAGTTACACATCAGTTTGTTTCTGTGACCTACAAACTTCCTGCACACACACATCTGTGCGGAGGCTATATAAAGCTAAATAAGGCAATTCAAAAGAAATTAGAAAGGTCAGGTAGAAGAAGGGACTTACCATACTTTGTAGGTAAAGACATATGAAAATGCAAGTGCCGCTGTAGCATATAGATGGGGGATTTTTTTAGCCAAATGGTGGGGAGGATTGAAGCATTTATTTTATTTTATTTCCTGCCCTTTCCCCTCCCTCCTATACTTTTTATGAAACTGTTCCTAACATCTGGCTGTAAAATACATTTATGTTATTAACTTGTTTTTAAATCTTCATAAAACCATTTTTTAAAATGTCCAGTTACCACTTCTGATACTGCAGAAGATCTCTGTATTCTTTCCATGCAAGTTGAAAGGGAAAACCCCCGACCCCTGAAAAAGGATCATTCTTCCTCCTCCTTCTCCTCCTTTCAATTAATCCAGAGCAAATTCTGAGAATTAAATTTTGATTTTAAGCCCAGTGTTTTTATTTCCTTCTTGCTTTCAGATTAAAGATGAAAAGTAATTTTGCGCAGATGTGGCATATTGATAGCTTCCAGGTGTTTAGATAGGCACTAACAGCATTTGAAAAACCATTATCAAAGAGATTTAGGTGTTCGTGGCACTAGGTAAAGAAGTATTACTAAATACATCTCTATCTAGCTAAATAATTAGATGTAGATAACAAAACGTGCACTATAATGAATGGTAAAGAAAAACATAATACAACTGAGGCATGTATTGCATGGATTTTCTGATTATATGACTGTACTAGTAAATGAAAATGAAATGCAAATGAGGAGGAAGAATAGATAACAAAGTCAAAATTAAGTTTAAAAAAACTAAATTAAGAAGACCTGACTTGTTACTGTAACTTGGAGATGAAAATTTCAAGGAGGGTTTCAAACATCTGGGAATAAGAACCTCTGCATGACCAAAGTTTCAGTGCCAAACTGTTTAGGATATTTTATGTTTAAAAAGGCAAGGTAGTAGAGTATGATCATACGATCTTAATCAGATGGAATGATTATAAGGTAAAATATGTATTTACTGCCTATTTGTGAGTAAGAGGAGTTATTCTGACGTTTTGGCAACAGAAAATCTTAACTTTTGTCCTGCATCTCCACTGTCTCCTGGTTACTTATTATTAGCTTCTTGTGTGCGTGAATCAGGTACAGTCTTGTAGTTTTTTGGCGTTTGGATTTTTTGTTGTTTGTTTTTTGAGGGGATGTGTGTAATAAATAGTTTCACCTATTCTTAGTACCATATCAAGTGTCCTGTGGCCTACATTCAAAACCTCAGAGCTAGGATCTTATTATTACTTGTGCAGAAAGACCACGAGATGGTTTTGCGTAGAACTTGTGGCAAGACGTTGCACCTGGCCAAATGTTCTCTATCTTCTTGTTCTTACATTGCTTTGCTATGTGAGAGGCACCCATGGTCTGTGTTCTGCAACAACTTTACCTTGACTAACCAGCCACTGAGACTTTTCCCCCATCACAGATGAATCTCTTGTCCTTCCCTTTCCCTCCACCCTGCTGATGCTTAGTAATTTCCAGTCAACCCTTTGGCAGCCTTGTTGTGTCTTCACTGCAATGCTGGTGGACTCTTGCATGTCATGTTTGAAGAATGCATGGTAAAACTAGATTAAAACAGTCTAAAACCACCACAACAAAAAAAATCTCTTTATCCTGATAGGAAAAGAAACATTAATGGCAAGATCCTTCAAAAGCAAACAAAGAAATTCAACAGAATAGACGAACTTTGGTCAACTTTTAAACTTTTTTTAACCTTTTTTTATTTCTAAAGCTACTCTATAATTTTTATGACTGGAGAGCATCTGTAATTTCTGTTGAAGCTGGTATAACTACTAGTGTTTGTCATCAAGCAGAATCAGATGCCTTATTTAGTGACATAACTGTAAGTCTAATGGAATTTTCTTTAATCTATATGACATTTAGAAATGTCCTAAGTGAAAATATGCACTTCAGAAGTGGGAGGAAAACAGCAGTGCAGATTGAAACATCTAATAGAATAATGGTGTCCTAACTTGTTTACTTAGTTAATCAAAAAAATATTTTTTTTTAATTTGGAAAACATATTGGAGTTTTCTGTATAGCAAACATTTCTTGCTGCTAGTATGGGATTGATAGATAGTAGTTCTGGCAAGGATTATGAGGCTTAATTAATACATTCTAGTTCTTCATATTTATACATTCATACAGCTACTGAAAATATTTACCTGAGAGTTCAGTACAGTACTCAAGCCTTGATGGTTGAGATATTTGAAAATACGAAATTCAAAGTTTCTTCATTTTCAAGATATCCTGTCAGAATGGATATGAAATATTTACATTTTTATTACCTTTAGTGTATAACAAACTTCAAAATTCGGCTGTGAATACTTTTAACTTTAGTGTGGATTTACGCTAAATTTGCATTGGTTTGGGTGGAGGTTGTCTGGTTTTGTTTTTAAGATGCAAATAATCCCATCAAATTTTACCTCATGACTTCAAGAAGCAGAAGGAAACTATTAAGTGCATATTAATAATGAAGTCTGAAAATAAGTTGTGTAAAAATTACAGTAAGTAATAATTTTTTTCATTACTCCTTACACATATTTGAAGAAAGGCTGGCAGGCTATTTTAGTTACAGTCTAATCTCGGTAAGCACTGTTGAAATGTGTATAAGTAACTCTTGTTTCATGATAATGGCTATTGCTAAGAATTTTTGTTATGCACAGCTGTCCCTAAGCATTTTTATTCATTTGTGCTTAGAGACTTGTCTATCGTCTCTGGTAGGTGACATGACTTTATACTTCTTCTGACATTCCAGCATGACACTTGTAGGATTCAATTAAACATATTTGCAACGTATTGATCTTGAAAACAGTTAATTATGTGTATGATAATACAAGTGTGGTTTGTATAAGGAGCTTACTACTTAAAAAAATTCTGTTGCGATCATTGTGACTTACCATCAGTCAGTACTGACCCGGAAAACATTGAATGCAGATGCCCCTTCCCATAGGTATTTCTAATATGAAAGCTAATTCTAGTTGCCTATCTTAATAGGAAACAAGAAAAAAAAATGCAGCATTAAGAGATCTGAGTCATATTCATACCTTTTCTGTGCTTTTATTAAATAAAAGAATAAAGTAATTTTATTGATGCCTAAACTTAACCTAAAGTGATTTGTTTTCAGAAGGTTGTAAAAGTTATGAGTCCTCACAAACTGAAAAATCTGTTAGCAATCTTGTTTTAGCACAGAATACAGTGGGGAAAAATATATTAAATATTTAGTTAGGTACTTACAGTGGAGAATGCAGTGGAGAATGCAGCATACAAGTGAGCTGCAGAACTGCAAAAATAAAAGCTGTGATTGCTGAAGGGGCGTGATAGAGCTTTCAGTTAATGCTAGAGCATGGGAGCAGCCTTAATATGTAAATCTATGCACGTACAGACAATAACATCATCCCCAATTGAACTTTGTTGTCTGTTCAAGGTCACAATAAAATCATTGCCCACAGTGGTTTTATTAATAGTTAACATAAACTGAAGGATCTGGAGCTACCTTTTAAATTGTAAGACTGTCAGATTCTAGGAGACCACAGATACACTTGGTCCTCCTTTTAGAGACAGTGGTAAGTTTATACAAGAAGTTGTCAGTATCTCAGTACACAATTTGATACTTTCGCCAGGCAGCAAAAATATCATGGACTAGTTTGTTGGGGAGCTTGCAAGGAAAACTAGTTTTGACTTGTTCTAAACTATGTATTGAAGCAGAGTTAAGATACTGGAAATGCTGCTTTTGAGGAATTCTAATGTCTGTCAGACTATACGTTATTCCTACAGCTGTCCTGCAGGGATGTTGCAGCTGTCCAAAACAAGTCCTTTGTTGTTGTATTGAAGTTCTCCCTGTCTGGGAAGTCTGTAAGAGTATTCCTTAACCCTAAAAAGAAATTAAAAGGGGCAGCTGCAAGTGGTGTAATTTTTTTTTTTTTTTTTTTTCCCCTGAAGCCTTGAAAACACCACATAACCTCCAAGTGGTTGACTTCTGTGAAAGATCAAGAGTTTGTATGATTAGATGGTGCAATAAGTGGAACTACAGACAGAGGAAGATAACCTCTCATAAAGCTGAAATGGTACTCAGCACAGGGAAGAAAAAAGTATGTTAGGTTCTGGTAAGCTTAATCTCAAAACACGGAAGAGGAGGCCAAAATGAGTTTGGGAAACAATTTACAAGGTGCCTGGGAACTAATAAAGGCTGTTTTTCAAGTGCCAGAAACAAGAAGCTTCTTGTAATACTAGAAACTGATTAATGTGTAGAAGGCACTTGAAGAAAGTAAGGTCATACTACAAAAAAAACCAATGCTTTTAGGTAACTGTGTTCACAGTGTAGGAGGTTGGGAAGGCCCACTTCAGACTAGCTCTGCTCCCTTGAAAAAGGAAAGTGCCTTAGAAGAGATGGCTTAGAGTTTGGGGGTGGGTACAGTGGGCAAAATTGACAACAAACCCCCAGAACAAATATAGTCTTGCTCATAAATGACATGAGAATGACATGGCTGAGCTAGCCGTGGTGTGTAATAAGTTGCCAGGGACTGGTTTAGTATGGGACATTTGAGAAGGAGGGAATGGCTTCTCAGTGAGGCTGGAGAGCTTCAGACGAGCAAGCTTGATGGAACCCTTCTGCCCCTTCCGAAGGAGTCACGGAGCAGATGGACAAGGGGGATGCGGTTGACATGGTTAACCAAACCCCTTGTTAAAGTCTGCATTAAGATAAGGAGAATCTTTGGAAAGATAAATTCTTTTAAAGTTGAGAATACTTAGGGATTACTTGAGAATAAAAAAGGGAGCAATGGTAAAATTGTTTTTCTACATCTATGCAAGTGTCCCTTCTGGACTCTGTGCTGTTCAATGCACTGCTAATGTTATAAATAGTTTGGGAAAGGGAGTGGATAATAAGAAAAGTAACTTCTGCTTATGATGTGAAGTTATTTAGGGTCATAGAAACAGGAATAACATAGAGTTGCAGAAAGATTTCGTGCTAGAAGGGCAGAGAAGACAAAATTCAGTGTATTTAAAAACTCTAGTACTGAAGCAGAGTATTTGTCCTACTATAAAGGACAAAGTAACTGATCTGTGATTTCAAATACATGCATAAAAAAACCCAGGTAGTTATCTCATCTTTCAGAGAGACTAAACTCTAACATGATAAATAACGTATTTATCAACAAACATTCATGCAGTAAAGAGAGTCAAGTGATGTAGCAGCAGCATCAAAGAAATAAATGTTAAATGTAGTAGCTCTAATAAAACTGAGGTTCTTTTCTGCTAACAAATTAGACACTGTTTTATGCAAGACAGGTATAAGTAGAGAACCACAGTAGAAGCACAGTTCAAAAGACATGGAATGACCATCTGAAATGTGAAAATGGCAAATAAAGTACAGATACAGTCAAAGTAGAAAGCAGAACTGGAAAACCATTGAACTTAGACACAAACAAAATTGTTGTTTCATCAAAGCCGGGTTTTGCTCTAATTTTTGGAACTAAATGTTGCTGCATTCCACCAGCTGATTGTGAGACCAATTATGTAAAATCCATTTTTCAAGAGTACAAAATCAGCTAACATTAACTGTATAGCTGCAGTCAGTATTAAGAAAAAAATAATAGGTTTAGAAAGTGAGAATTGGAGAGAGGGAACTAGAGCAAACATGGGAGAAATTCTGGTAGGAAAACTCCTGACTTCTCAGAGAGCATTGATTTATGTTTTAATCATTTATTTGAGGCAAATGATTCTGATTACTACAGTTGTGCTTAGTGTCTATCTCCAAGGATATTGATACTGTAACATACCATGAAACTAAACTAGAGTTGTGATACTAGCACCCTGAGAAGGTTTTTATAGTTTGTCATATATCTAATGATTGTATTCACCAAGTTAAATAAAGGGAAAATACCAACATTTTATCAAGTCTGTAACCAGCATAGTCTAATTTAAATGACTATGATACAAAAAGCAGTGCAGAAGGGGAAAGAACAGTAAAAGGGAAAATTTCAATCTAAGAGGCAAGTATAATGCAAGAAGGAAGAAAAATCCTGCAATATAGTTGCTTTACACAGTTGCTGCTACAACAGAATTACTTCTCTTGTAAAAAGAACCGAAAGAATGGATCAATTCACTGTCAAATCAAATTTTCCCCTTGAGACTACACATAACATTAAAAATGGGAACAGTGGATTTTTAGCAACTCTTCACCTGATCCAAAGAGTGCTGCGAACTCCAGAGAGTCCACCTAGTTGCTATAAATTCATTCTTTTCCAAGACCAGTATGAGGCATGCTGTTTGACATTGCTTTTCCTGTTGCCTCTTATATGAGAAGACTTCTTCTGAAATATATTCTCTGTTCAGTCTTCAACTGCAGGAATGGAAATATTTGTTTCAAATGAAGCACACCCACATTCCAGTCTTTCTCTGGGTTTCTTTTTAATCCTGGTTCAAACCTTTAAGACCAAGCTTTTCCAGTATGGATCAAGGGAATGCATTTGGCTAAGGAAAGAACTTGTCAGCAATTCTGTTAATTTATATATATTCTGAGAAGTGATTGACAGGTGTTGAAGTTTATTTTGGACAAAAGGTTACTATATTTTGCAGGGAGATTCATCCTTAGTCATGCCTTTGATATGCATATAAAGTGAGTCACTATCACCCGTTCTTTATTCACAGTGTAGAGGTAGAGAAGGTGACCTGTGTAACATTCATTTCCTCCCAGCCTTTGGCAGGTCTGTGGATATTCTAACCAAGAAACAAACGCTTGCATTCAACCAGAAAAGGATTACTTTTAAAAATTAGTAGCTTTTTCCTAGTAGTTTTACTTCTTAAACTTTAGCAGCAAAAGAAGCTTTTAGTGTTTTAAGTAGGCTGTTAACACAATTTACCACTTTGAGTTTAATTAATTGTTGATATCCAAATCTTGTCAGATGTAATTTGCTTTGAGAGAAGCATGACAGCAAATGGAGTACTTGGAGATCGTATTCTAGGACTTTAAAGCCATGTTCTATTAAAAAGAAAAAAGAACCCTTGAAGTGAGACCCTTCTGAATTCCTGTCCTTGATCTACACACTCTTACATCTGAAACATGGAGGTTTTAGCTTTAAGTGAGCATTAAGACGGTAAAAAAATGCCGAACTACACAGTTAATTTGTATCTCTCTACTTTCTCCCTCTGCTCTGTCTTCTTCAAACACAGGTGCCCATATTTGTCAGTGAATGTATGTGCATGTACATAGATGTATAAATGGGCCTACAGGTGAGCTAGGAAGGGGCTCTTTATCAGGGAGTGCAGTGACAGGGCAAGGGGAGACAGTTTTAAACTGAAAGAGGGGAGGTTCAGATTAGATATTAGGAAGAAATTTTTGACTGTAAGGGGGGTGAGGCACTGGAACGGGTTGCCCGGAGAAGTCATGGAAGCCCCATCCCTGCAAGTGTTTAATGCCAGGCTGAATAGGGCTCTGAGCACCTTCATCTGTTGCAAACTGTCCCTGCCTGTGACAGGGGGACTGGAACTGGGTAGTCTTTAAGGTCCCTTCCAACCCAAACCATTCTATGATAGTGGCAGTTAATTTCCTGATCGTGCATTTTTTCCCACAATACTCCTGTCTCAATGCAGATATGGAGTATATACTTAATCAAAAGCTAGTCATAATGTTTTTCCACCTTTCTGTTCCATGTGTTGCTTTGTCTTACAGTGTAATGTTCAATTCTATTCTGAAATAAAAATGATTTTTAGATGGGCATTCATAAAACTTGGCAATTGTTGTTTCTTTTCATAGTGCTTCTTTGAGGTAGGATTGTTAAGGGAAGGTTTTCTGTCAATTTTAGGTGACTTTTTTGCATTCTTAAATGCTTTAGTGCTTAAACTTGCTTAACTTGTGCCTTAAGCATAGAAATTCTGTGTCATACCAAGAACAGCTCCTGCTGGCTGTTAACTGCAGCTGATTATTTAGTAGTTTGCTTGAGAAGAAAATTAAATTCCATGTTTGGAAAGCGGAGAAGGTAGCGTAAATAATAAGGTCAAACAAATTTGATCTCAATGGCCCGTTTGGCGTTAACAGAGATCCTGTAGCAAAGGCAGTAGTAGCATGCAGTTGCATCAGCTGAGGTTGTCTTACTGCAAACTGCGTGTCACAACTTTGCAAATTCTGCAGTAAATGAGCCAAAGATGCTGAAGTCACAGATTCTTGTTCTTTCCCTGTGGATGTGCATCCTCTACACTGAATAGTATTATAATATAGTTTTGGTGGGAAGGGCCATGTAAATAATGGTTTGATGTGACTTTATTTTCAGGTGGGGTGGGAGAAGTGGAGTTCAGCAGACTCAGCTGATACCTTTTCACTTTCAGTTTCATTCTGTCAGCTTGTGTGCAGTTTACCAGCAAGTTCTGAACACTTAAGCGTCAGGAAAAATACCAGTTGGGCTATTGCTGAAGGTTATATTGATCTTCCTAGAACAGGAGAAGGCATGTTTTGAGAGCAAGCTGTATAGCATTTGCGAAGAGAAAAGAAAGATAACACTTAGGAGTTATATGTTCCCTTAGAAGTTTTGGATACTTTTTTCTGGAAAGCATAGATGCTTCTGCTTTTCCTGCAGCTCTGGGCAGGGAAATTACTCCTATCTTACTTTCATCCCTCCTACCCCTGCTCCATCTTTGTGTGCTTGTCTTAGTCTGGTTCATGATACCCAACTGCATTATACAGAGTTCCTGTATCCCACCGTCTTTGTTCACTCTACACCAGTATCTTCATGGAAGCTTAACCTGCTCCCTTCTCTCTTTTAACATTTTCTGACTATGAGTCTTTATTTGCTTCCTTGGACTCCTTTCTTTTTATTTTTTTTCCCCCATTTTTTTTGATCTGTTCTTTTTTGTTGTGCCCCCACCTCATCTATGTCTTCCAGGAGAACTTGAAAAGAGCTACATTAATCTGTCTTCCTCCTGCTGCCTTTCAGCACCAGTGATACTGTCTCTGTGTTCCTTTCCTTGCATTCCCAGAGTTTCCTGACTCTGGTGTTAGTCCCTGCTTGTAGTTTTACTTCTGTTCCCAGAATTTTCCCACTTTCTCAGTATCCCCATTTTCACTATTCATCCAACTGCTTAGTTAGTCCTTTATCTACCATTCTTCTTACTGACTTCTGGTCTTTCGCCTCTTCTGTCTTCCATCCTCATTGCCCAAATGATTTGGCTTTCCACTGACCCTCACTCCAGTTCCCACTGGCCTTGCCAAGTAGGCTGAAATCCTCACTTGCCAACTTCCTGCAGGTTCCCACTCACCAGATCTGTTACAATCTACTTTTTTTTCCTTTTCCTTACTTCATTCAGGCCCTTTGCATTCTAGTCACATTTTCCTTTCTATGTTGCCTAGGTGTCAGCACAGAGCAGTTTGAAAGTACGGGAGAAACTTTTCTGGCTCCAGGATTGCATTTGCAGTGCTTACCTAACCAAAGGACTAAAGCTGTGGGGAAAATCCATTTATAAAAAGACCAACTTTATCCTTGAAGTCATGTTTGTTAAAGATAGATTGTAAAACTTTTTTTTTTTGTAAAGTTCCAAAACTTTTCCTAGCTACACTGTGGCAGTTCTCCTCCAGATAATGTCCATGCACAAAAGATACTCAGTTGTTGGGGCTATGTCTGTGTACTGTGTAAAACCATTTGGGTACTGTAACATGGAAATTTTTACTCTGGGGAAGAAGGAGCGTGGAGACCCCTGGCAGTATTGGAGGATGTCCACAGTTCTTAGAAATCTTAGCTAGTAACATTGGGAAAAAACCTTGTGAGACTTACTGTGGGGTGTTGTGGATCTCAGCTTTTTTTAATGACATTAGATGGACAGATTTCCTATTTCCACAGTGCTCTGAAGATGTGTTTTAGGCCAGCTCTGGGAGACAAAGGCAGCAAAAGGCAGATTCCTACCGTATGAACTGTACATTGTTAAACATCAAGTTCCTTCTACTAAATGTAGAGGTGCCACATCGAAGATGAGGTTTCTGTGTGTGTGCATGTGCATTTTGCTTGGCTCTTAAACTTTATCCAAGTTCCTTGAAATGATTGGAGCTGTTTTATGACAGATGAGCTCCATGTTGAGTATTTGCCTCCAAGTAGATTACATACCAAAACTCTAACAAAGTTGGCTGATGTTACTTTTATAAGTAAACGAAAATTCTGTATTTGAGTGTTGAGCAATTTTTAAAGTTCATTTATCCTGCATAATTTTAAACAGTTCTGTTGAAATAACAATGAGTGCCTTGGTTCCCCACTGATCTGTTAGAAGAGGGAGCTATCCCTCAATTGTGATGACAAGATAATTAAAATCTCTATTCTGCCTTTTGACCTCAGTTGTCCCTTTGTTCTTGCACCCTTAGTGATGGCAAAGTGCAATTCAACCACAGCCAAACTAGTAAAATACGGTCTAGAACTTGGATATTTAGTGCCTCCTGAGTTAAAAATTACTTATCAAAACTATTGCCTCTTTTTCTGAAACTCAGTCATCAAATAAGATTTTAAGTGTTCTCTGTGCTGAGTCAGACTAAGGATCTAGCTAGTGAATGTCCTCCACTGATACTCTGTATGGTTTTTGAGGCCATCCCTGAGTGAAGGCTGGGGACAACTGCATCATTGGTCATCAAAAGAGTAGGGAGAAACCTTCCCGAGACCCTGCTGCACAATCCCCATCCCTGCACGCAGGGCTGAAGTGCCCCTTACCGAGCCATGTGCTGATTCTGGCAGGTAGCACCAAAGCTAGAGAGCTGAGAGGCTACATTTAGCTCGCCTTGGTGGATCCCATGCTGCTTGTCCAGCCTACTCACTGCATCTCTCTGTGCTGCAGAAGTGGAGGGCTGCCTTACATCTTGCAATCTTTTATCTCAGACAAGTCCTTCTGGAATCACATTTCTGGGCAGAGCACTACTGGTCATCACCCACCATCTCCTTGGACACCTTCAAGGATCAGTGGATGTAGGCAGAGCTGCTCCGTTTGGTGTCCCCTTCCAGATAATTTTTTAGCCTCCAAATCTTGTTAATTATTTAATTTATTGTAAGAGAGAGAAAAACATGAAAGAGCGATAGAGAATCATAAAGAGAGAAAAACGTGAAAGGTAGTGACTAATAGCAAATGCTAAGGGAACGACATGAAAAACGGAGAGCAGCAAATCATCCAAATTCAGCGGTGTGTGGCTCCAGTAACTTCCTGAAATAGAATCTCTGCATGTCACAAGTCAGGCTAGAAGGATTTATATATATATTCTCTATGAAATGTCTTTTGTATGATCTAGTATGCTGTATTATGTCACTCTACGAAGTTTTCTCATCATCCCTTATAAAGATGTCATCTTTCTATTTAGATCTTCTGGTTTTCTCTCTGCATTTCACTCTGCTTGTTCTAAATTGCTGGGTTTGGCTCATTGAGAGAGATTTTGTAGTGGCAAACCAGCGGTAATAACAGCTATTTTGTATAGTAGTAAATTACCTGAAATGCCACTTACTTTGTTTTTAATGCATAACAACTGATATTTCTACCTAAACTGTCACACATTTCATAGTTGTTTTGTTTAGTGTTAAATAAAATCACTGTTTAAAATAAGCAGTGATTTTTACATCTGTTTTCAGTTAGAGCTCTGAATGTGAAACAGCTATTATGAAATGCACTTGAAAACATTCTTAACAAATTAAGCACTGAATATGTGGATGCATGAAAAGATTTTCATTTTCTATATTTATGTGGGTGTATGAAAGTCAGTTACAGTGTTTAACCTTTTGTTTTAGAAACTTCATTAACATAGTTTTGCTTTTCACCAGCAGCCCATAGCAATACTCAAAAGGCATTTGATGTGGTTGTTTATATATATCTTTATTGCAATTGAACTTGCTTTTACCTAGTTTTCACTATGTGTAAATCTAGTTTAGCATTTCAGTGCACTGATTTTTAGCTTTATCCCCTTAAATGCAGAGATGCACAGGTATTTATAGATGTGTATTTATTATATATATATATATAATTATGGCTCTTTGCCTTTTTTTTTTAATAAGTAAAATCATTCTGGGACACAGAATGAAAAAACCCAGTAATGTGTGCCACTACATAGAAGATACTTTGGAACTTTGTATCTTCTGCCTTTGATATGTAAGAAGAAATCCTTTTCTGTATTTCTCTGTCTCAAGACTGTACCAAAACCAAAAATCTGTCTTTCTAGTTTCAGTGAATCCATGAGAAAAAAAAATAACTTGTCTTGATGGTAGTAACTCAGGATTTCCTAGCATGACACATGGGCTGGAATTGGATGTGACAGCTGGAGTAACAAACAGTCCTGAGGAAATTGATTATTTGATTTTGCCTATTTATCAGTTTCATGCTGTTTTAAATTAGGTACACCTGTCGAACTGAAATGGAATATATTTTAGTGTACTTCCTTACACAGAATATAGAGCATTTTTCAAACTGAGTACTGTAGTGACTAGTCAACTTCATCTGTTCTGCTTGGAAGTTTTCCTAATTTATTTTTTCCCTAATACTGTTTATTTATTCCTTTCCCCTGTCTTTCAATGTTTAGTTTTAGAGCAGTAAAAACATGACCCTTTGAGGTCCTACCTGGCTAACATAACCTGATATCAATTAGGCAACAGGAGTTAGAAGGGAACTCTTAACTAGTTGAGTTAAACTCTAGTTTGGCCTTTTTTTTTTACTTCTCTTGGAACAGCTTCAGCGTGTGAAAGTTGCAGCTTTACCCTGCAAGTGGAGCTCTGATTTAAACATAGGTCTGGAAACCAGCAGGAAGCAGTGGCTAAAAATAGCTATAAATATTTCCTTATCTTCTAAAGTATTAATTGACAAAAATTTATACTGCCCTCATCTGTCTTCTTCCTTTCAATTCTAAAACATCTGCTTCACCAGCTTTTCCTCATAATAGCAGCTTCAGACTCTAAGATTTAATCTTTGAACCAATTTTTGACTGATAGTTTAAAATGTGTTAAATATATGCATCATCTGGGTAATGCTTTCCCTTGTAAAAGAAAGATTTTTTTTTTCTTGGTTGCTTATTGCTTTGTAAAAAACTTCAGCATTCTTGCCAGAGTTTGTGCTGTGTTTCTACCTTAGTGTGCATGTCTCCATGAAAAATCCATTTTTGCTGTGGAACAACTACACAAAGTTTGAAGTGAAATTTGAGCAAGTTATTCCTCTTCCGCTGTGAATGGAGTGTTCTGTAAGGTTTGATTAAGGATTTTCACTTGCTTTTTAACTGGAAAAAAGGTATCTAAATATATGTGATAAAATCATAGTAGATTCAAGGTCAGGAAAGAAGGGTATTTGTATGGCTGGTAACGTACCTTTGATGAAACTGTATTTGAAATTCAGGATACTCAAGTGCAGTTTATAAATGTGTAATGTTGTTAAGATTTAGTTACCATCAAAGAGTTGTTAAAGTATGTTTCATCTTGAATAGTTAAATGATAAAAATTTTTTGCTGGTGATCATAATAGCTCTTATAATTGCGGGAGTTCCCAACATGATCATTTTTAGGTGCCCTTAGTATCTCCCAAATTAAACCCATAGCTGAAAAAGCAGTCTACTCAGTGAAGTTTTGCTGCTGATCTTCAGAGATGAATGTGGTTCCATTTAATATGATGTCCTTATGTGCTTATAGTCTTGGGATATCATGTAAAAAGAAAAATAATGAAACAAAGTTTTTAAAATTGTGGAAAAACTGTCTGCAAAACCTTAATTTAGTCCAGTGATGCATGCACTTGAGAAAAGGCTTGGCATCCAATTTTTTAATTGAATTTAAAATTCTGTGTATCTCTCCCATTACTTCTATAATTTTGATGTTATGTTAACCTGTTTGATTTCTGTGGGTTTAAAGGAAAAGAAGCTGTAAAAAGGAAACCTGCAAATGAACTGGTGAGGGGAAGAGGAGACAATCACAGAGCAGGCTGTGGCTCCTTGGCAGGGCTGGTATCAGCCGAGCTTGGACGGAAAGGAGGAGCATAAATGTTTGCAGAGGCTTTTAAAATACCTGCAAATCCTGTGTAGGTAAAGCTTCGTCTTTCGAAGTTTTGCTTTCATTCGCATCTCTCTTGAGAATTTAATAGTATCTTTTGAAGGTGTCAGTGCAAGATTATTTCAGATCTCTGACTGGAAACTCTTTAGAGCCAAAAAAATTTGCCAACGTTACCTGCAGTGTTGAGAAGAAAGGAAAGATCCCACCACCGATGCAGCCTGCACGCTGAGTTACTGCAGTCATTATGAGAGCAGCCAAGATCCAAGAGATCAGCTTGGCCACCAGCTGAAGGAGAAGAGCATATTGAAAATGTAAGCATGGCTGCTCCAGACTTCGGACAGTAGTGGTTACGATGATCTTTAATTAGAGTTATGCGCTTTCTGTGGCATCTGTTGTTCATTCAGTGGTCAGTGAATGGAGGTTACTCTTGTTCTCTGCTGCTCAGGTCACTTCAGTAGAAGCACTGAGTGTTCACAGGAGTAGCTGCAGTCTTGAAATTCTCTTCTGCAAATCGATATGGCTATCAAATACTTTTGAAAAGCTGGACTGAAGTACTTAAAATTGAACTTCCAGATTATTGAGCACTTTGTTTTGTGGTTTGTTTCTTTTTTAAAATCTGATCTTATTTTCTCTGTCAAGTGGAACCAGTTCTTATTGTCACAGGCAAGTTGTGGAGATGGTTAAGTACGTGGATACAAAGAAGGAATGCGAGAAATTTTGGATTGAGTGATCATTCAGTGATACCTGTGCAAATGAAAACTGACTGTCTAGTGAGAGAGCATGGTTTATCCCATGTGTGGAATGAGACAGAAGTCACATGAAAAAATAGCAGGTGGTCATGTTAGTGAAATCTCTGTATTAAAACATCTTGGGGACAGCCTGAAGTTTCAAAAGGAGACATTTTCTCCTCATCTGACTCAACTGTGCAGTCTTTTTTTGCTTAACTTCTGATTACATTCTTTATGTAATCTGTACTGAGTTATTTTTGTATGCCGAGTCCACTTTTATCTCTTCTACAAGTCTCAGTGCTTTTCAGATTAATCCCTACAACTGTGTATTAGTCAGAATGTTGATGTATCACACGCCATGCAGACGGTATCTGCCAGTGGCATTCAACATTCAATTTGTGGATCCTAGAACTTCTCTGGAGATGATGCAGATGACTACATTATGAATTCAGGTCTGGCAATATACTTTCCTGGATACTGTTAGCAGAATTCTTAAAAATGTTATTGATCTGTAAAATAAAAACTTAATGGCTTTACTTCTTGTAATTGTCCTGTGTTCGTCATATACACTCCAGAAATTGTAGACTTGAAAGAATATAGTTTTCTTTTATTGAGCACAGTAGTTTTAAATAGAGAGTATTCAACAGAGAATTAAAAAAATCAGCTTCTAAAGACGTTTTAGCTAAGCAGGGAAATTAAACACTGACTAAAAGAAAAATTAAGGTAGATTTATTAAATTAAGTTGGGAGTGGGGGGGGAAGGAACACAAAACTTACACGTGCTTTAACTTTTTTTCCATTCACCTGCATGATTTTCTGCTTTTGGTCTCAAAATGAGCAGTTATGCCTGGTCACATGTCTCTTAACAGTGGGGAATTTAGTACAGTATCAAAATTAGAATACGTATTTCCATATATGACAGTTTTTTCTTCACACACTAAAAACTATTTAATACCATTAATTTTAGTTTTACTTTAAGCTGCCAACTATTTTTAGCTTCTGAAATTTCAGAGTTTAACATCATTCTGAGATAGACTTTGCTCACCTAATGGCTGCAGCATAGCAAGTGGTTGCAGGATTCTGCTTTTAATAAGTATCTAGGACATTAATGAAAATAAAGAAAAGACTATTGAGCACATTTTTTTGAATGTTACAGATGCTTAAAGTAATTTTTTGTTTCATTAAAAACATAGAAATTAGGCAGAATATCAGTGGACAGGACAGCATAGATCTCATTGAATGAATAGTGAAATACTGGAAAAGCTACTTATATTTGAAGTTGATACCCATCTTGATGCTGCGAGCCGCTTAGTGTTGTGGAGAAGATATTCACTTAGTCGGAGGCCAGGAAGAAGCAGAAGCAAAGAGTATTTTGCTTTCTTCATCCTAGCATACTGCCTACTCCATAATCAGGGAGTTTGAGTGAAGAATTATCTGGACATAGTCTTCTGCTTTCATAGAGTCATAGAATCGCTAGTTTGGAAAAGACCTTTGAGATGGACACATATGGCTGGACTCTACTACTAAATCATATCCCTAAGCACTTAATTTACCCATCTTTTAAATACCTTCAGGGGAGAGTAACATGCTTCAAACTTCACTCAGGCTGTAACCATTTCCTATTCTCTTAGCAAAATCTAAGAACCAATGAGACTCTAAACATTAAAGGTCTGATAGGAATAGTCTGCTGCTGCCAGAAGGGTGGGAGGCTGGCACAGCCTTGGAAGAAGCTGAGGGAACAGGTAAAGCAGTGCTGCAAGAAACTTCATCTGTTCTCACAGTCCAGTGGGTGTCCTCCCGTTACTCCAATGAACCCCATCACTGGGGGCTTCCCAGGGTGATGAGTTGGATGATCAATTTCCCTCTTGAGTATCTAATGCAATGTTATTTTTCGATTGTGTTTTCTGAAGATTTATTGGTTAGTTTTGAGATAGTAAACATAAGCAGTAGAAGAAACTGTTGCTTTAAGGGAGATTCTTAAGTCTGTTATGGTTTGCTGTTGTAACACTGGTGTGCATATGGAGAGTAGGACCTACAGTCAGACAGCATTTTTTTCATTCTTTAACTTCATTAGATCCAGTTCTTATCAGTGAAATACTTAATTGGTGACAATTCTAGCTATTAGGCCTGCCACTTGGATCTTTCTATTTGAATCAAATAATATAACTGAAATCTTATTTTTTCCCAAATATGCTGATGTGGGGCTGTAATACCACATCAAGAATCACACAATATATCAGGGTACTCTTACCAAACATTTTGGAGGACAGTCAATGAGCTAAGCTAAGTTACAGGGGTTCAGTATGCACGTTTACTCTTCCCCCCCACTGCAATGTCAGATTATGTCATGAAATCATCTTAAGGATATTGCATTCAAGTGCAGTGGGACAACTGAAATTAGCCTGTACAGTAACAAGATATCTCTTGTGATTTAACACTGGAACAGAAGGTGTAAGATTTCTGTCACATTAATTTATTTGAAGCCAGTGACTGTGTTTTCTAAGGTAACTAAAAATGTTGAGCATTAGAACACTTGCATATAAATACTGCATTTTTTAAGATATGCAAAAGTAAAAATACCTGATCACTCTTCTATTCTTCTTGAAGCATAAAGATGTCCTTGGCAAAATGATGAATTTCTTATTTTAGTCATGCACGTGCTAGAACTTCACCATTTCTGTTTCTCCTTTACTCATTGCAGAAAGCTTTTGTCAGTGTTGAAATTACTTCAATGTTGCTGAATGCACAGTTGCTCCTAGCAAGTGCTGTAAAGTCTGCATCTTTACCTTTTGAAGTGACAGTCATTATTTCCTTTTTGCTTTGAAATTGCTATCAGATCCTGAAGAGCACCTTTGTGGAGTTTTGTTTTCCTTGCTACTGAAAATTTAAAATTTTTTTTGTGGTCTTTTACCTATGATTTCAAAATTATAAGTACTATCGTGATTTTTTTTCTAAATGTATGGACACATGTGTGCATGTGAAGTGTATTCAGTAGGTGGACAGCAGGCAAGGAGAGGCTGTGCAATGCACAAAGTTCGGCCACTTCTGCAGAGCCACTCTTGGAGTTGGTGCTGATTTGTGACTACAATGTGTTATCGAGACACTATTTGAAGTTTGATGAAGTAGGAAAGATCTAATGATTGGGATACAGAGGATATTATGTTACTGGAAATAATCTAATTGGCACAGCTTGCAGATGGCACGTTTCTGACTGCTGATCTGTTAACTGCTTGTCACAGCTTCTGGAGGAAGAATTTATTTGGTCGTATTTCTTACCATTAATCTATTTTTTGGGAACTTTCTGAACTTGTTAGAAAACATGTTTTTTTAAAAAATGAAGATAATGTATAAGCATTTCTTAAATAAAACCTTTAATTTCATATGGTACCATGAAAAGTAACTTTCCCTTTACCTTTACCTTTCCACTTCCCCTTTTCTAATCTCCAAGACCAATTTTTAGTTTCAAGTTTAAAGTTGACTTTATGTTACGAGAATATTTTTTCTTACCCTCAATCCTGCCTGTCATTTGCTTAAATGTGACTATTTCAAATTTGCTTTTAGAGAAGATTTCAAATGAGGTTTTTCTGTACACAGATTTTGGTTAACTAACCTGAGCGAGGAGGAGTTCCCATGTAAGTACTTCCTGAAAAAAGTAAGAAAGTAAAAGGATAGTCTTGAGAATAGTTTTTTAGCCTAAGTATACAAGGCTACCAAATGTGCACTAAACAAAATCTAAGGTGCTAATTAATAAATTAAACATAAATATGCATCTGTGGACAGTGCTTCCATAGTTTTCCCCCTTCCACATAAACCTGTCCAACACTGCCAACTCCACCTGCCCTGGGATTTCTCACGCTCTTCACTCAACTGGGAGAACTGCTTCCTTCCCACTCTCACTTCCCATTCTTGTGTCGTCAGCAGAAGGCCAGAAGCTCAGGAAAGCTGCAGCCCCAGGCGCTGACCTTTTACAAAGCTGGCAGAAATTGGGGGAGCTTCAAATTCTGCCTCAGCACCCCTCATCTCCCTTGGGCTGTATGTGGTTGTTCCATACCAGCTGGGAAGAGAAGTCAGAGACTTATCACCAGTTTTCTTGTAAGCTTATGCTTTTCTCTGCTGTCAGTCAAAAGGGACACTTATAAATGTTAGAATAATTGCAAAACAAACCCCACAGATAGGAAAAGTTTCTTTTCTCTGAAGCATGCTTTTCTCTGTTCTGAAAATAAATGCAGCTTATCATTATGCCTTGTAAGCATAACATGGAGGGAACCCCTGTAATTCCACTTGTATGAAATAATTTCAAATGTAGTTGGTTATTTAAAAGTTGTGATCACGTTTACTCTCTGAAATATTGTGTTAGGTTTAATGAACAGAAATATTTTTGGAATAAATTAGTTGAACCTCTGGCATAGGTGTAAAGTTGAACCTTCATCTAAAGGAACTACAATTAATATTGCACTGCTTTTTTAGTCATAACAGTGGAATGGTATGTTCCTCATGCAATCAGGATCTACAGAGCCTAAAACATTTGCTGAGGGTGTTCAGTGTTTCCCCAGGAATCTGTACATTAAATTCAAGAGTATTGTATTAATTCACTGACATTTTCCTACTACTGGTAAGCTCTTAGTAGTCTCCCTTCAGTGTGTGAGGTTATAATGAGTTTAAAAAATTGAAATGGGTATAGAAATCACCCTTTGATGTAATTGCATCTTTGGCTTGGAGGATGATTGAAATATGGACCTGGGTATACATAACTTTTAAGATACAGAGTATAAAAAAAAACCTGCCCTGTCATATTCCTTCTCAACAGACCTACCAGCTGCACCAGTGTGTAGCTAATTCAGAATGACTTTAGAAAGCAAAATGTACCTTCCCCTAGATACTTTCTGACATCTGGCTTATCTTTTCAGATTATTGGCAAGAACCACATTAAGCCATTCTGTCACTGATCCTTTTTTCATCATTCTAATTCCTTTGCTCAGCAGGGCAAACTACAAATTCTCTTGGAAATTCCCCACTGGTAAGCTGAGAGAAGATGTACTACATGTGACAGGACAGCTGAACATGGGCTTGCCACGTCCACAACACAGCCTGAGCAGCCCAGATTAGCTGGTGCTCAGGGTGGAAGAGCAAAGTTCAGAACTGAAGATTAGGTGCCATCTTTTGTTTCACTGTACCTAGCAGCAACTTAAAGTTCTCATAAAATATATGTATCGTTTGGTTATCCTGATTAATTTCTCTAGGGGTTTGATAAAGGTTCTGATGTGCCTGGTCTATCATCTGACGTCAGCAGTGTAGATGTAGACACGAAAACAAAGAAAGCAGCATGCTCTAAATCCATGAGGAATTTGAGCATATCTTAGTTACTTGCAATAGAAAACACTGAAAGCAAGCAAATTCAAGTTTAGAATTAATTGTGATTAAGGTGGTATTTTTAGTGTAAGAAGAATCTCTTTCTTATGGTGCCTGCATTAGTTAGTTCCTCAGCTTTATTGTACTGTGTATTTTCTGTTTGGGTGTGTCGACAGCTGTTGCTATAATGCAAGTACTTCTGGAATACTGATGCAAAATGCAATGCAGTCAGAAAGCCCTATGGGATTCCTGAAGGGAAATGTTGCGCAGCAATGACCAGCAATGAAGAAAAGCTTTTACACGTGTTGGAAAAAACTAAGTTATGGTCACAGTTCCATGCAAGATTCTGTAACAGAGGTCTCACAGATCATCTTCCAAACCCTATTTTCTGTTTATACTCTGGCTAGAAATCAGAAAAAAAGCCTGTGTTTTAGAAGAACACTTTTACAGTTTGAGTGGGTGTAATAGGATTGTAAACTGATTGTGTGAAAATGGTTTTATGAAATGTTATTTCTGATCAGTTATAATTTCTAAATAAAAGTTTTCTTTTAAAATCTTCATTCCTAGTTCTACAACAGCAGCACAAAAACATGAGAAAAATTGTGTCCTGTATTACACTGGTTAGGATGTTGAAACCTTGTTTCAATTTTAAATATGTTTTAGACCTCTTGATGTTTCTCCCACTGTTTTTTTTCTAGCAGTTCGTGGCTAGGTTAGGCACCCAAGGATTAATATAGTAATGAGGGATGATGATGGTAGAAGTGCTGGACAAAACTAAGCTTTCTCCTGCACTGACAGTCATTCTTTAGAAGAAATAAGACTTAACACTCCCTTGACATTGTTTTTTTCTCTTTCAGACTGTGAATTGGTCTGAAGTGGGTTTGGAGTGGCAAGTCTTAGTTTACCAACAAACCTCTCTGCCCAGCTTATTGCACCTGGAGCAAAGAAGTGGCTTCTGTATGCAAGCTTTAGGAGCATTAGCTGATCTTGCTCCTTTTTTTTTTTCCATCTTTCCTCTTCATTTTATTAGTTATATATTATTTTGGGGATTCCAGTTTGCCTGCACTACTGCTCTGAATTAGTTTGAAATAGCTTATCTATGTCTCTATGGCAGCCCACCTGTGCTAATAAGGCAGGCCAAATAGCAGGATGGGTTTGCTTAGCTTGGGCTGGAGCAATGCTGGGACATCTATGAGGATGTTGGTTTGATATTGGCTTCAATCACGTTAAATTGGAACGTTGGCAGATAGAGCTCAATTCTGCTTGCAGAAGAGTCTGTATAAACTGTAGGCCCCTCTGTGCAGTGTACAGAATGCCTTAGTTTTCTGCAAGACTAGTTCAGCAATGGTAATACTGTCAACCTTTTATAGTTGCTCCTAGTGAATTAAACTTGGCCAGGATTACTCTCCTGTTATGCTGTCTTCCCTTCTATTTTCTGCAGGTGGGACTCAAATTTCTGTACAATTAGGGAAGCTGAGACATCTCTTTCCAAGTGTATTTATTAGAGAAAACCAGGGGTAAAACTGAAAGTCAAATGGATTTTGTGCAGCAGAAGTTATCTCAGTTTGCTGATGCACCCTGTTTACCGGCTTCTCCTGGGGGGAGGTTCAAGTACACCTTAATCCTAAAAGTGTCTGTTTCCTTTCAGGTGATTGCCAGGTATCTTCTCCTAGGTTCTTTCTTTGGTACCTTGTTAAACTGGGCAGGAGTCACCCATGCTCATCAGTTGTCAGCATTTTACATGCTGAAATCTGAGCTAGTCCTGCTACACTCATTCCACTTCATCTTGGAGAGAACTAACCACTTCTACAGGGCAGCCCACCTCTCCTGAGGTGGACAGCTGTCAGAGTACACTAGGCGTCCATTGGAAGCACCAATTTTATTCTGTTTTAAAAGGTGTGAAACTCTGTGTTAACATAGCTGCTGAAGAGGAAAGTAAAACAACAAAACATAGTTTTAGGTGTTGCTTACTACTAGTTCCTCTGATGCCATATTCAATGGAGCATGAGTTTTGTAAGTGGTAACATACTATATCGCAGTCCAGGTATTTCATCATGACTGGGAGACATATACTTGTCCTTAAACTATTTAATTCCATGTAATTTGCATAAGCATATCTATTAAACCATACCAAATGAGTTATAAGAATGTAGATAGGCACTTAGAAAGGCATACATATATGTTATTGATAGTACTTACAGCTTGGCTTGAACTGTGCTATCACCAGGTAAAATGGTGTTTGAAGCAAGGAATCAGAAGCAAGAAATTAAGCAAGGCTTTTTATAAGCAGCTCAGTAGGCCAGCTTGTGTGATTTTTAAGTTTACCTTGAATAGATTAGGGTACTTTAGTAACACTGATTTATATAGTTTAAAATAAATTTATTATAGTATGATAAAAGGAAGGCTCTGCTTTTGGGCAGTGAACTCATGTTCAGTTGAGTTAGATGAGATTTCATCCCGTGTGGGCTGCATACCTGCTGGGTTTTGAAGTTTTTACTGTGTAATTGTTGGTTATCATTCTCATTTACAGTTTGTATCGGCATAGCTATTGTGCTACTTTCATCTGTGCGTATCACAATCTTCTCCACTTACTGTGTCATGTCCCTAATGCATTGAGTAATAGTCTTCTATCATGTGAGATTTGGGTTTCTTTTTAACTCTTTTGGTTCTTAGCTGAGTTGTATCTTTTCTGTTTCACTGTTCACATTTCTACTCCTGCTTCTCTTCTCAGCTCAAATTGTTAAGTGTACAAACATGGCAAGGAGGAGAGGTCCTTCTTGCAGGATTTACAATAATATTACGTCCCCTGTAGGCTAGCTGACTGTCAAATGGTTTGCAATGGTTTTCAAGGATGTTGGGCACTTCATAAATAATTATAGTTAATTACATGTATATGTGTGTGTAAATATATTTGTACATGTGTATTCTTGACATATTTTTTAAAACTCAAACCGTATTTTTCTTTTTTACTCTTCATAGAAGTCACCTCTGATACTAATGAATACAAATACCAGGTATAGTTTTATTATGTTTTACGTTTTTACTGCTTTTCACTGGGTTTGGGGCTCATCTTGCTCTAAGTCCTTTTCTACTTTGAGGTGTACTCGCTTTTTGTGGTAGCGGCATCCAGAGGTGATGGGATTTGACCAGTTTCATTTGCATGATCCTTTCCTACTTTCTTGTGGAGGTGGAGTGCCACTGTGGGACTGCAACTTTCTTCATCTCTTCACAGTTCAGACTTGTCACCTCTTCAGTTCGTTGTGCTTTGTGGATTCCAACTATCCTCTTCTCGCTATGACGGGAAACATCTCACAATTCTTTCTTTTGTTTGTCAGAGCTTAATACTCCTTCGCAGCTTCTCCAAGGTTGTAAAATAACTGAAAGCAAGCTATTGTGAGACTCACAGCAACCACTGAAACTGCTGTACCTGAGACATCTCACAATTTCCAGATTATGAACCTTGTTCTATGTTGAATGAGAAGAAGGGTTTCTGTTTTGTTGCAGATAGTTCAGTGAAGATGTCCTCTCAGTATTAAGAAGAGCTTGAAATCCCCTCTCCCAAAATGCTTCTACAAGTAAGAAATCACATATAGTTGACTCTGTATTTCTTCCAGAAAACTCTGATTGTAAGTGTACTGTAAACGGTGCATGAGGCTTTGTCATTACCAAAAATACCAAAAGGATGGAAGTACAGAAAAGCTGTCTTCTATAAAATGAGCGGCAAAGTCAGCGGTGGTTTGTCAATAAATGTAGAGCAACAGAAGATGATGCACTTGAAGCATATAAGTGCATACTTTTGGAGGAAAAATAAAAAAGAAGTTTCTTTTCAGATATTCATCCATTTCATTTAAGTTCTATTAATTGGCATCTGGAATACTGTCCTAGCTGTTAGAAAAATATTATGGAACCTAAGGTAGCTGGAGAGCATACACCTAAGCAGATGAAGTTTTTAAGCTTTGAGGCATGAACCAGACTTTGTTGCTATTAAGATTGAGACTGAGCATTTCCTTTTTCCCAACTTCTTGTTGGTGTCTTTCCTTTTCTAAGTGTTCAGTAAGGGCTGTTGTGAGGGACGTGACACTGAACTAGATGAAAAAGTAACATGCCTGGTGCGGAAACGAACTTGTTCTGAGATACTTTTTGACATCTGAACCTTTTCTACTTATGTATTATCTGGGAATTTATAATTTCATTATACTTTGAAATAGCAGAGTTTGTTCCTTGAAGTCATACTGTGCTTTTAGACAGATCTTGCTGTGGTCAGCTGCAGTTTTATCCATTCACTGCACAAGCTGTTGTAATATTCTTTATTTAGGGAATCCAGTTAGAAGGTATAGCTGTGTAGAATAGCAGGACTGCCTTACTGTGGGAAAAACTTTGTGAGAACAAACTGTCAGTGGATCCAATACTTGATCTCTAGGATGTTTATGGGTGTAGGTAGAGGTTTTGGTAATTATGAAGTACTTAATTGGTATGAATGCCATTTACTGGGGAGGTTGCTCTTGCTCTATGGTGAGAACATCGAAGAGTCAGGATGACACAGCAGGACTGTTAGGTTGGGCACAGTACTGTGGGTCTAAAGCTTCTGGAGTATAGGCAGAATGAATTCACGCCTCCAAATGCATGAATGTTTAAATATGGCATTGTCACATGTAATATTAAGATATGTTTTTAGGCAGGAAGATTTAGGTGCATCCACTGCTTATGTGAAGTAGTTTTTTAAGAATCAGATGTATCAGCCTGTGAACTAAAGTAAATTTCACCTCATGCTCAAAATGCCTGTGAACTAAATCTAAACAAAAAGCCAGGCTGAAATTGTTAATAACTCAGAAGGGATGTGGAGGAGAGAGTGGCATTGGAGTCCGCTAATCACAGAAGCCGTTTTCTGTAATTAACTGTCCGCAGTGGAGCAATACAATCTGTGGATATTTGGGCAGATACAGTACAATGTATCAGCAGGCATTTCTTTTGTGATTTTGAAAAAACGCAGCTAAGTGTCTATCTACAAAGATGAGCATCGAGCCAGAAAAACAAAACCTGTAGGAGGAAAGAGTGTTCCAGTACTTAGCACAGTGACACCTCAGCTCAGGGGTCAGTAAGATGATGTTATTGGTTATTTGGTTATTTTTTCTTCTAATTGTTTCTTTTTCTGGTAATACTAGATTAACTTCTATAAATTTCTGTCAACATCAGCAATGATTATAATTATTCTGAGGAAAAATATCCACACAATTATAAATGTTTCTAACGTTTATCTTTTTTCCCTTAGCTAATTTGTAAAGATTTGATATTAGCATTATTTTGTCATATCCTTTTATCAAGTAATCTTGAATTTGAGATAAATTGGGAAAGAAGGAAGAAATAAGAAATAAGGGTTGAGTTATTTTCTATTTTTTTCTTTATGTATTCATTTCAAAATCTCAAGAAGAGTAGAAAGCAGGGTCTCATATGCATCAGTTGTTTATTTGTGTTCTGCTTCTGGGAAACAGAGGAGCTGTTTCATATTCGTGAAAAATCTTTGTGTAGTAGATTTACTCATGCGATGCATGTATTGTATTAACTTAATTGGTATTACTGTATATTTGTAAATAATGCTGTTGTAGCTGGATTTTATGAGCAAGTCTTAATAGTTTCATTTCTTTCAGATCTGTTTGCAAACTATCACATAATTGGTCTGGTTTATTGATCTTGCAGAGATTACACATCTGACACTGTTTGCACTAGTTAATAAACGGTTTTGTTGGCTTTCTTTAAACTGCATATTTGAGAACGCAGTTCTGCTATGCTGTAGAATTTAAATTGCTTATGTACTGGAATATTTACTACCCTCTTTGTTGTTTCATTTCAGAATGACCTTATTTAAAAATGTATGAGGCTATTTATAATCGACTCGGTGGCAGTGATTAAAGAGGTGTGAATAATAGCTTATTGGAAGTTGACAGCTCCTTGTTTGCTAAACTGCTGTTAGAACGTTTATGCTGCTCAGTTGTACCTCATTTTTCTGAGGGGAAGCTGCATTTTGACAAGTGCACAGAACAGGTATATGTGACATTTTTATTATTTTAAAAAATACGTATTTTTACTTCTTTAACTGTGTAAGGTCAATTAGTTACTTGCTCTGTGTCTAACGATCTGTCTATAGCGTATTATTAAAATAAGAGTGAAAAAATCCATTTTTACTTTCAAAAATCGGATGTTGTTCTTCACAAGTAGAAATAGTAGCTCCAAATAAATTTGATCAAGTGGTCAGACGTTTGTCTTTCTGATGAGAGTAATACTTCCTAGATTGCTCTCTGATGTTTTTGATCTCGGATTAGGATTCTAAATATCTCTAACTCCAGGAAGACAATTGGGTACCTTTTTCATTGCTATTCAAAAATAAGAACAAAGGAAAAAAGAACTATGACTTATTTAGTTGCAAATCATATTGAAGTAATTCGGTTTTTTGTGACAACATACATAGATATGAATGAGCTTGTAAATAAGATGGTCGGATAATACTCAGTGTTTATTCGTACAGCTGGTAAGCACAAATGACTTTATGGTTTACGCCCTGCTATTATTAGTATCTCATTTGCCCTAATGGACCCATTTTAAAGGTTAACAGTGATTAAAGCTATTGGCTTATGGGAATAAGTAGTTCCTTATAGATCTGTACACCCTATGGTGATGTTGTAAACCACAAGATATTTTGAACTATTTTGGAGACAGTATGTCAGAACTTTGCAAGGACTTTCATATGCATCTTGAGTTTCTTGCAACCAAAAATTGGCAGTCATTTTTCTTCACTACAGTGTTTTCTGTTAGTGGTGATGTGAACATACTTTATATCTTACTGTGCGGATCAGAACTGTGTACTCAAAGAGTTTAATAAGTGATGCAGAAATTCATCATTTCTTGTTACTAACATTGGCTTGTTAGGAAGATGTTACTGATGTTACTGCATTGACATGCTTAATTGTACAAATCACAGTAGAATTACAGAAATAATATCTAATTTTGCTAGATCCTTTAAAAAATTCTTAATAGAATAAGTGGCTACTAACAAATTGCTATCATGTTCATAAGTGGTAGCTCATAATTTCGGATGTTTTACTCCATAAGGCATTAAAATAACAGAGTGCAGAATTAGTATTTGGAGTGCACAGACTTAATGGGCTACCATAAGATCTAGATATTGTTTAAATAAATATATGGTAAAATTAATCTGCATTGCTTGTGTTCTTAAGAACTAGATTGTACTTTTTACAGAGCAGAGGTGTTCTTCCATAGGTGTGCTCAAATTAGGACAATAGATTCTTTCAGCCATTCTGTTAGGCTAGTGTAAAAATAATTGCCGGTTTTGTCATTGTAAACTGTGATGCTTATTTTGGATTGAACTTTTATGTAAATGTGTTCAGCTATTCCATTTTAAAGCACAAAATTCACTCTGCTTTTTTATCCTAATGGTTTTGTTGTCACTCTTCATTCTTCCTTATATTGCACCATCAAATTAAAGATGGGGGAAAAAAGCAAATTTCAGTGATTCTGTTGTATGAGGTCAAAAGGGGATGTAAAGCAGCGGAAACAGCTAGCAATATCAACGAAGCGTTTGGCCAAGGGACCGCCAACAAATAAGTCGACATAGGTTCCAAAAGCTCTGTAACAGAAATGATAGCCTTGAAGATGAAGAGGGTTGCGGACATCCTTCTGCAATAGACGGCAACCAGTTGATGGCCAGTATTGAAGTGTACCCATGCAAAGCAACTCAAGAGGTTGCAGAAGAACTGAATGTTGACCATTCAACATTTCAAATAAATTGGAAAATAAAAAAAGCCCAACAAATTGGTGCTGCACGAGCTGAATGAAAATTGTTGTTATGAAGTCTTCTCTGTGCTTCATCTGTACAACAAAAGCAATCCATGTCTTGAGCACATTGTGGCATGAGATAGAAAATAGATTCTGTATGACAAACAACGGTGTTCTGTGCAGTGGCTGGACCAAGTTGAAGCACCAAAACACTTACCCAAACTGAAGCTGCATCAAAAGGGGGTTATGGTCACTGATAGTTGACAAGTGCAATCGTCCACTGCGACTTCTTGGATCCTGGTGAAATCATCACAGAAGAAAAGTATTGTCAGGAAATCAACAAAATGTACCAAGAACTGCAACATTTACATCCAGCATTGGTCAACCAAAAAGGACTGGTTCTTCTCCATGACATAGCCTGACTGCATGTGTGAAAAATGACTCTGCAGAAGCTGAATGAACTGGGCTATGAAACTTTACCTCACCCAGCTTACCCACCAGACCTCTTTCCCTCACCAATTACCAGATTTTCAGGCATCTCAACAACTTCCTGCAAGAGATTTTCCACAACCAAGCGGCAGCTCAAAACCCCTTTGATGAATTCATCAGTTTCAAGACTCCAGAATTCTGTCATTGGAGTAGACAGACCTGTTTCTTATTGGCAAAAATGTGTGTGTTCTAATGGTTCTTATTTTGATTAATAAATTTTATTCTAAGCTGAGATACACCACTTTAAAGTTGATGGTTACAAACGGCAATTATTTTTGCACTAATATCTGTTAGCTGATAACAACAATCATCACTCAGCTTCCTCAAAATGCTGCTCTGCTTTAGCTGGCCCAAAATGAACCTGACATTCTACTTAGGAGTCAGCTAGTTTGTAGTACTGAGTTTTTCCGTTGTAGGTAGTCAGTCAAAATGCCTGGGAATTCTCCAGAAGAAAGGAATCTGAATATAATACAGCTTGAAGAAAAGAGTTAGATAGCTTTGCAAGCAGACAGAATTTCAATTAGACAAAAAAAATATTTTCAATAACAAAATTCTGGACCTGTGTAAGTTTATCTAAGTACCTAAAATGCTTTACATTGCATTTATATTGTTTATTTATATTTATTGCTTATTGATCCATGTGAGGACAGGCTGAGAGAGTTGGAGTTTTTCAGCCTAGAGAAGAGAAGGCTCTAGGGAGACCTTATAGCCACCTTCCAGTAGTTAAAGGGAGCCTAAAGGAAAGCTGGAGAGAGTGGGGATAGGATAAGCATAACAGTTTTAAGCTGAAAGAAGGTACATTTAGATTATGTATTAGGAAGAAAAGTTTTATTGTGAAGGTGATGAGGCACTAGAACAAGTTGCTCAGAGAAGTCATGAATGCCCCATGCCTGGTGTTGTCAAGACCAGGTTGGATGGGGCTTCAAGAAGCCTCATCTAGTTGAAGGTGTTCTTGCCCATGGCAGGAGTGTTGGAACTAGATGATTTTTAAGGTCTCTTCCAACCCAAACCATTCTATGATATATGGTTTATTCTCATTAAAATGCCCTAAGATTGTACTTCTTAATCTAAAGAAACATTACCTGAACTTGCTGTTCAGCTGAATGTTATAGGATAGGCTTTAATGTATGCTCTCATGTCTTACTGGTTTTATTTCTTCAAGGTTCTTAACTTTTCTGACTTTCTCTTCTGTGTTTAACTTCACTGTTGCTTGGAAATGCAATACTGCTGTCCTTTTGGTACACTGTTAATTGATGGTCAGCAGGCACATTACAGTTTGACTAAATATGGAGTGGTGTTATCTTACAAGTCTTCATCTTCCTGGCCAGCCAATTTTATGTCTCAAAAGTCACCTGTCATTGTTCAAAACACCCAGTCACAGAGAGTTTAAATAATTTTTGTGATAAGGAAGTTTGGTTCCTTTTACAGTTTTCAATGACTTTAAGTTGATATGAGTGGTGATATGACATGTATAAGTCAAAGAAGGAATCTGGACTGAAGCCAACGTGAGGAATGTTCACATGTGTTTCTCTGCACTGTGTAGTACGCTGAGGTTGGAAAAGTTTACCCACTGTACTACTCCTTTTTTTTCTTTCCTTACCAAATACTTGTGTGGCCTTGTGTTTGTTAATCAACAGTGCTCATAAGTGAGCCAGATGATGTATTGTTACAGTACCTTTTACAACTTCTTGTTTCCGGAGCACAGTGATTACCTGCAGTGGCCAAAGTTAGTTGCTTCCTATTAGAGTACAGTGTTTGCTAATTGATCTACATTTAGCTGGTAAAACAAAGTTGGTTTTCACTTTATGATGAAGATTTTTTTTAAGTCATGTAGTGTTTAAACTGTAATGTCAAGCCTTGTGAGTCTGTTCTTAATTTTATTGCTTTTTATCTCAACCAGTATGTGATTTATATCAGCTTGCAAAAAGATGGGTGTTGTAACTGCAGGGGACATTTTCTGATGCATTTTCAGGGAGTAATAGTTGTTTCACCTCATATGTCTCATGTTAGACTTGGAAAAAAAAAAAACTGGGAGGAGAATTCATAGATGTTTCTCTCATTTTTTACCAGTCCATAACAGATATCTCAAGGGTCCATCGTAGTATTTCTCTTTCTTATCAGTCCAGGAGTTAAGAAAAGTTGTTGATCTGACTTTGGATCCCAAGAGCAGTGCAGATGTATTTGTTCATTACTAGTATTTACTGCAATATTTTCAACTATTTCATTAGATTTTTTGCCAGGCAGTGCTTCATGCTGGCTGTAACATCTTTGAGTGTTGCACACTCTGCTGGGAGGGAAAGTTAGGATGCCTGTTAGCTTCAGTCTTTCCGTACAATCCTCAGCACAGTGGAAATGGATCGTTTACCTTGTGCTCCTGCCTTTCCCAGAAGCGCTATTTCTTTCAGGCTGTCTTGCAGAGTTGTGGGGTTTCTTTCTTTTTGAACATTGCTTTTCTCGTTCTTCAACCTTCATTTTGTATGTCTCCCATGGGCATATTGATTTTTCTGTTCAGCAACTACTACTCAATAGCCTTCTGCTGACTGACATGCTAGGTTAAAATGTTTTGTGTTAATTATTAGCATTGTTGTTATGGCTGTTACTTCTTTTTTTTTATTCTTATTTGAAATTTTTTCTCCCTTTTTAGAAGTTCAGTCTCTTCGTAAGAGAAAAGAAGATAGTAAGCTTGTAAGTCATTTGCCTCCTAAACAAAACATTTTTATTTTTATCCTAACACTCCCATTGTACTTTGTTAGTGCTTAGCTGGTTTTGTAGTAATCTTTAGCAAGAGAAAATCTTTGTCTTGAAGTGACGGACACATCATTTTTACTGTCCTCCTCAGTATGCAGCTGAAATCAGGCATGTGTTGGTTACTTTCCTACTCTTTTCCATTACTTTACAAAAGGCTGACAAAATTAAATTTAAGAATGCCTGTAATGCATGTCATGACATTTACATAAATAAATATGAGGTCTTATATTTTCTCTTTTTTTTTTTTTTTTTTTGGAAACTGGTCTCATTATTTAAGCTACCCAGTAGTTGATCCTTTGTTAGATTCTTCTTCATCGCTATTCACTCACCTTACATATGAATTTCAATGTCAAATGGAACAGATAAGCTCTTTTAAATTAAAGTCTTTAAATGTTTAACTTCATCCTTGTGTAGACAGTGAGAATTTGGAGGTGTTGAACTAAATTCAATACAGTTATTCATCACCATCAACAGGTCTTGGAACACAAAATGCTGTACAATAAATTCCAATATCATACTTTAAATCTCACAGTTGTCTTTTATGGACTGACATGTTAAAACACCTTCATTTGCTGGATTCATTAAAAAAGTATTTTTTCATTTCGAACTTTTTACAAGCTGTACTGTGCTGTGTGTTGATCCTGTACAAACGTGAGTGCGTGCTTTCTTGGAAATTCAATGTATCATAGAATCATAGAATATTTTCGGTTGGAAGGGACCTTAAAGATCATCCAGTTCCAACCCCCCTGCCATGGGCAGGGACACATCCCACTAGATCAGGCTGCCCAAGGCCCTGTCCACCCTGCCCTTGAACACCTCCAGGGATGGGGCAGACACAAATTCCCTGGGCAACCTGTGCTAGTGTCTCACCACTCTCATATCAAAGAAATCCTTCCTTATGTCTAGTCTAAATCTGCACCCTCCAGTTTATACCCATTGCCCCTCGTCCTGTCACTGTAAGCCTTTGTGAACAGTCCCTCCCAGCTTTCTCGTAGACCCTTCCAGGTGCTGGAAGGCTGCTGTGCGATCTCCTTAGAGCCTTCTCGAGGCTGAACAAGCCCAACTCTCTCAGCCTGTCCTCGTATGGGAAGTGCTCCAGCCCTCTGATCATCTTTGTAGCCCTCCTCTGGACCCGTTCCAAAAGCTCCATGTCCTTCTTATGTTGAGGATTCCAGAACTGGACACAATACTCCAGGTGGGGTCTCACAAGAGCGGAGTAGATGAGCAGAATCACTTCCCTCAAGCTGCTGGCCACGCTTCTTTTGATGCAGCCCAGGATACAGTTGACCTTCTGGGCGGCAAGCGCACATTGTCAGCTCATGTTGAGCTTCTCATCAACCAGCACCCCCAAGTCCTCCTCTGCAGGGCTGCTCTGAAAAACACTTTTGTGTCATGCCAGCATTTCTTTTGTCCTTCCAAATAATTGTAGGTAATTTTCAGTCTCTCTTTTATATTAAAAAAACCTTACAGTAACAAACTAATGAAAGATTAAGGAATAATTCACTTCAGAGTTTATAAAGAAATAAATGTGAAGCTGAGTGAAGCAAAGCAGCTGAGGGAGTTTCTTGGGAGCCCCTGCAGAGGACGATAGACAGAATGGCTTTTTCTGAAACCTGTCAAGTGTTGGCTGTATTTAAGTAGAGCTGCATGCTCTGTCGGTAGACTTTTGTCAGCATCGACATGTTGAATTAGGCAAGTGGTTCAAAGAAGTTCTTTACTAGGGATCATGTATGCAATCAATATTTTCATGAGTCAATTAGCTTTAAGATTGTAAGATCTTTTTTTCCTTAGTAATAGCATTTTCTGCTATTTCTCTGTCCAGACAGAGGCAATATCCTGTCATCATGTGGCAGCTCTTCTAAAGTTCCCACTTTGCAAGACATTTCCTTATTCATTAAGACTGTCTTGATAGATAGACTATTGTTCTTCAAGGCTAGCAGTGCTGGCTTCTCAGGATGTTATTTCACTTTTTGAGGAAAACAGTCTGAAATAGTTTGCTAGTACATCTAACAGCTGCTAGTTGAGTCTTCTCTCTGATGGGAAGCAGATGTAGTGTCACAGAGGCAGCACAGCTTTGCAATCCTGGAAGCCTGTTGTGTTCTCATACTTCCTTCGTGAACCTGACTTCTTTTGCAGTATGTACTAACCATGTCTGTGAAATACTGTAATGGCTAGATGAAGGTTATGCTTCAAAATGGGGACTGAAAATCTGCTTTGTCCAGTTCTTGGCCCAAAAATCTGGATATAATTGCCTTTGCAGGGAGATTCAGTAGCTGTATGTGGAGAAATTGTGTACAGGAATTAAACAGTGCAAATCCAGATGACAGTTTTCAAGAAGTTAACAACCCTGCCTTTGGGAAGCATCTACCATAAATTACTCAATCTTCAGAGAAAAGTAAGATCTCACTAAAGTTTGCTGTGAACTAGATTCACAGCCTTTTGAAGCAAAGAGGTTAGTATAGCAAAACATGTTTATTTGCTTAATGTGTCAGAAATATCCATTCTGTATAAATTTTTGTAAATATACAAAGTTTTGTTTAAATGTATAAAAATTTGTTAACATATAATTTCATGTCATTTTAGCAATGTATATTGTCCTTACATACTTCATCTTTTGAAAATTAAAATATTCCTTAAGCTTTGTACTTCCGTTTAAAAAGGATAAATGAGACCTTCCGTAATCTCATGTATCCACCTGTTTAAACAGAACAGCAGGGAATGTCTGCCCTCGAAATTCAGTAAAACACTGTAAATCCATTGCGTACTTTTTTACTCTCTCTTTATTCATGCTCCTACACTCCTAGGTGTTGCTTTATTTCCTACTTCACACAAATAAATTATATAGATGGTCAATGAGTTAATAATTTTAAAGTATTGAAACTAAGTAAAAATATAAAAATGAGTAAAAATATATTAGATAATTAAAAACTGGAGAGCCTTGGAGCTTGTCATGCCACTCCCAGACAGTAATTTTCTGCTGCTAGTGTTCAGCTTACTACCTGTGAATATAAGTGCGCAAATTTGTGTGCATGTCATATTTGAATACACATAGTAAACTCATGTTACTCAAGATGCAAAGCTACATGAAGCAAACCATATCATCCAGATTACATACTAAGACTCTATTCGTCTACGTTTTGGTGTTCTAACATCTTTTGGTAATCTTTATTTTTAGGAAAATTTAATTGGAATGTTTGATATAACGATCTGTTGTGATAATAACATACAAATTAGACACTCTAAATCCAAATGTGAGGACCCACCTTTTGAAAACTGAAACCTACAACATGATTAAAAATGCTCTTCTGTTATTATGTGAAGTCAGAGAGAAGCCAAAATATTAGCTTGTCAACTTAAAAGGCAGATTAAAAGGGACGGAAAAGAAGTCCCTTCTGCTGTGCCATAAGCAGAGGACAGCAGAGGAGTCACTTGCATACTGGAGTGTTTAAACCTATAGTCACAATAAATAACTGACCATTATGCATTTAACAAACTAGCTCTCTTTCAAGAAGTACCTTAAGAAATTACTTAGACATTAAGAAAAAAGTTGTGAAATATGAAATGAAAATAAAATTGTACTTTCTAAATAAATTTGTTTTGATAATTTGTTGATTTGGGGATATTTATGCAACATTACATAGTTGCTATATTAGTTGCTTTTCTTGTATCTGCCTTGTATCTTAGGAGAATCTCAAATTTATAAGCCAAACTGCTGTTCCTGTATTACAGTCCTTTTATTTTCTGTGAAATAAATGCTTGCTGTATATAAACCGAGGTGATGATGTTATGTAAAATGACCACTATTAGGAAATGCATTATATACATTCCCATAAACATGGCAACTCTGTCTTACTGAAGAATTTATCTGGCCTAATGATACCTGAATTAATTTCACAGGATTCAGGCCAGTTCAGTAACTGCTACCCATGTAAGAGTGCCACAGGAGTGGAATTATTTCGCGCAGTGCTTGGGTTACCATTGTGGAGTAATTTTATTTGCAATTGATTATTTGTACTAACCTGAGGTTTTATGTACAGTGCTAAAACACAGCTGTCAAGTTTTTGAGCATGGATTAAGGTAATAATCAAACTATAAATCAGATTAAATCTTTAATGAGGATGAATCTAAAGCAACTGTGTTACAGTTGGATTCAATTTATGCTACAGTGATGAACAAAAATAGGATATTGCTCTTTCTTAACAAATTGACCAGTATGAGGGAACGTATGTAATTTCAAAGCATGCTACTATGGTGTATGTGATTTATGCCTGTATATATCTTACGATGAGTACCTCCATCTTGCTGCAGTCAAATAAATTCCTGTTCTCCCAAATGATTGGTACCTATTGGTACCTAGTACCAATCAACGATGAGATAGTTCTCTGTGGCCTGTCTTAAACTTGGTCTCTGAGAAAGTAGATAATGATGTTGTCTTTTAACTACTTCTCTTAGCTTTTTTCCATATATGTGAGAAGTTTTATAGTGGAAAAGATGTTAAGAACTGTGTAGAAACAATGTGATTATTTGTATAAACAGAGCATTTTGAAACTACAGAAGAGTACAGTGGCCTGTGGATAGAGACAATGTAACCCATGGAAATACTTTCTCCTCCCAGCCTGTCCTCAGTTTAATTCACTGTTTCCAGTTGTTCGGTAATTGGAAGTGCTAAAAGGTGAAGGCTTCTCAGATATTTCTGTATCTCATGCTTAATTTTAATGATCACCGCACTCATCTGTCTCTGAAAATTCTGTCACAGAAAATTCCTTGAAAATTCAGATTTTTTAAAAAATTGTAAACATCTGGATTTTATCTATTTGGTATTTATGTCAGTATAATTTTAGGGGTAAATTGTGTGTGTGTTCTTTAGAAAGAGAAAAATGAGCAGAGGCGAGGAGATTTAGTCAAAAGATCCTGACTGTGCATTACATGACAATCCCCACCTTCTAGGTGGTATTTAGTTTGTCCACATGCATTCACAAATATAAATATTTTTTAAAACTTCCATATTGCATAGGAGAGGGTTTGTCACCTCTAATGAGCGAACACTTTTATGTATTTTATGAGGCTATTTGAGGGACAGCCTGTAAAATTGAGGAGCTATGAGAGAGGAAAATGTACCAAGGTATGGCTTCTCTGTGCTGAATGTGTAAAACTTTAATGAAATTATTGAAATTAATTTTTTTCCAGTAGATTTAAAAAAAAATGTCAAGAGGGGATATGTTTCTTTCTGTTCACTACTCTTAAGTTTTTGTAATTGCCTCCTTAAAGTATTAAACTTGCTTTAAGGTTTTTTTAAAACTTCCTGAAAGCAGCAGTTGACATGGAATTACAGAGATGGAGTTAAGTTCTCATTTGTTGAAATCTCTGCAGCCTTGGCTTGTACAATGGTGATAACAGGCAAAAGGTACAGTTAATTTTCTCATACACTGTCAGCTGTCTTGGTTCTGAATGTTAATTTTTTACTTTTGGGACCATTTTTAACATTACAAAACCTGTAAGCACCTTGTAATAATGCCATTTTCCAGATCATGCTGCCACTGAGAATTTTTGTATTTGGATGTAAAACTTACATCAGTCCTGAAACTTGAAGGAGAGAATATTTGGACAATAGTGTTTTCATTAGAAAAAGGACCGTCATTTGCAAATCCAATAGAGAAATTACTACTGCAAGGTTTTCTGTCTTACTGAAAAACTAAAAGCCTTCATTTTGCAAAGCTATAAAGCTTCCATTTTTAGTATAGAATAGCTGCAGACTAATGAAGTCTCAAAGCGGCATCCTGAAAATTACATTTAAGTTACTTTTCGGAAGCAGCCCAAGTAAGAGATGCATTTCAAAATTATATTATTTTTATGTGATTGTATAGATATACAATTCCAAATCTAATTTAAGGTTATCCAACCTGCAAAATATATATGTAATATGTATTTTATATAGATACATAAAAGTACATTTTCCTGTATTTTAAAACCATTATTGGACCTAAGTACTTGTAATACTTTTCTGTATACTCTCTACTTCTTGCCTCTGGACTCATGCCAATTCTACATGCAAATAAGTTCTCATGAGCACTGGAGTTGATTTTTCAATCTGTTTTCCACCCTTAGAAGTTCCATAAATTTTTATCATGTAGCATTAAGGCACTGTTACAGCATCTGGAAAGCCGTTTGTAGTGTCATGCGTTTGGCGGCTAATGTCTCTAGGAAAGGCTTGCATAGTATACAGCATAGTGTACAGCTGCTGTGATTCTATTGCTCAGGTGATGGACAGTTAAAACCACAAAGTATGTGCGGTTGGTGACCCAGTCCTGTACCTCTGTCCTCTGGTCCTCTGTACCTCTGTAAGTTGATGCCAGTCGGTACTGCAGATGGGAACAATTATGCCTATGATCTTAAGATGTCTCAAGAGAATGGAAGGTTCTCACTCAAGAAGCAACTCAAAAGGAGGAGTATACATAGCACATATGACAACTTGCTACCAGTCCTAGAGCTCCATTGCCATTCGCTCATCTTTAACCCTGCACTGCAGTGCTGAGTCATTTGGGTACTGATGACTGGTATCCATGTCTTCTGTGCCATCGTTGGTCTGTCTCCCAGAGGTCCTTTCCAAGCTTTCCTGTGTTGCTATCGCAGCTTCTCTATCAGAATGTTTTTTAGCAATATAGATGCAGGCTCTTTTTGAGGAGTATGGGATTCAATCCATAGAACTTGTCACACAACCTCAACCACTTCAATCTCTAACAGATGGTGGTCACTGGTTCTGGCCAGCATCTGTCACCAGCAGCTCTTGGCTGTCTGGAAAGACCACACAGACCTTTCTTTTCAATTGCTGATATGTGCTGCACTCAGGAGTCTATCAAGGATTTGATTGATCCCTTCAAAAATTAAATCCCTAGACTCATAGAGTGGTTTGGATTGGAAGGAACCATGAAAGTAATTTAATCCAACCCCCTGCAGTGAGCAGGGACATCTTCGACTAGGTCAGGTTGCTCAGAGCTCTATCCATCCTGACCTTGAATGTTTCCAGGGATGGGGCGTTTACCACCTCTCTGGGTGTTTCAGCACCCTCAACAGAAAAAATTGCATCCTAATATCTGGTCTAAACTTATCTTTTAGTTAAAACCACTACCCCTTGTCCTATTGCTGCAGGCTCTGCTACAAAGTTTTTCCTCATCTTTCTTACTTTCAAAGAGAGTATTGGTTGCTTGTAAAAGGGAGGAACAGGATCAGTGGTCCAAGAGGACCCTCTGCTCTACATGTTGAGATTTCGGTGACAGTCACACTTGAGCAACGGAAAGTTTTATCCCTTAGACTCTGCAGGTAAGAACTTTGTGTCTCTGCAGAGGTGTTTGGCTGCAGGTACACATCCTTCAGTATCTTAATTCAGATCAGGATTGTGCTTTCAAAGTGAATCTCTTGTTTCTCCACACTTACACTTCGGGAACACACCTTTTCTTTAAACAAAATGAGAAGATAGTCTCCGAGAGCACTGTTTTGTGTGTTGCAGCCACTAACAGAAGTTTGCTCCAGAAGACCAGACTAGAGCTAATTTTACTAAGAGGCCACTCTAAAACACAGAGTGTTAACATGAGGTCCTCAATATCAGCAGTTTCACCATATATTCTGTTTCTCTTTCGCCACTCAGCCTTCTAGCATGAGTAAAAGCTTGCTATTCTTTCCATCAGAACCAATGGCTCTTACAAATCCTTTACAGTCAGTGGGACGTTTTAGATACCTCTCCTGACTTGGTGTTTTGCTTAGCATCACAGAAATGATGCAGAAGTAAAACCTAATGTCTCAGGTATGTAGTTTTGGTGAGATGGAGGGAATACTTATATTCTTATGCCCAGGACTCATCTTATTCATAGACAAAGCATGTAGTTGTCTAAAGCAGCTGCCTGCAAGGAGCAGACAAAGGAGATTCCCCGACTGCTCTTTGCTGTCTCCCTTTACTCGTCTTGGTGGCAGAAACTCTATCATGTCTGCCACACTAGGAAGCCTTGAGCTGCTTCTGCTTCTCGATTTCTAAATAGTGCACTACCAAACTGTCCTGTTCCAATGTAATTGTGCAGATGGGACAAAGTTAACCCTAAATCAAACTAATGAATAGATGAACAAAGGCAAGCAGCAAAAAAATTGATCACTGAGGCTGGACTATTTGCCAGATTTGCTCAAAGTATTGCTTATGTCATCTCAGAGTTTAGTGCCAGAGCTGTAGCCTTCATCCTAATGCTGACGAGCTGGTTCTGGCTTAAATCATCAGGCTTTGTTCCAGACTTTGCCATATCGATTGAAAAATTCAACATAGAGAATTGGTTTGTTTTTGATGTCAAATATTGATTGGTCTTTAAATTTTTAAATATTTTTAAATTGACAGGCAGAAAATTTGTGTTTACACCATTGATTTTAATGTGTGTTCTATAAGCCAAGCCAAACCTTTAGTCTCCCTTCTGGTACAGTGTTTAGAGCACATTGTAGTATGCGGCCTGTTTGCAAGGCGTTTATTCTAAACTCAAAGTTTCTTGTAGTAGGCCAGAAGAGCAAATGATCCAGTACATGCTGTAAGAGACTAATTCTGCTATGGAAATGGTGTTGAGATGATTTGTATACCTTAGTGCATATTAAGATTCTCAAACTTTGTGAGGTTTATTGTATTGAAAGACTAAATAAAGATGAGTGTCAAGCTGTGTTTGATTGATTCAGTTGGGAGGTGTAAAAACACTTTGATAGAGATTTTTTTATTAGTTAAACAAAATTATCAGAAATGTGCCCGATACATGTAAATATTTAGACAAAGTTTTACAATATTTATGTATTTATATAAACACATGTGGAGACCTAAGTTTATCACTTCAGGCAAAGGAAGGACAGAATCTAGTTCCCTTTTTTTCCTGTGTGAGCACGTTCACGTGTATATGTCTAAATAAACAACAAGTCCCGGTTTTATATATAAAATATGGTTCTGTTCTCCAGTTATAGCACATATATTGTTCTTAAAACCAGAATGAATTTTCTGAAAGTTACAAGTATGTTTTTAAATTAAATTTGAAATGGGGTATTTCAGAAACTGATTTCTGGCACAAAGTGAGATCTTGTAGCGTATTTCTACTAAGTTCAACAGACTGCCTAAAGTTCTGCTGCCTTCACTCCCCTCTGGAGAGCTGCTGGCCATCATACTACAGGAAGCCACCCTGCTGCCTGATGGAGGCTATGACATGATTGAGAAGCAGCAAGTATTTGCATTAAAGAGTTGCTTGTACTTGTTTAGGAAATAACAACTGGGTTTCCAAGTAGCCAAGCAGTAATAAGGCAGATAAAATTCTAGGTAGGTAAAAATTGTCATGATTTAGCGCAGCTGGCAACGAAGCACCCTACAGCTACTCACTCACTCCCCTCCTCTCCTCTGGGATGGGGAAGGGCATCAGAAAAGTGGGTTGAGATAAAGACAGTTTAACAAGTAAATCAAAAGCTGTGCATGCAAGCAAAACAAATTAATTCACCACTTCCCATCAGGCAAGTGTTGAGCCATCTCCAGGAAAGCAGGGATCTACCACATGTGACAGATACTTGGGAAGACAAATGCCAAAACTCCAAATATCCTTCTTTTCCTCCCTCTTCCCTCAGCTTTCTATGCTGAGCTTGATGTCATATGGTATGGGACATCCCTTTGATCAGTTGGGGTCAGCTGTGTCCTCTCCCAGCTTCTTGTGCAGCATGCTTGCTGTTGGGGCAGTGTGAGAGGCAGAAAAGGCCTTGACTGAAAGTGCCTCTCAGTCACAGCTAAAACATCCCTGTATTATCAGCCCTGTTCTCAGCACAAATCCAAACCACAGCCCCATAGTAGCTACTATGTATCTCAACCAAAACCAGCACTAAGTGAAGCAACATATGTGGAAAGAGGAGCAAGGTCCCCTGATGGATTCTGAGCTGACTGTTACCATTCAGGAACAGCACTTCTGGGATTAAAGAAAATAAACATGTAGTAGTGTCAGATTAATTACTTGTAGCAGTCAAGTCCTAGAATATGACTTGCATTATTAGAAAGTATAGAGAGGAAAGCAGCACATTGTTATGCTGCTGGTCTAGTCCGTGATGCAGATGCGTCTCAAATACTCTGTGCAGTTCTGGGTTGTCATCTCTCCCTGTGATGCAGCAGAACAGGAGACGATCCAGAGAGTTGCAGCAAAAATGATTAATTTAACAACTTCTATAAGAGTAACAAGTGGACAAGGACTCCTCATATGGAAAAGAGGACTGTGCAATGAAGTGTATAAAATCATGAACAATGTAGAGGGCACAAGTGGCAAGGGTCTAGGAGAAACCCAGTAAATCTAGCGCAGAGCAGGTTCAAAATCAAACTAACTCATTCTTCCCATAACACATAGCTGTGAGACTGCTTGCCTCGGAATACTGTGGATGCCAGAATTTTAATGAATTCAAAAAGACAGATACATTCACAGAAAATTTGGTATGAAGACAACACATCTCATTTAGGAATTCCAGGAGCCAAAAACAAAGGGAAACGGGTGAGGAATTTTAGAAGAAGCATCAACATATGCCTTCTCTTTTCTGATGCTCTTTGCTGTGTTCCTACTTCAGAGGGCATCCTGGTTTTATATATATTATCGTATGGAAGATATTTATTACTTTCAAGTATATGTATTAAACTGAGAGGAAAAAATACGAAAAGACCATGAAGGTCTAACTATGCTAAAGATACTGGGCAGCTTCTCAGTGGAGAGGTGGAAGAATGGCATTTCATTCAGGAGTAGTAATAAAATTGATAGCAGACCCTAAAATATAAATATAAAATACTGAATGCTAAATTATCAGGTTTCTGCCTTTGCAATCTATTTTGCTTAAAATATTTTTAGAGCTAGAGCAAAATAATGTATAGGTGCAGATTTCCACTTGAGCTGACAGAGAATAAACGGTTTCCAAGAGATGATTGTAGGCTGTCAGAGCAGAAATCTGTAAACCAAGAATGCACTTCACAGAGCATGGGAGTTCTTCCAGTTCATAGAATCAAAGTTTTCTTTTCTAACAGTATTCCTGAATAAGCTTTCAAAATGTATTGTTAAAACTTGGAATTCCAAGCTTTTAGAAGTAGGATTTCTAAAAGATCAGAATCACTCGCGCCTGATTCTACATCTCCAGCCTTTTCAGTGTTGAGATACTGAGCCCACACAACTCGAACGTGTTGTGTCCAAATTCTTAAAAAAATGTGTTTGTGTTAACTTGCAAATTCCAGAAAGTTTATTTTTTCCTTGGAAGTAAGTAGGGTTTCAGATTTGAAGATTGCAGAGGTAGAAGAGGCAGATAGTAAGAATGGCTGACCAAACTCCCTGTAAAAGACGGTGACCACTGACAAGTATTGAAGAAAAGATTGTAACAGATCAGATTCAAAGCATTCTTCCCACTGTATGCTTCCAGATTTTGGTAATTCAAATCAGAGGTTACAGATTAGATATTTCAAAGCCTCTTTTTTTTTAGTGCAGTTCTGCACCATTGCCACCTAATCTCAAATTATTCCGATATACATTTCACCACATACTTTTTTTCTTGTTAAGGAAATTCCTATCAGAATTTGTGTGCTGTGAACTATTTTGGGTCATAGTTTGTGTTGGAGGTGGTAAAGTTGTTAAATTTCATGTTGTCTGATGATTCTGGGGGCAGATCTGGAAGAAGAGGTGAGTGAATACCTGCTGTCAGCTTTTTGAGAAGCTTTCCTTCTCTTGCCACCCAGGTTTCTCACCTTTTGAGGGACTCTCCCATTGTAATATATGCTCTGGAAAGAGTGAGTCCTGTAGTCCTTCGTCACTGCCATGTTAGTTTTCACCTTAAATTTCCTGGTTTCACTGATTTTTAAATCAGAGGACTAAAGATGCTTTTCCTTTTAAATACTGTGTATGAATTTGACTAAGCATACATATCCTAGTTTCCTAGCTGTATTCAATCAGCAAAATAATACTTTTCTCTGTTTTAGTACCTTAATCACTATTCCATTTGAACATATTCCGGTTTTAATTAAAATTATGCAATGCCATACATCGTCATTGTATATAGCCCTAAAGAACTATAAAAATCCAGAAAGGAAAGCTCATTTCCTGCAAGCCATTTTGCAGTCATTTGCTTTTAAAGCACTGGAAGCTTCAACTACTGATACTCATTTATTCTTTAAGAACCAGGATACTGTAGCAAGAAAGTGATCAACAGAAAGCAAAAAAGTATTTACAGTGCATAAGATGCATTTTTCACATATTGTTTTTAATGGTTATTTCATCTTTATTTTATAAGATATACAGTAATGAAATAAAATTTCATTTTTATTGAATAAATACTTAGTCCTTGGTGTCATATGTAATGCATATCATGTTGAAAATAGGGACTTGTTTTATGTTTGTCTGGGAAAGTAAGGCTGAAATTAATAATGAAACTGTTTAATATAACAGCGTACATTTTTATGTTAAGGTGGGTGGACAGAATAGGCCCATATGTCTGTTATACATCATATGTGCTTATCTGGTGATCTGTTTTCAGAGGCTTGCAGCCCCAGTTGACGATCTGAGTCAGAGTTAGCTTTAATAGTTGAAGATAAGATTACCTTCAGTGATCTGCTGCTTCTTCCCTGCTGCTGCTGGCAATCCCTGGAGCGGTGGTGGCTGAGGGTGATGTAACCTCTCCATCCGTCCTTGCTTTTCACAGAGCACTGTTTCATTGTGCAGACATCGATTGCTGTTTGTGCCAGTTTTCTGTGATCTAGGTTGAATCATTTTGCTTAGGTAGTCACTACTTTTAAATGATGCTAACTAAAATTAAATATTACTAAAGTTCTACAATATCTGTAGTTATTTCTCTGAAAAACTGAAACTGTTCTTCTGGGCAAGGTTTTACATATGTGCTTTATTTTCTACTTGGAATATTTGGCCAAATTAGGAGCCCCTTGAGTCATCGTTTATGTATATTCAATTGAATTTCTTTCAGGATTGTAAGCAGTTGTCTCTACATATTGCTTTTGTATTGAGTATATTTCAATCTCTATCCAGAAAGGTTTAATGAAATGTATTACTCCTAATTTCTGTGAGGCTCATGAGCTGCTTGTACTCTTCTTTCAGTGATGCTCATTCTGAGGAAATATTTGAGGAGAGAGGAGAAAACACCAAAATGATGTGCAGATAAGCAAGATCTAAATTTAGCTCTAAATTATTGAACTGGTGAAGGAAAAGAGAGAGGATTGTTACCCCTGGAATTGGATGCTGGATGCTGTAGATCCAGGGTTTCTTTAGTGTCTTCAGAGAGCTGTGAAACGTGTAGCCAAAATGTGCCTGAAGCCACTGAAAGACAGCAACCCACTACTACAAACCCTATGACCAATCTCACAGGGCACCAGGAGCAGATCTGCATTGCTAAAACTAAGCTTTGCAGCCATGCAGGTATCAGTATGATACTGTGTAATGGGATTTCAATTTTAATTAGCTAAAAATACAGTAAATTACATGGTTTGATTGTTTTTTAACCATGATTTCTATTAAAGAACATTAATACTTTCTTTGAAATCAAATTACTTTGAAAGTTGCATATAAAAAAAGTTGGAAAATGTCAAAATGAAGATTATTCAAACTGTTTTAATTTTTCCTTTGCAGGTATGCATAACGATAAGATCTTTAATTATGTGATCACATATTTTTTTCACAGGAGGAATGATGCTCAGAGAATGAATCAGGGATGTTTATTAAAGGAAGCTGTTGTCTCCAGAACCCTTGCCTTAATTGCTGGAAACCATAGTAATTTAAGTAGAGGGCTGCAGGAATCAAAAGCATGCTCTTTAAGGCGTTTGAAAGGCCCAGTGACAACCTGGATTTTATTCTCTCTCTTTCAAGGAGTTTGTGATTCTGGAAGGTGACTTATTTTGGAGGTGATCTCTATGTTTCTAGTTGCATTGCATGCAGGCTAAGATACTTGGACTCTGAGCTCACCTGCATTTGGAATGAAAACAAGTGTGCTTTGAGTATATAAAATGCTATAAAAATGCAAAGTTCTTTCAAAAGTAAGGCTTGAAATACTTTATACTGACATGGCAATGCCAGGATTTCTAAAATTCTTTGGGTTTTAAGCAGCCAAATTCTTCTCTGTAAAAGGAAGATACGATTGCACTACTACGGTTCAGTTAATTACATGTTTTGAAGCATTCCTCCTGAATGCCATGTAGGGAAATTACATATAATATACATATTTGTATAATCATATAATTTATAGCTGTATAAATTGTATAAATATATAATATATAGTATGACATATGATATAAAATGAGGAATCTCATATTGACTAACATACTATAAATGAGTCTTTGGAAACACTGCTGTCTGATAGGTTTAAAAACAATGTATAATCACTTTGCAGTCTGAAAAAATGAGGCAGGATCCTACAAATGCTCAGCTCACTCCATAAAACTGAGCATGTTTGCTATTACTGCACTAGATGAAGCAAGGACCCTGTAGAGGAAAAACAGCATGTAATCATTTATTTAAAGTTGCATATAGATATGGATGGTTCCGTTGTTCCAAGTGCTTGACTTTGTGCGGCACCATCCCAAATGTGCTGAGCTCTTTTAGATGCAGATTTGGCAATTTATTTCCCCCAGATTTCCCGAAGCTCTCAGTAGAAGGGAAACAGGAATGTAAGAGCCAGATTTCTTGCTGATTTTGTTGTGTTGCCTTGTTGTCAACTGATCTTTGGTGGAAGGAACCCAAAGACCATTCACTTTCTGTGGAGAAGGAGGAAGTTTTAAGTTTTGCTGAGTTAGCACATGAGTGAGTGTAGTGCGAATGTATGAAAATGTTCACAAGGTAAATAGAGCCTTAATGAATAGATTATATTTAAAATTAAAAAATATGAGGAAAGGAGGAGATGTTTTTCTCTCCCTGTGTGTAGTTCTTCAGGACAAACTTTCTGATTGTATTTTCATTTTCTGTAAAAAACACTCTAAATGTAATGCAAAGGATTCTACTTAATTTCCCAAACAAAACAGGAAATATATTTTTAAATACGAAGCATTAATTGCCTAAGTTACTGAAATCTGAACTTATGCCTATATATATTGTGATTAAATTTTTATCTCTGGTCTTGCTGATCTCCTTTGCATGTGGCAAGATAAATATGTTGGTGTTTCATATTAATGACCCTCTACATCTAAGCATCACAGTAAAACCTGATTAAGAGAACAGGCTGAAATGATTTTTCCACTTCCTCCTATTTTGTGCCTGTTTTTAAACTTTTTTAAAAATTACATTTACCATTGCTTAGTCAGTGGTAAATCTTCATAAATCATATAGAATCATTTAGGTTGGAAAAGAATAAAAAAATAAAAAATATTAAATTAGAAATCTTTTCTGCTTTGGTGAGGGAGTACCTTCTCTTTCACACAATGTCACAGCTTCCCTTACAGTGCCTATTTTACTTGGCAAAAGCAGTTAGAGAATATAAAGGGAATAGCAGTTTATCAGTTCAGATGTATATCATAGTACTTAGGCAATTTGCCTAAATTTGTTGTTTTAGAAAAGGCTGATACCATGAGTAGTGGGGTGTTCCTACATTTTTCAGATAACCTTGGGTATAAAATATGGAAGCACAAAGTGTTAGTTTATTCATTGATAAATTTCTTCTCTTAAACTGTATTTTGAAGCATTTCAATAAGACATTCAAACTTGGTGGCAAAGAAGTAGTACACATATACATCTTCCATAAATGTTTAGTATCTTAACTTCAGTGTGAGTAACAAGACATTTCAACAGGTGGTGAAAGTAATTTTTCCTTAATACATAATCCTTGCAGTTGAAATTGAAATTATCATAATTGATCTCTTTTGCTTGCAAATTAAGACTATTTTAATAATGATCTGCTCCCGTATGACAGAAACATATATATCATTGTGTAATCTTTTGTCCACTAGAATCTCACAGTATGTTCTCAAGGTTGAAAACTTCGATTTATTGCATTCTCATTTGTAGCTGGGGAAAATGTTATGTGAGATTTCCTCTCTAAGTCACCTCTGAGATTTTTTTCTTTCGTATTCGCCATGCTGAGTCTTTAGTGATCTTTTGATTTAATACAAAAGCATTTTAGGTTGGATCAGGAGCACTTCAGACTTTCTGAATCAAATCTCTGTCTTGTTCCCATTTATTACTGTTTATCACTCCTGATTCACATACCCAGAGCATGAGGTGCCATCAGTTACAGGAAAAGCCAATGGGATGTGCTGGGTGAGCGCAGCTCTGTGTGTATCTGCAGGCAAAGGCTTGCAGTGTGGGACCAGACGAGCCACTGGAGTGTGCTCAGCCTGGGGTCACTTGGTTCACAAGGTGAGGTGCCTGTTGTTTCCCTGCAGTTTTGTTCCTGCTGTACCCCACTGATTGCTGTATACATACAGCCTATCCTTGTTGTACGCGTTAAGAAAACATGTGGTAAATGTTTTTTATCAGTATTAAGTGTTTCATAAGCTACTGAGCAGACTGAATGTATTCTCAAAGGAAACATATGCTAATGCTGGTATCCAAATTGGAGTGACCCACCTGGAGTTTGGTGCCTCAGTGTGGCCCAAAAGACAGCTCTGTAGTGTCCACTGCCTTTTTTTGTCTAGCCTTACACTAGGTGTGCAGAAAGGAAGGGTAGCATGATTCCTATCAGTGGTGGAAGCCCAGCAGCTGCCAGATGTCTCCTTGTGTACTGTCATTACATCCCAGTTGCTCACAGGACACTGCCATCCCCATATGGAAAGAAGAAATAATACCGTGACTCCATAGAGATGTGCCAGATAAAGCATCTACCTGCAGTACTGAAACCTTTGGATTTCCATGCTGTCAATTAAGAGTATATTGATCAGTATTTTGCTTTTTGTCTCTCTGCAGTCACCAACTATAATAACGTGGTAGAAGCAAACTCAGATTCGGATGATGAAGATAAATTGCATATAGTGGAGGAAGAAAGTGTAACTGATGCAGCAGACTGTGATGCTAGTGTGCCAGAAGATGACTTGCCAACAGACCATGCAGTATTACCAGAAAACAGTGAAAGAGAAGGGAGTACAAACAGTTGCTGGGAAGATGAAGGTATGTTTATTTTCACTGATGACACAATGTAGAGAAAGCTCTGTGAAGGATTTGATGGGTCTTTTTTTGGTTACTTTGTTACTGAAATAACATGTAATATTCACAGTCAAATAAAAAAAATGCTTTCTAATGCATTTATTATAATATATTTTGTGTTCTTCATTTAATAATTGAGGCAGGTTTGGAGGTGTGTTCATTCCATTTGCATTGTTAAACAGGAGCTTCAAATCTGTGGATGCAGCATTCTCAAGGGTGGTCAGAAATTAGTTAGCTGGTTTTAGGTTTTCCATGTGTTATGCATGGCGAGTACCTGACATAGCTCCCAATAAGGTTCAGGGTGTGCTCAGCTTGGGGAGTATGCAGTAAGCCAAACCCATGAAACAAAATAATATTTAGACGTAAATTTCTGCCTGTGAGCTGCTTCTGCCTTTTGCTTTGTAAAATATAGCCAGTAAAAGTAGGTTTTAGATTATCAGTTTGGAATTGGCTATATTACTCATAATGAGTCTGTATTTTGGATGAGGAGGTAAATGTACATATTACGCAGCAGCTTTACAAACTGCAAATTCAAAATTATGAGGAATCCTTTTTTACTGTGGAATCAGATATCCTGAATTTCATATATCACAGATATACTGATTTCATAATATCACAGCATGTTTATGTTTCAGCCAAATTGGAATAAATGCATAAACTAGTGGAATGTATTTCAGAGTTTGGCCTTAATCCTCTGAAACATACAGAATATTTTCAGACATATCCCTGTTTGCAATTCTTTAGCATCCGCATTGTTAAAACTGGTGGTTTAAGACAAATTGCATGACCTCACATCTAAACAAACAGAAAGCAGTCATATGGTCCCTAACTGCAATCCAGCTGAGAGAGCAGCTGGGAGTTCAAAGAATAGCATCAACTCAGCCTGTTTTTACATAGCTGCTATTGCCAAGGTATGCTGTGCAGGGAAATGAGTATTTTGGAGCTAAATTATCGGGTAGGTAATTTTTTGTTAGTTTCTCCTATAATATCTTTGCTCTGCTGCAGGCTGTGTCTGTCAGGAATTCTAGTTACATAAATGTCTAGAGTGTTGAAATCTTCAAGCCTAGGTGTAGGAAACCCTGAAGTATAAAGTGAAGAAAAGCACTGGCTTACAAAGGCGCTGGATCAAGATCCTTGGACTGAGCATTTCTTGTAGATGTAACTACAGGTAGTCACAGAATCACAGAATCACAGAATCACCAGGTTGGAAAGGACCCACTGGATCATTGAGTCCAACCATTCCTAACACTCCCTAAACCATGTCATGACACAGCATCTTGCCTCAGACGATGTTTTGGTGTTTTTCAGAGCTCTAGACATGTGATGTCATCTTTTTTGACTCCCTATTTTAAATGTACCTTTTTTAACCTTTTAAAATATGTTTGCTGAAATGTAGCATTTGAACCAAATTCTACTGTGGTTGTAGAATCATAATGCAGGCAATGTTTCCTCTACCTTGGCCATTGCTTACGAAGACAGGCTTTCATCAGTATTTAGACAGACAAAAGATTTAAATAATTGCCATACAGGCTTGCTCAAACTACCATAAATTTCTTCTGTAAAAATTGTGTATTCTGAACCCTCTTTTGTAGAAGTCTGGAGGGTTTTTTGTTTGATAGTAAGTTTTTTTCAAATAAACTGCTTGAATTTCTGGCTACGACTGCATGAGAAAAAAAATGAAGGCTACATTAAGTTTTATGGATCTTTGATTTGCTATTGTAAAGTACTATTTACTGTTTTACAGCTTTCTTAGAAGGAAAGATTTGAGCTGAGAATCATGTCATTGGTCTTGCTTGCACATTAGAAATCTGAGGAGAGGGGTATTGAAAACATGCTCTCTCTCATCCAGGGAAAGATACCGGGGCAGGTGTCCATGCAACACTAATACCGCCTTCAGAACTGGTGATTATGTTTTGAAAACATACACTACAGCAGTTTTAGTAAGGTCGAGTAGCCCTGAAAGTCCCTGGTTTCAGTTGAATTTGACAAAATTAGTTTTTTATATATTTATTCTGTTCACGAGTGCCCAAGAATAGAAACAACACATGTAATTTTTCTTTATCAGATTAGTTTCCTTCCGTTTCCAGTCATTCTAACTGAATTTCTAAAAGACCTTTGGAACAGGTGTTTTAAGTATAAGGTGCACATCTCAAGAGTTTTAACTGTAAATGTCACAAGGGTTGAAAAAGTGAACCACATGTATCCTGCACAAGTTGTTGGCAGTGTACCAGCATTCATGTTGCAATTATTTTGTTTTATGATTACTTTTTTTTTGCTTTAGTTGAAAGTAAAACCTATGATGTCATTTGGAAAACAAACAAACAAACAAATAAAAAAAACCTGCAGGGGTTGAACTTCTTGACTTCTATTAATGCACTTAAAAGGCATTATTATGTATTGTAAGTATTTAGCAATTCCAATCTGGAACTAAGATATCTTTGAAAAACTGAAAATTTAAGAAGATTGTCCAGACCTTGAAATAACACTTAAAAATTAATGAAGGGGGTTTTTTATGTTTAAGGTCCTCCTGGAACTCAAAAATTCCTTTAACTCATAAAATTTTAGGTTGAGCTTATGCTCAGTAAAGTGGATTGTATTCTTTCAGTGTCCTGGGCTGCTGAGGAAGATTGCTATGCTCTTTTGTATTAATTTTATTTGGCAGGAAGGCTAAAAAAATGTGGTGTCTCTTTGACTGACCAGGCAATACTATAAGCTGTAAATAGTGCTTGCTATATGCATTATGTATATCAGAAAATTAGCTTTAAAGAGTTTAAATAGAAATTCTTTTGTTGAGTTTTGGAATTTATTCCCTTCTCTGAAGATAAGACTGTGGTGAAGTTTGTCTTTCTGCCTACAACCAATATTTCGATTTTGCTAGTGGTTTAAATTTCATCACTTACCCATCCAGAGATCTTTGTTGTCAGCCTATGATGCAGTGATAGTATCATGCTTGTTCACTGCCAGTTCACACTGTTGTCACTGCTTGTGATCTGAAAATCATTAGCATTTAATCCTAGGAATTCCCAACGTATCTATAAGCCTCTGCTCATAAGCATTGATGAGATACAGAAGTCCAAGAACGTATTTTACACGTATCTGATGTGTCCAGATGTAATGCCAAGATGGATATTCTTGCCCTAATGCTATTTATGGAGATTCCTATTTAAGCAGTCATTCAGCAGGTAGCTCAAATTTCTTCTGGAATTCAGAGCTGTCATTTCTCCTTGGTGTAACAGTTTCATAAGATCTGTTCCCCCATCATCACATCCCTTGCCTTTGCTACATAGCAGCTGTATGTGCAGCATGGTAATTGGGCTTCTGAGGCCTCAACTGCAAATTTGTCTTCCCATCCTGACCAGTAATAGCTATAAAGATGAAGCTCCACATAACGTTTTTCAAATTATTAGTTATTCCTACAGCATTAAGGAGTACCAACCCCTATGGCTCCTCCCTGTCTTATATCCCACTTTTAGATATTGGGAAGAAACAGCACCAAACAGAGACTATGATTATTAGACTTGAGAGGAGTTTTAACTTCACTGAGATTAATCAATAATGCCATAAATTCCTGGACATTCCCTTGGGAAGAATGTCTTTTATTTGTACTGAAGCCAATGGAATTAGCTTATAATTTAAATTTCTATGAGTTATGACTGATATTCCCCTTTTTGTCATGATTGTTACCCCCATCAGGATTCAGGATTGCTCTTGAGATATTAAAGTTTGGGTTTAAATTTGCTGTGCATGCAGTCATCCATCTTACAAATTCTGAACCAAGGTTGTAGTTTCATAAGCCAGAAATATAATTAGTTCACAATCCAGTATTGACCAATAAAATATTGACTGTTTGAGGTTTGTTTTTTTTTTAGATGACAATTAAAATTAAAGTAAGATTTAAGAGGTACAGTTACCTTTTAAGCATATCTCTTGTTTGTCACTGTCTGCAGATATAGCTTCCACATATTTGGGGTTTGTAGGATTTTGTCAAAATAGACAGAATTAGTAATCATTGCATTTGAGGAAGCTAATTTTATCTGAGGACTTAAAGATTACATAGACCTTGTCATCTTCCTTTTAAAGGAGAAATTGTCTTCTCCTGTAATTAAAATCTGGAATATTCTGGGGTTTTGACTAGTCCAACCAAAGAATTTTTCTCTACAGTGGACTAAAGTGAAGTAAAGTAAATAAAAGTGTAAGAGTTGCTGTTTCAGATGATAGTAGTTGTGTAGTCTAACCTCCTGTATCATGTCTTTTCTGCAGTGTATCTCTGAAACATCTTAGGGTTCCATAATAAAGCTATGAAGTAATGCTTTAATTTCACATATATTATCATAGCAGAGTGCTGATAAAGGACTGAAAAAACCAGGATGGCTTTCCTTGCACTCCTGCTGCAAGCCAGTTACTGACAGAAATGGCAGCAGTGGCCTTTCCCAATAGGAATTTCCAGTTCCAGGCTACCCAAGAAACAGAAATTAGGCACAACTTGGACCATGTATTGATTTGAATGGCCAACCCGTAGTGACTTAAAATTTCCATGCTGCATCCTTGAACATTCCCGCTTGGCAGGAGTTGGTGGAGCTTCAGAGGCAGATAGGCTCCACGGTGTTGGTTCTGCAGACATCTGGTACCTGCAGACTCCTACAGGGTATTGGAACTGGTATGTGAAGCACTTTTGTAGTGCACAGTTGATTTGAAATGAGGGACATGCATTTAAAATCCTTGTTTATTTAAGCAATCACAGCCTGTAAGTGGTTTCTAGACAGTTTACAAGAAAGAGAATGCATTAGGTAGCTGTTTGCAGACATGAACAGCAAATCACCAATCATTACCAAAACCTGCTAATTGGAGAAAATAAAGTAAATGTATCTGGTTTATGATACTCTCATTTCCAGAAATAATATTCCTATCAGATAGCTGCATTTGTAGGGAGGGTTATTTAAGTAGCTGACTATATTTGCTGGAGGAACACACTGTCCATAGCTTTACCTCTCTTCAGATAGTGGTTAGTGTTTAGTAGTACTTCCTTTAAGATGTTGTTTCTCTAACTGTGGAATATCTGTGTGGTTCATCTGATCACACACTACTGACATAATGTGGAGTTCATATTTCTGAAAGAACATTGTATTTAGATGCAGTTCTTCTAAACAAAACAGAAATGGGAAAAAGTGCTGAAGAAACAACTCAAGTTGTTGTGTTTGTGGCTTTTTGTTCGTGGTATTTTTTTGAAACAGTCATTCTTCATTTTCTGAAATGTACTGTTTCAGCTGGAAAAGAAACGAAGGAAACCCTGGGGCCTGAAGCTCAGGCAGATGAAGTTGGATGTACAGGTATGTCTTTGTTAGTGTAAGTCCTTTATTCATAAAGTGCTATTGAATTTTGGCTAGGTGAGTATTCTTCTGAAACATTTGTGGTTCTCCTACCTCTCTTTTTAAACTGCTTTGCTCTTCCAAGCTAGAGGTCTTAAATTGTCAACAGTACTTTAGCTCAGGGAGAATATGAGTCTGGGCTCATTTCGGATATCCTGGGTCTGGAGACGTGAGTGACTGGTGACACAGAGCAGTGCTCTCAACGCAAGGGCTGACTGCAGGACTGCTGCAGCACCACGTCTCTGAAGAGTAAAAAAAAGAAATAACACTGATCCTGTGTATTTATTATTATATTGTTATTTTGTTTTTTTTCCTCTGGTTGACAAAACTATTTAACATGTAACCTGTCCACCTCTTATTTTTAAAAAATACCTTAAACATGGATATAATGAAAACTGTAGATTTAGGCATTCTTTTTTACTTCCTATTAAGTCAGATCTCCCAAAAAAAGTATGAAGAACTACATTATGTATTACATTACAGTCTATAAATGAGAAATACTGTCTCCTGTCATAAAAAGATTCTGTAAAATTGCAAATTGACTATGTTACTTCACACCAAGTGAGGAATCGTAAAACTTCTCCTTCCTATTAAAAAATGTACCTCACATTATTAATAGTGGAGGAGGTCGCATGATTCAGTGTGCTGCGGGCAGAGCTCTCACAAAATGTTCCACCATGGTAAAAGTAATCTCTGTGAACAGTGCATTTAGGCAAATAGTTCATAGCAAATACTTCATAGCAAATATTTATCATAGAAACATTAAGTAAAATATTTAATTTATTCTTTGTGAACTTTGAAGTACAGTTCTTCATTGATTATCTTCTTAGGTTTTAAATTGGAAAATATTGAAGGATATTAACTAGATCTGAAACCTTTTTGATAGCCATTTCCGACACTGAAGGACAAGGCATTAAAAGTTCAAGTTTGTTGCATTTCAGCCAACCAACTTGATATTCAGAATTTAAATATCTTCTGGATTTGCAATAATGAACGGGTCTTACATAACAGTAAAAATTATGTCTTGAAGGCAACAAATTTACTTCTGGAAACATAAGAGCCAAGACAGTGAGCTGACCTTCAAACTACAAGGGCTAAATCATTATTAATGTTGCATGTAATATTTTTAAGGAAGTTGGAAGGAGCAGCTAAATCTCAAATTATAAAAATGCACTGAGCTGAAGAGGGAAACTGTGGTTTTAAGTCAATTTTTTAAATGTAATCATGCCATTGGCTCTCTGTTTTAAAACTTGGCACATGCCTGCATCTTAAAAGGGCTTGACCTATACTAGTATTTGTAAAGAGTTTTGAAATCCGTGGCAGTGTGAATTACTGAATCTCATTTATGTTTTGTTTAAACTCTGCATCTCGTATCTTATATTTTGTTTTTCACTCTTAGTAAAAGAAGATGAATGTGATTCTGATGCAGAAAATGAACAAAACCATGACCCTAATGTTGAAGAATTCCTTCAACAAGAAGATACAGCTGTCATTTACCCTGAAGCACCTGAGGAGGACCAGAGACAAGGCACACCAGAAGCTAGTGGTCAGGATGAAAATGGTAACTATGCCACCAGTTCAATTCTTACTGAATAAATTATACCAACTACTTGACCCATAAATTCTGTTGTATATTAGAAGACAATAATGCATACGTGTGTAGCTTTGGAGGGGAAAAAGTCTTAGTTAAAAAATTAAAAGAGGACAGGACCATCATGCAAAAAGCATTATTACTTAATTTTGTGAAACAAGACATGCACTGCGGTTCAGTCGTATGGACATCTCAGTGGTAACCTCCACTAACTGGAAATAAAAATTCAAGTTCTCATAAATGCAGTTAGTACCATTATGTGGAAGAACAGAACAAACATTTATTAAAGACGGTGGCACTGAAGCAAGAGATTGTAGTTTTACATAAGGATAATGTAGGGGGAGTTACAACAGTTTTTTAAATGTATTTCTAAACAAAGTCCCCAGAATAAGCTATTAGCTAGGAATTCTTTTATTAGGTAGCCAGCCTATGACAGGCCTAAGGATTTTTCCTGAAAAAAACAGCAATGAAGAAAAATGAAACATTGTTTATACAAAAAGGTTTATGTGAAATAAAATAATGACCCACAGTTATTTTTCTTAATGGGAGCGCATAAGGAAATACAGACGTTCCAATAGACTTCGAAAATATTATTTCATAATATAACGAGAAAGGTTCTTCTGAGTGAGATCAAAAGTCATACTTTGTTCATTTCTTCATTGTGAAACATTGAAGGCATCTTCATCATTAAATATTTGAAGGCAAAACCTGTTCAGATTGGTTTTGTGTTCTGCACTGCTTTCTGAAGTGTTTGGCTTTCATAACCTGTGAAAACTGCAGTTTCAACCAGATTGTGTTTCTGTATTAGAGTATTAAGGATTTGCTAAAGAAAGTAACATCCTACATAAGGGATTAGGAGTTGTCATGTTCCAGTCATTTAAAAAAAGCATACGTAGTTGAACAAAAAATGTCCTGGTAGCCGTACTGGAGTCTAGGGAGGTCAGTGAAAGGGGTAATGCCAAGAATTTTCTTCTGCTCTTTCAGAGTTTTTATGTTATTATAGATTTTAGGGAAAAAAATAAAAATAAAAACATTTGAGACACTTAAACTGTGGACATGACTATATACAGAAGTAGGACCTGAATTACTAATATTTTGTGTATACAAGTTTTGCAAAATTTAAGTAGGAGATATGGTCAACAGTAGCATCTTAAAAATTATAATGTAGTTGAGGCTTTAATATGTGGTTACAGTGGCCTAGATTGTCAAGTTGGTTTTACAGGCTTGCAATATGATTGCCATGTAATCATTAAAAATAAGCATTTGTATAATAATTTAAATTGAACCTAGCCTAATAAGTTCACAGGGAAGTATGCTGCAAATGGTGGTGCTGAATAATAATGTTCAATATTTTAGACATTTGGAACAGAAAATGCCAAAAAATACAATGATAGTTGCTAAAGATTAATGTTTCTAAACTGGATGACTGGACAAGAGAAGTGACAGAGAATTGGACTAGCTTTGGTAAGCCATTGCCATTTTGGCATTTATTCCAATGGAAATAGAATTTAAGTTTAACGTGCTCTGAAGTTTCCATTGAGTTGTATTTACGCTGAGATGGAATATTCTTTGTGTCAGGTAAATTGAATTGTAGGTGGAAAAAAAGAGATTTGAAGAAAAGCATACTGTGTATGTGCATGTAAGGAGAGATTAATTTTTTGACTAGCCGCCAATTCCAGGAAAAGCAGAAAGGGACCGAACAAAACAAAAAGCAGTGCAGTACAAGTGTTACCTTGCCTGTTACCATAACAAGTATAAAAGAACCTACATGACAGAGAAAGTGTTGGGGCTTAGTAAAAATGAAAACTGGTCTGACTCTTCCTTTTCCACTGTTGCAAGAACAATGGCATGTTCAGTAAAAATAAAATTAGTAAATTCCACACAAACAGAAAAATTTGTTACGTTATAGACCATTTAATCAATCTATGGTGATAACTCCTGGAAGAAGTCATGAAGGTAAATAATTCAGAAGTACTTTCGAAAGTGCTGATTAATTTTATGAGTATTAATAATGCTTGTAGTTCTGCAACTTAAAATGACAATGTGTACAAATTTGCCCCTCGTCCTTCAGAAAATAGAATGATAAACAATAAAGCCCTTCCACCTTCCTCTCTTGCTCTCACTCAGCACAGTGGACCGGTGCATTCTTACAAACTTTCCTTCTCATTTCCCTTGAAGCATGGAAGAGTAGCATCATCATTGGAGGATATCACACCTTATAAATTGACAGTTTGGTCAAATACAGCAAACTTAAGCATTTACTTAAACACACTTTTAGATAAATCTGTGAAGATTTTTTTCAATCCTTTAAAAAATTAATTTTTCAAGGCAGAATAAGTTACTGTATATGGGGGCTAAATATGTGCTGATAAGAAGGGGAGGAGTTAAATCTTCATGAATGATGACTTCTCAGAAATAGGCCTGTGAAATTAATATTCAGCTTCAATCTGATTTCATTTTGTCCTGTACTGATACATCAGTAACTTCATGAAAGCCAGCAGACTAAATTCCATCGATCACATTAGAATCTTATTATGGCCTCACATTTGATCTCTTTCCTTTCCGTCCTACAGACTGTATGTCCTACTAACAGCTACATATCTGCGTATCATAGAATCATAGAATGGTTTGGGTTGGAAGGAACCATTAAAGATCATCTGGTCCAACCCCTCTGCAGTGAGCACCAAGACATCTTCAACCACATCAGGTTGCTCAGAGCCCCGCCCAGCCTGACCTTGAGTGTTCTTAGGGATGGGGCATCCACCACCTCTCTGGGCAACCTGTTTCATTGTCTCACCACCCTCATTGTAAAAAATTCCCTCCTTGTATCTAGTCTGAATCTACCCTCTTTTAGTTTAAAACCATTACTGCTTGCCCTATCACAACAGAGTTCTCCAGGCTGAAAAAAGCTAACTCTCTCTGCCATCCTTCATAGGAGAGATGTTCCATCCCTCTGGTCATTTTTGTGGCCCTCCTCTGGGCCTGCTCCAAGAGTTCTATGTATTAGAATTATAAACCACATTTCTGATCAGTTTTTTCCAGTTCTCTTTTCATTTACAATTCTGTGTTAGGTAAAGAGAAAGAAAAGAATATTCTCCACAGTTTGCAAATATTATTTATTCTTTAGGAGCTGAAATCAGGATGACCAATAAGTATTTCACTCATCTGCTTAAATTTATAAAGGATTTGAGGATTGTCTGCAGTTGAACTAACTAGATCTACAAAGATTACTAGATCTTAAACCATGTTTCACAATTTTCAGACCACATTTTAAACTAAAATACATATATAGAAGCTCTAATGCTGTATTGGGAAGTCCAACAAACTCACTGTGAGAGGTGTTGGGTAATCATGTTGTGCTGACTGTCTCCAGTGTTCACTGGGGGAACGTACCATACTCTTGTTATTGTCATAATACTTGTGGAAAAAACAAACAATTATTATTATTCCTTCTCTAAAACAGGTGGATCTTCTAGCAGCTGCATGTTTTCTTATAATAGTATATGAAAATGTGAAGTATGTTTGTTGATGTTAATAAATTTAGAGCTTACATTTATTTAATTATTGTGCATTGTCTCTCCTGTGTAGGGACGCCTGATGCATTTTCGCAACTGCTTACTTGCCCATATTGTGATCGAGGGTACAAGCGTTTTACCTCTCTGAAGGAGCACATTAAATACCGCCATGAAAAGAATGAAGATAACTTTAGTTGCTCCTTGTGCAGTTACACATTTGCATACAGAACTCAGCTTGACCGCCACATGACATCACACAAATCAGGAAGAGATCAAGTAAGTGGCATTTGAATTAAGGCTTTAACGTCCTGTGTGACAAAGTGATTTGTTATGTGAGCAAAACTGTACAGAGCAAATAAGCCGTTCATATCAGATTATCAACATGCTGAGTTGCCAATCCTGGAGCATGCTTTTAAACTTGCTGCTGAAGCCAGACTGTTTCTGTAGTTTTGAAAGGATGAGATTGGAATTTCAAGTTGTAATACTAAATAACACAACAGAAAGGGATAAAGGTATTCTAAGGTGGGTTTCTGTGTTTCATGGGCTGACCTGAGGGCCTGGTTCCTTGAAATGCCCTCTGTGAGTTAGCCATCTGTACGAAGGTGCTGAGATTCTGTTCCCATATCTCTCCTTTTGTTTTATTCTTTTATTCCCACAATTTCCTATCATTCATCCTCCATTGAATGCTTCCATAGCTTATCAGACACATTCTGAGGCTCAGGAACCAATTGAAACTCCGCGAAACAGTCAGGAATCACCCGAGAAAAAAAGATGCAGCTTTTCCACCATGAGGTTGGAGAGAGAGAGGGGTTTGGAAATGTCTTTCTCTGAGAACAGACTAAGAAGACTGATAATTCTCCAGAGAGAAAACAGAAACATCATAGAAAGACACACAGCAGTGAATAGTGAAAGGAATATAAAGGGAAGGCACTTCAAAATTTCTCACAGCTCCAAACCCGCAGGACTTTCAGTAAACTGAAAGTCTGTAATACAGAGTAAAGAAGATGCTTTTTTTATACATCACATACTAACCTCCATTCTACAAGGTATCATTAAGTCCAAGAATTTATCAGGTTTAAAAAATTATTATACATTTTTGTACCTGAGCATTTAGCTTCATGTGTAAATTAAATAGGAACAATTGTTAAAATTTCAGCCACCCTCCTGCAGGGATTTTACTGTCTCTTGGGGTTTGGAATATCCTTGCCAGCATATTCTAACAGGGCAGGTCTTGTTTATTGAAATATATTTCCTATAAACAATTCATTTCTGTCTTGCTCTCTTATTGGCTTGGCTTCCACTTTAAAGTTACTATGGTCTTATCTAAGTTTTATATTTCTAACTATAAAATCTATGAATGTTTTTTGTATGATAATTTTTTGTAAGCTATAGCATTTATTTTCAATTTTTCCAAAGCAGCTTAAAAGCAGAAGAGTAGATTAGTTGGAAGTTCTAGAAGCCTTTCTTATATTTACATGACGTTTGAATGAAAAGGTAAAAAATACCAAGCAAATAAACAATCTCAGAAGAATTGCTAGAAAGGGAAACTTAAATTCTCTTCCTGCAGATATATTTCAGTGGACTTACACTTACGAAGGCAGAATTGTATTTGATAAATGTTGTTTCTGTGACATACCTGGAACTCAATATTACACCCATTTAAGTGATTTTTCTCTAGTGTCATAGCCAGAATCAGAACTATTATACATGAATTTCCATATTTGGTAAATTTAAGACATGTGTTTGTCCTGTCTTCAAAATTGGCTTCATGTGCATGAAAATGATTATATCTTTTTTTTTTAATGGGAAGTCTTTTCTTTTCCATAGTAAAGTATAGACCTCTTGATTGTGGGTCTTAAACAGCTGCATCTTCAAAACTTAATGTCTTACTCTTAAAGGACTTCACTTGGAAGTAGATTATTTGGAGAACTTTGTTAGGTGGTTAATGTTCAGCTTGTGACAATTTTGTAGCTGTTCTGCACGAGGAAGCAATGAGCAGAGTGTAGTGAAGGCAGCAGAAGAGATAACTCAGTGTGCCTTTCTCTAAAGAAGGGGGAAGTTTGCTGAACTGCAGCTACTCCAGCAGAGAGCTGAGAGCCATTCCTGCAGCTTCCTTTGTCCCTCCCTCCTCCCTGTCCCTGGTGTCTCTCATAGCTGCCCTGTCTGCTCATACACCACTAGCAATTGGTAGGAGATGATGCTGTGTGTGTATTGTCTGCTTTCACATGTGAAACACAGAAAAAGATGTTGAGCTGTGTGTTAGTGTTGCTTGTATTTGTTTTATTTTTTTTCTCAGCAAGCTACAAAGCACCCACAGGTGGTGTGTTAAAATTTCGTATTGCCATGGGCACCGCTGAGAAATGGCAGTTCTCAGAGACCATGGTCAAATTGGCTGTGAAAAAAACACTGATTTACCTTTAATTCCTATTTTCCAAATAATTTTTGAGGATTCCCATTAATTAGTTTCAGTTCTTTGTTATGAAAATATTTGATGCAGGGCTGTATTAGTGGGAAGTCATGGTGCTGATGTTTTTTATTTCAGTCCTAAATGGGTTGCAGAGGAGTATTTACCGGAAAAAAAAAAAAAGTATAGGACAGACAGCAAGAAAGCTGAAAAATTAATTACAGATATAGGAAGGTAAGACAAAATAGATGGAAACACCGCCTACCAGAAAGTTCAAAGCGGCTTATGGCTATGACCGAGAAAACAGGAAAACTCATTAAAATTTCAATAAGAGAAATGTGGGCTTCTATGCCTTCGAAGTAGAACATTGAATTTTAAAGACCAGGGCAAAAACATCACTGACAGATTGAATACATGCACTAGTATTTAGTATTAATATTTATGGAGTCCAGCATCTACAATAGCTGTATGTATGCTGAGATTCTTTAACTTGTATGATCTCAAGTCAAACAGTAGTAACTGATTCTCTGCAGGCTCAAGTGCTGCCCAGGTCCTCTAGTCTCGGTGAAGTTAAGTTGGATCATTAAAGTGAAATGCAGCAAGTCGGGCACAATCATCTAGAACATTTTCTTCAAGCGACTTACCTAAACAAATCTGAAAAGCGTTGTGGACCAGGGAAAGATAGCTGACAAACCCAGGAATAAGGGTCAAGTGCTAATCAGGCTAAGTCAGAGTGAAGACCTCACTGCAGAGCCTGGGAGGAGGTGGGAAGGAGCCCGAGGAGGCTGGGAGCAGTATCTGCTGTGAGGTGAAAACTACAGCTTAACCAAATGCTTATCCCAAGGGAACTGTCAAATTAGAGTACTTGGAAGCAATTTAGATGATCTTGTTTCAATTTGTCTTCTGTTAGCATCTGTATCGTATGAAGGAGGACAGGGTGTAGAACAGGGAGGGTTGATAATTTGGACAGTTTATCTCATAGCAAAGTGCTGAGACTTTCATCCGGCAAACTGCATGGCTGCGGGTTCCTCAGCTCTAAAGGCATGAATTAGAACATCATCCTGTCTTCCTATGCATTCACACTTCTCCAGCACAGATCTCAGCTCCCAGCTGCTGTGCCTTGCATTCAGGTAACAGCCTCAGCACTCGGTGGGCATCGGCTGCAGCCGACCAGCATTAGGTGTAGGAGCTCCTGGACACAGTTCACACCAGAGGAAGTTCCATGGCAGCCACCCACAAGCAGATGTTTCCCTGGAGTACATGAAAAGCTTCATTAATGACTTTATGAAAATACTTGCCCTGGTTACCAAAAATCTGCAGCTACATTTAAATGATGGTAGAGTATCTATTTGGAAAGTGAGCTCTACCTGAAAAGGAACAACTGTTTATTTTGAACAAACAATTTGTTTGAAGAGAAAAATTTCTTACACCTCTATTTTATGTTGATAATTAAGCAGTTCCAACTTCTGAAATGTATGTAATTCTCATCTTTAAAAATAAACACTCATAGATTTATACAGTTTGTGATAAAATTATGTATCTTGCATATGCATATCGCATATATACTACATATGTTTACATGTCTTTCTTAGCTTTTCCTTTTTTTAAACTAGTATAGCAATAAAGATAAATTAAAATTAATTTGGAGCTTAACAATAAATGCTCTCACAATGAAAAATATAACAAAAATAACCACAGCACTTCAGTACAAATAGTGAAGAGGTTTGAGGTTGTGCACTTGGGAAATCCCTCAATATTGTTATTTCTTTTAATTTAGTTTTTTACATTTATTTTGAGAATTAATTGTGACCGGGAGTGCCTTTGTTGTCACTGAGCCATCTTCTTTTGAGTAATCCTGTGGAATCATTTCATAGAGGAATCTGGGGCCAACAGCAAGCACTGGAAGCATGTAAACGGAAAAATCAAGTCAACTGATTAAACTTTAAACAGGCTTTTATATGCTTTAATGTTTCTCTGTCCTGCGTGACTTATTCTGTGGGTGGTGGGCTTGGGGATATTCTTGTTTTTTTCCCTTTCACAAGTAGAATTACCGTGCATCCTGGAACTTCTTACTCACATAACATGTCAGTGCAAGCTTCATTTGAAGTTAGAAGGGGCAAGTATATTTTGGGGTGGGGTTTTTTTCTTTTTACTATTCCAGATTTATTCAGAAGATAAAAATGGCTCAGTTTTAACATGACATCTAATTTGTTTCTATCTCATGCATAACGGCGAACTACCTTCAGTCTCTTAAAATTATGATTGGGTTTTTTCAGTTTTGTATTGCATTTTCTCTGTTACGATGTGAAAATACAAGATGTTTTCCAGCATCCTTTTCTATGCAATAATTACAGATTCCTTCTTACAGAGACATGTGACGCAGTCCAGTGGCAATCGAAAATTCAAGTGCACTGAATGTGGAAAAGCTTTTAAATATAAACATCACCTAAAGGAACACCTACGAATCCACAGTGGTAAATAAACCAAGCATTGTATTATGTACTAATGTTGCCATTTTTACTTTTTATAACTTGGCTGTGCTATCAGTCTTTTAATCTACGTTTAAAATACTGGTGTTTTCCTTTTTTTTAGTTCCTTTGAGACTCTAAGCACTGACTGCAGCCTTCAGCTGTGTGCAGGAAATACATAGGATAACTCAAGAGGGTTTACATTTGCAGCTTAAGCTTTGACAGTTAAGGAAAACTTGTGGCAGAAGAAATGGGGCATATGTCAGGTTTTTTTCACTTGTCTGTTTTTGTCTGTGTTTGCAAACCACTCAGCATGTTATGACCCTTGCTAGAAAATTTTGATTGATAATAATCAGAACATAACAGCTATGCTTCCTACTGTCTCTGGCTGTGTTTTTATTAAAATATATAAAAATACTAAAATAGCCTCCAGACACAGGTCTGAAATTGTGATATACTGTCACAAAAGTTTCAGTTTACAAGAAAAGTTCCAATTTGTAAGAAATTTAATATATAGTATTACCTATTAATATATAATAATAAGTAAAATGTGGTCACTCAAAAGAGATTCTTAATTTCTCTCTTTAACTCAAGTTCACCCATTGACAGAAAGTCTGAAAACAAGATTTTAGGCCATCTTTTCCTTTTTTTCAGTTGCTCAGCCATGATAACAGCAATTAAGTGCACCTCGCTTAGAAGTTCAAATTTCATTTGCAGAGGGTAGTGGCACTGTGCCTGTGAGTGCGAAAGCCTCCATCATCATACTTTTCAATCAGAAGCAAGCCAGCTGTTTAAGCTCTTTCCTTTCCTTCTGCAACACAGATCACCTGAAAAGCCAACTCGGGCTATGGGTGTAGTAACTGTATAGTTTTGTGCCTCTTACTGGCAATTTAACCTGACATTCATCTCTGAACATGCATCTGCCTTCATCATGTGTCTCATTTCTCTTTACTTAAGCTTTGTCTGGTTTTGTCCAGCGGATGAGTATTGTAAGAAGATACAGATAGAGTGTGTTTGAGCTTGCTACAATAAAATGTGCAGAGATAATTACATAATTATGACTTGCATTTATGGCATTTGTATTTTTCATTTGGTTAATCGTATTCTCATTTTTTCCATTCTTGTAGTAGTTTAGGCAGCTTTGGAAGTTAGTTGTGATACTACTTGCATAGAGTTTAATGAAATCTGCAAGTATCATATAGGCTAAACTATGTGATATGTAGACAGTTACTGGGAAATACTGAAACATATCATGATCATATGGGCTCCATCCTATATCTAGTGGTGGCTCACAAACTTATTAAAAGACCTTAGGATCAGACTGATTGGTGACATAATTATTCTTACTATTCAATTCACTGTATAAGTTTTTTTTTCCCCTAGAACTCTTCAAGAGGTCATTTTGATGTATTCTTTTCTATTTACTATTGTTTGATGCAGTTACACCATAACCTAGTAAACTGTTGCATATGCCTTTTTTCTTCTTTTTTTATCTTTAGGAGAGAAGCCATATGAGTGCCCAAACTGCAAGAAACGTTTTTCCCATTCTGGTTCATACAGTTCACACATAAGCAGTAAGAAGTGTATTGGTTTGATGCCCGTGAATGGTCGAGCCCGGTCAGGGCTAAAGACATCTCAGTGCTCCTCCCCTTCCCTTTCTGCATCACCAGGTAGCCCAGCAAGACCACAGATACGACAAAAGATAGAAAATAAACCCTTGCAAGAGCAACTTCCTGTTAACCAAATTAAAACTGAACCTGTGGATTATGAATTCAAGCCCATAGTGGTTGCTTCAGGAATTAATTGTTCAACCCCTTTGCAGAATGGGGTTTTTAGTGGTGGTAGCCCATTGCAGGCAACCAGTTCTCCTCAGGGTGTGGTGCAAGCTGTTGTTCTGCCAACAGTAGGTCTGGTGTCTCCCATAAGCATCAACTTAAGTGACATTCAAAATGTACTTAAAGTGGCAGTGGATGGTAATGTAATAAGGCAAGTATTGGAAAACAATCACGCTAATCTTGCATCCAAAGAACAAGAAACAATCAGCAATGCATCTATACCACAAGCTGGCCATTCCCTCATTTCAGCTATCAGTCTTCCTTTGGTTGACCAAGATGGGACAACCAAAATTATCATCAACTACAGCTTGGAGCAGCCAAGTCAACTTCAGGTTGTTCCACAAAATCTAAAAAAGGAAAACACTGTTCCTACAAATAGTTGCAAAAATGAAAAATTACCAGAAGATCTTACGGTGAAGTCTGAGAAAGATAAGAACTTTGAAGGAGAGACCAATGATAGCACTTGTCTTCTTTGTGATGACTGTCCAGGGGATCTTAATGCACTTCAAGAATTAAAGCACTATGAAACTAAAAATCCTCCTCAGCTTCCTCAGCCCAGTGGAACAGAAGCTGAGAAGCCCAGCTCTCCTGCCCCATCAGAAAATGGGGAGAGCAACTTATCTCCTGGTCAGCCACCTTTAAAGAACCTTTTATCACTCCTAAAAGCATATTATGCATTAAATGCACAACCAAGCGCAGAAGAGCTTTCAAAAATAGCAGATTCAGTAAATCTACCACTGGATGTGGTAAAAAAGTGGTTTGAAAAAATGCAAACTGGACAAATTTCTGTGCAGTCTTCTGGACCATCTTCTCCTGAACAAGTTAAATTAAGCAGTCCCGCAGGTAATGATGATCAAGCAGCAACTACAGATGTGAGTGAGTCCCAGAACAGCACAAATAATTCACAAAATCCCGTCAATACAACAAAATCTCAGACTTTACCAGGGGGATCGACTCTGAATGGCTCACGCAGTAGCACACCATCCCCATCACCACTAAACCTTTCTTCATCAAGAAATTCACAGGGTTATGTGTACACAGCAGAGGGTGTACAAGAAGAGCCACAAATTGAACCTCTTGACCTTTCGCTACCAAAGCAACATGGAGAACTATTGGAAAGATCTACCATAACTAGTGTTTACCAGAACAGTGTTTATTCTGTCCAAGAAGAACCTTTGAACTTAACTTGTGCAAAAAAAGAACCACAAAAGGACAACAGTATTACAGACTCTGATCCTATTGTAAATGTAATCCCACCAAGTGCCAATCCCATAAATATTGCTATACCTACAGTCACTGCCCAGTTACCTACAATTGTTGCCATTGCTGACCAGAACAGTGTTCCATGCTTGAGAGCTCTCGCTGCCAATAAGCAAACCATTTTGATTCCACAGGTGGCTTACACATACTCTACTACAGTTAGTCCTGCAATTCAAGAAACACCACCAAAACAGACCCAAGCCAATGGAAATCAGGTACTTTGATCCCTATATTCCTGTATGTTGTATATGTATACATGCTGAACTAATGAAACTCTGTCAAGATTAAGTAAATAAAATGTAAATGTAAATGTAAGCTGTCAGGTTTATTCGGCTTGATTGTTAATGAGTAGTAGGTATTACTGTTAACTCTTCTGCAAAGCTAGTTAGCTCAGGCACCTTGAATCCAGACTGACAGAAACTATATAGTTCTGTGCATGGACAAGTCAGTTCTTCAACATTTTTGGTCACTCAGAAGTGTCTTCTAGGACATTAGTGCTCAGTATTGTAAAGACAATTTAATTCTCCTCATCAAAAAGCAAAGTAAGGCCATGGCTTGTGTTTGTTGCTGCCTCCATAGCTCCTCTTCCCCCACATTCAGAAAATAAACTCTTCAGAACTTTTGGCTACTCCATTCACAATGCTCTGCTTTCTTGGCTTGTTAGAGTAGCTGAGTTCATCCTGCAAAATAAGGGCACTTTAAACAAAATTTAGATATATTCTTAACTGAAAGTCAAGTGGGTATTCATCCTCCTCCATCTGCCATTCCTGTATCCTGCCATGTTCCTGCCTGGGTACATTCAGATGTGATTTAACAGGAGTCAGTCGTGCTGAGAAATACTCATGCGTGTTGAGGCAGGGACAAAGCAAAATGGACAAATGGCTTGCGTAAAGACTCAGCGTTTCTAATTAGTTCTTAGAAACTGGCTGTTCAGGATTTTGTGCAGGCCTCTGTATATATATATACAAGATTGCTTATACGTAAAAGTTCATGAGACAGATGACATTTGAGGTAGCTAACACGTACATTATAATATTCAGATTTGATAATATACAATAAAAGTAATTCTGTGTGTAGTGATACTGCTGATATCAGTAGGAAATACTGTGCTTCTTACAGGTGAGCTTCAGGGCTTGTGGTGCTTAGAAATAGACTACAGTTATGATTTTCAAAAATTTGTTATTAATAAAACATTTGAAATCCCCAGATTTTGGGTTAAATAGGATTTGTGGTAGTTTTATGAGGAAGAGCGTAGTCAAATATGCAAATTCAAATGATAACTTAATTGTGAAAATTTCATCAAAAACACAGTCTTAACTTCCATAAAATCCACAAGGTATCAAAATATGGGTGACAAACATCAGTCGAAAAATGCAGTTAGATATCAGATTTGCTCTTCTAACTTACTGAGGTACTTCATAGGTGTGTAATCTTCTTTTTCCTTCCTAACATTACATTTATTTTACGGGCCCTAAAATATGATGTGTCAGTGTAGCTAAATCCTGGCCAACAGTCAGATTTGGACATGATTAAAGCTAGTCCCTGTGAGAATTCAGCATCTGTATAGTGGCAGGGACTACAAAGCAGAGCGTTGCGGTAGAAGATTTTTTTGACTATGGAAGTCTAAACAATTTTGTTTGGCTATTTACAGAATTGAATGAGAATAACAGAGCAGCCTCAGCTTACATTTTATAAATTGTGTGCTGCATCTGTGCAGTTTTTTTTATTGAACTCGACCTTTTTTGTAATTTTTCTTAAGGATGAAAGGCAAGACACTAGCTCAGAAGGAGTATCGAATGTAGAAGATCAAAATGATTCTGATTCAACACCCCCAAAGAAAAAGATGAGAAAGACAGAAAATGGGATGTATGCATGTGATTTATGTGACAAAATATTCCAGAAGAGCAGCTCGTTGTTGAGACACAAGTATGAACACACAGGTAAGTATTAGGAAAGCAGTTTCAGATCGTTTTTTCACTGGTAGTGTGTAACTGATATTCTCAACTGGAATCCAGTTCTCGGAAAGTGGAGGGAAGTGTAATAGTGCATCTTTATCATCAGTACTCAGCTGTCTTTAGAAAACTATGTTTTGTAGATTTTTTGATGGAACTGAAATTCTGTGTTTCTTTTAATTTGTAAGACCTAAACCCTGAACAGAAAAAGGGGAGTTTTTTCCGTCTGGTTCATGGACAATCATTTGCCAGCCACAGCCTGTAATCAAGGATTTATTACATCTGGTTTATCTTCCCTAGCTATAAATCAAGAAAAAATGAAAATTAAAATTATAAATAAAGAAAAAAAGATCATGTATGTGTATGATACTTTATATGAAAGGTAGTGTATCTATCAAGCATGATGGATTTTCAAATTGAGCCACATTTGTAGTTATCTGAAGTTAACAATCATTCATCAGATGCAGAATCAATCCTCCAAAAGAACACCCTGTTGGCTTCAATTTTTATTTTTATTTTCTCATAGTTGTTCCTTTTGGCTCCAGTTCTGGTATCTTCAGTCTTTTTTTTAATAACTGTTGCTCTCATTTCTTCTGTGATACATTAAAGAATTTTTTTGTTGTTGTTCTGTTTTTCTTAGTTCATTCAAAATATTGGTTTTATCTTATATAGAGAATTTTAAAAATTAAAAATTTCATTTTGTCTTTACCACTTGATCAAGTTTCTGAAGTTGTATTCCTTAAGACTATTTTCATACCTTTCCTATCCTGAGACTCTTGCAATTCCTCTTTATCAGAACACAATTGTTATTTCAATTCTACTTTTAAATTAAGTGCAGTGTTCAAATTCATAGAATCGTTTAGGCTGGAAAAGACCCTTAAGGACATTGAGTCCAACTGTAAACCCAACAGTGCCAACTCCACCACTAAACCGTGTCCCTAAGTGCCACATCTATACATCTCTTAAATATCTCCAGGGATGGCGACTCAACCACTTCCCCGGGCAGCCTGTTCCTATGCTTGACAACCCTGTTGGTGAAGTAATTTTTACCAGTATCCAATTTCAGCCTCCCCTGGCACAACTTGAGGCCATTTGCTTTTGTCCTATCACTTGTTACTTGGGAGGAGAGACCAACACCCACCTCACCACTTGTTTGGCTGAGTTGGCACAGAGTTGTTGATCATCTGTATAGTGTGAACAGACAACTGCTGTCTTGTTGTCTGTATCTATTATGTCTGAGCTAAGACTGTGCAAAGTTGTTTTGTATAACGACTTTGAATGTTGAAATCAAAATAACATTACTAGGCTCATGCTATGTTTATGACAGACACTAAAAACAAGGCAACAAAGTAGAAAGCTGAAAAACAGAGCTAAAGGAGAACTAAGTGCAACAAAGCAGATAACTCTAGTTGATATATATGTGGTCAGGAACTTTTGTGCATAAGGCACTTACCTGTGCCAACCACATTTTAGAGTTAATTTTCTTTTTCCTATATAACGTGGAAGAAGGATTTGGTATCCAAAAACTGACATAAAATCTTAGTTCATTTAAATTTCCATCAATGTAGAAAAGTTAAAATGGTTTTGACTTGAAGTAATATTTCCTGCAAGAAAAATGTCTCCTCTTCTAATGTATGTATATTCAACCTTTTTTGGTGATAGAAATTAGATCTGATAATCTGTTTATTCTTCTATGTTCAGTTTTCCTAAAAAAACTTACAAATTACCATGTAATTGTCACAACATACACTTGTACCCTTGTCCCTTGGGCTCACGTGAGAAACCTAGACTGAGAATGCATGTAGGAGAATGTCTTGTTAAATAAAATTATCAGTTGTTGGTAATACATTCACCAGCAGCATTTTATAATGAAGACAACAGTATACATTTTTAAAACTTTAATTACAAGATGTTCAGTTGTTTGTGCTTTATTTTGTAGGTAAAAGACCTCATGAGTGTGGAATCTGTAAAAAAGCATTTAAACACAAACACCATTTGATTGAACACATGCGACTGCATTCTGGGGAAAAACCCTACCAATGTGACAAATGTGGAAAGCGGTTTTCACACTCGGGGTCTTACTCTCAACACATGAATCATCGCTACTCCTACTGCAAAAGAGAGGCAGAAGAGCGTGACAGTACAGAGCAGGAGGAGACAGGCCAAGAGGTCCTCAGTAACGAGCATGCTGGTGCCAGGGCGTCCCCGTCGCAGATTGACTCGGATGAGAGAGAGAGTTTAACCAGGGAAGAAGAGGAAGACAGTGAAAAAGAGGAAGAGGAGGAGGAAGAAAAAGAAGTAGAAGGACTTCAGGAAGAAAAAGAATGTAGGAAATTACAAGAAGTAGAGGATGAAGATGAAGATGAAGATGAAGAAGAAGAAGAAGAAGGGAAAACTGAAGGTAACAAGAATTGTGAAGATGTAAATCAAGTAAGCAATGCAGAACCAGAAGTTATACAGAATAATGGGCAGGTTTCAGAAGAAAAAAACAAATAAAGCTTAAATGATAGTTTTTTCTATAAGGAGAACAAAATTGGTAATGAAGTTCGTTCTATATTATACATGCTTTTCATGGAAACACAGTAGCCTGCATACTGTGATTTCTGTTCACTACTGTGTAAAAAATATATATATAAAAAAAAAGAAAAAGAAAAAAAAAAGAAATCCAGGTGTGCCTGAACCTCAAACTTAGTAATTTTTCACACAGTTTTCAAAGTTAGGAACAAGTTTATAACATGAAGCAGATTAGAAAAATACAGTGACTCTGAAAGTGAAGATTTAACAGGTTGTAGGAAACCTGATTTATTAGACAAGCATCTGGCATTGTTTGTTTTATCAGTATTAATTTTCATTCTTAAGTTGATTAATTTTTAAGCTGTACAATTGGGCAATTGGGAGAGATTTATATGATTTTTTTTTTTAATGGTAAAACATTTCCTAAATCCACTTCAGTATTTTCTTATGTTTTAAAATGTGAGAACTTCTGCACTACAAAATTCCCTTTTGCAGAAACCTGTCATGCAGTTGCAAACATTGCTTGGCTACCTTTGTAAATTCAACCTAGAAGGTAGCGGTTTATGACATTAGATGTTGTAGTAGAGCATATTATCATTTAAAGTGTATTGTTAGCCTTAAGAAAGCAGATGATAGAAGAACTGAAGTTTCTTACTCGTGATTAAAAATGTAGTTGAAAAGATTGTCGTTGAGTTCTGATTGCAGGGACTAACAGTGTTAATACTGGAAAGGACAGCAAAGTCGTCAAGATCAGTGTTTGTAATTGTGTTTTGAGTATGTAGTGACAATATGAAGGATATGATATGAAGCTTTGTATCTCCTTTGGCCTTATGCAAGACCTGTGTGCTGTAAGTGCCATTTATCAGTATTATAAAGGCTCTAAGCAGCCTTTATCCAATGCGTGGCCTACAATAACTAGCATTTGTTGATTTGTATCAAACTTCTAAACTAATCATGGGGAAAAAAACACTCAGCCATCAGAGAAGTAAGAACACTGGTATATTTCATTATTTAATTATTTGGTGGTATTTTGGGTTAATACCTGACTTGCAGAATTTCTCTACAATAATTACAAGGGAAATTTTCTAATCTGCTTTATTGCTTTATTGGTTTACTTTTATTTCAGACACATACATGACGTTATCTGGCTCATAAATATTTTCAAATGTTAGTTATTATGGACCCCATTTATTAACAATGTTAGCTGATTTTTACCTATCAGTATTATTTTATTTCTTTTAGTTTATAGATCTGTGCAACATTTTGTACTGTATGTCTTCAAACCTGGCAGTATTAATACCCTTCTTACTGACATATGTACCTTTTTAGTTTTAGAAAACTTTTATATTTATGTGTCTTATTTTTATATTTCTTTATTTATTACACAGTGTAGTGTATAATACTGTAGTTTGTATTAATACAATAATATATTTTAGTATGAAAATTTGGAAAGTTGATAAGATTTAAAGTAGAGATGCAATCGGTTCTCTTGCATTGAGATTTGATTTAACAGTGTTATGTTAACATTTATACTTGCCTTGGACTGTAGAACAGAAGAATTAAAATGGGAATGTATTAATTTTACAATTGCAATCAATTCATTTTACCTTTACCCAGTTTTTAATATAAAGCTCTTAAATTTTGAAATTCACTGTGTGACTAATAGCATGATGCTCTGCAGTTTTATTAAGAGATTAGTCTAACCATAAACCTCTCATTTCCTTAGTAAGCCAAATTAGAATAATCTTATAAACAGTGTTGGGAACAATGTTTAACATTTTTGTGCCAATTTGTTCCTGTATTCATGTATGTATGTTACAAATCTGAAACTTCATTTTTAAGTTCCTTGTTACATCATGGTCATTTTCTAGTTTTTTACCAGACTCCCCATCTCACAATAAAATGCGTCAACAAGTCTGACTTACTGTCATTATTCCAGTAATTTAGAAAATGGTTATAAGGTATTTCTATGAGATGTTATTCTGACACAGTTCCTGCTTCAGTGTCGATACTTAGTTTCAATTGTATAAAGGGAGCCACAGAAGAGAAAGGGGTTGCTACCTGAGTATGGATTTGCCAATGTTGTTAGAACAACCAAGTTTTCAAAATGAACCATGTGGATTTGTGGCTTGTTTTGTTCCTCTTTTACCTATCTGATATGCAGTTCGATGCTCTCTTTCAGTAAGTGCTTTTAAAGGAAGGATGCCTACAACAGTTTTCTTGATTTGGCAGTAAGCCAACGCAAAGGTTGATGTATACATTGCTGTTGAACTTTCCAAAGGTACAGTGCCAACATTACAGATAAATAGAGTTTCAGTAATGTAAGTATGAAGGCTTCGAAGTTGTATTACCTGTGCATGTTTACAATGTTTTGCAATTTAAGCAAAGTATAGAGTCTGTTCTTTAAGGAAAGGTCTGTTCTTTAATGGTCGTTAAAAGGGGATCTCAGTTGTTATTTTTGGGGGGTTTTACATGAACATCATGTAAGATATTTTATGTTCACATATCTAAGTTTTAAATATTTCTTGATTTATAATCTCAACACTAATATATACAAAATATTTATTCCATGTATTAATTGTTTCACTTTATCTGCATTTTGCTGTAAAATATACCAAATATTGCACTCTTAAGTGTACTAGGCTCCTAACTCAGTAGTATATCATTGAGGTAAAAATGGGGAAGCTGTTTTGAAAAAACTAACTATTTATATTGCATTAATAATGTTGCCTTGTAGTCATCATAACAGAGTCCATCAGGTAGTTCAGAATTTCTCACAGGTGAAACCATCTCTGCTCTGTACTAGGTAATGAAACACACCTTTTTGAAATTATTTTAAGATTTTTCATATTTTTCATAATCCCTTAACATTTTCTTGTCTATACTAGTAAATGCACTGAGGCAGTTGGAAATGGGATGGTTATATTGCTGTCTTTTTGTCAGAGCAAAGATAAATTCAAGGTTACTCACGTAAGTGACAGCTGCATGTGAAAGGCCAGTAACTTCAGTTTCTAGAACCTTAAATGAAGCAAGAGAAGACTATGCTTGGACAGAGACCAAAGTCCACACTGTTTTGATTCAGGTCCTGTGGCCTTTTTGATCAGAAGATGAAAAGTACATCAGTTGCTCTGTGTGTCCATGCTGATGTCTGTGCCTGCTTCTTCCTCGTGCTCTCCATGCGTGGCTCATCTCAGCTAAGCAGTCTGGGGACAGGGGACAGTTACCAGTCAGACTGACAAAAAGCGTACTTCAAATGCAGCATGGGACAAAGCACTGACCCGAAACTGATGGTCTGGGTTTGGTTCTGCTACTGACATATTTTATGAACGCAGAATATAATTAATTGTGATATTTAAAAATCACAGTTACAGCTGCAAAACACCTGTCCTCTTTTATTTGAGAATGGGAAAAATATTACAGAGTAACTACAGGAGGGATGTTACAAGTACTAAATATTAAATTTCATGCTCTGGGATGGGGAAAACCATTCTGAGATCCTGAGTGTAACTCTTTCTCCTCTTTCCATAGTATTCATATGGCATCCCAGTGGTGCCTCTGGTGGCGTTCTCTCAAATTCTCCATAGCCACATTGCCGTCTACTTGCCAGTTATCTGGAGCAGCTTCTCCATATGTGTAAATGTAACATAGCAATCCTCAGCAGTGCTGTGTGTATGACCCTGAATGTTTTTTTTTAAATGGTATTGAATTGCAAGTAATCAGATAATTAATGGATACTAAAGAAACCTAGAAGTTTTGATAGTTTGGCTGATCTCAGAGCGCCAGTGTGTCTCAGTATCTTTTAGGAGAAGAATGCATGATGGCATATCAACCCAGAATGCAATAGTTGCTCTAAGAGACACTGTTCTTTAGGCATATTGAGTACAAATTGCTTAAGCTGGCAACAAGTGGTATGTTTGCGCTCTTAAGTAAAATTATTCTAATGCATTTACTGCAGGTAAACACACTATCAGTGTCTGTACAAGCAGCACTTTACTGATGTTTGTGCTGGCAAAGTGTGCCTGGGATGGTGGTGGCCACAAGCCTGAGAGGCAATTTGGAAGTAAAGCTATTTACAAGACAGAAAGGATGACACTACTAAAAAAACAGGTTTTGCCGCAGCAAAATGCTGCACTGGGGCTTTTATCATCAAAGCGATGAAAGATCAGGAGTTCACACTCCAAACCAACATAGTCTATAGCAGAGAAATGGCCATAATGAAAATACTTTTGGGTGCACAGAGAACCATTAGAGGTGAAGGTAATGATGTGAGGATGAGAAAAGACCATTTTGCTCCTGGTGGCTGTCATGAAGATAGAGGATGGCTTTTGAGCAGAGGAAGAGGAGAGAGGAAAGAGCTTAATCTGTGGCACCTCTTGAAAGGGTGTTCTTTTTAATTTATTTCCCAGAGTGTATAAGTCCACACACAATTCTTTGCTTGGATAGAGGTTTTGCTGTATATTCTGCAACTCTCATTCTAGTAGTTAAACACAAAAGGTTTGGGTTTTTTTTCTCTTTCCTTAGTAGAATATCCTGTTTAATTGTCACCAGAATAATCTCTAAATTTCATAATGGAAATTCAGTATTAGAATATCTTTCAAGGCTGTTTTTTATCATTTATTGTTTATGTTTTTCTTGGGCAGCTGTTCTAATTATATTTGCACAGTCTAATTTTCACCAAAAAAAAAACCCAAAAGAGTTATGATGATAAAATTTACTCTTAAAAGTGGTCAAACATTTACTAGTATGTTTTATCCCTCTGCTCTTTTATGACCTCTGGTCACACTAATCTGTCGGTTTGTCATCTGAACTGTGTGTGTTATGCCTATCATACACATCATATATATGTTGTCTCTAGGGGAAATGGTATGTTATGATATATTTCATTGCTTCGGCAAAAAAATCCACTCGTCTGTTAAATCATAATTAGCAAATAAACTGATACTTGGGATTAAACATTGAGTGTGCTGATGTCAGGAGTGCTTTCATAGCAAAGTTTAACCTAGTAGGATGATGCAGTCACGTAGTATTGATCTTACAACTATGTAAAGTTCTCCAAGGCCATACGTCTGTACTAGTAGATCCCCCAAAAGATCTTAGGACAATGGGAAATAATCTTTAAAATAACTATATAGAGAATGCCAGTTTGGTTTTTCCTTTCATTTTCTGGTGAGTCTCAAGTTTTCTAATTCTGACCGTACATTTTAGCCTTCCTATACTGGGAACTGTTCTTGTGTTTTACAAACCAGGCTTTGTGTAATAATCATGTGCATTGCATGTTAATTCAGGAATTGAGGGGATAAATTAGTTAAGCCCTAAAGAAACCTGAAACGCAGCTACACTAACTTTGTGTCATTCTTCATGAGTTTCTATTCCTTTTTTACCTGGAACATCTCTCACTTTTAGCACACCCTGAGCCTAAAGACCACAAGCCCAACAGTACTTTATATGACTGGGTCCTGTTTCCACCTCTTACTCTCAAAACTCCCTTTAGGCCAGATCCTGCATGACTGCTAATGAATACTATTGGAACCCTTGAATTCTGAGATAACGACAGGTAAGCTATTGTAAAGGTATAGAGGGAGCATTTTGCTCTTTTCAGTTCACAAGAATATTGGACCAAATTGTTCAAAGCTGAAAAGAATTGTTCAAGAAATAAGTTCATTGGAAGATCATGCAAAATTCTAGAAATAACAAGGGCTTGTGACAGTTTTGAAAGATCGTGTTGCTATACACAAAGAGGACATGGAATTTTTTTGCTTTCCTCAATCAAATCAACCCACTAATAGCAAAATATTTCTGTGAACAGCAGTCCTCAGTTTCTTTTGTTCAGGCTGAGTGTAACGCTGTCACTGGTCTCCAAACCAGGAGCTGAACAGCTATCTGACTTTTACCTCTTCTTTTTGAGTCTTTGAAGCAGTAAGTGTCGGAGTGGGGGGAGGAACATTTTACCATTCTGATGGCTGGAGCTGGTAGTCCTGCCAGGAGCGCCTTTCTGTGAGCTGCCACTGCTACTGGCCAGGGAGTGCTTGACATGGTCATGGTTACAACCTGACCAGGTCAAATTATTTCAGCTGGTTGCAGGGATAAACAGGCTTCAACCAAGACAAGCTGACCTCAAGTCAACTTCTTTACCCATTTAGACAGCTCCAAACAATGCCTCTGGCAGGAGCCAGCAACCAGGCTTTGGAGGAGCTGCCAGCCTGCATCACCTGAGGCTGGAGCACAGCCACCCTTCAGTCTGTAAATTATAAATTCTTGAGAGTAATGACTCACGTTCCCCAAAAACATGACATTATCTTTAGAATCTTTTTTTAAATCTTTTTTATCATAGTTCTTTGTATCAGCATTCTGATCTCTAAGACCACCTGTTGTGCCAAGTGCTCTTAAAAGGTCCTGAAACTTGGTGAGAGGCACTCCATAAACTAGGAACAAGGAATTCTAGCACTTGCACTTGTAATGAGTGTTATCGTAATGTCTGTATCTTTCCCAACCCTAACTGAGGTCTCTTTCCTGGCTTAGGGAAAAAAACCAGATGAAAACTTAAGTGATGAGTGATAACGTAGCTTGTTCAAGGTTATTCAGGCAGAGCTGGGAATGGAACTGAATTGTCTAACATGACCAAGTCGTCTGCCTTTTACTTGCATGCAGTTTGTTTTGAAGGAATACGTAAAATAGAGTGTTTCAGTGATTCTCAGTGGTACGGTGGAGCTCACCCTTTAGAAGCTACACCATTTGACAGGCTTAGTCCCTTTCACTGCAGTCAAAAGGGCAGTTCTTCAGCACAAGCAGCAAAGGCTCAGACTTTGTATACAATAAGAACATCTTATTCAGAGCCAGTAGGTGCCAAAAAAGGGCTGGTGGAACATTTGGCTAGGTGATCGGTTGCCACTAGCAATTTGCTTTCCGGACTGTTTCTAGAAACCAGTAATGTTTGTGTGCTGTTGCTCCCTGCATGGGCTGATGCTTTGGGATTGCTTCTACAAACAAAGTGGTGAGTGGGCTGTCAGGCTGGAGAGAGTTCAGGTGCTGCTGGTGGCTCTTACAGAGGGGAAAGAACAAAAGCTTTGCTGCTTCTCCGCAGCTCCTACTGGCCCAATATATCATCTTGTTCCTTGTAGGGGATTTTGTGAAGACCACCCATCAGGGATGTGTTGTCTGGGTCCTTATGGCTCCCCAGTGGGGCTCCAGCTGTAACCCCGGCAGAGAGAAGTGGAAGGGAAAAACCACCCTAGTGCAGCAAATTGTTCCATGTGTGAATAATCCTTCTTCACAGAAATTGCTCACCCCATGATTACTCATGTAAGTTAAACCAGTGCAGGTTTTCTCCTTTGCGATTAGAATATTCTGATGGCTTTTAATGTTAAGGAAAAGAAAAAGTAAACCTACAGTAAAGCAGGAATTATTAAGAGCATTCCATCTAGTTCCTAACTGTGTACCTACCATCTCTGTTTAAGAAGGGTGAAACTGCCCTGCTCCTTCTCTGATAATGGAAATGTGTTTGGTTCAGGGAAGTGTGAACCTGTTCAGCTCACTGTGTCTAAACCTACTTGAAAATAACGAGAGCCTAATGCCAAAAAATGCAAATATTTTCTTAACAGAACCATGTATATATCAAAGACCATTTGTTCCTCATTTTTTTTAATTATGTGTTGAAAAATGCTGTCTAGGTCCATCCTTTGCTCCTCCTGCAACCTAGTTCCTACTCAGCTGCTCTCAGTTTTGCTCTGTAGGCCCAATACACCCAAACACATGTGCACCCCTTGGGACTGCCTTAGGTAAACAAGATTAAACTCACGTTGCAGCTGTGCTTCAGTGGCTGCCTCTACTGCTGGAAAAACAAGCACTTGAAAATGCCAAAACAGCAGCCTGGCTTCGTTGTCACAGTAGGACTGGCTGATGCAGTCAACCAGACCATCGCACCTCATCCACCACAGTCTAGTCCTACACTTCCTTCTAAACACAAATTTTAGGCTTCTGTGGGATTTCTTATGATTAATACCTTTGTTATTTCACAAATGAGCTTTTCCTGTAATCCTACTAGATGAATAGTCTCTCGTAGCTTCTGAGGTGCATTTTGCTCACCTTTCTACTTAGATATCTAGACATGTGGTGTTACCTGATGTGGAGTTTGCTGAGTGCATGTAGGGCCCAACTCAGCAGAACCTTTTCTCCCCTAAAAAAATGCGTGTTACCATCAGTGTCATGCAGCACACAGAGATGTTCCGCTGTATAACTGGCAGTGGTAAGGGGTGGAAGAATGCTGGTGTATAACCTCTGAAGTGCTCTGGATTTTGGATATTGATGTATTTCTCAGTCAAAAAATGGCATCAATAAATTAAATATCCTTGCAGAACACCATTCCCTTGCTATAAATACCTTGTAATCACCAATCTTGGTTTTGGCTTTGGTCTCCTAAGCAATGGCATTTCTGAGCCTGGGCTGCATGTTCCCTTCTTTCATTTTACATTACATCTCGACCTGATGACTATTCCTGTCCAGCTTTGACAGAAGAGGTGGTGTGTCTTTGACTTCACATGTCAAAGATGTGAAGTCCTTGCACGGATTGTCAAAATTGGCTGCCCAGAGCACAGGAACAAACTAATGTCCTTGCTAGGCAAAGGCAGGTATTATTCAATCCCTTCTTACTGTAAGTACATTTCTGAACCACCCTCAGCATGTGCCACTGCTTGTCCAGCTGAGAAAGGCAGGAAAGGTGATAGAGCGTTTCATTAGTTCAGTTGCTCTCTCGTTAGTGTTGTTATTTGAGAGGACAGAAGAGAAAAGAGAAAATACACAAGCAGGTATGGATTTCTAATTAGTAGTTGACTCTTGCACTCTCTTTAAAAAGGAGACTTGAATGATGATACTAACTACAGTGTCTGGCTGTTATTCACATGGGACATTGCCAACAGGACTGACACCCTCATCTCCACCACAGGCTAAGAATGATGTTTGTATGTTCGCTCTACAGCCTCATAAAAAATTCTGTCATGCAAAACAGAACTAACCCAATAATAGGGTGTTTGTCTTCCAGAAGGGCCAGAGTACAATGTGCTGCCTTTGAGCCTCCTCGTGTAAATGGAAAAACTAAGCAGAAGTTTCATCTATCCGTCATGAGCACTGTAACATTGATGTAATCATGGATTGCGCTGTTATTCCACCCAGTGTGACATTCAATCCAAATGGTTTAAGAGGGTTTAAGCCTTTTAACCATGGTCCCCAAGCGATACAGGTGAAGGAAGACCTGGTCTGTGAGCTCTGATGGATTAGTAAGTATGTTGATGTGAGTTGACTTTTGGGAATGCCCGAAAGCAGATGTTTAAACCTCCAGAGAACTGTATTTCCAAACACTGAGCCCGTGATTAACAGTTGCAGTCAGTGTTAGCAAGTGCTGCTGCTGCTGGAAAGGAGAATCCAGCCTCCTCTCATCCTCTGCCTTTTCCCAGGCTGACACAGACCCAATCCAGGTAACAAGTAAACAGTCATTTTTTAGCTGTTTAAGTTCACTGAGTAATAGAAAAGCTTTTGCTTTTGGAGGAAAAGATGGAAAGTTGGGACATGAGGGTGTTCCTTTTCCACTGGTGTAAAGCAGGAACTGAGCATGTGCTTAGCTACAGCCTGAGCTGCCCAGGGCATCCCCGCCTCCAGAGAACAGCAGCGCCTGACCGATGCTTCTGAGGGCTGCAGTTTTGTGTACAGCTGCTGAAAGCAAGAATTAGCTTGGGTGGAGCAGTTTGGTCCTGGTAGTGGATCTAACTGAAAGGCTTTTTGAAGATATTTTATGCTTACTGATGATACCCGTCATCTTCTTAATGCCCTTCTGGAATCTTCTCCACTTGAATTTAAAGCTGGTTTACTGTAGAGTGACAACCTGCACAGAGTTTATTGGGCCAAGACTTGTGCCCCAATATCAATGGTAGGAAATAATTTAGGAAAGAGTCTCTCATCACAGTCTGTAGCAATAACAGCTCACACTTAAAACCAGACTACTGGGTTTGCTCTGCTCTTAGTACGCACTGATGTTTGTTACCCTGAAAGGCAGTGTAACCAGGGCTGTGTAAACACACTTCTTTGTTCCCGGTATACGTGGCTGCATAGACTTCCAGCTATTGCTAAAACTTCATTTATTTTATAATACAAGCAGATCACTTTGTTGAGCTAAGAACAACCTCGTGTGCTGGTTGACTTAAAATAGTACTTCCACGCTCTCCTGCTCCTATGTCTGTGCTCCGCATACCACTGCTTTTGGTAAGAATAACAAGTAGAGTCTAGATTATAGGTATTTTACTCTTCCGATTTGCTTTATCCATCACAAGGTTTCTGTATGTTCTGGTAGGTACCAGAATGAAGCCAAGAGAGATGACCAAAAACTGAAGTAGATGACAAAGGCGAGCAAAACCTCAGCAGGAGCAGGCTGCTGGCAGCACGGCACCTTCTCTACACAGGGTTGCTTTAGTGCAGGCTGCTGAATTATCGCCAGAGCTAGAAAATGTCCTTTGCCCTCTTGCATCAATATCTCTTTTTCATTTCCAAGCTGTTACAACAGCAGAGGCCACAATTAGCTCTATTAATCATTTAGCATATTCAAAATCAGAATGGGTTGGGTTTTCCCTTGCTTACAAATGAGCCACTGGCATCAGGGTATCATTGCTTCAAGACTACAGGCTAGACATAAGAAAGGACTTGAGGACCTGACCTTAGAATAAAGTCCAAGGATCTCTGTTGGGAAGCTACACAGTGCAAAGGGAAAATTGGGTGCACCAAAACATGATGTAAATCAGCTGGCATTGCCTTGGCTCATGGATACACTTGGGTCCTTCTGTCCACTCATGCTCTAAAATACAGGTTTCTCCCTGTGTTTTCCTGGACCTGTGCTGGGCAGGGCCCACTTCACCCCTTCAAACCCCACTTCTGCTTATGTCTAAAAGGTTAAATTATTTATGTCAGGAGGAGGAACACAGTATCCTTTTTAATCCACCTATCATCATCTCAGTGACTGAGAAATGGACCCCAGTGGACACCGGCTATTTCGGAGCAGGGCTGGGGTGCTGCATTTCCTTTTGCTGAGGATGTTTTCCTCCTGTTTTACCACCACTCTCTGGGCTCGGCCATCCAACAAGTTTTCAATGCAGGAGAGTGTGCAAATGGCAGCAAATACATGAACCAGCTGTTTATACCAGCCGTGACAATGAAAAATAAACGCATCAAAGCCCATTGCCTCACTAATTTTCACCCTGTCACAGTATGAAATCTTTCCAGTGAAGAGGGTGGCCGTGCAGTGTTTTCAGACCTGGCCCCACATGGATGTTTTTACAGCTATACGGCCAACGGTCAGCAAAGCTTCCAAAAAATTCCCAAATATCAGCTTCATTCCCCCTGCCCCAGATGAGTGGTGCACTGCACTGCTGAATAAAAAATCCAATGTATTTTTTGTAGGGATCTGAAGGAGTCTTCTTACCTTACATTATCCCTTTCTGTCAAAGCTGGGTGGCAGAGCTGCCTGCAGAGGACAGCCAGGTGCCTGCATCCTACACTAGTGCAGGGATAGGTGGGGTGGAGGCAGAAATCCCAGATCACGAATGTCAGATTCAAGGATGAAAACAATAGAAATGTCTCTGCAGTGGGAAAAAAAATCCCTGTCTCTGCTCCAGTTTCTCTATCTTTTGAGGAAAGATAAGCATAAATCATTGTCCACAGGCATGCTGTGCGATTGAATTTCAGTAATGCCCAGCCAGTGAAGTGAAGGAGCTATCGGAGAGCAAAGCCATAGCCATGCAGCTGGGGTTGGAGCATTGCCTGCAGTACAGAGGTCGCCTGGCGTTCAGTTGTCAGATGTCCTGTGCAATATGGGCTGTCCTGTACTTCCTGCTTGAATCCCAAGCCTCATCTGAAGGGAATATAGGCCATGGTTTCCCTGCACTTTTGCTGCAACACATTACATGCCACATGGGCAATACTATTCTGTTATGGTTGTAGCACACCTTGGGCATTGGGCCCTTGAGGACATGGATGGGGAAGGTGGTGTTGGAACATCCTCAGTATTATGTCAGAATAGGCAAATCAATGCTTTCCTCTCAATTGTAGGATTTGCCACAGCTCCTTCCTTTCCTACTGATTAAGGAGGGCAGCAGGTTTGCTGAGGTCAAGTATCTCTTGTCTCTTGCAGCAGCACTAAGGTAGAGACTGTTTGGACAAAAAAAGAAACATGGCAAACTCTGCTAAAAATGCATAAAAAGTAGGGACAGGTCAACTAGGCAGACAGATGGGAGAGGTGGGTCTCTGCAGGCTTAAGGCTGGGGCTCCCAGGGACTTGGTAATGAGGTGTCGAGTTAGAATCATAGAACCATTTAGGTTGGAAAAGGCCTTTAAAAGGATGATCGAGCCCAACCTGTTGTAAAAAGCAATAACATCTCTCCTCATCCTTCTCTTCTCCAGACTAAACAATCCTAGTTACCTCAGCTGCTCCTCATAATACTTTGCTCCAGACAATTCACCAGCTTCACTGCCCTTCTCTGGACGACAGTGCAGCACCTCAGTGTCATTCTTGTTCTGAGGGACCCAAAACTGAACACAGTGTCGAGTACAGAGGCACAATCATTTCCCTACTCCTGCTGGCCACACTATTTCTGATACAAGCCAGGATGCTGTTGGCCACACATACACATTTCTGGCTCATATTCACCCGGTTGTTGACCAGCACTCTCAGGCCATTTTCCACTAGGCAGATTTCGAGCCACTCCTCCCCTTGTGGCATTGCATGGGGTTTTTGTGACCAAGTGCAAGACCAGCATTAGGCCTTGTTAAACCTCATACAATTTACCTGGGTCAATCAATCCAACCTATCTATGTTCCTCTGTAGAGCCTTCCTACCTTAAGGTGGGTTCACACTCCACCCATCTTGGTATCGTCTGCAGACTTACTGAGGGAGCACTTGCTCCCTTCATCCAGGTCATTGATAAAGACATTAAACAGAACCTGCCCCAACACTGAGCCAACGCTGTGGGACCTAACACAGTTGCTTTGAATTTCTCTGCAACAGCTGCCCACACTTGTCCCCCACAGACCTGCTCGTGCTGGAAACCAGAGCTTTCCACATGTGGGATAGGAAGAGTACATTTTTCCTGTTATTTGCCAAAATATACAGTTGTGATTTATGCTTATTAATGCAATTAGCTCAATAGTTATTTGTGAAAGTAAAAAGCTTACTTCAATTTCAAATGTTATGAGACAAAACATTATGAAGAATGACTTCAGTATGTACTCCACATGCTTATTACTGTGGTCAGGCAAGAAGGGTTCATACACAAGTAGACTGCAGCCCTGAAAGGCTTTTGTTCTTCATAACAAACCTTCTCCAATACACAATGAGCTAAGGGGAAAAATTACAGCCAGATAAAACTGGAGGCAGTCATTCTTCATCATTAATGACGCCTGTTGTGCAATACCTCACAGTAAAACCATCAGTCACAAAACAGCAGAAATATTTACCTTCATTTCACAGAGGAAAATATTCCCTGGAATCAATCTGGTATTTCTCTTTTTTCCCTCTCGCATTACCCACTGAGCCACGGCTGGACAAGTTGTTCTAGAGAAAGGAAACTACATCTGAACATGATGGAGGATGCTCGCGATCGTCTTGGCAGAGGAGTCTCAGGCTTTGTACAGCTGTTTCCTCAACTGAGTCAGGAAGAAGGATTCTCACTGCCTACAGCCTTTTGTTTTTTTGGTGCTGGTAACTGTGATTCCACACTGTGAAGAGCGTTGCAGTTTGGTTGTTGGGTCATACCATTATCTCGGTGGCGTATAGTAATGCTGCTGGAGCTGAATATCATCCCTCTCATCCATTGCCGAGTGTCACCGCATTCATTGAGCAGTGTTTCCCTTGCACTGCTTTAAAGATGGAATCAAAATACAGTGATAATGAGGATATTTCAGTGTGATAAATAGAGAGACCCAAATGATAATAAAATATCCAGAGTCTTGCATGAGAAATGGAGACCAAGGGTACCTGAAAATCTGGAAGTTGCCCGCATTCCCGAGGAGATCACTGCCAGCAGCCTACATCTGTGCACCATATGAGCAGGTGAGAAAGTGTGTTTGAGAAGGGTGTAATGTTGGTCCTGTGTCAATAATGGATACAGTCCAAGGTACTGAAGCATCTGCTCTATATTTCAGTATTTTATTTCTTACACTTGTAAGGATATTCAAGTAGGTGAGCATCTACACCTGAAAGACTGCATTTGAGAGAGAAGCTCAGATGTGGTCACCACCAGCCAAAATACTCACTACCCTAGGAGGTACTTCGGACTCTCCTTCAGGTAACATGTCAGCACTAGAATCAAATGATCACCACATGTAGGTCTATAAAGCTCCTAAATTATCTGTGCAGAGGAAAGCTCTGCAACATTTATTGCTGGATATTCAAGTGCCAGTGCAGGAGAATTAAATTATTATTGGCTCAAAGTATGACTCCCATATGGTGTTGATCTATTACCTGTGGCTGAATTGCCAGCAGAGGGGTGCAAAGTTCTTTCTCACCTCAGGATGTATCAACGAAAAGTAAATGGTCTGTCAGTGAAACCCACAGAGGCCCACAGGACATCCTAAATATGGGATCAACCCTCATAAGAAGTGACGTTCAGAAAGCAACGATTTAATCCACGTCCTATTGACTCAACCCAAATCAGAACAGGAAATATGGACTTTTACTGTATGTGACATGGAAGGCAACAAATCTCAGCCCCCATTACTCCTTCCTTTGATCTTCTACAGCCTCTCACTCATCTGATAAGGGGAGTTTGCTTCTCTTGCTTTTACAAGATGATTCCCTGTGCCTTGAGACAGGTGAGATGCTCAGCAGCACCAGTGGAAGAAAATTACGATACTGGTGAAGCTCTCTCCTTCCTTGAGGAGTTAATGAATTCTATCCTCCTATTGTTTGAAGCTGGGCTTTCTCTAGGACCTGTGCTGGGGCAGGATCATCTGTGCTCTGCAAAGGGTTTGCTTCCTGGTCACAGAGGAATCCATTAGCTGTTGTAGTTGTTGTTCTTGAACTGAAAGCTCTGTGCTCTAAAGCCCAACAGGAAGAGATAATTAGCACTAAATTGTGTATTCTGGTCAAAATCCATCCACTTCTGCCAAGACTATAGAAGGCCTCAAATACAGTGGAAATACGTATGGGGTGGATGCTATTTGCATAAACGTGGAAGGAAGTATGCATGATTGCCCTTTTGGTCAGTGTGGCCCAGAAACAGGATCTGGGGTTAATGCAGGTCTGTGCCAGCTCCACACCCTGGCTAAGCAGAGCGTTTAGGAATAGTGGCTCCAGTGAAGGAAGAGAAGGCAGTGCCTGCAGGGTTGTATTTCTGTAGTAATGTGCCGGCGAAATAGCCCCTACCCCAGCCATTTCCATTTTCCTGCTGCCTTCCTTGGATTTCACACGTGCAGCCTGCTGCTAGCCCCACTGAGCATCGCATTGCAGTTGGTCCTTGGACAACTTATGCTTGTGGATGTTCCAGGCGTCAGTTTGGTAGCATGTAGATGGATAGAAAGCCCATCTTCTGCCTGATAGTGTCACTGCAGCATGGTGTAATTCTTCACGAGTGCACTGGATACCACTGTTTAAAGTGATTTAATAAAATCATAGAGCAAAAAGCCACAGGCTAGACTGATGCTGAGCAGTAAGAACTGTCAAGTCCCAGAGCTTGTCTCAGTTTAATTGCAGCATTGTAGGACTAAACCATGCAATCTCCAGACAACTTGATGTGTTCAGAAGCAGTTGGTTGTGATGAATGCTGGCCACAATGACTGATCCTGAAGGGAATCTTGAGAGACTTTGATCTGAGGAAGGTCTGTTTCCTCTAAGGACATATTAAAGGTCTGAAAATGCTCTAACAGGTGGTCTAAATTTGCACTGCAAAAGCAGTCCTGCTGTACCCAGCCCACCAAATGAAAGCAGAGAGTGGAAGACATCACACTTCACATCATGAGTTTATGAGGGACAGAAAGAAGTCAGGTTTCTGCCTCAGTTAAGCGTTATTAGGTTTCCCTCATCTTTCCACACAGAAGACAGCTACTCCATCAGCCCTTTATCTCAGGCTGTATCCTCTAAATTCTTTGTATTTCATATAAGCTGCTTTGGACCTTGACTTCCATTTTCCTTAAAGTATGGTGCTGAGAACAGATCCTAAACTCCAGCTGAGACTGCACCGGTGCCAAGTAGAGCACAATAATTTCTTCTGTGTCTTACATAAAACATTCTTTCAATTGTGTCCCAGGATGACATTTGTCTTTTCTTGTACTAGACGGAGACAATATCAAGGGCCCCCACAGTTACTGGATCTCTAAAGTCATAGAATCATAGAATCACTAGGTTGGAAAAGACCTTCAAGATCATCAAGTCCAACCATATTTACCCACTACCAAATCATATCCCTAAGCACTTCATCTACCTGTCTTTTAAATACCTCCAGGGATGGTGACTCAATCACCTCCCTGGACAGCCTGTTTCAATGCTTGATAATCCTTTCAGTGAAGAAGTTTTTGTCCAGTCTGAACCTGCCCTGGCACAGCTTGAGGCCATTCCCCCTTGTCCTATCACCTGTCACCTGGGGGAAGAGGCCAGCACCCACCTCTCAACAACCTCCTTTCAGGTAGTTGTAGAGAACAATAAGGTCTCCCCTCAGCCTCCTCTTCTCCAGGCTAAACACCCCAAGTTCCCTCAACGGCTTCTTATAACACTTGTTGTCCAGCCCCTTCACCAGCTTTATTGCTCTTCTCTAGACATGCAAAATTCTGTGGGTCCTTCTCTGCACGCTGCAGCCTCACAGGTGGCTGTTGTGAGGGCTGCAGACTGGATTTGTTTGTTGGGTATTTTTGCATTTGACATTTCCCTCTTAAGTGAATTTTACTGTCATCTATTTGTTTTCTGTTCCTTTGGGCTTTTCTGGGTCTATTTGAATCGAACTTTGTCTTCCTATGGGAAAGACTTGTGGACAAGACAAACATTTATCTTATTTGGGTACTATAAGAGTGGCCAATCTGCGCTGGCTGTATGGAGTTGTGCTTGAGAGGCAGGGAGAATTAGTTGTCCCAAAGGGTCATAACGCCTTACAGAAATTACTATTGGTTTCCCTTCCTTATTAAATATCATAATTGTTTGGATGTTTAGTGGACAATTCTCAGGTTCAAAATAAGGTACAGATGGTTCATTGCCTCCTAGTCCCTGGCTACAACAAGTTACTCCAGAACTAGTTTTTGTTCCACCCCTCTTAAGGACCAGATGTGAAAGACCTTCTAATTCAGTTCGGTACTGGGTTTGCCATTCAGGTTGCTGGGACAGTATGGTGGGTGATAAGCAGCAGCTGACAAGCAGTGGGATTTAGTCCAGTACCCAGAACTGAGCACTCTACTTCTCATTATGTGCATAGAAAATGGTCAGGGTTAAGATCACCGTTGGGCGTGCAGTCTACCATAGGACAGCCCATCCTCATCATACGTTAACATTGAGCATTCAGTTGGTGCCACAGACTCAAGGCTGAGATCACTGTGCCAGGCCTGGGCAGGGCCTCACCCTGACGTTTTGGTATTCATCGTGCCCATTCAGGAAGATGCAGAGAACTTTCTGGCATCCAGCTGTCAAACGTATCATGATTGGATTAGAGTTGTGCTGTGAAGTTTCATGTTTGCTTAGCTGAGGCATGGTGTTAAATGCCAGCTTCAGCTTTTACAACAGCATTTGGCTGCTGCCTTTGTCCACTCTGTACCAGATTTTTTGCAAACTTTGTTGGGACATTACTTAATCCTCTCAATACGACAATGGAATGCTGATTTTTATAAAAACAACACACAGACTGTTTTCCAACTAGACTCATGCTTTTCTTGATATGAAATCTAGATCTGTTTCCTGCTAGTTTCCATGTGAGATTGTTTTCAGGACTGCATTGTGGAAAGGGAATTAAAGTAAGAGGATGTACAAACACAAATCTCCAGAGACTTGTTGCTGCATCCCAGCAGGGCTGTTTGTATCACATTCCTGCAAAGTTAGACATTGAGTTTATTACAGAACCAGGAGTGGTTTTTTTTTTATTAAAAGCAATTAAAAAGATCAAGTAATAGACAGGAAAGCTTGCTTGGAAAAGCAGTAGAAAGAAGAAAATAAGTTTGACAGTAGATGTGTCGGGTGCTATAAGCCTGGGGAGTGCTGTTAGTTCAAAGAACCTAAGTGGTATGAAATGGTCTTTCAGCAACATAAGAGCCAGCATAGCTCTTTAGAGTTCTTACTGTGGCCATATTGTCATTGACTTCAAAGGTTCTGACTGGACTTGCAAAGGGCTATCAAGGGTTTGTGTGGAGCACCAGCTGTGGGACTACTGTTAAGTTTGTAAGGACTGGAAACCTCACATCCTTTGAAAATGAAACCCCAAGTGCACCTCATTATTGCTGAAGAGATCACTTTCCGGTTACTTATGGTGCTGGATGGCTCTGGATGCCAGAGAAACAGAAACATGCTGCAGTTTTATGAGGAGGGGTGGTGTTTATTCCTGTATCTATATGCACCTTCCCTTCCTCCTCCATTTCTTAAAAAACATCCTGTTGGATTAACAGCACCCACATATTGGTTTTGCAGCAGCTGCCCTCAGATCAGCTGTGAGCGCGTCCTGCAACAGAAGAAAAAATCTGCAGCAGAAAGAGAATGAGAAAGTGGTTTAACTGGATCCAACAGGACTTCTAGAGACATCGTGGGTCCTCTGACTAATCCACAAATGGAGCAGCATTCCTTCAGTACTAGGAGGGTTGCTACTGCTATCAGTGTGATGAGTAAATAAGACCTTCTTCCAGTGATGAGTTTTGTTGTCATTTGTATGACAAATCCTCACAATATAATGTGCGAATAAGGAAAGGGGTAGATGACTGTGAAAAGCAAAAACATTGGTGTTTGCCTGGATTCCTAGGACATGTTACTGCTTTAGATGAGCTCTCTCCACGAGGGAGCCCACACAAGAAAGGTAAGCGATGACATTGCTGTTGGCAACAGTAGCTCATTATATTCCTTCAAAACACAGAAAGATGTGCAGGGATCCACCACCAGCTGCACACTTGCGGTGCTCAGAGAACGAAAAACAGCATCTTAGATACAGCAGCTTTATTCCAGGCCGAGCTGCCCATGCTCTCAGCTGCCATCTCCCCAGGCCAGCACAGAAATTCATGATGACATTTACAGTCTAAGTCTACAGTATGGATTTAATGTTATTGTATTGCAAGCTTGGTCTCAGGTCTCCTGTTCACAGCCTTCTGGAGTCAGAAGGAAAAGGCTGTGCACTGAACTCCAGGTGAAAGGTTTGCTGCTGCCGTACACTGGAACAATGCACTCCTGGGCTGCCTGGCACTGCACGCCATGGCTTGTCCCCCATGGCATTCTCAGTGAAATTTCAGACCACATTGTCCATCATACATATTAAGAACTTCTTGCAGGGCTGCAGCATTGTGCCCATGCCCCTTTGAGAGCCTAGGTAGTTATGTACTAGGTGACCATAGTTTGTTTTGTGCTTTTTCTAGTTTCCTTGTTATTTCTCTGATGCTGATGCTGTTTGTGCAGAAGCAATATGCCTCTTTCCTTCCTGTTCCTGAGCCCCCCCAGGCACAGCTCTGGCTGCTGGGGTCTGGCTGAGAAACTCCGTTGTCTGCCGCTCCCACCCTCCAGGCTCCCATCATCTCCTTCCAGACCTGCTGGGGTTTGAAGTTCTTGGAAGGAGCGATGTTTTGTTTAACCGTCATCACCTTTTCTGCCTGGAAATTAAAAAAGAAAGAAAAAAGTTAATGTTTTGAGTAAACACGTGGAACTATTTTGAACCCACAAAGCTAAGCTGTGGTTCACAATTAATTATATCTCTCTACAAAGAAATGCAAGAGGTCAAAGGACGTAGTGAAGTAATACATTACGGGGAAGATGACAGAAGAACAGTAATTTTGGGCTTAAGTGAAAAACTTTTTGCTTTGCTGGCTCTTGGTACAGAGCCAAGAACAACAGAGTAGGAGCTGGCTTGAAATGACCATGAAGAGCAGGTGTGCTACAGACATTGTTGGAACTACTGAAAATAATACTCCAAGTTAGTGCACTTCTGTTCAATGTCTTTAAATAATAACAATAATATTAAGACAGTCTCATGGTACACATTTGCCCTTTGAGGGATGCATGAGTACCGAAAAGCTGTTTTATTAGCAATTGCTTTGCTTCCCTGGGAAGAGTCGTATGGAAATCCCACCATGCTGCATGGAAACAAAGAAGTCTCGTTTGTCTAAATATAAGTTTCGTTTTGTATAATATGCAGTATGTTGAAGAGTCAGGAGCCCAAAGTTTATTAGAGCTTTTTAAGAGATTTGCCTCTCTCCAGAGAGCCATGCAAGAGCTGCTTCCAAACAGCGACTCTTTTTGTTCCCCGTTTTATGCTCTGTTTTGCTGTAGGGAGTCAAGAAGCAGCTATGTATTCCCAGCACCAGGACCCATTTCCAGGGGAAGAGGTACTGCTGTTACAAATCTCAATCCAAACTGTCTGCTCCACAAATTCAGGAAAAGAATTTTTCTTCGCTCAAAAACCTTTCACTCTTCACCCAGTCAGCGGAGACCTTTGCATTAAGTAAAAGCCCTGTGGCCATATCCTGAAGCATGATGAGCACCTGAAGTTCTCTTGAAGATAACAGGAGTTGCTTGTGAGGGCTTAAGGCCTCTCAGGATTTGGTTCTGTGTGCTCAGCAGTCCACACACTGACATGCTTTTATTTCACCCATTGTCTATTATTTTAGATCCTGTACTTGCTGCAGCACGTGTTTCTCCTCCAGAGTCACGCCATATAAAATCGCTGTGATTTCTGATACAGCTTCAGCTGGCTCCTCACCACCACGCTGGTGAGGGATGAATTAAAAAAGCCGTGTCCGTGCTGCCAGCACAGCAGGGCATGCCCAGCTGGTCCGTGACTTGCACTGTGCAGGGAAACGGCGTAAGGTGAATGACAGGCAACATCTGAAACAGCAGCAACAAAAAAGCTTTTCACTCAGTTAAGGCTTTTGTGCTTTTTTCCAAGAGTCTAACCAAAAGCATCGAGTCCATGTACTGGTGACAATAAGGTTTGTACCTTCAGTTGCACTGGTAAGTGTAAAGCTACACAAGCGGCAATCTTTCTCCTTAAGCATATAACTCCATTGGCAGGTAGAGGCAGGACAAAATTGCCTTATTTCATGCAAGTGATGATTAGATGTTCCACTGAAACTTCCAACATCAAATATCACAGGAGAAAAGCTCCTAGATGGAGATAAATGTCTCTTCATGGATGGTATGACAAACCATCATTTCTGAAGAAGGGAAGGGTTCACATGTGTGGACTTGTTGTGTATAACCCAAGTTAGATAGCAGTGAGTGACTGAAAAGGAATGACCAACTAATATCTCGATGTCAGGATGGTTAGTGTTTTGGGGTATTCGGTAAATTTTCTTGAAATAATGGCAATTTCTTTCCTAAGACAGATTATTGAATGAGCATGGTGCTGATTGCATGACTGCGTAGTCACCACAAGCTCTTCTGTAACATTTTTTTTTTAACTGCTTTTCAGGATGACGTTACAAATATGCAGAAGAAAACAATCAATGCCATTCAGTTTCATTTCACTTTTGTTTTCTTTTGACTGGAAAAAGAAGCATGATGGTACAGACTTACAAAGACATAATTTTTGCTGGAATAATCTGCTGCTAAGAGTAAGGGAGAGGGCATGGCAGGAGAGACGTGGTCAGTGTCAGAAATAAAAAGATAAGAGTGAATCTCACACGGGATAAATAATAAGCCCAGAGAGAGAGATTTTGAAGGAATAATTACATCAAACCCAGCTGAGTCCAAGAGCATGTCACCACCAAGGGCAGGGCAGGACAGAGGTGGGGTGCTTCAGTTTCTCCAGCAATAGATTAATCTGTTACAGCGTCACTGAAATCTGGTAAGAACCAGAGCATGGTTGAAAAGCAAAAGCTTCCCTGATTCTTCTAATCCTAGTATCACTTTGAGCGTAAGATGCAAGAGGGAGGGAAAAAAAAACAGGAGTAGCCCTTTAAGAGGCTGAGTCTGACAGAAAAGCATGAACTGGAGAGAGCTGGAAAGGTTTCTAAAAGGTAACAAAGATTACAGAGAAAATAAAGTCAGTCCAGTTCGAGAAAAGGGCTGAGCCGGTACCTCTCAGAGTGGACTGAAAAATCGAAACAGGGCACGTTAACACATAAATTCTGTGGAGTGAGGGAAGGTGGGGAAAAAGGAAAGAAAAGCCTGGCAAAAAGAATGCCAGATGGGAACTGAGGATAAGCTCTTTCCCCTGTTTTCCTGGCAGTATCCTGCCATCTTGATCAGTGGCTGGTCTGAGTAGAAGAACTACAGCAGGAGGTAAATATGTGTGTATCAGGCATGGGGCAATACTGGGCAGAGGCGGAGAACACGTGGCACAGCACGAGTGTGGCTGAGAGGCGGAGGTGTAACTGATGCTGCTACCATCAAACCTCACAGCCGTACATGGAGGTTGTTGATGGGGAAGGATCCGGTGGGTGATGGCATGTTGGGGAAGAACATGAGAAACCACAGGTAATGAGCACAGCTGAGGAGAGTGGTGGGAGAAGCAGTCAGGAGAGAAAACCATTTCTGCTGGGGCACTTGTTCATGATGAAGGCAATGGAGGACTTCTCGCAGGTCAGGCTAAGAATCTTCTCCCTATCTGCTGACAGAGGAGGGATACCCAAACCTCCACTTCCTGGGTCCTCTTGAGTCTAATACTGCCTCCAGGAAGCAGGAAGATTCCCTGAAGCAAATGCAGATACAGGGAGAGAGTAGTGGGGCAGTTCTTCAGTGCAGAGGTCACAGGGAGCTGTGAGAGGGAAGAACCAACAGAAGTTGGGCAGAGCAGATGGGGAGGGCATGAAGCAACACAACCCCAGCAAGTGCTGTTTCCCTGGGGCACAGAAATTTGGAGAGGGGATGGAGAAAAAAGGGAGAGATGCTGTGGGGAAGATACCTCTGGCAGGGCACAGAGAGTGAGAGAGATGCACAGGAGACAGAAAATAGAGAAATTGTGAAAGAGGGGATAAAAGGAGTTAGGTCTGTGCTGGGAGCAGGGTGAGACCAGCACAGAGAGGAGACTGGAAAGACAGAGGGGCTGGGGTAGTCTTCGAGCACGAACTATAGGCTGAGGGTTTTGGCCAAAGAGGCTGTGAAGTTCAGGCAAATGTTCCCTGACACTCCCTGACACTTTGCCTGCACCATGGACTCGCTGCCTGCAACAGGGAGAGGCCGCTTGCAACCACGGTCATAACCCAGAACTGTCTCTGTTTGTTGCCCCACTAAAGATTTTACAATGGGCCTTGAGGAATGCAGCAGCAGCTGATCCTTCCAGAGCCACCTACTGAACGTCAAATGAGAGTACCTTTAATCCCAGTCCTTTTTGTCTCCAGCAATAATCTCTGCAGTGCCAGAACAGCCTTAGATAAATATTTTGGCAATATTTGCAATGGCAGATGAGAATGAAGTGTTTTGTGTCGAGCAATCTTTTTTTCTTAGCACTTGGTACAGTGCAGATTGGTGAGCAGCAGTTTTATTTCTGCTTTCTCCCTCTACTTCGAACACCAGTCACCGGCAGGCTGTGCAGGAAGAGCTTCTCTCTGAGATGTCTGTGGGCAACTCTCTCACAGGAATCAGATTATCCTCCTTTCCTATGACACTGCCCCATAACTTAAAAGTCAAATTCACTTTAAGTGATTACACTCATCATAAGTAATAGCCCAACAGGAGACATAGCCCTGAATTTTCAAGTAAACCTCTCTTTCAATAACAAAATCCCTACAATTTCTAAACGCAGATTAAAATTTTTCTGAAGTTTCGCAGTTCTGTGTACTTTGAAGGCTCCTGGATAAATTCCCCAGGAATATCCCCCCTCCACCACACATCCTGCATGGGCACTTGACTAAGCAGCAGAAGGAAGAGCTGGGGATGACAGTCTGTTGAGAGAGTGTCTGAGAAATGCACGGCAAAAGCAAAAGCAGTGGAAGAGGAGCCAGATGGGATGAAGCAGCTCCCTTGCATGGGGCTGAGCACTCCTTACCACCAGAGAAGCAGGAAATTCTGGAGTGGGACTACTAAAAATGTTTGTTCCTTGGGGTATTTCCAACCCAGTCCTCTTGCTGGTTCGTTTTCCATAGCCAATGCCTGACATCACTCACATACTACTTCTAGACTGTCCTGAGCACTGGCTGCTGGCCACGGCAGGATGATGTGGCCCCACACCCCAGCCTCCAAGATGAGGAACGGCAGAACCTGGACCCCAAAGCAGAGCCAGAAATAGGGAAGCCAGTTATCTGAATCACAATGTCCCAGCTTAACCTTTCCTGGCCACATGCCGTCTGCTCCCTGACAGCCTTGCTCTAATGTTACAGACATGAGCAGAGTCTTGCCTAGAGTCTCTGCCTTCCAGTCAGAAGTGGAATCATGAGCTGGAAAAAAAGCGAATACAAGCTAAAACTGCAACATCTTGAGGCAAAGGAGGAGGAAAAAAACCAGCCTGATGGGGATGGTTGTAATGCTCTGCATCATCTTACATAAAAGCTCTTTCTCAACTGTCCCAATTTAAAAGTGTGGGTGAGGGTTTAGTCATTCTTTAAAACTGGCATTTCTGAGGCTGCTGCTATTTGTCATGTAGCTAAAATGAGGTACAACGATAATGTGAAAGAGGCACTGGTAATGATTGGGGTCCAGATAATCATAGCAGAAAAGATAAAAAATTGTTCAAAGAAACCACATAGACCCAGACAACAACTATGATGTCTGTGTCAAACTGGATGTTTGCATTGAAATATATGTTACTGAAGGCAACTATTCTCTGCCAAATGAACAGCAATATTTTCAGAAAGCTTCTCTTTGCCGTGTAGGATGACTGAATTTTGGTGCAGGTTGTTCAAGCCTAGTGCTGGTGTTGGACATGTCAAGGCACCGACCCTCCATTCTAGCAGCAAAGGTGAGCCTGGACACCAAGGAGTTGCTGTCCTCCAGCTCTCAGGGACTGTGTTTCCCCAGCAGTGTTCCCAGCATCCCAATCCCTTGATTGGCCTCAGCCCGCATGCACCCTGGCCATGGACCAAGCCTCCAGGATTCCCCTAGGGGAGTCCCATTGCAGAGACGGGGGCAGCCGCCACATGCTGGTGGGACCATCAGTGACCTAGATGGGATGTGTCAGTCAGTTTACGCAGTGGGTCTTGCCAGCAACGGGCAGACTCTGGAGGCATGATTTGCTTCCAGCTGGTCTTTGTCTCTCCCTTGCTCCGTGTAAAGCAGTGAAGGCAGCATAGGTCTTCCCACAGCACTTGGCCACAAGGATGGGTCAGCTCTTCAGTGCTGGCTTTTTCTGGTAAAGGAGCAGGAAGCAGAGCCTGCAGTGGGCTGCCCTCCCCACTTCAAAAACCCAAAAGGGAAGTGAAACTGCCCTTTCTAGAACATGGAAACACTGAGGGGGTGTTTCATGCTTCAGCAGACAGAGTTTCAAAGGGCAGCAGAAATCCCCTGGTTCTTCAGTTAATGTAACAGTAGGTGTGGGAGAAGGGGCAGCACCACAGACATCAGAAGGAAGCAGCTGGCAGGTGGCTGAGGCAGTGATAAGGAGCTACTTAGTTCCTGCTGGCACCTAAGGAGGAGGCAAGGGATAGTGAGGGTGTCCCAAGACAAAGAGAAGGGCACTGCACTTGCAGAGTGTGGGCAGACACTGACCCACTGCCAGTGTCAGACACTAAGAGAGGGATGCGACCAGATATGTTAGATCTGCACAGTAAATGCCCCAAGAGAGGCCAGGATCAGGCCTTCCTCGGGAATCCCTGAAGCAATTTTTCCCCATTTCTACTGTAATCCTGTAATTCCCCTGTTCTGCTTGTCATCTCCCCACAAAAGGGATTTTAAGCAATGTTACGGGGTTCATCCACAAGGAAAGATTTTCAACATAGGTCCTTTAATCAATGTTTCCTGGAAATCGTGTATCATAACATAACATAACATAACATAACATAACATAACATAACATCTAGAAATAGAGGCATCTAACACATAAAAAGGCTTTGGTTGCAATGACCAAATCATAATGGCTGCAAGGGCATGGGCCTGAGATCATAGGACAAAACAACGTGCAATGAATCTTTAAAAAAAAAAAAAAAAAGAAGAAAGGCAAGGAAAGGGGCCTCTGGAAGGAATACTTTTTGCATTAAGGGATTATGAATAATAACAACCAGCTGGAGAAAGAAAGCCCTCAAATTTATGTAGAGATTGTTGAGCTACCCAGACATGGCATGCTAAGAAGATAAACTCTCTTCCAGGTCAAGTTACTGCCAGGTAAATTGTGCCTAAGTTATATTTGTAAGAAGCATAGTGACCTCGCATGGCTTACTAAATTATTCCAGGAGATTGTGATCCCAGGACTTGTTATTGCCTTGATGGAATAAACTAAATTCAAATCAGTCAGTCAGGTCTGAATGCCAGAGCACTCCCATTCTTCCAGAGATGGAACTTCATTATATGATGGGAAAGTTGGTGACATGGGGCAGGAGACTAGAAATACTGTTCAGCCATTGAAGTACCCTGACAGACCATGGGAGGAGTCTGATCCAAGGATCTAATACTTTCTTTGCACATAATATGTTTGATATTGGTGACCTCATTGCAGCTGACTTGGGGCAGGGAAGGAGCAATATCCAGGCTTTGAGGGTTGTCTACTGACAACATTTTTGGCTGGCACTAATGATTATTTTTGTAGTTCTTTTTATATATTAACCAGGCTATTTCATTTCCAAGATATCAATCACCGTGCAGTTTAAGCATCAAATACAGGGACTCTTGGGAAAACTCCCTTTCTGCCCTCCATGGTTCTATTACAAAGCTCTTTACAGGGTTTGGGCTGAGATCCCTCCAAACGGGAAGCAGTCCTCTCCCACATACTGACCCACTGCAAAGTCAGTAGCAAAGAACTAGTTGAAATTTCCTACTAATGACATTAGCAGTGCTACGGCCCTGGGGGCTGAGGCTAACTGGGCATCCAAGGTCAAGAAAGAAGTACTTTAACAGCTAGAGAGTAGGTGGCTTTCTAGTGTAACCAGAGCTCACATTCCAAGTAAGTTATTCTGACCAACGGTGCTGATGGTAGTGATGTGGACGGTACTTAAACCTCCCTCCAGGAAGCTCACAAGCACTGCCCTGTACCAGGGTGATTATAGCCATCTCCTGGTTAGCACTAAACTTGTCTCCATTTCAGTTTGGTCCTGGATCTCCATTGGTCCTGGAGCTCCAGATCCAGAGAGGGCACTGCAAAGGACACTGACAAACCAGCCCATGTCTGATGCCTGACACATATTCTGGGAAGTCTGCAGCAAAGAGAGGGATAAAACCTTAAACAGGGTTTGTAGATGCTCTGGTCTGTCTGCAGCCCTTTGGCACAGTTGGTACGTACTGGAGCTGTAAATCCACCCCAAGCAGGGCACCCGTCTGAGAAATGGCCTGCTGAAAAGCTTCTCACATCGTAAGTGTGTGCAGGATTTAGTTTATAAGAGGTGTGTGCAGGATTTAGTTTATAAGAGATCCGTGCTTGACTGCCTGTAGAGGAAGAGCATAGGGCCTGAGGTCAACCTTCATTAAGAAAGAAAGATGCTGAGGAAAGTCGGTGCTATGTGTGCAGCTTTCCACCACCTCTGAAAAGCATTCCTGAAAGCTGACACCGCCAGTAATTTTTTGTTTTGTTCTGAGGTGCTCATACTTCAGATGGTGGCATCTTGACATTCGCATCCATTATGTGAACGGATTGCGGAAATAACTCGGCTCTCACTCTCTCTGTGATATTAATCCCCAGCCACTGGCAGTAGCACAGAGCCTGCCTCGGACAGCAGGCACCTCAAGCAGCCCACTGGCTCCCCAACCCCTGCTGTGCTCAGCTACAAGGAAGGCAGAAGAGCATTTCTAAAACCAAGCTTTTCCTGCTGCAAAATCTGAATCCAAGTTGGCGTATTAGAACTTTCCTCCTTGCTAAGCAGCCACAGGTGCCTGGGGCGAAATATAAGGCCTTTAACATGAGCATTGTGATAACATAACATCGTATCATGGGAACCAGGCGGGCTTCATTAAACAGCGGCTGAAAATTGTACAAGTGAGGAAGGAGCCAGCAAATTAAGATCCACAACTCTTGTTCACACAGCAAAACATCATTAGTTTGAAGGTGGGAGACTCTGTTACCTTTTACACCCTGTTGACTTTTAGTGTTGGTATTTTCAATACACAAGCTGCGAGCTGGTTCAGGAAATGCAAACTGTGGTGTCCAAAGCTCGGTTCATCATCGCTTGGAATAGATGTCAGCAGGACAGGAACCTGCAGGAGGAGAAGGGGAGAAGTGATGGAAAGGGCTGGGGAGAGGAGCATAAAATCAGAGTAATTTTGCATTAGTGAAATGGGATACCCATCTGGGCACAGAGAGAGGGCTGGCAGTGCATAGTTACTGCACAGGGCTCTGCCATACTGTCTGCTATTTGCTTTTACCAGAGGGCACTTGTACAGTCAACATCATTTAGGAGACAACACATCTGATGGGGGATACAACAAAGACTGAAAACCAAATACTTCCTTTGCCCGAGTATTCCCACAGCTTAAACCTTGCCTAGCTGTAAAAAGCAAAGGTGATGCATTTTCTTTCTTTCTGTATTTCTTTGAGGAAGGAAAGAAAAAAGAAGGGAGGAAGACCTGATGGAAAAACAAAACCAAAAAAAAAGCTGCCTTAGAGACGCATGAGCGAATGCTGCCGAGGAGAGCAAAGACCCGCTGACAAAACAAGCCAGGAATGCTGAGGCCCGAGTTCTGAAACACATACGGTTTATGTTGTTCTTACCACAAACCAAAAATATGTTCCCATTTGAAATGGTTGAATCCACAGCTGTTTTAAAATCCCTTGGTACTTCTGAGACAAATGATCCAAGTCAGACTGTGCTAACAGGGTCAGTTTTAGAGCCAAGCGAGAGCTGTGACTGATGCAGAATCACTGCAGTTCCATCCCTTTCCACATCAATCATCGCTCAATGAAAATCCTGTGGGGCTGTCGGGCTCTCTTACAATATTGTTTACATTAGAAGATGATGTAAAGCTCCTCCAGCAAAACTGCGCTCCTGGATTATGATCCTCACAAGCAAAGGAGCTTAAGTTGCAGCTGCAGGACAGCACAGAGAGATGCAGGCACATACCACCAAATTTACATCTACAAAAGCAGTCATTAATGTTTCATAAAACACACCCATTGATTCATCTCTGCAGGCAAATTCTCTCACTTTAAACCGATGATTATAAAGCACCTTGGGGTGAGTCTACATCCTAGATGTTCTATAAAGTAACCGCCTTATTGTCATAAAAGCTAAAATGGCTTTAATCCATTTCCTCACAATAGCAGTTTTAATTCACTCCAAGAGGGCTGGCTGTCAGGAAAATAATATTTTTCTCAGATTCACACCTGAGGTCAAAACCTTGCCCTCTACGCCAGAGCTAATAAATCACAATTCTTTTTTCCGGCTCCTTTTGAACAGCGAGGACAGTCTCTTGCAGAAAGACAAAAAAAGGTCCTTGCAGGAAGCAGGCAAGGCATCGTGGGGGAGGGATGTGGAAACAGCCCCAGCAGCTTCCCATAATCATGTACGAGGGAGGGCAGGCTCGCAGCTGTGCAAAGCCTTGAAAAGAAAGCCTCGGCACCTGTTTAATCTTGACTGAAAGGTCTCGAGTTATGGCTGTTATGCTCTAATACACCCCATTAAATATTTGCATATTAAACATACAGAAAAGAAAACCTTTTTGAAGTGACAGCAAGTGAATAGCATTGCAGCCTCTCCTGCTCTGCATAGGTCCCTCTAATTGGTCCCTCTTGTCCCAGCACTTGGTTGCTCTGGAGCAAGAGTGGGTTTTAAGGCACAAATTCCCCAGGCATTCCGGCAGTGCAGAGCAGCCATCGCACACAGACAAAGCCCTGGCCGTCGCCATTGGAGGTACCTGGGAGCCAGCAGCCTTTCCTACAGGCCAGGAGAGGAGACTAGGCTGTGTTTCATGCTGCGTCAATGGGAGAGATCTCAGGAGGTCAGAGCCCGGCTTTCCCACCATCAGCACCCCTTCCCCAAATCAAGGAAAAACCTGAAATCCAGAACAATATCCTCTACCTGTGTCCCCTGAGTCCCTGTGAGAGGTCCTCTTATCCACTACAGGTCGTGCTTTAATAGACCTGGACAAAAAGGTTTTCTGCACTGCTCAACGAGACGCCAAAGTGCCCACAGCACCTCCTGCCATTAGCCACCAAACAGCTCCTGCTTCTTGGAAGACCACACTCATCTGGGACCACTCCTGTATATATCTCAGCTTAGGAGCCAGTAAAATGCCCTATATTCATGACAGCAGAGAGGAATGTGTCCTTCCCAGCTCAGCGTTTGAGCACTTAGACAACCCGTGGCACTCCTGCTATGCTTCCAGGAAGCAGCTGAGGGGCTGGAGAGCTCTGGCAATGATGGGAGTGTTTGCACTGAGATGCCTGAGGCTGCTCCATCCCTTGGCTGGTGCTGCCAGGGGTGAATGCTCCTCTTCATGACACTGCAGTGCCCCAGGCGCGGGGACAACAGGAAATGTGGTCACATCAGCCCTTTTGCCATGCCCATTTGGCAGATTTAGCTTAAATTCAGGCCTTGCATGTGGTTTTAGAGGTAGCTGATGTCTGATTTGATATTCTGTTGACACTGTTTGTTTTCAGACGTGGTTTTGAGTACGGGCCTCACAAGTGTGCTTTACATTTTGGAAGGAGCAGCAGCAGGGGCTCTCTCAGCTCACGAGCTGGGTCTGGACGAGCATCAGAAGAGCATTGAAGCACAGGCATCTCTGCACAAGGTGTAAGCACTTGTTTGGGGTTTTCCAGGTCTTCAGCCATCATGTAAACAGCAACCCTGGCCCTGGAGGGGCCACAAGCTCCCTTGTGTCCCTTCCATGCCTGGCATCCTTGGAGGGTTGGAGCAGCAGTCCCCAGCCTCCTCACCCTTTCATTTTCAGAAAGGACCATGCAGCAGCAGGATCTCAGCTGTGCACCCTCGGAGATCCCTCCCCCAACAGCACGGCTAAGGTCCTTCTCTGTCCTGGGCGGAAAGGCAGGTTCAGGAGAAGACCTCTTTCAGTAACTTGTTTCTTTGAGATCAATGCTGCCATGTGTTTTGTTGTGAGAAGTCAACGTGAGAGAAAGATGCCTTATGCTGGGAAAGGACGATGGCAAAGGCCTGGTGCTGCCCAGTCTCCAGGGGTATTCCTTCCACTGGTGCACATTGGAAGTGCTCTGCTCCCTGCACAAAGAAGCTTTATTCTTATGGCAGAGACTTTTATTGTGCCAAAGGAACTTGTTCAATACAGCAGCCCTCTTTGTGCGGCTGCTTCGCCCATGAGCCACAGGCAGTCCCAAGGCAAGGCTTGAATACTGCGGAGGGCATTGCATGATCCCGCTGCACAGAGGAACATTCAGCTCAAACAGTGTTATTTTTGTCTTATTTTTTTGGTGACTGCTGGGAGGAGGGACACAGATGAGGACAATGGCAGGGAAAGCATGTGTGAGCCCTGCAGACATTTTATGTATTTTCACTTACAAACATGGAGACCATTAAAAATAAAAAAAAAAAAGCAAAAAAAAAAAAGCACTGAGTTCCTGATGTGCCTAATTGCCCAGCAGTGGCAGAAAGTGAGTTGGCAGTGTCTGTGTCAACCTGCACCGGCTGGTTCCTCGCCTCACCATATGTCTGCTCAGACACTCACAACTCCCCTGAACAAGCCACATGGCAGCTTGGACAGCCCATAAGGGCTGTGCATGCTGTTCTAGAGGAGTAATCAAAAATAATTCAAATATTCACTGTTTCTCTCCTTGCTGGAGACTAGAACTGGGCTTTTATGGTGTTTTTCTATTCTTTCATTATAAGCATTACAGATGTTGGGAATGTAATCCTGCCCTCTTAGCAATCACAACTTTAAACAAATGGTTACACGCAATGACCAAGCAGGTTGGCATTTCCTATTGCTCTTTACTGACTGGGTTATTTTTCAGTCTCAAAACATCTGCAGTTGCATTTTAGCTTTTAAGAAATGCCATCTCTGTCAGGTGTTATTGCTCAATGACCCCAAGCTGGAACGGCTGCAGGGTCTCAGAAGTCTGGGAGGTTCAGCTAGTAGCTCTGCAGCTACGGGGTGAGTTTCTGGAGCAGCACAGCCTGCAGACCCTTGACTTCCAGCTGGCTCCTGCCTTCATTGCACTGGCAGAAGACAACACTGCCGGGTGTCACACCAGTTGCCCCCTCCACCAAATCAACATGTTTCAGAATGACATTTGGCACTACTTTGAGCTCCTATCTCAGGATGTATGCATTTCCACAATCAACACAGCAGTCTCATCTTCTTGGTTCTGGATGCTGGGGGAGTGGAGAATGCCTACAAATTCTTTTGGGTTTGTTTATCATTATCATCAGCAAACCACGATTAGATGCTTCACTGTGATGAAGGGCATTTTTGTCTGACAGTCCTAATAGTCACAAGGGTTAATAAATGTCTTGGTGTGAGTGCTGCATGCTTCTGTCTCTCTCGACATTTGGCTTCATAGCACCAAAAAGCTGATGAGTGCCTTCCTCTAATTCTGCTCTCCTGTTATGGGCTTAATCGGGGAAAAATCTTAATTCCTGTTTCAAGGCCAGGAAACAAAATAACTTTACTGGGAAATAAGGCCACGGTACAGACTCGGACATTTATGTTACTCATTGGAGACTCAGCATTTTTTCTTCTCATCTGTGTGAAATGGGTTTTTTTGGGGTGGAGTGGTTAAAATCTTTTCTGTCTAATACAAGTCAACAGACCAAAAACACAGATGACAGTTCTTGACTGAGTTTTCCAGACAGACTGGATATGCTCAGAACAGCTTTTGAGGTCAAAGCACTGGTCCCTTTGACCATGGCCAGCCTCCTCAGCTCCTCAGCCGTCATTCATTTATTGCCAGTGGTGTTCACTGCATCCGTCTTCTGTGAGCATCACTTTTCCCACAGCATTGGCGCAACACACGTGGTAACTATCTATTAGAGTCAAAAGGAAGGACTTCATGACACATATCCTTTGTGTAACGTAATGCAGTGGGGATCAGAGGTTTCTCAAGTGAAATGCTCGAGACTAACCTAAAGGAACTAAAAATCTGAAGAAAGTGTATCTACAAACCCTTTTTCCTCATCTGGAAACAGAAGAGCTTTGCTTGTTCACAGACCTGGAGAGCCTTGACCTACAAGTGTGCATGCAAAGATATGGCATACTTGCATTGTTCACATGTTCCCTATGAAGAACACAGCACTGGAGACCTCTAAGATACTCTAAGAGCCCAGGCCTTGTTGCTGAACACTTTCTTCATCGATGTGCCACAGACTGCTCCAGAAGACAATCCATCTGGGTTGAGGGCATCACTCAGTTTCCACGTCACTGAAACCTCAGCTTTTCTGCTAATACTGCCAGTAAAACCACATACTCAATGAGCAGATCAGATCTATCATTGCATCAATGTGGGAGAAACCTGTTAAATTTCTCCTGATGAATACACGTGCCCACCTTCTTCACTGGCTTGCTAGTTTCATTCACTTGCCACAATTTCTGTCCTGGAACATAAAGTCATTGAGGGCAGGGAATGTCAGATCTGAGACAGGCTTGTGCATGGGCCACCACAGTGGGTCCTGATAAGCATGGCATAGAGAAGTCTTGGTACAGGACAAACTATGGATAATAAAAGCATAACATATTTGTTGGAATCAAACAATGTCTGAAAAAGCCACCTGAGGTGCTGACTTCAGAGTACTGCCTGACTCTCCTGGACTTGGGCTGCCAAGCTGTAAGTGAAAGACAGAGTGAAATTTGATCAATTTCTGAGACACTCGCCCACCAGAATTAAGCCTGAGAAGCCACAGCTCATTTTCAATAGCGTCAGGAAAACTCAGAAGATGCATAAATATTAAAGTAAGTTCTCTCCTAATTAGATGATCAATAAAGTGCTGCAAAAATTAAGTGAATACAATAATTCCCTGCAATACTGTATGATGTTATTTTATTTTCTGTATCTCCAGTCCCAGCTACTTAAGATAAGATAGTTAAGTCCAAGTTAAGTATCTGGGATGCGTTTGCAGACAGGTGTATTATTATTTCATTTTTTTCGCTTTCGTCTGAAGCATGAAGAACTGGCCACTGCCAGAGGCAGGGTACCAGGCTTGACAGACTAGTGGTCTGATCAAGGCTGGCATATCCTTTGTTCCTCTGTTCCAATTTAATGCCTGCTGGGAGTGAATTCCAGTCATGTGGGGATGTTTTTGCCAATGAATATTTACCAACGTCCTGACTGCCCTGGGAATATAGCTAAAAAAACAACAGCCAGGGAAGTGGACACACACTAGAATAAACACCTAAGAAACAAGTCGTGAGTATTTTTTCTTAGCACTGAAATAAACAATGTATTGGTTTGGTCCACATGTACATTTTGGACTAAACCAAACCAAAGGCCCATACTCCATGTGTCATTGTTACAAGACCTGGATTCTTTGGCCATTTATATACATATCCACCAGGTTGTAAGAATATACAACTTCAACAAACCACTGCATCCTTGCAGTCCAGCAGTCAAGTAGGCAGGTGGTAGTCCGATTTCCTTAACTGCAGAGAAGATGACTCAGTAAATACATAAGTTTGTGTAGCTAACTCCAAAGATCCTAATCCTTGAATAATACCAGGAACTCCTCCACCACATTGAGTCCATATATATGTCAGTTCATGTCATCTTTTTTAGCTGCTTTCCCAGGAACCTCTTAGTGCTTATCTGTAGGAACTGGCTGATGATGCAGCATTTGTTCTACCACCTTCTTAGCTGCTGAACTCTATTAAAACAAGCAGGAAATCAATGACATTCTCCCCTGGTGTCACATAGAAGAGTAAGTAATTGCAGCAGCTATGGGGATGGCATGTCAGCACCTGAAGGAGATGAGGTGGGTTCCGCAACCATATGTGGAGGTGAAGGACATTGCCACTGAGTGATCTCTGCTTCAACCAGCTAATGAGTTTCAGCCCCCACGCTGGATATTTTCATCTCTCGAAACAACATTTTTGGGAGGTAAACGTGAATTGTTCCTAGCCTCAAACACACCAAGTGAAACCTGTGAGGACAGAGGACATCTGAGGTCTCCAACTTCCTCTTCCCAAATGAGGTTCACAAGAAAGACACACACCTGCACAGGAGTTTTGTAGTACAGCACTGCTAATGCAGTGACTGGAAGGACAAATTTGGTCTCCTGGAATATCAGGGGCCACATGCTACTCATACTGAAGGGTTTATTTTTGTCCTGCTTTGTTGCCTGGGCCAGTTTCACCTCTAAGTCCAGAGGTACAGAATAACTCTGGCCTATGTGGTGCTCAACAAAGTATTGCTGGCAGCCTCAGTATTCTGCATGTTTGTCTGCCTAAAATGACAAGATTTTACAGTAGTCCACAAGAAGAATGGGATATCTTCTGAATTTCAAGTATTTTACATTGCATTTTTTTTTCATTTTTTTTTCTGGCATTTTTCTTTAAGAAGAAGAGTTAGAAAGTTGGTGGGGAGCTTCTGTGTGTATTTTTGTTTGGTTTATGCTGAAAACATCCTGTAAATCCTTGTTGCAGAGTCTATGACTTCAAGAAGAAAGAAATCAAAGCCTCACTATGAAAGCTCTGGTGCTGCAGTACAAACGCTCTGTTCTGCCCTGTGATGTTGACCCTCTATCCCGGGCACAAATCCCCAGCCCCTAGAGACGAAAGTTTCACTTTCCCACTTTCATGTGCAAAATGATGACAGGGTCAGAATTTTCTCAGACAGAAACTGTTTTGGGCTGAGGGGGATCTGGTGTTGCCAGTTTCACCTTGACTCATAGAATTTTGAAGCCCAGATAAAACCCAGGCTCTCGGAAGAGCATGCCTGTTCTCATCCCTGCTTTTGTTGGCATTGTCCTCCTCCTTTCCTACACAAGGAGAACTCACTATAGGTCTGGAAAGAAGAATAGCTCGATATGGGCTTCCTGCTTCTTCCTTCTGCCTTATTTGGGTCTCATGTGCACTCCTGGTGAACATCTGCATTTCATTGGTGAGAGCAAATGAGCAGCACAAGGGAGCTCTTAGTGGGTAGCCTGAGACAGGAATGCACATTTGCACCTCCTCCAGTCCTACCTTATTTGGGGTGACGTGGGTCTGATTGCAGTAGAAGGAATGAGACAGAACTCCAATATTTATACAGGTCATCCTATAACCACAAGAAAAGTAGGACAGACAATTTTGCTTTAACCTGTAATGTTAAGTACTTAATCAACAACTTAAATATTCTTCAAATTCCCAGCTTGACTGACAGCATCTGAATAGCTTTTTGCAAATTAAGTGGGCTTAAATTTAAGCACATTAGGCTTCTCCAGTTAGTGTTGATAGTCATAACCAAGGTTTCAGCTATGCATATTTATGTTACAACACAGATAGGGTGTTCAATCTAGATTTGGAGGATTTGGGAGTTTTTAGAGTTCCAAAAATATATGTAATGGACCAAAGCATGACAAATATGACATCTGCTCTAGTGTGTGATTTGCAAGAGACTGTGGGTCTGTTCCTTTGAGAGTGTTATCGTTGCCAGAAAACACTAAGTCCTAAAAAAAGTGTCAACTGTAATTTGCAAATACTGAGCCACATTCCTCACTCGGGGCTTTCCAGGGCAGCCTGTCTACTCTGTATCTGTCTAGGACACTTCTCTCTTTTTAGTGTCTGAGAGTCTCACAGCCTTAAGTGCACATATCTTCACCTTCCTTGCAGGGTAGTAAAGTGCTGTCACCAGTCTTTTAAAGAGGGGGAACATGAGCCTTTAGCTTGCCCACAGTCTCTGAGGTAAAGCAAGGAATAGAAAGACTGTTTTCAAAATCCTGGTTTCCCTTTCATCCTTCTTACTGGGTGGCTCTGCTGTTTAGGCAGCCGCTTTTAATGTGTAGTTCTGCTGGTGAAAAGTGCACATTAAAGCAGTGGTTCACCCTTCAGCCACAGCAGTCTGGCTACATGCTACTGGTTAAAAAACCAAGGTCCGTATGCTTGTCAGGACAGGGAGAATCTCTATTTTTACACAATGCTCAACAAAAAAATAGGCAATTGCAAATGATTCATGTTTTATACTTGTCATTCATAACTCTGCCTGTCATTTCCTCAGGTGCCCTGAGTGTTACTGATATTTTGTCATTTCCAAAGTGGTCAAGTTAGAAATCTTGTCTACAGGAATACAGTTTTTGGCACAGCTTCCACACTACTAAGAACAAGGCTCATAACTACCAATGGAAAGGAACTGTACAAGGGCTTTATAGAGCTTATGAAGGCTGGTTTTAGTGCCTTTCACTCAGCTCTAACTTGCCAGGAGATGCAGTTCTGAGTTAAACACATTAAATAGTGCCTCCATGGTGGTTTTCAAAGACTTTATTTTTTTACATAGGTTAAACAGTACCTGAATTATAAATACTTTCTTAGTCTTTCTCTCCCCAAAATTGTATCAAATATTGGATTTTTGCTACTTCTCAAAGCCTAAACTCTGCCACATGGCACTTGTAGGATGAGAAATCCTGAAAAGAGCTGTATGAATAACGGGTTTTACTTATCTGGCAGCCAAGAATGTTACAAAACAGTAAACCCTCAAATACTTTCCTCAGGTCAGAGATAAAGGGGTTTTTTTGTGAATTACCTGCCCTGATAAGCATAAGTCAAGGTTAAAATAAAAAAGAAAAGTGTATTGTTTTTCTAAATACAAAAATGAATTAACCAGAAGTTTCAAACTTTTTTTTCCTGTTTCAAGGAGATGTTTTTTGTTGGGTTTCAGCCCAGGTGATTCACTGTTCACATCTGCTAACAGATTTGATTAGCCTGCAAATTTATGGACCATTCAGCTTGGTAAAAGCAGCCACGGTAGCCTGGGCTGAGCATAACTTGCTCAGACACAGGCTCTGCTCCTTGATCTACATGCACAGCAGTAGCTGTTTTTTCCTCCAGCAGTTCCTTAGAAGTCTAGCAGGCAAGTTGCCTTTTAAGCCAAAGTTAGGTACTAAAATGCAGCCCCTTTTATCGTATTATTATGTGGAAACAATCATGCAGCAATCCATAAACCCTAAGGCCTCATCATCAGTCTAGGAATTCGGTGCATCACTGAGAAAATGAAAGATTTTAGGTGAAAAACTGTTAGACACCTTGTAAATATTGGTTTGTGTTTTCACACATACTCTCACCCAGAACACACTCTTTCAGCATCTCTGAAAATGCAGGATGTGACTTTTTTCCCCCTCCTTTTTTTTTTTTTAATATTTAAAATCAAAAGGAGCCGATACTTTGTGCATGATGCAAAAATAGAAAACTTAGGAACATTCTAAAGGGCAAAAAATGGCAACAGGCTCCAGTGGTTGCCCCCTTGGACAACACATTTGGCACCAGCAAGGGACAGAGGTGGAGTGCATCCCTCATCCCAGCATTGCACTCCCAGGGTGAACAACTCTACCGTGGCTGCCTCAGAGGGGAGAGCTTTGGTAGAGAAAAGAGGATTTACTAATGTAGCTGTTAGCTGCCATTAGCAGGGAACTAGGCGTAGATTATGTGAATATTTAAAGTCTAAGATAATTTAGCACTCAGATTAGGTGTATGCTATTTATAAGTAAGCAATGCCAAGTGATTCCTTGGGTCTTGCAGCAAGTGGGATCCTATTTATTGTGGTGTCAGGGAGTGCTGTGAACTCTGCAGGGTGAAGCTGGGAGCCTCGCATGACTGGTACTGCAAAAACTCACCATATAAAAAGGAGATTTAAGTTACTTAACTAATAAAACATTTATTAATGGGCAATGCAAATGTGTCTCCTCAGCTTTGTAATCACTTCCCCAGGAAATATTTTATACTAAATAACACTTGCATGAGGTAAGGAGAAGTGGTTTTTTCTTACTTGAGGGCTCTCCCTGGTACAGAAGAGGGTTTGGTATCTTCCACTGGGCACGAAGAGTCACTTCCGACTGCCTGGGCAAGGAACTGTGTGGCACCACACTGCATCGTGGAGGCGGTGGGCTGAGATTGGACTCCTTGCTCTCTCAGCACAGTTTGCTTCACTGTCTAGACGTTGTGACTCTTATTAGATCAAATCATATTCAAACTGAAGAAATGGCTCTGGCAAAGTTTCCAGAGCAGTAAAACATTGTCAGAGACAGGAACAGAGTACTTACCCTGTCAGATCTGGACCAGCTGCAACCTTGTCAGTGGAGGACAGAGCTGGTCCCAGCAAAATCACTCTAAAACCAGGATGAAAAGTAGGATGGGGAACTGCTAAAACCAGGGGCAACTGTCAGCTAAATTAGAGATTCTCATTTATTTTCCGTGTCTTTGGTTGTTAAAAATTTAGCAGTACAGGCTGATGGCAAAATGATTGATAACAAACATGAAAACATTTTTTCTCTTACTTACCGTCCTAATATTACATTATTTCAACAATAAATCCTTTGGATAGGGCAGGACACATATCCTAGACATTCAATCACTGCAGTCCTACACTTCTGACTATGTGAAACATGACAGGCACCTAATCAGCAGGGCAGTTTGCACTGGTGGACCAGGCACTGTCAGGTGCCGAGTGCCCGTCCCTACAGCTGACTCCCAAAGGGGCTGAGTGTGAGTGCTGCCGTACTATCTTGTGCAGAGAAGACCTCAAGCATGGCTTGTTCGAAGGGTTTGAATGCACTTTGTCCCAACTTATTTCCTATATCTATACCCTGCAGTTTGCAGATGATACCAAAATGGGGAGATAATTGATGCTGGAGGGCAGACCTGCCAATCTTCAGGTGTAACTGGAGAAATGAACCGAGAAAAACCTCATGAAAATCAACAAAGCTAAACATGAACCTGGGATGGAACAACCCCATGCAGCAGGACAGGCAGGTGCCAAACAGACAAACGAGCAGTTTGCATAAAAGGAGCTGTAAGTCCTGGTGGACCTCATGTGGGATATGAGACAGCAGAGTGCCCTTGCAGCAAAGGCAGCTGCTTCCACACTGAGCCGTACAAGCATGAGCAGAGGCAGTAGGCTGAGGCATATAAGACTGCATTTGGAGCACTGTGTCCACTTTTGGACTCTACAGTACACGAACAAACTGGAATTTGTCCATAAGAGATCACAAAGATGGTGAGTGGATTGAAGCAGATGATGCATGAGGAGAGGCTGAGGGTTGGGTTTGTTTGGCATGGAGAAGGCTCTTCAATGGTGCACAGTGATAGGCAGCAGACACCAAGTGGGACATTAGAAATTCCAATTAGATACTGGGAAAGCAGTTTTAATCAGTGGGGCAGGGGAAAGTCCTGACACCACAACAGGTTTCCTAGGGAGGTTCTAGAGTCTCCAACCTTGTAGAAACTCAAAACTTGGAGTGTCAAAACCCCTTGTAACTTGTTGTAGTCGGCCCTCTTCTAGGAGGCAGGTTGGCAAGATGACCTCCGTGACCTAAATTAGTATGTGGCTCTAAGGCATGGCCTAGACTGTACTGGCCAGCTGGTCTCCTCAAGCCTGTGCTTCAGAGCACAGTTCCTTGATTCTTTGGCCAGGTTCTTTGATTTACCCACTAAAGAAGATTTTGCTCTTTACTGAGACCTTTGAGAGATTAGCTAGGTAAATAGATGTGCAGTATTAGATTGTGCGAATATAGTTTTTCATGATCTGTTGTAAGTTTTATGACATAAATACAGCCGTGAATGTCTAATTCTGCTTCAGTGCTAGTTCTGCTTTTTCTAGAAATCACAACTTGAACTCAAATCTCTTTGCTTCTTACAAGATGATTATATAGCTATTTTTTAAGCTTTCCAAAACCTTTGGCTAAATACTGTTAACATTGCCAAGCATTTAATCACATGCTCAGCTTCATTAATAGGGACATTAGTGGTGAAACCAATGCATTTACATCCTGTGCCGTCTTCAGTCAAATGTCCATAGTATGGCATACTAGAATGTGGCATTTCTATGATTCTATGATGTCCCTGCCTACGGCAGGGGGGTTGGAACTAGATGATCTTTAAGGTGCCTTCCAAACCTAACTATTCTATGATTCTATGATTCTATACTGTATTTTTCACTGAGAATTTCTGTCCGCTGCTTGTTTTCACTGTTCTAGTTGTTTGCTGCATGCAGAACTACATGATGAAATGTGAGAATTATGCTGGTTTCAAAACTGCAGAAAAAGACAGCAAATGCTAATGTAAATAGCTGTTTTGGATTTCCTTGTTTTCTTTTTTAACCTATCTCAATATCTTCTACTAGGTATTTTGAGTTACTTGTCATGAAACTACTAATGCATCAGTGCACAAGCTCTGTACAGGCTAGTCCACACTGTTAATTAGCTGAAGCCTGGGCTAGGAGCCTTCTGATCCTGTGTTCATTTATATCTCAGCCCCTAAAGCTGGGTTATATTGTCATTTCCTACCATGATCAGGAGCTTTCTCTAACCCCAGGGTCACTGGCCATTGAGCTTGTTAAGAAAGCTTGAATTTTTCCCTTAAGCACCATTTAAACAAGAGTATTTTTCCTTCCTGCTGAGGGGAATAGTCAAAGATTGGAGCTTCCAAGTACCTGAACCTATCATGAGCTTATAAAAGATTTGGCAAGTTCCTGTGACTGCTTGTAGCAATTTTAATAGGACTGAGTCGCAAAACAAATAATTGTTTGCTTGTCCTTGCACTGTTCTCTGTGAGCATGGTTCAATCTGGTGTGACAGTGTCCCAAGAGCCATACTTTTCAATACATACTTGCAGACTCAGGCCACAGAGTTCTACAAATTACTCTTCTGTACATGTTCAACTTCAGCTGAAATGAGGCTAGCAAGTTCTGCCTGAAATGACAATCCATTCTCCTTCTGGAATACAGATGTATGCAGGAATTCGTAGCTGTAGTCAGATGCTGAAACAGAGAGAGCTGTAGTATCTACAGAAGCAACATATATATGTGCTTATATTCTACTTCTGGTCACCTTGGAAAATTGAAAATAACCTTCCTTGTCCATTAATTTCAAAGAACAATAATTGGTGTTAAGTATTGAGGCACCTTATGAGTTAAAAATGTTCTTAACAGAGCTTTCATTCTTCCAGAGAAAAGAGCATGCCTTGAAATGAGAAAATTATAAACCATAAAGGCCAGTTAGATCTTTCTACCCTTTTCCACTGTTAAAAGCTACAGGATGGAGCAGAAAACCAGTATTGCATTTCATCACTTTATTCTAGACAGAAACTTTCTACTTTAGGTTATCGTGTGTGCAAATGCTGGATGTACAAGAAGTGGAAGGACTTGTCAACTCTTCACACTTTCTTTGTAGAGGTGAACCCTTTACTAGAGTATTCGACACACTCTGGGAGAGGAAGGTGTTAATCTGTTCATATCCAAGGCACAATCTGCAGTCTGCTGGTAATTGCTGCCCCATAAATGTGCCTGTCATGCCTCCTTAGTCTTTAAATATCCAAACTCAAAATAAATGCCTGTGCAACATGTTGAGCCCAGCACTATTGTTTTGTGAGGCAGTTTTATTCATTTATCTTCAGCCAGCTGCTCTCTATATTCAGCCTGGAGGAGCAGACTGGAATTTGTAACCAGACAGGCAGGCTGGGAAGCTATAACTTATTCCCTGTGCTGATAAACCAGTGCATCAAAAGTACAGTAAACAAACGCCCACTGGAAACCCATTCCAGCGCTGTGTCCCCTCCTTTGCCCCTGCCACAAATAGCAGTGATCACAAGGAAACCTGCCTTCATAAACAAATACCCTAGACCTTAATTCTAGTATCAGCTGCATGACATAGTGTTACTGGTATGTTAAACACAGCACATAACAGCAGGACACACTGTTAGGTCACACATGGCAATATAAAATACTAGGTAAGGTCTATGACTTCTCCTGGGTGGGGACCTAGAGCAGGTCGGTTATTTGTAACTACATTGCCCTCTACTGACAGATACACAAAGAGGTTGGGACCCTAATTCTGCTGAACTCAATTCCCGGAGAGCCTGTCCTGTCACTTGTGGTAAGGCAGAAGCACAAGCTGGTGTCATGGCCCAGCCTGGCGAGAGGTATCAGCTTTCATCTCCTTTGGTAGAGACACCACATATTCTAGTCCCAAAGAGACGTGCTTGGCCACTAATTGATAGTCCCCACACAAATAAACAATTGTCTGAGATGTTTTCTCTGCATTCTTCAACCTTTTGTGGATGTTGGAAGCAATCACATGCATAATCCAGCTGCAGGCAAACAATTGTGAGTGGGAGTGCCTCCTGCTCTTCTGCAGCACTCTGCAGCTGTGTGGAGCCTCAGTACAGACACATCCTCTTTGCAATTGTTACTGCTTCTGGAGAAACAAGAATCTACACAGATCTGGGATAAACTAAGTCTGCCTCCATATTTCTCTGCAAGAAATATCAAAGCAGCAGATGACATCTCCTAGGCCAACAGTTCTGAGTCGGTTTGTGACTCTGCAGCTGCCTGTGGGAGTTGCCTGTGGGAGTTGCCAAGGTTGACAGAGCAGCGGGCTGAGCAAGCACAGTCTTGACTTCATCTGTGCATCACAGGCTCTCATTTGGCTGGGTTCCTGCCTTCAGCAGAAGTGGTACAGTCTTCTTGTAACAGGCTCTCACTCCCCATATGTCTTTGAACCACCTCCAGAATCACGTGGGTTGCAGAGGAGATGGCATTCATCTGTGGAGCTGTAGTTCAAAAGGCTGAGAGTGCACACATCAGATTAAAAAGCCTGTCCATGTCCTGGGACGATGATGTGTTTTACTAAGGTGATTCTCTTTTTCTGGCCCCTGTTTAGTTGAAGTGGCAGGAAAGCTGTAAAGAAGGTAAATGCAATTCTACAGCTATGAAGTTGGAATAACAAGGGGTGTTCTACTATATCTTCTCGGTCAGTGATTCATACAATCAAGGCTCATTTATGTATGTTCATGAATGTAAGGAGAAATATCAGGTGCTACGCATTTTCCAAAGGGAAATTTCCACTTCTGCATTTGCATAACAATCCAAATAATGCTGACTTCTTGTCCATGCTATGTGACGTTTTCTGTCTCAAGAGGTATTGTTTCATACCAAGAGTAACTAATAAAAGAAACGTTATTTGCATGAAAAATGTGAATACATGCACATGTGTGGAAAGAGTGTGCACAGCATCTGTCTGCGTGCGTCCCCTCTTCAACAAGACACATATGATTAAAGTCAGCACAGCTGCTTGAGGTCTGGATTATTTTTGTCCAGCTGCTGGTGGCTTTGAAATGTTTTCAAATATCCTATGAAAACAAAACAAGTGGGGACATCTGGGAAGCTGATGGGGTGTGGTGTGTGTGGGACGAAGTGAGTTCAGAGGAAGGAAACCAGCCATTGATCAGGTCACCGTCAGGTGTCATCTCTGTTGCTGGAAATGCTGGCAAGGAGGGAAGCTGGACACAGGAAGGAACTGAGCAGCAGACAAACCACGCTTGAAGCCCTGGAATAAGAAGTGTAAAAACAATGAAGCTAGGTAATGGGAGAACTCCTGCCATGTAGGAAGAGGAACAGGCTGCAGCTCATTCCAGCTTAATCACTCTGAGGTAAGCATATAAATCATCTGAGTGTGTGCACAAGATGCTGTTTATAGCTGTTAGTTGAAACACTTGTTATTTATTGTTGTGTTTATGTGGAAGGAAACCCCCCGGTATAGGGAAGATGCTACTCCAAGTCTCCGGTGTTTCCTGCTATTTTTGTACACATGCTTTCCCTGACTTTATTGAGGTTCACGTCCTGTATTTTAAAAAGTAGGTATGTGGACTAATGATGACAGAGATGGTAAATGTTTAATGACCGGTGTGGTCCTTTCCCGAGGGCCCGAGACTCCTGCCAAGGTAGGGGCCAGGGCTCCAAAGGCAGTGCTGGGCTGATAAGCCTGTGCATCTCCTGCCAGGTCTTCCATTACCTCCTCCCTGGAGGGTGCAGGAAAGGCTGAAAGGTGAAATACTGCAGGCTCATCCTCACAAGTTCTGGGCTGCTGGAGGCCCTAGGAAGGATGTGACAGGCAAGCGAGAGGGCAGAGCATTGGCTTTCCAGCGGGGATTTCATACATCTCATTTGCTCCCCACTAAATGCCCCAGGCTGATGAAACACGTTCCTGCAGCAACCCTGGGGCCTGCCCTAGGAGAGCAGCCCACGGGCCATGTGTCCCTGCCTTGCTGGGAGCACTGGTACAGAGGAAAGCAAGGAGTCCCTGACAGGGACTAGCCCCTTAGCACAGAGAAATGGCTCCCAGGTCTCAACATTTCTTGTCCCCAATGGCCTGGGGATGCTAAGAGGGCATCCTTAGATGCCAGCCCTAAAAACATGACTGCAGGTTTGCTTAATGTGTACCCATCCAGCTCTCCTTTACTGGAGATCTCTGTTTAACTCTTTCTTGAAATGCGGGCTATAATTTTGTCCTTCCAGAAATCATTACCTGAATCTTAGTTACTGACTGAAGGTTTCAATAGTCCCCAATAATATCAACAAGAGAATACTGTATACTTCCTTAGTAAACAAACATTTATACTTCTAAAAAACACTTTGAGTACTATTTGGAATAGCGATGCTTTATTTTTAAACAAAACGTATTCAAGCAGTAAATCCATTGGCTTTTTTTCATGTAGAATTGCATCTTTGTTACCATTGCACATACTTCATTATGCAAGGTTACACGATAAGACTTGCACTTCTGCACTTCAGTATGAACACGTAAATATAATCAATCCTCTCTCAAAGTCTTTCAGAGATAATTTTTCTGTCTCTGTAGCACAACCATGATTTATACTGTAGCACCTGGATTCCTTAGACTTGGAAAAGAAAAGCATGATCTTATTTGTTTTCTAAACACTTCAAAACCTTTTCAGCAAGCAGTCTGGAGATCTTCACAGCTAGCAATATTTTGCTGTTATGACTCGAGCAGCCTCCTCAACTGCAGTGGAACTCCTCTGAAGCTCTACTTTTACACCTACACCAATGCCAAATCCTTTGGACATTTAGTGCACAGAGCTAAATTTAATTTCTACATTTATTATCTCTCTCCAAGCTGAGGCTTGACTTGTTCAGAAGTGCAGTGATCAATAAAGAGTGGACACATCCACCATTTGAGCAGGGTGAACTTCACATTGCTGCAATTCCAAGTGAGGAAGTTTCCTTGCTTGAGCCCTTCTAGCTGAATTCTCCTGGAAGCCATGTGGTCAAATGAAAATGCATCTTCTCATACATTTGGGTTCTCTTTCTTTAGTTGCTTTTCCCATCAAAACCTGAGGTGTGAAGAAGATGGGTTGTTCCTCCACGGAAAGCACCCGGTTGTGGAATCACAGAATGATGTAGATTGGAAAGGACCTTGGTAATAGATCTCACTCAAACCCCACTCACAGCATACGACTTCCAACTTACTAGCTAAATGGAATTTCTCTTGTTCCAGCTCGTGTTCATTGCCTCTTGCTGTGCACCACCAAGAAGAGGCTGGCTCCATTTTCCCCATTCCCTCCCACTAGGTAGTTGTAGGAGCCCTTACAGCTGTCCATGGGCAAGCCCAGCTCTCTCAGCCTCTCCCGGTGCATCATGTGCACCAGCCTTCAACCACCTCGTTTAAGCATGATCCAGTATGTCAATATCTATATTGTACTTGAGAGTACAAACTTGGACACTGCACTGCCTGTGTGGCCTTGTTCATGCTGAATAAATTGGAGTCATCACTTTCCCTAGTCTCTTTCTTCCTCAAAACATGAGACTGTACCTCAAATAGTAGGACCAAAAGCAACCATCATTGTGTTTGTGCCAATGGAAACACTGTAAACAGGAATTCTTAAAACAAAGTTGCCTTTCCTGTCTCCAGCTGAGGCTTTAAGCAAAGCACCTGGGAGCTTCTCTTTAATAGCAGAAACCTACCAGGAAGCCACCTTTTCATTTCCAGTTTCCCTTCCTCGCAGTTTAGGAAAGCGTGGAGTAAAAATTACAGAAGAAACAGTCACTTTTAACTTCCCTTTCTATCCTTTATTTGTCCACAAAAGCTAAAGCATGACTCTTGCTTAATGTCTTGTGATTGAGGAAAATGAGGCATTTAGGTCAGGTGCTGTAATATGTGTACATAATGTTAAATAACTAGCATTAATAATGTCACGATTATAGAAGAAATAGAAGAAATTCAGTCTGCTTTGGTCTCTCTGAAGTGGAAGCATTGCTCTATCTGCCGAGTGCACCCCCCAGCATCTCACAAGCATATGGTTTTTCAGGTGTAAGTGATGCTCACCTGCTTTACTGTCTTTAGCAGAAAGGAACTAAATAGGTGTTCAAGTACCTTGAAATTAATCTATTGTGCAACCAGAATTGTCATCACGCCCCTTACAGGCATATTTTTCACTTGTTGCATGCTTGTTTACCTGCAGCTTGTTTTGAAAATGTGCTACGTGGCTTTTATAATATTTTGGAAAACTCCCAGTTTCTGAGCTGGGCTAGTGTCTTGCTTCCTCCTAGGTGGCATTTCCAATTCTAGACTATTGCTTAAAAATCAGATAAATGCAGCAACTGCCCTCCCTCTTGGTTTGTTTTTTTTTTTTTTTTTAAATTGAGCTAAAGTCATGCTTGGTAACACACTTTGGCCGATATAGGTGTCTAATCTTCAAACAGTAGAAGACTTTACCTTTTTAGTTTTTCTTGGTATGGATTCAAATATGAAGTCTGGACCTGAACTTTAATTCCTTGCATTTCCAAAGCTCTCAGATCAGAGTTTAGATTTAGACCATAACAAAACATAAGGCAAAATATACATTCTGAGTCTTAACTCAGGTTTGCTTTCCTCTCTCCTCTCCTCATCCCTTTCAGCAAGTAGGGCTTGGATGAGGATTTTGTCTGCATGCATGTTGCTCTTTGATGAATTAAAGCTGTGTCATGTCAGCAGCTGAGCAAGGTCATAATCCAATCTTCATAACAGAAGAAGAGGAATGCTCATCCTTCTTCATGACAGAGAAAAGGGGCACTCATCCTGGCTTTTATGGCAATGGCATTTATGACCTTGCTTCCATCTGTTAGTTGATTAGTACTACAACCCTCTTGAGAGAGAAGTAAATAGTTGGCCCTTGTATGCTTCTCCTGTGGATTGCTTTCTGAGCAAGATCTTTACGACTGCTGGGATGGCAGTGTAAGAACTGGACCCATCATCTCCTCATCTGTTTCATGACTATCTTGTGTTCACGGCTGTCGACTGTGCTGCATGCAATGTATGGTGGATGTACTGCAGGGCTTGCCTGCCTCAGGTCTTCTCTTGTGGAAACTAAGGGAGATTTGTTTTCTTGCCAGATGTATAAAGCTGTGATGGAAATTATGGGTTCATGGCTAGTTTACTTTGCTTGAGGGTGTGCTGCTTGTATTGTTGAATTTGACCACAAGGATGTGAGCATCCACACAGCAAAGCTATGGCCACATGATTAACTCCTGGGAGATGCTGTGCTGCTGAGAACGTATGGGGCTGCTGGGCTGCTCTACAGCTCACACTTCAGGCAAGATCCCTGTCTGTCTGGATTCCTGATATGGACTGAGAGAAGGCAATGCAGATCCATTGATATTCAAGCAGTTTCAGCTTCCATCTTCTCTGCAGGATGCTTGAAAATCTCCCTCCCAGCACAGTCAAAAGGATCAACTATTTCCCAGGTGAGGCAATTCACTGTGGTGGTTAAATGGATGAAGAAGAGAAGCTCAGCTGGTGCAATCTCCCTAAAACTGCTGTACCTGACTTGCTGAGGGTGTTTCTCTGTCTCTTTGATCCACTTGGCTCCAGCTTTCCAACCTTGTTCTCTTCTTGTGCTACAAAAGGAGCGACTCCTGCTAGAGATGTGGCTAGGAAAGTGACATTGCTTCCACCTTGGATTTTCACTGTGAGAGTACCAGGGGCTGAGAGGACCATGCCCAAAGCCATTGGGGCAGAGGAGAGCCATACCTCTGCCTCCTGCATAATCAGAGGATGAACTGTCACAGGATTTATAAAAAGGTGCAGACATCGTGCCTGGAGGGATATAGACTCTGTAACTCCAAATCTATGAACAACAGGTGGAGGTAAGCCACTGCTCTTGATGCAGGACTTCTATATCTTATTCTGGATATGCAGGAACGGGCACGAGACAGACCCGTCCTGCATGTTTCCTCACCTTGTGTCTTAGTTTTCATCACTCCTTGTTGACAGGTGCTTGACTGCCTGCAGTCATCCAGTGTGCAGAGAGCTTAGGCACATAACTCAAGTTGATGTGTACTAGCTGGTAGTCAAGGTATTAAAAACTCTTTTTTGTGAATCTAGCCCTGAGAGGTGTGTACAGAGTTCATGGTGTTGGTAGGAATTTGTTGCTCATGCTCACAAGCTCCTGATCCATAACTGGCTAACACTCTGCGCTAACGCATCCTGGAGTAATTTTAAGCTCTTCTGCAATTTTTTGAGAGGTATTCCAGGGCATCAGTCTGACTCTGGGGTGCTTCTTCCACACATAGTGCAGAGGGGAACTGTGTTAGCTGACGTGCCTCCTCTTGTACACTGTTATGGGGGCACTTAATCCACAGCAGAGGAGGAGGCTGCCTGAGTCCTTCTCCAAGATACCTTTCTGCTAAATGCACCCACAGGACCCATCAGGTCTCGGAAACAGTGCAGTCAAAGGCAGCTCTGCACCAGCACGGTCACTTAGACAGCACTTGATTAAGCATTTTGGTTGAGGAGGGGGAAAGAACTTCTTATGTTAGCACAATTGCAGTCCAGCTCCCCTCTCTGTACTTGCTCCATTAACTTCTCTGACTTCAGTGGGGTGTCTGGAGAGACAAAGTGAGTAGTAAATGGCCTTTGACGTAAGAGAGAGGAGTGTCTTACTTCTCATCTTTCTCCTGCTTCTCCATGTGTCAGCTGATGGAGTTTATTTGCATGACACGTAATTCCTCTTATAACTGGGTACTAAAGCATGCCAATCTCATCTTAAAAAGTAACAGCTTCCAGGATCAGCCTCTGGGAAGAACTAAGTGGTCTTAGTGGTGCAGGTCCTGAGCATAGACAGCACGAGGGCAATTTGCAGGGGAAAAGGTGCAGATTTGTCTCCCTACAGCCCCCTGCTTTGGGGCTCCCTGTGTGCAGACGTGTCTGGGTGTCTGTGGAGACGCATCAGGCAGAAAGACCCTGAATTTTAATCCGATTTAAGACAAACAAATTGCAAGTTAGATGCTATAAGTTCCTCTGTTTAAACTAACACGACTGTGTGTTATTTTCATGGATTTATTCTTTTTTAATACTTCAGGAATACCAAGATGTAGTGCAGTGGCTGTCCAAGTCCTCATGCCTTGTAATACTTTGAGGATAGAAGTAGAAAGTCTTGTATTGGTAATAGAATACTTTTAGAAGTCTCCTGTTTGGGAGGAAAATGAAGATAATTCTCTGTGTTTACTTTATGAAGAAATTATCTAAGAACAACTCACTTTGGCAAGACTGTTATACTATACTACTGTCATGAGTAGTTAATCTTCAGATAATTTCTTTCAGTTCTGTAACTTCTGGACTTGCATTAGGCTGCCCTCCTCTCTTGGCACCCAGGCTTTGCTCTACCTTTCTAGTGCTTCAAGTTGCATCTCTCATGGTATTTTTTTTGTGTGCAGCTTCAGTAAAGGCAAGAGACTCTGAGCCTCTTTGGATTTTGAAGAACACATAACACCTTGTAGTTTCACAAGCAAGAGGAAAAGGAATAATTTTTCACTATAAGATCAGAACTGTAGAAAATCAGGAGCATTTGTAAAGTATATTATATTCTAGCTGAATACAATTTCAATGGGTATTTCTAAGTTCAGGTAACAATGATCTAAGATAATTTGACCCTCCTTCATTCTCACCTACAATCTCTTGCATTTTTCCAAATGTAGATTTCTCTGGCTTTATCTTAACAATAAATTAACGCAAACATTGGTCAACAGAGGTTTGAATACCAGCAAAAATATACTTAAATGTAACTCTCTGCTAATCCTTAGGAGCTGCAGCTTGCAAGTGCTTTACAGTGTTGGCCTGATGGAATTTAACTGGCCTGAGAACGATTTCATAAGCAAGGAGTAATTCAGTTTCCTCTTACAGCAATAGCTTAGGTTTGGCAGCAGGTCTTGGCCGTGGAACTGCATAGCACCCTCTCGTGGAACCTTGCACTGCTCCTCCCTTCAGGCAGAGTAGTGCAATCATAGTTTTCTTTGCAAATCTGGAGGCTGATTTTTCAACCATAACATGTCTAATTTCCAAAATCCATTATGGTGCACCTGCAGATGTCAGTATAGCCTAAAAAATATTTCCTTAAAAAGAGGGCTCCTAATTAGTAAAAGTTAAGCCATTCACAAAAAGCTTGTGACTTCACTCAAGGCTTGGGGATTTTACAAGGGAAAAGGCTCCTGCAGTAATTGTCCATATGTTTCAGTCCACAAAAAGAAGGCAACTGAAAGGAGATGGAAGGGGTGGAAGCTGGAGACGGTGGCTTCCACAGCACAGATAGGATTAGGTTTTGAATTCAGGCAGCAGTGGCTGTGGCTCTGGAAAGTGCAGTCTTGATTTCCCATGAAGGTGAAGCATTAGCGCACCTAGGATTTTTGTTTGGCTGTATTTCTAATAGCAATGCATGCTGAAATCATGCTCCAGGACATGTTATTTGCTTTTAGAACCCATGTCAGCTGGGTCAGCCTGTACTGTCTCAGCCCAATACAACCTTTACAGATAAAACAGGAGCATTTTGCATCACCTTCATGTGTTTGTAGGAGGTTAGAAGTGTGTCATTGGGTGAGAAGCTGACTCTTTTATTTCATGATTTCTGCCTTGGAGGAAAAGACAGTTACAGAGGTCAGGTTTCCTGCTCCACTCTGAATATTTAGAAGAATAATGAAAATGGGATGATTGTTCTTATTTTGTAATGCATGAAGTTAATCCACTGCATTCAAAGCTGCTGCCTGACTTGTGAGCTGATGGCTGTGATGGCTTCTTTTACAACCAGTACGTGGCCACATTATGGATGGATGTGCAATGGTATTGTTAACCACAGCAGTTTCAGGACATAGGGACTAGGACTGTGAGGAAGCAAGTGGAAGGGAGGAGAGGGTGACTGCAATGGCCACATGAAAAGGTGGTGGGGATGGCTGTGATCATGCATTTTGCAGCAAAGAGGTGGCTGCAGCACTGCACTAGTTGGGAAGCATGAGGCATTGGGCTTGATGGTCTGCCAATCTTACTTCTGCCAGGGAAGACAGAGTACTTTGCAGGAGGGATGCAGAGGCATTTGCTGGCTTTTCCCTTCAGGCTTAGTGGTGGATCCCCAGACGGGGCTGTGTTAGCTCTGTAATGTACAGCCACATGTATTTACATCATAACTTTGCAGCCTATCCAAGGTAACCTTCCCTGGAACTGAGCAGCAGATGAATGTCAAATAACTTTCTTATAAGGGAATTCACTCTAAGCCTTTTAGGAGCCTAGCTTACAGCAAATACCATGGGGATGTAACACAGCAACAAAGAGCCAGTGCACAAAGCTGGGACAATTCAAGCGTGATGTCTCTGGAGATTACTCAGAGGAAGAAGAAAAAGACCATATCTGGCTGAGCCGATGCCTGGACAAGTAAATGTCTATGTATGTACATGTGTCTCTCTTTCCCTTCCCCAAAAAACAAGGAAAGTTTGGGTTGTTTTTTTTTTGTTGTTTGTTTATAGGTTGGGGGGCTGTAAAAATAAATGTCAGGCAGCACCCGTGATCCAGGCAGCAGCACACATGCAAGCACAAGGTTTTTGTGCCTGTGTAAATGAGTTCAGGGATGTCTGGTAAGGGTTTGTTTCATATGTAAGCTCCATCCTGTGCCAGTCATCTGTTCTTGGCTAAATAGGGCCCCATGAAAATCTGTGACTAACAAATGCCTGCATGCGCTATTTAGAGGATTCTGTGTCACAGGCCCTAAGCTGAGTTCACCTGAGGATTTGCCAAAACAGACATGACAAGTACTTGGTTGAGGTCTAAAATTGTGCTAGGAGATCTCAGCCCAGCTGCAGACACAGACCAAGTGGGACCACACAAACCTAGAAGAAGGTGCCTCCAGGCAAATGGGACATGATCATGTCTTCTGATCTGGGTGTGGGCAGTGATGCTTGCCTGTGACTGTGATGCCCCAGAGATAGCTAAGGAAAATCTGTCTCTACACTGACAGTGGCCTTCACTGGAAGGACCAATGCTCCCAGGTGTGAAGGCTGAGCTGGCAGTATGCACTGCACCACCATCTGCTCTAGTCTTGTGGAGTTCAATGCCTGTTTGTTGATTAGCTTATCCCCTTAATCTGTGTGTTTTAATCCAATAAACCAGTACATGCTGGAGCCAAAGACAGTGGAGAAGCGAAACAAAAGCTATTTATTCTACCCAAAACAGTCACACTGAGCAGTTTAAAGCTGACGGCTAACAGTAAACAACCGATATCTTTGGCTCTGACAGTTTGCCCTAGGCCAAACAGAGTTAAAAAAGCCCCCCAGAATCAGTTTTTCTTTCTGCTTTTGCTGTCACCTGCTCATGGGGCAGAGAGGAAAAACATGGTGGTTTCTCATGCTAAACTCTCTCCCCTTATGTGGGAGCACACCAACCCCTGCTGTTCTCAGGCTGAGTTGAAGAAAAAAGAAATGACTGTAGAAACAAGACTCTGGGTTACGTCTTGTCTTTCTGATCTAGTGCAGATCTCCTGTTTTTCCATATGAGTAGTGTTGAGGTGTACATCAGACTCTGGTCATAACCTGAGCCTCGGGTCTAGATAGAAAAACAATGCCTTCTCTCTCTCCTTGGACCCACTGCATCAAGACTGAACTGTTCTTGTCAAGTGTTTCTGAGGTTATGAGAAACTGGGGACCACAGCATTCTTGTGACTGAGTTTAGGGCAGTAAAGGAGAGGATGTCAGAGGAGTCTGAAACACCAGTTGCATAATGCTCTGAAAAATATCGAGTTTTCTCCCTCCTTGAGACCCAGTGAAGCAGCCAGATCTGCACCTGCACCTGAAACAACAGCTTTTCAGGAGCCATCTCAAATTTTTCCCTTAGAATAATCCCTGTCTGAGTTGCTCAGTTGCCTATGGTTAGTGCCCAATAGTAGATGCTGGGAATAGGAATATTATCAATCTCTCTATATTGTAAGCACATTCCTAACTGTTGTTTCCTGTATTTGGAGTCCTCTTTGGCATCCTCAGTAAATTTCAGCTAAAGGACAGGCCCTGACATCATCTTTTTTTCTCCCTGAGCAACACAATTTGATGAACACCTAAAGTGGTGCTTAAAAGTCAGGTTTTGCAGGAAGTGCAGCAAATTAAGGAGGTGAAAGGGAGCTAAACTGTACATGGCCTAGCGTGCCTGAAAAGGGTTGTGTGATGCTGAGCTGCTTCACCCCAGATGCTTTCTGGTAACTCAGGTCCTGATTGAGCCTTTAGCAGCTTTAGATTCTACTGTTCTTGCAAGCAAGACTTCAACCTGCAAATCTGCAGGTGGGCAAGAGTGAAAGTCCCAGAGGAGCACTTCCCAACGTGACAAAATATGCAAAAAAGGAATTTCTAACTGGAGTTCATTCCTCCTATTAGGTTTTCAAATAACAGATGTTTCCCTTTGACATTTCACAAAACCTCTTCTGTGAGGTTTATGTTGCTTTCAAGACAGATTCCATTTAAAAGAAACTTATAAAATTGCCTACTGTTTAACACCTGTTTAATATCGAGGCATGTAGAAACTCATGATCTTCTTGCTAGTGCTAAATGACCACTCTCTAAACATGTCACTTTGAGTTTCAGCTCCTGCTGTGCTCTGAACCAGGATGCAGCGGCATCTTTGATATCAAGTAGGGATGGGGTGAGCATAAGCGTGTGCGCAAATATAAACACTTGCAGGAGAATGAATTTGCTGTACTGAGTGGTCTGGTTGTGCCAGTACATGTCAGTAGAAGCAGACAATCAGTCAAAAGTTTCAGAGGAATTTCATAGTAGGCAATTATGGAATAACCGTATTAAGCCACGCCGCTCAAAACCTGTATAGATCTTGAAATATGGAGGCTTAAATATCATGAATGAAGTGGCCTCTTGTTTCTTTAATGATATAAATATACACCATGTTAACTTGAAGGCTTTTGGCACAGCAAGCCTGCTACTTTGTGGGTTATGCTGCAGGGGACAGAAAAATACTGTGTTTTCAAAATGCAGCACTGGTATAAAAGAAAAGTGACTATGTAATTGCTATAGTCTGCTTCACGCCTCACTCATCCTTATTGACCCTTCCCGGCTCAATTTGGCTTATGGCTTTTTTCCTTCTTCGTAAACAATTTTTGCCTGCCTTGATTGCCTTCTATTGCTGAATCTTAGGTACCAATTTCTAAGGAAAAACATGTCAAAGCCTTTCTTTAAAACCCCATGTCTCAAGAAAAATACGTTTCACCAACATAGATTCAAAGAGCAGCAGCACATGGGAGAAGATTAAACTATTCTTAACTAAGAGGTAGGGTAAATAGTTCAGTGTTTGTAGCCCTTTCCTTTGGATATGTTTGTTTCCCATTAAAATTTTTGAATCCACAGTCCATCTTCCTCCTCTCGCCTAATCTGAGTGTAGGTTTTGCGTGCTTATAGGGGAGTTGCAGTGTTAAATCATGAATGTCTATTGTCTTTATGCTGACACTTAGCTGTCTTCCTTTTACAAAGCCACTAGTAGGCACAGGATGCTCCATGGAGGTCTCTCTAGCAAGCTGTTCTCAGACACTTCCAAAATGTCCAGAAGAAGCACTGCAAGAGTAGCAAAAGTCTCACGCCTTTCTGCATAAGACTTATTATGTTGGGTTTTGTTTTCAAATTCACCTTGTGCCTCAATACATCAGGAGACTGAAAAATGCAGTCTTAAAATCCAACTGTGCTTTGTTGAGGTTCCCAATGAGCTCTAGTTCACGAGTGTCAATCACACTTTGCTCAGCTGGGAGCTGGAGGACTTGATCTGCCACATACCCGCTCCCAAGGCGATTAGAGAGTTCTCTGACAACCTGACACGTCTAGACGCTGTAAGGTGAGCTTAAGGATAGCTTAAGATAAACTTCCATTTTTCCTCTTCCCTTATTTGGACTTACAGCACAGTCTTAACTTTGTTAATTACTTTCTTTGGCTTGGCAGATTACTCTGAGCGGCACTGTGCCTGGATGACATTACAATATTAATCTCTCACTGAAAGACCAATTTAGGGCTTCATGTATTTTCTGAGATATTCCCAACATCTGTTAACAATTTGGGCACGAATGTTCATTTTCTTTTGGCAGTGGGTACAAGCCACGATTCCAGTAGTCAATAAACCTGCAATGGGAAGGGAGGAGGCTGGACGCTCACCACCTGCCAGCCGTGGAGGAAGCCCTGGCAGGTTGTGTTGTATTCCCCTCTGCTGCTGCTTCTGTGCAAGAACCTAAAGCCTAAGTGCTCCAAACATTCAGAGTGCTGCAATGTCACTCTTTGTAGCACCTGATCTTTAGCCATGTGTAATGTCAAACCCTTGCTCAGCTCTTCTTGCCCTTTGATGGGCATATAGTGCTCATAGGAAAAGACAATCCAAGGGGAGGTTGCATGATCAGGCACCCAGGAAGGATACTGTTGCTCTTTGGTGGTTTTGTCACCTAGACTTTGTCCTCAAGCAGTCACTAAGGATGGGCTGAGAAAAAAGGCTATTCTTTCCAGACCTGGCCAGAGGAAGACAGGATGGCTCCAGTGTCATGCCTCTGGTAGAAGTAGTACCAACTGAAGAAGTAGGGTTTGAATGAAATTTTGCCCCATCTTAGGTGGCTGCTTTTGCTTCCCTTGAGCTCCACTCCACCCCAGGCCAGCAGTGTGGCTGTGCTTTCCTCTCAAGGTGCTCAATCCCAGAGGAAGAGCCCTGTGGTTTTCTAGAGGAGGGATGAGGAGCAAGCAGTGATGCTGGACTCTTTGGCCTGTGATAGAGGATGACCACTGTCCCTGCAGCTGTGACAACTGAATGATCAGTGAGCGGAGAGCATCCACAGTGAGGACCTCTGACACCTTTTAAGCCAGGCAAGGAGCTGAACACTGGGCTTGTCCATGCTGCATGAGAGCTCTGATTGCAAAGCTGGAGGAAAGGGGAAGGAGGTATCAGGAACACTGATGCTGCCACAAAGTGCTTATTTGGTTGGAAAGGAGACTTTCAAACACTGATGTTTTCTATAGGGTCTGATCTGAGTATAAAGCAAGCCCCCTAGATCACATTTCTGAGGAGCGGCAAGTGGAGAGAGAGGATGCCAGATTAGGGTCTTCAGGTCAGACTACACAAAGCCACAGGTTTAGTTCAGGCCAGCATGGCATGTCTTGTTGACCCCAAGCACCAATATATACTGGGGGCCACCCCACTGAAATGTATCTTGGTAGAAAAGGACCTGGTGGTCCTGGTGGACCTCAAGTTGAACATGAGCCAGCAATGTGCTCCTGTGGCAAAGAAGGCCTGGGCTGCAGTAGACAACGCACTGGCAGGTGGCCCAGAGAGGTGATCCTTCCCCTCTCGTCAGTACTGATGAAGCCACACGTGGAGTGCTGTGTCCAGTTTGGGATCCCCAGTATCAGACAGATATGGACATAGAATCATAGAATCATTAGGTTGGAAAAGACCTTAGAGGTCATCAACTCCAACGGAACCTATCTATTACTAAATCATGTCCCCAAGCACCTTATCTACCTGCCTTTTAAACATCTCCAGGGATGGTGACTCAACCACCTCCCTGGGCAGCCTGTTCCAGTGCTTGATAACCCTTTCTGCGAAGAAACTTTTCCTAATGTCCAATCTAAACTTCCCCTGATGCATCTTGACGCCATTCCCTCTTGTCCTATCACCTGGGAGAAGAGACCAGCACCCACCTCTCTGCAGCCTCCTTTTAGGTAGCTGTAGAGAGCAATAAGGTCTCCCCTCAGCCTCTTCCTCTTGTCCCGGCTAAAGAGAAGACATGCTGAAGAGAATTGCTAGCAAGAAGAACAACAGGGTAATTTTTGCTTTGTAGGCTTTCTATAAATACCCTTGTGTTAATTTTATAATGTTTCTTCATGTTGCTTATGGGCATTTCTCCACCTTGCCCAGCCAGCTCCCAGCTGCCACCTCACACCTCCACCTCAGCCAGCTGCTCCTTGGCCGCCTTTCACAGGCACCTCTCGACATGCATGTGCCTGGCACTGCAGACAACAGATTTGGCAGAGTTTTGCGCATTTTAACCCTTTTCTGCAGGCCAATTTCCGCAGCAGCTGTGGTCTCCATAAGCTGTAGAACAACACAGAGCCCTTCCTTCACCTTGGTTAGCTGCAGCTGACGTCACGGTAAATGTAGTCCTCCCGTGATCAATGCATGAGTTGGGGGGTGAAAGGGTTGGGTTTTCTTTACTAAGCTGTCTTATCTGCAGAAACATTTCCTGAGTTACTCTCTCATCCTGCCTTGGAGATACAATCGTTTCCTGGTGTGGGTATTTTTGGTTTATTTTCATTTTTTTTTTTGCTTTGTTATTTTTATCCCTTGCTCCACTTCTACAAAGGTTTTTTGCTGACCTTTCTTTCCAGACTGCTCGTGGGCAGAAGCTCACTCCTATAGGAGTCTTTCACCCTTTTTAGCATTCCCCAGTCCCACAAAAAGTGAAGGTAATTGCAGTCAGCCTTTTCCATGCATGAAAAAAAAATCCCAAACCTGTGCCAATGGTTGAATTTGGCTGAAACGCTCCTAAGCACTTCTGTACTAACCACACAGACCCCTGGTCCTGCAGCACACCTAGCCAGTGCTAGGTGCTGCAATGTTAAAGCAGTGTTTACCTCCTTTAGAGCAAAAACCATTTTAAGCCCTGTGCATAAGCAGAAGCTGCTTCCAGGTACCTTCTAACTAGATGCTCCTTGGTCCTCATTTCCTTCAGTGAGGGTAAACTGGGATGAAAGGAAGATGCTCTGTGTGAGACACGATCATGCTTCACAAGCATGGTCTGTGTCTGTCATGCTCCTTTTCTCTTCCTTGGACTTTTAGTTTACTATGTTCAACAGCACACAGATCTTATTTCCTCTTCTTCCTCTCCCCGCAAGCTGCTGTTATTTTGGTGGCTCATCAAATACCTGTATTAAGACTGGGAAGAAGGTGGTGTCACAGAGTCATCTGTTACAAAGAAGAGAACCAGGAGCTTGTGGCACATGCAGGGAGAGGCAGCACGAGGCTCAAGTGATCCTTTGTGAACTTGATGCAGTGTCTAAATGAAATACCTCCCCAGAAAAATACACTTCACATTTCAGATATATGCTGACCCGTGGAGCTGCTGTAGTACCTTACTTCAAGCAGGTCTGCTCTCTTAGACTGTCTTTCAAGTAGATCTTTCCTGCAAAGATAAAAGATGCTGAGAGCTAGGTTTTAAGGCTGCCTTTCAGACTTCGCCCTCTTCTGTACCACTTTCTCCTGTATTAATCCAATAACGTGTAAGATGACAGATGAGAGTTCTCAGGAGATGTCATACAAAGTGTTCCCTGTAGAACAAACAAAAACCAGTCCAGTTTTGAAAATGAAACTGTTATAACTCACACAGCCTCAGGGGCTCTGGCAAGCCCAACTTCATTGAAGATTTAAGAGTAAACAGTATTCAAATACATACAGATAAGAGGTGCAAAGTGTGGATCCAGCTTGCATGGCCACACAGACTTGGGAGGGATGGAAAACTCAGAGCTAGGTAGCTGCACTGACTTGCAGGAGCCCGAAGCTGCTTTTATTCCTTCCAGACTTTTGGTAACTTTTAAACAGAAAAGATTTTTGAAGTAATGCTTTGGAGTCATCACTTATTGGCTAACCAGTTGAAATGGGTGGTGGTTGTTTGTTACCTTAATGGATCTATTCTTTGCAATGGGAGGACTGCATGTGAAGCTTAATTAAAATTTGTGAAGAGTTTTCTGTCTCTGAGCACAACACCCCCCTCGCCCCAAAGATGCAGCAGGGGACACCTGTCTGGGAGCAGCGGCAGCAGTATGCTCCAAAGCATCCCTGTGGGGCTACAAATGTGTTAATGTCAGAGCTGAGGCTACGAGGAGAGCAGCTCCCAGGTAGCCAGTTCAACACAAGCCTTTCCATTCCAGCCAAGGGCACTTTTAAAAAACATGGTATTGTCCGTATGTTGCTTTTATGCACTTGCACATCATTATGTGCCAAAAGAAGAAAGGGGTGAATTTTTAAAACAGTCTCTATATTCTGTATTTGCTCTGGGAATGGATAATATTTCACATTAACTATGTTCTTCTGCCAATTTTTGTCATGAGAGCACAGTCTTCAAATTGTAGAGCCTGTGAATTACAGTGGTAAATGTTGTATTGCTTTGACCTTTTGAAATGTCTCTGGGATGATTGGCTGCCTGTCCTCCCCTTCCCCCAGAGGTCAGGCAGGTTGTAAATATAGGCGAAATGGAATAGCCAGATAATCAAATTGAACCTATTCCACTGCAGTGCGGTGCAATCACGGCGCAGTGAAATTCCATCAGCATTCAAGGCTGCATTTCAAGTGCCACGGAAATCGCTTTGTAACTGTCCACGCAACTCAAAGAGCAGTGTTTACCGTCTGCAACACTGTGAGCTCTGCATTTTTAAGCCTCCTTTAGCAAAGAAAGAAGAAATCCCAAAGCCGGAGGAATGAATAGGCTGCCATTTGAAAAAAACCCACATAATCTGAAAAAAATTAACTTGTCATATAGGATGATTGATAAATTTTATTTGCCTTGGGATTTTTTTCCTTTAAAGACACTAAGATGATTCCTCTGTTCAGGAGCAGATAGCAGAATTGCTTGCTGCATCACTTGAGCTCACCTTCTTCAAAGAATAAGTACTTTAGTCATTATTTTAGTAACAACACCGAAGTACAATGCATAAGCAGTGGAACAAAAAGCACCATAACTCTAGCTCTGCACGAGGACGATATTTATGCACAATGTCCTCTGACCCAGCAAGATGAAATTCTGGACACTGAAATCTGTATAGATGATTTTTCAGTAGCAGGAGCCAAGCACAGCACTGTGCTTCTGTTGCTTGCAAGCCCCGCAATGCTAGCAGTGGGTTAGCAAGGCATAATTAATGTTTACTTATAATCAGCATCTTCCTGTGCCAGCAATCATAGCAGACTGAAACTAAGCAGGGGAACCAGAAACCCTGCTGCTTTCAGCTGTCTGGAACAATAATTACACAGTGCCACAGCACCTCTGGGAGTCTGGCACCATTTATCCTCCCCAACTCTCCCCGTTGGTTACCTGCCACAGAGCAATCCCCAAAGCAACCAATCCTCAACATCATTTTCATACAAAAGGTGGAGAGAATGATAATGACTATGCTATTGCTCTGCTTTCAGAAAGCCAGGCTGATGGCTTAATTGAGGTTAAAATAAGCTCCAATCAGAGAGGTAAAAACCTAACAGGGCTACTTAATCTTATATAAATACAAGAGAGATACAAGTGCATGAGGAGAGAATAATAACTGATTCTGGTAGGGTTTCTATGGAGAATAATCATTAGCCAGGCAGTGAACAGATTGGACCAGGAGCAGGCTATTTGGCATTCATGCCCTGGTGGTAAAGGCTTTGAGCTGGAAGCTAATTTGAATTTTAGGGTTGGGTTTAAAAAGGAAAAAAAAAAGCCCCCTGTCTGGAGAAAAGCAGCATCATACTCATTTTTGCCCTATTCTGTGCCAGAGAAAATCGACTGACTTTCACTCTGCAACTTAATTGCTCCCTGTCTAACGGCAGGACAGAAGTATTTGGTTGACTTAGGAGCAGTGATTTGCCTTGCCCAGGGCAGTGTCCCCTAGCCCTGTTTGTATCCCCTAGCCCCCTCTTTACTCTTTGTAAGGGGAAGAAGGCAGCCCAACCCACTCGCCTTTCTTCACCTCTGGGAATGCTACTAGAAAAATAAATTCAAAGATAATTTATTTTTTGCCTTACACTTTCATTTTCAAAGCCAAATCCCTTTAAGAGCCTGAAACTGAAATACTTACTTTTTAGCAAATCACTGGGAAGATTTGGCAAAACTCAGATTTTTTTATTTTTCAGGCTTGTAGATGTTGCTCGTCTGTTTTGGTAAGTTAAGTTAGATATTAGATTTCAGAAGTATTTAAAAATTCTTCTTGCATGCAATAGTATTTCAAATCTTAACTAAATTCTCAACTCTTTTTTTGCCCTGTTTGTTTACCAGCTGCTTGCAAGAGTGAGTTTTGTTACAATTGCTTTATTTTAAACAGACTACATGAAAAAAAATTCAATAACTAGCTGGAGATGTGCAGCTCCTGCCAAAGTACAGTTTCTAGGCTCTGTTTTTCTTAGTGTGCATCCCAGAGATGAAGTCATGTCTTTCCTCCACCAGCAGCTCAGGTGACACATCGCACACCAGCTGCAGCGGGGATCTGGCCTCTAGATCTGTAGCTAGAAACAGGTAAAGTTAGAGATATGTGTGATATTGCTGAGTGCATTCAGTTTATTTTTTTTAGGTTAACCTGATATCCCCACTCTCCTGCTACATTTTACTTACAGCTCACTATTTTTTAAAGCATGTCTCATTATTGTACAATTTCAAAACCATGTTGCATCCACCATGAAAGTCTCTGTGGTTTGCTATGAGGTTCTGCAATAATTTGCTTAAAAGCTTTGCTTACACCTCCCATTTTTCCAATCTTAGCTGGAAATCCTTCAGCTTATGTCCATCAAGAGATAAAAATAAACTACAGGCTGCAGCTCGCTGTAGCTGAATGCTCCATTACTGTTGAGAATTGCAAGCATCCTCAGGAAAGCAATGAAAAATTACCCCTCTCCAGGCAATGAAAAATGTCAGGAGTCTCTGAGGCCTTAAAGGAGAATAATTATGCTGTGAACAGATTGCTGCATGGCAGAGACCTCAAAGCTCTCTCAAAGGGAAGACTACAGGACTCCTCTAAAAGGGAGATCAGAGCCAATCCACAGCACTTTTGGGGAGAAGGCAGGTGAGAATAAAAAGACCATATGCCCAGTCTGACTGGCTTCATTGAGGTGAGTGGTCCTGTTGCTTCCAGAACTACTTCCACTCAGGAAAATAAAAGATAAAGAAATTTGAATGGGTATTTTTTAACAGAATGAGCTGTGACTTTAATTCTGCTGGTAGCCAAGTCCTGCAAGTCGGTTGAACAAACAGAAAAGGAGTGTGGGGTTTCAGACAAGGAGAGGACTTGGCCAAAATTTCCCTGGAAAACTTGCCTCTCCTCAGGCTGGTGAGCATCTACTGCCTTCTCCAAGGCAATCTTCAGTCAAAGAGGATCCAGCCCACCCCTGGCTAAGGCTGCTGTCTCTTGTTTGTGTCCAGAGCAATGGGGCTACAGTGGAGTGGTCAGTGGCCATGCCAGGAGCCTCACCACAGGTTGTTGTGGCTGGCTCAGCCTGGAGCCAGAGCCCTCCTGCCCGTGCAAGTGGCATCAAGCATACAACTCAAGGAGTGGGATGAGAAGTGGGAAATTTTTCAGCCTGGTAGCATTTGTGAGTGTGCTCTGCAGAGGAGAGGTAATGAGGACGATGACCAGGACCAAGGACGACCAACGCAATCAGGTTAAGGCAATTCTAAAGTGTTTTGTGCTTAATGGGTAACAAAGGGCAGGATTTGCTACATATTTCACCTCCCTGGGAAAGATTCTGACAGGCCTGAGTTCATTATCCCAAGGGAAGGTGACAGCACTGTTTCCTGGGTTGAACAGGAGCAGGGTTAAGGTTGCAAAAGGAGGACTGAAGTCCTCTTTATTATGTCTTCCCTCTCTTTTCAGTACTTTAACTGTAAAAAGTGACTCTACAATAGTGCAAGATGCTGTTGCCCGGCTTGGTGGGGAATAAGGCTTTGGGGGAGCACAGAAACTTTGCCAGGTTTTCTTTGCAGGGCAGGTGGGAGAGGGCCCAGAGGGTCGTATCAAAGGAGCAGTAACTCAGTCACTGTGACTCCGCCATCTGTTCTGTCCTGGGTTATAATTTCCAGGTCTTCCAACTTCACCCAGAGTTTTGGGGGGAACACTTCACGTGAATAGAAAGGGAATTGGAGGCTCAGCTTTGCAGACCTTGAGCTATCTATGAGGAAGGGCACTCGAGCACATCCTCGGCACAGCAACGTTTTGGGGAGATATCATTAGCCCCCAAACTACCGCTGCACGGCTTTACAGTATTTTCTTTTCAGGGTCTAAATCACAGTTTTCAGTAGTGTGCAGCATTTCCATGGCTGTCTGGAAACAAAAGGAAATTCAGGCTTTGACCTGCACTTCCCAGTGATTCAGGTATAGTCCAGATCACCAGCTCAGGTGAAACAGTAGTACAGAGGTGATTACTTTTCATTTACCACACAAATCAGCCAGACTAGGCCAGCTTTGCTGGTATCTTATTTTTTTCTTTAATCTTGGTTCTTAATGTTCAGTGCCTTGATTTTTTTTTTTAATATAATTATAAGATGCCGAGAACCTCTCCAAGTTAGAGAATTCATTGTCACAACAAGGTTTCTCTTGAAAAGTATAATAAAGCCGAATGTGTTAGGTTCTTTGTCTCCAAAAACCTCTTCCAACTCCCAAAACATAGCTAACAGCACTGTTCTTCAAGTGTTGGCTTTTATGCCAACATAAGTAGTATGAAATGTAACATGAAAAGTATGAAGAGTAGAAATGTAACCACAGCTTTTCCCTTCCTGCCTGTTGCGCAGCTGGTGGAGCAGCTCCCACCCAGGCAGCCCGACTCACAGGTTAGAGCAGGACAATGTGCTGTGAGTACCACAGAGTCACTGCAGGCGCTACAGAGGGATGTGGGAGCCACAGAGGGATGTGTTACAGGCAGCAAGCAGGAGGGAAGAGCCCTATAATGTGCCCCAAATTGTGGCACCATCCCTGTCTGTGATGTTGGTAAGGCTTTACAGTGCACTCCAGAGACAGAGCAGCAGGTTTTGATGGGGCTGCTACTTTTGGAGTCAGCTTCTGAAAGCAATTCTATCTCTTCCCTCTCCAAAGTCTGTAAGCTGGGGGGGCGGTTCATTGAGTCTGCAGTGTCCTGATGACAACCGGGGAGGCAATTTGCTACAGTGCCTACACAGCCCAGCCCTTGGAGCAGCACTTTCTACCAAAGCTCATGTCCCCAGTGCTTCAGCAAAGCTTTTGTTCGCATGGTGAGCAAAACTTGCAGTTGCCTGGATGTTGATATCATCCAAACCTGACCTTCTGCGAAGGGATAGGAGTAAACATGTCAGCTGCACAGTTCTAGTGCAGCTGTCAACATGGTTTACTCTTTCCTCCCTGTTAATTAATGCAGATTTTCCTTGCCAACACTTCTGACTAGATGTGTAAATTTTGGAGCACTTTGATATATAGGCTCTTAATCCGAGCTTTTGCTCCTTCCGAGGACACATCCCTGCAGATCTCAAGCAGACCCGATTTGCACATCTTTCTCCCTGAAAACTCGGCCAGGGCAGGTACGGACCACCAGCGTACGGTGAGTGCTCAGGCACAGTAGCGACAGCTCTTGCCCTTAAGCCACTCTGCTATACCCAACACAGGGCATATGTGCCTGAGTGATGGCTAACTGCTGCGGGAAGGGAAACGTGCCTTTATTGCTGCATAACTCCAGGGCTTGTAAGGTCTCTGGTCTCAGAAGTGGCTGGAAACAAGGATTCAGGGATGGATTCAGGAACTCCCAGACCAGAGCTTCTGCATCAGCTGACCGTGGGACTTTCCAAGGCACACCAGGGGGGTTGGACGAGCACATAAAGCAAAGGCTGGGGATGGCCTGGGGAGTGGGCATCAAGAGGTGAAGAAAAAACAAGGATATTCTCCAACTTCTTTTTATTTTATAGGTGAGTGCTGAAGGTGTCTTCTTGAGGGGGATGTGAACTCACGCTTCTCTGTCCCATGCTCCAACCAGCTGGCTGTGTGTCATCCAAGAAAAGATTAAGAGGATTGAATTTGCTTAGTCTAGAGAAGGGAAAAGTGAAACAGTAAAATTTTATAATTTCATGGACTGCTATTGCATGCATAGAGGCACAGGGAAAAATAGCTTGTCATATACATAGCGGAGTGGGATAAAAGCAATGGATAAGGACAGAATAAGGAAAAAGATAAAGTAAACTGCAGCAAGGGCTACTTAGATGTGCAAAAAGAAAAACTTTCTGAGTGGTGTGAGAATTATGTGCTAGAAAAGACTGGGAAACTACCCTCTCCATCAGTGGAGATGCTTAGCAGTGGCCCAATCTGCTGCTGCACCTGGGAGAAAAACAGCTCTGAGTCTCCCATTCGTGGCTTGGGTGTCTGCAGTTGCCTTCGGTGCTCCTGCCTATGGCTGGAGCATGCTGTGTGCTGGCTGTGTCGGGGAAGGGATGTACAAGACTGCCAGGCACTCTAGGTCTAACGCTAGCTCCCTTTCCATGTTTCTTCACAGAGAGTTTTCTTTTCCTGTGCTGGAGATCGGCTGCACAGCTGGGTGCCGCATCCCAGGGCAGAACTGTGCCAGTGGGAGCTGCCAGGGCTGATTCACGCCTGGCTCTGCTGCACAGTGGCAGAGGGGCAGTAGCTGAGGATTTACACCACCTGGCAGTGGCTCACGGCTTTGAGGATTTCTTTGTATCTGGTGCAAAGCTTTGTAAAGAGGGAAGCCTTTGTGTCTGCAAGCAACTAACTTATAGAATATAAGGGCTACAGAATAGCCTTCTATTTCGGGCTATGGTAAAGAAAGAGTAACTTTAACAGTACTTTATTGAACTTGTGGTCACTGGTTGGGGAATGTGGCACTACCTGGTACTGCCCACTGCCATCCCAGTCCCCTGGAACACACCAGCACAAGTGGCCCCGGGGGACAAGACAGTTTTACTTAACGGAGCAGCATTACTTTAGGAGAGAAATGAGAATGAAAACTGGCCAGGAAAGGTCTTTCATTTGCTATAGGGCATGAATGGCCAAGAAGGAACAAGGAAGCCAATGGCTAAATGGAAGGCTGCATGCCAACTTCTTTCATAGATTCATTAAAATCAGAGAGGACCATTATAATTGTGTTGTCTGGCCTGCAACGTGCCACAAGCCTTAGCTCATGACCTAGCAGATTAGAAAGACAGCAGGAAGGAAGGAAAGGCACTAGTCCCCACCTCTGCCTCACACAGGCATCATTTCCACTGTCCAAGACCATTGATTTGCAAAATTGGAGTTGCCAACAACAGCGGCACTCAACATCTTGTTGCACTGCATCCTGCCCTCACAAGCTCAGGCTTTCTTTTTATCTCAGGGATGCAAAGAAAGCCCAGAACGCATTAGGACAACCACCTGGGGAGTTAGTTATGATTTTTAAGTGCTAATGATGCTGCCCACAGTTCAGTGTTTATAATAAACTCTCTTCTCCCCCTCTTAACTAAATTGTGTATGTACAGAGGAAGAAGCTGTACCCACGAACACCACGAGCACACGGCTTGCGGCACAGAGCTGATGTACTCCATGAACGGGAAAGGGGGACAGAACATTACTTATTTTCATACATTTGAATTGGGCAGGCTAGTAAGAGCTGGCAAAAGAAGGGAACGAGTATGATCCTGGCCTATATCCACTGTGCTTTAATGTAAACCTGAAGATTGTGCAGTCCTCTTGACAGCTGGCTCATAGCTCAGCCTACACAAGCGATACGGATGGTGATTCAAAGGTTGCACGGAATTACATTGCTTTGCCTCAGCTTTGTGCCAAATATAATATCTAATTGCCTAGTTTAAGTACATTTCTGCAACACAGGAGAAGAACAGGCATTCTGGGAAACAGGGGAGCTGCACACAGCCTGCTTTAACTGTTACCTGGAAAGAACCATTTCTTATTCTTCCAGTCTGTACTCTTTTTTTTTCCTTTTTGTTGTTGATGTTACCATTTAGCATTAATGCTGACGACTGCTTTTAATGAAGTATCTCTGGCTGTGTGGCCCATGCCTCTGCCTCCGCAGGCAAAGCAGCATTCTGGACCAAGCACAGCACATTCCAGCCCCCAGTCTCCAGGCTGTTGTACAAATAAGGAAGCAAATGGTCCAAGTCGGATTGACTTTCAGGGCAGCAGGAATAGCAGGTGGGTGGATGCAGGAAAAGGAGATTAATAGGAGAAGAAGTCTTATCCATAAAACTTCAAAGAAAAAACTTCGAGCAGGACTAGCACATCAGTGAGAACAGTACTTCAGCTATGAAACAGCTATTTCAAGCTGGAAAACAGTTAAAATGTAATACTTTAAGAGAGTGCCAAGAGAGACACTCGCACAACCATGTCTCAGTTTTCCTTCACAGACTGAGCAGCTCACACACATGCGGGCAGGGGCTGGCCAAGACCAGCACCCTCTGAGGATGTGCTTGCTCAGTTCCAGGGGAAAGCATCCCTGCAGCCAGCAGGCAAACTTGGCAGCAGCACTGTGCAGCAGGATTGCCCACAGACATCAGTGAAGACAATTCAGCTTACGGTTTTGTCTTTCTGTACACTCCCACTTTTCAGCTTTGTACATTTCTTTCTTCTGGTGTTCCGAGATCGTAACAGACGGGGCTACCCTTGCTCGCCAGGATCTGTTGTCACAGGGTTTGGATCTCAGATGAGGCATTCAGTGCCACCACAATAATGCTGCCAAACTGAGAACGAGTTTGGTTTTGTATCACACAGATGCTGTTTGTGCATTCACAATTATGTTGAAGCAACCTAGCTCTTGACTCCCATTAGCACTCAGGTGTTTGTGTAAGGCGAATCTGGATACAAGCTCATCACCAAGGAGCTGAGGAAGAGAAGCTGCTCTGAAGAAGTCTGCAGAAAGGTAAGCAAGCACTGGCATTTTGTAATGCCACTTGAACTCCCACCTGTTTACAGAGCAGCTTACTCTTACGAAGCATAGCCAGGCCTTCATCTGCACTGTATGAAGTGGAAAAAAGATGAAAAGGAAAAAAAGAATCCTACACATACACACACTCTTGGTAGTCTGGCTTTCTCTCAGGTCTCTGGCCTGGACTCCTGCAGATTTGCTAAGTGACTGCTCCTTTGCTCCCTCACTTGTCCGTCACACCTGCTTTATCTGGTTGCCCTCAGCAGTTTGCATTTACTTATTCCCCCACTAAGGATCTGCTCTCCCCTTCCCTAGCCAACTACATCTTAGTGCCACAAACTGCAAGATGAAGTTCTACAAGAAACAAAACTGATGCTATCCCTGCTCGTTCCACTTTGCAGTTCTGAGTGCATTGAATGCAACACAGATTTCATCTTTTGAAAGTCAGTAGTGGCAAAATACCTTAACAAACTCAAATCCATTTGTGGAAGTTGTAGGAAATTTTAATATTAGAGCTGCCATTTAATTTTCAAGGTAATAAAAAGGACCAAGAGGCCAAGTTGCGTCTGAATGTCTTTCAGGTCCACTCGCTACTCAGCGTGATCTTGTTTTACAAGTGCTCTGTTTACAAGAATGCTGGGGAGGATGTTCATTTAAGTCCCAAAATCGCATAGAGCTACTTTTGTAAAAGTCTGATCCAGTCCTACCAGCTGCTTGCCCACAAAACTTTGCAATTGTGGCGGCTAATTAAGATTCTTCAGAGGAGCTCTCCTCTCCCTGGCGCTCGCAGGCGGCCTCATTAGACACGCTGTACCTCCCCCTTCACCCAGCAGAATGCCCCACTGTGCCTGGTTCACATTATGGCTTATAAATTAACCAATTGATTCTGAGAATATCATTACTTTAGGGCTAAATAAAGCCCTTACCTTGAAGGGTAAAAATTCAGGACTCCACACAGGAATAAACTGACATTGCATTACCTAGGAACTCCTTTCTCTCCTCATGCTGTGAGTCGAGGATTCACTTGCCGGGATATAATGGGTTCAGCACAAAGGGAACTGATCGTGGCTTTCTGTGAAGATGGGGAGGAGTCTGGGCCTGGGCTGTAAGCGTGACCTATCCACTTGCACACAGGAAGCTTTACTCACATGCAATTTTGATTTTTTAAAAAATAATTTACATGAAATGACTGTGTGTATTTGCCTTGCCTTCTGTGCCCACTTCTTTCCCCAGCCTGAAACTGAAGAAACCCGTAACTGGTGTAGATCAAGCACATTTGAGAGTTGCTTGCTACTAACACTGCGTAGCTGAACTATAGAGCTGAAACAAAATTTCAGCTGGCACCAATACATAACACTGGACCTCCAGTAACTTTGACTGGTTATGGCTGCAAAAGTTTATATTCTTTTAAATGATTTTAAACCACAACAAAATCTGATTTAAAGCCCATATTGAGGAATACATAAATTCAATTATGTTTCAGCTAATAAAAATAGCTTTCTCCTCCCGTGTTTGTGCAAAAATCTCATTTTGATTTTTTAAAAGAAAGCTACCTACAGGAACAGGACAAGGTATTTCAAGAAATGATGAAACCCAAGGCTTGGACAGCTGCCTCTTCCTGAATGTCTCAAGTGTTTTGCTATGCCTCTTTCAATTAAAAAGAATTCTCTCCCCTTCCCAAAGTGAAAACGAGAACATTAAAACTTGTGACAACTTCACCGCACAAAATCATACTATGTACTGTAATAACAAAATGCTTTATTTTCAGGGAATACAAGGAAGAGTGTGACATCCTCATTATCAAATCATTTTAAAAAGGCATTCTTCCCTTGAAAAACATAACACTCATACAGAAAAGGTGACCTGTGCCCTCTCATTTAGCAGTGGGAATTCTATTTTCTTATTTTACAGCTGAAGTTGGGATTTGAATAATCTACAGCAACAGATTTAAACTTGGTTGGTATTTTCTAGTAGCTTAGGGCAGAGATGCCACTCTGAGCTGCTCGGGTTTGACAACCTACTAGGAGGCTGACAACACAACACCGAGATGGAGCTATCGCAATTCTCACCCAGGTCGCTTTGCAACAAACCACAAGACTTCACCATTACCACAAGAAGACAGTAAGAAAGCCACAAAGTAACTTGTCTTCTCTTTTTATCTCTGAAGACTTTTCATGCAAACCTTACGCTCATGAAATTCTCGTACCGTTTATCTGATTACATCTCAGTACTTTCCCATACATCCCCTTTGCTGTAAGCCAGAACTGTGCTGTGAAAGGTACAAAACAGATCAGAGGCCGAATACAATTATTTTCCCAATGCATCTGCTTTCTGTACAGTAAGTTCCAACTAAGCTGGGGTATGTTTTTAAAGATCACAAATTACTTCTGCCCTCTCTGAACCTTATACTACAATTTAATGTGTTAAAGAAAGGGATCAGGAATTTCCTAAAATTGTCAGGTTATAAGGTAAGAATTTGTCTTTTAATGCAGCATGACAGCTCTTTGCCACAATTAGTACCCATGCTAAGCAGTAAGATGCATTGGTCTTATTGTTTAAAGGGGATTCATGTTGTCTGAACTGGGAATGGAAACTTCAAAAGAACTAGTGGTTTTCTTTATTCAGGTTAGACATAACAAATATGTCAGATACAGCAGTTAGTCTAGAAAAATACATTTAAAAAAATCTTCAGCAGACCATGCTCCCTGTAACAAAATCTTCCAAAACCAATTTTACAAATTATTCTACATTAATGTAAAAAGAAATTCTTAAATTTAGCATCATGGATTCCATCAAACATCTATCTATCAAAACATGAGTTTCACTATTTGTAGATGTTAGAATTCATAATACATTTTTTCTAATGTATCCTGTACATATTAAATAACCTAAAAGGCTCCTCTTGTAGTGCATTAACAATTTAGCAAGTACACTCAGTATTTCTCCAGTACCATTTGCATTACAATTATTTGCCTGCAAATGTAATTAACATCTAAAAGTGCACACAGTTAGGTCCCCCTTCCCTCCCCATAACCTGTTTCCCTGCTGAAACCCAGACATCCACTGGAAATATTATGCTACTGTAGCTAATCTACCCATTATTAGAAATGTGTGACTAAAATGTCTTAAAACTATACAGGAACTGAATTATATACAAGAATCAAAAGGACAGCCTGTATTTACATCAAACTTCCACTACCACAGCATTATACCAAGAACTCAGTACAGTATTACAGTTGGTATTTACTTAGATTTTAGCTTTAAACCAGTATAACACAAAACTTAGCTTGGGAATTACCCTGAAAAAAATGAACATGTTTATTAAATATCACTTCTATTATGTCACAAGACAAATATCCTTTGCTGGATAGTCTTACAATTTCAGTGTTTGAAACAGTGCTCTGTTCCATAAAGCAACTAAGGAGTTCCAGAAAGGTTGCTGGGGGAAAAAAAGGAAAAAGATTAGAAAAGAAAAAAAATGGTGGGGGGAGTGGCACAGAAAAAGGACAGTAGAATCAAGTAAGGAATTAGATTTGCATAACTAAACCAAACTGTTAGCACAAGTTTAAGACAGTCACTGCATGCAGAAATCCCTTGGAAAAGTGTCATACAGATCTGAGTAGGTTGTAATACATAAGCTTAAGATGTAATTTCGCTGAAATTTTCCATCCCAGTTGGTAGGAGTTTTCCCTATAAAGTGGAAAAATGTTAAGATTAAATTCCAGATTATCCAGTTTGAGATCAATAGCTTTACTCTTCAAGAAATCCAGTGTATGAACTATATTACATTTTTCCAATACTACTTTAGAAAAGGCAAACTATAAACTTTTCAATTCACTTTTTACATGGAACTTTTCAAGGAAAGTGTTGTTTTTAATTCGCATTAAAGTGGTTAAACATTTCTCCTGTTTCTCCCCTCCCCAAAAGTGCAAAAAAAAAAGTTGCTGTTTGGTCCACAAACATAATACATCATGTACAGTGAGAGATTTTCCTTCTGATGGAGTACTGCTGCCAACCCATCACTTCCAGTTTCTACTCCAAGAAAAATGTCAGCGTCCAAAGATGGAATTCAATTCCAGTAGAATTAATTCTACAATCTGATTCTGGTATACTGTGTGGACTGCTATGTTACCAGTCTCTTTCTCTGGTTTTAATAAGGTTGGACCAAAAACTATTGCTACACTTTGATAGGTCATTCGATTCTTCTCTCCATTTTCTACAACTCTGAAAGAGAAAAAAAATATAGAAAGAGAGACTCATCAGTGTTAACATCAATGAGATGACAGGAAAAAGACACAGTCCAAAGCAAATGACTAGTCAGTATTTATTTAACAAGTAGTCTCAGTATTAGGACATACAGCTGCTGCAATTCCGCTCTCTACAGAAAAGTTTTGTTTTGAAATGCTATTCCTGATCCTCCCACAATCCCTTGAACAAAAGGATTTGGCAGTAAACATCACAACTATGATGCATGCTGTCTAAAGTTACTTCAGTGCTTTGCAAGCTTGTATAAATATGGTCTGATAGACTGTTTTCATCCAGTCCAATACAGGCAAGAAAAATGCAGTGAGAACAGCCACCAAGTACATTTAATTGGATTATTTAGCTTTATGGGAGGCTCAGCAATACAAAGTCTTTCCTTCTATCTGCTACTTACCTCTTCAGGTGTCTAAAGAGTACCTGCATGGTGTCCTGATTTGGTTTTGGCAACTGCTTGATTAAATCTTTGACAGCATGCACACGCTGCCTTGGTTCTTGTTCTGCAAAAGGATGAGGTGTAGAAACAAAAATTCAGTATTTTTGTTTAAAACTTCAGCATAAAATTTAACAGGCCAGGACTAAAACACAAACACTGTGCAGTGCTAATACAAGATAAAACACTGCCACCTCCTGACCGGACCGCGCATTACTGACAGAGCATTTCAGGAATGCCTTACAGGCATTCATAACCAAACTTTCTTTCTACAGTCCAAAATCATTAATTGAACTGTACATATTGAGCAGAACTCATACAAAGAGCACACATATGTTTTGCAGACTTACTGATTGCATTGACAAAGTCATTGAAGTGATTATAAGTGAACAGCGGCTCTGGCAATTCTCTGAAAAACATCTTCAGAGCTCCTGTGATGACATGTATATCTTCCCATTTACTGTCATTCAAGTCTAGTTTCTCATCTGAGAGAGAAAAATGAATAACCGATGTTAATAATCTAACTATAAATGTTGGGTTGTTTTTTTTTAAAAAAAAATAAACAAACTTAATTACTTCTCTGTAATCATTGCTTTTAATCCACTTCAGCTCCATTCTCTGCTGGCATACAGAGCTGCAGCAGTGTAAGAGGATACAGAAACATCAACCACTACAGACAAAGGGCCAAACTCGGCCAACTGCACTACATGCAGCTCCCCTAAACCAAGGGCATTTTCCAGAGAGGAATGGGAGCTGCTGGAATAACACTAAATCTACTATTGGACCTTGTCAATCAGGAAATGAGAGATCAGACTGTAGATGGGCTACTGTCCTATTCCTAGCCTCCTGCTACCTATTGATTCCTACTGAACAAAACACTAAGATGTAGTCACAGCAAAGGATTTTATACACAGAGTCCGGCAAAGAGGAGCTAAGCACCCCTATACTAAAAGGCAGCAGCAAATCTCGTTAAAAAGCATAGACTTACAATGTTAAAGCTAGTGGAAGTTTAATATTCTTACTGTTTTTCTACAAGATATGAAGTTATTTTGTTTGAAATAATTCCCTCCCCCGATTCCATTACCACATTTCTTTCAAATTGAGTTCTAGCAATGCCTCTGTGTTCCACATAAGACCAAACCTCCAGGGTGCCAAGTTTTTCAAATGATGTAAATTACACGCTGAATTCTGCAATTTTGAAGTATTTTTACTTTGAAGAAGACAATCATTTCTCATGAAAGAATGCAGTTATATATTAAGAATTTTGGTCCTGAGCTTTCCATGAACTTCAACTATCTGAAAACATACACAACTGTAATATAGTTGAAGAAAGCTTACCATGATTGACTGCAAATCTTAGCTTCTGTATCACTGCAAGATTGCCACTAACTCTGTATAAGCCATCAACATCTAACCCTAAAATAAAGGGATAAATCCATTTTAATACCTTACATATGCATGAATTCTACAATCAAGGCTGCTACAAAGATGTAGGTCTACTCAGCAAAATTTCAAAAAAAAAAAAAAAAAAAAAAAAAGGCAACAAACCCACCTTGTAACAAAGAACACTTGATTCAACAACACAAATGCAAAAGGAAATTAAACCAGCTTTTCTGACTGGCAGGGAATTTCAGTGGAGATTTAGTTTACTGTCATAGGCTTGGTAGCATCAAGGTCAAGATAATCCCTAAAACTTCCTAAACAGTAGAACAGCAGGAAAGAGGCAACAGCTCCAAGTTTCCCTAACAAGACTAGGTGTCTCATTTAAGATGCTGGTGGTGGGTAGGCAGGGGGTATATGGCAGTCCACCATGCAAAAGCCAAGTATTTTGTGAATATTCAATTTTTTAATGTATGGTTAAGAAAAATCAAATTAAGTCATGCATAGAGAGCACCTCAAAGTTGTCAAGTGACCAGCTCTGCATGGAGAAGGAATGATGTGCATGCATACCCATCACTACCCAACAGCCTACAAAACTAAAATGGGTAGCCCTTGCCTTTACCATATTGCACATTCAGCCAGAAAAGCAGCAAACTGACTCTGTGGTTGCTACCGCAGTTACTCGGCATGATTAGGAGGTAAACAATTTAACCAAAATGCCACTTGATTGTAGCATAAGAGTCAGTACCACTGAGAAAGGTGAGTTTGCCAGAATACCTGTCAAGTCCCTGCAGCTCCTCAAGGATTTGTCTGATGCAAAACAGCACAGTTACTAGCACCATCTGATAAATCCCTTTTTCCCCATAATCCACTAGTCATTCCTCTACAGAAAGAACTGATTTGAAGTGTATTGCCAGTAGGAAGAAGAATTGGAGAGGTGAGGGAGGGGGAGCAGGGAAAGCTGTTCATTTCTGTCAGCCTCCCCCCCAGGTATTTAAAAGGAAAATTTCAACACTATCTTCACTGTAATCCTGTCTTCAAAATAAATTTAAAAAAAAAGGAATAATAATAATAATAGAACAAAGCAAAATAACCCCTTTCTCACAAACTGCAGATCACAAATGGAATAAAGCCTGCTGTTACAAGGAAAGTGGCAGCTTGTTGAACTGGAGTAAGGAGAAGGAAGCAGTTACTTTTTTGCCCTCCCAGGCCATAAGATAACAGCACTGAGAAAGAAGTCTGACTACAGACTGCAACAAAATCCTAAATGAAGTTCCTGTCAAAAGTGACTTAAATTTCACATGCAGCATTCCCCTGCAACACTTACCCTGATTCTCAAGAGAAAGTTCTGTTAATAATGAATTAACCGACTGGTATATATTTGAATGACTATTATGGAGATTAAATAACCCCCCCTTCAGTCAACTTTTCCAAGAGATAGGAAAATGACAACAGCAAGAAACACGCAACACTGACTACAGCCAATTCAGGAGTCACAACCCTGTTCATTTTCAATGAAAATGTGAAGATATCCTTTATATCAGACAACCGAGAACGTCACGTGTAGCTTTCAAAAATACAATTTTCATAGTTATTAGGTAGCAGAGACTAACTTTCATTGAAAGCAAACAAAAATGAGTCAATATGTGGACAGTAATAAACCTCCAGAATTGCATAAAAATTCACATGGCAATAGGTGTAACTGGCTGAAGAGTATCAAACCAACAGGCTTGTCTTCTGGCAGTCAAAGCATATACAGAGCAGGAACACAATTTTTCCTAGAACACATATTTTCCTAGAAGTTTGTTTCAAGTAAGTTTAAAGACAAGTTATTTTGTTAGCATGCTTAAACCTTCCAAAAATGAACAGCTGCATTTTGGCAGGTTCTTTCTCTTTTCATTTGTGCTGAGCTCTTCTATCACTTGTAATACCTCTTTTCTTAAGAGCCTTGCTGCCAGAAGGCTGTCCTGCCTTCCTCTCAGCTTGAAAGATCCTGAAGCATATATATTTCTCAGATACATGATTTCCTTCCCTCTCCCCTCTTTTGGATCCCATCTACCTTCCTGCTCTTGAAAACCCATTGATAACAACGGATACAAGTTTCAGATTATTTCCCCCAAATAAGTTTACAGCATTTTAAGGACTAATAAGTTCAAAATTAGATAGTGTGGTGAAGAAGAGAGATTCAGAAACAAAAAACTTTAACCATACCATGTTCCTCAACATGCTCAATGCACAGCTTCACGAATTTTGGCACCGTGCTGTTTTCTCTTTGACACAAGCTGGTGAGATTGGAACCAAACACTTGATCTGGAACCAAGTAAAGAGACTGATTTACAGTGGAACAGGACTCAAGTGACAGAACTAGTTCAGGTTGAAACAAACCTCTACAAAGGGCAAAGACTACTGGGTACAATTGTCACAGTATTAAGAGTGAAAACAGGAAAGTTTTGGAAAAAAGCTCCCAGCAGCCCCCAGCAAGATAAAGCTCCCAGTAAGAAAGAATGTCAGCAGCTGCCCAAGCGCGAGTCTCTGAGTAAGGAACTTTTGCGACTGAAATTATTTTCATCCATCAGGAAATACTTGTACAAGTCATACAGTCATTACTGTAATGAGAAATTTAATGGATTCAAATGTCCTCTTACATTCCATTCCTGCTCTGAGTTCGAAATACATTTACTGTAATCTTTTTTCAAAATCTGAACAGAGATAATAAACTTTAATCAAAGTGAAAGCTTTTGGCATTGCTTGGGGGAAAATCCTGTAAAATTTCACCTTTCACTGCACCTCCTGTTTAACCCAGCATTACATTTGAATCTACTTTAATGTAGAGTCTTTAATTTCTAACAGTTTTAAGTTCAGGCATGGATTTGTAAATGGCAGACCTTTATATCACAGAGCTCTGAATGGACACAAGCATGGCTATGAACAGACAACCTGGCTGCAGGAATGGAATCTAAATACAGATATTTATGGGCAAAACGTTATTTTGAGGTTTTGTTTTCAAAATTACATGATTGGGGGGGGTGTCTATCAAACTGGAGCAAAAATGAAAATCAGCTTGGGCAGAGAACAGATTCTTGTAATGTCTTAGTATATTTCTGCAGCACAATAACTCCTCTTGTTCAGATTATATTATCACCAAAATCCCTCTCAGACTAATTTTTATTGTTTTCAAAGATGCTCAAATAAAAGATGACCTCTCCTGTCCAGATGCATGAGACTGAAATAGGGTTTGAGACAGAGAGTGAAAGCTCACATTCTTAAAGCAGAGAAAGTCGTTGGGTTTGTTGGGTTTTTTTTTAAAATTTGTTAAATACAGTATGTGAGTTGTTGTCTTCACAGTATCTAGTAGGTCTTACTTCAGAGCTTATGCAAGAGAAAACTGCTCTTGCACTTGCATCATGCATAGCATCTAGCCCATTCTTCATGTTTAGTAATTAAACCAGATTCATTAACAACACTTGCATGTGACTAGCGCTTTGGGACATCCAAACAGCACACCAAACCAATTATACAGTATGAAAATTGGCATAAAGAGTTAGCTTAGCTGTGTGCTTATACGGCTGGTGCCTCAACACCTCAGTCGAGCTGCTGCTACTCACGCAACCAGTTGTATAAGCAGAATCAGTAGCAAGGGACTGAAATAACCCACACCGCAGAAAGCCAAGCAAGCATGCAGCTGTGGCAGGTAAAGCAAAGCCAAGTAGGTAGCACAAGAAAATACTACTACGTAACAGACCAATCTGCTACAACTGCCTCTTGCTTTAATAAATTCCATATAGGCAGGAAAAATTTTTTTCTCATATCTTAAAATGACTGTTGCAATTTTGTTTTTCCATATAACAAAACTTTAGCACAGTTACTTGTCTGGGTAGTGCATGCTGTTTCAAGTGTTGGGTCTGGGTTTTTTCCTAGAACTTTTCATTATTTTTTTCTGCTTATACTGAGTTTGTCAAGTTTTTCATTTACTAAGCTTCTTCTGCAGCAGCCACAAAAGTACACTGGGCTTTTAAATAGACTCTTGCATTTTTCATTCATACAGTAAATGCAAAACTATACAGTGCAAATCCAACTTCTTAAGTTTACACCATGCTTTTAAATAAAAAACAAACTCTTCATTCCTTAACATCTTTATTAAAAATCCAATCATCAATGCATGTGTACAAATTAAACTTGGCATAGCATTCACTGTTGCTAATGTCAAGTTAACGTCACTGAGCCATGACATGAATACTAAGCTGTAAAGCAGAGCAAAACATTAAAGTCTGGGAATAACGCCTCCTTATCCCAAACAAAAACGTCATCATTTACAGTTAAATTATATTTGCAGATACACAAATATATCAAACAAATGCCACATGCAACAGAAGCACACCTGTTAAAGTATGTAGTTAGGCAAATCACAATAGGATTTGGTCTGATATTTGCCTACCCATACGCTATTTTGACCCTAGTACAGCACCACCTACAAGTCCTGCTAAAGCATACAAATAAATAAATAAACGAAGTTTTACAGTGACTCCCAGGTCAATCATTTATACAAACACATTAACTTAGACCTGTGCAAATACTGTAGCTCAAAGTTTCTACAAGTGTGACAAACAGAAGTATATAATAAATTATCAATTCATTCAGAAGTTTGATTCAAGAATATCTGTAAGATTCATTGTGAAACAACTGAAACAATGTATACATTCAAAGAAGGTTAGCAAAAAACAATGTTTAAATTAAGATTCCTGCAGCCTCATCCTGGTTTGCTTAAATATTTCTTTTCTTGAGAGATGGCACATGATTGTCTGGGTCCACTCGGACTAAAACACCCTTGTGAAAGAGATGTGCATGTGCTACACACATTCAGCTCTGTACCCAAAAGACTTTCCTTTGTACACAACAAATGATTATCAGCAATCTGAAGCTCAGGAAAGAAGACCAAATGGATTCTCTAGCAAAGAAGCACTCCAAGTCCAAAAAGGCTCCTGAGCTCTCGGTTTCCGCTGCAGTTTTGCCAGTAATGAGCTGCAGGGGAGGACCCCATGACGTTCAGTGGCTAGTGGCAGTGCTCAGAAGAGTGATGACCAATCACCAGTTCCACTATACATCCAACACTTTTTTTCTTAAACAAAACAGCTATATACATGTGGTTTACTCTAAAACCAGACAAGTTTAACTCCATTTTACACATGAACTACTAAATTCTAAATCAAGCTTTTCAAATTATCTCCTTTTTAAAAAGGTTCATTTACCCTTAATGTAGCCCTTCTCACGGACAGCTTGTAATGTAGGGCGCCGTGTAAGAAACTTCTTGAGCTTTGTTTTGGTCTTTTTCTGATCTGCAGAATCTGTATTGCTAGAAGCTTTCACTGCTGAAAAGAGAAATGCATTTAATGTGAATATCCACAGAATGCACACTGCATTTATTTGTCAAGGAACCAACATTTAAAAACAAAAAAATAAAGCTCAAAACTACATTCAAAACCTATTCGAATTTGCAATGCATCCACATTATTTTCCTTAACTTAACTCTCCTTAACTTGGACTCCTTGTCAATAGCATCCAACTTACAAACCACCACGAGACAACCCTGTCACAGAAAACTTGTAAAACCAAATGTTGCCTGTGAAACTAACTGAATGGAAACTTACATTTGGAATAGACGTGGAATTTTAAAAATACATCTATGTTTCAAAACCAGTCCCACCTTTCATTAAGTCAACTATTCTGAAAAAATAAATACTTGAAAATTCCATATAAGGCCCAGAAGTAAAAGACAGAAACTAGTCTGCTGAATTCACACATTTCTGTGCACAGTAAGAAATTTCTGTGGCTAAATGAAATTTAGCTCTAAAATTCTGAAGGTGTAATTAAAAATGGTTTAATTTCTCTAAAAGAGCCAATATAACATCATTAGCAACTTAACAAAACTGCAGTTTAAGTTAATAGTGTAAATATTTACAGATACTGTACCACAGACAAAACTCAAGGAAAACAAATCTAATCAGTTCTGAGTATGTAAAAAGACAAAACAATACTTATTCAAAATAATTTATAAGAAAGTCAGAGAAAACAACACTAACCACGTCGGTGCATTCGACAATACCTTGAAAATAATCCATTTCACTGCAGCTTGTTTTCTTTTATTTATCACAAGTCACACAGCAGAATCTGAAGACTTTTTTTAAGTATGAGTAATAAACATGGAACACAATCTACTATATGGCATAAAGATGCAGAATGAGCCACATCAAAGCCTGTTTCCAAACTTGAATAGTTTCATTTCTAGCTGTCCTTGTGAATTCTTTCTCTATTTACACACAATACTGAAGATGCAAAAATAAAAATTTGCATTGATAAAATTTGTAGAAAATTTTCAAACTCACAACGAAGCTTCTTAGAGTCTTTATTCTCTTTCTCTTTTTCTTTGTCTTGTTTTTCCACCCCAGGGGAATCTGGTATGTCATCTTCCAATGCTTCATCAGACTCTACTACCTAGTAGATTCAAGGAAGTACAGGGGTCAGTTTACCCATCCATAGGGCCTTAACGCTTTTCCTGTAAATAGTTCTACAGTGTACTTTTTTTTTTCCTATAATGATATTCCATTGGTTCTTTCCTGAACTCCAGAGGCTAAAAATATCTTCAGAGATTATACCATTCTCACTGGCAGAGTGAATAACTTTCAGAAACACGATTTGATCGTAAGACTCAAAGTTTTGCTGGATTCTGAACAAAGTACAACCAGCCTTTCATGATAACACTTCGTTACAATCAACCAATAAACAACATTAATGTTTTTTCAGATCCAACAGACAAATACCAGCTATTTCATTTACATGGTCTGCTACAGAAGCACCTGATTAACAGGGTCTACAGAACACTTCTAGAAATAGGGTAAATGCTTTCATTCCTGGTATTAGAATTTTCTGTGACAGAAAATAGAAGTCTCGGCAGAAAATTTCACCACTGTCAATACACACACCGAATTTATTCTAAAACAGTAAATACGCCAGGGCCTAAAATCCTTGACCTGTGTTATTGAGCGTTCAGCATGTTCTTACTAAGCAGAGTCAAGAGAAAATTTAGATCATGTAGTATGGAGGCAGATACCAGAGTCTGTGAAACTGCCCACCTGCAGTGAACTTGACTTCTACGCAGTTACAAAAAATCTGACAGTACAGAGTCTTTTGTTACAAGGAAGGACATGTAAAAAAAAAAAAAGGAAAGGCAAGATTGTGTACTCAGAGCACTGAATGAGCAGAAGCATGACTTCAAGTTTCACTTTAGCCCTTCAAGATAATGTTCAGTTTAAATATCCTCATTCCCTGTTGCTTTTCAAAAGCTTTTAATAGCCGTTTTACATACCAGAGGTCAATATTTCAACCACCTGACTAATGCCTCTGCTAAGGATCCCTCTGCCACTGAGACCATTGAGACAGTGCTCTCTTCACATTAATTCCTTTGGAAAAATCTCCTGAGTTCTAGTTTGTATTACGGAACAAGTTAAACTAATAAACTGGAAATTTCTGTATGTAAAAACCAACAGCCACTCCCTTGACATACAGCTATTCCTCTTGTACCGCATATTGCCACAACAGCAGCTTGAAGGAGCAATAAGAACAGAATTTACGCTGTAACTTCATTAGAGGAAGGTCTCATCATGCTAGAACTAGCGGCTGTCCTGGGAAAAAGATTCATAGCTACTATTACCATAAAATTCTCAAAATCCGAAGTTTTCTTCAGAGCTGATGGATTTTTGTAGCCAAAGCTTCAGCTCCAAATTATCAAGCAGGGTACTAACTTACATTTTGAACTCTTCCCTTGTAATCTTGCTTCTCTCGGCTACCAGCTCTCAGCAGTAATAAACCACTATTTCCTCCAGAGCGCTGATAAAAACTCCCGATTCCACCACAGATTTCCTCAACCTAAAACATAACATCTCATTCTTCTCAGCTATATCCCAGCCTTTCCATCCTCATTTATATTTAAGGAGGGAGGAAGCGACCTCAGTTGTATTGCCCGGGGCAGACAGGAGAAGAGTATACCTGAGTGATTGCCTTGCCTGGTTCCTAAGGATCATGACATTTCCATACCACGAGAAAGCAGAAGACTGGGAGCCTAAACCATGAGCACTCAGAAAAAAATACATCATCTGTATTAGCCTGCTGTGTTTGAGTGGAAAACACCCATATGTATAAAAAACTATCAGAGCTAAGAGAAATTAAGGGCACTGACTGACATCAAAAGCAACATAAATGCAGCTCATAGGCAGCAGCTGGGACTGTAGCTACAGAAATTGAGAATATACATGAAGTTAACTTGAAATTAGAGGAATATTTTCTCCAAGATCTTCTCCAACTTCTTCTCAGTTCAAAGACATAAAATTTTGTTTGGCAATATCAAGAGTAAATGCTCGATTACTTTTCTGTTGATTAAATAGTTGGCACTAGTCTGATAAGAAGAGATAATACAGTATTTTGCCAAGGCTTTTAATGTGCACTTCAGTGCAGCCTTTAAGTGAACAGCAGTATCAAATGCTGATTAAAGTATGTCATGAAGCACTCCCTTGGCTGTCCTCCCTTTCACTATCAGAACCTTTCACAGAGACAGAACAAGTACTTGGCCGCAGAAGGAAGCTCATTTGTGAGCTGGACGTCAGCCCACATCTCCTGGTTCTTAATCCAGTGGACCACCCTTCCTCCTCTGCCACTATTAATAATAGTTCACCATCAAGTAACTGCCATATCCTCAACCTCTTGCCCATACTCTAAATGGGGAAATGAAGACGTACATGAAGAACTAGATGTTGTATCAATTATTTTACTAAATAACGTTACCTTGAAAATAGAGCCTCCACGATTCAAACACATACCTGATTGTTGATGGTTTGGTAAAGAACTTTATACCATTCATTAATAAAGCTGTCATTATCAGATTGAATTAAGAGCTCAGTTCCTTGGCGTGTTTTTAGCTTTAAAGAAATAAAAACATATCATCAGAATTGATAAACACTCTAGAACTCAAAAGTGGAATTATGTAAATCAAAATAAACTTCTCCCTGGCATAACTATTCTATAATATATAGCCACTTACAAATGTAAACAGTAAATAGTCTGCTTAAAATTTAAAAACATATTCCATATAGACATCCTAAAAATGGACATATAATTCTGCATTTAAATAAAGTGATTCACCTCAATAACATTCTTTTTGCTGGATTTGTCTTTTGAGGCCCAGTCAATTGATGCTCCTTTGAGATCCACTGTGAATTCTGGCTTAGACTGATTGACTCCAAACTTCTGGAAAAAAAAAAGGAACAATGATGTCAAACTTAAAAACAAACTCCCTCTTAACAGGTACACAGGCATGATACCAGGAAAACAAAAAACACCCTGCAAGCAGACCTATTAAAAGCGCCTCATCTTAAAGTCCTTAAAAGTCCATAAGTTTAAGTGCTGACCATATTCTTTTCCTGTCAAAAATGCATAAGTCCATTTAGCATTTGATTTTAGTCAAGATAGTCCCAAGCTTTAAACAAAAGTTGGTAACAAGTAACTGAACAAAAAACACCATTCTGTCAGTTAATTAATTGCTTTATATAAAACCAAAAGTCATTATTTTCTATTTTTCTGTAGTGCTTCTATTGCAATACTGGAGCACATCCTACCAAGTAAACAGAACTCAATTTGCAGCTACCAGACAAACAGCAAATAACTGAAGTAATTAAAGAAAAGCATTTAACCCACCAGTTACCCTTCAAACAACATGGGGGAAAAGATCAGGGAGCTACTTATATCTTTTATATATATATCTTATATATATATATATCTTATATAGCTACTTTTACATTTCTACTAGGTACCCCAAACCTTAAAAAAAAAGTACTTCTTCTAGGGTTTGAGCCTACACTATGTATCTTCAAATACCACTCTTCAAAGAAACCAATTCAGTGACCCATAAAACCAAAAAACTCTAATTGTGAGTAAAATAAGTAAAAGGCACAACTGGGAAAGCTGCAAGTCACTTAATGGTAGCAGAGAAATTTAATGCTGTAGTTCCAGGGGAAGCTTGTAGCATCTGATCCATCAGAAAGATTCTTTTCTATTTCTTTAAAAAGTCTTTGATGTGTGAATGCTGTTCGTGTGACAGCTCTGGGAGACATAAGCCCCAGGACAAGCTCCCTGCTGCGAACATGAGGTTTCCAGCCTGTACAAGAACAGCTGTATGCAAGGTGGGAAAAAAAAGAAGGTTCAGAAAACAGAACTAATCTGCTGCTTCTGATTAAATCCCCAGCATGGATGTTAATTAATGCTAATTGTGTTTTAGAAAGGCTGTTTACCACTGGAAAAATCTCCCTGCCTTGAGTCCTAAGAGCAATTAAGAGATGAATGGAAAGCAGAATCTTAACTTCTTAATTTTAGCCATAAAACACTAAAAGAGGGGAATAATTCTAATTTACCCAATGCCAACTAACACTCGAAAAAAACCTTCCACTTCCTAACTTAATTCTCAGAAACCTCATCCAAGATCATTTCTTATCAATTATAGCAGAGCTTTTGAGAGAAGCCCAGCTCAGCAGCGGAGCTCACAAGAACAATCTCTGGGCTGTTGTGTCTCTTGCAGTAGGGGGTGGCTAGGCAGCAGCTGCCTCTTTACAGGAGATTCACGTAACTGCCTCACGAACAACCAAAGTGCCCCAACCACACAATTCTTGACAGCCTAGAGCAATCTTGCCATGGTTTTTGTGCAGGAATCAATTTACAGAGTCCAACACTTGTGAGAGAAGGAGATTACTGCCGAAGTCCCCAACAGGATCAGGGGGGTTCATTAAAAACGTCACCCAGAGGATGCTGAGAAGCACAGGAGGTGTCTCCCTACAGATGAATTCAAAAAACAACAACAAAAAAAGTGACAAACACTATTGATCTGACTACAAGCAAAGCCTTCCGATACAGTAGCTTACTGACCACCCCATCTGACAGACGTTTGAGTATTGCCTCAAACGCCTCTGCGCTCTTACACCCACCTTTTAGGCCCAACTTCCTTCACCATTTCAGAGAAGCACAGAACAAAACCAAATAGAAGCTAAATTTCTCAAAGGGGGAAAAAAAGAAGTCTTCCCCCACTTCTTCACACAAGCAGTGCTCGAACTGCTGTAAGAGACACAAGGGTGGGGAAACCCATGCAATAATCCAGCCTCTCTGCAAAGCTCCCTTACCAATGTATCATACACTCATCACAGATTTAAATTCTTTATTCAAGGAATTTTTAAGTTTAGCAGTTCTAGATTTAAGTTGAGGTTCTTTTCTGCTCGTGGGTGTATGAAAATGAGATGCCAGCAGCCATTTCCCTACTGGAAAGCTCCCAGGAGCAAGTCCTGTGCAGGGCTGCTCGGATGCTCTGCATGCTAAGGACAATACAACCTTCCTGAGACGTGTAGGTTTTGTTGGGAGCAGTAAAAATGAAAAACTTCCCCTTTAGCATCTGCTGCCACATAGACATAAAACCTGCTCTCCTAAAACAGAGTGCACTACCATGTCAGCACAAGTTGGGATAAATTCCGCTGTCATTAAGCTCACATCTTATTCTTACTGGATTTCTCTTTGGCGCTGCCTGGGTTGTCTGCAAACAGCAGCAGTGTGAGAGTTCTATGCAAAGTGCTGCCACTTGTCCTGGATATGAAGCTGGCAGCTTTTCCTTTTCCAAAAAGTTTTCCTACTTTTTGGAAATAATTGTTTGTTTGGGGTTTTTTTTCTTTGGATGGTTTTGGTTTTTGTTTTGATTTGGTTTCTGCTTTACACACAGACGGTGTGTAGCTTAGGGCTGCCTTGAAGATGTGTGCTGGCATCAATAAAGAGAAGGCCTTTTCAGTCTTTTCAGGAATTTTCTCCGAGTCCTGGAAGTTCCCACAGGACAAGCCACACAGTCTGTACTGTGATATATTCCAGCATTCTTTGGAAACAGAATTGGATGTTATGTATGGGAAGACTTTGGATATCTAAACTACACCTGCCATTCTCATAATTCTGTTTCTAGTTAGAGTTGGGTAGAATACTTTAATTTCAAGTCCTCCTCACCTGCAGATGGACTGCAGAAATAGAGCCGAGGAGACAGATGCTCCTCTGCAGCTGGTAAAGAAGATTCAGACCTTACCATTTTAACAAAAAAATAGAAAAATATAAAGATATTCTTTATTGTCATAACAAAGCAATGGAAGCTTTTTGAAACCAGACTGACAGGAGTATTTGCATTCCAAATCGTTTACATCATAATTATCTGAGCTCCCATCAAGTCAGCCGTGCAATACTAATAAACTGCAGCAATGCACATATAACATCCTTTGCTATAAACACAATGGTATAACACAGTAAATGAGTTTGCCTAGATGAACTTTGAAAAGACTTTATTTCCTTGAGAATTCTATCCACTTTTGGTTAACTGTCACTGTACTTGACACCAAGCATATGCACCTATTACAGAAGGTTGACAGACAAATATTTCTAAACAGTTAATATTTGCTGGTTTTTATGAAGCCCCAACAGAAGTTGAGAGACACCTTCTTTCAACAGTTGAAAATGTAAATTTTTGTGAAAAGACATATTAGAAAATCCACAGATTTCCTACTACAAAGTAGCATTCTAAAAAATACCAAACTGTTTGCAAGTTATCTTTTCCCATCTTCCACATACGTAGCCATGAATTTGGCAGACAAAGAAAAGGCTGTTGCATTATTTTTAGCACAAGGTTAACAGAATAAGCCTATTGTCACTCCCCTCTACAAGGCGGGGAAAATTAAGGTACTGGTCATCAAAATGAACATTCTAAAAGTCTCAAGAATCTTAACTAAACTCAAAACATACTGCTCTTTCTCCACTCTTCAGGAAATACAAGCCAAGGTACCAAAATAGTTTTAAACATCAACACTTCAAAATCCTCAAGAAGTCAAATTACTGACACATTGCTTTTAACATCTTCAGCATATTTTTTCCGTAAAAGTCTAAGTTTGATTCTGTTAAGAGCACTGAGAAAGCGACATTAAACACCAAACATACAAACAGTTAAGCCTGTTTGCTACTTCTAACACTAGTTCATTATCTAAATTCCTCCTCATATATGAGCTCTTTCCCTTTCAGGTTTTTTATGCTTAACATTTACATTTTTGTAACAACTACAGCTAGAATTAACAAACTGGATGTACATCATTTTAGCAAAGGCATCATAGGCATCTTATAAACATCCTAAATTAGTTGTGTTAGAAAGAATTAGACGTAAAATATCTGTTAAAAAATTGACATATCATGCTATTTATTAGTCAAGACACTAGTGGTCCAAACAGTATGCAAATTTATGATTAGAATTCTGGTACCCATGAACCAGATATTCTCTCCACTTTGCTCCATTAGAACAATTACAGAATTATCACAATACACTTCTGTTAATTCTCACGTTGGATGACCTTCAGAAAACAGAAAATGGGATACACAAGGTGTTATATGAAGTGACAAAACTTAAGCTTTGGAAAAATTCACATCTACTTTCAAGATTAGTGGCAAATAGCCTTACAGTGACAAGAGGCATGCAACAAGAACACATACAGTGATAGCTGAAACTTGGTCAGAGTTTACATAGGCGACAGCAGGTCGACGACTGAGAGCATTTTTCCAAGAAGAAAGCAGCGAGAGCAAGAGCTCAGGAATTGAGCTCCCTTGGCAAAATGACTTGATGAGAAAAAGGAAGAGAAGTGATGAAATCACAAAACAATACACAAAAAATGATATGGTTATATCAATCACTAGATGAGTGCTAAACAAATATTGTTCTCATAAGAAGAACTGTAATTTTCATCATATGTCAGTCTGTAAGACTTGACTTCACCTTAGTAAAATATTGACACAGATTAAGGTTTGAGAGGCGAGGTGGAATTTTTAACATCTTCCAAAAAAAAAATTCAGAGAGCAAAAAGTGTGTGTGCACTGAATATTCAATTACACATTTAAAGCCAACTGCGAATATACAGGTATAAACCACAAAGGTCCTGATAGAGATTCTCCCTTAAGATTCCCAGTTTCACTTTATTCCATACATACCGTTGATACTTATTTTGCTAAGCCTACTCCAATACTTGACAGCATGCACACCTGACAGTGCTGCACAGAAATACTGTGATTATGGTATACCTCTTCACTTAAATTGTCAAAAGAATTGATGCTTTTTTTTTTCCACCAAATGACTGTATTTGGAAGGTGTAACACAATTTATACTAGTAACCCTACACAATAAGCAGAGCTGCATGATTATCTTTTATGGACAACTCTTTTGGGCATACATTTATTCATAACAGTATCATACATTCATGAACAGTATCTTAAGTTTAGCACTGTGTGCTTTGATATCAACATACAGTTGAAATAACGTTTTTATCTACAGCTACATTTGGATTAAGAGTATTAGCACCTGTAATAGAGTTTTTTTGAATTAGTTACTCAGGTGAGACGTTTTACTTTCCAAACATTTATACCTACAAAACTAATGTTTTTGGATCCTTAGCTACAAAAGTGAACTGCAGCAACTATCAGCTTCCATCATTAGTATTATTGTACTGCAAAAGTAATAGTATCCTTCGTGCATTGAGACTAAATGTCAATGCTCACCTCAGAATGACAAGGAATTTTCCATTTTATAAGGTAGGGTGATGAAATTGAACATGACTAAACAATAGACAATGACTGAAGGGCATACAGGAAGGCAAGGGAATGAGTTTTAAAACCTTCCAAACTCCCTGCTTCAAAGCTCACCTTTTAAGGTTCTTCAACATTTCTTCTACATACTTTGTCAAAAACGTTACACGCATACAGGAAAAAAAAAAAAAAAATCACAAGTCCTGTTCATTTTCTTATTGGTAATATTTTTCTCACTGATGAATAATGGTAATTTTATTTAGCTAGTGTCCCAATGTTTACAGGTGGGAAAGCCAGTAACTTCATATATATACATGTTCCTACGTCCTTCCACGCTATTTGGTGTGGGCAGATCTCCTCAGTCACTTCCTTCTTCCTACCAGACAGTGATTTACCTCATCTCATTTCTTCAATTTTTATTCTTTTACCTTCTTTCTCTGTTCCTTCTGCTTGACCATCTTGCCCAATTTTACTCTTTCTGTTCTCTTCTACCCCAAATGTTATTTATCCATCCTTACCCATTTTTTCCAACCACCCCTTCTATAGCAATAGAAGTGGAAAAAATGGTGTTTGGAGCTCTGAAATGGACACAATGTCTAGAAAAGAACTGTCAATACTGATTCACTACCCAAAAGAAAGCGCAGCAGGAGAAAATGAGCCAAGCAGAAAGATCAGCAAAGCACAGCAAGATAGGACAGATACATAAGACAAAATTTTGCTGAAATTTGCATGATAATACACTAGAATAAGGAATACTGAATCTGACCTCTTTTTAGCTATTATAGGAGATCCACAGTTTAATGCAAGACCTCCAAAAGTAGGTAAGTAAGCCATAGCTAAAGAACCATTTTTATACCTATTAATACAGGAATGCAGCTGGATAAATATAGCAAATTTAATGATAGTGCTATTAAACTAGATATGATATCAGAAGTGAATAATCATCATCTTCAGTGTGATGTTTCTCTTTAGGTCTTCATCAGACATCAAAATAGATATAAATATTTCTCATGCACTAGGCAGATATAAAACAAAACAGGGAAACTAGCAAGGCAAAGACTAAACAAGACAACAATACTAGATTATTCAAATAGTTCAACACAACAAGCCAAGTGTCAGACTATTTTCCTTATTGCATGTATCACATTCAAAATGACCTATAGTTTACAAAAAAATATCAAAGAACGGTAAAATAAACAAACTGTTTAGACAAACACAGTGTAAGGAACACAAAAATATTTTGCCTGGAGCAAAACTTCCAAGCTTACAGGGCATCTGAATACCTCTTTATCAGTTTCTTACTTATCAAATATAAAAACATTTCTGAAATATAACAAAGTACAACTGGTTTTCTTCTTATGCAATCATAATTGCGTAATTGTTACACTAAACTATTTTCTTGCTAACTTACACTTTTTTTCTAAATTATACGTGCATATCAAATATTTACGCCCTAAAAATAAAAGGGTCTCAATTTATTGTGCTTTACACTTAAATGAGGGTGGAGGTTATTCCTGAGCTTACCCAGCCAGTTCCACTTCCTTGGGTTTTAGTGAACAGCACTGATGAACCTTGTAACACTGCCCATGCCGACATCCAATTCTTTCTGTAAATATGGTAAACAAATATGAGATAAATTGAATTTGAAAGCAGATATTTAAACTGCCGATCACTGTTCCCCGGCTGACCTTTATGTTAATATACTTAACCATATATACCATCATTAGTGCCATCAGTAAGTCTTAATTGCTATCGTATTTGTTGAAAGGAACATATGTTAGCAGTCCCAGCCTGACCATCAAAGTCTGAATCAAACAAAGGTAATTAGTAGTGGAAGCACTTCATGAGGAGGAACACCATACAGTTATAATTTCAAAGGGACTAATCTAGAATGCTCAGCCTATTGTGTACTTAGCAGATTATGCAAATGTACTTCATAATTCTGAACTTGATTGATCATCTCTAATTGGGAGGCAAGTTTCCCATGTTTAATAAGCTCATTGGCAATAACGTATTTGCTACACATGTAAAAAGTGCAGAAAAAGAACAAATTAGTTGTTCCAACTGTCTAACTATTTGCTTTAATGCCAGAGTACCTGTCCTCCTGAGGTTAAAAAAATAAAAATCTTGACAAGCTCTGACAATCTATTCCCACTGCCCAAACATGAATTATTACTTAGCAGCTCTCAAAGTAACAGAATGGCCATGATGCATCTTTCTGTACAACAGACCAGGAGTCCAGATCAGTGATCCAACAGATGAAACAGAAGCAGTGAGAGTATACCGCACCAGCAGTGGCTTACACAAGCCACTGCCCACCCTTTCCTACCGAGCTCTTCGGAACCAAAATGGGAGTCAGATGCGCTGCCTGGCTGCACTGAACTAGGTCAGGGTGGCTCTGGAAGATCAGCTGGGTACTGACTATTTAATCCTGAGGAAAAGTATGTTTCATGTATCAAAAGTCTGGGAAACACTGAACTAGACACAACACAGTTTTAGTTTTAGAAGAGTCAATTTAAAAATGAAAAGTGGAAAAGCAAAACTAAATTAAATCTGAACATGTGCAACACATGCAGAATTCAACACTGACTCTTCACAGAACACTAGAAATCTAAGTTAGACATTATTACTTGATTATACATTATGACTTATAATGTAAAAGCCTGCCTGTGAAGCAGAGAAAGAAAATTAGAAATGAGGTCATTCATCACCTTAAGGGAGACCAACACTGAGTGATACATCCTGCTTCAAACTCTTCACAAGTAGAGTGAAGGAAGAATTAGGGAGCACATGACATGTACACTTCTTAGAAATTGAAGTAGATTAAATTAAAGTCTGAAAACCCCTCTTACACTGATTTTGTCCAAGGAAAAAGACAGGCAATAACCTATTAACCAGATTTTCTCTTATAGAAATAAATCAATTCCATTTTAAAAAGATGTGTCTCATTAGTACACCTTCATGAAATGACTGCCCTGTACAAAGCTCTGGCATACATGAACTTCTGGCTCTCTAAAGTCCATCATCTTTAGCTTACTGGGAGCAACATATTTTGGGATAAGGCAACACTGTGTCTTACAGGAAAACATCTAAGACAAATTCAGGCAAAAAGTAAGATATTGCAAAACTTAGCACGCTGTCCTAATACAAAAGTCAGGTGCCTTACACAAACCCTTATGCACGTGTACTTCTATAAGTCCCAGACTTACCGAACTTTCTTCCCATTTTCTGTAATTTTTGTCACATTCAATAATCCATATTTCTCTTGACCCTGTAAGACAGAGTAAGACTTAACAAATATAAAAGAAAATCTGCTTCTGTTGCCATCACTGAACTGAACTCAGTCCCCCAAATAATCAACTTCTGGAATCAGCCATCTCTGCCCATGTTATAACTTCAAGAAACTGTCTTAAGTATATCTAAATACACAGAGATGAGCAAAACCAAAATTCCTCTGGGAAAGTTTTTACCACTCAAAAGGTAAAAACTTCTCTTTCTTCAAGGCCTAGGTTCATTGGACAAGCCAAACTAAATAATTTGTGGTACTAGACAGTGGAAATTTTAAACAAATTTCCAATGATTTGTGCTTGTGTCCTGAACTAAAAAGGGAGATGGATGACAGCCCAAATTCTCTGACAAAATTCTTCCAAGCTCTTTTAACATAATTGCATATTCTAAGTAAAACATAGTTGAAATGCATAAAAATATTAATATATTCATTTCAAAAACAGACTAAGTGAAACATTTCTTTGATGCCCTATTTTTTCCTATCCTCAAGAAAAATGTTAGAATTTTAAACTACTTAGTTATGTCTTCTTAGTGAAAATAATTTATGTTGGTTTGCCTCTGTACAAATCTGGACATCAGTCAGTGAATGGTGGAAAAAGAACACTGCTGAACAGGAAAGGTGTTTGCAAGTTGCAGATATTTGGAGCAAATATTTCTAGTTCAATATTTCTATTTCTACGCAAAAAACAATATAAATCACAGAATCACAGAAGCATTTCAGTTGGAAAAGAGCTTTAAGGTCATCAAGTCCAACTGTAAACGTTAGACTGTTAAGTTCAGCACTAAAGAAAATACAAAGGAATGTTTGAAAAATATTCTAGGATAAAAAGGAAACTCCTGCAAAAAAAATAATAAATTAGCCCGTTCTTTAAATCACTTTATCTGTGTCCCATACAGACCACCACTAACAGCCTTAAGCACTGTACCCTTTGGCTTCAGTAAGTGGAATGGCTCTTAATCATCTTTCACAGTGACTGAGCAACCCATGCCCACTTTCTCAAATAAATTTCAATTTCAATAAATGACTCATGGTGGAACTGGTGGGAATGCTCCAAAGAATAATTATTCGGAAAAAGTATCATAAAGCCCTACTTATAAGCAACACTAGGGGGTACTAATGGGAAAACTAATGTAAATGGGGAAGAGGAAGGGGGAAGCAGGGTAAGGATCAAAATACACAAAAATTCACCAACTTTCTTTGTAATATTTAAGTCCCAGGGGACAGCTAAAGCACACTTCTACAAAATGCATTTTAAAAAATGCAAGGTCTGAGCCACCTTTAAAGAAATTAGAATATATCCAGCAATACTCGTTTGTTGTGTAAGACTATCAACTACGCTTGCTTAATAAATAATGTTTGCCATGGAAAACTGTTTGAAGATTTGTAAGAATGGATCAGCGTGAATAAGCCAGAGAATCATTCCTCTGCATGCAGAGCAAGAATGAAACAGAAGTTCTGCCTCTAATGCCCTGAGCCAGCTACAATACAGCTGCTAAAATATTTCACCTATTTCAATGCTACAGTAATAAAAACTTTGAGAATTTAAAAAACATTAAAAATTCATTTTTTAAAATTATTTCCCACTGTTTAAAAAGCAATGATCACATTCAAAGGAAACCGAAGCAAAATTTTGTCGAATATTCATTATGCATTTAACAAGCTTGAGTCTTCCTCCCAGTAGTTATTCCGCTAAATCAAAAATACACAGTTTGTTTATGCCAGGTCCTCTATTCTTTTTCAAGGAGATAAATACAAGTTAAAAGTAAAGATATCAAATACTACAAACTATTACTGTCTACTGACAGTAAGAGATTCTGTGGAGAGAGGGAGTTTGTTTCTGATTTTACCATCCCAGTTGCTAGGAACAGACATGACGTTTAAGGAAGTAAACAGAGTTCTCCATAATCTCACATAACATTATTCCATCGTGAATTTTTAACTTAACCTCCTGTCAACAACCTGTACTTAAGCCAAAGACATCTACATTTCTTCTGAAAGCACAGTTGGATACAATGCATTCCTTTTAAAATTTAAAGCCTTCAAACAGTCTTATCCCATTATTTTTCTCAATAATAAGCAGGCTTACCCTCAATTATCTAATCATGAACAGCCCACTTTCTACAACATCTACTTATCTATTTAAACACTTAGCATACTGACTGTGGCTTGATGCTTTGGTGAAGAAGGAGAGGACTCATTTTCAGGAAAACTGGTTTTAGAAGCAGATGATGATTCCTATAAAATGCAAACAGGCAACAAATTATTATCAGTCTTACAATATAATTTTAACCCTAAAGATGTTTTTTCTCTCTTTACACACATACACACACCAAAAAGAATGTACTTTTTAGGTATTCATGATACTCTCAAGAGCTATATTATAAACCAGCTTACTCAACAGTGTTCTTACAAGATTTACAGATAAAACTCAAACTGGGTTAATTACCACATATCCATTTGAAAAAAATGTTAATACATGCTGTATCAGCTTACAGCAAAGCTTTCATCCCTATTAAGGGGCAGTTTTTTTGTAGAACGTTGCTATCGAATTATGAAGTACCTCTGTAAAACTAACTTATTACAGGGCATCACATAATAAATACCAAGATTTTAAAGAACACATCTCTGTGATTAGTAAATACAAGATTAGTACCATAAATTCTTCCAGATGTAGAAATGCTATATTAATTTTTGTAAGTCAGGATCATTACCTTCCTTACAATTAAGCCTTCCTAAGCAATTAAGCAAAAATTCTAGAGACTCAAGTTTTTGTTTTAAACTAGACTTTACCTACAGACCAGAAAATACTGAATCTCTGAAAACTAGAAAAATTGCCTATTTGAAACTGTATTTCCGTACAAAAAAGGCATGTGCATTTCCTTTCAAGTGATGATTGCACTGCACAAAAGCACTGCTTGGAAATCTGGTAAAGAATTTCAAACAGAAGAAACACATCACTTGTTTTCTGTCTGTGCTAGCACATTTCTTCCCTCTCCCTATTTTCAATTCCCTCGATAGCAGTCCCAATATCAATTTGCTTTTCCAGCATTACATAACACTCTGCACGCCCCTGCTTTAAAATTCACTTGTAAATCTACCTACAAAAGTGGCCCACTAGTCCTTTTAGTAGCATAATAGCGAACATAAGAAATCCTAACTGCCTAAATGTTCCATATTTTCAGATGGCTGTAGTGGAAAGGAAAAAAAACCTTCAAATTAAGGAGATCAACATTGTCCCTCACAGGAAGGGATTTTTTTTCCTCTGCTTACCAAATTTTTCAGATCATGGCTTTATACAGGTATATGCCACTGTCAATAAACAATTAACAAGTACATTTGCCATTTTCAAATTGCTGTCAGCCATGGCAGCCCATACTTTTACTTCAACAAATTTCAAGCACTCTTTTGACTGGCCTGTTTTCATAGAATTGAGTTGTGTTGTCTTTCCAGAAAAAAACAAATAAAGAACAAAATAGTTTCCCTAGGAGTCAGCTAAAAAGCTGGGGTTGATGTACCTATCCAGCCAAATAATAGTTGTTTTTCTTCTATTCCATTCTGAATTTCAGATACCTTCCATACACTAAGAAACTCTGGAGCAAGAAATCCAGTATTTGTAGTCATGCACTATTCCCTTTCTTAATTTAAATGAAAATACATAGCAGTGTGCCTGCCAGCGGTAGTAAACAGGTGCATCAATGCACTAAAAAAATTTTCTTTTCACACAACACTAGCTTATTGCTCCACTACTCATTTTTAATTTTCTCAAAGCACTGACATTGTGCTTAATATGAACCAAATGGTCTCCTTACCATTAAAAAAACACAAACCAAAAAAACCCAAACTGCTGCCTGCACATTTTAAAGCTGTTAAAGAAACTCTAAGCAACTGACTTGAACCTTACAAATGTGGCTCATATATACAGTTTTCTTTTGGTTATTACACTAGGCATTTGTACACTTCCATGTTTCCTTCACATTTCAGGTCTTGCTATTAGGGTTGAAGAAAAGTAAACAACTCCATTGATTCAATGTTTTACAAGAGCTTCTTCACTCCATGCAGCACCACACAAAGGTTATTCCAGAACAGAAGGAAATCTTATGCCAAAAAACCAAACAAGATAGCAAGGCAAAAACTTTAAGCTTCCTCCAACCAAATGGTTCATAGCTGTGAAGTGCAAGCTGCACATGAGGCCAGAAGTGTCCACTCAGCTTTAATTTATCAGGACTCTGTCTGCTAACTCTGTTTCATATCTCTCATGCAGTGTCACAACCCACACTGTACATAATGTGTAAGGAGTAGGAGTAGGGAGGGGAATGGAGCAGTAGAGGTACCTCAGAATCACTCAGTCTAAACTCATGCATACAGGTGCAAAGTCTGCATCCTAGCACAGCCCACTGCCTCCTCAGCATCACAGATGATACATTCGATACTGACAGCTCAAAAGCTTAAGATCAAATCAAACAAATCCTATTCCAAGGAACTAAGGCAACTCATGACTCCTATACTTCATTTTAACAGGGAAAATCATTAAAACATACCAGAAACAACAGGACGGGCGAGTAACATTCTGGACAGCAGATCCATTTTCATTACAACTACTGTGTTTCGTCCATTTAAGTTTGTCTTCAATATCTGCGATTACACAGGCCCACTTATAAGCTTTTTTCCATACTCCCAAATCTACATTAATTTCATTTTTCCCTATATCTTTAGAAAAAGAGAGCTTACAATGCCGTTTTCTGGTATCTCATTTGGAGTAGCCTGTGCTAGTATTTCAGCATTACAAAGTACGTCAGTTTCAATGAATCTTGTGGCTGACTGCTGCTAAGTTACAGAAAGCAGCAAGTCACCACCCTACAACACTGTTTCAGTTCCTCTCATCACCTCTCCTCATCCACAGGAAGGATGTCTCAGCACTAGGAAAAACAGACAGGACAAAAATCCAACCAGAGAGAGACAAGCAGAAGGATAGGAAGGGAGAGGCTCTGTCCCCTTGTTGGGCCAAAAAGCATCTGTTACTATACAGCCCAAACCAGACTATCAACAACTTTTGTTGTTACTGACTCACAGCTCTTTTCAGACTAAACACCAGCTCAGTTCTGGACAGGATCAAAGACAAGCACTTCAAGCACTTTCAGTACAGTCCTCTGTCCTTCAATAACAATACTACAGCCCTGCTGTAATCACTCACAGCTTTTTCCCCAATCCTTGGAATATTACAGTGGAGATCAATGGAATGGCCATTCAAAGGATACATCCACTATGCAATACTACTACATACAATTTTAAGACAGTTTTTACTTTAGCAAGTGCTATTTTATTTCAATTATATGAATATTTCAATTATTCATCTGCAATCTTTTAAGTGTATTCCTACTTGGTGTTTCCTACAATTGCAACATTCAGGCATGAAATACCACTATACCTCACCTAGAGCCATAATTCTTAAATTCAAACCCTAATTACACTACATAGCCGGAACTGAATTAGTACATCTCCAGTTATAAGCAAAACATCTTTACATGCCAAATGCTGGCCTAACATGAGTTGAAATACTTCAAGGATAATGAGAAATGAGTTACTGGTCACAGTTACAGTACTGAAGTTATTGAACTTGGTTTCACTGAATGCTATACATGATACAACAGAATAAGAAAAATGAGCTGTAAGTAATTCATGCATACTCATTTCTGTAAGATGAAATACTTCACACATCAGAAACAGTTAGCATTCCAGTATGCTGTTTAACATACTCCTACCTTATCATTGGTGTCCAACACAATTGTGCTGTGTCTCCATTTTGTTAAAACTATTGGTTCTTGTAGCCTCCTGTCCAGACTCCTACTCTTTATTATATCTCTCTGCTGCTGTGGTGAAGCATTATACTAAAGAAGAAAAAAATCAAAGTATAAATAGAATCTAATTAATGCAAGCAAGACTTGGACATACCACTCATACACGTTAAACAGTGTAAACTTTCAAGATTACTGATGGTACCCAAGGGTGTGAAAATAGCTTGGTTTTATTTTGCATTGAGTAGTCATAACAGTTCTTTCTGCTCTCTTTCTGAGGCAGTAACTAAGACTGGCCTACTGTCATAATACTCTCCTTTGGCAGATAGATGTTGGACTTCTTGTACAACATCTTACTGCCGGTTTTGCAATCAAACAGCATATTGAGAACCACCGAAGAACTAGAATATACCCAAGATTTAGACATTTACTCCTCATATTGCACTGACAGTATTAAACCACTCATCCTGCTCTTGCATAAGAAAAGAAAAACCGTATTAACCTGCAGTAAGATATTTAATTGAGAGTTATGATTGCTTGGATATGATTCTCTTTGACCCAAACGTATGGCGTGCCTAGGAGAAGAGACACAAGGATGAAGACTTGCTTTTTCTGAATAATCACATTGAATTACTTATAAAAGGATTTGCTAGCATGGAACGTATATAAGCACAGAAAATAAATGTTTAGCAGGAAATAATTTTAAGACTCAGCAGAGCTGTAACAGCCAAGGAGAGAATGGATTTATCATAACATATGTTTTCAAATAACTCCAGAGCAATCAAAGATGTACAGGGTGAGAAAATGTGCTGGTCATGAGAAGGATCCAGCATTTAATTACACGTCAGCATTGCAGCATACTTATCATTAGTAGCATTGCCATTTTAATCATCACACCAACACTTCTAATACAAACAAAAAATAAAGACAAGAAAAAGCAGCATAATGTATGGGAGTTTTAAGCCATTAAAAAAAAAATCTCATTCTTTCTATTCAATATCAGAAGACTAAAATCTGCACATTGAAAGAAACATAAGGTAGCATCTGTGGAGTCACATAAAGGACTAGAATCAACTGAGTAGAAAGTAACTAAGTAAAGTCAATTTAAAAGTCTTATTTAAAAGACTTATTTAAAAGTCTTATTTAAAAAGACTAAGTAATAACCTTTGCAAGCACACTTAATTCTACAGTTTTGCTACTGATTCCTGCTATAAGCTCTGAGCCTCAGCTCTTCAAAGACAAAATACCTATACCTGCACATACCAACAAAAAAGGTTTACCCTAAGTAACATAAATGCTACATTTAAGCTAAATTGCATAAGGCAGTTACACTTATTAACAAAATAAAGAAGTAGTATTACCACTGCCACAAGTATTACCATTACCACAAGCAGATACTATGCTTGTGTTAGCTTTATATTTTACTACAAGCAGTCTCAATGCTCCAAGCAAGTCAATACATGCTTACAAGGTAAATAATTTTAATGTGTCATTAAATTATTTCAATATGCACAGGAGCAGTAAAACAGTCCCAGGTGAATTGAGAACAAAATTCGGTAGTTCATGAACAGACAGAAACATATTGGCTGTCGCAGCAGAAATTCACTTCTTAGATTGCACTGTCTTTGTACGAGGTTAGGCACATTTACTCTCATGTGACAACTGCTCCCTTACAACACTGAGGTTTAGGAAACTCAATTTGTCCCCTCCAGTACTAGCTTAATTTTCTTGTTATAGAAATATCCACTCTGCAGATGCTCTCACCAAACTGTGGCAACAACCTAAGCAATATAGAGCAAAATTGCTTGCTCATACTATAACTAAAAACTAAACCATTTTCAGCAAAACTATGCCTAAACTGCAGAAGGCTGCCACAAACAGCATTCCTTGCAGCAGTTCTAACGCATTCAAAGGGATAGTTCAAACATATTTCTTGCTATAAAAGAGAATAGTTTATTTCAGAAATATATTTACACTTCAGTGACACTAGTGAATATTATTTATGGAAATCCTCCATTTTCAATTTTAATAACTCCAGCATTTTTAGTTTAAAACAAAGATTTATTTTAAGCTAATTTATCTTGAATTTAAGTCTATGTTAAGAGTCAGGATGTGGGCACAAGCCTAATTTTGCAGGTGATCTTTATTTAAAGGGTGTCTTTGATACGACCACAAGCCATCAAGAGTTAACTCCTCTAACAGACCACCTAGTCTTGAAGGAGAAAGGACCAAATTACATTTAACAAGAAAGCAAAGCAACAGTATACCAAGCTCATTAACAAAGACTGCTAACAACTCGGGAACACCAAGCTATAGGCAGTTTAGCAGCTTAAATAATTTGCATTGGTGATAAAAATACTGTAAGTAAACTGACAAGTCTTTAAAGGGAACATTTGACATTTTTGTCCCATTTTCTCACAGTAGAGGTGTCAAGGAAATGTTCTCCACTCAGGTGCTTGTGGGCTTTTGTTTTTTGCTTGTTTCATTAGTTACAAGTAGTAATGAATAAATAATTAAGGGGGGGGGGGAACACAACATAGAAATGACCACACAACACAACAGAGGGGCAAGCTTATGTATTTCTGTGCTCAAGAAAAACCTCCATTTTTAAAATAAAGGGATTAACCTGCTATCTCCAGAGAGAGAGAATCACAGCGAGATACAGATACTGTTTCAGACTGTATTATCTGACTGAACCAGCCATTCCCTAGATCAGGCAGAGTCCATGGCTACAGAGAAGCAGCCAGAGCTAGCAGCCCGACCAGGTCAGACCACACCACCCCTGCTACTCTTTCCGTGCTCCAACTCATTCTTCTTAATTCAAAAAGCTTTGCAGAACACTTTCAGGCCAGATTCATTTACTGATACCCTATAGGACTCTAGTCTGCAGAGCTGCTGCCTCTCCTACAGGCACTTACAACAATACTTCCCATTTTTTATCAGCACCAACAAGCAACTAGGCTGGGCTTGCCTTCCCTCACACAAGATCTTATTTTTACATAACTCTACATAGGCTTTCTATGCCTAAACCTTGGTGTAATCTTGAAGGCAGAGATCAGGGCTGGACATCGCAAAAAACTGACTCATTAAAGACCTATTCAATTGCCTGATAGGATGATCTCTGCTACAGTGTGCCTTAATAGCATCTTCTTAGTGTGCAATGTTATTTTCTTAATTCTAAAGCTTTTTATCAAAACATTATTATCATGTAGCACACAACTCCAAATATACATACTACTGCCCCTTGAAAATCCTCTGCAAACTCAAATTTGTCCCATTATCTTAATGCCTCCAGCACATTACCTCAGTGTACCCCCTATTTCATCAAGAGTATCTCCTGCCGGGAAGGGAGAATGTGAGCAAGTTCTTTATACTCTGACTGCACACCCTACGTAACACAAGACTTCTTGTTGTAACAGCCCTTGATGTAGCATGAGGACACCAGTGGTGTAAATTTAGGTCACATAGGGTTATTTTCCCGGCTGAATTTGTTCAAAGCCTTCACCAGCTACTTAAAAGCTAGCTTTGCCTACTGTAGTTTATTTACTGGCATGGCTCAAGGCTCTGTCCTAGCCTAATTGTGACTGAAATAAAAGTAACACCTCCAAGTTATTTGTAGTAGTTGTTCCCATTCTTATGGAGATGACACAGATCTGTCAGCTTTAAGAAACAGAAGATTCTTCTTGGTTTGCCTTAACATCCTCAGCCAGGTGAAAGGAACTGGGGGGTGAAGGGAAAAAAGAATGGGAAGCAACAGACAGTGAAAGTAAAGATCTGAAGTTAAGCATTTTATTCTACTTGTAATCAGAGATCAAGCTAATAGCATTTAAAAATATTCTGATATCCCAGTACCTCTAGCACCACCTCATAATCTGCCATGTTATTTGCTATTGTCCGGATAGACTGGCTGAAACTGAAGATTTTTTTTTTTTTTTTTTCAAGATTTTACATGTTGCCTCAGAATAAAACCACTCTTTGGTACTACTACTACTACTACTGTTGGTGGCTTTCAATACAATTTTTTGGTGCTGCAATGGACATAACACCTACACTACAGCTTTTGCTTTTCTTATCAACTACATAAATAACATTTTTCTTAAACCTACATAAAATTATAAGAAAAGAACAATCTTTGTCTTTTTAAGGACTTCATTCCCTTTCTTTCTCTAGGGCAAGAAGACTCCGTATTCTCTGGATGTCCAGGCAGCAGCAGTTGGAAGCAGCATCTGCACTGAAGGAACAGAACCTACACAGAACAAGGAAGCCACTATGACAAGCACCTATCTCAAATGTACCAGTAACTTCAAGATACATCTGGATAACCCACTACACTTTGCTACCCTGAACATCTACGGCTTCACTTTCTAACCCACAGGGTCACCAAGATTTTTTGTTGAAGAAGAGCTCCAAGTCAGCACGGATTGTCTTCTTAAGGTTCTCCTGCTTGCCCATGCAAAAGCTGGGAACACTTCTCTCCCACCCCTCAATCTTATCTGGGAGTACAGAAGGAGAGTGGGAGATACCCAGGACCAGGACTCTTTCACTGCAAAAAGCTGGGTCACACTCCTTGGGATCCTTAACAGGCTTCTCAGCAGTTGTGAAAGCTACTCTATTAGAGACATCATTTTTAGCCAGAGGCGTTCAGCTATTTCTAGATGTTTTTTAAATACACATGACTGGAGGGCTTTCTATGAGACTGTCTAAAGTCATTTGTTTCATAGATGCCCCCTTCAACAAACATATACTCTCACAATTTTTAACACACGCATAAGAATACTGGATGTGTTATTCCCAAGCATGTTCACATTAACAGTTAATACTAGAAGACTGAAGATTTTTTGATGTTATACTATTAGCTCAGCTAACGTGTGATTCCAAGAAACCTCCAGATGATTTTTAGTTCTAATGACGCCCAGATTATGAAGAACCATCTAATAAGAGGATTCTTTTCTTTTTCTGGTTTAACAGCACTACATGATGATGATATTCCATCACTTCATTTCACAACGAATTTTGGAAAGCAATTTTGAAGTAAATACTGACCAAGAACTGACCAACAGAAGGGTTATTTTCCTAATAACTTCATTCACATTTAAGCAAGAGTTACAGTGCTGAAGTCTTTCTACAGCTTTCTCTCACCACTCAAAAGAGTTTTCAATACAGACTATTTTTCACCAAAGCAGTTCCAGGTCTATAGTCACAAGTGTAACATCTCTGCTATCTTCTTCAGATATATAGTTACATAAACTAGCTAAATAATTTGCTGAAATATTTAATCTGTTCCACAGCATTTAGAGTTAAAACCTAGTGCTTTCTAGAAATAGACAGGCTCTTGGATCGTGAATCCAAGAATCAATTGCTCCTTTACCTCTGTTAACCTTGTATTCTGGACACCTTGGATCTAAATGCTCCAATAAGTATTAAAGAGTACTTCAGCCCAAATGGTTCATGCCACATAAATTTCAAGGAAAATTTATAAACACCAGCGCATGATGATTTTCGTATAAACAAGAACATATCAGATCAGAAACTCCAAAACAGAGGCAATGTTTCATTCTGTAGTTGGCTATTAATACAACTCAGCTCAGATGTTTGCTTAGAACCACTAGAATATCATGCACTAAGAGACAATTACTATATCCCATCTCTTTATATCAATATGCCTCGGGTAACAGGTCATTGTGACTTCTTGCTTTTAAAAGCAATAGCTGCAGATTACACCGTTATGTTTGTTTAGGTTATAAAATCGAATTTATCTAACACACCAATCCTACACAGGAGAATTCACAAAGCTAACTCAACTCTTCACTGACTCAGATAAATCCTTTTACAGACATAACAAAACAGTCTAGTATACAGCTTCATTCATAAATTTTATTGTAAATATTTTCTCACAAATATTATGAAAGCACTATCTGTTAAGGCTGCTCCTTTAAGTGGAAGTAACTTAGGACACCAATTTTTGGACTGATGAAACAATAATTGCTCCAAAATCAAACACGTTCTTTCATATACTTACGCACATAATTCTGTGGGGATTTTTTTTTTTATTGCTACCTTACTATGTAGGACTGATCAAACATCCTAACAGCAGGAAAGATGTCTTAAAACTACATCATTATCACAAACATCCTATAGTTTTCAAAGTAAAAATTAGTACAACTTCACGCTAACAAGTGTCCCTAGCTTTGTCACTTTCGTACAAATTCCTGTTTTCTTTACATAATAAATACCAGAACACACTTCTGGTGAATCCGCATCATCCTCAAAGACACCACAAAACTCTGCTACAAGTAGTCAGCTCTTTGTTTTCAACACCTGTCTGTATAAACATTTTGGAGGGTACTAAACATAGCTGAAGTTTCTCGGAACACTTTTTGGTAAAATAAAATTTCTTTTTTCCTATAGATATTTTCTTTATCATCGTAAAATCACAGATATTATTCTGCAGTTCAAAGACACATGATCTTATTTGACATCCAAATAGTTATATACATCCATTTCTGTGTCCTTGAGTACATTTTTTTTCTCTTTACAATCAGAAATTTCACAAAAAAAAGCAAGAAATAACCACGTGCAATATACAAGTCCTCTTGTGATGAAGAGCTCTCATTAAACATCCCACAGACTTATTGAAAAGGAGGGGAAAGCCCCAGTTTGTCAAAGCTTTTTTAGGTCACTCACCTTCGGTAACTCCCATTCTGATCGGGAACCATCAGCACTGTAGTAGTATGGTCTACCTTGTTCATCTGCATGTTTTATCCACTGTAGAAAGAAATATGATGATAGGAAATGTAATCACAGTGACAGTTGTTACACAGTAAGCCTCTGATACTTGGGATTTAAAGTTAATTTTTAATAATGTGCCATCCACTTCAGGAGCATCGAGTGCACAACCTCCATTAAATAATGACAGTTGGTTAGTGATGACAGCAACAGTTTTGAGCTTCCTGGATTAGGTTCACCAATACTTTTTCCTTCTCTATATATTTCTATATTTCCTTCCCCAGAAAATAGTCCTGCAAAATCACACAATATATTTTGGAAGATGGCACACCTTGCCTTTATCAACACTACAGTGTTGGTTTAAGGAGGCACAATCCAATCTTTGCATTGGATCTGTTTAAGTTTCGTATACATAAAATTATAGAATTACAAGAAGCAAAACCAGCAGCCAGATAATTTAAGAGATATTTGCAGTTGTTGAATAACCCCATTTTGAAAACACCAACAGGAACATGAGATGCAGTTCCTAAATAAATTACGAAGAAGATAACATAATTTTTGTAACTCCCACAATCACAAAGGTAAAAGAACAACTGTGACTAGTTATGCAGAAAGGAAAGAACTGTGATGAGCAAAAGCCTACAAAAATATGCACAGAACACTCACAGTAAGGCTCTTGGGTCAAGCAGGTTTCAAAAGACTGCCTTCCAATGAACTGTTTGTCATAGGAAACATTATCAATCCCAGTGCAATTTAAGATAAAAGTCTGCATATTTGCCAAAACATAGGTATGTGCTCTACAGATGTTCAGCAGAAACAGATTAAGGAGGATAAAATTCCAAAACTGACAAACCTCAATTAATATAAAACTCCTTCTCAAAAAAAATTGCATGCATTGACTGGAGAAGCAATGAGGCTATAATATGATAAACTACTGTTTCAATGAACACATTCTGAAGTTAAAAAAACAATATGCAACTTTAGTGAACAATTACAAAAATGGACTGCATAACATAAATAAACACTATCATTTATCCTATGTGGGAGAAATTTTTATGACGTGCCCAGAATCACAGTAAGTTGTCACTAGGAACTAGATAATTAGAAGATAAATCTGCTGGGAAGGCTGTTGTTTAATTAAGAATTTTGTCTACATCTGCAAGCAGTACTGAAAATCTCTAGCAAAGGATGAAATTAATCAAGCAGCATTATTTTCAGGTCAAAACCACCCTAACTGGAAGGCCTATGTAGACAAGAACAGCTCTTACAAGACAGCAATAAAAACACTACATTAGTATGAAGTTCACTCCTAAAGTGTATCCAAGAGGGTGAGTAAGGCAAGAATTTAAAAATTTATACTTTATATGTTTATTTAATATCATTCAATATCCAACTTGAAATAAGGAAAACCAGGTCAGTTCAGTTGCTACAGTTTCATGCATATCTAAAAAACAAAAGGAGATACAGCTCAGGTATGCTTTTCGCTTCTAGAAATGAAATCTGCATTTCTAACAGTGTTTTAATGGAAAAGATTTAGAACGTGATGAGAAGAAGGAAAAAGTACCTTTTCATTAGTATAGTCATTTGTATATAAGGTTTGACCATGTTCATCCAACTCTTCTGACCAACCCTTTGGAGGAGAACCATACTGACTATCTGACTGGCTGTAACAAGAACTGTGGTCGTTTTCTTCTGATGAAAGATGCTACAAGTAGTCAGAAACATACAAGGCAGTTTTGAGAATGAAAGTGCTTTAAAATCTGAAAGATCAAAGATTATTTGACCAGAAAGAGAACAGTAATAAATTCAGGAAGTGCACATTTTTATAACTTATGTTAGAGAACAGATGCATTTTTACAGTACAGAAATCTTTCATAATTACCAGACAATTCCAAGTATTTTCAGAACAACTGGCTTATACTATACAGTGGGGTTTTTTAATTCTACTATACTAGATTTCAGCTACTCCAATTTAAACTCCAGTGTTCTGGACAATCTAAATTTTCTTCCCACAAATTCACATTACTAAATGATGAAGCAAATTGGCTTCGGTAATACACGCTGCCTCAAAAAGCTGAGTCCTTCTACCTCAGTGTTCCGGCAACATCCTAACATTCATACCCAAATACTTTTCTTCCCTTCCCAAATAGTATCTGGAAACACAATAATCATTAAGGACAACTTGAAACTCCAGTTGCTCCCTTATAGGTCCTAGCATTTTACAGCACCTGCGCAATGCATCCTAAAACATTAGGAATTTCCACTCTCCTCCTTCCCACTCTGATGCACACGACAATGAGCAATGTAAAACTAAGGCTTTCTACCAGGTACAGCTAAATGAGGTGTAAGATTATTTTCTGAAGGTAGAAGTGAATTATAATGAAAGGAACAAGTCTGATATGTAAAGTCGAAGAAAAGACTTTGCATACACCAGTCAAACAATTTCTGTTCCCTTGATCACTTTGTTCATCCCCTTGCTAACATTACTGTAGTATTATTCAAAACATCCATTCTGTGCACTAAAAAAACAAACCCAAACCTCCCTGCATTCATCTCCCACAGCAATATCTCTACGCCACAGTCTCCTGTGGAATTCAGTGCTGATTTCCTTTCACACTGTCTTTGATCTCTGGCTAGTAGGAGGCATAACACAGAAGAGAGAACACATCCTGCTATTCAGAAATCACAACAGTTAAATATTGACTAAGGTTCAATATCAGAAGTATAAGGGTTTTAAGGAAAACTATGAAGCAGGAGAAAGGCAGAATTTCAATTTTAAACTAGAAAAAAACTCTCCTGAAAAACTTAAATCTTACCAAAAATTATCCAAGTATCAGAAACTCCTCAGTTTTAAAGTCAGTGGTTTTAGACACTATGTGTTTAGTGACATTTCCAAATGATTATTACACAGGTTTGGATGTTTCCTTTCTGAGCACAGCAGCTGGCTACCAAGCACCACAAAACCTATGGGAAATTTTCAGGTCAACAATAAAGTAACATGAAAAAAAAGTAAACGTCCTCTACAGTCTACAGAATAAACTGCATCCTGATCACAGGTTTTAAATGTAGTTTTTCAATTTAAATTAAATCCTGTTGCTTTGCTACAGCTTGCTGGTTAATTCGTTGGTCTCTACTTCACATTACGGTCTCCCAACTAGGTATTAGGGGTTTCCCTTCCTCCCATATGACATCCCATTTCTTTTATAGTCCACCTTAATTAAATCAAGCACTTTACAATCTGACAAATTTCTCCCAGTTACTGTTAAGCATTTCCTCAAACACATTAACAAATCCCTGTCTCTGATAAAATTTATCGGCAATTCCAAAATTTTATACACTTTCTTAGAGGCCCTGACAACTTCACTGCTTCGCCCTATCCCATTCAAATAAATGCCACAACCAACAACTGTTTTCTTCGTGACGTATCTGTTACCAGCTACTTGGACAAATTAGGAGCAATTTTGCCTGTTCTTAATTATACAATAAAACCCATTTACCTAACCATAAAGTTCTTGGATGAGCTATAAGCTATTTCATGTTCTAATATATTGTACTTATTAAAAAATATGTGCATTCACAGTTCTCATTTTTACATCACCTTGCCATCTTGCTACCTAGTACAATAGAAGCTTCTCTAGTAGTGACACAACCAGCATTTAACTTTCCTGCATTAGCTCTTTTATTACTAAATCTGAAGGGAATAAGCACAACTCAGACTAGTGTGTAAAAATCCACTTAGCTTCATTATAATAAATTATATCTCTTTTTACTAATTAAGACGTATTTGCTCTAAGTATTAATAACAAGACGAAATTTTTGATGTCTTATATTTTACTGCAGTTTAGCCTCAAATCTCAAGCTTTAAGTATTTTGGTATAAGTACTCAGAGGTCATAACCGAAAAGGTGAACACAAACAGTGGGCTGAGCAAATGCTGACAGAAAAGAGGGGGGGAAAAAACGGAAAAAAAGCAGCTTCAAAGTCAACACATGACTGCTGGGAAGTGGATTGACACGACCATACAATATCCATCTCCCTAAGCTCAAACTTCGATAACCTAGCCAGAGTGGACAATTACTCAAGGAACTTATGCTGCTGGACATAGAAACTTGCGTCCAATCGAAAGTTCATCAAAATATACATCATCGGTTGGACTTAAAAGACTGAAAACTTGATAGCTGCAACTGTCTGAAGGCCAATCTGAAATACCTCAAGTACCAAACAGAAGAGCTAAGATGAAATAAGTAAAGGGCATTGAAAAAAGAGGAAGAAATAAGAATCAAGTTTCCTGAATGTACAAGCATGTGCTGAAGTCATGGTATAGAGGTATAAGTAACAGTCAGAGGGATCATTAGCAGGTGGAGAGGGAGAGAGAATTATTGGAAGTTCTTCCATTAAAAGAACAATAACAACAAAACCAGGTACGCTTACTACAAGGAGGGTTATTAAACAAAAATCAATCACCTTATCCAATCTAAAACCGGAGTCTTACCCGCAAAAGGACAGCCAGTGAGAAATTAATAGACCATCACCAGAGATGTCCAAATGACAGCCACGAACATTTTGCCAGTTCACCTGTTACTGCCACCAGCCTGTGGCAAGAAAACTTGGCTGTTCGAATGCCTGCAAACTTCACAGCTCCTATGAAGGCAATGAAAGGGTCCCTTTTTCCTTTCTCTCTGTTTCTGGCACCAACATCCTCAAGGCAGACTTCTATGAGAGGGCTTCCAGCAAACTAAAATTTCTTAGCAGCCTACAATTAAAACTAAACAACGTAATAGCTCAGGAAGAAATGCACCTAAACTATACATATTTGAAAAGGGTACATACAAGCAAAATAAGTGAAAGATTTCTTGATAAACGTTTGCTTTTTCTTTCAATCAGGAAACTGATTAACCTAAGTACTGTTTGAACATAAGAGCACTATTTTAAGCTTATTTAAACAGTAATATCCATCTCTCAAGTGTTCCTTTGCTTTGTCTGAACCACAGGAGTTCAGACAAACACACACAGCACTGTCTGACTCTCCTTAGTGACAAGCTGCATAGAATACATCTGCACCCCAAATATCCTAAATTGCCTTTTAACATAAAGAACTTCATAGTAAGCTTCAGTTCTCTTAAGATCCACAGCAATGCTTTGCCAAAAGGTTTTACGGAAGGCTTGCATAACAAAACAAAACAAAAAAATCCATTAATATATCTACAGAATATGTTTATGGCCTGAATGTAATCCAGTCAGAAAGCTCCTACAGCTAATTGCCAAAAGCTGGAGTGGATTCCCTACCCTCACCAGCATTTGCTGCCCTTGGAAGGATACTTGCAAGCTCCAGATGGAGCTTCTAACACTGTAATTTTAACGTTCTCTTCTTCTCTAGGATATAATTTATATGTGGAAGAAAATGATTTTCTCAAAGTTAACACAATTCGATAACAAAACATTGCTCCTTTAACTGCCCTTCTTCCTAGTTTGTTCTATGGCTATCCAAGGCTCCACATAAAAGTCATTGACAAGTGTGTAAATTCAAATCTCCTACACAAATGGTTAAACAAAATGCTGCAACAAGTTATCCAATTGAACTTGCTTTTTCTACTCACTATACTTATTCCACTTCTTTAAGAATTAATGCATTAAATAAATTTTAAGTCTGAATGGTCACATATGCCTTTTTTTAAGAAAATAAACATTTTAAAAGAATTATAAATAGTACGTATAAATCTAAGTATAAAGATAAAAATCAATATATTTTCATTTGGTAGACACTTCAGTTATGTCAGTATTTTTGAGGTGGGTAGAAGGTGCTATGGAGGTTTAACTGGCTTTGCCTACAGAACTCTGGAGCTCTCTACATCCATCTTAATCTCCAAATCCATCTTGATTCCTCTCCACAAAAACGTTTTCCTCTAAGAAAAACATCTCATCTTTAAATTTACTGCCATAGGATTAACCAAGAAGCAGTAAACACCTGTATATCCATCGCCTTTGTTTTACTCTGTATTTAACTGATATTGATAAAAATAAGTTACATTCTCTTGCCTTTTTCAAGGTATTCCACAAATCCTGCTTCCAGAAGCACTGTCACACTCTCCCTCCTCTTCCCCACCTTCTCCCAAAAAACATGCCAAATATACAGAGAAAGTGAATGCACTGACTGTGAGAGACAAGTTACGATAGTTGTCTTACTCTATTGTCATTTACAGTCCTATTAGTTTCAAAATATCCTAGTTTTCCTTTCCTTTAAAAGAAAACCTGCAATACCTGCAAAGAGACTGCAAGGCATTTTTACAACTTACTACCCTTGTACAAAGTTTAGGAACGCATTCTTGTACACAGAAGTGATGGAAGAGCTGAATTGCTTATTGATTCATACCAAGACACATGACCAAAGTGATAAAAGAAGACAATCCTTGACACCTGAAAACTCAGTGATACAATATTCCACAGCAGAACAGCATTCATATGCATTACAGTCTCATTGCTTGTGATCTCAAAGAACTACCTCATGATCTGCATGGATCTGGGAATCCCCTTTATTAATGCTTGCATCTCGGGCCCACCGCGGAGGTTTCCAGGTTCGCTCCTGTGATCCTCTGTTGTAGTAATAACAGCGTCCTGTTGTATCTTTATGGGTTTCCCATTCCCCATTTATTTGGACTGGAGCACTTGTAGGTAGTGGTGGAAGTGCAGACTGAGATATTTTCAGTTCTTGTAAATTAGCATAAACTGGTGAATCAGGCCTCCCTTGGCTTGGTGGAGTAGTTGGCTATTGAGAGAAGAAATGTATTGTTAAAGAGCAGTTGAATTTTAGAATGCTCCCATACAAGTCCAAATATATTACAGTAATAAAACAAACCAACACACTCCCTGGTTTTGTCGTCAAGTATAAAAACACAAAGAATAGCCACAAGATGCTGGGGTGTGAAAATGTTAGATTGTTAACTATAAGGTAAATATCACAAGCTATACTTGTTTAGTACTGAAACAATTTTTCAGCATTTCTCCAGATGACAGCTGATAATTATGTCTTTCAGTGGATAAGAAATACACTGGAATATTCATCAAAATAATTATATGCTTGCTGTGTTGAAAAAATTCAGCTTTACAGTTCAAGAATTGCTCAGAAACTGTAAATTATGTTATCTTGGTCAAGATAAAACATAGCATTTCTGAGACTCCACTTCTTAGGGATAGGTGGTTCCCCAGCCTCTCCTCCTCACTGCTACTACAGATGATGTTGAGTGTAAAGCAGCACTTCCATCTTCTCAGCAAGATCTAAACAAACAGTTCAATTGGAAAGGTGAGCACAATGTTGTGACTAAGAAACTCTGGAAAACACCTGGATGGTTTACCTGTATGCCTTTCCAAATGGATGTTCATTTAAAAATATTATAGGCAACATTATTGAGTGTTCTGATTACCACTCTCAGAATTCTTACAGAAATTAAATGGATATTCTTATCAACCTAACTTTATTCGTATACATACACAGAAACAGAACAAAAGTATCTACAAGAAAACAAAAGACTGACAATTTTTCATGAATGCTAACATGAAGGCCAGCAGAAAGCCCATGTTACTCACTGAAACCGTGACCACTTTAAATAAGCCTCTAAAGTGCTTAGGAGAGAAATCCACTTTCAGATTTTCAATTTTTAAAATATAATGCAAGTATATAAAACACCACGCAGAATATAAAAGCATGTGTTTTCAGGAGAGCTGTGATTACGAGACCGTGAAAACAGTTTGTTACTAAACCAAACTTAATTGTTTTCTGGTAATGCACTGCCATCCCTGTATTTTAGGACACCTTAGGCACTTTAAAGGAAGGAACCACATAAATTATACCATCCCCTCCCCCTGCTTCATTTTACTTCAGATGCTTTGCTGGAGGCAAGTCCTTGTGCCTCATGTTGCATCTTTCACAGGAAAAAATAACATACTGCATTACATAAAAGATCCTTTATAATTTACTTTTAAACATTAAAATCATAAGCTGCTAATCTAGGCCACATCTAATCATAAAATATCTGGGTTTGCTTGGGCAAGACAGCGTATCGTACCACACAATCAGATATAAACTGATTGTCACCATTGCTGGACCCAAATATGGGCAATATCCACAACCAATAAGGGAAACAGCTAGAGAGGAACTTAATGAGATTAAAACAGGCATGGATGTGTTTTGTACACCTTTAAAAGGCAAAAAGCAGCTTACTAGATATAGCGAGTAGCATGTATTTAAAGCAAACCACAAGGTGAGGGGGTGAGAAATTGCAGCACTGACAAAATCAGAGAGCCAAAACATATTACCATCCTCCTCTAATCTAATTTAAAGGAAAAAGATCCATTATAAAAGTTGATGAACAGTAAAAGACTATTTTTCTACTACAAAAGTCTCCCTGCTGCCCAGCTGCTTTTTTTTTTTTTTTGAGGAGGGCAACCTTTGGTAGAGTTGCTCTTGACAGCAATAACAGCATAAAAAACACTACTATGAAAGAAGCACCATTCCACTGTCTTCAGGGATGAACCTCAGTTCCCGCGGATACTGGGAGAGTGACTTTAAGGCCTTCTCATCCAAGAGCACAGTTTCTGCATTCGTGTCCCAGTCAGCCTGCAGAGCTGCATTTCCCACATAAATCATCCTACTGCTAAACCACCGGGCCTGTCATTTGAAGCCACAACATACACCTGCACCGGAGAACATACAAAACTTCAGGTTCTTCCGCTGTTTCAAGGAAGTGGCAAGAGCAGCACCGTCAGGCACCCGGGCTGCTGCGACAGGGGGGCAGTGGCTTGCACAACGCTCCTGGCCTCCCAGCATTGCTCTTCCACACAAGACAATAAGAAGGCTTTGATGTCTGGCCTGCATTTGCCAGTTGCTTTTTCGTTTTAACAAAGGCAATGAAGCATCATTATTAAAAGAACTATTCTCCATATTAATAAAAACATTTTCCAAATAGAAAGCATACAACCCTTGAAGTATATGGTGCATATGGTGTGCTTGCTGTGTTTTTTTAAGACCTTTCCTCAAGCAACACAGAAGAAAACAGCTCAAAAGTGTCACACTGAGGTTTTCAAAGGTTCCAGGATTATACCCAGGACCACTCCAGATGAAACTGCACGACATGCATTGTGCCAAGCTAACACTGGAAGCTCACAGCCAAGGTATTGCCACATAGCTCAGGCAGCACACCAGTCAAGTTTTAAACAGTAACATGACAGGAAAGCGTAATGAAGGGTTTGCCTTCTGAATGTCTAAGACTCCCAAACTCAAAATACCTATTTCTGGTTTTCAAGGGGAAGCCAGAATTTTTGTCCTTAACAAACAAACTGTGCTGCCAACCAGAGCCTCCAGCTATTTTCATTCCCTGCTGCTTTCACTTCTGGAAGGTTTGGGTTTTTTTCCCTTCCAGGAAAGAGAGAACCGCAAGATTTTTGAAAGGCGCATGTAAGTTACTGCTTTCAGTGAAGCAAAAATATCCTCAAAGCCACTGATCTAACTACAACACACAGCTTAGCTCATAAGCACACCTTTGAGGGACACAACTTTCTAATCAGGAACTATTTTAAATATCCACCCAGCATACAGTAATACTTCCTCATACCTCGAGCCACACAACCAGGTGTGTTGCGTCTACAGTAATGCTCAGTTCAACAGCACTCAACCTCATCAAGGCTAATTCTGTGAAAAAAATTCTCATTGATAAGAAAAGCAGCTTTTAGAAAGATCAAAACTTCCCGAAATTAACTTTCGTGCACTTTTTCCATCAGTGCTGGCAGGAAAGACAATCTTCTCCCCAGGGCTTGGGATGCAGCTCCTGCAGAGAGGCCAGTCCCTCTCGCTACTGTTTTCAAGGCGACTGTTTTGAGCTCAAGACTCTGTTCTGCAAAAACCTTCAAGCCAAAAAGCCTATCGATGTAACTGTATTTTTTTTTTATTTCCCAAACCCATCACTCATTATCACTGTATAAATACAAACAGATAAAGCATTACCTAGACCAAAATAGATTCTGACCACTTCTGTGCTAGTTTTCCCCAAAACAGGCATACATGGTTCAGGGGAAGTTAAACGTATGACAAAAATTAAACAGCTCCGTATGTACACGAGGACGTCCAGCTGGCACTTCCTAAGCTTCATTTTTCTGCTAACAAGCTCTGAATGCTCATAAACATGGAATTAAAGCTACCAAGAGAAACTCCTTGTCTTCTCATTATCAGAATCACAAGAACACATCCTTCAACATGCCCAGGCATACACACACCAAATACCTTACACTCAAAACATTTCAACATTCATTTGATATTCAATACAGGTTTCAGACTTAATGTTTTCTCCTGCAAAGAACGGTGAAGGACTCTAGCTAGGAAAAGTGATGGATAAAAGCTAGAAATCAGCAATACTTCTTATGATGCTACAATTTGAATAAAAATTGTGCAGTTCATTAAGCACCACAACAAATTTATGAATATAAGGACCTCTTCCTGAGCTCAGTAGTGCTCTGTATTTTAATACTTTAGTAATCTGACGTATTTGAGTTCAGTCTCACAGAAAAGTAAATCCTTGCAAACTGATAAGAAAGACTTTCATATAGGCAGGACAAAGTTTCCAGGATCAACATTCCTCAAATACAAACTGTACACACAGCTTTTTCAGAACACAGTTTTTACACTGACACAGCAGGGAGCAGATATGTGCCTTTAAATAAAACAACCTGTTAATCATTCATGAATGAACAGTCAACAATGGCTGCTATCAGGCCCCTGAACACTTGAACTCAGTGCAATGAAAAGCAAGCTTACTAGAACTCATAAGGCATTTTTCATTACCAAAATGCCTATCAACTTCTCAGAGGATACCTTAAAGCTTAATGTTACCTTAGACAAATGGCTTTTTTCTGACGACAGCATTTGTTTAAGTGTTCAAAACCAAAGCAAACTTAAAAGGTTCAGTGAACTCCAACACTGTAAGACGGCAGTTCTGGTATAAACAAGGACTATAGACCTCTTGCCTATCCACAACTTATAAAGGCTTTTGGTTTATTTTCATGCAATGAGAACATACTGCATTGAGGATGCCAGCACTTAAAGACAGAAAATGGAATTTCCTTGAAACTGGCAATTAATTCCCTTTTTCCTATTGCAGCACTTAAATCCAAGCCAAAAACTTCTAGAACAAAACAACTGCTAAAAGAATGACTGCAATGCAAGCCTACAAAACATGATCTACCACATGATTTTCCCTCCTTTACAAATGAATTGCTTTAGTTATCATGTCTCAGTGTTACAAACTTGAAATTAAGAGCTTTCATGTCAGTAGCAGCATTCTGATTGCTAAAACTAGCTGATAAAAAATTAAAAAAAAAATTTAAAAGCAAATCTCATCTTACTACTCTTTCTTAAGTAAGAAGCAACAGCTTGTTCATACTAATGAAGAAGAGCATTACACTGAAATAGAACGAGGGAATATCAGCTCTTAGCATCAGCAAGGTGAAGAAAGAACAAGCACATCCCACAGCATCCCAAGACAGCGAACGAAGCATCCCAGTTCCCCCAGTAACCAAGCTTCTGCCAGGGAATTGCCACTGCCCTTTCAGGAAGGCCTAGGGCTTCAATACCAGCTTTAGTCAAAAAGAATGATATAAAAGAAATCTCAAAAACTCTACCGTTTCATTTTTACTAAGTGACAGCTTCAGCTGGAACAATTAGCTCACCTCCTCCTTCCCCCTTCTGTTCTTGGCTTATGCTTTTACAAACACATTCTGGATCCTGCTTCTTTCTAACATATTCAGACACATTTAAAATTCATTGTAATACCCAAAAAAATCCATGAGGGAGAGTTTTCAGCAAGTCCTCTAGTACCTCAGAGGTGAAGACAGCAAACCAATTTAACAAGCCAAGTCGAAATGGGAACCCAAACAATTTTTTATGCACTAATTGTCTCCAACCTAACACGTAGCTGGATAATTCACCACAAGTCCAAGAAATACATAAAAAGGCAGTAAATACTATAAGACTTCAAATAGTTGACTATTAATTTGAGACAAGCTATAGCAGTGCAAATATTACTTAACTGCATTGCAATTCCTGTGTTCAGTTGATTTATTATTTTTTTCTTATCACTTTATAATGGCAAATCATATTGCAAAGCAAAGCAGAATTAAGATAATCCATATAAATCATTCAAACATATTTGCCTAGTGAAGGCCACTCAAAAGTTAAATGTTTAAAATGTCCCATTTAAAAATTAATCAGATACACTCAAAGTAGTTTTTAAAAGTGGCTAGCCAGTAACTTTCCATCAGATTGGAAACAGTAAAACTAGGCATCTTTTGGTCCACTTTGCAATTTACTGACACTGAATTACAGGCTGAGCTATTACTTACTTCTGTTTCTGGAGATATTCACATACAATTCATTTTAACATAAATACAGCTATTAATATTTTGTTTTATTAAACTAGATTATGGAACAAAAAGTATTAGTACATGGGACACTGTGTTCTGCCAGGAAGTGTTTGTGTTATTTGAGCCATTCAAGTTCCCTTCTGCTTTAGCTCTCCCATAACACACACACAGAAATTCCCAAAGTTGCTGAAAATATAAATCTTTATCTGGTGATATTGCAATGCCATTATCACTTTTTTTAAAAAAAAAAAAAAAAAATCTAGAAGGTGGCAAAAAGCCTCTAAGATTGAATACATTCCCTTCTCTTGGTAGCCCAAAAGAAGTGACACAAATTGTTTTCATACTCATCAAGACAATGATTCATTAAACTGTACTGTAGAATCCCTTCAGCATGAAAAATCCAAGAGGTGCCTTCTGTCACATTCACCAGCAGTTAAGAGCAGAGGAGGAAAGCAGCTGCAGCAGCAGGACTCTCGGCACCATGTCCTGTTGCAGAGGGGAGTGATTGGCTGCCTCAAGTACCAGAGACAATCCTCCCAAATCATCTGTCAAAAGGGACCCAAAGAAAAATACTGGAAAACCTCTTCCTTACTGAAGGAAGGAAGGAACACTCCACAGGTTTCCCCTGCACATTTCTATAGTGCTCATGACCATCTCAGTGAGCAAAGTGATTACATAGGAACTTAGGAAGTAATGAGCAATAAAAGAAAGTATATAACAGATCGAAGGATTGCAACAGTGATGTCAAATATTTTAAAAAACGGAAATAAGATCTTACAATAGGATCCTTTGTAAAACATGCACAAAGATGACAGTGTTTACCATACTCGCACTTTGCCACTTGCACAATCTAGCTTCTCCCTTCCATAGAAAAGCTTTTGTCCAAGGATATAGACAAAGCTGCTTTTCCTGTAGTAGAAAGTTTAAACACCATATGAAACACTTTACTTCATACATGCTTACACAGCAAGCTTACCTCAATTAGGAAAGAGTGCTCAAATTTATTCAAGTTGAAAGTTGAAAAGTCATCCAGCAGATTACCTCCACTCCTTTCCTACCCTGTACACAATATAGAGTACCAATACTTTCAATAGACACAATGCAGTATCTGTAAACTATTTCAGAAATTTAGTCAGCATCTTGAGCAACCTAGATATGCCAAGCAGTAGCAGATTTACACATTTATTTTTCCTCTACCTTTATGGAATTGGTATCGAACTAGTTTTGTAATCAGGATGTTTCAACTAACGGAAACATCAAGTTTATTCTGATTTTTAGTTCAACTGCTGTCAATTCTCGACCTCTGGGGAAAACGCAGTACGTATCAGAATGGAGATTTGTGGTGAATAAAGCTGTTGGAAATAACTTATGATGTCTCTCAAGGATTATTTGCTATAAAAGTTATGACAATACACAAAGAAAACACCAGAAAATTCTAACTTGCTTTCTCCAGTGGGAAACTGTCCTGTAAAATACCAACACCTACTGCGTGTCAGAAAGGCAGGATCACAAGAGCATAACAAGTTCTTCAGTTGTTTTAGAAGTGTTACAGCAGAATCATCTATGCAGCAGAACAGGCTCTTAAAGCTTCAGGGGTACTGAAAAGCCCTCACTTAACACGGGTATAACAACTTCACTGTTTTAACTTATTTAATGTATAGCTGTGCATCTCATTTGCCTCTGAGAGTTCAAACTGATTTTATGACAGATTATTAATATCTTCATGGAATACTTCTGTGTTGTCCCCCCACCGCAGCACCATATCATGTCTAAAAAGTTCAATCCTACAAAATACAACTGATGGAGTGAAATGGTGTTGTTTGAACTCATAATGGCTTTAAGGTCAAGAAAGTTTCCATTAAATTAAGTCACTTCAAACTGAATAGCAATTTTTTCTACACTTCACATTTTCAAAAGTATAGATCCCACAGCATTTAAGTGTGCTTTTGAAGGTCCAGTACTTACACAAAGCCATGCACCCAAGGAAAGTGCAGATGGGAAGGTTAAGATCACCTGCAATAATATTCCCAAATTACTCAAAAGTTACTGAAGTTGTGTTGCTGGGAAAGCTCAAAAGCCTAGAAGACATTGAGTACCATTTGATCACATAGAATGAAATCTAATTACTACTGTTCACGTTACCAAAAACTCATGACCTCAAACAAAAATTGTAACATTCTATATTTGAAAAGAGAAGGAAAAAGCTAGAGCCATTAAGACTTTAAGAACTATATATATGCGTACAGGTCTTTTCAAATATTAAGTTTAAAAAGAAACAATTACAAGAGGGTTCTAAAACGCAGCAGTCATCAAATCTGTGTTCTGTCAGAAAGGGTATTTAATCCCAAACACTTGACAAGAAAATGCAGAACTCCCACACAATTTACAGCTGTTGTCCTTTTACTCTGCTGTAAAAGCAGATTTCACTTGTTTGAAACTCTGCTTCACTAAATGTTGCTTGTGGCAGCAAATTTTACAAACATTTGTTGTGCCAGTATTTTCTTTGTTAGGTGTTAGAATAATTTCAAAATATCTTATTGAGCTTATGAACTGCAACATTTATAAATTTCAGTAACATATGCAGCTGCAGAACATCACCAGTACTCAAACAGCATGAGCAATGCTAATGCATCAGTACCCTTACTGGCATACTGGGAATGTGTTATGGGAATAAATTAAGGCAGGAAACTGTGAACAACACAGCTAACTGGCCTAGGAAGCAACTGTAATATAGTATGAAAATTAGATACTAGCATGATTTCTGTTGGCTTTCCTTACTACTATACTAACAAGAATACAGTCTGTTGTGCAGACAGTAGGCTCGATTCCTCCCAGGACAGCCAGGCAGCTGCTATCCACACATTTTAACAGCCAGCAGCTGCCTTCCACATCTGCTTGCCCCGAGTTCATCACTTGCCACTATTATTCCTAAGGTACCACGTTTCTCATGTGCCCCAGTCTCCAAGCCTTAAGTCACTGTTTTTTTCTGAAGAAAAATCACCAGCCTTTAAGAACGAGCAATTTAGTACCATAGTGATTAGAGCATTAAAGAACATACCTGAAGTAGAAGAGGCCTCACACTGTCAGAGGAAGAAAGAGTACCCCAAGTGGCTCAGACAGAGAACAAAAATGATTTTTAAGATGGTGAAAGACAGCTCATCCCATCACCTCAGAGTACAGAACACTCTAGCATCTAACACATTACCTTACAGAACTAGAAAGAAAAAGGATACCTTTGCCACAGTTGCTGTCAAATGAGATGGAACTGAAAGTGTAATAAGGCAAAGGACTAGTACACAGCCTTAGCTCTGCCAGACTGCTGTGTCTGTCAATTTTATTCTATTTTTATTAAAGGGTATATCAACACTTAATAAGCTACATCCCAGAGGAGTTAAAGAAGAGTTATTCAGAAACATATCAGTAAGAAAAGGGAAGATCTAGATATTTTATTTACTTTCTAAAAAGGCTGGGAACAATTTTCTTCAACCTGTAGCAAAACTGACATGAACAAAGCGAGAAGTTATCACCGGATCTAATCGTGCTTCTGATTTCAGACATTCCCACAAATCCAAGAGATGAGTAATGGAGAACCAAGCTTCTCAGGTTTCAGAAAAATAAGGACATGCCCTCATTCACTCAGTCACATCAGCCCCATAGTGGCTCCAGTCCTGCTCACTGAGGTGGTTAACCCAAAAAATTAATAAAATGGTAGCAAAGCAAACCAGACAAGAAAATATACACAACATCACACTTTGTGGAATTAATACATAGATTTTTCAGAGCACGTAACTTCAAGAATGGATAAACTCACTTCTATGTTCATAGATTATCACAAAGGCAGTAAAATTCTCTCTATGCTAAAAGCTCTCCAGCACAGAATTGAAGTCACCTGAAGCAATATCCTGAAATGTGCCAGACAACAATGTCTGTGCTTCAGTTATTCCTTCTTGACTACGAATTATCACTTTACAGCCCTCAGGAATGGAGCTGGTAAATCAATTCCCAGGTATGATTTGCAAAACACAAAAAAAACCCCACAAACACAAACCCTAAGATGTTCCAAGTTGATGGCAAACCACCTATGTTTAATGAAGAGCAACTTTACTGAGACTTGTGGCCATTTCCCACCCCCCAGGTCCGTGTTCACAGCTGCAGTACTGACAGGAAACTACGAGTCACTTGTCTTCCCTAAGAAATTGCAAATAAGCAGATGATGAAACAAGCTGCATTTTGTAATACAAAATAGAGGTCTTGCAAACTTAGTGAGCTGGGCTTTGGGGTTTTTGCTCAGCTTTTTTAAGCTTCTGAGTAACCGCAGTGCAATCTAAACTTCAATATTTATCTGTTCAGAAGCAGTTAGTTCTATTTTTTTTAGTTCAAATATAATTTCAAGGCAGCCATTAGGATAAAAAAAAAAAAATCTGTGGATTGTACGCTGCAGTAATTGAGAAATAACCACAATATAGCATAAGTGCATACAGCAACTAAACAAAACGCTGGAAGTATCTCCACTGCCAAGCTAGAATGTGTACGGCTGAATAGGCATCCATATGGGTTGGGGGTCAAGTGCCATGAGAATCACACCATAGAAGGTCTATCTGATTTTAAATAAGGAATTAGGTGCTTCAAGAATTAGCATGTTATCAAGCTTTCAGTAACCAAATTAAAATGTTTATTTTATTTTCTGATTCCTCAGATCTACTTCACAGAAAGCAGCTTCCCTTTAGTACTTCCAACTTGTATGAAAACTGAAATAAAGGCAGGTTCAACAGCACAGCATGCCAGCTGAGTTTCCCACAACATAGTTGAGGATATAAGTATCTTCAAGCACCCATTTTAGGGGGGTATATTGAGGTGAAAACACTTATAGATTGGACGAACAATTAACAGGGTTGACAAATACTTCCTCTGTTTCACTGCAACTTTTTCTAAAAATTTCAGTATAAATCAGAGTATGAAGTCACCGTGACTATCCCTGACTGCGGTATCTTTGAGTTCTTTGAGAACTCAAAAAGAAAAGAAAAAAAAAAATAGGTCACTACCTAACATCTGACACCCTAAATTGAAATGTCTCATGTAAAGGGTTGGAACTATCTGTTCAACATAAAATGCTGTGTTGGCTGCAGAAGCTGTGTAAGTAACAGGACAAACACAAAAAAATGTTATTCCAGCTTTCTGTGCTGACTTCATTCCTTCAGACAAGTATCAACAACTAATTGTAATTAAATGTTTAACAGAAATCCCCCTGCTTGCTCTCAGGTCCTTCTCAAACAAAGCTTTCATAGTATGAAAGACCTCTTTGGAAGAGCTCAAACAAAGAAGTACATCCTGATAGAAATAAGGGGGGACTCAAGTAGTTTGATATTTCAAGCACAGGCTCCATCTTCCAAAGGCCTTCTGTCACACAGAACCCAGAAAGAGTCTGCTTAAGATGCACTGATCATAAAGGTGGCATCTAGTCTTCCCATGTACAGTCCTACACTCAAACTAGAGCCATTCTGACTATGAGCAGCACCGCTGGTTTAAGCTGGTAAAAACCTCCCTCAAAGTCTGGCTCCAGGAGTGAGATAAGCCTCTCAGATCTAAGAGAGAAATGAGTGAACACAGCTGTAAGTGAGCCAGACCCTGCAGTAAAAATAGGAAACTGCATTCTTCACCACATCCCTGCCCATCACGCGGAGAGCCCATGCAGTCTGTCCAGTACCAAAGCAGGAAGCGGGGAAACACAGCATCCCTCCCCACTTCTCCCATGATTATAAGAGAAATTCACAAATTATTAAAAGACAAACTAACATAATTGAATTGGTTTTCTGCCATGCAACACTATTTTTTTATGGCCTCAAGCTACACCAGCGGAGGTTCAGACTGGATATCAGAAAAAAAAATTCTCACAGAAAGGGTCATTTGGTACTGAAACAAGCTGCCCAGGGAGATGGTTGAGTCACTATCCCTGGAGGTATTTAAAAGACGGGTACAAAGACGGGTGTCTTGCTCAGGGACACGGTTTAGTGGCAGATAGGAATGGTTAGACTGGATGATCCAAGAGGTCTTTTCCAACCTGGTGATTATATGATTCCCTGATTTTTCACCACTGACAACTAAAAATGAAAATCGTATCAATCCCTAGATATCAGATCCATTCCAATTTACCAGTAAAATACTAGATACTAGAGTGCCATAAAAAAAATACTGCCTATAAAGCAAAAAGCAGAGAGGAAAATTCAGATTCAGATACCTGGCACTAGCTTTCTCTGAAACTGAATGCTGACAGTCTGAGTGAAAGAGGCCACACCAACCCCCTGTGAATTGCAAACCCCAGATTACAAAACACCTCCTAAAACACTGGAGGTGAGGGGTAATTAACAAAAAAACCCACGACAAACGAAAGTTAAGGGTTTTTTTGACTGACGTAAGACTTAAAGTCTTCTGACAAATATAAAACTCGGAGAAAATTAAGGAAGTACGTTAAAGGGGACTCATTACGCAGATGCTTTTGTTGCTGGGAGTCTGTTCTATACAATACATTAGAAATTAAAATTATGTCTAAAGCTTTCACACAAGGAAACATTCATTAGACAGAAGTTACCAGCATTTAGTACGCAGGAATGTATTTATGGTATCCTCGTTACACAGTGTGAGGGAGTTTGAAAGTGCTGTCAAACTTCATTAAGAGGAATGTTATGCTCTTTAAAATTACTAAAACATTCCAGGCTTTTTTGACTATCCTATGCAATAAAGCAAACCTATTAGCAGTACATTATAGCTGAGATCGCAAGAATTTGCTAATAGTTTCATGCCGATTAAGCAACAGGCAGTAAGCAGTGCCTTGTCGCTTGCTATAGCAAACACGGCCCTCCCCCATGCCACTGAATTGTAACTCCGTGCTCAGCATTCGGAGGATCAGCTGGAGCCACCAGCCTTTAGAGAACATTCTCATTGAAACTCCAAGTATAATAACGTATTGCAGCACTATCTACCAAGCTATTGAAAAAAAAAACGCTTTTAAGGACATAGATGCATTAAAAAATCTCTATGGTGAAGTATATAGCAAAGCTCAGCATACAAAACTGTTCTTGAAAGCTGACTGAAAGCAGCTGTTGAGTTGCAGAAAATATTGGCTGAATGGACACTGAACTTTCTGGGAGTCTCCGAGACAAATATATACTAGGCTTAAGAATGTGTTATTTTTCTACTATGGTCATCAGCAAAGGATGCACTTTTAGACATCTGTTGTGCTTGTTTGATAATTTAGCTGAAGCAGAGTTTTCACAAACAGGTGACATTTAAAGCAAAGCTACTTCTGGAACAACAATTTGCCATGCATAAAGCAGACAGAAAAACAAGTTTTTCAGTGTATTTAAAATTACCATATACAAGCTTTCACAATAACACGTTGCCATTGATTTTGCCATTTTCTAGAGACATTTCCACTAAACTTCTCCAAAAAGCTGAACTACAGGCATGGTGGGAGCTCCAGGTCTCACATGGGTTTGTAAAGTAACAGAACTGAAAGCTGATCAGGCAGCTGCCCAAAGAGCTTTCTGCAACACCACTGTCCATAAATAGAGCTCATTTTGCTTGATTACTGAAGGCTCTCCTGTTCAGCCACATCTAGTACAACTGCTATATTAAAAATACAAAGCTTATTGGGAAACTTTGGGAAAATACCTGAATGAAAATACCTATTGGGAAAATACCTGAATAGGCTTCAGGCTGACATTACATTATAAATGCTTCTGTCTTCACAAGAGACTCAGTCGAGTATATAGGGCTAACGGCTATATCTTCTAAATAACACTTACTGGAAGTATGTGCCTGCTAGAATGCCACTGAAATACGGGATTAGAGAATGGGCAAACAATCTGGCATGGTGACAGTACAGAAATCCTAATAAAACCTATGACAAAGCTCCAAAGTACAATGAGCCTTGCAGCCATAACGTGTCTCAAAATCACAGAACAGGAGCTACAGGAAGATGTCAGACTGCTAAACTCCAAGAACACATGTGCATACTTCACATTTCAGCATACAGAATCACCTGTATTGCTCAGAAAGTTTTATACTACCTCTTGCCAAGGCAGTACTTGCTTTGTGCAGAGATTTTGGCGTTAGCAGCATACCATGACAAAACAGATCCAGTGGCAAAAAGAAGTTACAGATATCACTTAAAGAAAAAAAATCTGAAGTCACTCTTGTGATAAAGCACGCCTATATCGGGATGCTTAGGGGGAGGAAAAAAAAAATTGATAAGGATTTAGAACAAGAAGCTGTTTGATGTTTTTGACAGCTTGTTTCCTCAGGCTTCTTTCTCCACATAAACCTTCTCATGACCATCGCTGAAGCTTACAGGTGACACAAAAAACATTTTCGCACAGTATTCATAATCTTCTACATACATAAACATAATTTCAACTAAGAGGCAATCTCTTAAATGGTTTAATTAAAATTAGATGCTACTCTCCCACTTATTCATTTAGCTCATTATTGAAATAGACGCTCTAAAATTTCATTATTTTAACATCAAAACTCATTTTCACCTGGCAGGTTTTAACCAACAGTGAATAGATTAGACTTGCCTATCATAGAAACCACCAGTCCCTGTGCCGGATCATCCTTTACTAAATCTGCATTCAGATCCAGTATTGTCTCGCATATTTACTGTGTAACACTGAATGTAACTAGTGGGTTCCATGACAGCAATATCTTGTGGAAGGTGCAAGACAAAGTCCCTGTACAACAACACAGGGCAGAGAGTGCAATTTAATGTTCAAAGGAGTCTTTTGGTATTTTAGCATATTGCATTTCTTTGACACTGGAAAGTATTTTAAAACTAAATTCCCATTACAAGTTGGGGTCTTAACAGGCCTTGAATCTGGCTGATTGTGTATTGTCGCCTCCAGCATACGTTTCTACTCAGCTGTTTAGTTCGCACATTAAAGTTTCCAAATAAACCATAAAAATCCCACATATATTAGTATCCATCATATATACTGGAGGGAATAGAGATATGAAAAATTCAGACAAAATGTCACAAGTCCTTCTAAATTCAGAACTCTGCCACCACAATATATGTGCTACAGCACACAATCAAAACCATGAAGTTTTGTTAGGGCTGCAGGAACTCCCTCAAACTCACATATTTTAATGACTTCAGACAGAGAACATCTACTATTACATCATAAATAACATTTTCCTGGTAATGAAGGATAAAGTGGAAAGCCAAGTCTCATGCCAGACAAGACAAACACCACAGTTAAAGTCAAGAGTTCAATTTAAAATTTTACCTTAAAAGACATAATAGGACGAACAAAATAAGCATTAGTAGCTGGCAGATAAGAGTCATTTCAAAATTTGAGGAAAGTAGGAGTATTTCCTTTAGTAGCTGTTTAATACCACAAAAAAAAAAAAAGCCTGTAAGTAATTAGCCATGGTGCTTCTAAGATATTTTTTAATTCTCAACTTTTACCTGAGCTAGAATAGGCTACATTCACTAATTTTAACATTGAGTCTGTTTTGCAAAAGAGTACTGAACAGTAGGAAGAATATTTTTAAATTACATCCAAATCACCAAGTGTAACTTCAAGAAGTTAGAGATCTAAGATCACTTGAAGGGCCTTTTTTAAAATGCTAAAGGCAAGTACACAATTGTACTGTAAAATACTATCTCAAAATCCCATAAATACTCAGCAACAGGTTATATGTACTGCTTGCAGCAGAACTAAGCAACACAACAGAATTCTCACAGGAATCTCAACTGAGCCGCATCCTTTTCCCCCTACAACTAAAAATATATAAATTTGTCCTATGACTGAATGTCTTAATCCATTTCTCTCTGCTTGCATATGGTTTGTTGGCACCTAGTTTCAGGGCAAAATACATGAAACACTCAGCCACCCATTTCTCTTGTCTTTCTTCCCCTTTTATTTTCCTTACACCAGCAAGAATTTCTTTCATTTTTAAGAACAGCTATTTCTGCAGTTCAGTATCCAGAGTAAGTGTACTTATGTCAATTTTGTGTTTCAACATTAAAACAGATGTTAAAATAAGATTGCACTTACTACTTTACTTCAATAAAATTAGATACTGATCCAGTATTGCCCCCCACCCCGAAAAGATATAAAAAGACCTAGTATTTGTGGAATTTTATTAACAATTCTGAAGCTGCACTCCAGCCCAGATCCAACCACAGCAAAAACAACACAGAAAGCTGGTCCTCAGTGCTCAAATCACAATTTAACATAATACATAGTGAAGCAAAGCATGAGCTTCTGGAGAGACAATAAGGAGGCACTAGGAAAAGATGAAGTGAGAGCAGGGTAAGCATACAGAATTCCTGTGACAACCTATGGATATAGTATTTAAAAACAGCCCTTCAAGCTACAGTTCAAAACTTTCTCCAGAAATCAATTGCAAAGAAAGAAATTATTAGTGTATCATCTTCTTACTCCATAACCTTCTCTTCATTTGTTTTAATAAACAGCCATCCCAAAACATGCAACAGCTAAACAGCGTTTTGATACACAGCCCACACAAATGCTGCACGGAGCATCATCGCACTGTAAGTTTGGACAAAATACACTATGGCTTTACAGCTTTACAAAGTAAGAAAAGAAGAATAAAATAGTTTAGAGCTAGATTTTAGCAAAGCACAACCCCATCCTGGTATAGGAACAAGTGCTCTTAAACTTGAGAAGAGAATGAACTGAGACAGGTCTCTCCTCATGAGAAGACAACAGAGAACAACAAGAAAAAAAATCTCTGCAGTTTTACTTCCCTCACCCTAAATGTCCTCTCTTCTTGGGCAGTCACATGAAGGACATAACCCTCCAAGCTGGCAAAGGCAAAAGGAAAGAAAGCAAGTAAAGCTGAAGACTATAGTTTGTTACTGTGAAGGCTGAGGTGGACAACTGATTAGGACCCACCATGGACACAAGCATGGCTGAGCTCAGCAAGTGAATGAGACACGAGTGAAAGCTCAGGAGGACAATGCTGTGTGACAGCTGAGTTACCAGCAGGGCCACAACTCCTCAGAGAGCTCAGGTTTCAGCTCCTTGCCTAAAGCAGGGCAGCCACAGAGCCCAGCTGTGAAAAGCATACCTGAGAGGAAGCAAAGGAGTCCTCTAGCTTATCTTGTGGGTTTGAGCACTAAGGAGTAACACTGTTTATGGTACGAATAGTACAGGGCCTTAGGGTAACGTGCAGATGCCATCAGAAGTTAAGAGTGCAGCATCTGGAGGGATGATAAGGACAAAGTCCCAGCCAAGACAAATGGACTTATTTGGAGGATTTAAAAAAAAAAAAAACGAATAATACTGATGAGAACGTCTCATGAATGTTTTGAAGGAGTCTGAAGTTGGTGGTTGCACTGTGAGGTGCAAATCAAGATTAAAGTCCTATCAAGAAGCAGAATAGTGGCATCTGATTCTTTATATATATAAATATCTATGGAGAATATATGTTTATACACATGTAAACACATTGTCCTAAAGCACAACGCAGTTACCCATGACAGCCATCTATCCGCTCTTAGAACTGGATGCAGATAAGCAGAATTGAATATGGATAGTGGCTGGGGAGAGCACCTTTATTAAATTTCAACAGAAAAAGCAGTCAAACCAAAGTCACTCAAGAACCTCATTATTAGTGTTACAACACTTTAACGCAGTTCTTCTAAATACTAAAACAACAAACAATGGCTATGAGCTACACGTTATAAAAGTTCCTGTTGTAGCATGAATCACTTCTAAAAAATATCCTGGCAATCTATCAAGCTAATCTAGAAAAGAATGTGTACACAACACTATTAGAAACATCGAACAAGCACTTGAGAGTCCAGAAAGCTTAACTGTATTTTTTTTAATCCCACTTAATAATTTATTACAATATTTCTTTAAATTAGCACACTTGTTGCAGAAGTCCCACCACATCAGCAACCTTAAGGCAGCAAAGCGTGTTCTCCAGTCCACCAGATCTGCAGACTTTGCACTAGACTATTTATGACTATTCAATCTGCAATAAGGGAGTATGTATGGGCTACTGACATACATCTCAGTGCTGTACTGGTAATAAACATTTACAGAGCCAGGTGGTGACCAGAGCAGCAAAGTGATTCAACTGAAAAACAGTCCATGAATCCCAGAGAATGATGGCAACTGCGTATGCTAGACACCATCAGAACACTTACATAAAACTCTATTCTTCAGCACTTTAAACAGAACACAGGGAAAGCTACTTAATTTAACTGGCTGATATGAAGATCACTCCAAAGCCCCAGACAAATAATTTAAACAAGGAACAATTAAACCTATGTTAACTAAATTCAAAATGTAACATGTAATTCCAGATTTATGACAGGACTCAGTAAGTTCTAATCATGAATTTGATTCCAAACAGACGTTTAAGCCAGATAATGTAACATTACAACCGAATATAAACAATGAGCTCAGTCCATTCAGACAGCTCCTCAACTCTTAGCTCTCATATACAAAACTGGTATATCAGACAGAGAACTATAATTAATAGAAATATAAATTCCAAACCCATGCCAGTCTTCAGAGCATCATTGTACACAAGCTCTAAGTCTCTGTCAAAAGAGTTTACAAAAAAAAGACAAGACAAACAGATAAAAACTGACGAAAGCAAGAAGAGAAAAAACAAACCCAAGACTAAACTTGTTTAACTTATCAACACTCTCTGCCATTTCAGCATCAATAATTACAATGCCAACTTAAAAATCAGAAGTCCTCTGTGTGCCGTACTAAATGTGCACCCACTAGCATGTAAGGTTTTTGCAAAGCCTTCACACAGGAACTGTTCTATGTCTCTGCTCATACTTTTCACCTCTTCTGTGCTATTTTCAACACTATTACCTCCTTTTTAAGATGAGAGAGGCCAGCAATTACACACTATTTAAAATACAGAATTACCATGGAATGGGTGTTCTACATTTTTGTTGTGCTCCATTTCCTACAGCTGTGTGATCGCTTCTCTGCGTTAACCGGTTTAGTACTTCCATAAAACAATCTACTAAAAAGTCACTCTTTCCCCAAGAACTAACTCAAAAGCTATATTAAGACAGACTAAATTCAAAATTGAGATAAATGTAATCTATATTGCCCCATTACTCACCATCACAAAATCTCTGAAAATCTTCAATTCTTATTGTCCTGAAAGCTTGTCAAAAATACTGTTCTTTAGCATTAGAACAAACCACACATAAGGGCAAACTCTATTTCTCTCTGTCGTTATCTAGCATCAAACATATCTAGCAAGGCACAGAGAAATATCAGCTGTTTGGGTACTAGATACGCATAGATTTTACTTTCCTTTTTTTAAGCACAAATGACTACTATTCCAGAGAGAGCTGCTGAGAAAAAAAAAAAAAAGAAAAGTGTTCTGCATTTTATTCCACCCAGTCATACGTTCTGTACCGTTTTGTCACACTCCTGTGAAACAAATGATACTTTCTTTAGAATTCTACAAAATAACAGCACATGTATTCCATAGGCAAGCGCTGCAATACTAAATAACTGCCCAGATAGTACCTGGGTAAAGCCATACCAAACGCAATTGTTTATAATCAAGGTTATGCACAAGAACAAGATACAATCAAATACTCTCAAACAGGTTTTTGTTTATTTCAAACCAATTTGAGTTTGTGCTATGTCTGGAGGTTCCTGACTAAAATCCAACAGAAGCACTGCCAATGAAGAACAAGCAAGTCCCCGATGTCTCCAGCTGCTTTCAGTTTAGGCAGCAGTCAGACAAAACACTCATTCCTTTTCCTAGGGCTGCTTTTCTATTTAAGCATCTACTCGACCATCCTTAGGGATTCTGTCACTCCTGCCAAGTACTTCACTCCTTGCAGTACTTCAAAGGAAAAGACAGGTGAGACAGCAGGCATCAAAACTCATGTTTCACACCGGAAATTACACTTTTCTAGATGCAAAACACAAAACCTAATTCCATATTATGATTGTTATTCCTTAAGCACTGCAGCTTGAGCTTCATTGGAGCTAGTAGCTAGTTCTACTAGGATCAAAGGCATAGGTTTATGAACACAAGTTGATGCCTTGGAAATTCCACTTTATCATTTTCTTCTTGAAATCAAAATAAAAAGTGGAAAGCCACAATACTGCGTTGGCACTTGCAGTATTTTAACACTGCTCTAGATCTGTATTTCAATTCTAAAAGCACAGCACCAAACCGCATGTACCAAGCAGATCTGCAGCTTATTCAGTTGAGATTTCAGACACCAGTGTTGGAACAAGTCAGTAACCTAAAACCAACTTGTCTCCCAGATTATGTTTTTTCACAATTGCCTCTTACGGATAATACTTGGGTTTTTTTTTTTAAAAGGTCAATCTGATTTGCAGCAGGGAAGTTCAAAGGGTCACAGGCGCTGTAGGCAGTGTCAGGAGGACACAGTGCCTTCTCATTATAGGGCACCTAAATCCAGAATTACTTATGCAGACTGAGAGGGACTAATATCTGCCAGCTGACTTGCACACTTGTTATACGTTAAAAATACCAAGACAGACTTGATCACAAACAGCACCACTGTAAAGCACAACTACCCAATCTGTTGTCATTTGGCAAGAGGAAAAAAATAAAAAAGCCAGAGGAAGTATTCAGTAAAGGTTCTGAAGAGACAACATTCAATTACTGATATAACTTACGGATTATTTCAAGCTGGGTACAGAGTTCTAGCAGTAGTTACTGGAATTACCAAAAAAAAAAAAAGCCATTTTAATATTTTACAAAATTCCCTAAATTATAAAGCTTTTAGCTCCCTGTCATTGAAAGTTATTCTTCACCTCATTATCATGGGCATATTTCAGCATTTAACATCATTAGAATCACAAATGCAGATTTTAAGGAGTTAAGATATTAAAAAGATCATATTTAAAACATACCTCAAAATATTACACTACATATGTCACTATGAATCTGCAAACATGCTCAGTTTCATTAAGAAAAAACTGTATATACTGTGCTTCCTTTACACTGTCAAATTATTTATTCACTGTGCAAATTAATGAAATAAAAAATAGCATGAAATGACTTATAATAGAAGAAAATTACCTCTGGAGCCTAAAAAACCAGCAACAGCCCTTTACAGGTTTGACCAATGAAACAGTCTAACACTAACAATTTGCCACCAGTCCTTCAACTAAGTGACAAAGCCAAGAACGCCAGAAGAGACTCCCTCATCTTTTATAGAAACACAAAAAAATGTTTTTTCTGAATTTAAAAAAAAAAGTTACAGCAATCCCACAGAAACTGCAGAGGGAAGATGGAAAGATCTCTTTGCAAAATCTTTACTATTCAGAATTAATCAAAGCAAAACAGTCGTCCTAGTGATAATCCCCTTTAGTGCTTCACAGTTTATGCAATAGTCAATTACTAAAGAGGATGAAAGAGAGAACAATCTTTGCAAATAGGTCACTGTCTATATTTATAATGATTAAAATCAGCATGCTACTAAAAGTAACTTTTAATAAGCATAAAAAGTAACAAGAAGACAGTGCATATATTTTACCCTTAAATATACCCTATGTCTCCTGTGACAGAAGAGGAGGTAATACAGGAACAAAGTTATTTCACACAAATCAAGCATTAGCATTGCTGAAAGCAGATTTTAATTTCTGTCTGTAATGATTTTATTTCAAAGTATCATCCTCAAAGATAACACCTAATATTCTTGACATTATCTCTGAACCTAGCCAACTCTTTCCTTGTCTGCACGTCTTCTTTCTCAAAACCTGCTAATAGATTTTACCTGCAAACACTGCCCAAAGCTTATTTTCAAGACCCTTTTTAATGTCTTTCACTTTTGCTTCAACATTTCTTTTCCGTTTAGGCATGCCTAAACATGTTTCTTTTTTTCTTCAGAATAATTACTCAGAGCTCTGCTGCACACCCCCGAGACCTCCAATCTGCTCCTTTCTTCTATTGTCCATCTTCTGCTACAGAATTCTCCTCTTTCCTTTTACCCCTGTCCCTGGCCTCCCTGAGGAGCATTTTCTGCCCCTCCTGTGGGATCAGGATCTGACACCATTTTCCTAAAATTTTATTGAATTTTATAAATTCTCATGGCTTCAAGCACCACCACCATTCCAGTGATTCTTATGCCCAGCAGTGCACTCCAGAACTATTTCATTCAGTTTCAATTCTGTAATACCTCTACCAGAGATATGAAACTGGTTAAATCTGAGTTTGTTTCCTCTCAAGCTCTGCTTCCTCTCATTACCTCCAGCCATCCTACAGTTCAAGCCTATAAACTAACATCTGACTCTTACAATGCCTTATGCACCGGAGTTACACCCAAGTACTGGAATTCCCTCCCATAAGATGTCAAGAATGTTCATTATCCAGTCCTGATCATCCTCCTGACCAGATCATTTGCTTATGCCCTCATTAGCAAATTCTTCTGCTCACACTACCACTTCTCTATCCTCCACTTCATACAGTATTTCAGCTGCTACAAAATCCTTCCTTTATGCAGTACTTCAGAGACTCTGGATCTTCCAGTATTTCCACAGGCAGCGAACCTATGAGCTAGAGACTCTAGAGCTGCAAAACTTGCACTTCATTACTGGAAAGCAGAAGGAGGATAATCAGAGAGTAATGGAACTACCTCTTAGAAGAATCTCGTAATAGGAGCATTCCTCTGCATCCTATACATTTGTATTCAGGATCACAGAATCATAGAATGGTTTGGGTTGGAAGGGACCTTCAAGATCACCTAGTTCCACACACCCTGCCATGGAGGGCGGGGGGGACATCTCCCACTAGACCAGGCTGCTCAGGCCCCATCCAACCTAGCCTTTCAGGATACTGAAAACACACTGAAGTTAGGCTAGGCCTGAACATTATACCCTCAGTCCCTTTCCCAAAACCACCTATACAAAGGTATTAAGGTCATTCTCAGTTGTAATCTTACAAACTTAGGAGAAAACACCTGTAGCTTAGTTTATTTCAATGCAGACTGCATAAAACTGAACTCCACAGCAGGCAGGGAAGGGAGAACCAAAGTCCGTCTTGTGAAGTAAAATCCTGTTTGTGCATGAAAGCCGGGAACTTGATGTTCTCACTACAGACTAAGAGCAATAAAAACAGCTTTTGGAGCCATTAGTTTCTGCACAGCTGATTTCTACTAAACAATGCTCATTATTGAAAGAATTCTAAAAAAAACGCAGGCTGTTCCAGTGAGAAGGCTGGCACTCTGAATATCTAGACTGTGCTAACAGTGACATCAGTGCCACTACTGCTTTAATCCCTATGGCTACTAAATGTCAAATATTTTCATTGTATCTAAAGAGCTTGTGATTGTACACAATGAGATTAAGCTACTTCACAGCTTTAAAATAGGGCAACTGCAAGGCACAGTGAATATCCGCACCCTTGTCTCCCAAGCCTGCGATAATGACAAGTGCTTCAGCAACTGCAGCCAGAAACTGCTGTGCTTTTTCCATGGCTGAAATACAGAATTTTTAGGATTTGTAACTTTTAAGCACTGCAAAAATTCCCATCTTCAGATCTTCCATAACCCAGTGAAATCTACAAATCCATACATAGCTGCTCCATTCAAACACTAACTTATAAATAGGTTGTAGCATTGGGTCAAGTACATTTTGGGGGGTAGAAGGAGGGGAGAAAAGTTAAAAGATTGTGACTGTTGATGCAGTGGCATTTACAGCCCAGTGGAAACTGAGCAGGCCACATATTTCTTACTGTTTGACATCACACACCCATGTAATATTAATTTCATCTACTTTAGAGAAGGAGATGCAACAAACTATAGTCAACGTTAGTACAAGGAACTGTCTTAACGTACAATATAAACTTTAGTCAACGTTAGTAAAAGGAACTGTCTTAACGTACAATATAAACTTTAGTGTGGTAAACTATTTAAAGTAGGATATACTTTCTAAACATTCCTTAGTAGCTTCATAATTTGCTTGACAAACAATTATTATGGCAGTGGATGGGCTACTATCTAATAATTTTCCTTTCAAGTTCTAAGTGGCTCATATCTATAACAGTGACCTAGAACACTACTGTAAAGAAAGGGCAAGAAAAGTGATCAACCTTCACATTGCACAAGCAAGACACTACTAAAAAAAAAGAAATTAAATTCAGTAATTCTATTTAGCCCTTGCTATTTGCAAAGGGCTGGGGGTGTAAAATAAATGATACAAATATTAGAGGTATGAAGTCTCAAATTGGAGAGATGGAGTCTTCAGTGGAAGAGGAACTGGTTGAATGATCACATCCAGAGGGCAATGGTCAATGGCTCAGTGTCCCAGCAGAGATCGGTGACAAGTAGTATCTCTCAGGGGTCCATACTGGGACACGCACTGTTTAATCGACAACACAGAAAGAGGGTTCGAGTGCCCTCTCAGCAAGTTTGCAGACAAGACGAAGCTGAGTGGTGCACCCCGTTCTACCCAAACTATTCTAAGATTCCATGATAAATCCCATAACTAGGAAAACTAAATTTCAAGAACTAAGCCAAGAGTAGAGCAGAATATTGAAAAACTACTGATTTGGAGTATTTCAATAAATACATATGCGTGAGCTCATACAGTTCAAGATCACATAAATTACCCAATCAATCTCAATGAGTGAGTGTGGGAAGATCTTCAATTAAGCAGCTTTGTCTTAACTGTTTTTTTATTAGCAAAGTACTGATTCACAGCTCTTCATGAAAAGATATTTATTTCTAAAGTTAGCATCAATTTTTATCTCAATACCTGAGTGAGTTCCTTTAGTACTATGAATACAGGCTGGCAAGTGGGATTCATTATAATAATCACTTTGTACCCAAGCAACAACAGCTTCACATTACAGGGTAAAAAAGGTCAAGAGTAGGGAGCCTTTAACCTTTAGATTTTTAAAACAATTTAACATCTCTCTACAGAAAGATGAGGGGGTGAGGGACGCATACATAACTACGTGTATGTACACGTACATCACTGTTCAAGAACAAAGCAGACTAATTAACTTGGCTACCCGCATCAGAAGTGACCTGATTATCTACGTCAGAGCGCTAATCGTTTGTTGGGGGTGGGGGGTGCCTGATAAAAAAATAAATTAAAAACTGAGAAAAAGTACTTCACTAAGGAAAGGAAAAAAAAAAAAAAAAAAAGACCATCAATGCTCAGTTTTAGCCTGAAGTGGGAGTATATCATTCCTGAGATTCTTCCATACTAATTAACAAACTCACATGTTTTGAGTTTTAATCCAGAGCAAAGCTGTGAGAAGCAGAATTGGCCAGGATGACTCATTACAAGAGTCTACAAATAAAATAATCAAGCCAGAAATTGAACTCCATATAAGTCCTAAGCAAACCCTTTGACAACTATTAATACATCCATTTACAGCTCTTACACTAGCTATACACATCACTAAGAAAAGCTGACAGTAAGTAGCACTATTATTTCAACAAGCCAAGAAGCGAGGAGTAACTACAGTGGCTTCCTTCTGCTGGAAGAAAATATAAACCAAATTCAGTGTCATCTCAAAACAATCTTAATAATGAAGGAAAAAACACGTTTCTATGATATTCAAGCATGGAATAGTGTAAATGGAATTAATCCCCAAAGCAAAGTACTTCTGCAAGGAATAGAGCTATATATAAATATTTATACTTCAACCACCAGGTTCATGCTGAGACAAAACATTTTTACTTCAACAAACCAAATTTATTAGGAATAAAACTCAGCAGTTCTAACCAATTACAGCAATAATGAAATTAAATTAAAAAAACACACACATATCTATGCGGACCAACTTTTTAGCTTACCTGCACTTGTTCTGTGGAGCTGCTACTGAGCTCATCTCCAGACTCTGAATCTTGGTGAATTTTTTCTGAGCCTTCTCCTGCTGAATCGCACGACTGTTCATGCAAAAAGCTTGTCTTCTCTATTTCCAAGAACTCTGGACATGGAAAATGACCCATGGAGATCGTTCTAAACTGATTGGAAACCTTGGGAGATTGCAATTCATTGTTAAGTTTTCCATTGTTTTGGGTAAGGTCCAGACTCAAACCAAGAGTTTGACCAGGGCTATTGTTCAGTCCCAAATTTTGATTGGCATCTCGAACTAAGCAAGACACTTGAACTGGAGAAGATTTTCCAAAACTAGAAAGCTCTGGTGACTTATTCACATTTTCAGTTGATCTCTGTAATCCATGTGTCAACTTTAAAGCGTTATTTGGTAGCATGCTCGCTTGCTTAAGAGGTGGCATCAGCGCTTTTCGTGGTATTTCCTTCACATACTGTGCTGGCACATAGAAGGGTTTAGAATGTTCATCTCTTTTGACTTGCCACCAATCATCATTCGTCTTCTTCACCAAGATGTATTTCTCCCCTTGCTTAATCACAATTTTCTTATCCTTGGCCTCGTACTCATAGTCGTACTCCACTTCAATGTACAACTGTCCTGGAAGGATCTTCCCACCTTTATCAGCCATTTCTACTTGAAAAGTTTTCACCTTTTCAGGCCAAAGGGAAGCCACATTCTGTTTCAGAAGTGTTATTTTCCTGTTGCTAATCAGACCTGTAAGAAAAAAAACATATATACACAATAAAGTTTTTGTCTAAGAGCACTTCAGAGGAAAATAAGCTCGAAAACAACCTTGCCTATTCAATTCACATCAACCTCAGGCTAATAAATCAGTGGAAGAACACAAGATGTTCAGACACCATTCTCAGTGATAAAACAGAAAGCCAGCAGAATAACCTAGTCACCAATTTAACTCTCCTATTCACATCAGCCTCCAGATATCAAGTTGCTCATTAAGCCTGTTGTTTCTATTTACTAAATAATGTTCATCACCAGGGGCTTGGTGAGGGGACCAGTCCTAGTGAACCTCCTACTTATACACAAGCTTCATTGCTTCATGGAACTGTGCTACTACACTGGTTTTAACCAGAATATTCAAAAGAAGATCATTATTCACTTATTTTGATTCCTTTTTCAGTTCAATAATTTCTTCAGAGCACTCAAAATTCCTTACAGAATCCCTTAAATCTTCCTCCAACGCTACACTCCTGTCATCAGGCTCAGCATGGGCTGGCAATCTGTGACCCACATGTACTGCACTCTACAGAGCCTGCTAACCTCCACTTCGCCACAGAGGCGAAGACTACAACTTGGGAGCTACACAACCCACAATGGCTGAGGCTGCAGATCATGCTGCATCTAGCTGTTGTCTACAAAACGCATAGTACAATCACTTTTTTATTCATTTATTCAAATTGCTACTATAACTGCAATATAGAATTTCATATATAACCATGGCAGTACTAAATAAAAGCACTTAACGTTTATATACTTTGGTTTCAGTGGTTTACATTTACTTTGCTCCCAAGACAGATTTTTGTAGTGTTTACCTTACAGAAAACCCGATCTAAACAGAAGTCTAAGGGTTCAAACAGAAAACACAAACAAAAACCCCAACATTAAACAGGATTACAATCAAAAAATAAAAACGGATAACAAATGAAAGGGTAACAAATGAAAATTCTGAAAAGGACTTTTAGCACCTTACAATCCAGACAACCACCACCATATCCATACCCACGAACTAAAAGTTCTCCCTATTTAATCATGTAGCATCAATGTCACAATTCACCAGTCGACAGCATCAGCCTTGCCATCTTGCACTGAATGCAACACAGTGAACTAAGGTGAAAGATACCATTTCTTAATCTTGAAAATCAAAGCACAGAAGTAAAAGGGAAGATCTCTACATTCTCTAGAATGTAAGAGAATTCAAGTAAAATGCTGCCACATTTAATCTTCTAAAGACTAATAAATTTTTATCAAAATGTGTATTTCATTAATGAGAAAAATTAAGTAGAAACTTGCAGCTCTGCAAGTTAAGACTTTGCATGAGATTTGTAGAATTTACAGAGTGGAACTAATGCAATTCCATGCAGGCACACACACGCAGAGTGAACTCAGCTAGCCTAAATGGGGCTAAGAACAGAAACAACAACAACAACCAAGGACTTCCGGGGAGAGCTGAAGCAGAAACCTCTAACAGTTCTTTAATTTTATTTTCACTAATTCTGCTATTTGATCTAAGCCGGGGAGGGAGGGAGGAAACACATAACTACATTTCCCACATAACTCAATAGAAAAAGAAGACACTAAAAAGCCCAAGTATGATGCCAAGACAGAAGTGCCCATCTTTAAAATATGTCTCTCTCCCACAGTTCATCTTCTTTTACCTTCAGGAAGCACTTCCTATAGGTAACTTCAAAGCTACCATCCTTTGCAAGACTCCAAATGGAATCACAAAGTCAGACTTACAAATTTATTAAGGACTTGGTATAAGGAACGATGGTATGACATTCAAGAAAGCTGACAGCAAGGACACAAAGCAGTAGAAAGGAATGCTAGAAGCCTCATATTTACTCTCTCTACCATAACATGGTACACTGAAATTCACAGCACTATAATCTATTTACAGCCTCCACACAAAACAACTTGCTTACTTGCTGTTCTACATAAATAGATACTTCTAAGAGCAGCTCTGCAGCTATTTAGCAACTGTAGCAGAAGGTAAACCTGCACCAATTGTAGGCATTCCCACACTCTTCCAAGATTTGGAAGCTCTGACATTCAAATGCTTATTTTTACCTTGTTAATTAACCTGACTCCTCCCAAAATTTCTTCAAAGTTGCTACCAACCCTTTTCACAGCTTCAAGATCATATAATATAACAACACAAGTGTTCAACTTACAGTCTACCTCTCAGGGCTGCTACCTTGGAAGTTGAAACGTAGCAAGATAACCCATTCATGCTGGTTTTCCTTCTCCTATACAGAAACCAAAAAGAAAACATAAGCCTACAGTTTCTCATCAAGTGTTTGAAAGCTCGGGTTTTTCACTTCTCTGCTGCCAATTCCATATAACTGTTTATTGAGAATGCATGCTTAATAGGTTTTCAATGCAGATAGGTTCAATAAGTTGCATTTTATGCTTAAAAAACCCCAGAATTTTGAGAAATACAAGCCAAATAAAATACTGTAGCTCCAAAAATAGTTCTATCCACTTTTGAAGTCAGTCTTGCAGCCTCATCCCTTTCCAAAAAAAATTTAAAAAAAAGAGAAGAAACAACAATCAGCACACTGTTTTGTTCTTTCATCCAAGCTGCAAAATTATCAACTCAATAGCAAACATTTGGTATTGAACATGCAATCAAAAAGAGACAGGCTGTATTCTGTCTTTGGCCAGAACAGTTTTAGAAGCAGATCACATCATCAGGATCAAGCAAGACTAATTCTCCACATCAACAGAGAGAAGCAAGTGGTACCTATGGTACAGGTGAGAAATCTTTCTTCAGTAAGTTTAACAAATACTAACATTAACCCTACAGGCCTGCAAACAACTACCATGGCCCTGATTTCACAGATCAAAATGCATTAAGTTTTATTTTTTTGATTTTTTTTTAATGCAGTTGCTGTGCCACAGTTAGTAAACTACCTGTACACCACATCCAGCCCAGGGGACAGCTAACTGTAATGTCCCTTCACGGGACATTCCCATAGAGCTCGGGTTAAGGAGCCATGGGAGCCCTGGCCAAACCTCTACTGTAAGAGGCTCAGAATAATTCAGATGCAAATGCACAATATTGGCGTTTGGAGAACTGACTTCATTATGCTACTAGTGAACAACCAAAGTGCTACAGCAGGTCAAATCTTGTACCTCATCGTATTTTTTTTCCTTTACCATTACTTTTTACTGCTGGATGGCACCCACTTTAGTAAAGTAGGTTGAAGAATCCTAATTACAGGATGATAAGCATGCAAAATTATTTACTTCCACAGAGAACACCTGTAAGCTTTAATACCTTAAATAAAGTCTGAATACCTGATTAAGAGATTAATAACAATGAATGGTCACGCTGACAACAAAGACCTACGGAAACTTACTCAGAAACACAAAAAATTAGTCTCAGGCCACGTTTTTCCTTTGGTAAAGTAAAGACTGAAGATTGCAGGGTAACTAACTTAAGGCGGGCCACATCCCCACGCAGAAACACATTCCACTGCACATTCCTGTTGCCTTAAGAGAGAGGGCACCGGTGATCACAGCCACAGCCCTGGGCGCCCGGCGAAGCCCAGCACCCTGCTGTGTGCCGACAGCATCCTTCACTCCATCCTCACGCGCAAATCCCCTCGGGCTCCCATTTCCGACGGGAACCGTTCCCACCTCTTACTCAGCGCTGGCTGAGTCAGGCTGACACCCTGGGTGTTGCAGAGGTCAGCTCCTCCCCGCCCCGGGCGCAGCGCCGGCTCCTTCCTGGGGCCGAGCCCGCACCGCGCCCGCCGCCACCGGCTGGAGTGGGGCCAGCTCCACAAGGGGGTGCAACCCCAACACCCGGCGGTGCATCTCATTTCGGCCACCTCCCGCTCTTACGCGCAGAACCATGCTCACGACATCGATCTTGAAGAACGTGTAAACAGTTTTGAGGGAAGCCTGGTCCTAAACCACAGACAAAATGTATACGAGTATAATCATATACAATACGCATATAATATCACGGAATAGCTTGGAAGAGACCTTAAAGATCATCCAGTTCCAACCGTCCTGCCATGAGGAAAGACACCTTCTACTGGATGAGGTTGCTCAAAGCCTCATCCAACCTGGCCTTGAATACCCCCCGGAATGGAGCATTTGTGACTTCTCTGGGCAACCTGTTCCAGTGCCTCACCACCCTCACAGAAAAAAGTTTCTTTCCTGTGTCTAATCTAAATCTCCACTTTTTCAGCTTAAAATCTCTCCCCCCTTGTGCTATCACTGCACTTTCTAATAAAGAGCCCCTCCTCACCTTTTCTGTAGGCCTCTTTAAGTACTGGAAAGCTGCTATAAGATCTCCCCTGAGCCTTCTCTAAGCTAAATAAGTCAAACTCTCTCAGCCTGTGTTCATATGAGAGGTGCTCCAGCCCTCAGATAAGCTTCATGGCCTCCTCTAGATTCATTCTAACAAATCCTTGTCCTTCCTGTAACGAGGACTCCAGAACTGAACACAGGGCTCCAGGTGAGGAGTACTTTCCTTCCTCCACTCAAAAGGCTGCTGCGGATATGATCATATAGCATATTAGATATGACCACCTCTAACTTCAGCATTATCCCAGAGGTAAAGAAAAGGAAAAAAAAAAAAATATCTACACAACAACATGGAGGCACACAACAGGTGTTTCATACCTCTCTCTTGAAATGTACCAGCACAGAGTATTTTCTTCTGATCCTCTAGAACTAGCTAACTGAGACTTGTGAAAGACTAAAATAACTTCTTGACATATCTTTTTATTTTCCTCTTGGAAAAAAACTTGCTCACCTCAGCTATGGGATTTATACTTACTTATAAAACAAACAGATGATAAGTTATTAAAAATGCCACTGAGGATATCAACCAATCGCCTTAAAATTCTTTGTGTGACCTTGTTCATGGTGTCCTACAAAGCAGCAGCAGCAGACTTGTGTAATCTTTTTCCATTTTCAGCATCAAACTTCAGCTGCTACCGAAGTGAACCCTTCCGCAGTGCTGATACAGAAATAAAGTCAATTACTGAAGCTAAATTAGGATAAATTCTTACCAGTTCAGGCCAGATGAGATACCCTGGCTACAGCTCACTAGATTCTATAATTCTGCTTCTCCCTGGGCAGCTTTCTTTGGAGTTCAGGCCTTACTGCACCACCACTGCTAGGGAGAACAATCCCACACCTTTCTTTGCGAGGGGGACCACTCTTTTACCCAGCACAACTAACTCCTTGGCTGCTATTTCCATACAGACAATCGGCCCTCACTGCTGCCTGTAAAAGCCACCATCCGCAAAGCACGCATCTAGAGCATGCAAGAGTTGTACAAAAATAGATGCAAAGATGCAAATGCAGACAACAAATAAAGATGAAACACAGGCAGCTCCGAACCTTTATGAAAACAACCTTAATCCTTACTGTTTCCTCAGAGATCACTAGCACATGTTACAAGTGGAGCACTCCTCCCAAGTGAACCGGCTTCGCAGAGCTCACACTTCCTTAAAAATTAAAGGCATAATAAGTAACCATTCGATAATCGCCCGTGACTCAGAGCACTGAACAGGCGATGCATTTTAAACAGCTGTCAGGACGCCTCTCCCAGCCGCCCTGCAGCACCCGCACCTCCCCGGGTCCCGCCGCACCACTGGGACCCCCCGCTCCCACCCGCGGGATTTTGTTAATTCGGGACCTCGCGACCGGCGGGGAAGGGCTGGAGCACCTCCCATCCAAGGCCAGGCTGTGAGAGTCGGGGCTGTTCAGCCTGGAGAAGAGAACGCTCAGAGGAAACCTTATAGCGACTTTCCAGAACCCGAAGGGGCTACAAGAAAGCTGGTGAGGGACCGTTTACAAAGGCTTGTAGTGATAGGACTAGGGCAAACGGGTATAAACTGGAGAGGGGCAGATTTTGACTAGACATAAGGAAGAATTTCTTCAGCATGAGGGTGTGGAGGCACTGGCACAGGTTGCCCGGGGAAGCTGTGGCTGCCCCATCCCTGGAGGTGTTCAAGGCCGGGTTGGATGGGGCCTTGGGCAGCCTGATCTAGTGGGACGTGTCCCTGCCCATGGCAGGGGGGTGGAATTAGATGATCTTTAAGGTCCCTTCCAACCCGAACTACTCCACGATTCCGCGATTCGGTGACCCCGCGGCCCGGCCCCTCCCAGCCGAGCCCCCCGCGCTCCGCTGGACACGAGGGGGTCGAACCCTCGCCCCGCGCCTTTCACCTCCCTTTGTCCCAGGTGAGCGGCGCTGGCACCGGGCAGCCCTGCCCCCCCTCCCGGGGATCGAAGCCGCCGCCTCGGGGGCTTGGCGAGAGGCGATCCCCACCGGGGCCGCGGCGCTGCCCGATGCCCCCGGGGCACCCTCCGCTCCCCCCGCGGCCCCTCACCTGGCGGGCCCGCTCCGCGCTCCGCTGCCGGCGCTGCCCGTGGAGCCCGCCCCGCCCGCGCGTCACGTGACGGGGGCGGTGCGCGCCCCGCTTCCCGCCGCTTCGGGCCCGCCCAGCGTCTCGGCAGCCGCGCGGCCCCGGCAGCGCCCGGAGCGGGAGCGGTCATTGTGTGGTGTCCGGGCCTTTCGGCGTGGGGTCGGAGAGCGGGTGGGACACAAAACCCGCGCTCCTTCCTCGCTGGCGGCAGCAGTCTGCGTGGTTAATCATAGAATCACAGAATCACCAGATTGGAAAAGACCTCGTTGATCATCGAGTCCAACCATTCCTATCTGCCACTAAACCATGTCCCTGAGCATCTCATCTACCCGTCTTTTAAACACCTCCAGGGATGGTGACTCCACCACCTCCCTGGGCAGCCTCTGCCAGTGCCCAATGACCCGTTCTGTGAAAATTTTTTTCCTGCTATCCAGTCTGAACCTGCCCTGGCACAGCTTGAGGCCATTCCCCCTTGACCTGTCCCCTGTCACTCGGGAGAGGAGGACAGCACCCTCTTCTCTACAACCTCCTTCCAGGTAGTTGCAGAAAGCAATAAGGTGTCCCCTCAGCCTCCTCCTCTCAAGGCTGAACAACCCCAGTTCCCTCAGCCCCTCCTCCTAAGACTTGTTCTCCAGCCCCTTCACCAGTTTCATTGCCCTTCCATGGACACATTCCAGAAATATTAATAGCTGATAGTTATTAGCTGATTTCTGATAGCAGAAATATTAATAGCTGATAACTGAATGAACCACAGTTTTTAATCAATCTGACCGAAAAGAAAGAATAAGAAATGACCTGGTTCAGTTATTCCCAGTCGCTATGCTTGGTGTCTCCCGCTGTATCACTAAGTGGTGTCAAACACTCCGTTTGTGTGGCCTTCACAGCATTTTCAAATTCTAAGTAATCTTATCTTTCTCTTTAAAAACTGGTCTCTGCTCCTCTTGGCTGCAAAGATAACCTTGAAAGCGTGAACCGACTGTAACTGATGCAGTGGGATCTGAATGAATCTGCAAAAGTCCTGAAACAATAGCACAAAGATCTGTAAACTAGCTGCCTTCTATTAATCTAATCAAGGCTAATGTTGGCCTGAGCGTTTTCTTTGATTATTTTAATGCAGGGAAGAAGGAAGGAGACAGTAAGATCCTCAAAAGGCAAGAAGAAGTTTGCTGAAGGAAAAGAAAGGCAGTGGGAAGAAACCTGAGGAGTACAAACAAGAGACAGAGAGGAACAGAGTCTCTCTTTGAGGAAAATATAAAAATAGCATCAATAGGTATAAGTGAACATGCAGACACACTTTCATATTGAATGGTATTTCCAATATTGATATTTCTATGATGCTTCATATCAGGTGGTATGTGACAACATGCAAGATGAGTAGCAAACACTGCAAAAATCTTAAAGCTTGGCTTCTGTGTATCTCAGCCTGAGTACTTGTGAAAATGTCCCTGTGACACCAAGGAGCGTTTGACTTTGGGCTGTCTATCCACAGAACACCATTATTAAAATTCCGTCAGTGTCATTAATGCTGATGCCAGTGTCACATCTACTCATTCAACAGTTATTCAGAGAGTCTGGAAAAAACAGTCTGGAGATCAGTATTTCTGCTATAAAGGAAAAGATGTCTTGCATATAGATGTCCATTATTTATTATTAAAAGGCAAAAGAAGCATGTAAAAGGACAGTAGTTTTGTAGTCATTCTTTTGTAAATTATACATGCGGAAAAAGATAGAGTAGTTCAGGGTATGGTCTTCAGCTGGATGTTTTTGTCTGGTAGGATTCTGTCTGTATATTCAGTTTTGTGGTAGAAAATAACATACTTAGGACAGCTGGGTATTTCTGAGCAAGCTGACTGCATTTTACCTACTGTCATGCCTGAGGTAGACATAAAAGCATCTCAAAAATCAGTCGTAATAACCACACTGTAATTATCCTTCCTTGCTGCCAAGGCTTCACTAGAGTGCTGCAGGATACGGCATTAGTGATTCAGCTGAGGCACTCTTCCCTCTGAGTCAGTGTTGAACCAATGGTCCCACATAATATCAACATGCATAATGGAGCTGAAGGTGCCAGAAGATATGTAATTTTGAATCCCTGCCCAAATGCAGTCATGAGAGATTCCACATTACAAATAAACTGTCCAGCCCAAGTTCCAGTTTTAGCATCTCTTGCGCATTCTGTCCTTGAAGGGTTTCTCTGTCATTTCACTGGGGCAGAAAGAGCTAAAGTTTGTGATGTTTACTCACTGTGACTTGTTTCTCGTGGATCTGTAGTGGGGTCATATGACAGTGTGACAGTCATACTGGACCCTCAGATGGGACTATACATCTGTTAGGTGAAAAGATACAGTGCACGTCACAACCTCACCAATCCCAGATTGAAAAAATTGCTAACTACAGTTGCTTTAGGTAGCCTTTGCAAGCTGTGGTAGAAACTACAGGTAGAAACTACTCTCATGATTCTATTGTGTTCTGAATGTTTTATATGATAACTCACACACAGAGACACCAATCTCTGCGTTTGTAAACGGATCCCTTATAAAAAGTCAATGTTTGAACTGTGTCTGTCTGTCCTGCTATGCCAAACTTTCAAAACCTTTGTCCAAATTTAACTGTTTGCCAAAAGGGAGTTGTCTCACAAGCTAGTTAAGCTCCTCCAAGTTCTGTGAAAGCAGGCAGCCCTTTCAAGGTCCAAGAGAAGCCGTATAAGAAAGTGACATTATAAATGCTGCAGTTGTGGAGAAAAAGTTGACTCAACACTTAAAATCTATAATAGGACACAAACCCGCAGAAAGCAAGTTTCATAGTTCTGAAAATCAAGTCTTGGCACAATCCATTTTTGGTGTTTGATTTAGACATGGAAAAAATGCTTTTTCTCCTTAGATTCAAAGTTCTAGAATACCAGGGTCCTGTGCATAAAAATCTGAGCCTATTAAATTTGAAGTGCAAAATCCCATTTTACTTTTTTGCTTCTTTTTTTCCTCCAAGTCCTCCATTACAAATCCGTACCAGTTCAGCTGTCCGTTATTTTATGCCTCAGTCACAGTAATTCTAGATGCATATCATGTTTTATTTAATTTGAAAATAATCTCTGAGATTGGACATTGCCATCCTGTTACTCATCAAGCCGGGACTGATGTTAGGTAACTGACAGAAATGCGCTGCTTAAAACACGATCAGTATTAAATCCAGGTTGTTTATTCATTGTTTGCTATCCCCCCTTACCAAACAAACTAATCTGATTATGAACTATGTTGTTTCTTTCTTTCGGAAATGACCAAGAAGGCAAATACAAAAAGCTTTCTCACAGCTAGCAGGCAGATACTGCAAATATCCACTTTGCTAATTTTGCTGTTTCCTTGGGGTTTCGCACCATTTTTCAGAGGCTTTATTATTTGGTGCTTGGTCTTATAAAGTAGATAGTGATAGGCACTAGAGAAACCATTCTGAATTGAGGCAAAGAAATGCAGTTAATTAAGCAAACAGTTGTGATGTAAATGGAAAATATTTTTATTTTACTTCAAATACTACTCACATGAAATGATTCAACTTGCCTGATATAAAGCACATTACCTGAGGCATCTCCTGTCTACTCTGCTCCTACTCTCATTTTTTTGATAGATTCTAGCCTCTCACCTCTATCTAAAAATACTTTTACCACCTACACATACACACACAATCAATTCTTCCTTTCTGTTCTTTCTCACTACCACAAAAGCACCTTTTAACAAAGTGCAGATGCTGTGGGCTTTTTGCATGAACTTGTCAATTTACTCCCCATCTCCTGACTCAGCTAACAGATGAGCCATTTTATTTATATAACTGTGCATTATAATGAAAATCAATTGAAAAGGGAACAAGAAAAGTAAAGAATATAGAAAAAGCAGCCCAGATTTCTCAGAAGTTCAGTGAAGAACTTCTTTCACCATGACACTACAAAGGAATGTTCTGTGCCTTAAGGAGGGACTTTTATCCACGGTTCAGAGAAGGTAATTAATTTGTTTTACTGTGAAAAATCGGGGAGGAATTTGTTAGATTTTTCCATCTTGCCAGCAGATTATTTTTGTAAATCGTATTAGCCAGGATGGACTATGGTCAATGCATGCTTTTTTACTTTGCTCTGTTGATTTGCCACATGGTCATTGTGTTGTTCAGTATTTGAGTCTTTGAGATCATCCAACAGAAGCTGTGAAAAAAATCAGAATGTGCCTATTGTTTATATTAGCAGTCTCAGTTTACAAATAAAGAACATTTTTTCTTACAATTACCTGATTGTCAGCATTGCTAAAGCACAGAGTGAAATTTGATTTGGTCAAACTGGTCCTTTAATTCCGCTCCTGCCAAGACCAGGCTCACCATTTACCTGTGAACTATTTGTCACTTTTCTCTTCTTGAGCACAGGATAAAAACCATATCACTTCTATGTTGAGCACTAAAATATACCTCTGAGTCACAGCACCAAATTAAAAGTGAAAAAAGGTATTGGATCATTTTCTGACAGAATTTCTAGGGTGAAGAACGACGTTTCTTTGTGCTGCCTTGACTTAAGGCCTTTGCCTAAAGTAAACCTTAGTCAGCTCTGCACAGCTAGCCATGTCTTGATCTAGCTGTGGTTTGAGCTAACAGACCAAACATACTAAAGGCACGATTAATCCTTTAAATCACCTTTCCTGGGGTAAACCTGTAATGAAAGGCATGGATATTTAACAAGTACACTGTAAATGTCTATTTATACCATGGAGAATTAAGAGGATTCCTGAAGCAGTGTCTTTAATTTCTAAGTAGTTTATTTTTTGTGTAATCAATAGGAAGTAATTGTAATTATGAACCACTGATAAGCAAAATCAAAGTAAATACAAAGATATGACAAAGCTGTGCAGAAAGAATGAAATAAAAACTTATGTTAAATGTTTTATTTGTATTGAAGTTCATTTTACTATAATGCACAAAATTCAGGCTTAGAAAGGATACACGAAGGAGTTTCTGGTTTTGCAAATCACACAAGTTCAGAATTCAGGCAAGGGCCTGGTGTGGCTCAGCCAGCAACGTGCTCCCTTCCGGGCAGTCTGAAACTGGGAGTTCAAACTCACACTGCTCATTCCTGATCCCATGCAACTGCAAAGCCTTCTCAGGGTCCAATAAAGCTGCCAATGGATCGTCAAAGTGAAGTTATATGGGGCTGAGCAGTTTATGCTGAAAGCTATCTCTGAGGAACATCAGAAATTGACAGACTGGGTGTGATTCACCTCAGCTTAACAGGCATAGCTAAAAGTTAGAGGAGACATTCATCCTGCCCAAGTTTTTTTGGTGTTTGGTGGTGTGTATCTACATCAAAGGTAGATGTTTAAGTTCCATTGGGGATCAGTGGAGTTGTGTTTGTTACAGTCAAAGGACTTGTCTCGTCTTAAAGCAGGTGTCCATATGTGATCAGAACGATTGCACTCTAGAGACTGTTCATGTAGTTAAAACAGTGGAAATCATTGCTGTGGGAATTAGTGCACGCCAAAAGCTTTTATGTTCAAAACACATTAGACAAATTCATCAGAAAAAAATTGAGTTGCTTAGAATTTTAATTTTCAGCTGCCTGAAGTGAATTTAATCCTATCTGTCCTCAGAAAAAGAGACACATGTTGTATTTCAGGTTTTCTCTGAAATCTTTCATTCTATAAGCATGATGATGCATCTCTTAAAGATGTTGCTTGGTCACCACAGGGCTGGTCTTGAAACAAACAGAGCCAAAGAACAATCCTGATGGAAAAGGTTGCTCTCTGTGGATGCCAGTGATTCAGAAAAATATTTCGTCTGGTAACACTGATATTGAACTAAGTGAACATCCTTGCAAATCACAGTCTAAGGCTATGGCTGGGCTGATAAAGTAACGGGACCACCCACTGTGTTAAATTGTTAGCACACTCCCTGGTTTGAGTTTGGCCAAATGGAGTCTCTCCTCATTCAAGCAGAACGAGAGTTAGCATCAACGAGAGTCTATTCCTATTAGGCACTTTGGATGCAGCCACTCTGGCTTTGAGGATGAAAGAGTTTTGCTGATGGATGCCTCCAGTTCCCCAGGGCCACAGGAGAGCCTTAGCCCATTTTATTACTAGTACAGGCACTGCTTTATTGTGTGTGGCTGTCTGTGTGCCTGCACATGCTTGCTGCTGTGTGAAGTACTGTATGTGCTGGGTGGGTCTCCTGTTTGAGCTGTGAGTTGGAAATTAAGAGGTGCTTTCTACCCATAATAGAAATAAAAACTAAAATAGCCAGTAGCAGCAACGGTAAAAAACACCTTTTCTTATCCTTCAGCATGGAAGAGACAGTCTGAAATATGTGAACAGTGCACTCCATTTTCTGCAAGGTCCCTAGCCATTTCCATACTCTTATATTGAGTTGAACATTACAGAGGTGAAGAGGGTTTTCAATTCCTCTCTGTAAATATGTCAGGGGAAACACCAACAGAAGGTTTTCTCTTTAAGCAAAATGGATGCAAATTAATTTTTTTTTTTTTTTTAAGATCCTTGCCATTACAAGGGTCAAGATTTTGAATGGCTTCAGAGAGCACTAAAATCAGGAAAAATCCTAACTCATTTTAATATGCTGTTAGATACATTTAGAGAAAATGTGTGACTTGTTTGAAATGTGGAAGGAAGAAAGACATGAAGGTCCCCAAATTTTCAATGGCTGTGCCTATACCAGTGAGTTAAACGAGCCTGAGCTGTCTCAGACAGTGAGGCCAACCAGCCCAGAATGGCCCACAGCACAGGAGGTCTTTCTCTTCAAAACCTGGTGCTCACATCTAAACTACGTATTGGGAAAGATCTCATTTCAGGACATGTATGGGAGACAGCAAGTGAGCTTCTGACTAAAACCATGGGAAGGACTGTGGTAACAATTTCACAGTACAGATGATCAAGTTCCAGTGCCTGTGACCATGTTTAATTTACTATTACAGATGCCAGCTTTTATTCTTCCTTCTCCAATTCCTCTGTTCCATTATAGTCCCTGCACCTACTCTTCTCTATTTAATTCTGCTCCATAAAAGAGAAAACAAGCTTTCTGTGCCAATAGCTACCATGGAAGGAGTTGGGTAGAAGGTTATGACATTTTCATGACATGCTGTGTTTCTTTCTTTCAGTTCTTTTTTTGCCAGAAAAGTTATTTCAAGTCCCTGAGTGGGCTGGTATGAGGGAAACTATGTGCTGGCTCACAGTTCTTAGCAATTTCAGCATATCATAGCCATTTCCAAGAAGTCACTGGAGTTCAGGGACCAAACCCGTTCTGTTTCTGTGTCTCTTTCAAATAGAGATATTTTCAGGAATGCACGATCTCATTTTGACTTATGTTTGCTTTCCTGCATGTTTCTCTGATGATATTGCTTGCTCTTTCCATTTGCCCAATTGTTTTCCATTGAAAAAAAAAAAAAAAAAAAGGAAAAGAAAACTTTACAAAATGTTTCACAGGTCTAAGGCTGGCATAGCAATAAAGATATAGGTGAAGGAGTCAATGCTGCCTTAGTTCTGTTGTCTCAGCAGCTTCTGGCCAGATATTAGTCATTCAGATTTCTTGCTAGAGGGCAAACCATGGAGAAACTCATAAAAAGGGGTTGGTGGGGTCTTTGTTATTTGTACGTGTTTTTTACATACTAAAATTGATTTGTCCTTAGAAAGAATGGAAATCTGTAGTATTTTGGCTGGAAATTGTTTACTTACCAAGCTGTTGTGAATGATCCTGTGGAACATTTTGGGTAGACCATAGGATAACTAAAATTCCTCTGTGATAATGAAAGGGGAAGACTGTGTTAGCTGTAATACTACATTGCACCTTTTCACTGTAGCTGTTGTCTAAAGCCTTTTCCCCCAGGCTCAGTCATTCACTGTTCTGGCACTTCTCAAAGCATCTGTGAAAACTTCTTACCTGTATTGATGTCGTTAGACCAAACTCCAAACTCCCTTTATTTTCATTGATTAATCTAACCACAGACTTCATTTGAAAAGTCAGGTTTTGATTTAATAAATGCTAAAGCTTTTAGTGAAAGTGTTGATGGCATATATAAATGTTTCTGGGAGGTGGAGATGTTTATGTCTCTTTTGAAGCTCTTGAAATAAAAACTTGTCCAATATATGGATATCTTAGCCAGTTTTAAATAGCTCAGTCCCTAATTAGGAAGTCTAGAAGCCTTGTGCACACTAGGTCATGACTTTAGCAGTATGTAATACATAAGCTTCATCCACTGTTTTGCATAACTGAGGTCATGATCCCTTCCTGCAGAGTGGGAAGAAAATGATGCAGCACCTGTCTTCCCCAGCAACAGAGTGATGCTGTGTAGGATGCTGGTTTCGGTCAGGAAGAAACTGTGTCCTGGAAGGGAGGAGCCCCAGAGCTGTTGCGAGCAGCTGAGCCAAGATAAAAGCTGTTAACACCAAGGCAAGTTCACAAGGAAATAATAGCAGAGCTGCAAGTATCTATTATACTACTGATAAAAGAATACCTAGAAGGAGCTTCCAATTACAAAATAATAGCTGTACCTTAGGGATGAATAAACTCCAAAGTCAAGTGAGAGGTGTTCGCTGGCTCAGAGTTTTGTTATCATTATGTTTGCAGTTAATGAAAAAGCAGGGTGAGTTCTCAGGCTTCCTGCAGAGACAAAAAAAAAAAAAAAAAAGCAAGGGCGGGGGTGGCCAAACAAAATTAAAAACAGGCCCTGACTTGGGTCAAAACAAATTTAAATGTGAGAGGTTTTATAACAGAACAAAGACCTTGTAGTTTAGTTCAAATGAAGCAGAAACTGGGTTTAAAATCATGTTTACCATCCCCTCCAGATTAGCATCCTGACCATGAGGCAGTCACTCTAAATTGGGCCACCTCCAGTCCCTCTGGCTGGCACAGTGTTGGTGTGTGGAAAATATATGAGCAGTCATTTCAACAAAGGATGTGAATGTTTCTCAGCCCAGAGCATTCCTCGAGGATGGATGATATCTGAAGCTCAGTCCCTCTGCCAGTGAAGATTTAATTATTAATGCTAAGTGGAACAGCAGCAACAGGATTGCAAACACCCCAGAATATTTAATGGTGCAGCAGTTAGCAATGAAGGACTGAGGAAGAGGTGGTTGGAGGGGGCTGAAATCCCCTCAGACAGACACTGAACCTGCATCTTTCATGCTGAGAATGAATGTTCAAAGAGTGGCGGCCCCCTCCCCCAGCTCCGTGATGGGAATACGGTGACATTGCTTTTCCTTTGCTCTCCCTAGGCAGCATTGTTCAAATGAATTCAGATCAAATCTGTGGATTTTTTGAATGAATGAGACCGTATTTGTTGTGATTTTGATGTTCACTGGGAAGTATATAATCCATTCCTACTCTTCTTTAATGGAAATTGTTTAGTGTGTTAATAACCACAAGTTGTCTTTATTGAGAAATATTGTATCTATAGGCCTCTCGTCTCTTGGTCAGAAAATGAAGCACAAGACAGCTACTGAGCAGGTCTCTCAAACAGCAGTTTTCTGTGCTGTCTGGCACGGAATGACACACTAGTGCTCACCTCCCTGCATTAGCTTCATCATAACAGAACAGTAAAATAAACGCAGAGACGGTAATCTGCACCACGTACTCCATGCATGCCACAAACTGATTGTCTCATTAGGTGCTGAACATGCAGTAATTCAAAGATAAGCATGAAACAGGTTGTTACTGTGGAGGCTGAGAAGCTGTGATGCCAGCAGAAGTTACAACAGGTTTGCCGATACAGTCATGGGTAAATAATAAACAGTTAATAATGTTTAACAGGTATAGGTCTTCAACTGTTGCTCTTGCACTTATGTCATTGTTAGGCCCTCAATCACATCCCTGCCCAAAACAATTATCTCCCTCAGCCTTTTGAGTTTGCTTCTTAAAAGGAGGCAAGAGAGACATAAAAATGGGAAAAAAGCCTTTTCTTATAAGAATTCGTCTGTATCTTTCTGCATGTTTTCTGAATGGCCATTACCCATTCTTCTCACTTTATTATGTTCGTTTTTAAGAGACTGAAAAAAAATTTATCTTTGAAATTTCAGAGACCAGTACAAGGAAACACTAGAAGAAAAATTATAACATTATGGCAAGGAGAAAGCAGATCAAAAGTTTCTAAGGGCACTCTGTCATTAAAAAAAAAAAAAGGGAACATTCAGTGATTTTGAAATGTTACAAAGTAGAAACTGAGAAAGGTTTTCACACAAATCAGAACTTGGAACTTGTTGCCAAAGTCTGTCTGTGAGGCCAAGAGTAGCAAGATGAGAAAACAAAAGAAGCTTTAGGCAGGTATCCATGGAAGAGCAGCAGCTACAAACGCTCAGGTTTTACAGCACAGATCAGCCTTTTGTGCCTCCCCACCCCCACACACACCCTCCCGATGAATAGGAAACCAGGGCACGTTGTTTCATTTGCTGTTCCTCCTTAAAAGCTCGATTTTTTCAGCTTTCAGAGACCAGGTTCTGGTTCAGACAGACCTGTATTTGTGTTGCTTTTCATAACACCAAAAAGAATTTAGAGGTGTTTAATCTTGACAAGTGCAGGGTGTACGTTTATCACTTAAAATCATCACTTCTAGTCACAAACAGGCTCAGTTCCCAAGGAAACATCCTTTATATTCTCCAGGTTAGCCAACCTGTGTTGTTCTCTCCTGTTCCCTTGTTTATTCTAAAGATACACAGGAAACGTAAACAGATTTCCCTTTTTTGTGACAAAAGCCAACCTCCTGTAAATTCAATGTTTTGTAAAGTGAACAGGGTGATTAATGGTGAATCATGATATAGGAATTGCTTGAGAGTATTTTTAGGAGCTATAAAATAGACATTGACAAAATAGTACTGGGATTTTGACCCTGTCTGTTTAAAGGTGCATCCTCTGCAGTCACCACTTTTTTTGCCTGCGGTATCAGAGTCAAAGGTTATTTTCAGATGGTGCTCTTCAGTCATGCCTTGGCACCCCGCGTGTGACCGGCATCACCTGATGGGTGGCAGGATGGTAGCTGGGTCAGCTTTGAGCCTGAAGGCCAAAATGGGGGAACAAAATCACATTTTCACCACTGGAAAACTTAAAAAAGAAACAAAGGGAATGTGTGACCTGTCTCTCTTCTTTATTTAAAATCCCCCCGTGCGCAATTATAGATGAATTATGCACTCTTCCTCTCTCCTGTGTATGCACTTTCTAGCTGGCTAGATTTTAGTAATCTATTATTCATCGACTTGCTCTCTCTTCCCTGCTTTTCCCTTCTCCTCTCCACCACCGGGATTTGGCAGGGCTGCTGGGGAGGCTCCTGCCCCACCGATGCCACCCAGGCGTCCCCGCTCCTCCTGCTCACCCATTATGGGTTATTGCCATCTGCTGGAAAACCGGGAGGGGTTGCCAGAGCTCTAGTTCCTGGAGGAAAGTCAGACCCCTTAAACTGGGCAGCTGAGCAGGGAGCTGTGGCACTGGGGGGGGAAAAGTTGCCCCCAGGGCTCTGGGTGAACCCCAAAGCAACTGCCATGCAGCAGCAACAGGACAATCACTCAGAGCTCGGCTGTCACACAGATGGAAGGTGTTCTTTTAAACATAGATCTTGTCAGGTCATTTCATGAGATATACAAGAAGACTTTTTCCCCCTCAAGAGTTAGTTAATCCCAAACACAGCTGAGAAGACTCACATTTAAAATTCCTCTAAGCAAGCAGGGATTTTAGGAACGGTAAGATAGTCAACATTTCACAAAACCAGAAACCCACTCTGGAAGCAGGGGTGCATTTGATTTCAGGAGCTCCTGAGCCTTTCTGATGAACCACCTAATGCTCCTGATGGGCCAAATGTCGGGGGGAGGGGGAAGTCTACTGTACTTGGTAGGATCCCAAGCAGATGACAATCAATATGCACTTTAAAAAGAAGCTTTTATGCTTTTGTATCATGTGTCATTGTGTTGAAGCTCAACCCCTATCGCAGTAGAAGGAAAATTAATTAATCTGTTAATGGGAGATGAAATGACAGCTCCAATTTTCTGTGTTACTTTTTATTCTTGACTGTACATTGCAGTCATTTAATATCCCCCGGATAGGTTCTTTTATAGAAGTATACAGATTACTTTTTATAGTTCTAACTCTTCCTTTACTTCTTTACTTACAACTTCAAATAACTTTTTAATTGCCTTGTCAGACAGCAAAAGTCTAAGTAACATACTCATGGGGGTAATAATTTTGACCAAGGGAAACACAATGTACAGGGGAGATAATTATATTTTTTAGACAGCCTCATGGTGTTGTTTACTACATAAATATTTAGTTCACATTATGGGTAAAACTACAAAATGTTTGCAAATAACACTTTAGTAGATGATGGATCTAAGAACCCAAGAACTTCCTCTGGAATAATTTTTAAATAAAATTGTATATTTAAATATCCTCATTTTGGTATTCTGAATATCTGGCTTGGTGTAAGTGCTGGGAAGTTTAGCAACATTACAAGACTGTAGCCAGTGTTCAGATTAGCTTCCTAGGCTGAGGAAAACTGTCAGTCCTTTGTCTCTAGACAAATCATAGTCTGACAAGATGATGTGCTGATGACTCCCTATTTTCTATAAATTCTGCAATTTTTCATTCTGTGATTGCACAGCAAGAGAAAGACAAATGACCTTGTTAATTTAATGCTCCCCAAGTAAAAGAAGCCTTTGATTTGGTCAAGATCTTCTCATATTATCTAGCACTCACAAATGAAGTCTGGCTTCTCAGATGCACAACTCTGCAGTACCGGGGCTGTGTGAGGGCAGGTTTCTCCCTCTCCCTGACCACAGGCCCACAGGGTGCCTTTCATGTCACCACTTGTCTCATAAGGAAGTGGTTCTGTCCTCCCACACGATACCCAGGTCTGGGGTGGGGTGGGGGTGGCAGGTGTCCTTCAAGTCCTTTCCCAACCCTAGGGGAGATCCCAGCAGGAGCCTGCCCAGAAGCCAGAGCAGGGCATCCTCAAGACCATCACTCCTTGCTGCCGACACCCAGGAGAGGCTCAGAGAAAGGCTGGGGACACCAGAAAAGGCTCAGCTGGGACCAGTCTCCCTGCAGGGAAGGGGAAGCAGCAGGTGGATCTGGTGGTCACCTCCCATCAGGGATTTCTGTACCTCTTACCCAGGAGACCACACAAGTTTCCATTCACTCCTCCACACACAAGCCTTAGCAGCACCAGGCTGCTGTAGGACAGGGGTTTAAAACAGTGAAGACTTTTTGCTTACAAGTTTCCATTTCAAAACCTGGAAGGTTTTATGTAACAGTACAGAGATTTTTCTGTCAAGCCTAATCCAGGCCAATGCCATGCCATAATCCCCTAATTATACTATGCAGTAGGATCAGTCTCTCTAATCCCTAATCATATCCTTGCTTGCAAAATGTTTTGTATCACTTCTGTCACTTCTACATGGTCTCTACCTGCTCAAAGTATCCTCAGAGCTGCTAATAGTAATTACAGTAGATCTCAGTAGTTTCTTAGAAAGAAATTGCAGATACTTGCCCAAAAATAATTCATTCATCCCAAAACTGTTCATAAATTTGATCCAAACAGTTATTTCTAGGAAAAAGAAACAGAACCAGACAAAAAAACCCCAGCCACTCCCATCAATAATTGCTGGCAACAGTTCTCCATCCTCTCCCATGGAGGGGGGGATGCTGCAGGATGTTCTTAGCTCCGCTCTTGCTGAGGCTCTTCTAGTTTGCACTACTGAAAAACACTCATCCCTAGTCACTGAAGACTCAAAAGAACTCCAAATGAAACCTCACGCACTGGGGAGTGTTTAGACAGCCAACAGCAATTACCCAGCTATTCAGGACAGCATCCCGCAAACAAGAGATGATTTGTTGGTCAAGTGGACACAGGCAACTTTTGGGTGAGCTTGACATCCTGGCAGAGCCTTGTCAGTCACCCAGAACAGTGGGGGCACCTCTGCTTCCTGAGGGAAGACTTGTCAGCTTGGGTCTGGCTGGCATCGTCCTTTCCAGTTTGTTTCTGTGACCCTCTCTCCTTACAATGGCTTTTATTCACCTGATTTCCTGGAAACCTGCTGTTGGTGAGGAGAAGAGCTGGAGGAACATCTGTCTCTCCCAAGGCATTGAGCCCCCAAATATGTGGCTGTCCCCAAACCCTCTGGTCCAGTACACCCTAGGGAAGTCTTCACTGACTTTAAATGGCAGATATGGGTTTTAATTTTCCTTCTTTTCTCATGTTTTCCACTTGTTATGTGAGGTACTATTGGTGGAGGGAAACTTTGGGTGTGTAGGAACAGATTTGTGTATGAAACCTTTCCTTACTTTTGTTTTTATAAACGTGAGGAAGTAAAATGTTTTGCTTTAGGTCAGATAGGATGGTTTATGTAGACAAAGTTTTTAACCTAAAAGAAACACCTGCAAATTTTACATACTCCTCAGTATGGTCTTTGTTTCTTTCTTTATTTTATTAACATTTTGATTCAGCTGCTGAACTGAAAAAAATCAGTAATTTTCTCAAATCATTTCATAATGCTGGAATGGGGCTGCCTTCCTGTTCAGAATGACAATGGCACTTTTAGGTATTCATTTAGTGACCTGTGGAAAGTCTGCAGTGAAAATAATATTTGGTTCTTCTGGAGTCTTGTATGACTTCCACAAAACAGAAGAAACCAGTGGTCTGTGGGTCAGCTCACAAAAGCTGCTTGATAACCCTGCATCGGGATCCAGAGATTTAATAACAATTACTATGCAAAAAAGATTCAGGATTAAATTAGTCTCACGTGATTCAGACCAGGAACAGTAAATATTGTAAGAGGAACATTAAGGGTGGAAGGTTAAGTAAGCTTAGCCAGCAGGACCCACCTGGGGTCGTTGAGGACAGGTTTGGCAGGAGCATTTAGTTCAAAATTCTTAGGAAAAACATTCAAGGCCAGGTTGGATAGGCCTTGGGCAGCCTAATCTAGTGGAACATGTCCCTGATCATGACAGAAGGGTTGGAACTGGATGATCTTTAGGGTCCCTTACAACCCAACCTATTCTACGATTCTATGAGGAGTCTGGGATATAGGAGCAGGAGGCATTTGGTGAAAAAACGTTTGCTCCCTTGAAAATCAGAAAGAAAAAGCTGTGCTCGTGGGGAAGCTGAGGGGCTTACTGTCCCTCTTCCTTTCCTCTCTCTAACAGGCACACAGCACTGCACAGTCTGCACTGGGCTCTCTCTTTTATTATGTGCCTTAGTGTATTAAAAGAGGTAAGATTTTAAACTTCAGCTTCAGTGCAGACACCACTTTTTTGTCCCCTCCTTATTCAGCAGTCTGATAGTCTGGCCTTCTGTGCAGCCAGAGGCAACTCTGAAAATGCCCTGACCCTCACCGTTACCCAGAAAACCCAAACACCAGGAAATCCCAGGCTGGGTTCACAAACCAAACGCATCTGGTAGTGCCCTTGTGATGCCAGAAACTTTGACAGGAGCAGAGGACAAATGCAGTGGCATCAGCCAAGCAGTGCTGTCCTTCACAATGTCATTTTTCAATGGCAGATTTTATTGGTACATGATTCAAGAACTCAGTCATTGCAAAGGTGCAAAGATCCAGGACAAGTATTTTGGATATGCGGTAAGGAAGATAGGACAGCCATGGACAAACTGCACAGCAGAGTGGTTTCAGTGGACAGCATCGCCAAAGCCACGGGAGCTGAGGCAGGCAAGGTCAGTTTTGTTCTCACCTTTCTGAAGTTTGAGGTCTGTTCTGTAGACTGGTAGGTGGCAAATAAGTGCTGCTGGCATTTGTAAACTTGGTATGTTAAACTCTGAGAGCAAGTAAACATGATTTTGTGAAGCTCTCAGGCTTTGAGTTTCTCCAGCACAGCAGAGCACAGGATCTGTGGGTCTCACCATACTCTATGTTTGTAAGACCTGTGAGGAGGTCTCTTTTCCTGGGTGCAGCCAGGGAGATCCACTCACTGTCAGTGTCTGCAATACTCACATAGCCTGGTGGTGACTGCGGTGGAAGGGAAGTGCTGCTCAGGCACTGATGTCACTGCCCCCTCATTCTTCGGGAGGTTGGTAGGCTGGAGCCCTGGATGCCCTGTTGCATGTCCACTCTCTGCTGTCCTTGGAAGGGGAGAGGCTTGTGAGAGATGGAGCGGGCTCTTGAAGGTTGCGTGGAAGGAGATTTCAAGCAAGGAAAGCTCAGCAGGAGGATCTTCAGTATTTACTGACTTTCTTGAAGGAAGAGAGCTGGTTGTCATCCGGGTGCAGGGTTACTTTATCACCTAGAGACACACTCCAAGGGCAAAGGAACTGCAACCTCTCTGGAGATCAGCTTGCAAGAGAGTTACTGTGACATGCAAACAGCCTCCCTGCCTGATGCTGCACGACGGATTAATAGTGCCCAGGACAGTTTTGCACAGACAATTGCCCTAAAACTCTGGAATTCCTAGTTGCCATCTAAACCCTTTCATTGCATGACTGGTACTTGGGATGTGACACAGCTTTAATTGTGCATTTCAATTTGGAAGTTTCAGCTAATTACTGTTGTCCTGACGAGTGTTTCTGTACTTCCTTCTGTTAGCACACATAGGATCAGTAGGAAAATAGCAAAGATTTGATCTATCCAAGCCAGTCATTCAAGAGGTATAACTTTACAACAAATCTTAGGCAAGTAGTGCCAGCAAAAGGCCAAGAGCCAGGTACATACCTACTACATGGTGTGAGAGTGAAATTCATACATGTGTTCATCAAGTAGTAAGAGTGGCTTTTGATGTGCTGCTTTGATAACCTTCTGTCTTTCCTGGCATGGCACCCAACTCGGAAGTTTATCTAGTGAGTGCAATGTGACTATGAATAATACTCCTCTGAACCACCTAGTTTCATAATTTTTAAAGAGGATGAGCTGCAGAGACTCCTTCCAGGAAGGAGCGTGGCAGCCGGCGTGTTCCCAAGCTGGCCTTGGGGCCGGCAGCACGCTCCACTGAGTCACTGCTCCTTGCAGCACCAGGTGCCATGGGCTCCTCCCTGCTCCTCCCACACACCACCTCCTGTACCTCTGGAATTACTGAGCCACCTGGGAATTAAGGTCACGGCTCTCACACAGGTGACAATCTGGACGTTGTCACAACCAGTCAGGAGCACTCAAAAAGTGTGTGCAAAGCAATTGGTGTCCCTAAGCACATGCGTGGAGTCTGGTACATGCCTGTTTTGTGACAGGAACAGTGATCTGTGCCAGAGCCCTCCTACCTGAGACCCGAACCTCCGATTTAGTCTAAACATGCCCATGGCTGCCTGTGGCATCCATCAACATCCTGGTTCAGGTTCGTGCCGTGGCTGCTGCTCACAGCCACCAAGGATGTGAGTCACCAGAGAGCGGGTGAGCAGGCTGACTCCCTTCAAAACACAATGCCCTTTCTTGAGGTTTGGGGGGTGGTTTTGTTTGTTTTATTTTTTTATTTTATTTCAATATTGCTTTTCCTGCAGGTAAAAGCCTGCCCTCCTTTACGAGGGGAGAAAGGGAGGGCCAACTCAGCTAGCACAGCTGAATTGTACGAGCAGAGGAAATATGTTGTGCAAATCTGTTTCAGAGCCGTTTAAGAGGTGGAGTAAGAGCAAGGTGCTTTAGTCAGAACACAGCCCTACCTATCACCTCACCACTCTCCATCATCATCTTGGTTATTAGCATTAATTATTTAGCACCTAATTAATAACAGACATTCTACCACTGCTACTAACACACTGTGAGACTTTCAGAAAAGCATTCTGTACCCACATGTGCAATCTTTATATAAAAAAGAACTCTGACCTCTGTGAAGCATTTCATAAACTAAGAGCAATAGAAAAGATTTTCCCCTAGGAGATGTTTTCCCTGTTTGAACTTTCCTAATATTTGTTTGCCTGCTTTTCATTTTAAAAAACAGTTTAAAGTGTTTAGCAGTAAGAAGTGCCATTATAGAAACAAACTGTACAGTCTCCAACACGTGACAGTGTGGCATAATGTCAGTGACAGCATTGCACACGCATTAGCACACACATCAAATGAAAATAACATTTTAGAGGGGAACAAATTCCATGTCACTCCCCCACAAGAATATTTCAAAGGGTAGAAGAAATCCACAGCTGTTTGGAAAGTATTAGTCTCGCTGCAGAATGAGTCAATATTTAGTGACATATCTTTTTCCAAGTAAATCAGAGTACAGGACAAGCTCTTTCACTTTGCTGAGGCTCTGGGGATGCTTGTGAACAAAGAGAGGTGGCAGCAAGCAGTCTCCTACCACCATCCCCCCACCCTGGTGCAGAAGTGGCAGCAGCCACCAGTGCAGCCTGATGGCAAGGTGCATAAGTTGCTGGCTGTCCCCTTGGCCTGCCCCAGCATGAGCAGCCACTGTGTTGCTGCTGCCAACAGTGGCAGTACCACCAGCCGCAGAGTTAGGATGACACGTTGCATTTTCAGGTGCTCTGTGTTCCTTAGAGAATGCTCACTGCACTCCATGGAGTGGGTAGCAGGTTCACAGCAGGGAGGACCGTTGCCAACTCAGGCTCTGCCTTGGAAGTGGCTGTACTAAATAAAATGCAAGCTTTCTTATGTTGGGCACCAGGCCCAACCTGTGCCAAGCTAGTTTATGCAGCTAATGCCCTGCTGGGACAGGGTAGCTGCTCCCTTCCTGCCGGCCTGCCTGTGGCTGCTCTGCTACCTGGAGCAGGAGGATCTCCAGCTGCAGCCTCCCCACGCGCTGGTGGGGCTGCTGCTGACTTCAGGCTGCGTAGGCTGGGGCTGCGTGTGCAGTGGGGAGCAGCCCTCTGTGCCCCCACACTCGTGGTGTAAACTGAATTAGGTCATTTCATCGGACAGCATCCACAAGGCTGTCTCTGTATCAAAGTATCAGCGGAACAGGACTATCTCGTGGCATAAGAAATCCAATCATACAGGTACATGCATAGATTCACACGTGTGCACGTGTACATATACGTGTATTTTACACATATATATTCCTGAATAAATAGTGCATACATAGTGTAGTGCTGATAGTAGCCTGCGGTATTTGGTGTATTAGACAGCAGTCAGCTTCTCTCTGACTTTAATGAGTATTTGTTAGTGCATGTGTGTTAAATGAATGCTGACTGAGTCAAATACAAATGATCATATCAGTAACATAAATGAAAGACAAACCTAGCTCCTCAGCTAAATGCATTGCTCTGCGCTTCTTCTCTGTTTGGCATTTTCAGGTTCCAAGTCTAGAAAATAATCCTGCTACAATCATCACTCATGATTTACTACAAACACAGACTAGAATCACAGGGATGCAATAGTACCCTAACTAGTGGTATTTAACTCTTCAGCTAGCATTCATAATTTCCCATTTACACAGGGGACACCGAAGAGGTAGGCACCTACCTGCAAGTTGAAGCGCCAGTGCAGGGAATGCAGTGTGCCCCAGGCAGCTGCTGGAAGAGCTGTCGGGGAGGGTAGAGCCCAGCCCTGCTCCCCACAGGGGTTTAAAGCACTCTTTCCAAAAATATTCTTACTATTCTAATCTTTAAGAAAAAGAAAAAGGAGTTTTTTCAGATCTTTGAAGGTATATAGGAAGTGGGAGTAGGGAATTCTGCCTGTAGATCAATACATGAATCATGGCTTTCTGATTTGGTTCATTTAGGTGCTGGGTTTGGTTTTCATCACTGCTACTTTCACCCACTGGCTTAGTGGTTAAAACTGTCAGCCAAGATGTGGGAAACCGTGGTGCAGCTCCTTCTTCTGCCTTAGGGCAGCTGAAGGCTTTCACTGCTCTATCAGCTCCACCTGCAGATGTTCTCCCTTCTTTTGTACAGAGTCCATAAATATTTATTGTGTCAAATCAGCATGAGATTCTGACCTAGAGGTCACCGCTGGTCAGCAGAGGTAGAAAAGCCCTTTCCCATCCTAGTTCCTACAATTATCGAATACCAGAAACTGAAACGTTCCCTGCAGCATATTCCCTGAGACCAAGACTTCCTAATCTGTCTATAGGAAGGTCAGCACCTCCTCTCTCCCTGGCTGCAGCGTCCCAGGAGGTACAGACATACAGGTACTTCGTTGACTGTAGGTGTGGAAAAGCAGGAGGTAACAGAACTAGATCCTTACAGGGTCAGGGCAGGATGCCATGAGTGCACCTAAAATGTTGGGTTATGATGTTGGCTGAGGCTCTCCTCAGGTGTGTGCAGTGATATGCGATATGCATCGCTGTAAAGATACAACAGGAATTAAAGTAAAAGCTGGTCTTATTAATCTTTTCTAAAATATCCAGGGTCTGTAGGAGTCCAAAACTTCCCAAAGGACCCTGGATTTTCTGTGGATGATCCTGCCCAATGATGCTTCTTATTGCTAGTAGCAGCATCAGGCAAATTCCTCCAGCTCTGCTCTGTTTGAGGCCCTACAGTACAATAAAATACTTGCTTAAGGGGAAAGTCTTTTCCTGGGGCAGCATTTAGGAAATGTAGCCACAAGGGAAGAAATGAAATTGAGGAAAGAAAAGCTCTATATACCTTTATTCCTTTCTAGTCCAACACAACAACCACTTCTTTAGAGAAGTCCCCTTGACTTTCCCCCAACCATGTTTTGAGTGAGACAGTTTGCATTTGAAAATCTCTCCAGGCACGCTGTTTTTGTCTGCTCTTATGGATGTACTTTACTCTTCTATTTCTGCTCTCACCATACAAAACTGCAAACTCTTCACAGCAATGCACTTGACTGGCTGAATTCAAAGCAAAGCATCACAGAGCACATTCTTGACTGTGCAGCAGACTGGTCCTTCCCACTGATGTTGTACCCACACATTGCCTCCCAGAATTTCTGAGCATTAAAGCAGTGAAGGGCCTGCCCTGGCAGAGATGTGCACTTCAACCAACAGAAACCGATAACTGCAGAAATATTTTGCTGTGTCAGAGCCCTAGCAGCACTGTAGCTACATATTTTCTTGATGGTTATCTCCTTTTCCGGGGTGATCTTTGGGTGCAGCACAGGGGAAACATGTTTCACCAAGTCAGTGCCAGTCTGTGCCAATTCACTCTTCTATTCATCAGCAACAAAGTCTTAGCATCTCTTCCAGCACCTCTTATAGCAACTAGCCCTTGGTATTACCCAGAGCAAAATGGAGACACAATTCACCCTCTGACACTGCCTGGGATGGAGCAGGGTGTTCTTCCTCTCTCCTCCCTGTGCTTTGCATTCCTGCTTTCCCCCAGGCTCCAGAGGAACAATCCTCGCCTTGTTCCCGCTCAGTGACCTGGTGCTGGGATTACCACGCATGAGTGGCTGCATCATCTGCATAGGCAAAAAATGCCTGGGCTGCAACAGGGCATAAGCGGCTGGAGCAAAGGCTGGCTTTGCCCTGGCCACTTATGCCCAGCTGCAGCTATCTGCTGGGATGGATGGAGATTTAACACAACCCGGGAAAGATATTGCAAAATAAACCAAACCCATCCTGGGTTTTGGGCAGAATGAATGAAAAAGAGGCTGATCTTGAAGAGTTCAGGTTTTTTTTATGGGAAGGGTATTTGCAGGGAAAGCCTTGTGCTACAGTGCTGGTGGGGCTGCGGGGAGGAGGACTGCACAGAAGTGAGGGTCAAGTAGGTAATATTTAGAGTGGCAGAACCCCCAGATGACTTCCCCTCCAGTTGCAAGATTGATTTCAATAATAATAATAAATATAGGTACTTTATGAAGTGCTGCCAAGAACCTCAAGCCCTGCCTGAGGCTGTGCACTCCAGGAAGACCTCCCATGCCTGGACTGGGACTTGGGGAAGGCAAGTGCCAATTATGGGAACGCGTCAAGGCCACTGAAGAATTTGCACTGATCACTAACTGGGGAGCTGATGGGAACAGTTTCCAGCCACTACCTGCAGAGTGGTGGGGGCCTCAGAGGAGGAGCCTGCCATTTGCCCTTTGCCCTCTGCGATTTTCTCAGGGCTCTCTCCAGCACTTGCAAAGGGCTGTTGTTTTCAGCTACTCAGAAGATGATATCACAGGTTGAATCTCTAGAATTAGTTTAGAAATACCATTTTTATCCATATGTAGTTTCTTACAGACCTTAAAAAAGGCAGGCAGCCACAGCTGGATGTAACTTTCTACTCTGGCTGGAGGCTGAGGGTGGCTCTGCACTTGCCTAGCTGGAAAGCCCTAAGGGAAAGCAAGGGAGGCAACAGCATCCACCCACTGCTTCATTTGACTGTGCGAGCATCATCATTTTCACGTGCTAGCAGGATACTGTTATTAGTCATTATGAAGAAACACTGCTCCAAATGTTCTCAGAGCCAGATATCGGAGCTGGAAGCAGAAGGGACATCCACAACACAGGCTCAGCTACTTGCTGGTCCTCTTGTTCAGCAATGACTTGTGCCTGAGTAGACGTACCTGACAAAATCTCCGATGAGAACAGTTTGGTGGTACTGACCTCGTAGGGGTCCTGAGGCATGAGAGTGAACTTATAGAAAGTTATAATTTCAGTCTATATAATTTCATCTTAACCCTCAGGCACATTTCAGGAGTGCTTCTTTCCCCAGAGACCTGGAGCAAGCCCTGCTGCTGCGGGCAGTGTTTGTGACCCCTGTCTGGCTGGGTAGCAGAAGGAGAGCTGCAAATTTTTGTTCCATGGTGCTACTCTTCTGCAGTCCACGTGCTCAGCCTGCAGCCCATAATGCCTGCAGCCCAGCAGAAGGCAGGAGTAATATATGACCAGCAAAAGGGTCTCTCAAGACACTATTTGCACGCGTTGTTCTGTTTCATGAGCTTCCACAGCAGATGTAGCTGTCAAAAGATTTTATTCTTATTTGTTATTTTCTGTATCAAATTAGGAAACTCAGAATTGTTAAAGAAAAAATGTATTAGCTGCTTAGTAATTTGAATGTGCTCCTTCATGCTCTGCTTTTTGTGAAGTTGTGTTGACATTTGGAAAAAAAGTTCTGTTGCTATAGCTACCAAGATGGGCTTCCAGTCATGAGATTATGATCAATAAAACGTACCAGATGTGGATTTCATTAATAAAGAAACAAACAGGGATGATGAGAATCTTTAGAGTAATTCTATGGGAAACAAATGAGATGCTTTTAAATAACTAATCTGCCGAAAAGGAAAAAGCAATGCACACCCATAAGATTTCATCCTAAGCGCTAACTGAAGCATTGTTCTCACTAAGAATAAATGCACCAAAATAGCCCTTCAGAAAGATGCAGCACATAACTGAGCGCAAGTGAAAGGGGAACCTTCTGTTCTAAGTGTCTGCCACCAGCTCTTCCCTTCCTGCAGAACTGCTGATGTGCAGAACAAAACCCTGGGGCAAATCGTAATAAGGAATGCTGAATTCCCCATCCTTGCAAAATCTCTCCTTCTTTGCAAGACGTTTCAACATCTCAGCATCTTGTTCCCTCTGGAGTACCTACCCATATGTATTATAAATTCAAAAGAAAGATGAATTCACTGTTGTCTGCATCCAGCAGGAGGGCATAAAAGGAGAAGAAGAGAAGCACAGAGAGGAGCCTCAGTACCAGCTCTTGCCTGAGGGCCAGCAGCTCACTTCCCAGCTGCATGGCAAGGTGAGGGGCTTCGGTCACCCTTTGGGCTTCAATGGCCCTTAGAGTTTCCCTCCTATGGATATCTGTTCTTGTCTGTTGGAGCTTTTTTATGGAACAGTTCCCAAACACCCCTGAGTCTGCTTCTCCACAACCTTGCTTTATCTTTGGTTGTCAGACTCTTTTCAAAGAACACAACAACACCAAACTCCACTGTTTACCAGGCTTGCAAACAGATCTCTATCAGATTCATCAAACAAGGATGTGAACCAAGGATCCTCTTCTTCTTCTCCACACGTACTTGGCTCCTGCACTCATGTGTGGGTATAGCTCTCCTCTCCTTACAGCTTGTGCACAGGCTCTAGTGAGAGTTGGATGAAAAGTAGAAGGAAAACATTTATTAAAATTAACTTACGCTTTTATGCATAATTTATGCACTTAGGTACTTTTTTTGCACATATTCTCTCAATTCCCAACTGATTTTCACCACTGTGTGCTCAGGTTAATAAAATCACTCCAAGCTACAAGGATGCTTTGAGTCCAATTTGAATGCTCTGCGTCTCTGATTAGCCCACGACAGGCGAGGTGCTTGCTTGCTGCCATATCGTCAGTGAACTATCCTGTGCTGGAACTGGAGGCCACTGTTTGTCACCATGGGAATGAAGCATGAATTTAATGCTATCTGCATTTATTAGAGAGCAAGCCCATCGTACTAGCTGCCAAGAGAAACCTACAGTCCTCCACAATAATGAGCGTGGGGGAAAGAAAATCAGTTCCTCATCAGAATGACTCTTCCTGCCTCTCTCGTGCTCCTCGTGTGTCTGTGGATCAATGGAGACAAGTCAGCTGGAAACGAGAGAAAAATACAGAAATGTCTCAAAGCTTCACCTATGAGTGGATTTGATAATGATCCACCCACTGCACAGGCCTGACTTTCTGCATCTTATACCACTATTTTGCAGTTCAAGTAGAGATACCAAATTTTGTGGCAATTCCAAGTACCTTCCTGTGATAAAAATGATTTAAATAAAGAATGGAAAATACCTAGGAGAATATTCTAGTACTTAGAAACAATGCAGCTTTTCACAATATTTTAATGTCAAGATTCAGTTGTGTAGCTCTGTGGGACAGAAGGGGTACAGTCACTGCATTACATATTGTGGTATTGAATAACACACACATGATGGGGTCTTCTCCTCCTGCTTTCCTTGTGACAAATGGCACTCGTTCTGCATGACAGCAGTGACTCTAGTTGGGTATTTAACATAAGTATGAGTTCTGCAGGTTTTAAGTGAGTTTATAAAGGGTCAGTGATCATGAGGGATGCATAAAGTCCATGGGATTTCTCCCACAGGTCAGTGGACACATCAGGAGGGGCCGGGAAGCAAGCTGCCAGGTAGCAGACCTGCAGCAAAGGATGTTGAGGTTCTGGGGAACACGAAGAGACAATGCATGGAAAAGGTGAACTGCCTGTTGCGCTGCCTCGGGGAAGTGGGGTCGGAGGCCCTGAGGAGTTGGTGTTCTCATACGCTCAGTGCCAAGGAGGCCAGAGGCAGTTTTTCTGTTGCCCAAATCATCAAATCGTTTGGTTGGAAAAGACCTTTGAGATCATTGAGTCCCATTGTACCTGTCCACTACTAAACCCCATCCCTGAGCACCTCACCTACCAGCCTTTTAAACGCCTCTGGGGACAGGGACTCAGCCACCTCCTTTGCAGCCTGTTACAAGTGAATGTGTCCCCTCTGAAATCAGAAATCCGGAAGAGGTTTGTGGGGAGGGAAGGACCTGTACCAAATAGAAACACACACAAAGGAAGAAAAGCAGCCAGCAGCTCGAAGAAAGCTCTAAGAGAAAAGCTTCAGCCCTCTGACAAGAGAGCTGCACCTGCTGGCCAAAGAACGGAAGAAAAGGTGGCTTTTCAGGGGAGAGGGACTCAGAAGCAGGGGCGGGTGGGCAGTGAAAGGCACAGGGTCCCGGCAGCCTCAGCTCGGGGCCTGCAGCCAGCCCAGGGTGAGAGCGGAGGGCAGGGGCTGAGCAGAGGAGAGAGCAGCGGGTGACAATCTAGCAGCGTCAGCCACTGCACTGACTCCCAGAGACTCCCAGTGCACAGGGTGTTCTCTCCCGGGGTAGCCTGCTCCCCTCTCTCCCCCAGAGAATCATAGAATAGTTTCGGTTGGAAGGGACCTTAAAGATCATTCAGTTCCAACCCCCCTGCACTGTCATGGGCAGGGACACCTCCCACTGGCTCAGGCTGCCCAAGGCCCCATCCAACCTGGCCTTGAACACCTCCAGGGATGGGGCAGCCACAGCTTCCCTGGGCAACCTGTGCCAGTGCCTCACCACTCTCATAGTGAAGAAATTCTTCCTTATGTCTACTCTAAATCTGCCCCTTTCCAGTTTATACCCACTGCCCCTCATCCTATCGCTATGAGCCTTTGTAAACAGTCCCTCCCCAGCTCTCCTGTAGCCCCTTTGGGTACTGGAAGGTTGAAGGTCTCTGCGAAGTCTCCAGTCAATAAAGTATGAATAAGTCAATAAAGTAAAGGGAGGGTTTTCACAGGTTAGGTTACTTCCTGGTCATTAATATCTAGCTATGCGTAGCTGGAATTGTAACCCTAGTTGGGCAGCCCTGGTTTTACTGCCCCGAGCAGCAATGTGCCAGGTGTGGCTCAGGCTTTCCCATCCTCTTCCAGGCATGTTGACGGAACAGCCCTCTCCTGAGCAGCCAGAGACCTCGGGAAAGGCAGAGGAAAAACTCTGATTTTCATCATAAGCTGAATTTCAGACCTAGAAAGTGCTACATGCCAAACTCAAAACTTTTATTACTCCGCAGCATGGTCTGTGTTTATTCCAGTTGAGGAACTGTGTTGCAGCTCCTCTCCTGCTCCACGGCGCTGTGGCATGTGGCCTCACACAGAAGAAAATGGAGACCTTTAGGAGCAGGAATACAAATTTCTTCCCAGACAAGCAGGCAGCTCCTTCCATCCCCCAGCACAGCGACAATTCGCTTGTGCCAGAGTCCCCAAGGCAGGTGAGGGAAAACCCTCCCATGTCAAGGGGAAAGGTGCTGGGGGCTGAGGACTCCAGCGGCAGGACCAGAACTCACGGAATTATAGAATCATTTAGAGTGGAAAAGACCTTTAAGATTATCAAGTCCACCCCCTAACCTGACACTGCCAAGTCCACCACTAAATCATGTCACTGAGTGCCACATCTACGCTAAACCCCTCCAGGGATGGTGACTCAACCACTGCCCTGGGTAGCCTGTTCCAATGCTTGACAACACTTTTGGTGAAGTACTTTTTACTGCATAAATTTCTCTGGTGCAACTTGAGGCCATTTCCTCTCACCCTATACCTTGTTACTTGGGAGGAGAGACCACCTCACTACAACCTCCTTTCAGGCAGCTGTAGGGAGCGATAAGGTCTCCCCTCTGCCTTCTCTTCTCCAGTCTAAGCAGACCCAGTTCCCACAGTCACTCCTCATAAGACTTGTGCTCCAGAAACTGTTTGTGAACAAAGGGAGCTGCGCTGCCTTTGCAAGAATAACCCATCACTATGTGGAGCAGAAAGGCACAGCTCTGAGAGCTTATGTGGGAGGATATTCTCTCCCAAAGGAGCTTCCCTCTAACATCAGCAGTGGGAAGGAGGTCACCCTGCTGCAGTCCCCACTGCGACCCAGCCCTAGAGATCACAGACAGTCACCAAAAGAGGCTGCTGCCTGTAGCCGACACTAAAACCAGAAAGGCTTTGCTGTAAGCTGCGGTTGAAATGAGCTTTCCTGGGCAGCAGACGATGGTTTGTTGTGGTTTCCTCTTATGGGTTTCTTGCAGCAGAAGCATTTGAAGACTCGTTTACACTCTATAAGGAAAAGACCAGCACAAAATACCCTGCATATACCTCCTTGTTAACAGGATGCTGAATGATCATGTAAAACACCTATCCTGGCAGCACAACACTTGCCCCTTCTGGGCTGATACGAGATGAACCTGTCGATGGAGGTGATAAGCAGACAGGACAATACCCACATTTACACTTTGTTGAGCTAACTTACTTTTTAACACACTTTCAGATGCTGCTGCTGACAGGATCCAAATAAAGCATTCGCTGTAAAGGTAATATGATGGTTTCAACTGTGCAGTGTATTCATCTCTGTTTGCAGGAAACTATTTGAGCTGATTTTCAGAACAGGACAGGTCCCTGTAGGTACTCGTTTACTCGCAGCAGAGGCTCTGGAAGTAGCTCTCTGAAGCACACACCTGGAGGCATCTCCATGTCATCTCCACACCCAGCTTTGTGGGTTTGGAATGTGGAGAATGTGGGTTGTGCTGCTCTCCTTACTTGATGGACGTACATATCAACACTTCCCTTGGTACCTTCCTACGTGGAAAAGACAGATGATGAATCCATCAGCGATACTAGTTGTAGAACATAACAGACCTTGTAGCAAGTATTCTGCTGAAATGTACACCTGCAAGGTATCCGGGGTGCAGATATGACACACCATGCTATGCAGCACCCCTTTATAGTTATTATCCCCTTATTTTCCTTTTCCAAGGCAAATAGGCTAAATATAGTCTATTACCATAGTCTCATTTGCATGTATTTTCTTCTTCAGGTAGCTCTTCCTCTCCCCATTGCACTGGATAGTCCAGCTGACCGACACCTCTGCACCTTCATCTTCCATAACGAAACACTAAAAGGAGTTAGCAGCACAAATTACTCTCCCCACTCAGTCCCACTTCACTTGTCATTTCCCCTGGAACAAGCACTGGTTAAAGAGAAAACGATGAACACTCCTGTAGAGATCTTAGGATGGTTCATCATCTCAAAACTCCAGAGGCAAAAATTCTGTTGTACCCATCAGTCTTCAGCAATCATCTTCCAGACATGTTTTCTGGTTCATTTAGCAAGGTCATGTTATGTACTTAAGTGACCTGAGACAATTTCGCATGTAGAACATGCTAAATACAGTGATGCTTTTTGACAATTCCTAAAGCGGTATTACAACTTCTTGGTCTGCTCAGGAGGGAAGCCACTCCAAGCTGGTTAAAAGAACAAACCTGATCTGTCAATTAATTACTTAGCAGTTTGTTGGTTATCAGTGTTGTAACTCCAGTTTTTCCTTGTCAGAAATGTAATAATATTTTCTCTTAATTTCAGATCATCCCATTGCTCATAAGAAACTTCAGGGTGAAAGGAGATTTCTGTTTATCTTTGAGCATCCGTTAATCCTTGTCTGCAATTAAAAGGGTTCAAGCTGGTCATGCCCCAGTGAAGATACATCTGGTAAAAAGCCACCAGTTCACCAGTGTAACTGAGCCGTCTTCTGTTAACAGGATACACTATGAAATATTTTATAGTAGCTCATTATTAAGAGCAGCAGGTGACCACAATTCACAGATGTAACTGGGCATGGACCCTATCAAGTGAAAAATAGGACACGGAGACAACCTAACGAACAGGTCTAGACACTGAATAAACTGCACAAAGTTCAAAGATTTTTCTTCTCTTTATTTAAACACAAATACATTTACAGCATGCAGGCAAGTTAAAACTATATGGCGTCTTCCCCAAACCAATTGTTTTATGCATCTCAAGTGTACTGAAGTTAAATCATATTCCACAGGTAGATTTGTCCTCTCATGTCAAATTTAGAGTTACACACAGTAGTGAGTCAGCATTTAAGTTACGTAAATAATTTAGTTGTTCACCTGAAATAAATATTATTTCACCAAGTTCCTATCCTAAACCATCTTTTAAAAAATATGATCTAGAGGAACATAAAAATAAGAACCATTCAAAGACTGCAAGTTGAAAGAGCAGTGTTGAACATTCCCTATATAGACTGAACATTTTAATTTACAAAAGCCAGCAATTGTCCTGTCCAGCTGACCTCCGACAGCCAAACCAGAAAACAAAGGTTTTTTTTTATCTTTTTACATTTTAAGAGGCAGTTCTTGGTAAACTTCATAAAAGGTTTAAAATAAAAAATAAGTTTAAATATAAAAAGGTCATGTACACTGAGCTACAGGCTAGTTAGCATTTAATTCATTTTTTAAATACAGCAATTTTCAGCACCGAAACCCGTGATAATTACCTACAGGAATGAAACCCCCATTCACAGGAATGAGAAAAAAAAAATCCTGCTTCATTTGAATGCATTTTAAAGAAAGTGGGGTTATTTTTGTTTTTACGATTGCATATTAACAAATTAAGGTCTGAAAACCTGTAGTTAACATGGAGAAAGACCACAGACAGTGCTGTTTTCAGGATGAGAAACTTCATTCAAAATAATTTGCTGTTTCTTCACTTTTTTTTCCTCAGTGTGCCATCTTTAATCGTGCTCTAAAACAACTGCAAGTTTGGAGTGTTTGGCAGCCTTAATGAGCAAAAAGTCTTAAAAGCTGAAAACTCCAAAACAGTGAGATTTCTGACTGATACACTCAACCTTTAAAAATCAAACTATTAAAAATTCAGACTACTGTAGATATAGAAAAAAGTGGTTCAAGGTCTAAAATCCGACTAATCCATCATAATATAAATCTTTAATCTATTTATAATATAAAAGTTCAAAGTGATTTGCTGTCTGAACAGTCACAGAGCCTCTACTGTTTCCACAATAGCTGATGAATTCCCAGCACAAAATCCAAGCCAGCACATGAAACAGTACCAGCTGGGTCTGGAAGGCTCACTGAATTCTTTCAGTAATAGTCAAGTTTCTTCTTTCTTAAAGACCTGGTAACTTCTATCCAGAAGAAGGCTGTTCTAAACAGTATAGTGGCTAAACCCTATGAATAAGTTAAGAAAATTGTACTATAAAATTTTTAAACCCAGATCCAGCTCAGTGGGATTACTGGAGCTCAACCCCCCCAAAACTCCCATGTTTCACATTGTTAGCCACTTTACAGGACTTTATTGCAAAGAGAAGAAAAATATTCAACAACTACTACTTTGGACATTTCATTACCTACTTACAAATGGATTACAAATACAATTCAGGGTAGCACTTTATTTATTTTATTATTTTTTTAAACACATCTCTGGGATTTCCAGATAAATCAGTTTTAAAAAGTTGTATCCTTTATTAGTGTATCTGAATTCATTGGCCAAAAAAAAATTTCTTTACTTGAAAGTTAAAATTTTAGCCCAGAATTCCAGTACTGTGTACACAGTGTAATATCAAGTTAAATTTCAGATTGCGCTCATTTTGCTATGATAAAATAGCAAAAATGAACCATCACAGATACAGACAAACAGACAGGCAGGCTCATCAGAATGAAGCAGAATGTTTTCACTCCACCAGACTGTACTGTGTGCAGAATCAGGAATGGGACAGATGGGATAATCCATTGCCAAAGTCTTTTTGTAAACGTAGGTTTACTCTTATTACTGTACAATATTTAATTCTAAATTACCCGATAAACAGGCATTTAATCAGATAACAGTTAAACAGCCTTGTTCATATCGGACTCTTTAGTTCTGTGGTGTAGCAACTGCAGTGCCTTGTGGCAGTTGTTGTAAGCACACTTCAGTATTTTTTACACTGTACAAACAAATTTAGTTCCGATGCTTTATGCAGCGTTCCAAAAGAAAACTGTAATGCAGAGTGCCATTCTAATTCAGTGGGACATGTAGTGTTATGTGACATGATAAAAATGAAAGTATACTTAAACACTGTTCCACAATCCCTAAGACAGTAAGATGTACACAAATTAAGCTAGAAAATTTGAACTAAGGTTTTCTCAACGTACATTCAGCTTGGCACAGTGCAGACTAAATTTAAGACATGAAAGACTAACTGTGTAATGAGCAGAGCTACACTTTCAGTAACGTGTCATTTTTCAAGACGCCAAAATTGCACTCTATTTTTTTTGGGAATCAGTTAGCAGAATTTGGAGAAGGGAGAAGAGCTGTACAGGCCAGGTATAATTTATACATTTTTCAAAAAATAATCCTACAGTCCCCAAAGGGAGAGATTATTGTCACGGAATGACTCCCTCTACACGATATCCAATCCTCCTCACGCTGCATTTACTTCTCAGCAACTGTAAATAAGAAAAATAACAGAGTTAAGTACTTGTACCTCCAAAGTACAAAAGCCAAATTATTTACATATACCCTAGACCATATTCACTTTTTATCTGGCCTTTAAGAGCCCAATTCTTAGACCACTCAGATAAGTGCTAACAAAATAGCTACTTTAGAAGAGAAATTATGCAGCGCAAAGCATTTCAACAATCCCATCTGTTACCAGGCAATTTACAGCACAACAAACTGACTGGGTATCCAAACTTGATTGCCTTAATGGAATAAGCATTACCAATACCAACCAATTATAACCCAGCTCCGCTTCCCATGACTTTTGCTACTTTTTACTTTTCCAGGCCAGCAAGAACTAGCTGGATACCACCTACCAGCTGCTGCAAAGTTTTGACTTTGCTATTTCGGCAAGATGAAATGAGAATGAAGAGATTATTTTGCATTCATCATCCTAAAGTGTTTGATTTGTATATAGAAAGAAGAATGTACCATCTCTATATTTCTTTAATAATAACAAAATTATAATTTGTTAAATGCTGGTCTCCAAATGTAAAACAGTATGTCATGTTCCTACTGTACTGAAAGTTCTTCTCTAACCACATGTTCAGAGGCTTAGTAGCTGTATTCATCCTCAAAAGCAAAGTGTAACAGGCATCACTACAGAAAAAAATGATACTATCTGAGCATTCAGAAACTCAGAACAAATTTATATTTAATAGGAAAACAGAGCTAGAAAGAAGTTTTGTTTCTTTACTTCCATAAGGGACAGGTTCTTCAAAAAATGAGACAGGGAAGTTGGAATAAATTACAACCACCCTCCTGCCTTTAAGTACTAAACCCCGCTTGGTTCTACAGCAATGGGTAACATAAGAATTACATGAATTATGTTATTTATATTAAATAAATACACAACTGCTTAAGAGATTCTCTAGATATATTACAAGGGAGTTTTTTTTGTTTGTTTCTTTAAAAGGTGTTCTAGCCAACACTTAGCCACTTCTTCACAATTTATTTACACATAGTCCAAAAGTCAAAGTGCAAAATGTCCCATCTAAACTCCCCAGGACCACTCTTCTCCAAAGGAGGATACAAGCTCAAAATTGAGTTACTACTGACTATATCAACTACTATGAGCCCTCTCAAAGACGCATGAAACTAAACAGGCTATCTTCAGTTAAAATTCTAGGCAACATCAGAGCCTGTATAAACTTATGCTAAAGTAGGCATGTAAAATTAATTGGGTCACTTATCCCTTGCAATGTCTCTACACTGGACAGCAGAGTTAGACTGCCTTTGTAGACAAAGCAGTAATCTGAAGCTTAATTTTACCATATCAACATGACCAAGAAGCCATGAATTGCCAGCTCCTCGGTCATTCGAAGTCAATGTTATTCAAGGTTAAAGTACACATCACTGCGACTTCCTAGCAAATGCAAGACACTACTGAACAGAACCAGGTTCCCTAACTAGCGCTACAGCCTGATTCTCTCTAAATCTGAGAGAAGAGTTTGAAAAGTCAGTGAGCTAATAAAAAGGAACAAATGGAAACAAACGAAATCCTTCAGAAGAGAAGCACCCAGGATTCAAGCATTTTAGTTAGGGTAGCATTTTAAGTTTACTGGATGAAGATATTTTTTTCTGTTGAATACTTTCAAATTAGACACACAAAGCAGTGTGCAAATGTAATAACAAATAAACCACGTAAGAATAGGGTCATGGGGGTTGGAACTAGATGACCTTTAAGGTCCCTTCCAACCCAAACCGTTACACAATTCTGTGATTTTTAGTTCACCACTGAATGTTTTCTCAAGAAAACCATATCTAAACAGATACTAGCAAGCCAAAAGATTTAAAACTATACATTCCTTTCCTAAGCAGCAGCTATTGGCTGTGACTGGTAACTACCTCCAACTGACTGTTTTCACACAGCAGCCTACTCCAGCACAATAACTCCAGAACTACCACTTTGCAATAAACACCAGTTCTATAACAAAAGCAGTAGCATTAGTCAGTTATACATGAATACTGTTCCTCTAACTATAAATGCTCTAAAAAGAAGAGGTTAATCTGATTATGCAAATGATTTTATGCCACAGAATGAACTGGAACAGAACCATGCAAGACAAACTTACACTTTGTCTTGCCGTCCTCCACCTCCACGCAGTGCAACTGGTTGGCTGTTTTGAGTGAACGCACCTCCACCACGAATTGCACTTGGATGAGTTGGAGAGGCTGCTGGATGCTGGCCAGGACGGATAGGCTTAGCTGCATGAAAAGAAAAATTACTTACATAAATAACAATTTTACCTTTGATTATTCAAATTTAGTAATGTTGACTTTTACAGTATCCCAAATGTAATATTTGAAATTGAATGCACTTTGAATAAGAAAACAAGTTTAGGAGATGGTATTCTGAGAACCTAACACATTAGTGTCAACTATAACAAGCCCATGAAAATAGACAAGATTTTGCTTTTGCTGTCTCTATTAGAATTAAAGCTAGCAAAACTTTTGGTAGCACCTATCTTCACATCTATTATCTGCCCCATTTGATGTATTTCCCTGTGAGAGTCCTATTTCTTGGCAATAAGACATATCACTAGACAAAAGTTTCATGAGGGTTATGTTCCTGTAAGGAATAATTACATCCTTCTGCACTTCCCACACCTACTTGACTGATGAGCCACTAGGCTACTCTGCTCTGCAAGTGGTTCTGTGTACCGATTACTCTGCAGATAACACTGCTTCATCAACATCTTACCACCATATAAAAATAAAAACTTGCTCTATTACTGAATTCAATTACAGTTCTCGCAGGTAACTCAAAAGCTGTTGACAAACTATAATTTCAATCAGTTTTGCATTAGCTTTTGTAAAGTCAGTCATGTCCTTTTAAAAGTTCTGTGATATTAAACAGAAGCAGTTGAAGGTTCAGCAGGTAAGAGTGGACAAAAAGTATCTACAGTTAGCAACTACAGCAGAGTTCTTAATTTCTGCCTTATAGGAAGCTGATCTCTAGTAAGAAATGACTAGTTCATGTAGACATTTAAGTACAAGAGGCTTTAGGACTGTGGTAAGCTCACTAGAAAATTCCGTTGTCTTCTCTGAGATCACTTGAGAGAAACACAAAACAAGCAAGCACCTGTCTTCAAGCAAGCACTTGAAACAGCCAAGAAAAAAAATTATAACTTTATTCTGCAATAGCTCTTCACAGACCTACAGAATATGAACAAAATTTAACTGCAACTGATGTCAGTGGCATTAGCATCTGAGACAACTGTACTGATTACTGGAGTCCTGGCACAGCATAACAAAGAGGCTGGAACACACAGTTACTTCTACAAAAATAACGTAACAGAGACAGTTAAGCGCTCTGCAGGCCACACACCCTCTTGGCCCTCAGCACTTCGCAGCATAATGGCAGGTGGAGAGCCAAGGGACTATGACTGTCTTCCCACTACACAGTAAGAAATACTACCAGCCACTACAGATTTCTGGGGTTTTGTCTTTTTTCCCCCCAGGAAGGGCTACAGAGTACTATATGTTTTGAAACAAAACTGAAGAAGTAATTGGGGATCTTAGGATGCCTGTTGTGGGTTTGTCTGCCCATCTTCCCCCGAAGATAAAAGAAAGCAAGACATTTTTGTTGCTGTTGTTGAAGGTGATGGCTTAACCTCTCTCCTTGCTCAGTCTTAGAAATTGGAATGGAATTGGAATAACATTAGACTTCATGGTAGAAAATACATCATGTTCCAAGTAGGGCCGAAAGATGCACACATGCACAAAGATTAAAAAAAAAAAATCATCGCGACACAGATGAAGCTTTGGGGGCAAGGGATTCTTTACTAACCGATTTGCGCAGAATGTCCTCTTCTGGCCATATTCTTGGATCTGACAGCTTCCTTTATACGATCTACTTCTTGCTGATACCGTTTGCGATCACGAGAAGCATTCTCTTTGGCTTCCTTCAGTGCAGACTCCAAAGCTTTAACTCTTTCAGCTGTAGCTCTAAGTCGCTTCTCCAGTTTAGGAAGTTCACAGCGAAGATCTGCATTATCACGTACCAGCTACAAAACCAGAATCAATTATTTTCTCAGTAGCTCTCTTCACAGGGGAAATCAATCAAAACCCCTCCCACCACCCCTAAACTGGTAAGGCAGTTTTTACTGCTTTTACTAAGACTGTAGTTTGAAAATCAGTTACTATGGCAGGACACAGCCAACAGAGGCACTTAGTCTACGTTCTTCCTCAGTCAGAGACAGGTAAGCATCCCCTAGACGAATACACTAACTCTGAACACTAGTTTGGATCTTCTTCAGTATAAATGCCTCTATTCTGTTACACAGCCACAGTACTTGAAATAGCTACTAATTTACAGGAAAAGTTGAGTCTATTGCTTTGCATCAAGAGGTACACTCAAGGTGTAGAGCTATTTAACTACAAAAGTTACTTTATGACCAACACGCATTCAGTCACTTCTATAATAATGCACTTTAAGTAGCTTGTTTTCAATTAAAGCTTGACATTAAGCCTCATTTTACCTGCTTGTGAACCTTTGTAAGTTGTTCAAGATTATTCTCAAGGAAGGAAATCTTCTGTTTCTGTGCAGCACTGCCTCCTGTATCATCTGAGTCAATCTCGGCACTCTGCAGTAACAAAGGCATGGGGAGGGAGAGAGGAAGCTGAGTACAAACTGGAAATTGGATATTAAGATCAAGCCAGAAAAATTACAATGCACAAAGCTCCATTCCTAATTTAGTTCTAAACTGAAATGTAGCATTCTCAGAAACCCCAAGTTTCACTACAGCGCCACGTTACCTTTTTCACTCTAGTAGCCAGATCTTGAACAAACAGCTTCCGAAGGTTGTGAAGGGTCTGAAGTTCTTTAGCCTACAGTAAAGGACAAGGAATTAAAAACTAAAAAAATTAAAATAACTTGGGGAGTGCACGGGGAGGGCAGGAGAACCAAGTATCAACATTTGCTTTGGGACATATTCCGATTATCTTACCACAGTCTCTTCCAAACCCTTTAAATCTTGTCTTGCTTGTTCCCGTCTGTCCTGCATAACCCTAAAAGAGAATAAATTCATCGCAAATCATTGAGAAAAATCGGAAATTTTTGATGTTTTAGGAGACTAGGGTGATAAACACTATATAGTACAAATAAGAAACGTCTTTCAGTGAAGTCCTCAATCATTAAGGATGTAACCAACAGTTGACACCACACTCTGAAATCCACATAGGCAGGGAGTTGCTGGGAGAAAAGAAGGAAGTACTTTTAATATTGAAGGACCACAAGTAAGTACATTCAGACGCAAAAATTTTACGTTTCTAGACTAGAATCACAGAATTGCTGTGGAAAGACCTTCAAGATCGAGTATAACTCTTAAGCTAGCACTGACAAGTCCATCACTAAACTATGTCCCTAAAGAAAGGATCTCAGTCTGGTTCAGGATGAATATTTGAGGAGACCTTATCCTACAAGTTCTGTCAGCTCTGACCAGCTGAGACAACTATTACGTGATAGATTAAGTTTTTTTCTTTGTTTTGTTCTAACACCTGACCCCCAACACATTTGCCCAAGCTATCATCCACATCAGCCTCAGTTTAGAGCAACGTAACATAAGAATTATCACTTCACAGAGCTTGTCTTCCCATTTAAGATGAAAGCATTTACTGCACTGCTAATGTTCTCTCTAGAATTATAAAGCAACACAATTACTTAGATGACAGGATAGAGGAAAGGAATTCGGAGTTTTCTTTTGATGACTGAAGACTAGAATAGAAAGGCCAGGGACTGCATGAAAATAGTGTTTCTATTAAGTAGGCAAAAGGTTTCTTTCCTCTTCAAATTTCTTCTTGCTTTGCCAGTACCACTGCTATTTCACATTTGAGGTAATAAAATACTATAAAGAATATCTTATCAACCTTTCCATCCTCACTGGCACCTTATACAACTATAAATAAATAAAAAGAATAAAATGTGAATAAATGGCACTACCTCTGGCCTGTCAATTGCCAAGCACAGTTATGACGTACAACGGAAAATAACTGTATTCAAAAAGGCTGGGAGAGGACACAGAATGCCAAAGTAATTCCTAATGTTTCTTTGATAGTCTTTAGAAGAGGGAAGTTTGCAATATAACAAGCGCCTTTAATAGATCAATGCTATCTATATATAGTTCAGCCTACAAACTGAAATAAGAAGCAGTAGTGTGGTACATATATCAAATCTTACAGCACAAAAAAAAAATCTATTGTAACTAATGCAACTTCTGTGATCGTTGTGGCACAGAAATAAATCAGGCCAGACTACTGTTAGAATTGTAGTCAGTTAAATCAACATTGTATTTCATAGTAAGGCTAAGATAAAAAAAAAAGAAAAATAAGTGTTGCTTATTGGTTACCAGTACAGACCAATCAGGTCCCTCTGATTATTTCAAATTCTATGATAAAAACTAAAAATACATACAGCAACTCTTGGAACATGGCCAAAAAGCATGCACTTCTGAAAAAGTTTTAAGTATAATGGAGCTTTAACTTCTGTAAAGATAAAATCAATCAAATGTGCCAGGAAGGGGTTGTTACTGATACTCTAGAAACATTTCCAGGAGATTATGGTTAGATTTCTAGAAGTTGAGAACTGTTTTTCAGCTTGACCCTTGGATATGCACCTGCAAACAAAACTGACTTCTAATTTTTGCATTAACTTTTCAGTCTCTAATTCACTAATACACCGTATTTACTCAATGAAGTATGCAGCTTTTTAACCTCAAGAATAAGGCCATCAGAACACCTAACTAGTTAAATCACACAAAGAAGCAAAAAACACCAGTAAGGGAACACAAGAACAGAGTAAGGAAATTGTTACAAGCCTTTTCCATTTTTGGAGCATGCAATACTTGACTGTAAATTGAAAAGTTACTAACTCTAACCTATAGCATATTAAAGAAAATGTTGTGGCCTTCATAATTTACTTCCAATTTTAAATATTAAAGCAGCGCAAAGGTTTAAAAACAAGTTAAGTTCAAGAAAGCTCTGAAGCCTCTCTCTTTAATAAGCGTATTATATGGAAAGAGCCACTTCATCATATTAGGTCACTTGTTTTCAAAACTTAAGCAATCCCACACACATTTATTTTATGTATGATTATTACTTACGTAAGTTCATGCAGTTTTCTACTTTTTTCCTGATCAGTTGCTTTCAGCTTCTCATGCTCAACTCGAAGACGTTCCTGTTCCAGCATCATCTTCTGGTTTTGGCTGGACACAGAAAGTATTACATGAACTGATCTTGCTGGACAGGACACTCAGTAAAGCAACAAAATTTACAAAGACACTGCTTGAGGACAGCCTTGCCACTTGCTGGCCACCACACTATGCTTCTGTACTCACACAGACCAGAGACACTTGGCACTAACAAAATCATGACAAATACTTACTCTTGAAGTTCTGTGATAAGTTTCTCCTTTGCATCGACTTCATCTCTTAGGCTACTGATTTGTTTCTGATGTGTCTCACGATGACTCTGAATCTGCTGTTCTACAGCTTGCTATTGGGAAAAAACAGTATGTGTTATATGCTTTAAGAAGTTGCTATACTTCACTTTTTTTTTTTCCTTCCTTAAAAAAAAAAGGGAAATTAACTTACTTTGACTTCATTTGCAGTTTGAACCTTATTTAAGTGCTCTTTCTCCATCTCGTGGACTTTTTCTAATAGGAATAGAAGACAGAAAAGAAAATGTATTTCAGCCAGGCAAATAGGCGATCACAGAGAGATGGCATTAACTCCCCCTTCCCTTCCCAATACCTTAAATACTGGAAAAGATCCCTTCTCACCACAAATACAAATCAAATCAGTAATATCTTTAATTTAATTCTACCAAAAGCAGTTCTTTCAAAGAGCAAACATGCTTCCCCATTGACTAATGCTACATGTGCAGTAGCAGAAAGCCATTCTGTAGCTCTGCCCTTCAAGCTAAATAGAATAAAACCATTTCCTATTTGTAATTATACACTTAAAATGGTGGCGGCAGTAGGTGGGGTGTAGGGCGGCAATTCCTACCCTGTGCTCGGAGCTGAACTAATTCTTCATTAAGGGAATCCACAGACTCTTCCAGTTGCCTTTTTTTCTGTTCTACATTCTGAAGATATTCAGTCAATGACTTGATCTTGGCTTCATGCTTGTAGAATGGAAAGATTAATTTACTTAAGTATCACAGAATTACATACACATAAACAGTACCTACGTTTTTAAATAAGTAACCTGACCTCACAACAAAAACTGTGCCAATTAAACTCTGAGAAGAACATGACTACTCAAGTAGATCTATAATATGGCCTTTAAGACAACGTCTTTATTCTGGATTGGAATGAAATAAGTTTTTGGCTGGGAGAAAAGATGTTTTGAATGTTACATACTATCACGAGCAATTTACTGTATTTAGAAGACTGCACTGAAATATTCACCTTCATTAAAAAAAAGGCCATCTGTATGTAATAAAAAAATATAGAAAAATTAAATTGCATTCGTAGATCACAATTTTCAGAATTTAGAAGTAACACTACTGATCTTTTCTAACAATTGCATTAAAAGGGCCTTTCTTAATTAGAAGTAAATTTAACCTACTATGCAAGCTTACTGTAATCTCACTGTGCCACTGCTACCTCTCCAACCTCCAACTTACTGCTTTAGTAGACAGAGTGCTCACTACCCACTGCTTCTGTAAGACTTACATGTGTTAAGCAACCGTCAATGGAGAACATATAGGCCCTAATATTGAATAGAAATGCTATAAAACCATTGTCAGGCTACAGACATATTGCAGAAATTCTGAAATCCTATCACACAATTAATAAGAAGCATTCAAATTGAGAACAATATTGAGGATACAGCCAAATCTTGTGACTGTTTGATCACAATGTACTTTACTTTGTTAGGTGTTAAGAAGAACTGCAACTTTTTTTCACTCAGCAAGGTATGAATTCAAAAAAGCATTTAAGTAGTATAGTGTAAAGAAACATTTACCTGTGAGATACGGAGCTGGCAGGCAGCCAGCTCCTTTTCGTTTTCTTCCATTTTCTTATTGCTTTCTGCTTGTGTGCCTTCTAACTGTTTGCAACGTTTCACCATTGTTTTTACTTCTGACTTCATTTTGCTAATATACAGTCTCGCAACTGTGAATTCTTCATCTATCATGCCGGTTCCCTCAGGCTGCTGAAAAGTGTGGAATAACATGTTCAAAAAGCTCAAATAACAGCATAGAAATAGAGACAAGCTGGAGCAACTCAGTGCCTAGAACACATCCCCTGCCTTGGCTGATAATCAGAGTGCTTACACCCCAAAATTTAACTTTTCAGTTTTCTGATTATTTTCATGTTTTCAAAGGTAATGAGTTGCTTGAAGAGGGAAATAAAAGTTCATGTCAGATTTCTAACACTGCTTACATTGTTGCCCTACAGCGATCTTCTAGATTTCTCTTATTTCCTTAGTTCCTCATTCCATTTTTAGTAAGCAACGTCTTCATTGCCACTGTACCAGATCAGTATCAGATTTCCAAGACAAAGCAGTTATGACCATTCTGTGTGGCAGTTAATGTGAACAAAAACATTACTTCAGAAAAAAGTATCATACCTGCTTTTCCCCGTCTTCGTATAATCTAATTCTGTTTGGGACCTGGTAAGTCACAGCATAAGCAAGGGATAAGCTCATGCCGAAACTATTAACATACACGAGGCTTCCTGTGGTGTTTTTTTTTTTCAACCTGACTAAAAAAACTGACCCCACCTATCCACAATGTATGTGCGTAATACATGGCATGAAAAATTGCACCAATTCTTACCTTGACATCATTATTTCCTACTGCGATTCCTATCTCTGCAAGATCTTTTAGTAAGGAGGCCATCATCTCTGTTGCTCGTTTCTTCTGATGGTTGGTCATTTCTTTTAGTTTCTGAAGCTCTGCATCTATACTGGCTAGAGTGACCTACAGTAAAAGAAGATGATTTGAATAAACAAACTCTTGTATTTAGAGTTAATTTAATATTATTTAATTATGGCAACACATGGTTGCCTTCTGAGATGTCCCATTTTTATGTCTAAAACCAGACTGGCACTAGCGTCCGTGAATGCACCACACAGTAAAAATTTAGAAGTCCTGAAGTGACAGTATTTCTTCTGAAAGAAATATAAAGTACTGGGAACAGAAGCCTTCAGCTCACAAAAATATTATCTTACAACTCTGCAACAAAATTCCTGTTAACATTGTTGGACAGCATTCAGAGATATATACAGTTAAATGTTGCAGGAAAAAATTTACAGGAAAAAGGTGCACAAACAATGAGTTGAACACTTCTCACCGTATTTTGGTAAAGGAAAATAATTTCATCTTCATCTGCAAAACTCTTAACTGTTCTCTGCCGGCAAATCAAAAAATGGTACACATCTCCAAGAGTTCATAAGCACTACATTTACTCTAAAGCAGCTTTGCAGTTAGTTCGAGCTGCCATAGTTGTAATGGCTGCAGCTCAGCCGCTTGCATACTCAGAAGTTGTCTGCTCTCCGTTTTAAAAAAATGCCAGAAGCTTTACAGCAAGAATGTTTCAGTCAGTTATGCCAAAGGATGGTTACTGCATGGGATAGCAGTGAGCTACTGAGAACACTGCAACAGCTTAATTTTACTACTTCTCAGAACAGTTGTTGCTTTCTTGTGGATCAAGTTATTCATGACACTCAATGGATGTTATTACATAGAGTCACTTGATTATCTATAAGCTAATTAAAAACACCACCAACAAAGCAAACAAAAACCCCCACGCACTTCAGAATCATGAACACATACAGCTATAGCCTATTCCACCAAATCTGAAATGCTGCTCATATAGGAAGACCAGAGATCATCTGACTTCCAGTCAACCTTAAAGTGATGTAAGTTACCAATAAAAATTACTCAGCTCAGAATACTTAAGATGTTTAAAAGACAGGTTTTGTGATCTTATGAATATCAGCTTTAATGCCAGCATTCTATCCAGTCAAATCTTACTAACTGAAAATTGACAGTCGTGTTCACTAGAAGACTCGGACCCTCTCAACTCTCATCTTCAAGAACAGAGAAGACTGAGACTTAACACATTCTGATTGCAATGCCAGCATACAAGCAGGTCCTTTCCAGTACTTAGAATTTTAGGAAAGTGGGTAGAATATTAACTACCTAAAACTGATAGAGGTCTACCAAACAACTGATTTTACTACCTGAAGAATATACGGAGAAATGCCATACATACTTAAAAGATGAGAGCTATCAACGTCAATATTGACTGCACATTTTCCTTAAGTTCACCTATTTAGAAAAATCATCTTTTGCTGAAGCTAAAAGTGTTTTAGACTTCTAGACCATCTTCCCTTGTGAAAAACCTTTAAATGACTTCAAGCCAGAAATACAGGTAAAGCAAGAAAAACTACGCCAAAGACTGTCAGTAATTTCTTATCCCGGTTTCATACCGATTTTTGATTGAGTTCATCACTAAGCAGCTCATACTCCTTTGCCTTATCTTCTACTTCCTGAGATTTCTGATCATAATTAACAGCTAATTCTTCAAGGGCTTGAAGCACTTCTTTCACTTCTTCTTTAGAGGCATCGTTTTCAGCCTGAAGGCGATTCAACTCTGCTTGCAAGTTGTCTTGGTCCCGTCTCGTTGATGCTAGAAGCTGCAACATTAGAGATTTATTTAAAATTACAACAACAAATAAATTCTAAGTTGAATAAACTGAGTCTTATGAAAGCGCTTAGCTATTATAACAACTCATGAGTCTGAGCTTTTCAACAGGCTAGGGACTAAACTTCCAGTATCTTAACACTGTTAGCTGCTGAAGAGTAACTACACCAAGTGAACAACTGCTAAAGAGGCAGATTAATTTATTTAACTAAGATTAAACAGTAGCTCCAACTTCCTAAGTCCTCTACTCACTTCTCTCTTGCCATATATGCAAAGATTATTATTTTTTAAGTATTTATGCTATATAGAATTGTATCTAATATTTTGATTAAGTGAAATTAACAATTATTAATAGCTATTTCCCCCATTTAATTAAATTATGTCACTGGCAACACACGCATATGAATTGTTTTAATATTTTAGCAAGCATAGTCTGAACTAACACACAGATACTTCCTTTTTCATTATATAAACCTTAAAACAGATTTCTTACAGTAAATTAAAGTATCTTTGGTTCTGACAAACTGCTGACTGTGCATGGGGAAAACAGCTGCTAATGTCTTTGCATAAAATATTTCAATGCCTTCAATCTTAATGGGTACCCAACGTTCAAGCAAACTGTTTAATTTTAGCGATTAGCACAGAGTAAGTGAGGGAATGAATAGGCAGAGCATTTAGATAAGGAATATAGAGAACTATTACACAGCAGTAAGCTGCCATTCTACTTCTTGGTCATAAATTGTGACCTATTCAAAATAACTCAAATTTCTTTAAAGCAAAGACAAATAAAAATAGAACAAAGATACAAGAGTGAATCTCACCTCTTCCTGATCTAACATTTGTGTCTTCAGTTTTTCTACTAATTGGCTTTGCTGATTAATTTCTTCATCCTGTAGTTGAAGTAAGAATCTGTTTAATAAACTGATAAATACCACTCAGGAAAAGAAAAAAGTCTACTAGCAGATGTTAGGTTTTCACTTTTCCATATTCTGAGACAAATATACAAATTAAAGCAATAAAAGTAAAAAAATGGTCCTTTTGATTTCACTGGCCAATCCATTAGGCTGTTAACACACCACATATGTGTAAAAAGTCATGCTTTAAAGACAAAGCTCTTACACTTGTGGTTTTGCAAGTCTACTCCAAGTTGTTAACTTCCAAGAAAAAACTAATATTTAAAGATTTTTTTCCCACTCTCCAAATGCAGTACTATCGCTTAAATTTAAAAATATTTTTGAGTAAAATATGCATAACACAGGAAGAAAAAGTGGTTGTCTTCAAATTACTAATTTTCATGCTTTCTCATTATTTTTCTTCTCCTGGTACAGTATTATTTCAAACTGTCAGCTAGGAAGTAGAAATACTGTTTAAGATACTGATCAATTTTTCTCTCCTAACTTTAATTCTTATCTTGGTTTTCTATGTACAGATACTTTATTTTTTCAGAGCATTTTCTAGTAGTTCCAGCAACAGAGGGAGAGCAACTTAAACGATACTCACTTCGCACCAATTAAGGCAATGTTGATTTATCTTAAATCAGAGCTTTAAATTAGAGTACACGCTTCCAGCAAGCATTTAAGCAAGCTGTACTAACAATCAAGGACTGGCAAATTAAGTATTACATAATGTAGTTCAAGATACATTTCCAAGAGTTCTTAGATTAAATAAGAACGGCATACCTTATCATCCAGTTGTTTGTATAGTTTGGCAATTTCTTCCTCACATTTTCTTCTCTCAGCATCAGTGAAATTGCCAGTTACTCCAATCGTGGTAGCTGGTTTATCATTAAGAACAGTAATATCCTTGTCCACTGCAAAAGCTTCCAAGTTGGCCTTCTCCTTGTCAAACTGTTCATCAACAGGTACAGTCTCCCCTTGAAGAGAAGAATTCATTCAGTTTAGCACAATCAGCCACTACGTATCTTCCACAATCTTAGCCTTGAGAATTGTGGCATACTCCCTGCTAACGGTACTGCTCCACAGTTAATAAGCAATCAAGTTCAAATGATTAATAGTTAAGTCACCACTAGATCATCCAAACTATCTCCTGCTTACCATAGAAGACTATGTTTCACCCAGCTACTCTGCTATGAGCTCCAAATCTCACATCATCTAGAAAGGCACCTAGCTTGCCGTGAAGGCAGCAGCCTGTTTTGCTAGGTAATCACATCTAGTTTTAAGGTGCTTTGCTTCTAATTTCAAGTATTTCTTCAGTTACACTTTTATCCTTTAAGACTCATCTGATGAGAACACCTTAACTTCACACAGAAAAAATACCACACACACTAATCAAGCCACTCCTCTGGTAAACTAAACTAAACTCCTTAGTGCCTTACTACAAAACATTCTATGCAGTCTTTAGATGGTACGAGCTCTTTCCAACAGTCCAGTACTTTGCGTCAATATTCTGGAAGACCTACACTTAACATTTCAGGTGCGACCTCATGCCATCTCTATAAAAGATTTAAAAAGAAGAAAAAATTACATCCCACTAAACTTACTGAAGTAAGCCTGTTCTCAGATTTACACCAGGATGCAGTTATCTACAAGACTGCAAAACCATCTTCTGTAGCTGCCAAACTCCAGAAAATATCTGTAAGCATGACCTATATTTCTCCTTTCCTGAATTTAAGGTTTCATATTTAACTCACATTTTGCCAGAAACTTTAATTTATCAAAAGTCAGTTATTCAGGAAGAAAAATTAGGCAAGCATTCTGTAATGTCAGCAATTTTGGGATTTGAGTGAGCTTTTTTGCCTATTAATATGTTTGAGTTTTAAAAAAGAAACAAGATCTTGTGATATTGATTTGAATTAGGAAACCAAAAGAAAGGAAAACTTACTAGTTTCTCCATCTACAGTCAATATAATTTTTTTCTCCTCCAAAATAAACATCTGTAACCCTACCTCTAGCTGTAACTCTAGCTCTGTAGTAACCTAAGCGTTGAAGAACCTCATATCAATATGCTTCCAGGCATTTTTGCCATTATGCTGTTATTAGAAGTTTTTCCAGCTGCAATACAGTGAAAAATATGAAGTTCCAATGTACACTTAATAGCCGACCTTTAACATTCCTACTACTGTCTTGCATAGGGCTCTTTGTTATTTCTAGTATCCTGAATACTAATTCAGTGTCTGCCATCTTGGCCAAAGTTGGCAGAACAAAAATATAATTGCCCCATACCATTCCGCCATCTGTTGAGTTCATTTTCTAGCCACTGTATGGTGTTACGTAGAGTCTTGTTTTTCTCTTTTTCCTTCTCATACTTCTTCTTCCATTGCTCTGCAGTGAGCTCCACATTGACACAGACAGTGTTCTTAATGGTCTTTGCTCTACAGAGAAAGAGTAAAAAGCTCTGAAATAGGACTTTTTTTTCTTTTATTAAAACTAAAGGCTCTTGAATAAAATTTCTACGTATCACCAGTAAAAGCGTAAACAATTCCCACCTCTTCCAAAAGCTTACTTCTACTCCCTGCCAACTGACTATTCTTTCAATTGGATCAATATAACTGTTAATAGAGCAATATAAAAAACTTTGGGAAGGCTGGGAAGTCTCAAGCTGGATAAATTTGGCTGAATACTTTCACCTGAAAAATTTGCGTCAGGACAGTTCACAGCCTTGAACAAAGTGCAGCATTCACCACACCTAGCAAACACCTCCAATGCAGAGTGTAATGCTTTGAGAATGGAAACCATCAAGCTTACTTAAGAAACAGGCCATTTGAACCTAAAAATCCAGTGCTGGATCTCCATTAACCAAAGAGCTGTGTAAACTATACAGTTCAGACTGATTGTTGACATTCAGTCAAGTGAATCTCATCTGAACACATTAGGTCTGGAGGTGAAACTACAGGCACTAATAAAATATTGTCATGAAGTTAATGTATAGTTTTTCCTTTAGCATCGTACCTCATTTACCTCAGTAATTCTTCTGTCTAGTACTACCAGACACTCCACCCGCACAAGTACAAAAACAAGAAAAAAAGCTTAATGGTAGTTCAAAGTTTTTTCCCCATATTATGACTCCTATAAGCATCTTTCTGCAAACTCTCACTGGCACCAATTACTATCATAAGGCACTGTGACTCCCTACTAAGTTATGTGATATTTATCTAGACTTCGGTTACTAAAGCTGAGGGTTTCATCATAAATTTCACCTCTACAAGGCTGAATTAGTATACCAGATTAATTATTGTAGCTGACATAGAATCGCACTCGAACTGCTGAAGAAGTCAGTAACATGAGGCAGTGAAACTGAAGCGCTATACATGGAAGATACTTAACAACAGCTCATTCAAGAGATACTAAGAGGAAAGGACTCCCTAGATTCAAAAATGAGTCCAAAAGCTGTTGCAGAACACAGTCATTACTCCACACCCACTATCTACCCATATTCTGCCAGGTTTTCAAGAAGTTCTGAAGTTACCTAGCCTACCTTACATAATAAAAAAAACTTCTCTGCAAAGACCAGGAGAAAACTATCTTGCTGAGCTACTGAGATAGGCTAACACAGAAGACCAGATGAGCTTACTCACCTTTGGCCAAAGAGAAGAGTAGATTTAGTTTCAGATTCATTGTATGAAGATGGAGAACAACAAATAACAATAGTGGTTCTGCAGTTACCCCCTAGTGAATCTTGAAGGATTCTGGTCATTTTGCTATCACGATATGGAACATAAGTCTACCAAGAAAATGGTTAAACAAATCAGTCAGGTTTTCAGACATATTGTTTGGGTTTTTTGAAGTAAGAGCTATGCTTTTTCTAGGTGTAACTTCATTAGAAAGACATTAAATGCTAATTTAACTGATAAAACATAATACTGAACACATGTGGGATGACAAAAATGTCTGGTAACTTCTAGAGTACAAGAAAACTGTCAGCATCATGGTCCCTCAACGTTAAATGTAACTTAATAGAGTAGAAGAATAATGGCCATTTGCAACACATTAATGCTTTTGGATTAGTTTAAAAACTTCATGCATATCACCAAGATCAGCAAAGAATTTCTTCATAGCATCATATTCAGAGACGCAAGCCTTTAACCTTGAAGTACAAAAATATGAAAGATCACACTTACACTGCTTTCAGCCAAAGCTGAAATGACATTTCCAAGAGCAGACAGAGACTTGTTGATGTTCTTGGCCTCATCCAGCACAGCACCTTCTGCTCCAGTTTTACTAACCTACACAACATTTCCATAAATTACTGAATGCATCTTCAAAAAACACCTTCCAGGTTTAACATAGAATTCAAGTCACTTTCCCACTTTTAAGTCAGTCTCCCTGACTTTATGAAGTACTCATAAGCAAGTTGGATTAGAATAAGCAAACTCCTGCTCAGACCTTCCCGGATTTACCATCTATTTTTGAATGAAAAATCACTCTCTGAAGAGGTTTGAACTTTTAAACTGAAGCTAGTATTTTCCCTTAAAATGCCTTTTCATAGAAGATAAAGATTTAGTTAAAAATTTCTATCAACCTCAAACAACTACAAAAGTAAAGTTTGTCCAAAAGTTTGAATTCCTCAAAGTAAAGGAAATGGGCATTATGAATAATTTACATTATCAACGCAAACAAGATATAGAACCCTGTCTTAATAAGATCTTTATAGTTAGTTCAGGGGTCATCCTTAAAACAAAGAAAAAAACACCAATAAACATACCAAGCAACCAAGAAAACAAGTAAAACCACATAAAGAAACTGAAGATTCCAATCAAAACCCAAACGAACCACACACTACCACTCTCCCCCTTGCCCCAGAAAATACGAGAGTCTCTAAAAGCAACAAGTTGTGACAACAGATCTTAGAGACTGAATCTGACCTACATGAGTGCTCTAGGAACTTAAGTAGATATCAGTAGAAACGTGAAAAAAAGTTCTACCCTGACACCATTCTGTTTACCTTGGCTCTTCTGCCTCCAAGGCTGAATCTGACATATAGTTCTGTAACCTTCCTTTTACCAATCCTCTCACCGAGCTATGAGCATGACTATAACCAAGTGATTCTATTTGCCTCTGTTTAAAACAACCTAAGACTAGGCATCACAAACCCTGATGTACTTAAAAAACACTGGGAGAGGTGTGAAAGCAAAAGCTTGAATTCAACAGTAAAAGGAACATAACTACAGAGAAAGGAGGTCTGCAACCCAGCCTCTTTCTTAATGCTTTGTTTCATTCTCATTAAAAAACAAGAACACACGTTTCAGAATAAACACAGGATTAGAGACAACAATAAGGCCATAGAACAATGACAAAGGTGAGGAGAAAGGACTGAAAGAGATGTGGATTACCTCAGAAGGAAAGATGAAAAAAAAGAACAAATCCAGCTCTTTAAAGGCTAAATCACAGTCCAAGTGTTATAGAATAAGGAAATTTCATGTTTCGTTCCCTGCTTTAAGCCACTGATATAGAAAAGCAAGCTGTTATTTTCAACAACGTTAAACAGCATTTCAAATTAAGAAACTTGGTACCACTACGTAAGAAAACCCATTTATTCCAGTACTTCACTACCCAACACACCTGCATACCTTTTTGCTCTCACAAATACTGAGACTGAACTCTAGCCTATTTCTCCACCCTATTCCATATTTACAAACTCTTACTGCAGAAATGAGCTTAAAGAGGCAGTATCTAACAACCAATCCAGACTAGGATTCAGAGATCATACTTCAAATTCAAAATCGGAACACTTCAGAGATGACAACTGAATAATCAGTACTGCATTAACATAAAATATCTGATTGTCAAGAATAAGTGGAGTTTTTCAGAGTAGAAAAAGAAATTTAGAATTACCTTTTCACTACCTGCCAAGTCCACAAGGTAAAGTTTCCCACTTAGTTTCTGTTCTGTTTGCGTATTCTCTTGTTTTACATTAATAAGAAAAATACTATGACTTCGGGAGCTGTGTTCATTCATATCTATAATCCAAAATACATAAATTGTCAAAAATATTTGTACAACAAAACTCACTTAAAGCAGCACCTTCCGACAATGAAGCAACATTAAAGCTAATGAAACTGTAGAGAGAAATTTCTCAACGACAATAAAACCAGAGGCACCCAAACCAACAGTATTGTCTAATCAAGTAACAAAGATCCAGTCTCCTTTGGGCTTCTATTAACACCACATAAGTGCACTGATATGATTTGACAGTCTGTCAACTATGGGTTTCACATATTTACTTTATCAGAACAAAAAAATCCCACATTTATATTCTGATACCAGAACCTATTCCTTTTTTTTGTAGATTTACAGTGTATCACATTTTATCCTCTAGTGAAAATTTGAACTAGATGGCCGTAACTTTTCACCTCTTTCCAATTTAAATACCTACTGCTCCCTCTGCCGTGAAACATGCAGAGTAAACAAGACTTAATGTAATAAAGTTCTTTAAATTCAGTAACAAAATTTAAGCTGACTGAATATTTCTGCTATTTCTCCACCACTTAATCTGGTTCCCATTCAGAACCGCACTACCTAGGAGCAATGAAGTAGTGCAGGACTGAGTCATTCCTTAAAAGGAGCATCATATTTTTATTTTTGAACCTTATCTAGAGAAAAAAGAACCAAAATCTTTTCTTTTTTAATGACTGTATAGTTGTTCTTTTCCTGAATAAAGATCTAGATGCAGGAAGACTGTGAAACTCACCCTCAAACTTGCTTTCAAAGATTTCTGACAGTCGCTTCAGTTGCTAAGAACTGAGGTATTACTTTGGCATGCACCTCACTTTTCCTTAGCTTATTCTTTTTTTTCAAGCTTTTGTTATTTCCTAATCCTGCTTGTTGGGGAAATTGAGACCTATGATATGGCTCCTTGCAAATCAGTTGCATGACATAGCTGAAAAAGCTTGGGACATTGGGATGCTGCTTAATTCTACAGCATGTCTGAATAGGTATTACGACCAGCTCTTTGTAGCATATGCAACAGAATGGCCAAACTCTTGATGAGCCACAATGCCTTACTCAGATTCATATGTTAACTGAAACAAATGCCGCAAACTGGGCTTTTGTACAATTCCTAATGCAGAACTACACCTTTTTCACCAATGATTCAGAGCTCCTCACTGATCAGTTACTTAGACTTGGATTGAAAGGAGAGAGTAACAACACCTAACAATGAATGAGTTGAAATACTTGTTTCTGAAAGACATGCTGAAACTGCTTATGCTAGGCCATTTAACAAACCTGAATTATTTAGCTCACGATTTTTCTCTTTCCTACTGTAAGGCATACCAGAAGCAAATCCATAAAGTACTAGAAGAAGACAAAAAGATACTTACTTGTAACTGCTACATGCCGGTTTGATTTTCCTTCATCTATGGTATCCATAACTTCTTCTGGACTACATACAAAACGCTCTGTGCAACCCTTAAAAACAGCAAAAAATATCACACCAACAAACCAGCAGTAAATGGTGCACACCAGAGAAGTGAAAGATGAAAACATATCAGATTGGTGCTCACCTTCACATAGGGAACTCTGTTTTTGTCCTCATGAACGGAAAGATTGGTCTTTGAAACTGGAAGAGAAGAATGTATATATTATTCCTTTGCAAAATTCATGAGTTATGTACATGTGTCTGAGTCAGATGTTACTTCTGAGCAACACTTCACAAAAAATGTATTATACATGAAACGACCACTACTGTAGCTTCAATTTTATTACATGGATCAGCTCCACGCTTTCTTATTTTGATGTAGCCTTATTTATGTTACTAGCAAATGGCATACCTATTGTAGTATCATAAGAAGGCATTTGAGCTTTTTTTAACATCTCTTTTCAGAACATTTTACTTTCTATGTTTAACATAAATAAAAGGCTTACCATCCAAAAGGTCCCTTATTTTATCCAAGTATATTTCAAAATATGACACCTAGAAGTGGGAAGGGAAATCAAGATATAGCATCAGAAAGCAAAAATGCTTTGCTTTTTGATCAGAAAGATCCAACATGACTATTAGGACCTTCCACATAAAACCACATCTAGCTGAAGTCCTTAAGGCTGAACTAAAATACACTGTTAAGAGGAAACTATTTTGATCAAAAGCTTCAAGCACTATCAGCGCTGCCATAAGTTATCAGGACAGCTACCAGAATGTTTAACGGAAACAAGATTAAAGTGTTAGCATAATTCTTCTTTAAGAGTCAGTTACTTCAGAAATAACTCACATTTACGTTTTCCAAGTTAGAGGCACTTGAAACAGATACAGTACATGCATTTAACCATAGACTACTTCCAGTTTTAACAGAGATTAAATAAGAAACAATGCAGAAAGGTTTACCTTAATATGAAACTCAAGATTCTCATCCATAGAGTAAATATAATTAAAAATATCTTGCACTATTCTTGGAATAATACCCATTCCATCCGGGTCATGGAGCTTCCCCTTATTAGAAAAAGAAACAAAAAAATGAAACATTCATACTGAATTCAACATCAAGAACAGTATCTAAAGGCAATAAGAACAGTTAACAGAGTCTTAAAATGCTTAAAATATTTCATCTATAAAGGAAAGTCTTGACCATCAATTTAGGCCCAACATTTGCCAGAAGGAAAAACAATCTCAGAAATCTCCCAGACTACTAAAAGCAAAAATGCATCATTAAAATTACCCATGTTTCTCATCCTGCTACTAAGGGTTGAAAAAAAAAAAATACAGCAATTGCCATTCTTGGTCTTAAATAAACATTTTGGGTATCAAAATGTTGCAATGGAAAGAAAAATAAAATTGCAAGATGAAAACAAGCAGACATCTTATTTCTAAAAATAAGACTATTGTAATGAAACAGATAACAGTGACATTAAGAGGAAAATTACTTTAAGATTTCTTACTTCCATAGTGTGTGTCTTTCCAGATGATGTTTGCCCATAAGCAAATATTGTACCATTGTATCCCTCAAGTACATCTAAAGGGAAAGAGTGTTTTCATTAGGGTTCATTTCCTTCTTCTAAAATGGAGTCAAATGAAATAGAAAGCAAACAGGCAGTTCCTAAAATGTTCAGCAACGTAAATCATTCAGTGTTTGGGAACTCTGCACTAGAGCTGGGTGGGGAGGGAAGGTGTTCCTCCCTACCCTTTTTAATGCATTAAGTCACCACTGCCCACGTGTTAGAAGTTTACTGTTTTAGAAGCATTTTTTTGTTCAACCAGAAAAATCAGGACTTCAGAGTCAGAAGGAAAAAGGAAATCAACACTACCATCAGACCAAACATGTAAGTCTTTGAAGGAGAAACCATATACAAAGACACTATACTACTATCTTCTGCCTTCAGAAAAAGTTAAATTTTCCAATGGTGAAAAGAACGAGCTATGTCTTAAGTTTCAAGCATCTTACCCTTTGGCCATAAGGTAATATTTCAGATTATGAATGAGCCAACCTGAAGTTTTAGAGTGAGGGGCTGGTGGGTTGCTGTAGAATCATAACTACAGTACAGTTACTGTAGAATCATATCAAGCAGACTTTTATTTTCCAAAATCAAACATGAGATACTCCAAATGGGGAAGTTTTTGCCACCCCATCATACCAATAAATTCATCTGTACCACCACTAAAGCTCATCTGCCACATGAAGTAGCACAGCCTAGAAATGCTGCACAGAGAAACAGAGACCAAATTCTCAGGTGGAGGAAAGGGGCAGCATTACAATTCTTAGTTAACTCCAATTTTTAAGGAGCTGACCTAATCCTGATTACTATTTTACTCATTAAAGGGTTAAATACTTGCAGCAGCATGGTTTTGCTACACAAAACCCCCTACATTTACCTAATCTTCTCTTGTTAGTAATAGCTGATATTTCAGGGGAAGGCTTTGTTAAAGTTGTTTTGAACATTACGTCAACTAGAACTTATTACTGATCTCCTCAAGAAGTTAATCAATTTTATCTTCAGAAAATCAGCTAATTGCTTACTCGAAAAACTTACTGTGGTATAACCTTCTTTATGATAAGACTTGATTTTCTGAAGTTACTAGGCCAATTCTGACAACTCAAGTTTGGAGAAGCTGTACGCTCTGAACTGTACAGTGAACTCATGTTTAATCTTCTACTTGTGAAGCTAGAAGTCACATTTAACCCCCCTTCCCCTCCTTAAACTGTGTATTGAATAAACAAGGTCAAAAAAGATCTATAGCATACACATGATTTCACAAGTTCCCTTTCCTCTGATATTCCTACAAACAAACAAAAGCAATTGTAAGATATTTTCACCAATACATTTGGAAAATAAAGAAACTATCCATAAGAGTTACTTTGATTAATTTCTGAGAAGTTATTTTAAGCAATCTTTTGCAGAGACCTGCAAAAAACCCATACATGGCAGGCAAATGTTATCAAACACTGCAATTGAAATAGCAGGTTGAGCACTGACATATTTATCAGCTCAACTCTTGGATGATTTTATACTGCTATGATCCTTGTTGGCTTTTATTAAACATTCAGAAGGTAAAAGGGAGTGATACAAGCACTAGTTTTCACATCTGAAACCCATACGAATGAGACTTTTCTTTACAGTTAAAGTTGGTGTTCCACCTTACCTTTGACAATCTTCTTAGCACAATCATTGTATACTTGTTCCTGTGATGTGTTTGACTGGAATACACGGTCAAATATATATGGCTTGGACTGGAAAAAAAAAAAAAAACCATACACAGAAGAGCTATTAAGAAAACCCAAAACAACAGACACTGAAGTAGAACTGGAAAGTGCTTGTTCATATAGTTTAGAAGTAGCCCATACTGGTCTCAGTCCAATCGTTTGTTTTATTTTAAGCACTTGAAGACTGTAGCAAGGAAATCAGCTTACAGTAGTGTTGCCTAAATCTTCAAATGCTTGCCTACAAGTTAAGGTTAAATACATTTGCTTTTGAAGTGCAATCTAAATACTTCCCCAAAACTACTCTGCCACATAATCTCAATTTACTTGATTTGCAAGGTAAACCAATGCCTTGTCTGTACATCTGAGAGTCCGCCTTCTACTCAGGTAGCGGGTTTACTCCAGTAAACCCGAATTATTAAAGAGAGCTTACACTTATCACACAGAATGTCCGTGTTGGTAGTTATTTGTTAAAAACCTCAAACCAAACAGTCAGATCACCTACAGTCAGCACAAGAACTATTTCCCTATACATGATATGCTTAAGAAAAGCTCCATTAGCAGAAGGAAAAGTCCACTTTGGAGGAAGAGAACTATTCATACAAGATTCATTTTGAAAGGCACTAAGAGGAAGCTGTATTAAGATATAAACTATTACGCTTTCTTTATGAAGTTCAAGTTTCTGTAGTACTTTCAGAGCTTGCCAAGCAGACAGGTAAGGTTTACAAAGGACCTAGGTCAGTCAACATCACTAAATTCACCACACTTGTCAAGTGCTCCATTTTGCCTATATTTAATTCATCATCCTCCCTCCGGGATATTCTGGAACTGCCTCCCTGGCAAAGAAACAAATATATCTTCTATCTTTCACACACCCACCACATTCCCTTCCCCAGCCTGACCTTCCCTTTGTCTTTTAATAAGATCTAGCATAACACCAAACAAAGCTTCTAAAATTCAACACACAACTATCTGCTGAGAGGGCTGGAATTCAGGTGGATAAGCTCCCTCTTGGAAAAAGTAATTACAGTGTTCACTGTGCAAATACACACAAGAAACCACAAGACTCAGTAGTCAGAAGCTATCCCTAGGGTGCTGAAGTTTGTCATAACACTTGTTCCACAGCAGGGAAATCACAAGCCTTCTGGATTACTCATTTCAGCTTCAAATACACCTCAAATTCCTTATGTTCTACAGGTAGAATTGAGGCCATTATGTACACCAGAAGACAAACAACTAATTAGTTCAAGTAACCCTGAGGTCAGAAAGTGAAGAGTGAGAAAACGCTACATAAAAAAAAAGTCCCTGTAGGAAAGGTAACACCAGTTAAACACTTTCTTTGTCACTAGCAGCTGCAGTTTCAAAAAGCCTCCAACTTTATTAATATCAATCAGCTACACTACACACTGCAAGTAATCTACATCACAAAATGCTGATCAGATCTGTTTGGTGTTCAAGTTCTTTTGCATATCTGTACACTTTGGAGGATTGTACTTATCATTATGCACTGGAAAAATATAGCAAGAAAAGAAATAGCATTCAACATCACTGCAAAATATTCTGTGCAGCATTAGTAATTTTTGTGTTTGTAAGATTTAAACTCTTCTCCAAACTACTGCTAAAAAAATACATAGATTACAATTATTCCAATTAAATTGATTTTGGAAGAATCAGGGAAAGTTGCTGGATACAACCTTCTGACAGTCTATGCAGCAACTGTTAAGAATACTCACTATTTCTCACCCCAACATATCTGACCTTTGCTGTTGCAAAAAGAACATAACTATGAGAAAAGATCATTAGAAGGCAAGAACTGTTTTGCATATTATGTTTCAATGTATACACATACAACATATTTCTGACACCAATTTTTTTGCAGATTTTTTTTCTTTTTCAAAAAATTCCAACCTAAGTAAAAGTAATCAAGCCTAGTTTCTGATAGAGGAAGACACTTTGTTTAGAAAGGGCTTTAGGCACAAGCTGCACTAGTTTGCAACCACCCTGCATCTACAGGTATTTGCAGTGGGTTCTGGAAAAGCTCTCCTTCTCCAAGTTTTTAAACAGCATTTAGAGGTTTTTTTGGTTGCTTGTTTTTAATTCTTCTGCCAAGCAAAGGTTGACTGAATTGAATTCTTCCTCTGTGTTAAAGGAAAATTATGTTTACTAATTTGAAAGTAAGCCATAGACACAGAATACTGTTAGACTATCTACACTCCAATCGCCATTTAAACGCTTTCATAGGAGAACGGGATCAAATAACAGTATTTCAATTGATTAGTCTCTTTTGCTTTATAAAATGTTATATAAAGAACAGCACATATGATGAATGCCACAGACTCGTAAGAACAAAATGCCAAGCTGCAAGGACTTCATTCTGACAGTAAAACCTTTAATTTGTCTTATTTATTTATACAGTGAAAGCTGTTAGGCACATGACAAATTCCAGCTTCCCTCAATTTGACAGCTGCTACCAACATACCCACAAAATTTTATTAACTTTGATGAAAAAAATCCTCACAAGGTGTCCTGTTTATACCACTTGCCACTTCCCTATCCCTTGCTGGTGAAAGCGGAATACCTGTTTACACATCCTCCGTACTAAATGTTCCTAGATGAAGCCACAATACAAGTCTGAAGCACTCAAAAATCCACATACATATGTCCCTCCACTCCCAGGTCACAGTATGTTTATCGCAGCTATAAAGGTCCACATTAGAGGCAAGTCCCTGCTCCATCATTACTGAATCAATATGTAACCAAGCAGGTTTAGCCAAGCAGGTTGCAAGGTAATTACGTTTTAAGAATACAATTTACTCCCACTCATATGGTTTCGCATCTCTGGCATCTGCAATGCTATGTCTTATCACTTCTCTTTACAGTCTGCTTGCTGCTGTAAACAAAGCTAAAACTGTATTACACAGATTACCCTGCCCTAGAAAACCTCCTCATTACCTTTAAGAGATTAATCAAGAAAGATTAAAGTGTCAGACATTTTTCTATACCAGATGCCTTTCTTCCTCAAGTAGTAAACAATCAGATATTATGATGGAACTGAAAACACAAAAGGTAGAAGCAATACTACCAAGTGGTGTGGCAACAGTGGTAGCAGCAACCTTGCTACCATGATACAATGTTGCTTTGTCACACTCCAAAGCAGTCAGCAAACATTACTCAAACCCTAAGAAAAATTTAAAACATACAACCTATAAGCAACACAAAACATCAAGCAAATAAGCAGAGCTTCCAACTTCCTCCCTCCAAAGAGGGGATTCAGCAATGCCATCCACTCCTTGCCTAGCGTTTGTTCTGTGAGTAATCAACGACAAGACAACTGCAGCTCCTGTAGGTGCTTGTACTGCAGGGATGTGGTGCCACAGCAAAAATGTGGTAAGCACTGTCACAGCCCTCAACTTAAAGATTAGTTACCAGTTATCCTTACCTACAAGGATGGTCAACCTATCCAAATTGTATATACAAGATTCAGAGGGCACTCCAGTGTTCCTCAGAACAGTTTTTGTCAGTACCTTCAATGAGGACTGCATAACTGTGATCACAACTAGGCTGAACTCTTAAGTATTTCTAGGACTTTTAAGGTGTCTCCATAGAAACAATTTAAAATATTTATCACTTGCCCATTTTAACTTTCTGTGAACTACAGGATTGCTTAATCATAGCTCTTAGTTCACCTTATTTTCTGTGCATTAGTATTTGAAGCAAAGCCAGCAGTCCAAATTTACTTGAAAATCATCAGCATATTTTTCTACTGCAACATATCTAGATGCCCCTTACTGTTTCTTTTTTGCTAGAATGGGCTACTGAAGCAATATTACACCAACTCGGGGCTGGTTTATTCTTGGTAAGAGACTTAGGTAATAAATGTGAGGTAAACCCATTACTTAAGTTTCACATCTTTAATAAAGAACATGCTTCCCATCAGCACGTAATACAGTAAAAGAAATCTCACACCAAACAATTTCTGAAAAGTATGACATCAAATACCTGACTCAGTTCTTCCTATTACTAAGCTAAGGTATTGCTGCTTTGACACACCTAACAGAGTCCACCACTGCGAATGAGTGAAAAGGCACTGTTCCATATTATTATTTTTATTTTTAGGATAAGGAAAAGGATCTTCTTGTCTTAGCCCTATGCAGGTAAAACTGCAGCTGACAGAACAGTTACTACATCTCAGCTCTTTCTGCCTTATTTTTCTTATTTCAGAACAACCACGTACGAGATGAGTGAGACGTTTCAAGGCAAGTGGTTTTGCAGTCAGGGAGTTTTGGTATCCCTTTACACATCACTAAGCTAGAAAATCTGCTTTCTGCATTTACCAGTATAATCTGAAAAACTTCTATTATCCACCATTTCCTGGAATTAAATAAAAAAACAGAGTAACACTGAAAGAATATTATTGTGTCAGCTACAGGTTGCACTATAGACATCAGGCATTTTAAGTCACTTGTTTCTAATAAAACAGTACTTTCCCTTGCAAAATAATAAAAAGTTCTTTTAAGAACACCCTGTTTCCTGTATTTACACACTCTGGCACAGCCTTTCTTTCAGCAATACACATGAATTACATTTTCCTTCTGAATAATCTGCCAAAAGCTGCAGTAATAGCAAGTGATCTTCATTAATCTCATTCTAACATAATTTAAACCTAGCTTTGCTCTCATTTACTATCCAATACTAGTTTAAAAAGTAATGAAAAAGAAAGCTACATGTCTCAAGCTCTTCCCAGGATCACAGGGGCTACATCTGAGATACAAAAAAAAAAAAAGTACTTTAAGCAAATACGAAAATACAAGCAGATAGTCATGAATCATTCTTAAAAGCCAAAGAAATAAGGATTATATTATGATCATTACTAGAAATGTTTGGGTGTCAGAGGAGTAGTGTCCATTTCTGTTGAAAGCCCATGTAACACTTCACCACTTCAGTCATTTGACAGGACTGTTTCCAGCTTAGGCTTCAGTCCAAAATCCTCGAGTCTCACTGTATTCAGTAATGCGTCTTATCTTCTGGACAGCTTTAAGATGAGCAAGGCTAGCTATGGAGATTTTTCTGAAAAGAAGTATAGATACATTATGCAGAACTATAAAGCTAGTCTGCTGCAAGCAGTTTTACATTTGGAAAAATAAAGTACATAATCATATATTAGCTTGCTACCCCTCCCTGTTTCATCTTGCTCAAAAGCCTGAAATACATGAGCAAATTGCTACTGATTTTTTAGTATAGGTACATTTATGATGTTTAGCATAAAAGCACTATATTTATAACAAGTCACTCTATCTATTTTAACAAAAAGCCTTATATTTACTTAACAGAAAGAACCATAAGGAAAAAAACCCAACCTTAATAAAGTACTAAAATGAAAAGATTAATTTTATTAATTAATAATGTAAAAGCTCTTTACTAGATAAAAAAAGTTTCATGCTCTTGAAGGACAACACTCTGAAAAAGTTTGCTCTTTAAGGGACCAACACCCTATGTCCCCTCAAATTGTCATCACACACTAGCTACAATTAAACCAAGTATTTTATCTAACACAAATCAAAACAACTAGCTCGTCCAGAAAGACAACCATGCCAGTAATTACACAGCAGCTAGGAAGAGAAGGGAGGAGAGATAGCTCGGAGATGATGGGGGAGTCAAGGAAGGAGGAGGGTTCGGTTACAGCCACAGATTTCCTCTCCCCACCCTCCTCCATAAAGGAGTCCAGTCTGCAGTCTGCTATAAGCTCTGCCATTACAGGCAGCTCCCAAGTACTATTAAAGAAGTCTTCACTGTTACAGCACAGACCCAGGCGCATACAAAAGGTGCAAGTCCTTTAGGCAGCTGAGGAAAGCGGCTATAAAACCAAAAGTGGCTCAATTACAGTTCAGAAAGCAAACAATAGCCACGTAGCAATAAAGACAGAAATCAAAGAAAGAAACCAAACATACAGCTTACTGAGGGTGTCTTTAGAAACCTTCATGAGAACTGTTTCTGTTACTGTCTTCCCATGGGCAATTCTACCACACACACACAAGAGGTGGCTGGCTACAGCCTCAAGCTGGAAGGTTCTTCATTTTGGAAAAACTCAGGTGGCTTGTTAAATAAAATCTAACAACCCCCACCACTGTCTAAACCTCCACCACTAAAGCCATTGTCTCAAAAGTTTTAGAGAATCTCGAAGTTATGACTTGAACATCAGTCTTGTCATATGCCCACCATTATAAAACCAAAATCACAAAGCCATCCTTATTAAGACTTCGTGAAGCAGAACTCAAATACTGTCTCTACTACCCAATCCAATAACTTTGGGGTGTGTTTTTCCCGAAGTCCAACTTACTAAATCCTGGACCTAGGACCAACAAATGATTTTTTTGTTTTAATTCTTGCCAATACAGAAAACGTCAAAGTACAGTTGTAACACTAAATATTAACCCTGATCAAAAAGTCTCACATGATCCCTCAGGAATACACCACCAGACTGTCCTACCCATTTATGTCCTACAGCGTTACCTCAGACCAATCAAACTTTTAAAGCATACTTAAAGACTATTTAAACAATCTAAGTTTTCTATTTAGACTAGACCTACTAAAAGAACACAAGGAAATATTTTTTAGAGGTCAGAAAAACTTAATTCTAAACTTAATCATAGATTTTAAACAGAATACGTAGTGACTTAAAAAAATTTTATTAAATCATCTCCTTCAACCTCAGGCACTGCACAAAAAAAGCTACTATTGGTATCCTCAAGAAACAGAATATAAAACAAGAATCTTAGAATCATGGAATGGTTTAGGTTGGAAGAGACCTTAAAGATAATCTAGTCCCAACCCCCCTGCCCTAGGCAGGGACACCAAGAAGACAAATAACTTAGTTTTATTAACGCAGAACCAGTACCATCTCTAGAGTGAAAAGAATTCCTATGAAAACACAAATTAAGCATTGGTAAAACCAACCCAAACACTGGGAATAGAGCATGCTTGTACAATACCAACCAAACCAAGCAATAAACTACTGTACTTCAATTTTATATTCCAGTTCCACTTTACAGCTAAATGACAGACTAAACAAAAGCGAAAGGATTACCTTTTCCGCTGTAACATCCGGATTGTTTTATAACAGGCCTCATACTTTGCAAGGTGACTTCAGTTAAAATTTATTTACAGACTCGTAATAAGCCAAACGGTCTGCTTATTTTGATTCTTTCCAAACAACTACCAGTCGAAGGCGGATTCACAGACCGCAAGCACTAACGAACCGGAACCCGCACTGCGCTTCAGTATTTTCTTCCCCCAAAGCTCCCTCCAGCCCATTCCTCCAGCGGCAGCTCCAAGCCACCGCTGCCCGGTGCCTGCTTGGCGGCCACACTCGCCGAATGCGGAGACAGCCCGGGGTGCCCGCCTCCCGCGCACCTCCCCCGGGAGCCGTGGCCGCTACGACCCCAGCCCCACGCCTCAGGCAACGCTTTCCCCAAAGGCTTCCTGACCCGCTCCCCGAGTCAGGACCAGCCGCGGGCGATGCCCTCCCGACACCGCTCCCAGCCCGGGGGCGTCCGCCCCGCGCCCGTCGCCGCTGGGTCTGACCCTCCCGCCGCCCCGCGCCCATCCCCGCCGTGTCCGGTCTCCCCTCCCCGCGCCCATTCTCGCTGCCCCTCACATCCCACCACGTCCGACCCCGCGCCCACCCTCGCCGTGTCCGACTCCCGCCGTGTGCGGTTCCCCCCGCCGCCTCCTCGCCCCGCCGTTCCCGCCCCTCACCGCGATAACGACGGTGTCTTCGCCCTGGAACTTGGCGATGTACTTGTCGCCGCGGGTGACCTCGGACTCGTTGAGGGGCCTGAAGCGGCACATCACTTTGATGTTGCACTCCGCCGGGTCCGCCATCTTAGGCCGCCGCCGCCACCGCCCGCTCCGCTCCGCCGCCGCCCGCCGCCGCCGCGCTGCTCGCTACGGGGGTCTCACAAACCACCGCCGCCCGGGAATTCCGTGCCCGCCCCGAGCAGAACGGGAAAGGGAAGGGCTCCTTCCTGGCCGCCGCCTCCCGCTCTCACGTCCTCCCCAATATGGCAGCCATGGCGGCGGCTGCGCCGGCGAGTCCCGGCCCCCCCCGCGCCGGCAGGGGCGGTGCCGGCGGCAGCGCGGGGGTGACATCACCCACTGCAGCGCCTGGCCCCGCCGGCACTGCAAGGCGCATGCGCGGAGCCGTCGCTGGGGCGCAGGGGCTGCCGACGGGAGGGGGCGGGGCTAAGGGCCCCGTGGTGAGGGCTTTCGTACGGCGTCTCGTATGGCTCTGGTGTCGAGGGGAACTGCTGGTGTAGAACGTGGGATCATAGAATCATAGAATCATAGAATCATAGAATCGTTTGAGTTGGAAGGGACCTTAAAGATCATCTAGTTCCACACCCATGGGCAGGGGGTGTGGAACTAGGTCAGACTGCCCAAGGCCCCATCCAACCCGGCCTTGAACACCTCCAGTGATGGGGCAGCCACAATTTCCCTGGGCAACCTGTTGCGGTGTCTCACCACTCTCATGGTGAAGAAATTCTTCCTTGTATCAAATCTAAATCTGCCCCTTTCCAGTTTATACCCATTCCCCTTCATTCTATCACCACAAGCCTTTATGAATAGCCCCTCCCCAGCTTTCTTGTAGGCCTTTTCAGGTACTGGAAGGTTGCTATAAGATCCCCTTGGAGCCTCCTCTCCTCCAGGCTGACCAGGCCTAACTCTCTTAGCCTGTCCTCATATGGAAAGTGCTCCAGCCTTTTGATCATCTTTGTAGCTTCCTCTGTATCCATTCCAACAGTTCCATATCCTTCTTATGTTGAGGATTCCAGAACTGGACACAATACTCCAGATGAGGTCTCACAAGAACAGAGTAGAGGGGCAGAATCACCTCCCTCAACCTGGTGGCCACTCTTCTTTTGATGCGGCCCAGGATACAGTGGCCTTCTGGGCTGTGAGCGCAGATTGCCGGCTCATGTAGAGCTTCTCATCGACCAGCACGCCCAAGTCCTCTGCAGGGCCGCTCTGAATCACATCATCCCCCATCAGATACTGAAAGCAAGGGTTGCCCTGGCCCATGTGTAGGACTTTGCACTTGGCCTTGTTGAACCTCACAAGGTTCTCACAGGCCCTCTTCTCCAGCCATGCCGGCGAATAAACTCTCCGAGACTCATCATGGAATTTTAGAAAGTGAGCATACTTTATCAGCCTGGGCAACGCAAGGGAGCAATCCCCATCAATCATGCAGGAGCCGGGACAGGATGCATTTCACACTTACTGCATATGTATACATTTTCCGAGAAATCTTATGCATATGCTGTTACTTTGACATTGCATTTGAGATAAGAAAGGCTACAAACAGAGATGATTAGAGAAGAAGAGGCATCTGTTCAGCACAGATCACACTTCACACAAGATGTTATTATCTTCAAAGAATAAACAGTGTCTGGAAAAAACACTATCAGAAAGAAAACACGCTATCAGAGAAAGAAAACACCCTATCAGAGGGACATTATGTCTAACTTTCAAAAAATACAATTACTTAGATGAAACTTAAATTCAGTTTAAATAAAAAATACTAGGTTTTGTACAGGGATATGGGGGCCTCACCTCACATCACCCATGCTGCCAGGTTTCGTAAGGGCGCCTGTAAACTGAGAGGCAGGTGTGAAGTAAGGGTTTAAAGCAGTCAGGGGAGGTGGAAGCCGCCGATTTTCTTTTTGTTTGGGTTTTTTTTTCATAGACTCATAGAATCATTAAGATTGGAGAAGCCATCTAAGAGAGATCATCCGGTCCAGCCATCAGCCCAATGCTGCTGTGCCTACTAAACCGTGTCCCAAACCTCTGCATCGACATGTTTTTTTGAACATCTCTAGAGATGGGAACCCCACCACTTCCCTGGGCTGCCTGTTCCAATGCTTGTGCACTCTTTCAGTAAAGAATTTTTTCCTAATATCCAATCTAAATGTCCCCTGGCACAATTTGAGTCCATTTCCTTTTATCCTGCCACTTGTTACTTAGGAGAGGAAACCAGCACCCACCTCACTACAGCGTCCTTTCAGACAGTTGTAGAGAGCAACAAGGTCTCCCCTCAGCCTCCTCTTCTCCAAGCTAAACAATCCCAGTTCCCTCAGCTGCTCCTCATAAGACCCTTCACCAGCCCTCTTGCCCTTCTCTGTACACGCTTCAGCAGCTCAATGTCTTTTTTGTACTGAAATATCTTTCTTGTTCTCTCTTGTACTTGTTTGGAGAACTAAAAGAGGCAAAAAACCACTTCCATGAGGTGTTTGCAAATGTTAGAGAACTGTCAGTATTTTCTGAAAGGCCCCTGCATGTTCTGGAACTGGGAAGTAGGCAGTATTCTTTGGGCAGGCAGGGATCAAAATGCACTGCACACACAGCCTTTGGGTCACCTCCTGGGACTGTGTCTCTCTCTACTTTCCCATCTCAATTTAAAAACTAGACAGTATTTTTTTTAACCTCACTTTATTGAAGTTTTATTTATTTATTACAAGGAGCACTAATTCCAGTCAATTGAAACTTATGGACTGTATCTAGAGGAAAAACTCCTTTGGTTAAACAATGCTGATCAGAATTTCTCAAGAGTCTTATGAGTTTACAACTGGGCCGCTTACATCCAGGTACGAACTCTCAAACTGGGACAAAGTACAAATTTGCAGCTTGGCTAAGTAAAGTCTGCTCCCTGACAGAAATCTCAAATTGGACTGAAAATTTTTCTAATAGCCTTGAAATTTAAAATAATCAAACAAAGAGGGAGCCTTTCTCTTATATTCATAAATTTTAGTAGGCCAGAATGACTCAGAGTAGCAAGGTGTTTCTTTTAAACATACTCCATTTTCATCAAAAAAGGGTAAAGACTATAAATTTTAACGGGGACTATCTGAAATCAGACATCCTCTATTTTCAAGGCCCTTCTCAGTCTGGGTATTGCAATAGTGTATTTTCGCTTACAATAAGTGCACAATGTGAAAACTACTTTGAAACTACTCCATGTGACAGAAGATTACCTAATAATCTAGTTTCATCTACAGCTTCTTTTCACACAGTAATACAAAAAACGAGTTTTGTGCTTAGTATATCATATGAGGTAAACTAAGTCCTCTAAATTGAGTTCGTGCTGTAACAAGTTTATTTTTCCTCTGTGGTTAAAAATTCTGCAGGACTGTGCTGCCTTATCCAGAGCAGAAACAATTCCACCTCCCCACCTATCTGTACATGTGGAAACAGTTGTCTGGTAAAGCCAAGATATATACTCAGAAGGAGCAGTGTTGCTCCATACCTCTGGCATATGATATGTATAGATGTCTCTCTACAGTTCCATTTGTCTGTGTTTTCAATAAAATGTTTTAAACAATTGTTATTAACCTTGAAGTGTCTGAAAGCCTGTTTTTGTTGATTGCTGGTTTGGAAATTATTAATTTGTATTGCAATCGGCAAGACTGAGAACTATTTCTGGGATTATTCACACGCTTACAGCTAGAGATGTTCTTACAAAGCTGCTGGATTTGGATCCTCATAGATTTCCTCTGATAGGAGGCTATTACACTTGTGAAAGGAGTGTAAATTATTTACTACTTTTTTATTAATTTGCTTTCATACATGAGGAAAAATAAGTGTTAGCTGCAAAATCAAAAACTTTGTCATTGTTACTCCCAAAAGTACTCATTTCAGCTGCTAAGGCATTCTTTACTCCAATCTACTTAGAAATCTTCTAGTTCTCATTATCCTTAAAGAGAGGGGATGTAACACTAGCTGCATTAGCTGACAAATAGTATCCAAAGTAAGAACACCTCAGTAAAGGAAGAAACCTCATAGTGACATGATTCTAAAGAAATAGATGTGTGGGTTCACTTAACTTTTCAATGTTTCAAGCAGCAGTCACTCCCCAAGGACAACATAGTCACATACTTAGATTCATTTGACTATGTTGAAGTCAGCATGCCTGAACTATGTAGAAGAAACTGCTCACTTTGAAGCTGTTGGTTCTGTACAAACTCGTCAGAGAACTGGCTGATAGTGTTACTTGTACTGGCTGTATAAGTCCTTACTAAATAAGATCTGCCAAACTGAACATGCCTGCTCTCCTATCATTTCAGGGATTCTATCATGAATTTTGGTGTTCAAAATGCTAAGAAACTGTTTTTTCACGTGACTTATTTGAAGTAGGTAATGCAGTGTCCTCAAAGAGAGCAGTATGTTATCTCTGTTGGTGCTAACCTATGTCAAAACAGCAGTCTTGAGGACTTAAAGATGCGGTGTTGCTTTCTTGAAAACAGAGCAGAGACCAAACGTCCTGGTGAGTTTCCCTTTTTGTTGCAGTTACAGAATACTCCTCCTTTGCGAACTGGAAATGTATTTACTGTCTTCTACATCCTTATGTAATATCTGTAGCATATTTTTTTGTCATTTAGCATAGAAGACTCTTTAAAAGTAATGTAATGAGAAAAAATGATGTCATTTAGCATAGAAGACTCTTTAAAAATAATGTAATGAGAAAAAATGATGTATTAGCTGTCATAAAAAGTGAAATTTTCTGTTCGATGTTTAAGCTGAGTATGACCATAGAAATTCAATGTTTTCTTTATCTGACAAATAAGTTTCATGAAGTTATCAGTAAAGACTTTTTTATTAAAAGTAATTTATCAAACAAATTTATGTTTTTTTCACATTTATGGTCTGTGCTATAAACCTCTAGTGATTCTTTTATGATCTACAGCTCCTTCCCTAGATCTCCAGTCCTTCCCAGCAACAAAATGTTAAGGAAAGGGGATTGGCAAAGCTGACCCTTACAGTGAAGCTGTATCTGGATGATGATGTAATTAACCATCAGAATTGTTCCAGCAGAGTAAAAGTGATCCTGATTTGATCTTAAAAGAATATTACATATTTGAATAAATCTTTAAACCAGGTGTTTGTGGAGAAGCAAATTAAAGCTGCTTCCTCCTGCCATTTGAAGAATTAAATGCTGAGATTCATCAGTTGACAGTACTTGTAGACATTTAACCACTTGCAAACACAAGTGCTCTTCCCATTTTAATTTGCAATATGTGAGGAAAATATAGCACACAACTACTGAGAATTTAAGGTGCATTCCAGGTCAAATTTATTCCAAATTTGCAAGTCAATTTGTGAGACAAAAGAGTAATTAGTCTGCCAGATATGGTGTACATCAAAGTTCTTTGTTACTTGCAACACACTCTGCAAATAAAGGCTATTAAGATGATTTATGAAGTCTGGCATCATTGCTTGACACTGGAAAAGAGTAATTAAAAGTAACCAAATTTTATGGTTCAGACAGCTTATTCAAATACATTATAAACTCTCTTTACCAACAGACTGTGTCTGGTCAACTCAGCTTGAGGAACTCAACAACCCCATAAATTATTGAGTTTAGCAGGTTGGCAGATGGAGCTTCGTGGCCTAAGACACTGTTGAAGTCCAACTAGATTGTCTAAAGTTCTCATTCAGTTATGATATTATAGAGCTTCTTTTCACTCCAGCAAGCAATATGATGTGGACTGTATTTCCTGTCCCAATCAAGTTTAGGCTTTTTAATGAACTATAAGGGTGAAACATGCTCTGAGGATGCATCTGCTGATACACAGTAACTTCCTCTTGACAAAAGTATGACTAATTATCATAGAAACATAAAGTGGTTTGAGTTGGAAGGGACCTTGAAGACCATCCAGTTCCAACCCCCCTGCTATGGGCAGAGCCACGTTCCGGTAGATCACATTGCTTATAACCTCATCCTGCCTGGTCTTGAATGCCTCCATGGATGGGACCTCCACAACTTCTTTGGACAACTTGTTCCACTGCCTTACCATCCTCACAGTAACAATTTTCTTCCTAATATCTAATCTAAATCTCCCCTCTTTCAGTTTTAAACTGTTACCCCTCATCCCATCACTGCACTCCATGATAAAGTGCCCCTCCCTAGCTTTCCTGTGGGCCCTCTCTAAGTACTGGGCCTTCAAGTACCCAAGTTACTTTAATTAATTCTAAAAATCAGTTTTATTTTTACTTTTTAACTGGAAATGTACAAAACTCAGAAAGACCTCTAGTTTGTTGCCAGTCACCAAGATCATATTTAATTATTTCTAATAGTGCTAGACTAATTAAAAGCAAAAGCAAGCTCTGGGAATTATACCACATTTTAGATGTTTATTTCAGCTAATTTGTGCAAATTCATGCAAACACTTTGTCAGCTTGCTACCTAAAGCATTGACTCTGAATTCTCTTTAAAGAAGGAACACACTTTTGAACCTCATTTATATTTTTAGCCATTAAAAACATCTGGCATCTGTTGTCTGAAGCTTCCTATCATAAATCCCTATTCTCAGTTGCTTTTCATTCTTTACAACCCTTACTGAATTCACTGAGGGATTGTATCTTAGCTTGCTGGGTGCCTGCCTGAAGCAATTTTTTTATAGTTGTGGCAAAAATGTTTTAGATGCGTCAAAGAGTAAGTTTAGACATGCATGGTTTGCCTTTGTTGTCAAAGGAAAACTCTTATAACCATTTCATGTAGGAGTTACAGTGGAGAACCTAAGGATCAAAATTTGTTAGGGAAACCCATGTCAGGCTCTGCTTTGGGTTATATAAAACTACTCAAAACCTACCTTGGGGAAAAAAACCTCATGTGATAGTATTCTTGAGAGTCCAGCTGAAGCTTTTACTAGAGGTAAAACCTCCATCCGATTCCAGCTACTGTCTGTGGCTAATATTTATGTATGACTCACTGGACAAATGAACTTTATGTCTAGGCAGTGGGGGTTCAGCAGGCTTTCCATTTGCGTTCTGTCTGTTTGATCTGGGAGCTGGAGCAGAAGGCAAGCAGCATGACTGTCTTAAATTCAAGAACAAGGAAGATGCATAACTATGCACTGGACAAGCTTTACAAAAATTAGCATCCAAATGTTTATAAAGGACATGAATTATTCTTGGCTGATCCAATCATCAAGATATGGTATCGACAGGAGTGGTGATTTCACAACAGCCTGATTGCAAACCGTAACGGCTGTGAACGTCATTACTTTACATCTCAGGTTGCATCCAGAAATAACAAGAAATCCCACTGAATTGCGCATTCTGCCACATACTCAACTGGTGGTGGAACCAGCATTTTGTAGAGAACAGAGACTAGATCCTTACCTGAAGTGCAAAATGGAAGTCAGCCTTAATCATATAACAACAGTGTATTCAGAATGCAACCTTTTAATTTGTCACTATTTTAGAGTTGCCTGCCCCTCTGCCCCCATCCTCCAGTTGGTTTCAGTTTTATTTTCTCTTCCTCTTCACAGCAGGACTGCTCTTCTGAAGAAAAATATCCCAATGATATCGTCTGGAAGTAGCAAATGTGAGGGTAAAAGATTTACATTTGAAAATACAGCCGTACTTATTTGTTCACTCGTAAATCCAAAAAAATTAGGGGGCAAAGGTTACATTGCGAACTTTACAATGAACACTTGGTCCAAAGATTGTGTCAGTCGTGGGTCCTTGTTGATATGATATGCAGATCATCTTGCTTTATTTATCTAAGTGCTTTTATGGGCCAAACCTCATTGCTCTAATATAATCCAGGTTAGGTCATAGCTAATTTGTCTTCCTTCAGATCTCCAACTCAGAGAAAGGAGGGAATGGAAAGTAGGCTGAATGACAAGGAAATGTCAAGCTGTGCATTATGATCATATATCTGTACGATATGTATTATCTATCAAAAAACCACTAAGGTTCATATATCTTATGTACTTTGACGCACATCACAGTGTCTCCAGTGGTCTCATGCAGCTGGCTCTAAGGGTATCAGAAAGCATATGCAATGTCCCATCTCGAGTGTGGAGGAACAAATCTCAGGTCTTTTTTTTTTTTTTTTTTTTTTTTTTTTTTTGAGAGCTGCTGCCTTTCTGCAGGTGATACAGCAAGGTCTTGTGTTCAGCAATTTAAAAAGACTTTTGGTGGAGCTTACAGAGTTTTCTCTGACACTACCTCCACTGCTGTTAAGAGTAATTCATCAGGCACTTGCAAGAAAAAGTCAAAATTAATAAGTTTTTCAGAATTTTCTGAATTAATATGTTTTTCTGAATCTGCCCGTGGTAGGGGGGTTGTAACCAGACCATCTTCAAAGTCCCTTCCAACACAAACCATTCTATGATTGCATGAATTTGAATTTACGGGTATCAAAAAATTAAAAAAACCCTAAATGTAGTAGTTCAGACCCCATCTTTTCACACATTTCTTCAAAATCTAGATCTCAGAAGATATTAATTCTTGGAAAGACCTAATAGATTTCTTAAGGAAGGACCTAAAAAGCATGCTTGAGCAGAGCTAATGTCTTGCCTTCCTTCTTGTTTAGTAATTCTTGTGGCTAACTGTCTGAGCTTGTCACACTTGTATCAGCCAAGGAAAGTTAAAAACAGGATCAGTTTAAGATGTATGGAGTTTGCCTCCTCCTGATGTTGTTCCAAAAAATTATATCTGGGTAGATCTTTTTGTCCAGTGCATGCATCAAGAAACACAGGGGCTGTGGCTGTTGAAGGAAATGGTATTTTTCACAGTCATTATACAAACACATGCAATGTGAATGTAAAATACATATTTATTTTTCAAGTGTCTTTCTGTTTAGAAAGATGATCATACAAAACTTTTCACTCAGCAAATATAGAGCATGTTTATAGCCAAAATCATGTCTGACATTGATCGGTAAAATATATTTTATGAATCTCTGCTTTATAAGCTTTGCAGAAATAATGCTGGAGGAGAAGAACCCAACCCTTTTCCTAGTTCTTCTGTCAACAGAATTATCTTAGTTCTGACATTTATTGTTGGTGACAGCACATAAGATCATAAGATATACAGAACAGGGCTGACTTTCAGAGTCAAATTTGAAATTGCTGTCTGAAAGCGCTTTTCAAGTTGCATGCCGATGAAATTTTTCTGGCAATGGTAAACAAGCCATTCATTTGAGGTGAGAAGGTTGGACAACTGTGCTTTAAAATCAACTTTTTGTACTAAATTTCTGCTGACCTCACACAGACTCACCATCCTGACTTCTAATCTTCCCATAAATGGGTGTGTGCTTTGCACGCAGGAAAGTTGAAGAGTCTTCATTAGCTGGAGAGCTGCCGTAAGTGAAGGGAGTGTGGGTGTGTGTGTGCATGCATGCACACGTACTTGTCATACTGCAGTTCATACTGCTTTCTCTGTCTCGTCAGAGTCATATTTTCATCAAGTATTTACCATGCTATCCACAGGATACGGCTTTTCAAGATGTAGAAGTCTTTTTTTAATCTGGATGTTTGCCAGATCTTACAACATGGATTTGCTATGTGGGAAAGGAGCGGTTCTTGGTAGTTATTCAGAAGCTTTGGTCCTAAAGTGCTGATGTAGCAAACTAAGGAGTGGCTGAGTAACAAAAAGAAAACCAGGTAAGGGAAGAGACAGGTATTAATCACTTCCTGGCAACATTTAAACAGCTTTTGTCATCATAAGTAAACTTGCATCACACACATATTTAACTTATGTAGGTGATCAATTTTCAGCTTTTATATAGCCTATCCAACCCTGTACTGGTTTTCCCCAATATATTTGTGTTCCAAATGTCCAGTAGGCGTCTCAAACAGTTCAGAAAAAATACAGCTAATAGTATAACCATTGTTGCTTCTTATTTACTTATATTTAGTTCTGTCTTCCTTAAGCACCTTCGTAGCATCAATGAACATTATTTTAGCATACCATGCTTTATATGACTTTCCCGCTGCTTGTTTGTCTGTCTTTGCCTCTGCTCATGCCTTTTCTGTCACCTTTTCTATGGTACAGTTTTTCTCCCAGAGTTCCCATAAGGCTTTCTACTGTATCATTCCAGCTATCAAATTGTCTGCAAGAACCAGTTCTGTCATGGTGCCTACCAAAATGGTGAATAATATGAAGCTGATATGATATTTCTGATATTAAGAAATATTAAGAAGAAATATTATTCACCATATTCTGATATGGTGAATAATATGATATTTCTGATATTAAGAAGACATGAATTGATCTTCAACACTATTCATCCTTTCGACTTTGTTGCTTTTATGTTCTTCGTCTTCCCTAGACATCGACAGCCTCATTGTTTTCCTAATCGTTGGGAGATGTTATAAAGCACTGCCAGAGATGGCAGGAAAACACTGAATAGTGGAACTGAAATTGCCTTTGTGATTCCCAGCTTCTTAAATAATTATATTCTGATTTGTCCATTTGCACTTCTTTCAGAAACAATAGTATCATCAATCCTGGCAAAGAATGCTTCCTTCCTTGGTTACAACTGTGAAGACAGGGTTTGTACTTGGATGGAAAAATAAGTAGCTGGATTCCTCTGTTGATATAGTCTCCAGTTTTGGAATCCCCAAAAAGCATTAGACTTGCCACCAACTAAAAGGGAAGGAAACATAATAAATTTTTCAATAAGATCTATGTCCTTTAGCATGGTCTTTTATGCATTAATTATCTGTCCTTTCTATCTTAAGGACTATGCTGTCCTTTCTGTGTAAGGATTACAGATTACACTGATTATAGATACATCGGTCCTAATTCCATTGCTGAAAGATACAGCCTGGTCTACAGGAAGAAATGCTGGTTGCTCTTATTTCAGACGTATAATATTTAACAAAATGTAAGGGTTAACACAAAACTTCATATTGTTTTAATAGAAAAAAAAAAAGGCATTAGATTCCTGTTGTATTCCCCATGGCTAGATTTCCCTGGGAAAAGATAGACAACAATGGCACATTGTAAAAACATGAAGTGTTTTAAGATGGAAGTTGATAAGTTTATGGATGAGGATCACAAAGCTAGATAAGAATGACTTGGAAGGTAAAATCAAAGACTGAGATAACTGCTCCTTTGTTTCCAATTTATTAGTAGGCCTGATACCCAAATGCACATTGGAGAGGACATTCTGGGTGATTGCAATGTTTTAGCCTCCCATTACAAGACTTCTGTTCTTTAGATATGGGAGTTGGGTATGGGGGGGAACTTAATGTTGGTGAGGTGCATTCTGTTCCTTCTGATCTTAGAAGCTTTTGGAACATCTTGGGATATTTGGTCAATTTACTTCTAATTCCTTCGCCTGTAAGGATGTTGGGAGATGATCGCTCCTCCTTTCTTTTTATGGTACAGCAGAGGTATGGCTTTTGTCCTTTTTCTTGGTATCTCAGGTCTACTCACAATCAGGAATAGTGTGAACTCTGAGGTATGGGATTGTTCATGGCATAACTGAACGGCTCTTTTAAGACTCTGTATCTGTTGCAGTGGTTCTTGGATTGCCTGAGACATCACTCAGAGACCTAGGTAGTTCTTTTCAGTCTTCTATTGCTATGTTGTAGCCAGCGCTAAGATCTGAATCCAGATAATGAGAAGCAGTGCTTCTAAGCTAGAAAGGCTGGCAGTTTGTAACTCTGAACTGCTTAGAACTCTTCTTTCTTGGCCAAATAAAAGATTTCTTGAGCGATCTCAACCAAGCCTTTTGTGGATGTTGAATGCATAACAAGAGCTATTTTTTGTTGTGGGTACAAAGTACATTTTTGCTTTCTCCTTTCTGCATGTAGATGTGGGAAGTGGCAGAGCTCTTTTCCCGGGAGGCAGGTATTCCCTTTCTTTCTTGTGCTTCACAGCTCAACAACATGACTTGGTCTTTAAAAAGGACAAGTACTAGCTTGCTGGTTGCATCACTTTAGAATTTACTAAAAAAACCACCAGTGTGGTAGAAATCTTTATTAAGAACACTGAAGGCCTTATGAGATATACATGATTTTAGAGGAAACTTCATCAGAAAATTCCATATGTATTAATGAAAATATAGCAAAGTCCTCATACCACAGTGTTCTGATGCACAGAAGGGGTTTTACTTCAATTAGCATTTCTGTTCTGAGAAAAACCTATGTGAACATGATGAATTTTTTACTTAGCAAATCCATTTCTCTGTCTGCAAGGATTTTTTTCTGCACACACAAATTACAAATGTGGTTTAGTTTTGATTTTTATTTGTGTTAATGGCAGTAATTATGTGTTAGATAATAAGCTGAATTCTGTTCCTTTCTATATATGATCAACAGAATTTACTGCATTTGCCAGCAAGTATATTTATGTAACTTAATGAGAACACTGAAAAAGAGGCAAAGGTTTGATTTGCTTCAGATAGGCTTCCCATGAGTTTACGAATGTTCATGGCTTTGAGCTTTCCTCAAGGTTCAACATCAAAATACACAAAATCATATAAACATGACTTCAAAGCTGCTCTCATCTGGTTCATTGATTTTTAATTTCTTATGATTACTTTGCTTCTACGAAGGAAAAACAGCCCAACTAGGAAAAGAGTCATCTTTTATCTGTGGGAACGCTCTTGTTCTGCTAGTAGATCTTTTTTGAGAAATATCAAGGGAAAATAGATTGTGTAAGGAAACAACATATACCATAGTATATAGGAACCTTGGTATTTGTGTTCTGTAGTCTGACTGGTGTCCAGGAGGATCTCTTTAGCATTTTGATTGGGGAAAGCATTTCTGCCAGAGAGGTGTTATGTTCTTTTTTGAACTTGCACAGGGAAGGAGGCTTCTTGGAGTATTAAACAATCAGAACAGCTAAAACCTAGAGCAGATTTCATCTAACCTGTCACAAGCGTCTACAATCTAGTCTAGCATCTACTCTGGTTTTTCTAGTCTCCTCCTATAGGCTATGGACAAAATTAAATACCCCAGGATGTGATTCATGTCATTGTCAGATAGGCCAGAAAAATGGAGAGGCCCAGGCACCCTCTGTTGACTCTAAAAGAGCCCAAGTAAACTAACTTTGCTCTGGACATCCAAATCCCAGATGCCTAGATGAGTCCTGAGTTGGGCTCTTAAGTAGGGGAACTTTAGTCAGGTGCTTAAATTTACTCGTAGAACTCTCATCTGTACACTTGAATCCACCTTAAGAAGATTTCCAGAAAGCTGCCTTCAGCAACAATGCATCAGTCTCAGAACAGTGGTTTTGATTACACAATATTCTCAGATGTGCTGTACACATTTAGTACACTTTTTAGAATAGTTTTTCCAAAGTATAAGTGTATTTTGCACTCATTTGATGGAAAGTAGTCAAATGACATAGCATCAGATTAGTAAACACCAAATAGAACCCATTAAAATGTTATTGATTGAGACTTTGTCCTGAAGTGCGCTCTGTAAGAGCCCTGTCATTAGCACTCGGAAAGGGCTGATTAGGCTTTGACATGAGTTATTAATGTATAGAAGATGCAGCTACCAGATGGGGTTAGGGTACAGACTGAGAGGTGTAGGACATTAGCAAGGGCGTGGGACTAGATGATCCCTGGAGCTATTCTGCACTTCTGGCACGCATATTAATACTTCCCCTTCCTCCTCACGCTGTGCCATGACTGCTCAGTTCTTCCGTCTGTCTTATTACACTTTCTCTGTTAAAAAAAAAAAGCAAAACTGAAGCTGGCTTTTAAAATGTTTTACAGAAACATTTTACTTCTATGTCAAAGAGACCGATTTGGCAGATGCCTATGGTATATTTTAAAGAAAAGTAAGGAACAATCGGTTTCAAAATTGAATCCTTTACAGAATGACTAAACAGCCTGCCAGTAATGGACTCTTATGTGTTTTTCGCACTGAGTGGGAACAGAGACATCATTATCAATGGATGCAAGTTAAATTGAATGAAAACAAACCCTAAATACAGAATTGTGTACTGACCCCACACAGGGTTAAAAATTTGATTCACTGGTGTATTGTATATATTTGATTGACACTTTGCAGTGATTGAAATCAGATGTTCCACTGGCAGAGCACAGCCTACCATTTTCCTTTACATTTATATATTGATTTAAGTGGGTATCAGAGTAATCACCTTTCCCTGGAAGGGACAATAAAGACAATCACATGAAAACTCAGCTACGATGTGTTACGTTAGGGGGTATTTTTGTTATTTTCTTTTTGTCTCTAAATGCAGGTTTTTTTCATAAGCTCCATCTTATGAAAGTTTATGAGATTGTCCTTATTATCATTTAATGTATTTCAATAATTTAGAATAAAATAATAAAACTCTCAGCATGTGGAGTCAAAATTAAGTTTAAATAGAAGAGCAGTATCAATATTGTGAAAAATTCTGCAATCTTTTCATGTTCATTTTTTGAAGTAAGAGAATGTTTTCACTGTTGCAATTGAGTTACCAGTGAAAATAATGAATTCCACATAATTCAAGATGCAGGATTTGAAGATAGGAAATGGTTTAGTATCCTAATATCAGACTCCTGAAGCAAATGCTCACAGACTGATTCATCTATATGCAATAGTTCTCATTCCAACAATTCCTATGAATTTTTTTTGTCCAGTTTTAACCCCTTAGCAATGCTTATGCTTTCTTAGGGAACTGGAGAAGATTGATGAATACGACTATGGAAGTTTTATTTCCTAAAATCAAAATAGGAAAGAATTATTTAGATTGAATGGATTTCCCTCTGGTTTTTTTCTGCTTTGACACATTGTGTCAAATTGTGACACAATGTGTCACCCATTGTGGTGAGTGAAACTGATGACTGAAGAATAAGTATCATCTCTTAACATTACATGTGTATAATGACGCACTGTCAAAATTCAAACTCTTTGACTGCATTACTCTTGCATATATTTTCAAATATCGGTAATGGAGCTTCAGGGCTGTCACAGATAATCAATCAGGTGATGGATGATTTGCCTTTCAGCTGTGCAAATGAGTGCAATGGATATCTGTTTTATTGTTGCCACAATAAAATATGCTTTTCAGCAGTATGTTTAATTATTTTATCAGAGGAACAAGTACATCCTTGACAAAACCTGAAATATTTACCCTTATAATCTATATAATTTTAAATCACGAACATTAGGTTTGTACAACTGACTGCATTACAGTGTTTTCACAATATGCTGATTATCTGCTGTCTGATGATCTGCCATGAGCAATTCTGCATAAATTCCTAGGAGTCTGTATAGAAAAGCTTTTTATTCACTTTGGAAAGTACAAACTGTTTCCTTTTCTTAGGGCACGTCTTGTTGCATCTCAATGTGATATTATCTTTTTAATCTATAATCTTGTGATTCAGGTTGGGAATGTAACCAGGTAAAATTGCAGAAGGAATATGTAGGCTCAGCCAAACTCATAATAATTCTTTTTACTTTGCATCCACCATATTTTGTACCAACAGACTCCAAGTATTGGCTTTTTCACAGCTAATAGTTAACTTGGGATGCATGTTAAGAAATGTTTCAATATCAGAATGTTAATTAATAAGGTAATTCTAGCTGCAGATCAGTGAGCTATTTTACAGATGCATTTTAATCTTACCTTCTACGTCTGTATAAAGTTCTTAAAGTAATATAGGGTCCGTTAGTGTTAAGGCTGCTTGGGTATTCACCGAGTCTTTGTGAAAAAAGCATTCCCACTGCCTGTGCAAGGCAAGGCCTGCTATTTGCATAGGCATTAATGAGCCTTCCCAGCACTTTTCTTCCTTGCATGCCACTTCTCTGCCTGGGTTACGAGTGCAAAGACAAAGTCCCACTGGCACAACTGGCAAAGAATCAAGCAGAGAGCCATACTCCTGATCTCTAATTCAAGACACAGATCATTTTATTTTAATCCATTTGTTGAAGTCCCATACTTTTACAAATGAAGTCTTTCTTCATTTTTCCATTTCTTGGTGATTTTCTACTCAGTGAGATAATATCCAAACCCATAAGCTTTTCAGATACAGTTGCACATAGTTCTGCTTTATTTAATCTGCAAATACAAGCTATTGGGCATAGGGTTGGTTGGGCTTTTTTACATTTTGTTTTACTTCGCCTTTCCTGCCTTTTACTTTAAAGAGCAAAATGCCTGTATTATCTAAACAAGTGATGAATTTAAAGAAGATCACGCACTGGCTGTATGTATCTAGAGGACACAGCAAGTCAGCTACATTTGAAATACACATGACAGTTCTTTATTCTGATTTATTTATTTTGAATTACACCATTTCAAGTCTTTATTAGAGGAGAGGCATTGAACTAACTTTTGTTCCGACATTTTGAGGCCAAGATTGGGCTCCTCATTCAGAAATGGGAACAAAAATAGGTAGAGGTTTAAGCAGTTTCTTTTCATGCTTTAACAGCATGAAAAACCCTTTAACAGTATGAAAAAGTGTCCTCAGTGCCCAGACTACCATTATGGTCACAGGTGGAAGCAACCTGGGTGGCAGCGAGTGATGGATGAGCAGAAGAGTGACCTAACTTTCTCATCCTACCAGTGGTCTTTTCGAGTAAGGACCAGGATGTGATAGCAGTGGAAAAAAACTTGTGCTGCTGTTCCTTTCAGTCACACAATCGCAACTATAATTGCAACAGGAGCAGAAGAGCCACACAGACTATTATTAAATTTTCCTTAAGTCTTAGTTTGGGCATAGTGGGAATGAGAAGTATGTCATTTAACTGTGTGCCTCAGAGCACAGTACAGTGCCAGTCTAAGAAGGGGTGCTTTTGCTATTGTCCTCTAAAAACAATGTTCTCCTCCTGACCACCATCCATGGTAGAGTTGGTAAAGTACGTTAATATCTTGGGTGTGATATTTGAGCTGAGAAGCAGAATGAAACACTGGTAATTCTCATCGTAGTTTGTTGGGTGTTTGTTTGTTTGGTTTTTTTCCCCCCATGCTCTCTTAATGAAAATTCTATCCAGGGATTTTGCTAGCAAAGACAAAAGCAGGAGAGTTACTGTCCTGCTCTCTGGAAGGAACTCAGAAACATTATGCTGAACTTGACCAAAGTAACGTGGGGAACTAGACAAAGCTAGAACTAATTTTTACTCGAAAGAAGAAAACAATTACTGCTTCCTTGTTGAGAGGATTATTCCTCTCTCATAATAGTGAAATGAATTTCAAGGAAAATGTTTCTTCAGGTAGATTATGGAAGCCATAAAAGTGTTTGACTGCTGACAGCAGAACCACAGAAAAACAAACAAACAAACAAACAAATGAAAATATACTGAGCAGGCTGTGTGGCAGTTATAAACACATCCAGAGTAGATTCTCCATCGCTACGAGTGTTCCTCCTGCCAGCTGACCTGTCTGGTCGCCATGAAGGTCCTGTCATGTGGTATCTGTATGAAGTATTGAGGTGTTTTCTGAACATTGACAATAATCTCTTTGTATGCTGAGCAGAGCAGGGTATACTCTCAGTCAGTCAGCTGATAAGGGTAACTGAGAGAAGTTATTTTAGAGCTTTTTCTGGGTTGAAAGTTGGAGGAAAAGTTATTCTTAGAATAGAAAAGGAAAATTGATTGTAAAATCAGTAGGTGCTATTTGAAGTAGATATAATCCAACCCTCACAAAATTTCCTAAAGTACAGCCTAATTTATGAAAAGAAAGATAATTCTTCCAACAGTATTGTGGTTTATTCCGCTTTCCAGAGACAAACTTCATTTGCTTTCACTCATGAAACCAGTCTGATTTTATTCCAGGAGTGCTCAGGGGCTATGAATTCAAATGGACCAAGGAGGCCAAAATGTTTTGGTATCCCTCACCTTTCACAGCAGTGAAGAAATGAGTGCCACTCCTAAAAAGAAAAGGACACAAGGACTCTCACTGACCTGTACAAGTGTCTTTTCAGAGTCCAAAATATCTTTAGGAATGGAGGCTGGGTACTGCAGTAATCCTCCATCTCCCATGGCCAAGGAGAGACCACAATCAGTAGGGTGAGGGTAGGGATACATGCCAAGCCCTCCTGCTGGACCCACATCTATCCTAAGACTATTTAGCAAACAGCCAAAGTTAGCTGCAGGGACAAATGCTGCTCTTGCCCCCAGCATGTCTCTTATCCCCACCCACTGAAAAGAATCTTGTGCTCCTTGCCGGGAGCACAGGATCACTTCCATCTCTCATCCTCAGCCCATTTCAGTGCCAGCCAAAGCAGAAGTCAGCCTGTGGATTTTGGATTTTGGAAACTAAGCAGCAGTAAGCCAGTGTTTTGTCTCCACCCTCCAGCAAATAGCTTTTTCTAAAACATGGAAGGGGGGGTATTTTAAATTTTGCCTTTGTGTCTGCTAAGCAGAAGATTTGATCTATTCACGATTTCATGAACTCTTTTTGACCAAAATTAATGCTTTATCAAACTAAGCTAATAAGCGTTTGAGACATTAGTTTGCCATCACAGGAATATATATATGTATTAGAAACATGTGCCTTACTAAAATGGTCTTGGAGCAGTTTCTACATGCCTCTATGTCCTCTTGGATCGTTACTGCCATTCTTTCTGTGCTGGCATTCCAGAGCTGCTGATTCACAGTCTACATCTGGTTCTGTAGCGCTCTTGCCAACTCAAAGCCTTATGCATTATTTGGACACTTAACTGACTTAAATCATCCTCCCTTTATCACCGACTTGTTTGTTTTGACATCCTGTGTGTTGCAAATACATTTCTGCGTGGCTTTTCCTCATTATATTTCATTAGACTTTCCATTTGTCAGAAATGAAGTATTTTCTTTCCTTTCTTCCTTTGGGCTCCGTTTTGCCATTGGGGTCAAGACCATTGCTGATGCACCTATGGAGACCTGCTGACCGGCGTGGGGTAGGTGAGGAAATCTGCTCAGGAGAGTGACTGGGCCCAGGACTGGGGTACAGCTCTGTAAATTATCACTAATGAGAGCAAAAACTGAGCCTTCCAGATACGTCCTGTGGATGGTCAATTGGGAATTTTTAAACAGACAATAAGATGTTTGACACATACCCCAATTGTTTTACGTTGAATTATATTGTTGTTAATTTGTTTCTAATTGTTAATTAGTTTGAATCCTTCAGCCATATAATACAACTCGGGCATCAAAGACAACGTGTGAGATCAGATAGTAGCTGATATTTCTGCCTGATTTGTAGGCTCTAACAAGGCTGGCAACAGTAGAACAGTGACTACACGTCATTACATGCATGTTAGGAAGGATGCCCTTCCTCAAATTCCTGCACTAAATCACACAAAACATTAAATGACTTGCTATCCTATGGAGTTCATCTAAAGTGTCCAAGATCCATCCTATTGAAATAAATAAAAATTTGCAAACAATTCCAGTGGATCCAGGATTACTTCTAATAAACACATATCCTTTGCTTTAAACAAGGCTCATTTTTCCTCTCCAGGAATATCAGTGAGAGTTCTTCATCAAAAAAGCTGCTTAGGGCATGAGTGACTGCTATAGAGTGAGGTTTCCTCCACTGCAATGTGTAATATGGGTAACAGCTGTGCAGCCAGCTTCATCAATGCACTCCACAAGTCTTTATTTCCAGATTTGCTAGGCAGAAGTGATTTCCAAGGGTGGGATGTTAATCTGTTGCCCATAGTCTTTCAGTCTTCTTCTCTTTTTGTGGAAACATAGCTATACTGCTAATGTGGTTGTGCACTGAGAACAGGATGAGCAACCTCCTGAGCCATTTCACTAAGAGACTGTTTGTGCAGTGCTTTCAGTGAGCACTGGCTGTTCTCCAAAAGCCCAAACCAATTGCCTTTCAAGAAACCTATCTATAAACTTACACAGAAACTCACAATTCCTGACTTATAACAGGAGTCATGCTGTATTTTGAATGCATGGGGATGGGCTAGATGTTGGCTGTAGTGGTCATTGTATGTAGCACGAATAAGCAAAAGAGTCCAGGCTCCACAGAGTCCCGGATTTCTGAAATGGGGATTTTGTCAGCTGCCCCCAATTTACAGCAAGCTTTGCAACACTAGGTTTTTTTTTTCTCCAAACCACGATTCTTGGAGTTTCACAGTTAAGTCAGGATTTTCATTTTCAGGTATTTTCTTGCTAACAAGCATGTCTCAAATATTTGAAAAACTGCAACACGCACACTTCACTGGCTGAGAGCCAGCGGGCACAGTGTGGGGGTTTTATCTGTTTTCTGCCTACTGTGATTTTTTTGAGTGCTTGAGTTCAGTCTAAGCACCAACCCAACAGAAGTATATGGCAAGATCTACTCTTCAAATGCAAGGTGTTAATTGCAAGTTAACTAAAGCAGGAGGCAGATTTCATGATTCCTGATCTGGTTCCCATGAGCTTTGCATCTTTCTGCTGTCCTTTCTCCTTTCTCTGCTTTTCTCTCCCATGAACACAGTAACTTGAAATCACTTTGCACCTTACATCGCAGCAGCAGAACGGCTGCTGTGACAGGACAAACCCACCTCTGTGCACAGAAGCTGGATTTCTAGTGTGGTTTGAAGTTAGCTCAGAAACCTGTACTGCATCACGGACAGCAGCTGAGTTTCTCAAGCAGCCTTTCTTTACCCACAGAAGGGAGGGAGAACTGAGCTCAGGTTTTCATCTTCCTTCTAGACACTGTCCCGGAGCAGATTGCTACGGGAAACATTTTGATTTCCATTGCAGGCATCTCTCTATGAAATCCATCCTGAAGGTTTTCAGTCTAAATTATTTAAAGTAATAGTGACATTATGGACAAAAATAATGTCTCTATCAGCAGATGGAGCTGAGCTGAGGTCACAGGGATCCCATTTGCCATATCCAGAATTTGCCTTCACTGTGAAAATAAAATGATGTACATGAGATGCTTCACCAGTGCTGGAAACAGCCTGGCTAGTGCTGGCTGTTACTATTAAGACCTCTGAAGGTCTGCGGTACATCCTTGATGATTACCAGTCCTTTTCGTATCCAGGAGTGATACCTGCCATCAAACAGTGAAGCTCTAGTGCTGACCATTGTAAAGCCAATCTTCTGGCAGATAGTTCTAACTCAAGCCTGAGTTCTGTTCTCAGTATTTTTTCTCATAATCTTTGGGTACTTTTCTGGGTAGAATTCTACTCTCTGTACTTTCACCGAACTCTTCTCGAGCCTAAGAGCTGGCTAAACAGCCGCATTCGCAGCCAGTTGGTATGGAGTGAGAAGGACAAAGAATAGCAAAACTCTCTTCTAGTGAAGAGAAGCTTAAAAGGTAAACTAAGTTAGAGAGACGAGACTGCTGTTGGCAACTGTGTCATCACTGGAAATCTAATACTGTGGTATTGGTATTTTGAAAGTATTTGAGGAAAAAAGTAAATAAATGGAGCTAGATGCTAAGTCACTGTAGGAATATATAGTTAGGGCCGAATAAGAAAAGCCACTAAGTCCAGTGGCATGGATACAATTCACTGCCAGGTGCTGCGCCAGCTCAAGGCCCAATCTCTGCCAGATTATTTTTGGGCCTGGTCTCTGTGGTTGCTGATGAATCCGTCCTTTTCCATCTTACTGTAACAGGGTGTTGAGCCCCAGTGGACATATGAAACTGAACTAGCAACTTATTTCAGAGAATGGTTTTAATGTTCCTAACAAGATGGAAAGTTACCAGCTGGGTTATATTCTGCATCTTTTCCAAGTCTAGTATTTTTATCCTCATATCTATTAGACTAAGCATAACTAAAAGGTAAATTGTATCAGTATTCACAGAACTCTGCAGCAATTAAGAAAGAGGTCATCTATTGGGTCATATTTTGTATTGAAATGCTCTGTTGCTAATAAGGCACGAAGCCTCGTCAAGTTTCCAGATGCTAATGTGTGCAATTTTAATGTAGTTTTTATAGCAATACTTTCACCACTGAGGGTTGGTTGTTCAGCTAATCTGGCACACCTGGATATATTATAGGAAGATAGATTATAAAATGTCTCCCTCAAACTTCCAGGCTCAAGGTGGAAGTCTTGTAGGAAAAGGCAGGATCTGAAGACATTCAGCAGCTCCAAGCAATTTGTTCTTGTTGCTGAGACATCACTGTGCGCAAGGTTTGACCCAGACATCCAAGTTCTTTCCCGATGGTCTGCACTGGGATTCTCATTTGTAGCAGTGTAGGGTGCCCAAGTATTAGCAAGATTTCTCCTGTTCTCATTACAAATTCAGCATGAAGTGTCTTATGGAAAGTGAGTCCTCATCAAATCAAATTATATTGTTTTCTAGTACTTCAATATTCAGTGGAAGTTTTAGAATCATAGCAGGGTTTGGGTTGGAAGGGACCTTAAAGATAATCCAGGTCCACCCCCCTGCCATGGGAAGGGACACCTTCCACTGGATCAGGTTGCTCAAAGCCTCATCAAACCTGGTTTTGACCACCTCCAGGGATGGGCATCCACGATTTCTCTGGGCAACTTGTTCCAGTGCCTCACCGCCCTCACGGTGAAAATTTTCTTCCTGACATCTAATTTAAATCTTCCCTCTTTCAGTTTAAGACCATTACCCCTCATCCAATCACTGCACTCCCTGATAAAAAGCCCCTCTCCGGTTTTCCTGTGGGGCCCCCTTTCATGAACATTATTTTCCTTACTACTCAGGCTTGTTGCTTGCTGCTTTCTGTGGATCTCTGCTGAGACCACAACTTCTCTATGGAGAGTTCCACAGACTTATCACTCTGACTTACAAGGAATGAAAGAGGGCATTTTATCCCTGATAAAACATCTTTGTCATCACTTGACTTACTCCGTGGGAAGTTATTTTTAAGGCTGTCAGCAAGAGGGTTTTTACATAGCTGGATGCAGCGTACCATCTAACCCAACTTTTTGGTGCCTCTGCTTATGTGAAACACTTAATATTTTATTGCTATACCTGCTTCTTGTAAATGTGCAGGATCACTTCAGTGCCACCATAGCTGAGGTGGGAAGTGAAAATGCAAATTCCCATTGAAAGGGAGCAGCTACATCCTGAGTAGTGGGCTCTCTTAAAAACCTCACCTTCAATGCAGAGCACTGAAGCACTTTTTTGTTATTTTTTTTTCCGGGCCAAGATTGTATCACTTACCAAACCTCATGTGTCTGCTTACAGAGGTCCAAAGTAATTGCAGCTGTGGTGACTGGTTTCATGATAATGACGATCCATGTCTGTCAGGACCTGGCTTGACACCAACTGTGCACTTTTATGCTAACAAACAGCTATAAGATGTCTTCTGTTAAGCTCTGATCTGTGCTGCAAGCAGACAAATCTCCTCAAGGCAAGTCTCTGTGTGCTACTGCAATGCTTTTGAGCCTTCAGAAGACAACTTGACAATACCAATTTTTCTATGCCAAGACAAACAGCAGGGTAAAGCAGAAGGACTGAAGGCAACCTAGAACACTGGACAAACTTAGAAGAACCTCAGGAAAAAAGAGTCAATGACTGGTGAGCAGCTTAGGAGGACAGAACTATAAACTACAACGTTAGGAGAGAAAAAAGGATAAACAGTTTGATATACCAGATATAAAAATGCCTGAAATTATGATTATAATGCCTGACAGCTGATTGCTGTCCCCAGCCACAGTCGGGCATTGCTCCAGAGCACCAAGACAAGCGGTCTGACAAAGTGCTTATCCCAGTGGCTTGCCAAAGCCTGTGCTTAAGCAGGAAGACCATTGGCGCCAAGGAAACTGCAATAGAGGCTGTTAATTTTAATTCTCAAGGTTTGTTCAGTTCTTACTCACATCCATCTTCTCATCCTGGGGCAATCTTCTCCTCTTATCCCCTTTCCCCAACCCACATACAGTGACACACGCCTCCTGCAGAAAGGACTCTGCATGCTTTTGCTCACCAGCCCTCACCCCAAGGGGCAGTGGTTCCCAGGCCTGAGCCTTCGCTCATGATTTGCTTTCAAAGATACAAATGATACTCATTATTTCACAAGCAAAATGTTAAAGCAAACAAAACTCAGGAAGTTTTTCTTCTGAAATTCTTCATTTTGACCATATTGCTAACAAAATACCAACACACACCACTGATTCTAACAGTGTGTGGCAATTTCCTATGCTAAAGCAACAGCTGCTCCCACAGTAATGATCCAAATATTTTCAGCTTTAAATCGAGCATGTTTTGAAACTGGAAGTTATACTTGCTCTATTAATGACACCAATGGACCGCAAACTAAATACTCTAAAGAATAAAGCAAGTTTTGAACTAACAAGAGATGCCAAACCTCAGACTTACCTATGCTATATGATCTCTCTTCTGATTTTTGATGTGGCTCGTTTACTTTGTCTGTACATAAGCTTACTTTAAGAGAAAGGTTTATCACACTAAGACACTCAATTATAAAGAGAATGCAAACTTTTAAGCCTTATAAAATACAGTTCTCTAAAATTAACATTACTTCCAAGATGACGCTATCATCATGCCTAATGAACGTGGAACTGCATTTGTTTAGGTGATTTGATCTCGTTTTATCCATAGCCACAATTATACAGTCAAACACATTCTTCTTTTTGACTTGAATTCTTTGATGATCAAAAAGAGTTTATGCCAGGACCTTAATAAAACAGAAGGTAAATTTAGAAAGCATGATTTCTAAGACACTCTCAAAAAACTGGACCATGATATCATGTGTTGCAAAGCTGGGATTTCAAAGTCTGCTAATTGGTGTCTGCAGAAAGCAGTAACCCTGTGAACAAATTTGCTTTATTGCCATGAAAAAGTCATGATCCTGGTCCACTTCTGTCTATGGCATCTTCTCAGATTTTTATGGAGACTAACTGCTTTCTTGGGCACCAAGTTTCAATCTGACCCCAGACATTGTGCTCATGTCCTCCACAGCATTAATTTTACCTGACATCAGCTGTTCATTTCCATTACATCAGTCAGGGCCAAACTGTTAAGATTTTAGATAATATATTCAGTGAAACTTGCCTTAAAAATCTTACCAAAATGATTTACAACCAGTGTTTTCACAGGTCTTCTCAGACAGCTAGCAGTCACATCTGAGGTTCCAGTAAAAACTACATTGCTGTAAGCAGTACGGGAAATTAGCTTCAGTGACAGTAACCAGAATGGTTTTGACCCAGGGACTGAGAAATCCTCTCTTTTGCCTCCAACCAGCTTTTGAATTCTCCACACCCACCGCAGCCTGAACCACCACTGAGGGTCCTTCCATGCACCTAAACTAATCCTTCCCTTTCTGGGGGCACAGCACTTTTTCTGTTCTCGGCTGGTAGTTATCTGCTGAGAACCAGCAAATGTGTCATTGCCTAAGACAGTGTGTTTTTGCTGTAAGGGCTTGAAAGGAGAAAAGAAGGGAATCTGAGTTTTCCAGATTTAAGGTCTGGAAAGGTCACTCGCTGAAGAAAATTACTCAGTTTCCCCTTAAAAGAAAGCGAACTCTGCACTAAGGTCAGTATTTCCTTTCCACATTGCACTGTCAGATGCATATTATAGAGATAGCCTTCATCCAAGCAAAGCATCCTCCTTGTTAAAATACCTGAGAATTTATATTATCATTAGTATTGTAACCTTTTGTTAAAACAAAAACCCAAAACCTGCTAAACTTGTATGGAAACTTCTAATTTCTGAGCTGATTCAACTTCACCAAATGAATTTAATAGTTCTCTAGATTTCTATTAAAGCAATGTCTGCCCCACTAAGCTTATAATACTAAATATTGGCTTCCTAATTTGACAATTAAAATATATCTTGTTTTCTGAATGCTTTTTCAGTTACCTTTCCCGTTTGCAGTCAAAGAAATTAATTTTAGAAGTAATTTGTACAAAGTTACAGATTTGGCTGAATAAAAAGCTGAAATTATGCCCTGTTCCTTAATGAACTTAATGCTGCTGATTAAGGTTAGCTACAAGGACACGGGCTTCCAGTCCATAATTTCATTAGCAGACTGTGCCTGCAGTAGTGGATGCATTAATTTGCTTTCCCTAAAATTCTGTTTTTTCATGCTCGGTTCTGAGACCAATTATTCAACTGTGATGCGAGCACAACACAGCAGGAGATGAGGCCAAATTAAAAGCAGCAAAGGAACACTTACAGGAGTAAGAACAGTTGCAGTTACAGGGAACTAGAAGAATAACGATAGCTAAATGGGTAAGGTAGGCTAGGAAAGCTTTTTTCCCAAAGTGGGCAGCAAATATTACTAAGAATTATAAGAAGATAGTAACTTGTGAATGCAGGAACAAAAAATACCTCAAATTTAAATGTGTTTATCTTATTATGATATTTATATTGTGTCCAGTTCCGGAATCCTCAACATAAGAAGGATATGGAGCTGTTGGAATGGGTCCAGAGGAGGGCTACAAAAATGATCGGAGGGCTGGAGCACCTCCCTGCGAGGACAGGCTGAGAGACTTGGGCTTGTTCAGCCTGGAGAAGAAAAGGCTCAGAGGAGACCTTATAGCGACCTTCCAGTACCTGAAAGAGCTACAGGAGAGCTGGAGAGGGACTGTTCACAAAGGCTTGTAGTGGTAGCATGAAGGGAAATAGGTATAAACTGGAGAGGGACAGATTTAGACAAGGAGGAATTTCTTCACTATGAGAGTGGCGAGGCAGTGGAACAGGTTGCCCAGGGAAGCTGTGGCTGCCCCATCCCTGGAGGTGTTCAAGGCCAGGTTGGATGGGGCCTCAGGAAGCCTGATTTAGTGGGATGCCCCTGCACATGGCAGTGGAGGGTGGAACTGAATGATCTTTAAGGTCCCTTCCGACCCAAGCTATTCTACGATTCTATGATTCTACACACTTATATTACTTATACGTGTGTAGCTCAGGGAAGTTTAATTCATGCTCATTTTTTTTTCAGCTATCCCTATTTATGGTAGATGCAGTTCCTTTTACTAGAGAGTCATAGTGAGCCCCGTCACATCAGTTATTTTTGAGACACAGAAATACAATCTTGTCTGCACCAGAAAAGGGAAAGGCCAGTCCATAGTTGCCCTTGGAGGTGCAGCAGATGCCAGAAAAGCTGTGGCAGGAAGCACCATCCTTTGTACAATGTTTATTGTGGGCTGCTCCAGAGTGGGGAGAAGCTCCCCAGCATCACCCTGCACATCTGTGTGAGCTGACAGTCCCAAGGTGGTGTCAGCAGTCAATGCTCAGCAAGAGGGGGATATGGATGCTAACGCTTCTTTTTGTCCCTCTTTCTCTTCTGCTGAGGCTGGGCTGGCAGAGGGAATGCCTGTGTGACTCTTCTCAACCTCATGGGCTTGAAGCCCATTTTGCTTTCAGACTTTACTCCTGCTCCCACCTTGCTTTCTGTTGCTTGTTTGTTTTTTTGCATTCAGCATTTCTTTTTGGAAATACTGTTTTAAGTTACAAGTGGATCTGTGTCAATCTGCACCAGTAAATAAGCAGAGAGGTTGATGCTTCATCTAGAAGGATCAAGAGGGAGTCAGCAAAAGTCACATTCAAGGGTTGTATGTTGCTGCTTTGTTGTTTGAGAAGCCACACAGAATGTTTTATATGCAGTCTTGCAACCCTAAGAGATGAGTATTACCCAGGGACAGATGGTGTCTAGTTAATGAAGTGTCTGCTAATTAGAAGGGCACATCTGAAAATCCATTTTTTCAGAGTTCTTGACATTAAATATTGTTTTCAATGTGCAACTTATACCATTTGTGTTAATTCCTTGATTTTTAAATTTAATTTGAAATACTAGTCCCCTTAATTTAGTTGTGAATGTTTAAAAGTCTCTAGATGAGATGCTGAAGTCCTAAATCAGACACTCAAACAAAGAAGCGTAGACCTTTACAACGGTCCACAACAGTTCATTTTATCCTAAGGGATGAGCTCCTATAGGTGCTATTTCTCACTTTCATAAAAAATTGGAGGCACCTCCTGATCTTTTCAGGAATGTCTCTGTTGTGTAGTACTGACCCTGGCTGTCACCTCAAGCTCGTACAGCTGGGCCAAACTCTGAATGTTCCCTCCTGTTATTGGTGTGTTCACAAGTTGGAGGATATCTGTGATCTAAAAATAACTTATTTTGCAGGCCATGTTTAGGTGTTGCACAGTCTGCACTGAGAAACACTGGCTGGAACAGTGTCTAACTTCAGATTTCAGATCACCTCTAGATGAGTCTTTCCTTCTTTACTGACCAGAGGCTGCTGGAAGAGACTCCCTAGGTTTAAGGTAGCCTTTGAAATACTGACCTGTTCACATACCTGCAACATTTCTTTTAAATTACTTGATGTGGCAAATGTGATAACAGGACCCAGTTCTCCAGAGAGGTGTTTGATTGCCTTGATCACAAAAACATCCCATCTCATCCCTCAGCATCCTTCAGCATCCCTCAGCATCCTTGTTCCCGGCGTAGCTTCTGATTTTGACCACAGATAACCACTGCTCTCCTCTGCTTTCCAGTCTGAGGTGAGGACCACACCAGCTGCTTTTTGCGCCCTGGCTGAGGGGGACATGCTGAGCTGTACTAACGTGTTTAGAAACTGTGGTCTGTGGTTCTTTCTCCATACTGTGAGAAATGTCACTCCAAATGGTTGAAGTTGCAGGGAACTAAACAGAGATCCTGTATTTGGAAGTGCTGGGTAAGGTTAAAATACAACAGATTAATATCAAGCTACAATATCACATCTGCTACAACTACCCTAGATATGTTTAAATGACCAAAATGAAGGGTAAAATATTCAACCATGAACAGTTCTGTCTCCCATATATTATTAGAATGAGAGAGGACATCAATTTGAGGTGATGAAAATTTACATATTTGATTACATATGCAAATTAGTCTTACACATATAAAGGCCTAATTTGCTTTTCTAGATAACCACACATAAATGTGAAAATATAGCCCTAATTTGACATAATTACTAATTGATGTATATTAAATACTAATTGATGCATATTAAATCTGATTGGTACTCTGCATCTGAGTGACATTCCCTATATCTTATGCCATGTTGTCTTCAATAAACATTTATGAGGGAAAATAATCAAATGAAAACACATTAACTGTAAGGGTTACAGAGCCTTGCATCTACTAGTTTCAGAATAGGTTGTGTAAATGTCTAAAGGAACTTGAAGATGCATCAGAAACTCATGTAGAGCAGAACATTAATTCAGCAGAAGTCAGACAGAAATAGATGCTGATGCTTTGATATTTTTTTAATACCAGCTCTTCCTGTTCTTTATCATTTTACCTCGCATCCCTCAGGTATATGATGGGAGAGTTTTCACAGAGGTAACGTATGTCTGTCATTCTTTTCTCTAGTGAGACTTCCATGAGATTGTGTTTGACACAACTGCAGTAGACTAAATTAGCTTTTATCCAGAGGCCACTATTTTAATCCTTACGGTCTGACCATTTTGCTTACAGTTCCTCTCTGTATCCCATTCACAATTCAGGGCAGTAACCTGCAGACGCAAATCAGTATGATGCAGAATGGCTGGGCTCTAAGCACCGGTGTACTGTTCTTCACCCTCTGTAGCACTTTGTAGTAAAATGCTAAAGGTATTCAGCTGCACTACAAAGGTGTGTTGAAAGGCATTTGCTAAATATGGATTAAAAGGTGAATTACCTCCGCTACATGTACCTGAAGATTAGGGTAATCCTTCGTGGCATGCAACTGAAATCCACTAAACCCACAGAGAGAGAGTCCTAGACGCCGCTGCTGTGGAGAACACAGCTTCACAGTATCACAAAGATACAGAACACCAGGTTGGAAGGGACCTCGGGGATCATCTGGTCCAGCTTTTTAGGTAATATACGGTTGAAATTAGATGAGATGGCCCAGAACCCTGTCAAGCCGAGCCTTTAAGGTGTCCACTTTAGAGGAATCTACCACTTCCCTGGGGAGATTATTGTTTGACTGTTCTCGTGAAAATTTTTTTCTGGACATCAACAGAATCTCTCCAGCAGCAACTTATACCCAATACCCCATGTATTTGCCATGTGAATCCTTGGAAAAAGGGATTCTCCATTGTCTTGGTAGACATCCTTTATGTACTGCTACAAGGTAATCAGGTCTCCCCTAAGCCCTCTCCTCTCAAGAGACTGGACGCAGCACTCCAGGTGCAGCCTCACAAGCAACCTCGCTGCCCTTAACAGGAACCCTTGGTATGACCAGAGGGTGGAAAGGCTGCTTTCCTTCCCTTTCTGCTTAAATCCCTGTGTGGAGGGTGACTATCTGCCAGGAAGGGAGGGAGGAAGTGAGGGAATATAAAATGGGGAGAATGGAAGCCAACTGTTACAGTAGAACCAAGTACAGATGAAAAGACAAACACAGAGAAATTTAACAGTTGGAAATACATAATTTTTGCTAATCTCTTCAGATTACTCTACATATGTAGGCTGTATACCTTAGCAGTTTTGAGACAATAATGAAAATGACTCTCCAGAAAATGCTTGGAAATAAGATAAAATATACTGGGAATCCATGAAACCAGGCCATACAGGGCAGTGAGGACGAATGCCTCTGCGGCTGAAACAATGAATCATAATGGAAATATCGCCCTCTACATGATTCTGCCGTTATATGTATCAAAGCAGTGTTGTTAAAGTCAATACCTAGTATTTATGGCCAGGGACTAATTTGACCTCAAGTTCCTTCATTTTGTTATTCTGCCAGTAGTTAAAAGTACACTTTGTACTTCCAGAACAGTGGCTACCCGTGCCTCACTTCTGGCACTTTTCTTGTTGGCCTGTCCTGCCTTCAACAGCATGAACTGGCCAGAAGCTCTTATTCCATTTATTTTATGTTGTGAGCCCATTTGCTGTATGTCTGGGAAAGCACGGGGTTGATGACTGAGACATCAGAATTAGCATGAGTAAAGCACAGGGACTTTTACCAAAAGGAGTTCTGCACCAACAAGGTTTGTTGTTTTTTTTATGGCTAGTACTCGTGGGCTTGATAGGTAGAGATATAATTCCTGATTTTACATGATGAAATAAATACAAGATATATTTGTCATCTGACGTTGCCAAAAACTTTACAGGTCAAAAGAAGTTGACTTGGAATAGTGACTGAACTTTCTAAAATATGTGAGTAACAGTCCCAGTAGTTACAGTGAGAAACTAATGATGCAGTTATCCAGACTATGCTTCCCATTTTGTTTAAATAGCTCTTAAATCTTGCAGACCACAGAATTCTTGCTTTTGGTTGCTATTTGTGTGTTATAAGCAGGGAATTTATTTCCCAAACACTAACAGACTTGGGTCTTTGAATGTTTACTTGCTAGCTGGAAGCCACGTATAAACATTTTAAACCACTAACACCTCCTGCTTCCAGAGACATCATTAAATACTGGAAAATCAAATCATCAGTTATAGACCTGCTAATCACTCCAGTGGTATTCACAAAGGCTTTCTTTTCAGCCAGGTTAATCTGCCTGTGCTGCCTCTATATCCTATAGTGCAATTTGGAGCAGAAACCTAAAATTGAAGTGCTCTAGATGATTCTGTAGAGTAGATCTGGCAACAGGCGGTCTCAAGAGGCAGTTTCCCTGGGCTGCAGATATCCCCGCGTTATATCCCCTGATTTTTTTTTTTCTTTAAAAAAAACAAATTTAATAAATCAAAACAAATATCAGTCATGCAAGGGCCAAAAATGAACAAAAGGAGAAAGATGCTGATCTCATGCTTCCCTGCAGAGCAAATGAGGAAAGGGTGGAGAATCGTCCAGACACTTTCTGATTATCTTGTGAGATAGGATGGGAACAATGAGGTGGTTGGGGTGAGCCTGAACAGAGCACTTTAATTCTGGCATTACAACAACTGCTGGCAGCATTTTCTTTTTTAATGTCAATGTTATGTGCACAACTTCAAGGTGAGCCTTCCAAGTCACTCAAATTAATTGATACATCAGGGATGTGGAACTCGAACATTGTGTCCTTGATGCTACTTAAAAATATTACAAAAATATATGTTGCCATTGGAGGAGGGTCTAGAAAAATACACATGTATTACAGAAATATTGGCCAGAAATGAGAGACTGAAGAACTGTGAGATTATGTCTCCTGCTCTAGTGTTGATGACTAAATACTATCCATCCTCCCAAGTTGGGTCTACTTTCATCTCCTCTGCAACTGTCTTCTTGCTGACTGTATGTATAATTTTACACAGAAGTGAGTGCTTTTTGCTCTGAACTTAGAGCTCTGCTGCAATATACCCTCAAATCTTCAAAACTGAGTTTGAATTTGGTGCAAGAGCTAATTAAGACAGATACAATCACCTCCAATCAGTGGAGCAAAGAAACATTGCTTACCAGTAGCTGTCACTCATGGGTTGCATCATCCAAGTGTATACTCAGTCTGCAGATGAGCACCCACTCGTGTGGGTCTGTGCTATCAGACTCTAAGGCCACATCCTCTTCTACCTCACTTGCAGGCACACTCGTAGCTGGCCTTTCTCCTGTCCATACAGGGTGGAGAAACGCCTGAGCCCTCTTCCTGCCTCAGCCAGCACCCTCAGTGGGAGGAGGAGGGTGACTACTGGATGCTTCAGACTAACACTGTGGGGAGATTCAAATGTGTAAGTACAGTGTTAGGAGAAATGTCTGAAGGCAGCTGGCCTTGCCTTCCAGGGGAATTCTCCTTAGAGACTCCAGGTCCTGCAAGAATCCAGACAGGCTCATCAGAGCTCCCGAGAGTCTGACTCTGCTCCTTGAAGCCACTGCTCTTGTCTGCACAAACAAAAGAGGTACAGAGTGCTCTACATTGCTGCAGGAGCATTGCTGCAGTTTATCTAATCCAATGGTGGCGATATGTATCCTACTACAGTCAGCTAGGAAAGACTTGCAAGACTTATCATAACTGTAATTTTATAATCATGCTCTTCCTGTGCACAATGGTCACTGGGTGTAACTGTAAATATAGATCGCTTTCATCTTGAAGTTCAAAATGACAAGTTCTCTCCCTTGCTAATGTAGCGATTACGCGCTGAGAGACATAGAGATGACAGCTGTCAAGGACAGTCCAGGGTTTGGTGCTCTTGGGAGTGAAGCTCCAGTTGAAGTATCTTCTCTCTCATTGCTATGCTACTTTTCCAGCATAATTCACTGTTGCAAATTAAAACTGGTTTTATTACAACGCACCCACACATTCAAATCAATAAGATCTTTAGTGCTTGAAACTGAGTACACTTTCTAGGTTTCAACACCAGTTTCTAGATTTTGACATCATTATTATTTTTTTTTTCTCAAGAGCAATACCACTGCATTCATTTCACTGAAAGAGGAAATATAGCAGAGGTGAGGAACTAACCCGCACCACAAGGGGAAAACTTGTGATGCCTTCAGCTGAAACTCAGAAGATCCTGGCTCCCGTACATAAGTGTCATTTACTTCGAGTTCTTTTGTTTCATGCAGCTGTATGTTCTGCATAGGTCAGTCACAATATTAAGAAGTGGAGACAGGGCAACAGTTGCCTGTGTTGTTTGTTTATAAACAACATAACTTGATGTAGTGACCTCCGTGGCTGGAGAAGGAAGGATGCAGGCTGCAAGAGGGATGCATTTAGAAGAATCCCTGGCAGCCAGCCTGTGTGCACACTCTTCAAATGCAATTATGCTTCTTTGGTGTCTATAAGCAAAGCTATTCCAACATGATGCTCCTTGACTCAATCTGATTTTATTTAATTTGATTTGAAGAGTGAGCTCTGGAGTTAACAGGGAACTGTAATCTAGCAAGGTTTGTCCCTCCTTAGAAGTTTTATCTTGTCTCCATGACCAGGCCAGGAATCTCTGGGCCTTCCACAGATCAGCTTTTGCTTCTGAAATCTACTCCTGGCTTCAGTCCTTAGTCAGTTCAAACACAGTAAAATCCCTTCCTCAGAGATGTGGGTTTGTTCCTTTGGCAAATAGCTGCTCCTGTTCCACTGCCTCCACACAACTCTGCTCCCACTGACCTTGGGTCAGGACCACCTTCCTCCCCTAGTGTTAAGCAAAAGGGCATTTTAAACACAGGGAGATCTTTAACCTGTAAATAAATCTCTGAAATGAGACACAATTAGTTTATATCATTAGCAAATGTATATTTATATCCTATGGTGGCCTCAAACCACATTTAATTTCCAACCACGTTAATTATGGGAGGACGTGTAGCAAAGATCAACCTTACAAACACAATGGGAACACACAAAAAGATCTTAAGATCTCTGATTTCTGTGTAAATATGTACTAAAGCAGCTAGCTTTTTTTAGCCTCTTCAGGAGAGGGGTCAATAGAGTTCTCTGGGAGGCAGCCCTGAAGGGCAAAGGACTCAGAAAGGCTAGACATTCTTCAAGAAGTAAGTCTTAAAGGCATAAGAGCAGCCTGTCCCACGTGCCAAAAGACCAGCCTGGCTGAAAAGAGTGCGCTGGCTGGAACTCGGGTAAAAAACAGAGAGCTTAGGGCCCTTGCAAGAAGAGGCAGGCAACTCAGGAGGACTGCAAAGATATTGTAAGGTTACACAGAGAGAAAGTTAGAAGGGCCAAAGCCCAACTAGGACTTAATCTGGCCACTGTGGGTAAAGGACAATAAAAATGTTTCCACAAATGTATTGGCAGCAAAAGGAAGGCTAGGGACAATCTCCAGCCTTTATTAGGTCAAGGGGAAACAGTGACAAAAGGACAAGGAACAGGCTGAGGTACTTAATGCCTTCTTCACCTCAGTCTCTGCCATATAAACAGCTGATTGAGCCCATAGCTGCTTTTACAGTGGGGATGTAACAAAATAAGAAGGCAATTTAGAATGAACACCTAACACTCTAAATCTCTGGCTGAATGGTACTGAGGTACTTTATGTTTACTGTCCAGTTCTATGATCAGTGGAGGCCTGCTAGTGCTGAACAGGACTGAATACAGAATACTGAAATTGATTTAACACAGAAATAGACACTAGGAAAATGGAAATCAGAGTGGAATCTAGAGAAAAAGCAGTTAAATCACCGCAACCCACTACTGGAAAACTGGTGAACAGCATGTAAGTTCTGTGACATTTAACAGCACTCCTTAGCTACTGACAGCACAGGCTCCACCACAGCAAAGGGGGCAATTGTAGTCCACAAATGCCTATGCAATCACATCCCCAAATAGGTATGGTAAACGACATTATCAATGCTAAAGTAATAGGGAAACATGTAACTGCTTATATCTATGCTAGATCTGAGAAGGATATGCTTTTTAAAAAATGGGTATAATCAGCCTCCAGCAAGATTGGAGACTGCTTGTCTGTCACCACGAGCAGCAAGTCACAGGATCAGTAGCCTACGATCGGGATGGATGCCTCCGTTTGCAAACATTGGAAAATGCTTATACTATGAAACAGAAAAAGAATGTGAGACTAGTTTTAAACCAGTAGCGCAATACTTTGTTAGTGTCATCAAAACCTCACTTTTATAATTTTTAGCTTCTTCTCAACTTGCCAACTTCTAAATGGCAGTTCTAGTCAGTCCCTAGATTCGGGCTAACATGCGAATTATAAACTGTAATGGAAACTGCCCCCTATATCCCTGACCATGGCAATTATTCCAGCTCTGACAGAGGTGCTCTCTACACTGATAAAGCCCATACCTCTTTTCTTTGGTGTCTTTAGGGTGGGACTCCTTCAGCAGATGTGTTGAAACAGAACAAGAAGAAAGGCTATATAAGCTTTAAGACAATTTAGGTTGAGTGGTTTTGCTGTTGCATGTGTAAGCAGATGATGCTCACGAGGATATGGCACATCCCACTAACCCCACACAATGAAGGGAGAACAGTTAAAGCTAAAAAACATCCTTTCACTAATATCTGCTGAAAAAACAGCCCCAAGTTATGCTTCAGAGATGCAGCTGAGGTTCTAGCACTGCTCCAGAAAACTCAACCAGAATTTACTTTTTTTGGTTTAGACTACCACCTAATGGTGAGAAGCAAGTTCGTTATTCAAATCAGCCCAATTGTTGTCTCCCTTAAAAGCTGCTACATGCTTGTAACTCAACAGTCAGAGTTCATATTACTTGAAACTAGCATCAGATACATGGGCTTCTGCAAAAAGCAAACCTTTCCTTCCCCTTCCCGGTGACTCTTTTGAACAACCCTCCTTCCAGCTCCACTGCAGTAACAGGCCAACATGTTGAGCTGCTCTACTTCTGGACTTCTGGCACTGGTTTTTATTTATTTTTAATTAATTTTTTTTTTTTAATAGAATCCAACTGCATGACCTTGATCAGCATGAAGGCAACACTAGTTGCGCTTAGAACATTTTTATCGTAGAGTCTCATTCTTGTAGATTA